>NC_135233.1:854502299-855804174 GCF_051348905.1 Ranitomeya variabilis | reverse complement strand
AAATAAACATTGCGCTAGCGTTAACGGATTGCCCTAACGCAATGTAAACCTAGCCTAACTAAGGGGGTGATGAACGGGGGTTTGATTTACTTTTATAGCATTTTTTATAGCGGATTTTTATGATTGGCAGCCGTCACACACTAAAAGACGCTTTTTATAGCAAAAAAGTTTTTGCATCTCCACATTTTGAGACCTATAATTTTTCCATATTTTGGTCCACAGAGTCATGTGAGGTCTTGTTTTTTGCAGGACGAGTTGCCGTTTTTATTGGTAACATTTTCGGACATGTGACCATTTTTGATCGCTTTTTATTCCGATTTTTGTGAGGCAGAATGACCAAAAACCAGCTATTCATGAATTTCTTTTGGGGGAGGCGTTTATACCGTTCCACGTTTGGTAAAATTGATAAAGCAGTTTTATTCTTCGGGTCAGTATTACAGGATTACAGCGATACCTCATTTATATCATTTTTTTATGCTTTGGCGCTTTTATACGATAAAAACTATTTTATAGAATAAATAATTATTTTGGCATCGCTTTATTCTGAGGACTATAACTTTTATATTTTTTCTTTGATGATGCTTTTTGGTGGCTTGTTTTTTGCGGGACAAGATGAAGTTTTCAGCGGTACCATGGTTATTTATATCCGTCTTTTTGATCGCGTGTTATTCCACTTTTTGTTCGGCAGTGTGATAATAAAGCATTGTTTTTTGCCTCGTTTTTTTTTTTTTTTCCTACGGTGTTCACTGAAGGGGTTAACTAGTGATAGAGTTTTATAGGTGGGGTCGTTACGGACGCGGTGATACTAAATATGTGTATCTTTATTAGATAAAGAAATGTATTTATGGGAATAATATATATATTTTTTCTTTATTTAGGAATTTTTTTTTGCACATGTGGAATTTTTTTTTTACTTTTTCACTTTGTCCCAGGGGGGACATCACAGATCGCTGATCTGACAGTTTGCACAGCACTCTGTCAGATCACCGATCTGACTTACAGCACTGCAGGCTTACCAAGCGCCTGCTCTGAGCCGGCACTTGCTAAGCCACATCCCTCCCTGCAGGACCCGGATGCCGCGGCCATCTTGGATCCGGGCACCTGCAGCGAGGAGGAGGTAAGAGACCCTCGCAGCAATGCGATCACATCGCGTTGCTCCAGGGGTCTCAGGGAAGCACGCAGGGAGCCCCCTCCCTGCGCGATGCTTCCCTGTACCGTCGGCACACCGCGATCATGTTTGATCGCGGTGTGCCGGGGGTTAATGTGCCGGGGGCGGTCTGTGACCGCTCCTGGCACATAGTGCCGGATGTCAGCTGCGATAGGCAGCTGACATCCAGCCGCGATCAGCCGCGCTCCCCCCGTGAGCGCCGCCGATCGCACTGGACGTACTATCCCGTCGGTGGTCACACGGGCCCACCCCACCTCGATGGGATAGTACATCCAATGTCAGAAAGGGGTTAATAAATAACATTTCCCACATGTCTACTTTACATCAGCACAATTTTGGAACCTAATTTTTTTTTTGTTAGGGAGTTATAAGGGTTAAACGGTGACCAGCGATTTCTCATTTTTACAACACCATTTTTTTTAGGGACCACATCACATTTGAAGTCACTTTGAGGGGTCTATATAATAGAAAATACCCAAAAGTGACACCATTCTAAAAACTGCACACCTCAAGGTGCTCAAACCCACATTTAAGAAGTTTATTAACCCTTCAGGTGCTTCAAAGGAATTTTTGGAATGTTTAAAAAAAAAATGAACACAACTTTTTTTCACAAAAAAATTACTTCCGATCCAATTTGTTTTATTTTACCAAGGGTAACAGGAGAAATTGGACCCCAAAAGTTGTACAATTTATCCTGAGTACGCCGATATCCCATATGTGGGGGTAAACCACTGTTTGGGCGCATGGCAGAGCTCAGAAGGGAAGGAGCGCCATTTGACTTTTCAATGCAAAATTGGCTGGAATTGAGATCAGACGCCATGTCGCATTTGGAGAGCCCCTGATGTGCCTAAACAGTGGAAACACCCACATGTGATCCCATTTTGGAAACTAGACCCCCTCAAGGGACTTATCTAGATGTTTTTGAGCACCCTGAACCCCCAATTGCTTAAAGGGAACCTGTCAACCCCCCCCAGCGTTTTTAACTAGGGCCGCTTTCACATTTCCGTCTGTACGGGGCCGTCGCAAACCATCGGCCCGACGTACCGACGGACGTTGTGCAAATAGTGCACAACGTGGGCAGCGGATGCAGTTTTCAGACGCATCCGCTGCCCATTATGAGTTCCGGGGAGGAGGCAGCGCAGTTTCGGCCACGCATGTGCGGTCGAAAATGGCGGACTCGTCACACAAAAAAAGTTACATTGAACGTTTTTTTGTGATGACGGTCCGCCAATTACCGATGCATCCAGTGCCACGACGTATAGAACGTGTGTCCATACGTCGTGATGTGTCAGTAATACAAGTC
The DNA here is from genome assembly GCF_051348905.1 of Ranitomeya variabilis. Taxonomy (NCBI): domain Eukaryota; kingdom Metazoa; phylum Chordata; class Amphibia; order Anura; family Dendrobatidae; genus Ranitomeya; species Ranitomeya variabilis. Next base: position 855,801,703 of record NC_135233.1, on the reverse strand, counting down.
TATGTGCAAAAAACACATCCTGCGGGCAACTTTGCAGCATGCATTTTTAAGTTTATAATGTAGAGCCGCAAAAATTAAAAATCATATTTTTTTTTCACAAAAATGATCCTTTAGCCCCCAATTTTTTATTTTCCCAAGGGTAACAGGAGAAATTGGACCCAAAAAGTTGTTGTGCAAATTGTCCTGAGTACGCTGATACCCCATATGTGGGAGTAAACCACTGTTTGGGAGCATGGCAGAGTTCGGAAGGGAAGGAGCACCATTTGACTTTTTCAACGCAGAATTGGCTGGAATTGAGATCAGACACCATGTCGCGATTGGAGAGCCCCTGATGTGCCTAAACAGTGGAAACACCCCACAAGTGACACCATTTTGGAAAGTAGACCCCCTAAGGAACTTATCTAGATGTGTGGTGAGCACTTTGAACCCCTAAGGGCTTCACAGAAGTTTATAATGTAGAGCCAATATAATTAAAAAATCATTTTTTTCCACAAAAATGATTTTTTAGCCCCCAATTTTGTATTTTTCCTAGAGTATCCTGAGAAATTGGACCCCAAATGTTGTTGTGCAATTTGCCCTGAGTATGCTTTTACCCCATATGTGGGAGAAAACTACTGTTTGTGCACATGTCGGGGCTCGGAAGGGAAGAAGTGGCGTTTTGGAATGCAGACTTTGATGGAATGGTCTGCGGACATCACGTTGCGTTTGCAGAGCCTCTGATGTACCAAAACAGTAGAAACCCCCCACAAGTCACCCCATATTGGAAACTAGGCCCCCAAGGAACTTATCTAAATGTGTTGTGAGAACTTTGAACCCCCAAGTGTTTCACTAAAGTTAATAACGCATAGCCGTGAAAATAAAAATTCATTTTTTTCCCACAAAAATGATATTTAGCCCCCAAATTTTTATTTTCCCAAGGGTTAACAGAGAAATTGGACCCCAAACATTGTTGCCCAATTTGTCCTGAGTATGCTGATACCTCATATGTGGGGGCGCACGGCGGAGCTCGGAAGGGAAGGAGCACCATTTTACTTTTTCAAAGCAGAATTGGATGGAATTGAGATCAGACGTCATGTTGCGTTTGCATAGCCCCATGATGTGCCTAAACAGTGGAAAACCCCAGTTCTAACTCCTACCCTAATCCAACACACCCCTAACCCTAATCCCAACCCTAACCAAGACCCTAACCACATCCCCAACCTGAACACACTCCTACCTCTAATCCCAACCCCAATGCACCCCTAACCCCAACACACCCCTAACCCTAATCCCAACCCTAACCATAATGCTAACCACACCCCTAACCCTGACACACTCTTAACTCAACCATAAACGTAATCCAAACCCTAACCCCAACTCTAGCCCCAACCCTAACCCTAACTTTAGCCCCAACCCTAGCCCCAGCTTTAGCCCCAACCCTAACCCTAACCCTAATGGGAAAATGGAAATAAATACTTTTTTTATTTTATTATTTTTCACTAACTAAGGGGGTGATTTACTATTTATAGCGGGTTTTTATAGCGGATTTTTTTTGGCAGCTGTCACACACTAAAAGACGCTTTTTATTGCAAAAAATAGTTTTTGCATCACCATATTTTGAGAGCTATAATTTTTCCATATTTTGGTCCACAGAGGCATGTGAGGGTTTTTTTTTTGCGTAACGAGTTGTCACTTTTACTGGTACCATTTTCGGTCACATGACATTTTTTGATCACTTTTTCTTCCGATTTTTGTTAGGCAGAATGAACAAAAACCAGCAATTCATGGATTTCTTTAGGGGGGGGCGTTTGTACCATTCCACGTTTGGTAAAACTGATAAAGCAGTTTTATTCTTCAGGTCAGTGCTATTACAAAGATACCTTATTTATATTTTTTTATGTTTTGGATGTTTTGGTGCTTTTATACAATAAAAACTATTTTATATAAAAAAATAATCGTTTTTGCATTGCTTTATTCTGAGAGCTATAACTTTTTTATTTTTTTCACTGATGGCCTATAAAGCAGCTCGTTTTTTGCGGGACAAGATTACGTTTTCAGCGGTGCCATGTTTATTTATATCCGTCTTTTTGATCACGTATTATTCCACTTTTCGTTCGGCGGTATGTTGATAAAGCATTGCTTTTTGCCTCATTTTTTCTTACGGTGTTCACTGCAGGGGTTAACTAGTGGGACAGTTTTATAGGTCGGGTCATTATGGACACGATGATAATAAATATATGTACTTTTATTGAGTTTTTTTATTTACATAAAGAAATGTATTTATTGGAACAATATTTTTTTTGTTTTTTCTTTATTTAGGATTGTTTTTAAATATTTTTACAAAGTGTAATTTTTTTTACTTTGTTCCAGGGTGGGACATCACTATATAGTGTCAGATCGCTGATCTGACATTTTGCAGAGCAATCTGACAGGCAGTGCAGGAGGCTTGCCAGCACCTGCTTTCAGCAGGCGCTGACAAGCCACCTCCCTGCAGAACCCGGAAGGACCCTCGTGGCCATCTTGGATCCGGGAGCCTGCAGGGAGGAGGACGGAGGAGACACTCGGAACAATGCGATCACATGGCATTGTTCTGAGGGTCTCAGGGAAGCACGCATGGAGCCCCCTCTCTGCGCGATGCTTCCCTATGCCGCCAGAATGCTGTGACCTTGTTTGATCGCAGTGTTACAGGGGTTAATGTGCCGGGAGCGGTGCCATAGTGCCAGATGTCAGCTGTGATAATCAGCTGACACCCGGCCGTGATCGGCCGCGCTCCCCCCATGAGTGTGGCTGATCACATATGACGTACTATCCCGTCGATGGTCAAATGGGCCCAGGTCGCCTAGACAGGATAGTACATCTGATGTCAGAAAGGGGTTAAGCATGGGGGTGCTTTGGGCTGTGTTGCAGCCAATGGCATGGAGAACATTTTACAGGTAGATGGAAGAATGGATTCAATTAAATTTCAACAAATTCTTGATGTAAACATAACACCATCTGTAAAAAAAAAGCTGAAGATTTTACAATGGCCAGCACAGTCCCCTGATCTGAACATCATTGAAAATCTATGACTAGACCTCAAAATAGCAGTTCATGCAAGACGACCCAGGAATCTCACAGAACTGGAAGAATTTTTCAAAGAAGAATTGCTGAAAATACCTCAAATGAGAATTGAAAGACTCTTGTCTGGCTACAAAAAAACATTTACAAGCTGTGATACTTTCAAAAGGGGGTGATATTAGGTGCTAACCATGCAGGGTGCCCAAACTTTAGAATTGGCCCATTTTAATTTTTTTTGTAAGTTTTAAAATGTAAAATATGAAAATATATTTATATGTCTTGTCTAAAATACAAAGGAAATGTGTCATCTTTAATTTTAGGCCTTTCAGAGATAATTTCTTCTTCAACTTGCTTAACTTTGCACAATTAGGGTATGTGTCCACGTTCAGGATTGCATCAGGATTTGGTCAGGATTTTTCATCAGTTTTTGTAAGCCAAAACCAGGAGTGGAACAATTAGAGGAAAAGTATAACAGAAACATATGCACCACTTCTGCATTTATCACCCACTCCTGGTTTTGGCTTACAAATACTGATGAAAAATCCTGACCAAATCCTGATGCAATCCTGAACGTGGACACATACCCTAACAGTAATTTTGACCAGGGGTATTCAAACTTTTACATGTCACAGTATGGATAGATACTCCAGTCTCTGCTTGCTTGGGAACTTTGCAGCTCCTTCAGGATTACCTTTGGTCTGTGTGCTGCCTCTCTGATTAATGCTCTCCTTGCCTTGGCTGATTTTTGGTGAGTTTTGGTGGATGGCATTCTCTTGGCAGGTTTCTTCTGGTACTATGTTCTTTCCATTTTGATGATAATTGATTTGATGGTGCTCCAGGGGATCATCAGACATTGTTTTGATTTTTTTTTTTTATAACTCAACCCTGACTTGTCCCTGACTTATAAGGGGATCACAAGACCCGCTTAGTAACCATCGCACCCGTGTGATGAATACAGCAATGCATGAGACAAGTGATCAAAATAAAAATTACAAATGTCTCACTGTGGCACAAAGCAAAAAAGAGAAAAAAGTAAAATAAAACATGTAAAAAAGTTTAAAAAAAAACACAAAAAAAGCACACAAATCAAGAAAGTCCATTTCGCCACTCAAAACACAGCATTCATAATAAAACAAACAAAAAAAGTACACATAATTGGTATCACTGCATCTAGAATGACCTGCTCTATAAAACTGGCACGTTATTTATTCGGTTTGGCTAATGCCATACAAAAAAAATTATAAAAAACATTATAAAAAATGTTGTTTTTTCATCATAGTGACTCACAAAAAAGTGAATAAAAAGGATCAAAAAGTCATATGTAAAAAAATATAATATAAATGTATTAATGAAAATGCCAAACTGCAAAAAACAAGCCTTAATATGGCTCATTTGGCAAAAAAAGTTACAGCTCTCAGAATATGATGATGCAGAAACAAATTCATTTTCCTGAAATATTGTTTTTTTACTGCTTAAGGGCTGTCCCACACGTCCAGATAATTCCGGTACCGGAAAAAATCGGTACCGGAGTTATCCGTGTCCCTGTGCCCGTGAGCTCACGTAGGCCATATGTGCGGCACACATGTGCCGCCCGTGTGCCAAGTGGGTACCACACGGAGCGTGCAGGAGACAGCGCTAAAGCTTAGCGCTGTCCCCTGCATCGTGCTGAAGCCGCGATTCATATCTTCTGTGCAGCAGCGTTTGCTGCATAGAAGATATGAATAATAGTGTTTAAAAGAAAGATCTATCTGTCCGCCGCCCCCCCACCCCCTGTGCGCCCCCCCGCTGTTCTGAAAATACTCACCCGCTTCCCTCGTTGGCTGTCGATGCTTCCTGTGCTGGCCGGCCCTTCTCCCGTATGCAGTCACGTGGGGCCGCTCATTTACAGTCATGAATAGGCGGCTCCACCCCTATGGGAGGTGGAGCCACGTATTCATGACTCTAATCGGCGGCCCCACGTGACCGCATACAGTAGAAGGGCCGGCCAGCACAGGAAGCATCGACAGCCAACGAGGGAAGCAGGTGAGTATTTTCAGAACAGCGGGGGGGCGCACAGGGGGTGGGAGGGCGGCGGACAGATAGATCTTTCTTTTAAACACTATTATTCATATCTTCTATGCAGCAAACGCTGCTGCACAGAAGATATGAATCGCGGCTTCAGCACCATGTGGGGGGGACAGCACTTACTGTACCGCTGTCTCCTGCACGCCACACGGACTGCACACGGAGAAGGTCCGTGTGTGGTCCGTGTTTTACACGGACCCATTGACTTTAATGAGTCCGTGTAATACGTGCGCTCCCACGAACACTGACATGTCTCCGTGTTTGGCACACGGAGACACGGTCCGCAAAAAATCAATGACATCTGCACAGATGCATTGATTTTAATGGGTCTACGTGTGTCAGTGTCTCCGGTACGTGAGGAAACTGTCACCTCACGTACCGGAGCCACTGACGTGTGAAACCTGCCTTATGCTTGTAAGCAGTACATGGCAGGGATCTCATGCGCTGCTCACAAGCAGAGCACAGCTGTCGGAATACTCACCGGGTGTTCATCAGAGATCACGGTGAGTATCCATTCCTCTTCAGTAGCATGCATTGTCAGCTGCCTGCTTCCTGCTGCTGCCAGTGATCCAGAAAAAAAGCCTGGCATGGTGTTACCAAATAGTCATTGCAGCTGTAGATGAATTCATTTAGAGGTGCAGTTTCTACAATGTTGTCACTTTTGGGGGTTTTCTGCTGTTCTGGCACCTTTGGGGCTCTGCAAATGTCGACCCTAAACTATTCTACAAAAATCTGTGGTCTAAAAGCCAAATAACACTCCCTCCTTCTCAGCCCTAACTTGTGGCCTAACACTAATTTCTGACAACATATGGGGAATCATCACATTTGGGAGAAATTCAGTAATAAATTGTGGGGTCTAGTTTCACCTATTAACCTGTGTGTACCTGACAAATTTGCAGCAAATACAAAAATTAAATTTTTACCACTAAAATGTCATATTTCCACATCTCAATTTTATAAAATTCTGTGAGGCACCTATGGGTTCAAAATACTCATTACACCCCTCGAAGAATTCCTAGGTCTGGTTTCCAAATGGGGTTTCTGCTGTTTTCACATGTCAGGAGCTCTTCACATAGCAGTCACAATTAATCCCAGACAAATGGCGCTTTTTCCTTTCCTAGCCCTGCCATGAACCCAAGCAGAAATTTTTAACTAGATATATGGTATGGTCGCATTTGGGACAAATTGCGCAACAAATGGGGTCCGTTTTCTTTATTTTGTTATCCATTGTGAAAATTGCAAATTTGGGGTAAAAAAACATTTTTGTGAAAAAAATGAAAATTATCAATATGACAACATAATGTTATCAAATTCTGTGTAGTACCTATGGGTTGAAAATGTTCACTATACCCCTGGATAAAATCCTTGAGGGGTATAGTTTCCAAAATGGGGACACTGGTGGGGATTTTTCATCGTTTAGGCACATTAGGGGCTCTCCAAACGCAACATGACGACCGCAGACCATTCCATTAAAGTCTGCGTTCCAATACATCACTCCTTTCCAAACCCTGCCGTGCGCCCAAACAGTAGTTTTCCTCCACATATGGGATATCGGCATACTCAGGAGAAATTGCACAACAAATTTTTGGCTCCATTTTCTCCTGTTACCCTTGTAAAAATAAAAAAAAAAATTGTGGGCTAAAAGTATATTTTTGTGGGTAAAATGTGATTTTGCATTTCCACAGCTTTACGTTATAAACTTCTGTGAAGCACCTAGAGGTTCAAGATGCTCATTACACATCTAGATAAGTTCTTTGAAGAATATAGTTACCAAAATAGGGGAGCTTGTGGAGGTTTCCATTCTTTAGGCACATCAGGGGCTCTCCAAACGTGATATGGCGTCCGCCCTCGATTCCAGGTGTTTTGCATTCAAAAACTCAAACGGCGCTCCTTCCCTTCCGAGACCTGCCGTGTGCCCAAATAGTAGTATTCTCCCACATATGGGGTATCACCGTACTCAGGAGAAAATGTATAACAAATTTTAGTGTTCATTTTCTCCTGTTACCTTTAAGAAAATAACAAACTTGGAGCTAAAGTAAAATTTTTGTGAAAAAAAGATAAATGTTCATTTTTTCCTTACACATTGATTTAGTTCCTATGAAACGCTGAAAGGGTGGTTTTAGTGGTTTTGAGGACTTTAAGAGGTGCAGTCTTTATAAAGGTGTCACTTTTGATTATTTTCTGAGATATAGGCCCCCAAAGTCACTTCAAATGTGATGTGGTGCCTAAAAAAATGGCTTTGTGAATTTTGTTGGAAAAATGAGAAATTGCTGATCAGATACAGATGTAAAGTAGACAGAGAGAAATGTTATTTATTAACTAGTTTGTGTAACATAACTTTCAGATTTAACCCCTTTCTGCCATTGGACGTACTATTCCGTCCATGTGGGGTGGGCCCTAATTCCCAAGGACGGAATAGTACGTCCAGCGCGATCGGCTGCGCTCACGGGGGGAGCGCGGCCGATCACGGCCGGGTGTCAGCTGCCTATCGCAGCTGACATCCGGCACTATGTGCCAGGAGCGGTCACGGACCGCCCCCGGCACATTAACCCCCGGCACACCGTGATCAAACATGATCGCGGTGTGCCGGCGGTACAGGGAAGCATCGCACAGGGAGGGGTCTTCCCTGAGACCCCCGGAGCAACGCGATGTGATCGCGTTGCTGCGAGGGTCTCTTACCTCCTATCCCTGCAGGCCCCGGATCCAAAATGGCTGCAGGGCTGCATCCGGGTCCTGCAGGGATTACTTCCGGGTGCAGACCAGGCTCTGGTAAGCCTGCAGCGCTGGAACTCAGATCGGTGATCTGACAGAGTGCTGTGCAAACTGTCAGATCAGCGATCTGTGATGTCCCCCCGGGACAAAGTAAAAAAGTTAAAAAAAAAATTTCCACATGTGTAAAAAAAAAAAAGAAAAAAAAATTCCTAAATAAAGAAAAAAAAAAAATTATTCCCATAAATACATTTCTTTATTTAAATAAAAAAAAATCACACAATAAAAGTACACATATTTAGTATCGCCGCATCCGTAACGACCCCACCTATAAAACTATATCACTAGTTAAACCCCTTCAGTGAACACCGTAAAAAAAAAAAAAAACGAGGCAAAAAACAACACTTCATTCTCATACCGCCAAACAAAAAGTGGAATAACACGCGATCAAAAAGACGGATATAAATAACCACGGTACCGCTGAAAACGTCATCGTATCCCACAAAAAACGAGCTGCCATACAGCATCATCAGCGAAAAAATAAAAAAGTTATAGTCCTCAGAATCTTCTATGACAAAATAATTATTTTTTCTATAAAATAGTTTTTATCGTATAAAAGCGCCAAAACATAGAAAAAGATATAAATGAGGTATCGCTGTAATCATACTGACCCGAAGAATAAAACTGCTTTATCAATTTTACCAAACGCGGAACGGTATAAACGCCTCCCCCAAAAGAAATTCATGAATAGCTGGTTTTTGGTCATTCTGCCTCACAAAAATCGGAATAAAAAGCGATCTAAAAATCTCCCGTGCCCGAACATGTTACCAATAAAAATGTCAACTCATCCCGCAAAAAACAAGACCTCACATGACTCTGTGGACTCAAATATGGAAAAATTATAGCTCTCAAAATGTGGTAACGCAAAAAATATTTATTGCAATAAAAAGTTTCAGTGTGTGACAGCTGCCAATCATAAAAATCGCTAAAAAACCCGCTATAAAAGTAAATCAAACCCCCCTTCATCACCCGCTTAGTTAGGGAAAAATTAAAAAAATTAAAAAAATGTATTTATTTCCATTTTCCCATTAGGGTTAGGGTTAGGGCTAGGGTTAGGGCTAGGGTTAGGGCTAGGGTTAGGGTTAGGGCTAGGGTTAGGGCTAGGGTTAGGGTTAGGGCTAGGGTTAGGGCTAGGGTTAGGTTTAGGGCTAGGGTTAGGGCTAGGGTTAGGGCTAGGGTTAGGGCTAGGGTTAGGGTTAGGGCTAGGGTTAGGGTTAGGGCTAGGGTTAGGGCTACGGTTAGGGTTGGGGCTAGGGTTAAAGCTACAGTTAGGGTTGGGGCTAAAGTTAGGGTTAGGGTTGGGGCTAAAGTTAGGGTTAGGGTTTGGATTACATTTACGGTTGGGAATAGGGTTGGGACTAGGGTTAGAGGTGTGTCTGGGTTAGAGGTGGGAGGATACAAGCTATAGGGAGGCTACATTTTTCATGGGTATCCTTTAAAGCAGGATGACATTTGGGTACTGCCCTTGTTAGGGCAGGAGATATACAGGGGCACGACAAGGAGATATAGACCCTAAGATCCCCCTCCATAACTATATATATATCTTTTCATCCTGCTGGTGCGGTTTATTTCCAAAGAATAAGCTGAGAAAAACGAAATGAGAAGGAAATACTCATATGGGTGAGATTGAACCAAAACCCTTTTTTACTTGAGCACTGGTTATTTTGAGCACTTAGATTTCTTTATGCTGTTTATGTATTTTAAAGGTTTATTAAATGTTATGTTTTAGTATATATTGAGGTTGACCATGCTGTAGTGCAACATATGGGTTATCAGTGTACTCGGAACACATTGGAGAACAACTTTTGGGGTCCAATTTCTCCTGTTACCCTTGGGAAAATACAAAACTGGGGGCTAAAAAATAGTTTTTGTGGAAAAAAAAAATATTTTTTATTTGCGTGGCTCTGCGTTATAAACTGTAGTGAAACACTTGGGGGTTCAAAGCTCTCACAACACACCTAGATGAGTTCCTTAGGGAGTCTACTTTCCAAAATGGAGTCACTTGTGGGGGGATTCTACTGTTTAGGTACATTAGGGGCTCTGCAAATGCAATCTGATGCCTGCAGACCATTCCATCTAAGTCTGCATTCCAAATGGCGCTCCTTCCCTTCCGAGCCCTCCCATGCGCCCAAACGGTGGTTCCCCCCACATATGGGGTATCCGCGTACTCAAGACAAATTGGACAACAACTTTTGGGGTCCAATTTCTCCTGTTACCCTTGGGAAAATACAAAACTGGGGGCTAAAAAATAATTTTTGGGGGAAATTTTTTTTTTTTTATTTTCACGGCTCTGCGTTATAAACTGTAGTGAAACACTTTGGGGTTCAAAGTTCTCACAACACAACTAGATAAGTTCCTTGGGGGGTCTAGTTTCCAATATTGGGTCACTTGTGGGGGGTTTCTACTGTTTAGGTACATTAGGGGCTCTGCAAACGCAATGTGACGCCTGCAGACCAATCCATCTAAGTGCATTCCAAATGATGCTCCTTCCCTTCCGAGCTCTGCCATGCGCTCAAACGGTGGTTCCCCCAACATATCAGGTATCAGCGTACTCAGGACAAATTGGACAACAATATTTAGGGTCCAATTTCTCCTGTTACCCTTGGAAAAATACAAAACTGGGGGCTAAAAAATAATTTTTGTGGAAAAATTTTTTTTTTTATTTGCACAACTCTGCGTTATAAACTGTAGTGAAACACTTGGGGGTTCAAAGCTCTCACAACACATCTAGATAAGTTCCTTAGGGGGTCTACTTTCCAAAATGGTGTCACTTGTGTTTTTTTTTTACTGTTTAGGTACATTAGGGGCTCTGCAAACGCAATGTGACGCCTGCAGACCATTCCATCTAAGTCTGCATTCCAAATGGCGCTCCATCCCTTCCGAGCCCTCCCATGCGCCCAAATGGTGGTTCCCCCCCACATATGGGGTATCAGCGTACTCAGGACAAATTGGAAAACAACTTTTTGGGTCCAATTTCTCCTGTTACCCTCGGGAAAATACAAAACTGGTGGCTAAAAAATAATTTTTGTGGGAAAAAATGTTTGTTTTATTTTTACGGCTCTGCATTATAAACTTCTGTGAAGCACTTGGTGGGTCAAAGTGCTCACCACACCTCTAGATAAGTTCCTTAGGGGTTCTACTTTCCAAAATGGTGTCACTTGTGGGGGGGTTTCAATGTTTAGGCACATCAGTGGCTCTCCAAACGCAACATGGCATCCCATCTCAATTCCTGTCAATTTTGCATTGAAAAGTCAAATGGCGCTCCTTCCCTTCCGAGCTCTCCCATGCGCCCAAACAGTGGTTTACCCCCACATATGGGATATCAGTGTACTCAGGACAAATTGTACAACAACTTTTGAAATCCAATTTCTTCTCTTACCCTTGGGAAAATAAAAAATTGGGGGCAAAAAGATAATTTTTGTGAAAAAATATGATTTTTTATTTTTACGGCTCTGCATTATAAACTTCTGTGAAGCATTTGGTGGGTCAAAGTGCTCACGACACCTCTAGATAAGTTCCTTAGGGGGTGTACTTTCCAAAATGGTGTCACTTGTGGGGGGTTTCAATGTTTAGGCACATCAGTGGCTCTCCAAACGCAACATGCAGTCCCATCTCAATTCCTGTCAATTTTGCATTGAAAAGTCAAACAGCGCTCCTTCCCTTCCGAGCTGTCCCATGCGCCCAAACAGTGGTTTACCCCCACATTTGGGGTATCAGCGTACTCAGAACAAATTGTACAACAACTTTTGGGGTCCAATTTATTTTCTTACCCTTGGGAAAATAAAAAAATTGGGGGCGAAAAGATAATTTTTGTGAAAAAATATGATTTTTTATTTTTACTTTTCTGCATTATAAACTTCTGTGAAGCACTTGGTGGGTCAAAGTGCTCACCACACCTCTAGATAAGTTCCTTAGGGAGTCTACTTTCCAAAATGGTGTCACTTGTGGGGGGTTTCAATGTTTAGGCACATCAGGGGCTCTCCAAATGCAACATGTCGTCCCATCTCAATTCCAGTCAATTTTGCATTGAAATGTCAAATGGCGCTCCTTCCCTTCCGAGCTCTGTCATGCGCCCAAACAGTGGTTTACCCCCACATATGGGGTATCGGCGTACTCAGGACAAATTGTACAACATCTTTTGGGGTCCATTTTCTCCTGTTACCCTTGGTTAAATAAAACAAATTGGAGCTGAAGTAAATTTTGTGTGAAAAAAAGCACTTGGTGGGTCAAAGTGCTCACCACACCTCTAGATAAGTTCCTTAGGGGGTCTACTTTCCAAAATGGTGTCACTTGTGGGGGGGTTTCAATGTTTAGGCACATCAGTGGCTCTCCAAACGCAACATGGCATCCCATCTCAATTCCTGTCAATTTTGCATTGAAAAGTCAAATGGCGCTCCTTCCCTTCCGAGCTCTCCCATGCGCCCAAACAGTGGTTTACCCCCACATATGGGATATCAGCGTACTCAGGAGAAATTGTACAACAACTTTTGGGGTCCAATTTCTTCTCTTACCCTTGGGAAAATAAAAAATTGGGGGCAAAAAGATAATTTTTGTGAAAAAATATGATTTTTTATTTTTACGGTTCTGCATTATAAACTTCTGTGAAGCATTTGGTGGGTCAAAGTGCTCACGACACCTCTAGATAAGTTCCTTAGGGGGTCTACTTTCCAAAATGGTGTCACTTGTGGGGGGTTTCAATGTTTAGGCACATCAGTGGCTCTCCAAACGCAACATGCAGTCCCATCTCAATTCCTGTCAATTTTGCATTGAAAAGTCAAACAGCGCTCCTTCCCTTCCGAGCTGTCCCATGCGCCCAAACAGTGGTTTACCCCCACATTTGGGGTATCAGCGTACTCAGAACAAATTGTACAACAACTTTTGGGGTCCAATTTATTTTCTTACCCTTGGGAAAATAAAAAAATTGGGGGTGAAAAGATAATTTTTGTGAAAAAATATGATTTTTTATTTTTACTTTTCTGCATTATAAACTTCTGTGAAGCACTTGGTGGGTCAAAGTGCTCACCACACCTCTAGATAAGTTCCTTAGGGGGTCTACTTTCCAAAATGGTGTCACTTGTGGGGGGTTTCAATGTTTAGGCACATCAGGGGCTCTCCAAATGCAACATGTCGTCCCATCTCAATTCCAGTCAATTTTGCATTGAAATGTCAAATGGCGCTCCTTCCCTTCCGAGCTCTGTCATGCGCCCAAACAGTGGTTTACCCCCACATATGGGGTATCGGCGTACTCAGGACAAATTGTACAACATCTTTTGGGGTCCATTTTCTCCTGTTACCCTTGGTTAAATAAAACAAATTGGAGCTGAAGTAAATTTTGTGTGAAAAAAAAGTTAAATGTTCATTTTTATTTAAACATTCCAAAAATTCTTGTGAAACACCTGAAGGGTTAATAAACTTCTTGAATGTGGTTGTGAGCAACTTGAGGGGTGCAGTTTTTAGAATGGTGTCACACTTGGGTATTTGCTATCATATAGACCCCTCAAAATGACTTCAAATGAGATGTGGTCCCTAAAAAAAAATGGTGTTGTAAAAATGAGAAATTGCTGGTCAACTTTTAACCCTTATAACTCCCTAACAAAAAAAAATTTTGGTTCCAAAATAGTGCTGTTGTAAAAGAGACATGTGGGAAATGTTACTTATTAAGTATTTTGTGTGATATATCACTGTGATTTAGTTGCATAAAAATTCAAAGTTTGAAAATTGCGAAATTTTCAAAATTTTCGCCAAATTCCCGTTTTTTTCACAAATAAACGCAGGTAATATCAAAGAAATTTTACCACTATCATGAAGTACAATATGTCACGAGAAAACATTGTCAGAATCACCTGGATCCGTTGAAGCGTTCCAGAGTTATAACCTCATAAAGGGACAGTGGTCAGAAATGTAAAAATTGGCCTGGTCATTAACGTGCAAACCACCCTTGGGGGTGAAGGGGTTAAGGGCATAAAAAAGTTTGAATGTTGCAAATTTTCAAAATTTTGGCCAAATTTGCTATACTTTCACAAATAAATGCAAAGTCATAGCAAAGAAATTTTACCACTATCATGAAGTACAATATGTCATGAAAAAACAATCTCAGAATCAGTTGGATCCGTTTAAGTGTTCCAGAGTTATAACCACATAAAATGACAGTGGTTAGATTTCAAAACTTTTGCCTGTTCATTAAGGTCAAAATTGGCTTGGTCACTAAGGGGTTAATGGTATTGTAACCTCTGTGGTCTGCAGAAAAGGTGTGTGTATACTGACAGACATGTGACACTTAGATTGCACACAGGTGGACTTTCACTAAGCATGTGACTTATGAAGGTAATTGCTTGCATTAGAAAACATTAGGGGCTTCACAGAAAAAATACATATGCGCATGACAATTTTTATTTAACTTTTACCATCAATTTAATTTTTGCCTATAATTTTCTCACTTCACTTCACCAACTTATACTATTTACACAACACAGGATGTAATATAACAAAATAGGTAAAAAGCCGGGAGGGTGTGGGGAGAATACTTTTGCAACCCACTGTACTTATGTCACCTGCTATACATAGCTAAGCAAACCATAAGAGGTGTTTAGCCTAAAAAGTTGAGGCTGTTACTATAAAAAGATAGTAAGAGCTAATTACACAATTGTGTAAACCCAAAATAAAACCCACAGTGAAGAAATATCGACAACATAGTAAAAAAAAGGAACTTTCTACAATGTGGTGATTTCTTTTTCTATGAGAAATGCTTTTATTGCGTAATAAAATTAAAAATATATCTGGGATTGGAAACAAAATGAAGGTGGAATTGTATTTTCTCCTTGCCCACAAAAATACGAAGAATAAAAGGTAAACAATGAATTTTAGTCACCCAAAAATAACACCATATGGAAAGAACTTGTCTAATTGTCTCGAAAAAACAAGTCCTTATATGTCTACATTTTTATAAAAAAAAGTAATGGCTTTAGAAAAGTGAAATGAAAGAACAGAAACAGCAATGCTTTCTGAAGGAAGAAATATGTTGCTCTCTCAGGCCAGTGAGACCTCTAGTGACGAAAACAGCAATTCAAGAAGTGACATACACATAAAAAGCAGTGTATAAAAGTCAACTTTTCCAACACATAAGCTAATATTGGCCACAAAACATTAAAACCTACAAGAGAAAAAAAGTAAGCAAAAACCCTGATATAACTAAGTAAAAAAGCAAAAGTACATTCAAATAACACAGAGATTTTAGTAATACTGTTTTTTGATCAAAAAATAGCACAAAAGCCATCCCGCCTCGCCAAGGTAACTCTGATCGGGACAGTCCTACACTGTCTAATATTAAAACCTTACCATGTGTCAATGTTGACCTCAGTGTGAATAAGGGCAGACAAAAGGACTGGGCCCAACCATAAGCTAATATGTATAAAACTAAAATGACATTTTTAGAGATAATGGAATCTATTGAAATTCAAGTTTGCTTGCTTAATCAAATTCTGCTAAAAATTTGTTTCACAACTAGAGATTTTTGAATTTGTTCAGAAAACATTCACCAATCTCAAATTCGGTACGAATATAGCTAATTCGGAATCCTTAGCATTTTCTCTTAAAGGGACTCTGTCACCTGAATTTGGAGGGAACAATTTTCAGCCATAGGGGCGGGGTTTTTGGGTGTTTGATTCACCCTTTCCTTACCCGCTGGCTGCATGCTGGCTGCAATATTGGATTGAACTTCATTCTCTGTCCTCCATAGTACATGCCTGCACAAGGCAATCTTGCCTTACGCAGGCGTGTACTATGGAGGACAGAGAATGAACTTCAATCCAATATTGCAGCCAGCATGCAGCCAGCGGGTAAGGAATGGGTGAATCAAACACTTGAAAACCCCGCCCCTATGGCTGAAAATTGTTCCCTCCAAATTCAGGTAACAGAGTCCCTTTAAAGTCGGCAAAATTCAGTCGCAGTTTAGAAAATGATAGCATTTCCACTAATGTTTTTGTTAGGACTTTGACCAGGATAGTGATGCTGTATGATGAGCGGGGAGGGGACATGTGTGATGAAGGGAAAAGTAAGGAAAGGTCAGAGGAAAGGTGGAGTGTTATTCTTTTTTTTAATTAGCTTAATGTATAGATATTCTGGAAGCCAATTAGCGCACAGCAGTCGGCCACAATGTCCAGACACAAGGGCTTCTGTCATTGACTGCTGAAGTCACATGTCCTCATATTAAAAGCAGAAATGATGTTTTTGTGCCTTTTTGTCAGTATAACAGCGAAGCTGCTCCTGCTGCTGCTGCAAGTAGTCAGATAGTTACATAGGCGGTTTATTGTCAGTTAGTTCAACTAGATAGGATCATGTGTGGAATCGATCTTACCACATCTAAATCATTTGTGCTAATAGTGAAGTGCAGGTACTAGGCCACATTTCATAATCAAAATCATTTGGGCTAATACTCTGGTGCAGGCACCAGTCCACATTTTGTGAACAAAATAATTTTGGTTAATACTTTGGTGCAGGCACCAGCCCACATTTCAGAATATACAGTGGGGAAAAAAAGTATTTAGCCAGCCACCAATTGTGCATTGTGCAAGTTTTCCCACTTAAAAAGATGAGAGAGGCCTGTAATTGACATCATAGGTAGACCACAACTATAAGAGTCAAAATGAGAAAACAAATCCAGAAAATCACCTTGTCTGAATTAGCAATGACAAATTTTGTTATATATCCTTTGTTGGCAATGACAGTGGTCAAACGTTTTCTGTAAGTCTTCACAAGATTGGCACACACTGTTAGTGGTATGTTGGCCCATTCCTCCATGCAGATCTCCTCTATAGCAGTGATATTTTGGGCCTGTCGCTGGGCAACACGGACTTTCAACTCCCTCCAAAGGTTTTCTATGGGGTTGAGATCTGGAGACTGGCTAGGCCACTCCAGGACCTTCATATTCTTCTTATGAAGCCACTCCTTCATTGCCCTGGCGGTGTGCTTGGGATCATTATCATGCTGAAAGACCGATCCATGTTTTATCTTCAATGCCCTTGCTGATGGAAGGAGGTTTGCACTCAAAATCTCACGATACATACAGTACAGACCAAAAGTTTGGACACACCTTCTCATTTAAAGATTTTTCTGTATTTTCATGACTATGAAAATTGTAAATTCACACTGAAGGTATCAGAAATATGAATTAACACATGTGGAACTATATAATTAACAAAAAAGTGTGAAACAACTGAAATTTTGTCTTATATTCTAGGTTCTTCAAAGTAGCCACCTTTTGCTTTGATTACTGCTTTGCACTCTTGGCATTCTCTTGATGAGCTTCAAGAGGTAGTCACCGGAAATGGTTTTCACTTCACAGGTGTGCCCTGACAGGTTTAATAAGTGGGATTTCTTGCCTTTTAAATGGGGTTGGGACCATCAGTTGTGTTGAGCAGAAGTCTGGTGGATACACAGCTGATAGTCCTACTGAATAGGCTGTTAGAATTTGTATCATGGCAAGAAAAAAAGCAGCTAAGTAAAGAAAAACAAGTGGCCATCATTACTTTAAGAAATGAAGGTCAGTCAGTCCGAAAAATTGGGAAAACTTTGAAAGTGTCCCCAAGTGCAGTTGCAAAAAACATCAAGCATTACAAAGAAACTGGCTCACATGAGGACTGCCCTAGGAAAGGAAGACCAAGAGTCATCTCTGCTTCTGAGGATAAGTTTATGCGAGTCACCAGCCACAGAAATCGCAGGTTAACAGCAGCTCAGATTAGAGGCCAGGTCAATGCCACACAGAGTTCTAGCAGCAGACACATATCTACAACTGTTAAGAGGAGACTTTGTGCAGCAGGCCTTCATGGTAAAATAGCTGCTAGGAAACCACTGCTAAGGACAGACAACAAGCAGAAGAGACTTGTTTGGGCTAAAGAACACAAGGAATAGACATTAGACCAGTGGAAATCTGTGCTTTGGTCTGATGAGTCCAAATTTGAGATCTTTGGTTCCAACCACCGTGTCTTTGTGCGACGCAGAAAAGGTGAACGGATTGGCTCTACATGTCTGGTTCCCACCGTGAAGCATGGAGGAGGAGATGTGATGATGTGGGGGTGCTTTGCTGATGACACTTTTGGGGATTTATTCAAAATTGAAGGCAAACTGAACCAGCATGGCTACCACAGCATCTTGCAGCGGCATGCTATTCCATCCGGTTTGCATTTAGTTGGACCATCATTTATTTTTCAACAGGACAATGACCCCAAACACACCTCCAGGCTGTGTAAGGTCTGTTTGACCAAGAAAGAGAGTGATGGGGTGCTACGCCAGATGACCTGGCCTCCACAGTCACCAGACCTGAACCCAATCGAGATGGTTTGGGGTGAGCTGGACCGCAGAGTGAAGGCAAAAGGGCCAACAAATGCTAAGCATCTCTGGGAACTCCTTCAAGATTGTTGAAAGACCATTTCCGGGGACTACCTCTTGAAGCTCATCAAGAGAATGCCAAGAGTGTGCAAAGCAGTCATCAAAGCAAAAGGTGGCTACTTTGAAGAACCTAGAATATAAGACATAATTTCAGTTGTTTCACACTTTTTTGTTGAGTATATAATTCCACGTGTTAACCCTCAACTGGTGAGGTGGGATTTTTGTCACGCAACTGGTGATGTGGGGTTTCCTATACCCCAGTGTTTAGAAATCTCTTATTTTTGCAGAAAATGCAACGATCACGTTTGTTTTAATCGTTTTCTTATTGGCGATTGATTACACATGAGTATAACAAATTTTTGACACCCACAAGTATCGGAAAATGTAATACTTTGATAAAAATAAAGAAGTTTTAAAAATGTGAAAATGTGTTAAAAAAGAATTACATGAGTGGTGATGTGGGGTTCAGCAAGGCCAAGACAACACTTAGCAACAGCTAGCTCTGTTATGCGTGGCCAGAAGAGAGAGACCTTGACGACATCCTGTTGACAAGGAAATGGATGGAAGCTAGTGAGACACGTATCCTCACACCAGCATTTTTCAATGAATGGCAGCCGAACAAAAATTTTCTGGGGTGTGGCAAACCCCACCTCACCAGTTGAGGGTTAATTCATAGTTTTGATGCCTTCAGTGTGAATTTACAATTTTCATAGTCATAAAAATACAGAAAAATCTTTAAATGAGAAGGTGTGTCCAAACTTTTGGTCTGTACTGTAGCCCCATTCATTCTTTCATGTACACGGATCAGTCATCCTGGTCCCTTTGCAGAGAAACAGCCCCAAAGCATGATGTTGCCACCCCCATGCTTCACAGTATGTATGGTGTTCTTTGTATGAAACTCAGCATTCTGTCTCCTCCAAACAAGACGAGTTTTGTTTCTACCAAACAGTTCTACTTTGGTTTCATCAGACCATATGACATTCTCCTAATACTCTTCTGGATAATCCAAATGCTCTCAAGCAAACTTCAGATGGGCCAGGACATGTACTGGCTTAAGCAGGGGGCCACGTCTGGCACTGCAGGATCTGAGTCCCTTCGGCGTAGTGTGTTACTGATGGTATCCTTTGTTACGGTGGTCCCAGCTCTATGCAGATCATTCACTAGGTCCCCCCATGTGGTTCTGGGATTTTTGCTCACTGTTTTTGTGATCATTTTGACCCCATGGGGTGAGATCTTGTGTGGATCTCCAGATCGAGGGAGATTCCCAGTGGTCTTGTATGTCTTCCATTTTCTTATTATTGCTCCCACAGTTGATTTCATCACACCAAGCAGCTTGCCTATTGCAGATTCAGTCTTCCCAGCCTGGTGCAGGGTTACAATTTTGTTTCTGGTGTCCTTCGACAGCTCTTTGGTCTTTACCATAGTGGAGTTTGGAGTGTGACTATTTGAGGTTGTGGACAGGTGTCTTTTATACTGATAACAAGTTCAAACAGGTGCCATTACTACAGGTAATGAGTGGAGGACAGAGGAACATCTTAAAGAAGTTAAAGGTCTGTGAGAGCCAGAAATCTTGCATGTTTTTAGGTGGCCAAATACATATTTTCCACCATATTTTGCAAAATAGATCTTGCCAACTCAGACAAGGTGATTTTCTGGATTTGTTTTCTCATGTTGACTCTCATAGTTGTGGTCTACCTATGATGTCTATTTCAGGCCTCTCTCATCTTTTTAAGAGGGAGAACTTGCACAATTGGTCGCTGACTAAATATTTTTTTTCCCCACTCTATATTCTTTGTGCCAACACTGAGGTGCAGGCACCAGGCCACATTTCATGATCAATATCTTTTGGGCTAATACTCTAGTGCATGCACCAGTACACATTTCATAATCAAAATCGTTTGAGCTAATTGCGTGGTCTCGCCACAAATCCACATTTCATAATCAAAATCCTTTGTGCTAATTGTGTGGTCCCGCCACCAATCCACAATTCAGCATCTAAATCGTTTGTGCTAATTGTGTGGTATAGCCACCAGTCCACAATTCAGCATATAAATCTTTTGTGCTAATTCGAGGTGTCAGTGAGGTACGTGGTAATGTTACTGAAAGCTCTACTGAACAAACACCGGCTCATCCTATCCAAAGATAACTGACAACTTTTGTTACTGGATAGGCTGCTATACTCCCTTTCCTTGTCTGCCGCATAGCGGTACGCCTTGTAGATGAGGGCTAGAAAGCGCATGTGCTCCCGTGTATGGCAAGGGCTGCATCAAGTGGCCTCTCCTTCTCTTCCTCCACCTTTACATCATACTCAGTACAATCCTCAGAGGTGGCAGCCCAATTACTCTTATTTCCCCCGTGTCACAACTCTCCAACCGCCCAACTGACCCAAAGTACAAGTAGTATAAATGCGCAGCATGGATGAATGGGGCAGGTCTTGGACCAGCATTTCTAGCTTAAACATTGATCAGTAACTGGTGGATGAGTGACAGGTGTAGGCCTGGTTCTCCAAGAGCCTGCCAATTTCAGGCAACACAGGTGAAGGAGACCCAACTTTGAGTCCAAACAATTTCAAAAATTAGGGACAGACAACACTAAGTGTCATCAATTTCACCAGAGTAGAAATAGTATAATGGGGCTCTGACACACCCTCCACTACAGGCAACCCACCAGATGGACACACTCCTTGGATTCTTTGCATTTCAAAAAATTGTTAGTAACATCAGCAGCAGTAGCAACAGTGGGCACAGAAGCCATGACAAAGGTGTCACAGACTGCAATAACGTGAGATAAATGTAGCACACTAAAAACTACACCATCGCCTAGTCTGCCCAGTCTGCAACTGGGGTGCAAAGGTCATTGGAGATCCATGACTAGTTCATCTTGATTAAACTTAGGTGGTCAATGGAGCGCCCCCACACCGCCGCAGGGCCGAGGGGTACCCGGAGCCGGGCCTCTAGGTCTCAGTCCTGGGGTTGTCACGGTGGCTAGACCCGGTCCGTGGCCCTGTCTGTCAGTGGGGGACGTCCGGTGAGATAAGTGGTGTAGTAACGGTGTAGCGGTGCAGTTGTGGGGTGCAGGTCGCGGTAAATAACGAGGACACCAGGTTGCAGTCTCTTTACCTCTTTACTGAAGCTCTCTGGGTCCTCAGTCCGGAATACGGCTCACCAGGCTGCGCAAGTCCGGCCGGTCCAATGGCACTTCCAGAGCTCTCCTTGCAGGTGGAAATCGGTGCCTTCCTTCTAGCGCTATGTGTTGCAGTCCTTCCCTGCTGTGCTTACGGAAAGTACCCCACAACTGTTGTGTCTGTTTCTCGTGTTCCCTCACAACAACTTAATTCGCAATGATCTTCCTCGTCCCTCCAGATACTATGGTAGGAACGCACCCGTATGACGGGGAGGCTCGGAGATCTTCCGGGACTCTATCTGCGCCCCTCTCCTGTTGGTACCCCCCTTTGCCTTCCTGGGTGATGCGTGAGACAGTCCGCCTAAAGCTAACTGTCCTGCCGTAGGTCTGAGGTATGGCTTGAAACTCTTTACCTCCTCGGCGTTCCGGCCACCGGTAGTGCGCCTCAGTAAGGTGCTGCCTCTTTCAGCACAACCCTCACTGGTATCTCCTTTCGCTTGATTTCGTTTCTCACTCAGCACAATCTATCTCGCTTCTAGTCCTTTCTTGAGTCCCGCCGCTTCCAGGAGCCTGCGCGGACCCGTTACGTTCTTTCAATGCCAAGCCTCTGCCAGGATCCCACCCCTGGCAGAGACCCTACAGTCTCTCCCTTCACAACACCCCCTGCCACAGGGTGTTGCTCCGTTCAATCCCGTCAGCGTTCTCTCTAACTTCCTGCCTGACCCCCAGTTTACCCACTATGGTGGGGAGTGGCCTAATGAATAGCACCCTTAGCTCCCCCCGGAGGCCCAGCTGTGAAATGTATTGGTGACTGTGATACCTGCTCAGAGAACTCCTTCAGTGCCATCGAACGCACCATGGCCCCCCTTAGTGGCTGAGCCATGATACTGCAACGACCAGGACTCTGGGGCGCTGCATCAACACTTTCAGGGAACAGCTAGATGCACTTATCCATCAGGACACCACCAGCAGTGCTGAAGAGAGAAAGCTGGCTGCCGACATGACAAAACCATAAAGGTGTGGCAGGCAAGCTCAGGCCACTCTTCCATTTTTGAAGACCAAAATGCAAAAGGGTCCAAACCACCCCGGATGGCATTGATATTGATCTCGAGATACTCCAGCATCATCCACTCCATTCATTCGCAACGTGTCAGACTTGATCTTCTCCCATGTACGCTGCTGCTGCTTCAAATGTTTTTGTATTGACAACTCGACATTCCCAGGGTTGGAAGTCTATAACTGCGATGCATGCTGTGTGCCTGACTGGCGTCTTGGGGAAAACCACTCCTAACATTGTCTACAAGCGTGTTTCGATACTCCAGCATGCAAGCGTCCCGGGGGAGAAGCATTTGGAAAAATTTACTTTTGTACCGTGGATCTAACAGTGGCAACCCAGAAGTCAGCTCAGCACTATTTCTAATCCTATCAATACAGGTATCATGTTTCACATAGTGCAGCAAGAAGACATTCATGTGTCGGGCGCTTACATGAGGTTCAAGTCCATGGTGTGTTGGTGGCGGGGTAACACTTAAGCATGCTTCCTACATCACCTCCAACCACACACAACATAAAGGGCAGCATTATCCTATTCATCTCCTGACTGTTGTGTGCCCATCACCTTTTCCTCCTCACCCTCATCCATTTGTTCTTTGGCTCCTGCACTTCACTAACATTTTGTCTGGTAAGTAACATGACCCCCCCTCGATCACTGTAATCCACCCACCCATGGCACCTGCTTATGAGATGACAGTCTGAAACTTAGAGATATTGTTATCCCTTCTGCATATTCCTCTGCTTCCTCCTCTTCCTCTGGGTCCACCACCTCCTTCCGCAGACTACAGTCTATTCAAAGTGTGCTCCAGCATGTAGATGACTGTAATAGTGATGCTGATGATGCCATTGTCAGCACTAACCATCTAAATAGCCATATCAAAACCATGCAGAAGGGTACAGAGGTTGTTTATGTGTGCCCACTCCGAAAGCGTGATTTTCACCACGTCCATACTGCGTTGGCCCAGGCTATGCAAAAGGACATACTGCACCAGGGCTCGCCATTGCTGCCATAGTCACTACATGTGCAGAGTGTATTTCCAACTTGCCGGCACATTGCATATCAATTGGTTAACTTGTACCCCAAAAGACCTCTGTTGCAAGGCAAGTCAATTAGCAGCAGGGTGCGAACGGCGAAAGTGAGCACACAGGGATTGAGCTCTCTGAAGCAGTGCATCCAGACCAGTTAGTTGTAGAATAATTGCTGTATCACCAGGTTGAGTGCGTGAGCCATGCAAGGCACGTGTGTGAGGTTGCTCCTGCATAGGGCCGTCACCAGGTTCACAACATTATTGCACACACCCTACCCTGCCTCCAGGTGCAGTGGAGACAGCTATTGCTCAAAATTGGCCTGGATAGCTGTCCACAACTCTTGAACTGTGTGACTGTGATCTCCAACACATATTAATTTAAACAGTACCTGATTGTGGTGATTCCTGGTTGCACAGTACGGAGATGGGGAAATGTCTCTGCACTGTTGGAATGAGTGTCTCGATAAGGTTGAGAGGTTGAGGGTGCAGATGGAGGTCCAAGAAGAGGTGGAGGAGGCAGAAGCAGTGGAGGAAGTATTAGATACAGAGGTTTGTCTCGCAAGCCTTGGGGATTCCAAAGCCTGGTGTCTAGGGACACCCTCTCTATTGGTTTAGTTAACCAACCCTTTGTGTGTAGTGGCTTATTTCTTGATCCCCTGGTGTGTATTGGCTTAGTTCTACAATCCTAGGTGTTTAGCAGTTTAGTTCTCCAGCCCCTGTTGTCTAGTAGTTTAGTTCTCCATCTTCTGGTGTGTATGTGTAGTGGTTTAGTTCTTCATCACTTGGTGTCTAGTGGATTAGTTCAGCATCCCTTGTTGTGTAGTGGTTTAGTAATCTAACCCTCTGGTGTCTAGTAGTTTAGTTCTCCATCCTCTGGTGTGCAGGGGTTTAGTCCTCCATCCCCTAGTGCCCTGCAAGCCTTGGGGATTCCAAGACTTGTGGAGCAGACCTTTTCCCACCTGCCCTCAAAGCCACCATGGTCACCCAGTGCACAGTCACCGAGATGTAATGCCCCTGGCCATGCTTGCTTTTCCAGGTATCAGTGTGAAATGCACCCTGACAGACATAGATTTTTTAAAGGAATGGGTGATGTTGTCTGTGACATGCTGGTGTAGTGCAGGCACATCTTTCTTAGAGAAGTAATGGCGACTGGACAACTGGTACTGTGGGACTGTGACGGCCATCAAAGTTCGGAAAGCGTCTGAGTACACTAGGCGAAAAGGCAGCATCTCCGTGGCCAACAGATTGGAGATGGTGAAGTTCAAGCTCTCAGCTTTGCCATGTGTAGGAGGAAACAATATTTTACTTGATCACTACTGCAGGACCAAGGGCTGGCTGCTGTGCTGAGAGGGTGGAATAGGGTGAACACGACAAACTGCTGGACAGTGAATGAGGTGCAGGCAGAGATTTTATGGTGAATTGGAAATGATATGATCTGTTTTGTGTCTGAGATCAGTCAAAAACAGCAGGCATGTCCACTTCCATGTCCGCCAGA
Source organism: Ranitomeya variabilis (assembly GCF_051348905.1). NCBI lineage: Eukaryota > Metazoa > Chordata > Amphibia > Anura > Dendrobatidae > Ranitomeya > Ranitomeya variabilis. Next base: position 855,776,752 of record NC_135233.1, on the reverse strand, counting down.
TGGGCTCTTACTCACCCCGACTATAGAGGGTAAACAAATTGAAATTCTGCAGCCGGAGACCTGTGTGAGAACACTTGCCACAGTGATGGAGGAAGAAGCAGCATATGCGGTTCATGGGGCGGCCGTTGGTTGTCAAGATCCGCTAGGCCGCATTTTCATGCATTGAGATTCCTAGACTAACGCATGTTAATCGCGCATGTATCGGGTAATGCATGTAGTAGTTAAATTATTGGAATTTTTAGCTCTAAGTCTTTTTTTTTTTTGAAAAGTTGACAGCTAACATCAGCTAAGTTATCTCTTTCGGTCTCAAAAAAGGAGCAGGTTAGGCAACCTTTGCCGCCTAGGTGAACTGCAGACCTCGCGACTGCTGCTGGCCACAGCCAGAGTTGTGGCTGAGGATGCAGTGATTGTCGTTGTTGCATCACTCCATTGCATCACGTAATCCCCTCGTCTTAATCCTGTTCCATCTCTGAGCTACTCAGCTGCGTGCCTCTGGGTTCACAAGTGGGATCTACAACCTCATCTTCATACTCTGTTCTCGCACTCCTCATCCTGAAAGTCACACTCCTACTCTTCCTGCCCTGACAGCACAGTACAGTCCAAGTGCACCTCATGCATCTGAGTCTCATCAGGATCACCTCCACCCCAGAGGGTTAATGTCTGGTGACGAGGGTCTGGATTCTGTTCGGACCCTACTTCGTCCAGCCCTGGATCCAACTGAAAAATATTTTGAGCATCGATGCAGATGTTTTCCTCCTCTTGAGTCTGTGAATCTTTGGAGCAGATCTCTGATGTCCATGGAATAGAATGTGCAAACAGCTTTGCAGACTCGTCCATCTGTGGTTCCTCACAGTCAGTTGGGTGGTTAGATAGTTGAGACGCAGGGGGAAACAAAGGTAATTGGGGTGCCACCTCTGAGGATTGTACTGTGTATGATGTTAAGGTAGAGGAAGAGGAGAGGCCACTTGATGCAGCGCTTGCCATCCACTGGAGCACATGCGCTTTCTGGACCCCATTTACAAGGCGTAGATGAGGGCACCTTGCAAGCTCGCTGCCTTTGGGGTAACCCTGGACTCTGCTCTCTTCTTCAAAACACATATCAGTGCCCTTTCATTTCCTGTTTACTACAACTTAAAAATATGTCCCGGACCTGTACGTTCGTACTTTCCTTAATCAAGAATCTGCAAAAACCCTAGTCCATGATCTTATTATCTCCCGCCTCGACTACTGCAACCTCCTGCTTTGTGCCCTCCCTTCTAACAGTCTCGCCCCCTCCAATCTAATTCTGCTGCCCGACTAATCCACCTATCTCCCTGGTAACCCCCAGGCTCTGTTATCTGTCAATGCCTTTACTGGCTCCCCATTACCCAGAGACTCCAGATCAAATCCCTAACCATGGCATACAAAGCCATCCACAACCTGTCTCCTCCATACATCTATGACCTTGTCAAGAATCTGCAAAAACCCTAGTCCATGATCTTATTATCTCCCGCCTCGACTACTGCAACCTCCTGCTTTGTGCCCTCCCTTCTAACAGTCTCGCCCCCTCCAATCTAATTCTGCTGCCCGACTAATCCACCTATCTCCCTGGTAACCCCCAGGCTCTGTTATCTGTCAATGCCTTCACTGGCTCCCCATTACCCAGAGACTCCAGATCAAATCCCTAACCATGGCATACAAAGCCATCCACAACCTGTCTCCTCCATACATCTATGACCTTGTCTCCTGGTACTTACCTGTACGCAACCTCCGTTTATCACAAGATATCCTTCTCTACTCCCCTCTTATTTTCTCTTCCCACAGTCACATACTCGATTTTTTCCGTGCATCCACTCTACTCTGGAACTCTCTACCCCAACATATCTTACTCTCGCCAACCATGGAAACCTGCAAAAGGAACTTGAACCACCTCTTCCGACAAGCCTACCACCTGCAGTATCCATCGATCCACCATCCCGCTGCACAAGTAACTCTACCCTCACTTACTGTATCCGCATCCATCCCTTGTAGACTGAGAACCCTAATGGGCAGGGTCCTCTCTCCTCTTATACCAGTCGGTGACTTGTATTGTTTAAGAGTATAGTACTTGTTATTATTATGTATACCCCATTTCACATGTAATAAATAAAGGAAATAAATAGCGCTATAACAATAAATGATAATAATAATAATAATGCTGTGTGGCTGCTAAAGAAAGGGAGTCAAGTAGCCCGTCCAGTAACAGAAGTTGTCAAAATGCTGCACAATTATACTATTTCTACTGAGGGGAAATTGATGCCACTTTAGTGGTGAGTGGCAATATTTTTTTGAAATGTGGAGACTCAAAGTTGGGTCTCCATCTGGCCGTTTGCCTGTAGTGGAAGAGGTGTCAAAGCACCATTATACTATTTCTACTGTGGGGAAATTGATACTTTAGTGGTGTGTGGCAATAATTTTTTGAAAGGTTGGGTCTCCTTCATGTGTGTTGCCTTTAGCAGTAGGGCCCCCAGACCGGCAGGACTGCCCTTACTTTCAGTCGACTACCTGTGTTACTATCCTTAAATTTTTCTTACATTTGTGGTCTACCAAGATGATATTTGTGCCACCCGAGTATGGCTGACGAAAAAAGCTGTTTGAACTGTTGCATGAGGCATCAGGGCTCCCAGCACAGCAGACCTACACTGGTCCCTCACTCACCTCTTCTTACATTAAACTTAAATTGAAAGTTGTAAATGCTGGCCCAGATCCTTACACTTCATGCATGGGACATGGCTGACTGCTGCTGTGCCATTATCAAATTTATACTGTGGGTCAACTGATGCCATGTTTCCTGGTGTCTTCCCCTAATTTTTGAAAATGTTTGGACTCCAAGTTGGGTCTCCTTTGTGTGTTGCTGAAATTTGGCAGGGCTATCAGGGCACCAGGCCTACACCTGTCACTCATCCACCTGTTACTGATCAATGTTTAAGCTGGAAATGCTGGTGCAAGCCCTGTCCCAAGCACTGTCCCATGCATATATGCTGCGCAATTATACTATTTGTACTCTGGGTCAATTGATGGCATTTTTCCTAGTGTCTGCCCCTAATTTGAACTGTTTTGGCAGCTTTTTGTCTCCTCTGAAGGTGTTGTGTATGCATTTGATTTTATCTCCCATTGAATGCAATGGAGTTCGGGTGTGTTCGGTGAACATCGGGCCATTCCCGGAACTGAACCTTGAAAGGTTCGCACATCTCTATTCACAACAAATCAATTCACTACAAATCACAAGTAATATCAAGCCTCAAGTTGCAATGAAAACACTTGTAAGACTCTGAGGTCTCCAAGGACTGCATTGAACACTTTTCAAGCTCTCTAATGCAAACACAGACTAAGGCCACACTGACACATCTATGTTTCTTGGTCCGTGATTTATGGACCATCGCAGTTCTCCTGACCTGACCTCAACAGCTTCTTAGGCATAATTGAGGCTGTCACCTCTGTGACGTCCTCTCACTATACAAAGTGGCTGCTGCATTCTCTGCCTTGGGTTTTATGCAGGCTGATTGTCCTTCCTTATTAGCTGTGCTGTACCATATGATGTGATAGTTACAAGGCATTTGGAGGAATCCTGTGTAGCATTGCCTAAAGTCGTGTGAGCGTTCTATGGCGCACGTTATCCACTAATTTGTGTAAAAAAGTGGTGTGCATATTTTTGTCAATTCATGCAAATTAAATCACAAACTGAGTTAAGCAAATTTCCTAATATATTATGTGAATTTGCTTTGCATTTAATTGATTCCATCATCTGAAGTCATTTTACATATAGCCCCTATAGAAGTGAAAATATAGAAAAGCTAAATATGGTAAGAAAGTTTCCATCAGTGTCAGATAAGTAATTATGATGCCGTCAGTGAGGGTGGAAGAAGAATAATACCAATGACTTCCCTCCCCCATTAAGATCATGTGATTGTAGTACAGAACAAACAGAAACCACCACAAAGCAGAATTTTCTGCATATTTAGAGGTAATATTTCACACACTGCCTTATCGATGCTGCTGGAAACTGTTGTACAATGGTTGCAAAATTAAACAGTTTATGAAAGCAAAAGCCAGTTGCAGGAAACAGTCGATATATATAATGTGTCTGTCATTTTCCACTTCTGACTTTTCACTTTAATCTCTTTCTTGTTATGTTTACTGGAACTCTAAGCCAATGCAATATTATGAGAATAGGAACAATATACACTCACCGGCCACTTTATTAGGTACACCTGTCCAACTTCTTGTTAACACTTAATTTCTAATCAGCCAATCACATGGCGGCAACTCAGTGCATTTAGGCATGTAGACATGGTCAAGACAATCTCCTGCAGTTCAAACCGAGCATCAGTATGGGGAAGAAAGGTGATTTGAGTGCCTTTGAACGTGGCATGGTTGTTGGTGCCAGAAGGGCTGGTCTGAGTATTTCAGAAACTGCTGATCTACTGGGATTTTCACGCACAACCATCTCTAGGGTTTACAGAGAATGGTCCGAAAAAGAAAAAAAATCCAGTGAGCGGCAGTTCTGTGGGCGGAAATGCCTTGTTGATGCCAGAGGTCAGAGGAGAATGGGCAGACTGGTTCGAGCTGATAGAAAGGCAACAGTGACTCAAATCGCCACCCGTTACAACCAAGGTAGGCCTAAGAGCATCTCTGAACGCACAGTGCGTCGAACTTTGAGGCAGATGGGCTACAGCAGCAGAAGACCACACCGGGTACCACTCCTTTCAGCTAAGAACAGGAAACTGAGGCTACAATTTGCACAGGCTCATCGAAATTGGACAGTAGAAGATTGGAAAAACGTTGCTTGGTCTGATGAGTCTCGATTTCTGCTGCGACATTCGGATGGTAGGGTCAGAATTTGGCGTAAACAACATGAAAGCATGGATCCATCCTGCCTTGTATGGAGCATCTTTGGGATGTGCAGCCGACAAATCTGCGGCAACTGTGTGATGCCATCATGTCAATATGGACCAAAATCTCTGAGGAATGCTTCCAGCACCTTGTTGAATCTATGCCACGAAGAATTGAGGCAGTTCTGAAGGCAAAAGGGGGTCCAACCCGTTACTAGCATGGTGTACCTAATAAAGTGGCCGGTGAGTGTATGTAATGCTACACTCTGTCAAAGATTAAAAAATATTAACCAAAGTTGCTTAAAGGGAACCTGTCTCCAGGTTTGGCCGGTATAAGATACGGCCACCACCTTTCAGGGTTATATATAGCATTATATAATGTTGTAGATAAGTCCCCGATCCTACCTGAAAGATAAGAAAATAAGTTGTAATATACTCACCTGTGGGGAGGTCCGGTCCGATGGGTGTCGCAGGTCCAGTGCCTCCAATCTTCTCATGATCGCCGCCCTCTTGCTTGCATCATGGCTCCCATGCTCTGCGCTCCTGCGCAGGCATACTTATCTGCCTACTTATCTGCCCTATTGAGGACAGAGCAAAGTACTACAGTGCGCAGGCCTCTCTGACCTTTCCCGATGCCTGCGCACTGCAGTACTTTCCGTTGCCCTCAACAGGGAATATAAGTACGCCTGCATAGGAGCGCGATAACGGGGAGCCATGACGCAAGCAGTAGGACGACAATCATAAGATGGGAGGAAAATAAGTATTTGATACACTGCCGATTTTGCAAGTTTTCCCACCTACAAACAGGGCAGAGGTCTGTAATTTTTACCATATGTACACTTCAACTGTGAGACAGAATCTTTAAAAAAAAAATCCAGAATATCACATTGTATTATTTTTACATAATTAATTTGCATTTTATTGCATGAGATAAGAATTTGACACAATAAAAAATAGAACTTAATATTTGGTGCTGAAACCTTTGTTAGTAATTAAATAGGTCAGATGTTTCCTGTAGTTCTTGACCAAGTTTTCACACACTGCAGCAGGGATTTTGGCCCACTCCTCCAGATGTTCTCCAGATCTTTCAGGTTTCGGGGCTGTCGCTGGGCAACATTGAGTTTCAGCTCACTTCAAATATCTTCTATTGGGTTCAGGTCTGGAGACTGGCTAGGCCACTCCAGGACCTTGTAATGCTTCTTACGGAGTCACTCTGGCACTGACTGTGTGTTTTGGGTCATTGTCATGCTGGAAGATCCAGCCACAACCTATCTTGAATGCTCTCACTGAGGGAAGCAGATTGTTGGCAAAAATCTCACCATACATGACCTCATCCATCTATCCCTTCAATACGATGCAGTCATCCTCTCCCCTTTGCAGAAAAGCACCCCCAAGGTATGATTCCCCCACCATGCTTCACGGTTGGGATGGTGTTCTTGGGCTTGTACTCATCCTTCTTCTTCCTCCAAACACAGCGAGTAAAGTTGATACCAAAAAAGTTTATTTTGGTCTCATCTGGCCACATGACCTTCTTCTATGCCTCCTCTGGATCATCCAGATGGTCACTGGTGAACTTCAAGCTGGCCTGGACATGTGCTGACATGAGCAGGGGGACCTTGCAAGCCCTGCAGGACTTTAATCCATGTGTTACTCATGGTAATGTTTGAGACTGTGATCCCACCTCTCTTCAGGTCATTGACCAGGTCCTCCCATGTAGTTCTGGGCTGATTCCTGAACTTTCTCAGAAATTTTCTTACCCCATTAGGTGAGACCCTGACCCCAGATAGAGGAAGACTGACAGTCATCTTGTGTTTCTTCCATTCTCTAATAATTGTGCCAGCAGTTGTTGCCTTCTCACGAAGCTGCTTGCTTGTTGACCTGTAGCCCATCCCAGCCTCCTGCAGGTCTACAATTTTGTCCCTGGGGTCCTTAGACAGCTGTTTAGTCATGACCATGGTGGAGAGGTTGGAGTGTGATTGATTGTGTGGACATGTCTTTTATTCAGGTAATGAGTTAAAATATGTGCAATTAATACAGGTAATGGGTGCAGAGTAGAAAGTCTTCTTAAAGTAAAACTAACAGCTCTGTGAGAGCCAGAATGCTTACTGGCTGGTAGTAATCAAATATTTTTTTTATGCAAAAAAAAAATGCAATTTAACCCCTTCACGCCACGGCCCATTTTCGTTTCTTTTTCGCTCCCCTTCTTTCCAGAGCCATAACTTTTTTTATTTTTCTGCCAATATGGAGATGTAAGGGCTTGTTTTTTGTGAGACGAGTTGTGCTTTTGAATGACACCATTGGTTTTACCATGTCATGTACTTGAGAATGGGAGAAAAATTCCAAGTGCGGTGAAATTGAAAACAAATGCGATTCTGCAACTGTTTTTTGGATTTTTTTTAATACCATGTTCACCAAATGGTAAAACTGACCAGCCATTATGAATCTACAGGTCATTATGAGTTTGTAGATACCAAACATGTATTGATTTTTTTTCATTTAAATGGTGAAAAAATATCCAAAGTTTGTTAACCCCTTCCCGACATGCGCCGTACTAGTACTGCGCTGCCGCCACTGCATTACTGACAGCCGCAGTACTAGTACGGCGCCCCGATCACCGCGGTCTCACGCTGAGCGCCGCGGTGATCGGGTGCGGGTGTCAGCTGTATATGACAGCTGACACCCCGCAGCAATGCCCACGATCGGCGCTGTCGCCGATCGCGGGCATTTAACCCCTCTGATGCCGCTGTCAATAGTGACAGCGGCATAGAGGGGGATCGCGCAGGGACGGGGGCTCCCTGCGCTCTCCCACCGGAGCAACGCGATGAGATCGCGCTGCTCCGGTGACCTGGAAGGAGTCCCCGGATCCAAGATGGCCGGGGGACTCCTTCCGGGTCATAAGATGACCCTGCTTGCCGGCGTCTGCTGAGAATCCTCATAGCAGGCGCCGGCAAGCCTATGGAACGTGCCTGTCACATCGGTGATCAGACCGAGTGCTATGCACACGGTCTGATCACCGATCTGTGATGTCCCCTCCTGGGACAAAGTAAAAAAGTAAAAAAAAAATTTTTCCACATGTGTAAAAAAAAAAAAAAAAAAAAATTCCTAAATAAAGAAAAAAAATATATATATATTCCCATAAATACATTTCTTTATCTAAATAAAAAAAACACCACACAATAAAAGTACACATATTTAGTATCGCCGCGTCCGTAACAACCCCACCTATAAAACTATATCACTAGTTAACCCCTTCAGTGAACACCGTAAAAAAAAAAAAAAAAAAACGAGGCAAAAAACAACGCTTTATTCTCATACCGCCAAACAAAAAGTGGAATAACACGCGATCAAAAAGACGGATATAAATAACCATGGTACCGCTGAAAACGTCATCTTGTCCCGCAAAAAAAAAGCCGCCATACAGCATCATCAGCAGAAAAATAAAAAAGTTATAGCTCTCAGAATAAAGCGATGCAAAAACAATTATTTTTTATATAAAATAGTTTTTATTGTGTAAAAGCGCCAAAACATAAAAAAATTATATAAATGAGTTATCGCTGTAATCGTACTGACCCGAAGAATAAAACTGCTTTATCCTTTTTACCAAACGCGGAACGGTATAAACGCACCCTCTAAAAGAATTTCAGGAATTGCTGGTTTTTGTTCATTCCGCCTCCCAAAAATCGGAATAAAAAGCGATCAAAAAATGTCATGTACCCAAAAATGGTACCAGCAAAAACGTCAACTCGTCCTGCAAAAAACAAGATCTCACATGACTCTGTGGACCAAAATATGGAAAAATTATAGCTCTCAAAATGTGGTGATGCAAAAACTATTGTTTGCAATAAAAAGCGTCTTTTAGTGTGTGACGGCTGCCAACCATAAAAATCCGCCCAAAAAACGCTATATAAGTAAATCAAATCCCCCTTCATCACCCCCTTAGTTAGGAAAAATAATGAAATTTAAAAAAATATATTTATTTCCATTTTCCCGTTAGGCTACTTTCACACTAGCGTCGGTACGGGGCAGTCGCGCTGCGTCGGCCCGACATACCGACGCATACTGTGCAAGCGCTGCACAACGGGGGCAGCGGATGCTGTTTTTCCACGCATCCGCTGCCCCATTGTGAGGTGCGGGGAGGTGGGGGCGGAGTTCCAGCCGCGCATGCGCGGTCGGAAATGGTGGACCGTCAGCACAAAAAAAGTTACATGTAAAGTTTTTTGCTGCCGGCGGTCCGCCACAACACGACGCAACCGTCGCACGACGCTTGCGACGTGTGTCAATACGTCGCTAATGTTAGTCTATGGGGAAAAAACGCATCCTGCAGATGACTTTGCAGGATGCGTTTTTTCGCCAAAACGACGCATTGCGACGTATGCAAAAAAACGCTAGTGTGAAAGTAGCGCTAGGGTTAGGACTAGGGTTAGGGTTGGGGTTAGGGTTTCAGTTAGAATTGGGGAGTTTTCACTGTTTAGGCACATCAGGGGCTCTCCAAACGCGACATGGCGTCCGATCTCAACGCGTTTGTTTGCGTTAAAAACGCATGCGTTTTTATAGAAAAAAAACAGAACACACACTGAAAAGTCACCCACCACCATCAAGGTGATAAAGGGATCCAAACCCTAACCCTACCCCTAAACTGATCCCTAACCGTTTAATGAACATTTTCTGACAGTCATAGTGCCACGTATTTCAGTGCCAAGTATTTCAGTGCCAAGTATTTCAGTGCCAAGTATTTCAGTGCCACGTATTTCAGTGCCACGTATTTCAGTGCCACGATATTTCAGTGCCACGTATTTAAGTGCCACGGTATTTCAGTGAAATACGTGGCACTGAAATATCGTGGCATTTACGTGAAATACGTGGCACTTAAATACGTGGCACTTAAATACGTGGCACTTAAATACGTGACACTTAAATACGTGGCACTTAAATACGTGGCACTTAAATACGTGGCACTTAAATATCGTGGCATGTACATGAAATACGTGGCACTTATATACGTGGCACTTATATACGTGGCACTTATATACGTGGCACTTATATACGTGGCACTTATATACGTGGCACTTATATACGTGGCCACTGAAATATCGTGGCACTTATATACGTATATACGTATATACGTATATAAACGTATTTCAGTGCCACGTATTTCAGTGCCACGTATTTCAGGTTAGGGGTAGGGGTAGGGTTAGGGGTAGGGTTAGGGTTTTTTGGTTTTTTCTTGTTTTCTTGTGTTTTTCTATAAAAACGCATGCGTCTAAAAAAACGCATGCGTTTTACCGCGATTACATGCATTTTTTCACACATGCGTTTTTAAAAAAAACGCAAGTGTGAAACCAGCCTTACCCTTGGGAAAATAAAAACATGGGGGCTAAAATATAATTTTCGTGGAAAAAAATATATTTTTTATTTTCGCGGCTCTGCGTTATAAACTGTAGTGAAGCACTTGGGGGTTCAAAGTTCTCACAACACATCTAGATAAGTTCCGTGGGGGGTCTAGTTTCCAATATGGGGTCACTTGTGGGGGGTTTCTACTGTTTAGGTACATCAGGGGCTCTGCAAATGCAACATGACACCTGCAGACCAATCCATCTAAGTCTGCATTTCAAACGGCGCTCCTTCCCTTCCGAGCTCTGCCGTGCGCCCAAACAGTGGTTTATCCCCATATATGAAGTATCAGCGTACTCAGGACAAATTGGACAACAACTTTTGTTGTCCAATTTCTCCTGTTACCCTTGGGAAAATAAAAATGTGGGGGCTAAAATATAATTTTCGTGAAAAAAAAAATATTTTTTATTTTCATGGCTCTGCGTGATAAACTGTAGTGAAACACTTGTTGGTTCAAAGTTCTCACAACACATCTAGATAAGTTCCGTGGGGGGTCTACTTTCCAATATGGGGTCACTTGTGGGGGGTTTCTACTGTTTAGGTACATCAGGGGCTCTGCAAATGCAACATGACACCTGCAGACCAATCCATCTAAGTCTGCATTTCAAACGGCGCTCCTTCCCTTCCGAGCTCTGCCGTGCGCCCAAACAGTGGTTTATCCCCATATATGAAGTATCAGCGTACTCAGGACAAATTGGACAACAACTTTTGTTGTCCAATTTCTCCTGTTACCCTTGGGAAAATAAAAATGTGGGGGCTAAAATATAATTTTCGTGGAAAAAAAAATATTTTTTATTTTCATGGCTCTGCGTGATAAACTGTAGTGAAACACTTGTTGGTTCAAAGTTCTCACAACACATCTAGATAAGTTCCGTGGGGGGTCTAGTTTCCAATATGGGGTCACTTGTGGGGTGTTTCTACTGTTTAGGTACATCAGGGGCTCTGCAAATGCAACATGACACCTGCAGACCAATCCATCTAAGTCTGCATTTCAAACGGCGCTCCTTCCCTTCCGAGCTCTGCCGTGCGCCCAAACAGTGGTTCCCCCCAATGTATGGGGTATCAGTGTACTCAGGACAAATTGGACAATAACTTTTGTGGTCCAATTTCTCCTGTTACCCTTGGGGGAAAAAAAATTGCGGGCTAAAACATCATTTTGTGGAAAGAAAAAATGATTTTTTGATTTTCACAGCGCTACATTCTAAACTTTAGTGAAACAACTGGGGGTTAAAAGTGCTCACCACACATCTAAATAAGTTCCTTAGGGGGTCTTCTTTCCAAAATGGTGTCACTTGTGGGGGTTTCCACTGTTTAGGCACGTCAGGGGCTCTCCAAACACGACATGGGTTCCGATCTCAATTCCAGCCAATTTTGCATTGAAAAGTCAAATGGCGCTCCTTCCCTTCCGAGCTCTGCCATGTGCCCAAACAGTGGTTTATCCCCATATATGAAGTATCAGCGTACTCAGGACAAATTGCACAACAACTTTTGGGGTCCAATTTATCCTGCTACCCTTGGGAAAATAAAAAATGTGGGGCAAAAATATCATTTTTTGTGAAAATTAATATTAATTTTTTTTACGGCTCCACATTATAAACTTCTGTGAAGCACTTGGAAGTTCAAAGTGCTCACCACACATCTAGATTAGTTCCTTAGAGGGTCTACTTTCCAAAATGGTGTCACTTGTGGGGGTTTCCACTGTTTAGGCACGTCAGGGGCTCTCCAAACACGACATGGGTTCCGATCTCAATTCCAGCCAATTTTGCATTGAAAAGTCAAATGGCGCTCCTTCCCTTCCGAGCTCTGCCATGCGCCCAAACAGTGGTTTATCCCCATATATGAAGTATCAGCGTACTCAGGACAAATTGCACAACAACTTTTGGGGTCCAATTTAACCTGCTACCCTTGGGAAAATAAAAAATTTGGGGCAAAAAGATCATTTTTTGTGAAAATTAATATTAATTTTTTTTACGGCTCCACATTATAAACTTCTGTGAAGCACTTGGAGGTTCAAAGTGCTCACCACACATCTAGATTAGTTCCTTAGAGGGTCTACTTTCCAAAATGGTGTCACTTGTGGGGGTTTCCACTGTTTAGGCACGTCAGGGGCTCTCCAAACACGACATGGGTTCTGATCTCAATTCCAGCCAATTTTGCATTGAAAAGTCAAATGGCGCTCCTTCCCTTCCGAGCTCTGCCATGCACCCAAACAGTGGTTTATCCCCATATATGAAGTATCAGCGTACTCAGGACAAATTGCACAACAACTTTTGGGGTCCAATTTATCCTGCTACCCTTGGGAAAATAAAAAATTTGGGGCAAAAAGATCATTTTTTGTGAAAATTAATATTAATTTTTTTTACGGCTCCACATTATAAACTTCTGTGAAGCACTTGGAGGTTCAAAGTGCTCACCACACATCTAGATTAGTTCCTTAGAGGGTCTACTTTCCAAAATGGTGTCACTTGTGGGGGTTTCCACTGTTTAGGCACGTCAGGGGCTCTCCAAACACGACATGGGTTCCGATCTCAATTCCAGCCAATTTTGCATTGAAAAGTCAAATGGCGCTCCTTCCCTTCCGAGCTCTGCCATGTGCCCAATCAATGGTTTACCCCAACATGTGGGGTATCGGCGTACTCAGGACAAATTGTACAACAACTTTTTTGGTCCAATTTCTCCTGTTACCCTTGGTAAAATAAAACAAATTGGATCTGAAGTAAAAATTTTGTGAAAAAAAAGTTAAATGTTCAATTTTTTTTAAACATTCCAAAAATTCCTGTGAAGCACCTGAAGGGTTAATAAACTTTTTGAATGTGGCTTAGAGTACCTTGAGGGGTGTAGTTTTTAGAATGGTGTCACTTTTGGACATTTTCTGTCATATAGACCCCTCAAAGTCACTTCAAGTGTGAGGTGGTCCGTAAAAAAAATGGTTTTGCAAATTTTGTTGCAAAAATGAGAAATCGCTGGTCAACTTTTAACCCTTATAACTCCCTAACAAAAAAAAATTATGTTTCCAAAATTGTGCTGATGTAAAGCAGACATGTGGGAAATGTTGTTTATTAACTATATTATGTGATATAACTCTCTAATTTAAGGGCATAAAACCGAAAAATTTGAAAATTGCTAAATTTTCATAATTTTCGACAAATTTCTGTTTTTTTCACAAATAAATGCAAGTCATATCGAAGAAGTTTTACCACTATCATAAAGTACAATATGTCACGAGAAAACAATCTCAGAATCACCAGGATCCGTTGAAGCGTTTCAGAGTTATGACCTCATAAAGTGACAGTGGTCAGAATTGTAAAAATTGGCCGTGTCACTTAGGTGAAAACAGGCTTTGGGGTGAAGGGGTTAATAAAGAAAAAAAATTGCATCATTTTCCAAGACCCGTAGCGTTTCCATTTTTGTCATCTGGGGTTGGATGAGGGCTCATTTTTTGTGTGCCGAGCTGATGTTTTTAATTATACCATTTTGGTGTGGATACGATCTTTTGATCGCCTGTTATTGCATTTTAATATAAATGGATCATGATTCCACCCACGGCTGTTGCGGGCACATGTTACCTGTTCAAAACAGATGATATATGCCAGGAAATATGTGGGCTCAGCGCCAGAGTCCACATCAAAAGGAGGACAAGACATGTGTCGTCATGTATGGCACATATTGTGAAGGGGTTAATTATTGAAAAATCGTACAATGTAAATTTTCTCATTTTTATTGTTAGATTCTGTCTCTCACAGTTGAAGTGTATCTGCGATAAAAATTACAGACCTCTCCATTCTTTGTAGGTGGGAAAACTTGCATTTATACTTATTTTACACACTGTAGATAGATAGAAATATATCAGTGAGATACAGTATATATAATCAGTGCTTTGGAAGTGTACTTTTCTGTACTTATGTAATAAATAAATAAATAAAATGACGTGAGGTCCCCTCTATTTTTAATAAACAACAAAGGCTAAACAGACAGCTGCGGTCAGATCTTTATAGGCTGAGAAATGGCCATGGATATTGGCCCCCTCCCAGACTAAGGCCGGCGTCACACATGCGTGTTTTACGGACGTAAGAGCGCAAAAACTACGTGCGTAAAACTCGCATTACATACGGCACAATGATTCTCAATGGGTCTAGTCCTATCAGGCGTATATTACGGATCCGTAATATACGGCGTTCTACGGACGCAGAAAATCGCAGCATGCTGCGTTTGTCAGCGTATCGCGCAAAAAATACGCCAATGCAAGTCTATGGGAGAGCGTATAATACGGAATGCTTACGGACCATGCGTGTGCCTTGCGAGAAATATGCAACTTACTGGCAGATGTCCTGAAATGTCCAAAGGCCTCAATCAGGCAGGTGAGACATGCTAATTAGCTGAAAAAGCCAGACAGTGAACCCGGAAGTCTGCTGCACGCCTCCACGGAGTGATATTCAGCATGGCTAACATTGTGAACGCGGACATGCTGATCATTTTGGTACAAGAGAGGCCTGTCATCTGGGACCAAAGAGACCCTAATTATGCCAACAGGGCACAAAAAGAGGCAGCATGGAGGAGCGTGTGTGTGGCCCTCTTCCCACATTATGACCAGCAGCCACGTGCGGCACAGCGACAGATAAGTAAGTACACCCATGTGTTAAATTTAATGTTATTGTGAATCATCAGGCGCTTACAACGTTGAATTTCTCATCAAGAATTTCTTAAATATTCATGAAGGAACTAGAAAGCACACCAGTAGATACATGGTGTTGTACATGATAAACGGATTTCATTAATGATTCCAATCGGTGTCCCTTTTACTAACAGTGTTTCCCATTATTTGTCCTTTCTGTGATAGAGGTTAGGGGACTCTGTTCTTGTGGCCTTGCTTGATAATTGTGTGTTTTTTAAATGTACTATTAAATGTGCTCCCCAAATGCCTATTTGGATGCTACACTTAAATCTGTGTAGTCAATTACACCTTTTGTGAGCACTCTGCTTAATGGGCTAATCAATGTGTGTATTTTTTGTTGTTTCAGTGGGTGATGTTACAACAAGGTGGCGGAGTATCCGCGATCAGTACAGGAGGGAGAGGCAGCAGCGGGAGAGAAGTGGAGTCGGGGCACCTCCCAAAAAAAAAATATGTATATATTTTGACCGCCTAAACTTTCTGAATCCCAGCATGGACCTCAGGCCGTAAGTGACAACATCAATAACTTTTGATACTATCTTTTTTTGAGCAAATTTTTATTTAGAAATTTGGAACATAAAACATTGTTCTTTTTCAGAACTCAGTCTAACCTCACTGACAGGGAGACAGGGTCTGACTCGGAACTGGTCATTGACCCAGTTGGGGAAGGTGAAGAGGTGGCTGGTCCATCTGCTGCTCCCTCAGGCTCCATCCCTCCTGGATCCTCCTCATCTGGTCAGGCAGCTCCATCTGCATCAGAACCACTACAAGAGGACCCACAGTTTGCATCTTCCGCCGCAGCATCATCAGCAGCACCACCACCTAGCCAGGATGACCCTGGAAATAGCAGCAGCCCAACTGTTGCCCTGGATCCATCCCCACAGGCTGCAGTCAGACCACAGCGTGCACGCCGCAGAAGAGAGCTGATACAAAGCCAGCGAAACGTGGATGCTGGGGTCATGAGCTATTTGGCACGTGTTCGAGAGGATGATGGGGAGGAGGGCTTTACCAGGAGCCTTGCCCAGTACTTAAGGTCCATAGAGCGGGAGTTAAGGCTTCGTGTGAGAGGCTGTTTTCAGATCCTTGTTGACGCATGCACCCCCCAAATAACCCATACAATCTCATGCAGATGATTGAACAGTGGCAGATGTCACCTGAAAATATTCTGCGGCCTCAGAGATTACAAGGCCTGGCTGCTCAACAAGGATCTGAAGCACCCCCTCCACGTCAGCCAACACCTCAGCCCCAACCCACAACGAACACACAATGGCCACCTCAGCAACATATGGCGGGATATCATCAACCATCCCAATATGGCCACTTGTCCACACCCAGTGCTGGAGGCTGGTCCCAACCTGGGTATGGACAATATGGTCATTTTGGGTTGGGTTATGATTCCCGGCCATATGGTCATCATCAGCAGGGGTATCTCCCAAATCCTCGGCCCACTCTTCCAAGTTCCCAGCATCATAGCTGGGCTAATGTCCCTCAGGCCACTACAACATCTGCACAGGGTGCTGGACAATTGGGCCTAGAAAGGCCACCTGATGCAGACCCTGAGCAAGCTACTTCTCCTGCCCCAACCTACAAGGACTTGTAATTTTTTTTTAATTTTTTTTTTATGTTTCTTTTACCATTTTTTAAATTTTTTATATGATTTTTTACAACAATTTTCGTTTGTATTGTCCCTACAGAGCAGTGTTTATTGTGGATGTTGTAACGATTTTTTGGGGCCCACAAATATAGGCCATTTAGAGGCCAAAAAATGGTTATGTCCAAAAAATAACCTAGACATTTAAAAAAGTTATACAGTAAAACGTTATATTAATAACAATCAATGTCTGGATGCACTGTATTCATTCTTCCATCACACACACATGATATGCTGATAACCATATGTGAAATAATAAAATACAACAGACAGAGTTTTTAACTTGGTTAACACATACTTTTATAGAGCAAATTAATTACACATGCAAAAATGCATAGTCTTGCCAGGGAGTAGCACCTTGAGGAGACAAAAAATAATTTGTAAAGATATCACGAACTTTAAGACCAGAAAGTGGACGACGCGGAGGAGGGACATATGGGGTAGGCCTACTAACATTGTTCATGAGGTTATCTTCAAAATTTGGAGAGGAACAATCATGTATTCTTGTGAAATTATGTAGAATTACACAGGCTTTTATCACTTCGTTGATTGTAGCCTCACTCAGCTGGATGGCAGACTGAAGAACACACCATTTGGCCACAAGAATCCCAAAGGCGCACTCAAGCAGTCTCCGTGCCCTGGCAAGTCTCAAATTAAACACCCTCCGCCGGTGGTCAAGGTTGCGCCTGGGGTAAGGCCTCATGACGTGCCTCGACAGTTGGAAGGCCTCATCTCCAACCAAAACAAAAGGCACTGCTTCCGCATTGGAGCCTGGGAGTTGTTGTGGTGGTGGGAGGTTCAACTGGTTGTCACGTAGCCGCCGACCCATTATGGACGAATTGAAGACCCTAGAGTCTCCAGTTCGCCCATAGGCCCCAATGTCTACAATTATAAACCTGTAGTTACTGTCAGCAACTGCTAACAGAACTACAGAGAAAAACTGCTTTTAATTGTAGAATTGGGAACCAGAGTTCGGCGGCTTACGCACCCTGATATGTTTCCCATCCACAGCTCCAATGCAATTAGGGAAGTCACAATTATTTTTGAAACCTGTGGTGATTTTAAGCCAATCGTCCTGTTTTGGCTCAGGCAACACAACTTCATGTAGTTTCTGCCAGATTTGGGAACAGGTTGTCCTAACAATGCCTGAAATGGTCGACCGCCCAACCAGAAACTCCAGGTGTAGACCCGCATAGGACAAGCCTGTGGACAGGAAGCTGCAATACAACAAAAAGGGAAAAAAAAAAAACATGAGGACTACGAAAAAAGGAATAAGCACAAGTGTATATTTCATTTACTATTACATTATTTACAATAGAAAAAGTTTCATTTGAAAATCTTAATATACTAGAATATTGACACCATTCTTTTATATGTGCTTGTGGCTTCATGTCCAAGTTAAGTTAATGAAACATAGTAGGACACCACACATTTTGACAGAAAACAAAATAACAAAACAGTATGTGCGAATGTGGAATACATACCGTAAGGTTAGGAGCAGACGCTCCTCAGCAGAGATGGCTTTTCTCATCCAGGTGTCCTGAAAGGTGATCCCAGGACGTAAGATCTCCAACAACATGTCAAAAGTCCGGATGGACATGCGAGTATACAGGTAAAACTTCTCTGGATGTGCCCTCAAAGCTGAATATAGTCTCTGGAAATGGCCTTTACTCTGGCGTTGAGTCAATAGAGGATGTACCCACAATCTTCGTCTCCTCCTTCGCGGATCCACATTGACCTGATATGGCTGGCCAAAGCGACGAGACAACACCCAGTGAAGCAACACCCGCTGAGTTGTGCTTAAATACACAGGGCCAGACATGTTTGTAATCTCAAAGCAACACAGCCAAAATATGCTAGAGAACATATAGGGCAGATGGGAGGGCTCCACCTGTTGTAGAGGTCTTAAATAGTGTGGTTAATGATGGTTTAAATGATTTGCAGGCCTGAAAACCGTTAAATGTCCATTTTGTGATGATGCGTGATAAATACACCATACGGATCACATACGGATTACACACGCACAAGCACATGCGCAAAATACGCGACCACACCTAAGCAACGCAGGAACTACGGAAGTCGATTACGGAGTCATTTTGGCGTATTGAACGCGTAGTACGGACGTATAATACGTGGCGTATTGTCTTACGCCAAGTGTGACGCCGGCCTAACACCACCAGCCCTCAGTCGCTCCAGAAATGGCGCATCCATTAGATGTGCCAATCAATTCTTGCGCTTAACCCCGGCTCTTCCCATTTGCCTTCGTGCGTTGGCAAGCGGGGTAATGATTTTTGAGTTGTCAGCTGGCTTATGTCTGCTGACATCAAACCCAGAGGTTAGTAATGGAGTGGCAACCACCAACCCTCATTTACCCATTTATTAACATACAAAAAAAATAATAGTCCAAAGTGGCCTGCCGTAAATCCATCTCAAGTTGATCCCTAAGGCTAGGGTCACATTGCGTTATGTGACCGCGTTTAACGGACTACGTTACACCGCGGCATAACGCGGTGTTAACGTAGTCCGTTAACGCCGCCATAGCCTGTAATGGTGAACGCGTCGCTAGCGCCCGCCCACATTGGGCATGCGCTAGCGATGTGCCGTCATTTGAGTGACGGACCTCGGACGCTGCTTGCAGCGTCCGCGGCGCGCCCGAGGTCCGTTCCTCGCTGGTGCAGATCGGGGATCTGCGCTAGCGGGGACGCCAAACGCGGACCCTAGAGAAGCATTGCGTTAGCGCAATCCGCTAGCGCTATGCGCTTAACGGATTGCCCTAACGCAATGTGACCCTAGCCTAACTCTGCTACATCGGTATGTTGTGCTGAGCGGTGATATCAGTAATATGACTATTCAGCATGGTCGCCAGAACACAATGAGAGTAGCGTGAGAACACGCATGCAGTGACAAGCGGGAACATCATTAAGATTACAGCAGGTCACAGTTGACGGGTCTCACGGTAACCTTTGTTTCAGCAGATCAGCTATTAAGAATCACAGTGGAAAAAACTGAACAGAGCCTAAGGTAAGTTTCACATGTGTTCATATTTCTGTTCATCACTCTGCATAGGAAACATAAAATGGAAATAACGGCGCTGCCGAATGCATCATATCCTGGTTATCAAGGGTGACTGATGGACCCCCCTGAATATATTGGAGTCTTACCATCCTATCGGACAAAAATGAAGCATTCAGATCCAGTTTTTCTGTATTTATTTAATGATTCTGTATTGAATCTTGAAGTGGAGCACTGGGTGCAGGCGTCAACTAAGTCCTAAGATCTCTCTGGCTTGATACTGTGGGTTCAAGCGCAGTTCTGTTTTGATGTAAAAAAAAAAAACAAATTGTGCAATATGCATTGCTATTCTTGGTGTCTAAATGACAGAAATCTCAACAGACTCCTAATGGGCCCCATCATAATTCCAAAAGTCCTAGGATTCATAGTGTGCCACTTAGATCTGTTATGCAAAAGGTCCAACACAGAATTGTGGTTTCTGTTATAGAAAAACACCACTGTGCGTTGATACATTCAGTTGTGAGTGTGCCAACACTTCCCATAAAATTATGTACACTTCCTACCGTACATGTACATCATTGCTGCGTTCTTGCTGCTTTTTTGGGGAGGTTTTTGTTGCGTTTTTTTGTGTGAACTTTATACGTGTCATTTATCTACAGTACATATTTAATAAAGTTAGTTTATTCACCAAAACACAGCAAAAATGCAAGGTTGTGGTTTTTTGTAGGTTTTTACATTTCCTTGTTGCTTTCTATGGTGAAAAATGCTGCAAAAATGCTGAAAGAAGTAACATGCTGCAGTTTTAAAAAAAAATGCAGAAGTTTTCCAATTCAGCCATGAAAAAAAAGCAAGTGTGTGGATGAGATTTCTGAAATCTCATAGATTTTCTTAATGCTGTAAAAGCATTAGCATTTAATTTGCATGAAGTAACGTAGCAAAAAAAGCGGCAAAAATGCCAAGTGTAAACATAGCATTATGGTCCTTGGGGTGCAGGCAGGCATTGATCATACATTTATCAGCTGCCAGAGATAGATAAGGGTTTTGTTGACTTTCCTCTTCCACCTTATGCTTCTAATCTTGTTCATTTTCAAAATATCTCGCTGTTCTTTATGAGCAAGGCCGGTGTCAGCACCCGGCGTACCTGGGCAAGTGCCGGGGCCCTGGCGAGACGGGGGGCCCATTTACGGTAGTAACGGTACAAGTACTGTACACACACAGACACGCTTATGCGCTCCTGGGGGCCCCACAGCCGGACTACATCCCTGCTGTGCTAGCCTGTGACACAGTGACAGTCAACTTGTCTCCCAGCCAGGACTCGGAGGCGGAGCACATCCATCATCCCTGCCCTGGCAGCAGGCAGCACAGAGCTCTCTGGGATTTTCGCTGGTGCTGCGCAGCTGCGGGAATACTCACCTCCGGAACTGTCACCATGGATACAAAGAGTCACTGCCGGGCCGGGCCTGGGACTGAGTTTCGCTGGCGCTGCGCAGCTGCAATACTCACCGCCATCACCATGGATACGAAGAGTCACTTCCGGGCCGGCGGTTATCTGTCCTGTCACTTCCGGTTGGGTGAGAGCTCATCATCCTAAGAGCTCAGAGAAGATCATCCAGTCATCCACGTCCAGCGGCAGCGCCAAGCAGAAAGACGAGCGGGAGCAGCAGTCAGGTGCACGGACGGTGCACCCTGTCCCTGTGTGTTCACAACGGAAGCAACGGCGCGCATGACCGTCCGTGAAAGTGAAGCAGTGAGTGAAGAGTGAGTCTTCCTTCCAAGTTCCTGGTCCCAATGCATTGCGGGGGCGGGGGATGCAGCCTGCTGAGCCTGGGAGCCGACTCCGAGGACAGGGTAGAGGTACGACCGTACAGCCGGCGGTGGGAGTCGATCATGCCTGGTCTCTGCTCTGTGCAACTTGCAAGACAGACAGTACTGTCTCTGTCTGGGACTTGTGCTACAATATGGTATGTTAGCGATGCTGGGACTTGTAATCCTAGACTACTGTATATACTAAATGGCTGGCTGAGTTATATACTACGTGGGCTGTTATATACTATCTCACGGGACTGAGCTATATACTATGTGGACTGTCTGTTATATATACTACGTGGGTGGCTGTTATATACTACGTGGGTGGCTGTGCTATAGACTACGTGGGCTGTGCTATATACTATGTGGGCTGTGCTATATACTACGTGGGCTGTGTTATATACTATGTGGGCTGTGTTATATACTGCATGGGCTGTGCTATATACTGCGTGGGCTGTGCTATATACTGCGTGGGCTGTGCTATATGCTGCATGGGCTGTACTGTATACTGCGTGGGCTGTGCTATATACTGCGTAGCTGTGTTATATACTGCGTGGCTGTGTTATATACTACATGGCTGTGTTATATACTGCGTGGCTGTGTTATATACTGCGTGGACTTTGTTATATATTGTGTGGGCTGTGTTATATACCACGTGGCTGTGTTATATACTGCGTGGGCTGTGTTATATACTGCGTGGGCTGTATGGTATTGTAGAATTTACAATAGCTATCACTCATGTAAGAAGTGAAATCTGGCATTGTACTATACTTTTATTTCTTATCTGTGCATCATGAATCGTGGTATGTGTTAAAGGGGGGGGGGGGCCCACTGAGACTCTTTCGCCCGGGGCCCTCAAAAACCTGGATCCGGGCCTGTTTACGAGAACCAAAAACTTGTATGTATTGATTAGAAAATGTTGACTTACTTGAACGTTTCCCTCCATTTACATCCATAGCTAACCTTGAAAACAAACAATAGTTTCTCTTCACTTTTGTAGTCAGACATAAGACTTTACAGCTTGCTTGCAAAGCGGATGCACAATGACCCCACGCTGGTAGCAGGAACGATTAATATCTCCATTGCGTCATAGAACTAAATACGTTTAAACTGTGAAAATCAATAAATATTGGTTTCAGTTTACTACACACTAAAAGCCTTTTTGGTAAGGGTCTGGTTTAAAGAATGAGGTGCTAAAGAAAAACAGGAAGAATGTTCAAACAATCGTCCACCCACTCATTGGCCTGATGATGAGATAAGACTTTTGGAGTAAACTACAAAAAAAAAAGCAACCTTACAAAAATATATGTAATCAAAAGCATTTTATTGATTATCATCTTTAAAACTTTGTAAAACCTCTGATTGATATAGAGTAATAATAAATCATCCGCAGAGAATTGTCAGGGGGGTAATAAGCCACCCAAACGTCTGTGGGGTTCTGCTGTAGTTTCACAAACCTCTGATTTCATACAGCGGACTTGATGGACTTAGGCCTTTTTTCAACCTACATAACTATGTAACTTTGAATGAATTAATCAAAAAGTATATTTTTGCATGACTCATCTGATGTCATTACAAAAACACTGTAAAGTAGATTTTAAGTTCTTGTGCCTGCCGCTGTCACTCATCTTGTTTGCGTTCAGTCTGTAATTCCTAATATTGTCTATGTGTAAACAGGTTAGTAGGATGCAACACGCAGACAAAAACAAGGCGTAAGTAACCTACTAAACTAGTTATTCTCTTAACACAGAAACAAATGGGTTAATTTAGCAAGGAGTAAAATATTCATATACAGGGTATTAAGTACCGTAATACAGGATTCACAGAAATAACGATAAACACACTCTAATAGTTGAAGTATGAATTTTCTATCTAATCTGGCTATTTTCCAGCAGAAGCGATGCAATAACACGCTCAACTATAATAATAATAATAATCTTTATTTATATGGCGCCAACATATTCCGCAGCGCTTTACAGTTTAACTATAAGGCAGCACAAGAATGGGTCTTTAACAGGTTTCCACTTAAAATAAAATGATATCAACACCCGCACTGTTCACACTTATTAAAAGTTATAGGAATAGAGACACATATAAAAGGAAGCTGCAAGAGACAAAAAACACCCCTGGTGGTGTAATAGCTTCACGTAGAATGTATTTAATAAAAATGTGTCTCTGCGCTACACATATGTGAATATATCTGGCAATTGCCTTAGTAAGTACTAATTCACACTATAACATAAAGATTGCGTGAGTCTGGCGAATTCTGGTATAAGTTGCGATTAAGGCCGCGGTCACACTTAATGTATGAAAAATTTGTCCGAGTCTCCCTGCCGAGTCGCACAGGTGTAATATGAGTGTTATGTGCAGGCCCGAATCCAGGTTTTTGAGGGCCCCGGGCGAAAGAGTCTCAGTGGGCCCCCCCCCCCCTTTAACACATACCACGATTCATGATGCACAGATAAGAAATAAAAGTATAGTACAATGCCAGATTTCACTTCTTACATGAGTGATAGCTATTGTAAATTCTACAATACCATACAGCCCACGCAGTATATAACACAGCCCACGCAGTATATAACACAGCCCACGTGGTATATAACACAGCCCACACAATATATAACAAAGTCCATGCAGTATATAACACAGCCACGCAGTATATAACACAGCCATGTAGTATATAACACAGCCACGCAGTATATAACACAGCTACGCAGTATATAACACAGCCCATGCAGTATATAGCACAGCCCACGCAGTATACAGTACAGCCCACGCAGCATATAGCACAGCCCACGCAGCATATAGCACAGCCCACGCAGTATATAGCACAGCCCACGCAGTATATAGCACAGCCCATGCAGTATATAACACAGCCCACATAGTATATAACACAGCCCACGTAGTATATAGCACAGCCCACATAGTATATAGCACAGCCCACGTAGTCTATAGCACAGCCACCCACGTAGTATATAACAGCCACCCACGTAGTATATATAACAGACAGTCCACATAGTATATAGCACAGTCCCGTGACATAGTATATAACACAGCCCACGTAGTATATAACTCAGCCAGCCATTTAGTATATACAGTAGTCTAGGATTACAAGTCCCAGCATCGCTAACATACCATATTGTAGCACAAGTCCCAGACAGAGACAGTACTGTCTGTCTTGCAAGTTGCACAGAGCAGAGACCAGGCATGATCCACTCCCACCGCCGGCTGTACAGTCGTACCTCTACCCTGTCCTCGGAGTCGGCTCCCAGGCTCAGCAGGCTGCATCCCCCGCCCCCGCAATGCATTGGGACCAGGAACTTGGAAGGAAGACTCACTCTTCACTCACTGCTTCACTTTCACGGACGGTCATGCGCGCCGTTGCTTCCGTTGTGAACACACAGGGACAGGGTGCACCGTCCGTGCACCTGACTGCTGCTCCCGCTCGTCTTTCTGCTTGGCGCTGCCGCTGGACGTGGATGACTGGATGATCTTCTCTGAGCTCTTAGGATGATGAGCTCTCACCCAACCGGAAGTGACAGGACAGATGACCGCCGGCCCGGAAGTGACTCTTCGTATCCATGGTGATGGCGGTGAGTATTGCAGCTGCGCAGCACCAGCGAAACTCAGTCCCAGGCCCGGCCCGGCAGTGACTCTTTGTATCCATGGTGACAGTCCCGGAGGTGAGTATTCCCGCAGCTGCGCAGCACCAGCGAAACTCCCAGAGAGCTCTGTGCTGCCTGCTGCCAGGGCGGGGATGATGGATGTGCTCCGCCTCCGAGTCCTGGCTGGGAGACAAGTTGACTGTCACTGTGTCACAGGCTAGCACAGCAGGGATGTAGTCCGGCTGTGGGGCCCCCAGGAGCACATAAGCGTGTCTGTGTATGTACAGTACTTGTACCGTTACTACCGTAAATGGGCCCCCCGTCTCGCCAGGGCCCCGGCACTTGCCCAGGTATGCCGGGTGCTGACGCCGGCCCTGGTTATGTGAGTACAATCCGATTTTTAACACCTAGCATCCGATTTATATCCGATTGCAATGTGATTTTAACATGAGCTTTTACATAGAGCAATTCTCTGTCATTTACACATCGTTTTCAAAGGAAATATTCATCAAATCACACAGAGAGATAGATAGATAGATAGATAGATAGATAGATAGATAGATAGATAGATAGATAGATAGATAGATAGATGGATAGATGGATAGATACAGTGCCTTGCAAAAGTATTCGGCCCCCTGGAACTTTTCAACCTTTTCCCACATATCATGCTTCAAACATAAAGATACCAAATGTAAATTTTTGGTGAAGAATCAACAAGTGAAACACAATTGTGAAGTTGAACAAAATTTATTGGTTATTTTAAATTTTTGTGGAGATTCAAAAACTGAAAAGCGGTGCGTGCAATATTATTCGGCCCCTTTAACTTAATACTTTGTTGCGATACCTTTTGCTGCGATTACAGCTGCAAGTCGCTTGGGGTATGTCTCTATCAGTTTTGTACATTGAGAGACTCAAATTCTTGCCCATTCTTCCTTGGCAAACAGCTTTAGCTCAGTGAGGTTTGATGGAGATCGTTTGTGAACAGCAGTTTTCAGCTCTTTCCACAGATTCTCGATTGGATTGAGGTCTTGACTTTGGCCATTCTAACACCTGGATACGTTTATTTGTGAACCATACCACTGTAGATTTTACTTTATGTTTGGGATCATTGTCTTGTTGGAAGACAAATCTCCGTCCCAGTCTCAGGTCTTCTGCAGACTCAAACAGGTTTTCTTCAAGAATGGTAGTGTATTTGGCTCCATCCATCGTCCCATCAATTTTAACCATCTTCCCTGTCCCAGCTGAAGAAAATCAGGCCCAAACCATGATGCTGCCACCACCATGTTTGACAGTGGGGATGGTGTGTTCAGCGTGATGAGCTGTGTTGCCTTTACGCCAAACATATCATTTGGCATTGTTGCCAAAAAGTTCAATTTTGGTTTCATCTAACCAGAGCACTTTCTTCCACATGTTTGGTGTGTCTCCCAGGAGGATTGTTGCAAACTTTAAATTACACTTTTTATGGATATCTTTGAGAATTGGCTTTCTTCTTGCCACTCTTCCATAAAGGCCAGATTTGTGCAGGGAACAACTGATTGTTGTCCTATGGACCCACCCCAACTGTAGATCTCTGCAGTTTATCCAGAGTGATCATGGGCCTCTTGGCTGCATCTCTGATCAATCTTCTCCTTGTTTGAGATGAAAGTTTAGAGGGACAGCCAGATCTTGGTAGATTTGCAGTGGTATGATACTCTTCCATTTCAATATATGATCTCTTGCACAGTGCTCCTTGGGATGTTTAAAGTTTTGGAAATCATTTTGTTTCCAAATCCGGCATTAAACTTCTCCACAACAGTATCACGGATCTGCCGGTTGTGTTCCTTGGTCTTCATGATGCTCTCTGTGCTTCAAACAAAACCCTGAGACTATCACAGAGCAGGTGCATTTACACAGAGACTTGATTACACACAGGTGGATTATATTTATCACCATTAGGCATTTAGGACAACATTGGATCATTCAGAGATCCACAATGAACTTCTGGAGTGAGTTTGCTGCACTGAAAGTAAAGGGGCCGAATAATATTGCACGCCCCACTTTTCAGTTTTTGAATTTCCACTAAAATGTAAAATAACCAATAAATTTCGTTCAACTTCACAATTGTGTTCCACTTGTTGTTGATTCTTCACCCAAAATTTACATTTGGTATCTTTATGTTTGAAGCATGATATGTGGGACACGATTCAAAAGTTCCAGGGAGCCAAATACTTTCACAAGGCACTGTATATACTGCTGCTAGAGATATATAGCCCTGAAATACGTACAGGCAATGGCAAAATTATAAGGTGCAAGTGCATAAGAATAGTGAAACATATTTCTCCTGGTAAAGTGACAGTGCATGCGGGGGAAGAAAAGCACGGTAGAAGGGAATAGGAAATTATATTACATTACCTTTGACAAAGAGTGCAGGGCAATGGCCAGGGGCTTGTCAGGCATTCCCCAACCCGACGCGCATTTCAAACACACTTCCTCGAGGGCTTTTATACAGGCTATGATGGCCCCTCCTGATTAGTTGCACTATATCATGTGATAGCTGCAAAGCATTATGGAGGGGTCCATGTGGTAGGGCCTGATATCATCTGAGTCACTGCTAATGCAATATTCTGCAATGTGTAAAACAGAGTTGGGCATTTTTTTTTTTCATCTAATTAACAGCACTTTTTATTTTCAATTTTTGGTGTGTTTGGTGTTGTTTTTTTTGGTAGGGACACCTTTGTAGGGTCTCTTAGGGTCAGCCTACACTGAGAGGGGGCACCATATCGTATCCCAGGGTGCCAACCTCTGCTGGAAGGAAGGGACTTTTATTAGGGAAAGGCACCTCTATCCTCCCTAGTCCATTTTCCTGCATTAAACAAAAAAAAAAGTATACACATTTTTTCTTTACAGACATATACTGTAAAAGGAGTTACGCTGTATAATCCATTACTTGATCCAACATTAACCCCTTTCTGACATATGACTTACTATCCTGTCGAGGTGGGGTGGGCCCGTATGACCACCGACGGGATAGCACGTCATATGCGATCGGCCGCGCTCACGGGGGGAGCGCGGCCGAGTGTCAGCTGACTATTGCAGCTGACATCTGGCACTATGTACTGTACATGAGTTTGAATGACCTCGAGGAGATCAAAACATCCAACACCGCGGAGACACCATCACATGTTTCTCAACGCACTGATCCAGGCACCGCTCCTAATAGCCAGTTTCCTACTCCACACTGATGAGGGGCAAATACCCCGAAACAGCTGTCTGTGGATGGATACCATGTTTTGGCATAGGTGGTTTTCCTTTATTGGATGCTACCCTTCCCGTGGTTGTTCCTTCCCGGTGAAAGACCTGGCTATTCATTGCTTGCGTTGAGAAACACGTGATGGTGTCTCCGCGGCTTTTCTACATGCATTTGCATATTTCCCTTAAGGGATGGGGGCAGTGTTCTGGATCACTGCGTTGAGAAACACGCGATGGTGTCTCCGCGGTGTTGGATGTTTTGATCTCCCCGAGGTCATTCATCCTTATGTTTATAGCCTTTTCACTAGGCACTGCTCCTAATAGCCAGTTTCCTACTCCACACTGATGAGGGGCAAATACCCCGAAACAGCTGTCTGTGGATGGATACCATGTTTTGGCATAGGTGGTTTTCCTTTATTGGATGCTGCCCTTCCCGTGGTTGTTCCTTCCCGGTGAAAGACCTGGCTATTCATTGCTTGCGTTGAGAAACACGTGATGGTGTCTCCGCAACTTTTCTACATGCATCTGGCACTATGTGCCAGGAGCGGTCACGGACCGCTCCTGGCACATTAACCCCCGGCACACTGCGATCAAAGATGAACACAGCGTTCTGGCGGTACAGGGAAGCATCGCGCAGGGAGGGGGCTCCTTGCGTGCTTCCCCGAGACCCTCCGTACAAGGCGATGTGCTCACCTTGTACTGAGACTCTCCTCCCTGCAGGCCCCGGATCCAAAATGGCTGCAGGGCTACATCCGGGTCCTGCAGGGAGGTGGCTTACCAGCGCCTGCTCAGAGCAAGCGCTGGTAAGCCTTCAGTCCTGCATGTCAGATCGCTGATCTGACACAGTGCTGTGCAAAGTGTCAGATCAGCGATCTGACCCTATAACATGATGCACCCCCTGGGGCAATATTATAAAGTAAAATAAAAAATATTCACATGTTTAAAAAAAAATAAATAACAAATTCCTACATAAAGAAAAAATATATATATATATTGTTCCCATAAATACATTTCTTTATCTAAATAAATTTAAAAAACAATAAAAGTACACATATTTAGTATCGTCGCGTCCGTAACGACCCGACCTATAAAACTGTCCCACTAGGTAACCTCTTCAGTGAACGCATTAAAAAAAAAAACAGGCATAAAACAACGCATTATTATCATACCGCCGAACAAAAAGTGGAATAACACGCGATCAAAAAGACGGATATAAATAACCATTGAACCGCTGAAAAGGTCATCTTTTACCGCAAAAAACGAGCCACCATAGAGCATCATCAGCGAAAAAATAAAAAAGTTATAGTCCTCAGAATAAAGTGATGCAAAAATAATTATTTTTTCTATAAAATCGTTTTTATGGTATAAAAGCGCCAAAACATTAAAAAATGATATGAATGAGGTATCGCTGTAATCGTACTGACCCGAAAAATAAAACTGCTTTATCAATTTTACCAAACGTGGAATGGTATAAGCGCCCCCCCCCCCAAGGAAATTCATGAATAGCTGGTTTTTGGTCATTCTGCCTCACAAAAATCAGAATAAAAAGCAAATCAAAGCAATCAAAAATGTCACGTGAACGAATATGTTACCAATAAAAACGTCAACTCGTCCCGCAAAAAACAAGACTTCACATGACTCTGTGGACCAAAATATGGAATAATTGTAGCTCTCAAGATGTGGAGACGCAAAAACTATTTTTTGCAATAAAAAGCGTCTTTTAGTGTGTGACGGCTGCCAATCATAAAAATCTGCTAAAAAAACCGCTATAAATAGTAAATCAAACCCCCCTTCATCACCCCCTTAGTTAGGGAAAAATAATAAAGTTAAATTTTTTTATTTTTTTCCATTTTCCCATTAGGGTTAGGGCTAGGGTTAGGGTTGGGGTTAGGGTTTCAGTTAGGATTGAGGTTTCCACTTTTTAGGCACATCAGGGGCTCTCCAAACTCGACATGGCGTCCGATCTCAATTCCAGCCAATTCTGTGTTGAAAAAGTAAAACAGTGCTCCTTCCCTTCCGAGCTCTCCTGTGTGCCCAAACAGGGGCTTACCCCAACATATGGGGTATCAGCGTAACATAGTAACATAGTTAGTAAGGCCGAAAAAAGACATTTGTCCTTCCAGTTCAGCCTATATTCCATCATAATAAATCCCCAGATCTACGTCCTTCTACAGAACCTAATAATTGTATGATACAATATTGTTCTGCTCCAGGAAGACATCCAGGCCTCTCTTGAACCCCTCGACTGAGTTCGCCATCACCACCTCCTCAGGCAAGCAATTCCAGATTCTCACTGCCCTAACAGTAAAGAATCCTCTTCTATGTTGGTGGAAAAACCTTCTCTCCTCCAGACGCAAAGAATGCCCCCTTGTGCCTGTCACCTTCCTTGGTATAAACAGATCCTCAGCAAGATATTTGTATTGTCCCCTTATATACTTATACATGGTTATTAGATCGCCCCTCAGTCGTCTTTTTTCTAGACTAAATAATCCTAATTTCGCTAATCTATCTGGGTATTGTAGTTCTCCCATCCCCTTTATTAATTTTGTTGCCCTCCTTTGTACTCTCTCTAGTTCCATTATATCCTTCCTTAGCACCGGTGCCCAAAACTGGACACAGTACTCCATATGCAGTCTAATTAGGGATTTGTACAGAGGCAGTATAATGCTCTCATCATGTGTATCCAGACCTCTTTTAATGCACCCCATGATCCTGTTTGCCTTGGCAGCTGCTGCCTGGCACTGGCTGCTCCAGGTAAGTTTATCATTAACTAAGATCCCCAAGTCCTTCTCCCTGTCAGATTTACCCAGTGGTTTCCCATTCAGTGTGTAATGGTGATATTGATTCCTTCTTCCCATGTGTATAACCTTACATTTATCATTGTTAAACCTCATCTGCCACCTTTCAGCCCAAAGCGTACTCAGGACAAATTGGACAACAACTTTTGGGGTCCAATTTCTCTTGTTACCCTTGGGAAAATACAAAACTGGGGGCTAAAAAAAAAAATTGGTGGAAAAAAAAATTATTTTTTATATTCACGGCTCTACGTTATAAACTGGTGAAACACTTGGGGGTTCAAAGTTCTCACAACACCTAGACAAGTTCCTTGGGGGGGTCTAATTTCTAATATGGGGTCACTTTTGGGGGGTTTCTACTGTTTAGGTACATTAGGGGCTCTGCAAACGCAATGTGATGCCTGCAGACCAATCCATCTAAGTCTGCATTCCAAATGGCGCTCCTTCCCTTACGAGCTCTGCCATGCACCCAAGCGGTGGTTCCCCCCCACATATGGGGTATCGGCGTACTCAGGACAAATTGGACGACAACTTTTGGGGTCCAATTTCTCCTGTTACCCTTGGGAAAATACAAAACTGGGGGCTAAAAAATAATTTTTGTGGGAAAAAAATTTTTATTTTCACGGCTCTGCATTATAAACTTCTGTGAAGCACTTGGTGGGTCAAAAAGCTCACCACACATCTAGATAAGTTCCTTACGGGGTCTACTTTCCAAAATGGTGTCACTTGTGGGGGGTTTTAATGTTTAGGCACATCAGTGGCTCTCCAAACGCAACATGGCATCCCATCTCAATTCCTGTCAATTTTGCATTGAAAAGTCAAACAGCGCTCCTTCCCTTCCAAGCTCTGCCATGCGCCCAAACAGTGGTTTACGCCCATATATGGGGTATCAGCGTACTCAGGACAAATTGCACAACAACTTTTGGGGTCCCATTTCTTCTCTTACCCTTGGGAAAATAAGAAATTGGGGGCAAAAAGATCATTTTTGTGAAAAAATATGATTTTTTATTTTTACGGCTCTGCATTATAAACTTGTGAAGCACTTGGTGGGTCAAAGTGCTAACCACACATCTAGATAAATTCCTTAGGGGGTCTACTTTCCAAAATGGTGTCACTTGTGGGGGGTTTTAATGTTTAGGCACATCAGGGGCTGTCCAAATGCAACATGGCGTTCCATCTCAATTCCAGTCAATTTTGCATTGAAAACTCAAATAGTGCTCCTTCCCTTCTGAGCTCAGCTGTGCACCCAAACAGTGGTTTACCCCCACATATGGGGTATCGGTGCACTCAGGACAAATTGTACAACAACTTTTGGGGTCCATTTTCTCCTGTTACCCTTGGTAAAATAAAACAAATTGGAGCTGAAGTAAATTTTGTGTGAAAAAAAGTTAAACGTTCATTTTTATTTTAACATTCCAAAAATTCCTGTGAAACACCTGAATGGTTAATAAACTTCTTGAATGTGGTTTTGAGCACCTTGAGGGGTGCAGTTTTTAGAATGGCATCACACTTGGTTATTTTCTATCATATAGACCCCTCAAAATGACTTCAAATGAGATGTGGTCCCTAAAAAAAATGGTGTTGTAAAAATGAGAAATTGCTGGTCAACTTTTAACCCTTATAACTCCCTAACAAAAAAAATGTTGGTTCCAAAATTGTGCTGATGTAATGTAGACATGTGGGAAATTTTACTTTTTAAGTATTTTGTGTGACATATCTCTGTGATTTAAGGGCATAAAAATTCAAAGTTGGAAAATTGCGAAATTTTCAAAATTTTCGCCAAATTTCCATTTTTTTTTCACAAATAAACGCAAGTCTTATCAAAGAAATTTTACAACTATCATGAAGTACAATATGTCACGAGAAAATATTGTCAGAATCATCAGGATCCGTTGAAGCGTTCCAGAGCTATAACCTCATAAAGGGACAGTGGTCAGAATTGTAAAAATTGGCCCGGTCATTAATGTGCAAACCACCCTTGGGGGTAAAGGGGATAAGGTACCCTGCCATTTTTCTGTGTGTGGTTTTTCCTTTGGTATTTTAATCATTATTATTAAAAGTTATTGTTTAGGTCTTTTTTAGTGATTTGTTGGTTCCCATATAACCATATGGCGGATTTAAAATAAATAAATAAAAATATGAATATTCAATGTAGAAGGATGGATAAAACTAAAGCAAAAACATGCCATTTTTGACCTGGCGACAAGTCCTTTTTAAGTGAAGATAGCAAATGTGTAACATAGCATTTGTGTCAGTTTCAATAGGCGTCTATCAGCTATGCGCACATTTCCATTTATCTGCCCTTGAGTCATCACTGACCTTTTCTCTGTGCAATGTTTTTATGACTTTATTGATGTATTTATTTTCCATATTTGCAATCTATATTTCCATTTACAAAGGGAAACCTTACATCATAGAGCAATATGGTGGTCTGCTGCATTTCACCAAATACAAGAAGATAAAAGTACAGGAAAAAATAGTGATATTGTCTAATAAGTGGATTTTCTATGCATTTATGAGCATTCATATAGTAATAAACTTTCCCTGAATGACGAATTACACACATTGGAAAAAGTATCCACATAGCTTCTTAGAGTGAGACCCTGACAAAGCGCAATGCATGAGGCAGGATATGGTTAGCTGTGTTCACAAACAAAAGCAGAACTTGCAGTTTTCAATCCATTTCTCTTCTCAGAAACCAGTTACATGTACGGTATTTTTATTTGCATAAAGCTAATACTTTGTAGGTCGCTGGCTGATAAGAGTTCCTACTACACAGTGGTTTTGTGGTTTTACATTTTAGGCTGCCATTAACACCATTGTATGCAGCGTCATACATGACAGATTACCAATGCAGACTATCTCCACCACAGTACCATACATGGCACGTGTAAAAGGTTTTACAAAACCATAGTCACATGCGATGAAAAAAAAGCAGCTATACCTGTCATAGAGAGAAATTGTAAAATCCATAAAGACATCAACGGGAAGGGGAGATATCACCCTCACATTGAACATATGGGATTATTTATAACTGGGGAAGTGAGAAACTAATTATAACTGGGGAAGAGAAAAAAAAGATAATTACAACAAGGAATCTGCTGAGAACCATCCAAAAAGGCTAGGATTAATATACTCCACAACGGAGAGGTACACTTCCGAGGCAAGAGCTTCCTCTGTTCAAAGGAGTTATTTCAGACTTTCTGGAGCCAGTGGTTAGTGATGAATATTGGTGTTTGCATCGATCTGATATATATGGGAGATAGATTTTGAGCGTTGTAGTGAAGGGACGAACATAGCACATTTACTCACATCAGTGTAAGGCCATTCTAACACCACCATATCGGGAAGAAGGATGATGCTATCCATGCTGTGTTTCATCTCTATAGAAAGGTAAAATCGGGATGGGAAACATGAAGACAATATCTCTTGACTGGGACCTCCAGGGATGAATTTATCCTGAAAATTGGGGATCTCATAATCTTCGAAAGGCCTAACACATCCCTTCATCAGCCCCCACATATGAGCTAACCAAGGGGAGATATGTGAGCGTAACCTTGATCTAATAAAAATCAGAGTTTGGGTTTCTGTCATTTGTCAGTCCTGGAAGGTTGCAGCTTGCTTGTAGTTCTGTCTGTTTTCCTAAGGAGTATCTCCCTCCTCTAAGCTCTGAGCCATATTCTTGACATCAGGTTTAGTACTTTTTATTTTGCTATTACTTTTATTTAATGTAATTATATATACCATATTGTTTTGTTGCCATTTTGTATCATGTTTGTATATTTTTCTTATAAACACTGCCTACCTTTCCGGATTAAATATATAAATTTTAACAGCTCGGTTCCTTTTGTTCTTTAAACCACATCATTGAAGCCATACACTGCCTGTATCGGGTGGCCAATTGGCCTCTATAAACAATTGTTGGCAGATAGTAGTTTCTTTTTTTATTGTGGAGTTGATCATATCTAGGTTTATATATCTTCCATGCGATGGAATTGGAGATGTATATACCATACGCTCACTGTGAGTTCCACAATTACCGGCCTAGTAGTGGAAACAGCAGCGGCCTCGTCTATCACTCGTCAGTCAATTGCATAATTGTTTTGAAGCTGGGAGGCAGCAGAGTTGCATCACCTTACAAATTGTTGCCAGTGGTGGGATCTCTCTGGTGTTAGACCTGACAATACAATGAGGTTTTACAGGGTGATTGGTTCTGAATTCAGTGTGGAGTTACTTATGTGGATATTGCAGATTTGTTAGGATATTCATTAGCAGAAAGTTCTACCATGTGAACAGAGGCTGTAATGCAGCACAAAGGGTCCTAACAGGTCTATTTGTCAGTGCAATATGACAAAATTATGGTATTTTAATCATAGTGTCTGCTTATGTGGCTCACTGGCCAGATGTGCGTTTTTCTATTCTCATACAACAGAAAACTAAAACGCCAATGGCTAATGTGCACCTAGCATAAGTCATACATCTACTGATTGACACTGGAAAAAAACACGTCATCAAATATTTTTGGACACTTCCATGAAAAATGGAAAATATTATATTTATAGATATGGCTCAAGAGCATTTAGTTGAATGTTAACCTTTAGCTTATGGTTTTCCTCTTACTAACCTCACTATACAAAAATAATGCTTCCAAACTGAAAAGAAGAACAGAATGGGGAAAGGAAAAATAGATAGACAGAAGAATTTGTTAACTTATGCATGTTCTTCTCTGCACATATAAACAAAGCCATAACAAAAAGCACCTACAAATATTAATATGTAAATACATATTTTAGGTACAGATTAGTTAGATGAATGAATATTATATACAAGGTATTTTGCGATATGTGTAATCGTGGCAAATTTGTGGCAGTTTGGACCAAAATGTCCTACATAAAACTCAAAAGGACTAATTTCAGAGTATGTTCCCACAAAACTAGGATTTTCCACTATCCACAACACAATGTGCACACGTTATACTGCAATAGTGGACATCTATAGCAAAGTCAGTGGGTTATCAAATCTGCAGAAATATTTCGGCTGCATGTGAATTATGAGTTACAAACATTGTATTGTATTTACTGCAGTTGCATTTTTCTTATTGGGATAATCGGCATCAAATACATCAAGTTAATGCGGACTATGAGACTTCGGCCAGCTTGAGATTTTTTTGCAGCTCCAGGCTCTGATGTAAAGTGACAGTAAAAGTTGTCAGAGTTGTCAGTGCATTGTGTTGAGCTAATGGGTATTTGTCTCTGGACAAGGTTGAAAAAAAATAAAACACGTCATTTACTAAACGCTGCGCTGACTTTGGTCTTGATAAAACACAGTGGACCTACACCATCAGATGACATGGCTCCCCAAACCATCACTGGCTGTGGAAACATCACACTAGACCTTGGAAATCAAGGTCCCAGAGTCTGGATGAAGAGTGGAGAGACAGGCAATCCAAGCTGCTTGAGGTCTAGTGTGAAGTTTCCACAATCAGTTGTGATGGTTTGGAGAGCCATGGCATCTGCTGGTGTAGGCCCACTGTGTTTTATCAAGACCAAAGTCAGCGCAGCCGTTTACCAGGAAATTATAGAGCACTTCATGCTTCCCTCTGCCGACAAGCTTTTTGGAGATGGAAATGTAATTCTCCAGCAGGACTTGGCACCTGTCCACATTGCCAAAAGTACCAATACCTGGTATAAAAACAACAGTATCACTGTGCTTGATTAGCCAGCAAACTCGCCTGACCTTAGCCCCATAGAGAATCTATGGGGTATTGTCAGGAGTAAGATGAGAGACACCAGACCCAACAATGCAGACAAGCTGAAGGCTGCTATCAAAGCAACCTGGGCTTCCATAACACCTCAGCAGTGCCACAGGCTGATCTCCTCCATGCCACATCACACTGATGCAGTAATTGATGCAAAAGGAGCCCCGACCAACTATTGAGTGCATTACTGAACATACATTTTAGTAGGCCAACATTTCGGATGTCAAAATCGTTTTTTCAAGCTGGTGTTATAAAGTAGTCTAATTTATTGAGATAACTTGGGTTTTCATTGGCTGTAAGCCATAATCATCAACATAAACAGAAATAAACACTTGAAATGGATCACTCTATTTCTAATGACTAATATACGAGTTTCACTTTTTGTATTGAAGAACTGAAATAAATTAACTTTTTGATCATATTCTAATTGTGAGATGCACATTATATATATACTCAAAAGTTTACATACTTCGGCAGAATTTTTGCTTTCTTGGCCCTTTTTTCAGAGAATATGAATAACACCAAAACTTTTTCTCCACTCATGGACAGTAGTTGGGTGAAGCCATTTATTGTCAAACTACTGTTTTGTCTTTTTAAATCATAATGATAACCCAAAACATCCAAATTCTGCTGGGGTATGTAAACTTGTGCGCACAACAGTATATATCTTTTTCAGACCTTGATGAAGAGAAACTTTGATTCTTTGCGTAGGTCTTTTGGCCTTCACAGGACACCGTAGCAGCTGAAGTGATGTCACATATTGCCGCACAATTCCCATGCATGGCTACCAGGGACGCTACCGGACGGAGCACCATTTATTTCATTACCCACGCAGAAACTAGGATATCGGAAGATATTAGGCTGCCTCACCACACACAGGACATTGAAGACCCTCTGTGACCAGTGACAGGACTATTTATCATCTCCAGGCCTAGGATATTGCTCATGACCTCGGAGTGTTTCCCCACATGCAAGACAGAGGACATTGGGAGACCCCCTTGGCACTGTATACCCAGTATTATCACTCAGCTTTGCCAGCAACTATTAGTAGAGATCCAACTCTACCAGTAGGTGCTGGGGTTTACGCTTTATATCATTTATTTATACATGTAGCCTACAAAAACTGCATATTTTCAAAGTAATACTATTTTATCTAACACAATCACCATTAACCCCTTAATCCCATTGGACGTACTATCCCGTCAAGGTGACTTGGGACTTAATTCCCAGTGACAGGATAGTACATCCAGCGCAATCAGCTGCGCTAAAGGGGATGGGGCGCGGTCAAGTGTCAGCTGACTATCGCAGCTGACATCCGGCACTATGTGCCAGGAGCGGTCACAGACCGCCCCCGGCACATTAACTCCCAGCACACTGCGATCAAACATGATCGCAGCGTTCCGGGGGCATAGGGAAGCATCGCGCAGAGAGGGGGTTCCCTGCGGGCATCTTTGAGACCCTCGGAGCAACGCGATGTGATCGCGTTGCTCAGAGGGTCTCTTACCTCCTCCTCCCTGCAGGCCCGGATCCAAAATGGCCGCGGGGCTGCATCCGGGTCCTGCAGGGCGGTGGCTTACCAGCCTCCCTGCTGTGCACGTCAGATCGCTGATCTGACACAGTGCACAGCAAAGTGGTATTTCCTGATGAAGGGGGCATGAGACCCCTGAAACGCGTTGAATAAAACCACTGTGAATCAACTATACTCTCCTGAAATTCATCTTAGCGGCAGCGCAGAATTTTAACTACAAATCTCCCTATGAAGACATTATTTTCTCTGGTCGGTGAAGACCTGTGGATCTGCAGCAGCCGCTATCTATATGCTCTAATCTCATCCTAACCAGGTGAGCAAATTTGGTTTATATTCTCCTCTGTGTAACGTGGATAAGACCCTATTGCGCTCTTTGTCTCCCCATTGTTTTGCAATAGATCAGCGATCTGTCACTTTACTGTGATGTCCCCCCCTGGGGCAAAGTAAAAAAAAAATATTCACATGTGCAAAAAAAAAAAAAAAAAACCTAAATAAATAAATATATATATATATATATATATATTGTTCCAATAAATACATTCCTTTAACTAAATTAAAAAAAACAATAAAAGTACACATATTTAGTATCGCCGCGTCCGTAACGACCCGACCTATAAAACTGTCCCACTAGTTAACCCCTTCAGTGAACACCGTAAAAAAAAATAAAAAAACGAGGCAAAAAATAACGCTTTATTATCATACCGCCGAACAAAAAGTGGAATAGCACGCGATCAAAAAGACGGATATAAATAACCATCGTACTGCTGAAAACGTCATCTTGTCCCGCAAAAAACAAGCTGCCATACAGCGTCATCAGCGAAAAAATAAAAAAGTTATAGTATTTTTTCTATAAAAGTTTTTATCGTATAAAATAAATAGATAAGTGGAGGGCACCACAAGATATATCAAGAAAAGGGGAGGGTTCACTGTGGACTTGTAATTAATCTGCTTCACATAGATCCTCTCTATGGCTTTGGACTGTTGGTATGATGGGGCACTTTTTATGGGATTGAGGTCTTTGGGCTTTTGTATTATCTAGCTCTCCCTCTCCCCTCCCCTTGCAGATCCTATATGCACCATCTTTTAGTCATTTACCTAAGTGCTTTTTATCCTTGGTGCATTCTTTTACCAGGGTATTTTTTGCCATATGACTAGGGTCTTGATACTGTTGAAGTTTCTCTGCACATCAATTATGCACCCTATTCTGGGGAGTTATGGTATTGCAACATGAACACCACACCATTGAGTGGTTATTAACCTCTGCATTCTGTCTGTGCAGCTAGATCATTTGTGATCACCTTATTGTGGGAAGCTTATGTTTTGTGGGTTATCATTTTCCTCATTTTAGGATTTGATAAATACTCTAATATAGGCATGTTGTTTTGCATGTTTGCAGTTTTTAAGTGTTTTTAATCGTTTTGTGGTGTCGTTCTTTGTATGCACGTATATGTGGTCTTTGAGGCTTATTGCCAATAAAAATTATTTTGATATTGATATATGTTTGGAGGTGTTCCTATTCATGTGGGCATGATCTTTCTCTTGTTCTTTTTCTCATTTTATCGTATAAAAGCGCAAAACATAAAAAAAATATAAATGAAGAATCGCTGTAATCATACTGACCCGGAGAATAAAACTGCTTTATCCATTTTACCAAACGCGGAACGGTATAAACGCCCTCCCCCAAAAGAAATTCATGAATGGTCATACTGCCTCACAAAAATCGGAATAAAAAGCGATCAAAAAATGTCAAGTGCCCGAAAATGTTACCAATAAAAACGTCAACTCATCCAAAAAACAAGACCTCACATGACTCTGTGGACCAAAATATGGAAAAATTATAGTTCTCAAAATGTGGTAACGCAAAAATATTTTTTGCAATAAAAAGCGTCTGCCAATCATACAAATCCGCTAAAAAAACAGCTATAAAAGTAAATCAAACCCCCCTTCATCACCCCCTTAGTTAGGGAAAAATAAAAAAAATGTATTTATTTCCATTTTCCCGTTAGGGTTAGGGTTGGGGCTAGGGTTGGGCCTAGGGTAAGGGTTTGGATTACATTTACGGTTGGGATTAGGGTTAGGGGTGTGTCAGGGTTAGGGGTGTGGTTAGGGTTATGGTTGGGATTAGGGTTAGGGGTGTGTTGGAGTTGGGGTTAGGGGTGTGGTTGGGATTAGGGTTAGGGGAGTGTTTGGGTTAGGGTTTCAGTTAGAATTGGGGGTTTCCACTGTTTAGGCACATCAGGGGCTCTCCAAACGCGACATGGCGTCCGATCTCAATTCCAGCCAATTCTGCGTTGAAAAAGTAAAACAGTGCTCCTTCCCTTCCGAGCTCTCCCATGCGCCCAAACAGGGGTTTACCCCAACATATGGTGTAATAGCGTACTCAGGACAAATTGGACAACAACTTCTGGGGTCCAATTTCTCTTGTTACACTTGGGAAAATAAAAATTTGGGGGGCTAAAAAAACATTTTTGTAGGAAAAAAATGATTTTTTTTCATGGCTCTGCATTATGAACTGTAGTCAAACACTTGGGGGTTCAAAGTTCTCACAACACATCTAGATAAGTTCCTTGGGGGGTCTAGTTTCCAATATGGGGTCACTTGTGGGGGGTCTCTACTGTTTAGGTACATTAGGGACTCTGCAAACGCAATGTGACGCCTGCAGACCATTCCATCTAAGCCTGCATTCCAAATGGCACTCCTTCCCTTCCAAGCTCTGCCATGCACCCAAACAGTGGTTCCTCCCCACATATGGGGTATCAGCGTACTCAGGACAAAACGCACAACTTGGGAAAATACAAAACTGGGGGCTAAAATATAATTTTTGTGGAAAAAAAAAGAATTTTTATTTTCACGGCTCTGCGTCAAACTGTAGTGAAACATTTGGGGGTTCAATGCTCTCACAACACATCTAGATAAGATCCTTAGGGGGTCTACTTTCTAAAATGGTGTCACTTGTGGGGGGTTTCAATGTTTAGGCACATCAGGGGCTCTCCATACGCAACACGGCGTCCCATCTCAATTCCAGCCAATTTTGCATTGAAAAGTCAAATGGAGCTCCTTCCCTTCCGAGCTCTGCCATGCACCCAAACAGTGGTTTACCCCCACATATGGGGTATCGGCGTACTCAGGACAAATTGCACAACAACCTTTGGGGTCCAATTTCTTCTCTTACCCTTGGGAAAATAAAAAATTGGGGGTGAAAAGTTCATTTTTGTGAAAAAATATTATTTTTACGGCTCTACATTATAAACTTCTGTGAAGCACTTGGTGGGTCAAAGTGCTCACCACATATCTAGATAAGTTCCCTAGGGGGTCTACTTTCCAAAATGGTGTCACTTGTGGGGGGTTTCAATGTTTAGGCACTTCAGGGGCTCCCCAACGCAACA
The DNA here is from genome assembly GCF_051348905.1 of Ranitomeya variabilis. Lineage (NCBI taxonomy): Eukaryota > Metazoa > Chordata > Amphibia > Anura > Dendrobatidae > Ranitomeya > Ranitomeya variabilis. The sequence goes on along the minus strand of NC_135233.1, from coordinate 855,735,073 downwards.
TGGCGTCCCATCTCAATTCCAGCCAATTTTGGATTGAAGAGTCAAACGGCGCTCCTTCCCTTCCGAGCTCTGCCATGCACCCAAACAGTGGTTTATCCCCACATATGGGGTATCAGCGTACTCAGGACAAATTGCACAAGAACTTTGGGTGTCCAATTTCTTCTCTTACCCTTGGGAAAATAAAAAATTGAGGGCGAAAAGTTCATTTTTGTGAAAAAATATTTTTTATTTTTACGGCTCTACATTACAAACTTCTGTGAAGCACTTGGTGGGTGAAAGTGCTCACCACACATCTAGATAAGTTCCTTAGGGGGTCTACTTTCCAAAATGGTGTCACTTTTGGGGGTTTCAATGTTTAGGCACATCAGGAGCTCCCCAACGCAACATGGCGTCCCATCTCAATTCCAGCCAATTTTGCATTGAAAAGTCAAATGGCGCTCCTTCCCTTCCGAGCTCTGCCATGCGCCCAAACAGTGGTTTACCCCCACATATGGGGTATCGGGGTACTCAGGACAAATTGTACAACAACTTTTAGGATACATTTTCTCCTGTTACCCTTGGTAAAATAAAACAAATTGGAGCTGAAGTAAATTTTTTGTGAAAAAAAATTAAATGTTCATTTTTTTAAAAAACATTCCAAAAATTCCTGTGAAGCACTAGAAGGGTTAATGAACTTCTTGAATGTGGTTTTGAGCACCTTGAGGGGTGCAGTTTTTAGAATGGCATCACACTTGGTTATTTTCTATCATATAGACCCCTCAAAATGACTTCAAATGGTGTTGTAAAAATGAGAAATTGCTGGTCAATTTTTAACCCTTATAACTCCCTAACAAAAAAAAAAATTTGTTTGCAAAATTGTGCTGATGTAAAGTAGACATGTGCGAAATGTTACTTATTAAGTATTTTGTGTGACATATCTTTGTGATTTAAGGGCATAAAAATTCAAAGTTGGAAAATTGCGAAATTTTCAACATTTTCGCCAAATTTCCATTTTTTTCACAAATAAATGCAGGTAATATCAAAGAAATTTTACCACTATCATGAAGTACAATATGTCTCGAGAAAACAATGTCAGAATCACCGGGATCCGTTGAAGCGTTCCAGAGTTATAACCTCATAAAGGGACAGTTGTCAGAATTGTAAAAATTGGGGTTAAACTCTGTACATTTAATGCACCAATCAAAAAGTAATTATAATTCTTTTAGTAAAAAAAATTATTCTGCACACCACATCAATTACCATCTCGTTTGTCATAAATTTGCTAAATCTTAGCATGGTCTTACGGTATTTTCATGTCACATTTTTTTCCAAGTGTTTCCTGCAAAAACACAATTTACTGACCCTGTAAAGTGAATGAGAGTTCCGAAATCTGATGCACGTTTCTTATTTTTTCCTTGCAGACTGGAAACAGTCTAAACGCTGCAGAATGTCAATTCCTTTGCATTTTTCACCCATTCTAGTGATTCAATGCATAAAAAAAAACACTTAAAAAATGCAAGAACATATTTACCAAGTGATTCCTTTTTGATGCAGAAATATCTGGAACAAGTGCTGCATGTGCACACACCCTTAGGATAATCAGGTAACTTTACAGGGTTTTTTCATTGCATTTAGGAGTACGCTTTATTACATCCGGGTTTTTGTCTATTCTTGGTAGGTTAAGTTTTAAATGAAGCTTTGATTATGATACTTCCTGGTGTTTAGCTTTGACAAAACTGTATTGATAAAGTTATATGTGGATTTCTGTCATTTTTTGTGTGTTTCAACAGTGTTAACACTAAAGACGCATGTGCATTTCTTGCCTTCAGATTTTCCACATGTAATGCAATTGTATGAAGGAAATCAGCACCTAAAACTCAGAAATTCAGACGTTGCGATTTTCAAAAACGCACCGCAGGTCAATTTAAGGCTGCTTTCACACATCAGGTTTTTTGTTTCAGGCGAATTCCGGCTCTTCCGCCAAAAAACGGAACTGAAAACCGGAGAAAACGGATCCGGCTTTCCCCCCGTTGAAGTGTATTGGCGCCGGATGGCCCAGCGTTCCTTCCGGTGTGATGCCGGATCCGGCGTCGACTCGATTCCGGCGTCTGGAAAAAACGTCTACTGTAACATTTTTTGTCTCAGGCGAAAAGGCCGGATCCGGCTTTTTGCAACGATGCATGTCTATGGACGCCGGAAAGCGCCGGTTCCGGGAAAAGTCGGATCCGGCGGCCGTTTCCGGCTTTTTACACTGAGCATGCTCAAAAACCTAAGGTCAGCCCCCTGGACTATATATAAAGCAGGGCCATGAGGCCTTCATCCATTTCCAGCCGAAAAGCAGAAGAGCCAACACCCTGCCAAGACGGAAGGAGCCAGAAACCTGCCAGAGAGCCTGCCAGAGAGCTGGGAGCCTGCCAGAGAGCCGGGAGCCTGCCAGAGAGCCTGAGGCCTGCCAGAGAGCCGAGAGTCTGCCAGAGAGCCGGGAGCCTGCCAGAGAGCCGAGAGCCTGCCAGAGAGCTGAGAGCCTGCCAGAGAGCCTGAGGCCTGCCAGAGAGCGGAGAGCCTGCCAGAGAGCCGGGAGCCTGCCAGAAAGCCGGGAGCCTGCCAGAGAGCCGAGAGTCTGCCAGCGAGCCGGGAGCCTGCGGCCTGCCAGAGAGCCGAGAGCCTGCCAAAGAGCCGGGAGCCTGCCAGAGAGCCTGAGGCCTGCAAGAGAGCCGAGAGCCTGCCAGAGAGCCGGGAGCCTGCCAGAGAGCCGAGAGCCTGCCAGCGAGCCGGGAGCCTGCCAGAGAGCCTGAGGCCTGCCAGAGCCGAGAGCCTGCCAGAGAGCCGGGAGCCTGCCAGAAAGCCTGAGGCCTGCCAGTGAGCCGAGAGCCTGCCAGAGAGCTTGAGGCCTGCAGTCATGTCTTCGGGGAGCCCTCCTCCTCCTCAACGCACAGAGGTAAATATGAACATAAGTTCTCTTGCTCCATCGTTGGTGAGTGTGTGTGTGTGTATATGTGAGTGTGTGTGTGAGTGTGTGTGAGCCAACACTCTGCCACACCCTGCCAAGACGGAAGGAGACAGAAACCTGCCAGAGAGCCTGAGGCCTGCCAGAGAGCCGAGAGCCTGCCAGAGAGCCGGGAGCCTCCAGAGAGCCGGGAGCCTGCCAGAGAGCCGAGAGCCTGCCAGAGAGCCGGGAGCCTGCCAGAGAGCCGGGAGCCTGCCAGAGAGCCTGAGGCCTGCCAGAGAGCCGAGAGCCTGCCAGAGAGCCGGGAGCCTGCCAGAAAGCCGGGAGCCTGCCAGAGAGCTGAGAGCCTGCCAGCGAGCCTGAGGCCTGCCAGAGAGCCGAGAGCCTGCCAGAAAGCCGGGAGCCTGCCAGAGAGCCGAGAGCCTGCCAGGGAGCCTGCCAGAGAGCCAGGAGCCTGCCAGAGAGCCGGGAGCCTGCCAGCGAGCCGGGAGCCTGCCAGAGAGCCTGAGGCCTACCAGAGAGCCGAGAGCCTGCCAGAGAGCCCGGAGCCTGCCAGAGAGCCAAGAGCCTGCCAGAGAGCCTGAAGCCTGCAGTCATGTCTTCGGGGAGCCCTCCTCCTCCTCCTCATCAACGCACGGAGGTAAATATGAACATAAGTTCTCTTGCTCCATCGTTGTTGAGTGTGTGTGTGTGTGTGTGTGTGTGTGTGTGTGAGTGCGTGAGTGTGTGTGAGTGCGTGAGTGTGTGTGTATCTATAATGTATTTTTTTATCTTTCATCGTAGGAAGCTGATGAAGCTGACTTCCCAGTAGAAGAGGTGCTCCCCGAAGAAGAGGGAAGGGGTGGAGAAACACACGGAGAGGGCTCACAATTGGTATGTATCTGTCATGTATTGCGGAAACACACCCTACACTACACACAAAACATAACACAAGATACTTACAACAAAACACATAGAAACTGATACTTTCAAACCTCACACAAAACATACAAAACTTATTATAGATATCACATGGCAAACAACACATAGAATGGCTACCAACAAGCGCATAATTTTTTTCATTTCTCTTCTAGAGTTCGGAATCTGGTGCCCAAGCAAGAGGTCCTTCCAGTGGCTTCCAGGGTCGTCGGCGTGAATCTCGTGAAAGGCCGTCGCCGTGTAGGTTTTTTGTTTTATTTTCTGGGGGGAGGTTAGCGCAGTTTCAAATTTGGTGTTAATTTTTCTTTTTTTCCCCTCTTTTCAAACAGGTTTCACGGCGTGCTCAAGATTCTGACGGTGAGGAGGTCGGTCTTGATATTGACCTCCTCATCGATCTTGTCCGAGACAGGGAGCCGCTGTGGAACATGGCTGACCACCGCCATGCTGATCTGTCAGTGACCCGTCGACTCTGGGAGCAAATCTGCCGCGAACTGATACCGAGGTGGGAGGACCTTGATGTTCGGGCACAGATTCAAGAACGTAAGTATCCTCAGTTCAGTTTTGGTGATGCATTCTAATATGCTGTTTCTAACCAAGTTGTCTTTCTCTTTTTCTAACAGGTGAGCAGATTGTGAAAAGGTGGCGGTCGATCAGGGATCGCTTTAAGAAGGAGTTCAACAAAGAGATGCGGGCCCCGAGTGGATCTGGAGGACGCAGGAGCACGTACAAATATGCAAGGGCCCTGTCGTTCCTCAGGTCAACGATGGTCACCCGAAGGTAAATATTACCCACCACATGCACAAATGTTTTACATGTCTAAACCTCTTTTGCTCTTTCAGCCAGAGCCATGCAATGACAGTATATTAATTGTTTGTTTTTCTCTTTTTTTCCACAGTACCGTCGGGAGCACTCGGGAGCCTGCAGCACAGTTGAACCCTTCAGGGGCGGTCCCTCAGGAGGCCGCCACCAAGGGACACTTTGACAGTGAGGAACCCTCTGCATCTTCCCACTCTGCACCTTCCCACACATCGGATCCCTCTGTCCCATCCACGAGCGCTGGAGCATCCTGGCCGGTTCCATTGCATGTATCTGCTGGTAAGGATATATCGTTTCCTGTACCCCACCCCTCTGCTGCAGCCACCTCTAGTACACCTGTAGCATCGGGGCGGTTTCGGCAGAGGGGTCAGGTACATAGTTATGCTCCCGAGTTCTTGCACCTGAACGCATCGTTCCAGAACTGTCTGAAAGTTTTGTCCGAGCAAATGGCTGCAGGTTTCAATTTCATAAATAAAAGTATGCTCGAGATGCATACACTTCTGGTAATGATGCGTTCAGAGGCAAGACAGTCACCGAACAACACTTTTTTCAGTCGGTGCTTGAGCAAATGGAGACGCTATCTACTTCTCAGCAGATGCAAGTAATGGAATCCTGCCAGTCTACTCTAGCGCTCATTGCCTCTAGAGCAGATAGTCTTTCCAACCATACTCCAACTGCCCCCCCTTCCTCCACTGTCCATCTCTACAGCCAGTACCATCCTCCTGACCCGTACCGCCAAACTGACCGTGCATCCCACCCACCTAACCATAATCCACATCGTGCCCCGTCCCAACAGACACAACACTTACAGCGTTCCCGTGCCCCTTCCCACCAGCCACACTACCAGCCCCGTGCCCCTTCCCACCATCCACACTACCATCCTCCCGCCCGTGCCCCTTCCCACCCATATGATGATCCCGACCCATACAACTTCCCATCTACTTCATCCTCGCCTCCTCTCCCTGCCCACTTCCAACAGCCTCTATCACCCTCTTCCCAAACATCTTCTCCACACATCACTCCTTCTGCCTCACAAAACATTACCTACACCCCTCCATCCTACCAAATTCCTAACCCAAATCCCACTTTCTTGTCCACCCGCTCAATAGCTTTCTCCACTCCTTCACCTCTAATTATAGAACATTCCTCACCACCACTACATTCCTCTCTCCACACTCCCACTGTCGAAGTGTCCCTATCCGACAGTCCCTCCGACAGTATCTCCACTCTGACGTATGAAAACCTTTAGTTGCCTGTATGTGTTTTTGGTTCTTTAATAATGTTAATAAAATTTTTGTGTTGAAAACTCTCTTGTATTTATTCATTAGGGACAAATAACACTTTTGTTAAACAAGGTTTATTGGTAACAGATAAAGTACTTTGGGTACAACCCAAACAGATGCACATCTTGGTTAAAAATTAAAATCAAACAGGTACCCAACAGTGCTAAAAGGAAAACCCAAACAGGTACACAACATGGGTAAAAGGTAAAAACCAAACAGGTACACAACATGGGTAAAAGGTAAAAACAACAGGTACACAACATGGGTAAAGGTTAGTTATTACTAGGTACATACAAAGTGTTTAAACTCTCTCATCCTGCCAGTGTATTCTTCCTTGGGGTGAAATAAAATATTCTGCAAAGTGATCCCATATTCTGGAAACTGTGGCAGAACTTCTGTATGTTTGGTTGCTATAATCCGTCATGGTGGTTTCGGAAGAGTGGTCCTCAATGGAAAACTGTTCCTTGAATATAACATAATTGTATAGGACAACACACGCTTTCACCGCCTCATCCACAGTGTCTGTCTTCAAGTTAATGGATGTGAGAACTCTCCATTTGGCGGTTAGGATCCCAAATGCACACTCCACCATTCTCCTTGCACGTGTGAGTCTGTAGTTGAAAATTCTTTTAGTATTGGTTAAACCACGGCTGGAGTAAGGTTTCAAAAGATGCTCGGAAAGCTGAAAAGCTTCATCCCCAACACATACAAATGGCATTGGTGGCTCAGAGGTTTGAGGCAGTGGTCTTGGGGGGGGGAAATTGAAAGGTTTGTCCATATAAATGCTGCCCCATAGAAGACAGTTTGAAAACTTGAGAATCATTAGAACGGCCATACGCCCCAATGTCCACCGCTACAAATTTGTTTCCGCATCAGCAATGGCCATCAGCACTATGGAAAAGTACTTCTTGTAGTTGAAATACTGAGATCCAGAACCAGCCAGTTTCACGATACGGATGTGTTTCCCGTCCACCGCACCCAGGCAATTGGGAAACTGGCACACTTGCAGGAATCTGTCAGCTACTTCCAACCATGTCTGCATTGTGGGATGTGGAATGTATTCTTCATGCAGAGAGTCCCACAGTGCACGGCAAGTGAGCCTCACTATTCCAGATATGGTTGAAATGCCCAGTCTGAACTGAAAATGTAGCGAAGACAGGGATTCACCAGTTGCCAGGAATCTGTGGACAAAAGCAAGGCTGAAATTAATGTAAATTCAAAATATCAACGAAAGTGCCCTACAAGAGTTGATTCAAAAAGAATGCTTACCGATGAGTGACCATCAGACGCTCGGCCGGGGTGATGGAGAATCGGCAATAGGTATCACTCCTTCTTATCAGATGTTCAACCCGCTCCACCAATATATCAAAGTTCTCCGCTTTCATCCGAACATAGCTGAAAAACTTGTCAGTGTCACCTCGAAGCTCCATATACAAAGTGGAAAAGACTCCCCAGGTCATTCTCTGTGCCGTGATGGGGTGGATCCACAAACGGCGGCGTCGCAGACGCATGACATGCAGTCTCTCTCGCTCCTTCTCAATAATAATTGCTTTCAATCGATTTGCCTCTGCGATGAAATCCACGTTGTTCTGCAGAATCTTTGCAATAATGCCGTCCATCTTGCTCTGTATCTTGCTCCTCTCCAACCCATCACAGATGTTAGGAACACTGCATATATATAGTTTTAAGCCGGCCAATCACAGTTTTTAGCCTTTTAGGGGGCGTTTTTAAATACCGGATCCGTCTCATCCGGTTGTCGTCCGGTTTTCAGACAAAAAAACGGATCCGGTGGTGCGGCGCGACGCCGGAATCGGCATCCGGCAAAAAACCTGATGTGTGAAAGGAGCCTTAGCCGTATAAGAAAAAAGAAAAAACACAGCGCGCTCCAAGTGTGGGGATTTTTTTTTTTTTTTAAAGCAAAAAACATCATAAAAGTCTATACAAACTGTCATAAAATGCAAAAGGTACAAAGTACGCGGGCAAAAAACGTGACACCAGTTTATTGACTTGTATTAAAAATCACGATGTGCTTTAAATCCTTCAATTCTAACATTCCATGATTCTATGTAAGGCAGGTTTCACACGTCCATTTATTTCTGGTACTGGAGATATCTGTGTCTGTTCGACGTGTGCCAGCTATGTGCCGCATCAATAGAACATGGACAGCCGCCAGGGTAGAAGTGCTACAGTAAGCACTGTTTCTCGGCGGCAGGTGCTGAAGCCGGCTCTCATCATTCTCCCCCACTCTGCCGGTGAGCAGAGGAGAATGATGAGTGTTATAGTAAAGTCTGAACAACAGCAGGAGGGGGCTTTTGGGACTGTTACCCCCATCATCCGACACCTGCTGCCGCTAATAACAGTGACAGTAGGTGCAGATGATCGGGGTATTCCACAGCCGCCGGCTGCGATCTAAGGAAATAAATGAATGAAAAACCGACGTGGGTTCACCCCTATTTTCTTGAACCAACCAGACAAAACTCACAGCTGGGGGCTGCAACCCTCAGCTGTCAGCTTTGGCAAGGTTGGTTATCAAGAATAGAGGGGTCCCCATGCTGTTTAATTATATAATTTAAAAAAACGGCGTGTGGTCCCCCCCATTTTTGACAACCAGCCTTGCTAAAGCTCACAGCTGGGGGCTGATATTCTCAGGCTGATAAGGGACCATTGATAAAGTCATATGTGGATGTCTGTCATTTTTTGTGTGTTTCAACAGTGTTAACACTAAAGACGCATGTGCATTTCTTGCCTTCAGATTTTCCACATGTAATGCAATTGTATGAAGGAAATCAGCACCTAAAACTCAGAAATTCAGACGTTGCGATTTTCAAAAACGCACCGCAGGTCAATTTAAGGCTGCTTTCACACATCAGGTTTTTTGTTTCAGGTGAATTCCGGCTCTTCCGCCAAAAAACGGAACTGAAAACCGGAGAAAACGGATCCGGCTTTCCCCCCGTTGAAGTGTATTGGCGCCGGATGGCCCAGCGTTCCTTCCGGTGTGATCCCGGATCCGGCGTCGACTCGATTCCGGCGTCTGGAAAAAACGTCTACTGTAACGTTTTTTGTCTCCGGCGAAAAGGCCGGATCCGGCCTATCCGGCTTTTTGCAACAATGCATGTCTATGGACGCCGGAAAGCGCCGGATCCGGGAAAAGTCGGATCCGGCGGCCGTTTCTGGCTTTTTACACTGAGCATGCTCGAAAACCTAAGGTCAGCCCCCTGGACTATATATAAAGCAGGGCCATGAGGCCTTCATCCATTTCCAGCCGAAAAGCAGAAGAGCCAACACCCTGCCAAGACGGAAGGAGCCAGAAACCTGCCAGAGAGCCGGGAGCCTGCCAGAGAGCTGGGAGCCTGCTAGAGAGCCGAGAGCCTGCCAGAGAGCCGAGAGCCTGCCAGCGAGCTGGGAGCCTGCCAGAGAGCCTGAGGTCTGCCAGAGAGCCTGCGACCTGCCAGAGAGCCGGGAGCCTGCCAGAGAGCCTGAGGCCTGCCAGAAAGCCGAGAGCCTGCCAGAGAGCCGGGAGCCTGCCAGCGAGCCTGAGGCCTGCCAGAGAGCCGAGAGCCTGCCAGAGAGCCTGAGGCCTGCCAGAGAGCCAAGAGCCTGCCAGAGAGCCTGAAGCCTGCAGTCATGTCTTCGGGGAGCCCTCCTCCTCCTCCTCGTCAACGCACGGAGGTAAATATGAACATAAGTTCTCTTGCTCCATCGTTGTTGAGTGTGTGTGTGTGTGTGTGTGTGTGTGTGTGTGTGTGAGTGCGTGAGTGTGTGTGAGTGTGTGTGTATCTATAATGTTTTTTTTTATCTTTCATCGTAGGAAGCTGATGAAGCTGACTCCCCAGTAGAAGAGGTGCTCCCCGAAGAAGAGGGAAGGGGTGGAGAAACACACGGAGAGGGCTCACAATTGGTATGTATCTGTCATGTATTGCGGAAACACACCCTACACTACACACAAAACATAACACGAGATACTTACAACAAAACACATAGAAACTGATACTTTCAAACCTCACACAAAACATACAAAACTTATTATAGATATCACATGGCAAACAACACATAGAATGGCTACCAACAAGCGCATCATTTTTTTCATTTCTCTTCTAGAGTTCGGAATCTGGTGCCCAAGCAAGAGGTCCTTCCAGTGGCTCCCAGGGTCGTCGGCGTGAATCTCGTGGAAGGCCGTCGCCGTGTAGGTTTTTTGTTTTATTTTTTGGGGGGAGGTTAGCGCAGTTTCAAATTTGGTGTTAATTTTTCTTTTTTTCCCCTCTTTTCAAACAGGTTTCACGGCGTGCTCAAGATTCTGACGGTGAGGAGGTCGGTCTTGATATTGACCTCCTCATCGATCTTGTCCGAGACAGGGAGCTGCAGTGGAACATGGCTGACCGCCGCCATGCTGATCTGTCAGTGACCCGTCGACTCTGGGAGCAAATCTGCCACGATACCGAGGTGGGAGGACCTTGATGTTCGGGCACAGATTCAAGAACGTAAGTATCCTCAGTTCAGTTTTGGTGATGCATTCTAAAATGCTGTTTCTAACCAAGTTGTCTTTCTCCTTTTCTAACAGGTGAGCAGATTGTGAAAAGGTGGCGGTCGATCAGGGATCGCTTTAAGAAGGAGTTCAACAAAGAGATGCGGGCCCCGAGTGGATCTGGAGGACGCAGGAGCACGTACAAATATGCAAGGGCCCTGTCGTTCCTCAGGTCAACGATGGTCACCCGAAGGTAAATATTACCCACCACATGCACAAATGTTTTACATGTCTAAACCTCTTTTGCTCTTTCAGCCAGGGCCATGCAATGACAGTATATTAATTGTTTGTTTTTCTCTTTTTTTCCACAGTACCGTCGGGAGCACTCGGGAGCCTGCAGCACAGTTGAACCCTTCAGGGGCGGTCCCTCAGGAGGCCGCCACCAAGGGACACTTTGACAGTGAGGAACCCTCTGCATCTTCCCACTCTGCACCTTCCCACACATCGGATCCCTCTGTCCCATCCACGAGCGCTGGAGCATCCTGGCCGGTTCCATTGCATGTATCTGCTGGTAAGGATATATCGTTTCCTGTACCCCACCCCTCTGCTGCAGCCACCTCTAGTACACCTGTAGCATCGGGGCGGTTTCGGCAGAGGGGTCAGGTACATAGTTATGCTCCCGAGTTCTTGCACCTGAACACATCGTTCCAGAACTGTCTGAAAGTTTTGTCCGAGCAAATGGCTGCAGGTTTCAATTTCATAAATAAAAGTATGCTCGAGATGCATACACTTCTGGTAACGATGCGTTCAGAGGCAAGACAGTCACCGAACAACACTTTTTTTCAGTCGGTGCTTGAGCAAATGGAGACGCTATCTACTTCTCAGCAGATGCAAGTAATGGAATCCTGCCAGTCTACTCTAGCGCTCATTGCCTCTAGAGCAGATAGTCTTTCCAACCATCCTCCAACTGCCCCCCCTTCCTCCACTGTCCATCTCTACAGCCAGTACCATCCTCCTGACCCGTACCGCCAAACTGACCGTGCCCCATCCCACCCACCTCACCATCATCCACATCGTGCCCCGTCCCAACAGACACACTTACAGCGTTCCCGTGCCCCTTCCCACCAGCCACACTACCATCCTCCCGCCCGTGCCCCTTCCCACCCATATGATGATCCCGACCCATACAACTTTCCATCTACTTCATCCTCGCCTCCTCTCCCTGCCCACTTCCAACAGCCTCTATCACCCTCTTCCCAAACATCTTCTCCACACATCACTCCTTCTGCCTCACAAAACATTACCTACACCCCTCCATCCTACCAAATTCCTAACCCAAATCCCACTTTCTTGTCCACCCGCTCAATAGCTTTCTCCACTCCTTCACCCCTAACTATAGAACATTCCTCACCACCACTACATTCCTCTCTCCACACTCCCACTGTCGAAGTGTCCCTATCCGACAGTCCCTCCGACAGTATCTCCACCCCGACATATGAAAACCTTTAGTTGCCTGTATGTTTTTTTGGTTCTTTAATAATGTTAATAAAATTTTTGGGTTGAAAACTCTCTTGTATTTATTCATTAGGGACAAATAACACTTTTGTTAAACAAGGTTTATTGGTAACAGCTAAAGTACTTTGGGTACAACCCAAACAGATGCACATCTTGGTTAAAAATTAAAATCAAACAGGTACCCAACAGTGCTAAAAGGAAAACCCAAACAGGTACACAACATGGGTAAAAGGTAAAAACCAAACAGGTACACAACATGGGTAAAAGGTAAAAACCTAACTGGTACACAACATGGGTAAAGGTAAAAACAACAGGTACACAACATGGGTAAAGGTTACAGTTATTACTAGGTACATACAACGTGTTTAAACTCTCTCATCCTGCCAGTGTATTCTTCCTTGGGGTGAAATAAAATATTCTGCAAAGTGATCCCATATTCTGGAAACTGTGGCAGAACTTCTGTGTTTGGTTGCTATAATCCGTCAAGGTGGTTTCGGAAGAGTGGTCCTCAATGGAAAGCTGTTCCTTGGATATAACATAATTGTGTAGGACAACACACGCTTTCACCACCTCATCCACAGTGTCTGTCTTCAAGTTAATGGATGTGAGTAGAACTCTCCATTTGGCGGTTAGGATCCCAAATGCACACTCCACCATTCTCCTTGCACGTGTGAGTCTGTAGTTGAAAATTCTTTTAGTATTGGTTAAACCACGGCTGGAGTAAGGTTTCAAAAGATGCTCGGAAAGCTGAAAAGCTTCATCCCCAACACATACAAATGGCATTGGTGGCTCAGAGGTTTGAGGCAGTGGTCTTGGGGGGGAAATTGAAAGGTTTGTCCATATAAATGCCGCCCCATAGAAGACAGTTTGAAAACTTGAGAATCATTAGAGTGGCCATACGCCCCAATGTCCACCGCTACAAATTTGTAATCCGCATCAGCAATGGCCATCAGCACTATGGAAAAGTACTTCTTGTAGTTGAAATACTGAGATCCAGAACCAGCCGGTTTCACGATACGGATGTGTTTCCCGTCCACCGCACCCAAGCAATTGGGAAACTGGCACACTTGCAGGAATCTGTCAGCTACTTCCAACCATGTCTGCATTGTGGGATGTGGAATGTATTCTTCATGCAGAGTCCCACAGTGCACGGCAAGTGAGCCTCACTATTCCAGATATGGTTGAAATGCCCAGTCTGAACTGAAAATGTAGCGAAGACAGGGATTCACCAGTTGCTAGGAATCTGTGGACAAAAGCAAGGCTGAAATTAATGTAAATTCAAAATATCAACGAAAGTGCCCTACAAGAGTTGATTCAAAAAGAATGCTTACCGAAGAGTGACCATCAGACGCTCGGCCGGGGTGATGGAGAATCGGCAATAGGTATCACTCCTTCTTATCAGATGTTCAACCCGCTCCACCAATATATCAAAGTTCTCCGCTTTCATCCGAACATAGCTGAAAAATTTGTCAGGGTCACCTCGAAGCTCCATATACAAAGTGGAAAAGACTCCCCGGGTCATTCTCTGTGCCGTGATGGGGTGGATCCACAAACGGCGGCGTCGCAGACGCATGACATGCAGTCTCTCTTGCTCCTTCTCAATAATAATTGCTTTCAATCGATTCGCCTCTGGGATGAAATCCACGTTGTTCTGCAGAATCTTTGCAATAATGCCGTCCATCTTGCTCTGTATCTTGCTCCTCTCCAACCCGTCACAGATGTTAGGAACACTGCATATATATAGTTTTAAGCCGGCCAATCACAGTTTTTAGCCTTTTAGGGGGCGTTTTTAAATGCCGGATCCGGAAAAAAACGGAAAGAAAACCGGACGAACCGGATCCGGTTTTTCGCCGGATCCGGTGTCCGGATCCGGCGAAATACCGGATCCGTCTCATCCGGTTGTCGTCCGGTTTTCAGACAAAAAAATGGATCCGGTGGTGCGGCGCGACGCCGGAATCGGCATCCGGCAAAAAACCTGATGTGTGAAAGCAGCCTTAGCCGTATAAGAAAAAAGAAAAAACAGCGCACTCCAAGTGTGGGGATTTTTTTTTTTTTTTAAAGCAAAAAACATCATAAAAGTCTATACAAAATGTCATAAAATGCAAAAGGTACAAAGAACGCGGGCAAAAAACGTGACACCAGTTTATTGACTTGTATTAAAAATCACGATGTGCTTTAAATCCTTCAATTCTAACATTCCATGATTCTATGTAAGGCAGGTTTCACACGTCCGTTTATTTCTGGTACTGGAGATATCTGTGTCTGTTCTACGTGTGCCAGCCATGTGCCGCATCAATAGAACATGGACAGCCGCCAGGGTAGAAGCGCTACAGTAAGCACTGTTTCTCGGCGGCAGGTGCTGAAGCCGGCTCTCATCATTCTCCCCTACTCTGCCGGCGAGCAGAGGAGAATGATGAGTGTTATAGTAAAGTCTGAACGACAGCAGGAGGGGGCTTTTGGGACTGTTACCCCCATCATCCGACACCTGCTGCCGCTAATAACAGTGACAGTAGGTGCAGATGATCGGGGTATTCCACAGCCGCCGGCTGCGATCTAAGGAAATAAATGAATGAAAAACCGACGTGGGTTCACCCCTATTTTCTTGAACCAACCAGACAAACCTCACAGCTGGGGGCTGCAACCCTCAGCTGTCAGCTTCGGCAAGGTTGGTTATCAAGAATAGAGGAGTCCCCATGCTGTTTAATTATATAATTTAAAAAAACGGCGTGTGGTCCCCCCCATTTTTGACAACCAGCCTTGCTAAAGCTCACAGCTGGGGGCTGATATTCTCAGGCTGGTAAGGGGCCATTGATATAGGCCCCCCAACCTAAAAACAGTAGCCTGCAGCTGCCCAGAAATGGCACATCTATTAGATGCACCTTTTCTGGCGCTTTGCCTGCCCCTTCCCACTTGCCCTGTAGTGGTGGCAAGTGGGGTAATATTTGTGGGGTTGATGTCAGCTTTCAGGTGACATCAAACCCACGGCTTAGTAATGGAGGGGCGTCTAGAAGACACCCATCTTTTACTAATCCTATAGTTGTATTGGTTGTAAAGACACGGCCAGAATAAAATCCTTTATGTGAAAAAATTACACAGACTCCTTTAATGTTCTAAATTAAACCATACTTACTGACACACCTAATTCCCTGACGCCCTTGATCTCCTGTAATAAAAGTAAAATAATACATCAACAATATACCATACCTGTCCGTCGTTGTGTCCTACGCTGTAATCCATGTCTGGGGGCTTAATAGTTTTCAACCTGGATGGTGCTAAGATGCGACTGTCCCAGCTGAAAACCACTGGTGAATGAGATGCTGTGATGCTGCCATCATTCACGAGCGGTGACATCCTTGAGGCCGGGCTGAACTGAAGTGACCTCAGGACCGTGGGAAAATGCCGGTGATGTCACCCTTGGTGAATGCTGCTGCGCTCTCATTCACCAGTGGTTTTCAGCCGGGACGGTCGCATCTGCCGGCGATTCTGCTGCTTCATGTGACTTCACGTCATTAGAGCAGCAGCTCTTCCTCTTCTGTTGTCGGGATGTGACTGCTGACATAATGCTGATTGACTGCCGGCTCCCCGCTGCCTAACTGCAGGGAGCCAGCTGTCAATCAGAATTATGTTTGCAGTCACACCGCATTGACAGAGCAGAGCGGAAGAAAAGTCGCTGCTCTGTAGACGTGACATCACTGGAAGATACAGAATTCACGGCAGGAGCGATCCGTGACCCCCATGAGCCGCCAGAGATCGGAGCTGGGCCTAGCAGACAGGTAGTTAGTAACTACCTCCTGGCAAGTTCTTAGGCCCATAAGCAAAATATAAACTAGTCACGGATAATTCTTCTAAAAATGAAAACCCAAAACCTCCAGCAAAGCAGTGCATGGGAAATCTTGTGCACGACTATACACATATGATAGCAGATTGATGCCACCTTTAGGCTGATATGCATGGGGGTCTTTAGACCTAGTGTCAATCACCCATTTATGGGGAGGGTGTAGGGGCTTGCGGACTGTAATATCTATAAAAGCAATGTAGCGCTACAACTAATCCATATAAAGGGAACCTGAGGGTATGTGCATACGCTGCGGATTTTGCTGCGGATCCGCAGCGGATCCACAGCAGTTTTCCCAAAGTTTACAGTACCATGTAAACCTATGGGGAAAAAAAACCGCTGTGCACATGCTGCGGAAAAATCCGCGCAGAAACGCAGAGGATTATTTTCCGCAGCAGGTCACTTCTTTCTGCGGATTCTGCAGCGGTTTTCAACCAGCACCAATAGGAAAGTGCAGTTGAAAACCCGCAGAGGAATCCGCAGAAGAAACCGTGAGAAAATCCACAGCAGAATCCGCAACGTGTGCACATAGCCAATATGTATCAGCAGATTTAGGGTATAACTTGGACAGCAATGCCAGCACATGGGCTATGGCAGGAATCAGTAACATCTGTCCCTCCAGCTACTGCGCAACTACATCTCCCAGCATTCCCTGACAAACATAGGCTGCCAGGGCATGCTGGGAGTTGTAGTTCCACAGAAGCTGCAGGCTGCTGATCCCTGACCTAAGGTGCATACAGAGGTCCTGGCTGATTGCAGAGCACAGATCAGACATGTGGGCTTTCATTACGCCCAATCTTTGGTTTCTGTGGCATATAAGGCGACCAGCCATACTCCAATCGGTAAGAAAATCCTTTGTAATGTTACACCTGATGTGCGACCGGATAGAAGCGACAGCAGCAGCCATCAGGTGATACCAGGGGCGGGATGGCAGCGGAGGACGGGACATCATCGTCATCCCTGCAGGACGCCTGCATCTCCGACCGTAGCACCGAGTGTCCGCACTCCGGAAGTGCTCCTTCCCCGGGCACCGGAAGCCACGAGCTGGGGGTGGTCACCATGGTGATGGACGCGCTGCTGGGAGCTTGATCGTGTGTCAGGACCGGGGCTGCCATGGGGGAAAGCGGCGACAATTCCTACTGCATCAGGCCCAGCTTCCAGCATAAGTAAGTGCCCGTGTGTACAGGCCTGGGGGCGCCTGCGGGATGTCTGATCGGCCTGCATGTATCCTGTGTAGCATCCGTCTATAGGTCAGTAGAAGTACAGCCCCGCACTACACATCTGACCCTACAGAACTAACGGTCCAGGTGTCAGCAGTGTCTGGTCAGTGTCACGTATGGAAACCCCACCACACCGGCCATCACCGGGTGCACACGACCACTGCTGCCGCTGTCCGGGATGGGCATGGCCCCATAGACTTGTATTCAGCATTTAGATCCCTGGCTGGGATCCAAGCCGTCCTGTGCACAGCCCCTTAGATTAGAGTGCGGGTCGTGTCCTGACGGATCGTGTGAGTGAGAATCGGATGTCGGAGTCAGGCCCATTACAGGACAATGACGAGGTCTCATCAGCTGACAGAACGCCCATCGGGTGACGGGATTGTTCATGCATTCAAAATCCTCTTTTGCGGCAGATCTTGGCGCTGTGGAATCAGGAGATGTGCTGCCGAATCAGGAGATGTGCTGCCGAGAGCAGTGATACTCTACACACACAGCAGAATCGTTGTAGCAATTGTTCTGTGGACAATGATTGGCTTGTACATAGCAGATCAGTTTTTAATGGCGGCTGTCAGCAAATAGGAATGGGGCTACACGGAAGCATCTTTTACTTCAAAAACGATGCGGTACCCTGGTGTCCAAGAGCTAGTGCACGTACCTCAGTGTGTACGGGGCCTATCTATGGGAAGCATGGACGGCTGAATGAGGCATGTGCACATACCTCAGTGTGTACGGGGCCTATGAGAAGCATGGACGGCTGAATGAGGCATGTGCACGTACCTCAGTGTGTACGGGGCCTATGAGAAGCATGGACGGCTGAATGAGGCAAGTGCACATACCTCAGTGTGTACGGGGCCTATGAGAAGCATGGACGGCTGAATGAGGCATGTGCACGTACCTCAGTGTGTACGGGGCCTATGAGAAGCATGGACAGCTGAATGAGGCAAGTGCACATACCTCAGTGTGTACGGGGCCTATGAGAAGCATGGACGGCTGAATGAGGCATGTGCACGTACCTCAGTGTGTACGGGGCCTATGAGAAGCATGGACGGCTGAATGAGGCATGTGCACGTACCTCAGTGTGTACGGGGCCTATGAGAAGCATGGACGGCTGAATGAGGCATGTGCACATACCTCAGTGTGTACGGGGCCTATCCATGGGAAGCATGGACGGCTGAATGAGGCATGTGCACATACCTCAGTGTGTACGGGGCCTATCTATGGGAAGCATGGAAGGCTGAATGAGGCATGTGCACATACCTCAGTGTGTACGGGGCCTATGAGAAGCATGGACGGCTGAATGAGGCAAGTGCACGTACCTCAGTGTGTACGGGGCCTATGAGAAGCATGGACGGCTGAATGAGGCATGTGCACATACCTCAGTGTGTACGGGGCCTATGAGAAGCATGGATGGCTGAATGAGGCAAGTGCACGTACCTCAGTGTGTACGGGGCCTATGAGAAGCATGGACGGCTGAATGAGGCATGTGCACATACCTCAGTGTGTACGGGGCCTATGAGAAGCATGGACGGCTGAATGAGGCAAGTGCACGTACCTCAGTGTGTACGGGGCCTATGAGAAGCATGGACGGCTGAATGAGGCAAGTGCACATACCTCAGTGTGTACGGGGCCTATGCGAAGCATGGACGGCTGAATGAGGCATGTGCACATACCTCAGTGTGTACGGGGCCTATGAGAAGCATGGACGGCTGAATGAGGCATGTGCACGTACCTCAGTGTGTACGGGGCCTATGAGAAGCATGGACGGCTGAATGAGGCAAGTGCACATACCTCAGTGTGTACGGGGCCTATGAGAAGCATGGACGGCTGAATGAGGCATGTGCACGTACCTCAGTGTGTACGGGGCCTATGAGAAGCATGGACGGCTGAATGAGGCATGTGCACGTACCTCAGTGTGTACGGGGCCTATAAGAAGCATGGACGGCTGAATGAGGCATGTGCACATACCTCAGTGTGTACGGGGCCTATCCATGGGAAGCATGGACGGCTGAATGAGGCATGTGCACATACCTCAGTGTGTACGGGGCCTATCTATGGGAAGCATGGAAGGCTGAATGAGGCATGTGCACATACCTCAGTGTGTACGGGGCCTATGAGAAGCATGGACGGCTGAATGAGGCAAGTGCACGTACCTCAGTGTGTACGGGGCCTATGAGAAGCATGGACGGCTGAATGAGGCATGTGCACATACCTCAGTGTGTACGGGGCCTATGAGAAGCATGGACGGCTGAATGAGGCAAGTGCACGTACCTCAGTGTGTACGGGGCCTATGAGAAGCATGGACGGCTGAATGAGGCATGTGCACATACCTCAGTGTGTACGGGGCCTATGAGAAGCATGGACGGCTGAATGAGGCAAGTGCACGTACCTCAGTGTGTACGGGGCCTATGAGAAGCATGGACGGCTGAATGAGGCAAGTGCACATACCTCAGTGTGTACGGGGCCTATGAGAAGCATGGACGGCTGAATGAGGCATGTGCACGTACCTCAGTGTGTACGGGGCCTATGAGAAGCATGGACGGCTGAATGAGGCATGTGCACATACCTCAGTGTGTACGGGGCCTATGAGAAGCATGGACGGCTGAATGAGGCAAGTGCACGTACCTCAGTGTGTACGGGGCCTATGAGAAGCATGGACGGCTGAATGAGGCATGTGCACATACCTCAGTGTGTACGGGGCCTATGAGAAGCATGGACGGCTGAATGAGGCAAGTGCACATACCTCAGTGTGTACGGGGCCTATGAGAAGCATGGACGGCTGAATGAGGCATGTGCACGTACCTCAGTGTGTACGGGGCCTATGAGAAGCATGGACGGCTGAATGAGGCATGTGCACGTACCTCAGTGTGTACGGGGCCTATGAGAAGCATGGACGGCTGAATGAGGCATGTGCACATACCTCAGTGTGTACGGGGCCTATCCATGGGAAGCATGGACGGCTGAATGAGGCATGTGCACATTCCTCAGTGTACATCATAAAGAAACAAGGAAGTTTTATGCCAATAAAACCAAATATATTTTATTAATCAAAAAAAACAATTACAAGTTGTATGTCAATCAATGGGAATACATATGCAGAATATGCTGTCTGCACCAGAAATACACCACCATATACCTATAAATAATCCAGTCATCAAATAATGCCTATACAAAGAAGTTTAGAGAGACCATAAACTAATACATAGTCACCTTGTAAAAAATATGCACATACAGTATAAAAGGAGTAAGCCAAGTGGACAAATGAATAGTATAAACTCTTAGTAAAAAAGTGCAATATATATATATATATGTATAGGTATGGGTGTATTACCTATAGATACACCACTGATTACACATACCGTACTATATAAAGTAGCCACATGCCCACTGTTTTATAATACTACCCCCCAGGACGAAGCATCACGCGACACGCGCGTCGGGGACTCATACTGCGCTGCATCTATAGGTAATACACCCATGCCTTTGTTTATGCCTTTTATTATGCACTAGAGACACTTTTTTGCCAAATGTTGCACATATGTGGTTCTTTTCCATTGAGCTATGTGCCTTATGTTTTAGCTGTAAGGAACTTGAGATGTCATACTATTTTACTTGGCACACATATACTTAGTTGTTCCTGGTTGCTTTTAATACATTTACGTGTTATATAGGTACACTTCATACCTTGGTTGTCCACTGGGGCATATATATATATATATATATATATATATTGCACTTTTTTACTAAGAGTTTATACTATTCATTTGTCCACTTGGCTTACTCCTTTTATACTGTATGTGCATATTTTTTACAAGGTGACTATGTATTAGTTTATGGTCTCTCTAAACTTCTTTGTATAGGCATTATTTGATCACTGGATTATTTATAGGTATATGGTGGTTTATTTCTGGTGCAGACAGCATATTCTGCATATGTATTCCCATTGATTGACATACAACTTTTAATTGTTTTTTTTTTTATTAATAAAATATATTTGGTTTTATTGGCATAAAGCTTCCTTGTTTCTTTATGATGTAGTGTGTATTTATGGAAGTGCTCTAAATTAGGCCTGGTATAAGTAAGACATTCCTCAGTGTGTACGGGGCCTATCCATGGGAAACGTGGACGGCTGAATGAGGCATGTGCACATATCTCGGTGTGTACTGGGCCTATCCATGGGAAGCATGGACGGCTGAATGAGGCATGTGTACCTACCTCAGTGTGACCGGGGCCATCCATGGGAAGCATGGACGGCTGAATGAGGCATGTGCACATACCTCAGTGTGTACGGGGCCATCCATGGGAAGCATGGACGGCTGAATGAGGCATGTGCACATACCTCAGTGTGTATGGGGCCTATCCATGGGAAGCGTGGACGGCTGAATGAGGCATGTGCACATACCGCAGTGTGTACAGGGCCATCCATGGGAAGCATGGACGGCTGAGTGAGGCATGTGCACATACCTCAGTGTGTACGGGGCCTATCCATGGGAAGCGTGGACGGCTGAATGAGGCATGTGCACATACCTCAGTGTGTACGGGGCCTATCCATGGGAAGCGTGGACGGCTGAATGAGGCATGTGCACATACCGCAGTGTGTACAGGGCCATCCATGGGAAGCATGGACGGCTGAGTGAGGCATGTGCACATACCTCAGTGTGTACGGGGGCATATCCATGGGAAGCATGGACGTCTGAATGAGGCATGTGCACATACCTCAGTGTGTACGGGGGCCTATCCATTGGAAGCATGGACGGCTGAATGAGGCATGTGCACGTACCTCAGTGTGACCGGGGCCATCCATGGGAAGCATGGACGGCTGAATGAGGCATGTGCACGTACCTCAGTGTTTACAGGGCCTTCCATGGGAAGCATGGACGGCTGAATGAGGCATGTGCACGTACCTCAGTGTGACCGGGGCCATCCATGGGAAGCATGGACGGCTGAATGAGGCATGTGCACGTACCTCAGTGTGTACAGGGCCATCCATGGGAAGCATGGACGGCTGAATGAGGCATGTGCACGTACCTCAGTGTGTACGGGGCCTATGGGAAGCATGGACGGCTGAATGAGGCATGTGCACGTACCTCAGTGTGTACGGGGCCATCCATGGGAAGCATGGACGGCTGAATGAGGCATGTGCACGTACCTCAGTGTGTACGGGGCCTATCCATGGGAAGCATGGATGGCTGAATGAGGCCTTAGCTTTATTAGAGATTTTGTCAGAATTCCTACAGGTGTGCCTCGCATCTGTGCCAGGATTCATTCACTAGTGCCAGTTCGCAGCTTTTTGTGCACCATCTGCAATATGAAGATCACAGCAGATTGAGAGCGATGGACAGACCATCAGTATGGGAATAGCTCTTCAAGATTATGTGCACACGGCCTCTGTTATGTACCTGCAAGTCTTTCAAGCAGAAGACGTTTCAGAAAAATCTACGTTTTTGCTTGAGCAGTTCCTTCTTTTTTTTGCTAATATCTATAGATAGATAGATAGATAGATATAGATCAGTAAGGTCACTTCCCAGCTTTGGAAGCCTGCAGTGGCTACCAAAAGTGAGCGAGGACTGTACATATGCACAGAAAGTCATGCTTACATTGCTGTGCATTATGTTCTTTCTGTTTTGATATTTTTAACACTTTTTCAGGTGGGTTTTAGAGGAAATCTGCTAGAACAGGAGTCAATATTTTACATACCCCATGGTCACGTGTTATAATTCCAATATTTTGATGCTTATTTTGCACAGTGTATTTGATGTGTAAAAATATCCAGTGTTTCTACTACAAGTAAGGTGAGTGACATTTCTGAAATGCCATGCACATGTTGCTTTTTTTCCTTGTGTATTTTAAAGGGGTTGTCCAGTCTTAGGCTATGTGCACACATTGTGGATTTGGCCCAGCAGATACGCAGCAGTTTTCCATGCGGTGTACAGTACCGTGTAAACCTATAGAAAACAAAATCCGCAGTGCACATGCTGCGGAAAATACCGCGCTGAAACGCTGCATTGTATTTTCAGCAGCATGTCAATTCTTTGTGCAGATTCCGCAGCGTTTTACACCTGCTCATCAATAGGAATCCGCAGGTGGTAAAACGCAGGTGAAATCCGCACAAAAAACACTGGAAATCCGCGGATTTTTCAGAAACGGTGCGGAAAAAAACGCACACGAATCCGCAACGTGAATCCTCACATTGCGCCCACTGCATGCTGGGAGAATTCTCCAGTGTCATGTAACTGCACCTATGAGGTGAATACTTCGGGCCACATTCCAACTAGACTGTGTGTTGTCTCACGCAATACACTTTCACTGAGGAGGCTGCACCCTTCTAGTCGGAATGTGGCTGGGTGTATGCATATCACAGCACCGGCACTGGAGTATCCAGTGCGCGGGATGTGAGGACTGACAAGTCTGCAGTCATATAGAGTGACTAGTAATGTAATGCCGGACATCCCTTTAACCAATAAAACATTTTTATCAGATCTGCAGCATGTCAATTTCTCTACCATTCAAATTAGTTTAAAAACAAAATACCGTAAGTAAAAACACGTCAAAAACGCTTCTTTTACCCAGTGTTTTTCCTGCCAACACTGTGGTTTATGATACAGAAAAATCCTCTGCAATTATGCCACATGTGAACATACCCCAAGACTCATGAGGAGTAGTTGGTCAGTTTTTGATGTGGCAGATTTTCTGCATCTATGAGCTAAATTAGGCTACTTTTTTAATTGCAGTTTTGACCCTGCGTTTTTTGTTTCTTCTTGGTATGTCATGTTTTAAATAAAGCTGCTTTGTTTGTTATAATTCGTGGTATTTGGCTTTGACAGAACTTTATTAATACAGTTATGTGTAGATTATATGTTTTTCCCACAGCAGAAATGCACTAAAACCATGTGTTTTTGTTTTTATTTTTTTTGTTTTTTTTAACCTGCTAATGCAAGTCTATGGGGAAAATTTGCTCACAAAACTCAGCATACTCACAAGAGAAATTGATATTGTGGGGTTAAAAACACCTCAATTCAGTTTACAGAGCGCACAAAATAGCACAGTGGGCCTGAGATTTCTATAACTCCCATCCACTTTGCTAAAACTTTAACAACAAAAATATGCAGCGTATAAAACTCATTGTGTGAACATGACCCAAGAGTCTAACCAGTGCCGGGATTAGTTTAGTGAGGAGCGATTGGATAAGACTCCCTTGACATGATGTTGAGGGCTAGTAAAGATAATGTTCACATGTTTAGTATTTGGTGCGTTTTTTTTACCTCAGTATTTGTAAGCCAAAACCAGGAGTGGAACAATCCGAGGAAAAGTATAACAGAAACCCGTCACCGCTTCTGTATTCATCACCCACTCCTGGTTTTGGCTTACAGATACTGTGGTAAAATACTGACCAAATACGCAACGTGTTAATGTGGCCTAAAGAAATTACCACAGGTAACAATGCTCTTCCACTGGTATTAGCTGGTAATGTGTCAGGGTACTTTCTAACGATCAGGAATAGCAGCGTTTTGGTTATAGCTCACCTGCACCGTGTTCTAGGTTACAAGCACAGTGGATGAGATTTATAGATAGCCCACGCCCACTGTGCTTCTACTTAACGCTGCGTAACCTCACCCGCGGTGCGGGTTTATGAGCGGCAGCATGTCAGTTTCTGTTGCGGAGATGCTAGTGCCACAATAGAATGATAGTCCCCCCCCGCAAGTCAAAAAAGAATACAGGGGGGGTCTCATGGCTGCACAGATCTTTAGAGATTTGGATTATTATTATGGCCCTATTGGTTTTAAGGGTTAATTTTATGGCCATGTCAGTTGGCCTAGGTATGCTATTTTTAGAAGAACCAGTTCCAGCTGGTGTCTTTGGCGCCTTTTTAACGGCTTTCCATTGGAGAATTTGGTTGTTGGGCAGATTATTTATACTATATAAAGACCCAGTTTTTATGGACAGCTGTCAGTCCGCCGTTGCGGTGAAGAAGAGAAGATCCTCTGCGATGGAAGCCCTGGTGCAGCAGCTGATCGCCAGAGCCAGCTCGGAGGGCGGGGTAGATTGGCTGAAGAGCTGCCTGGCTATAGAACCTGAACCGGTAGCTACTGATGCCGTCTCCCCCCCTCCTTTACCGGCGTCTGATGAAGAGTCTTCATTGCAAGTCGCTCCTGCTTCACCGACCTTCAGCGGAGTTCCGGGTCCTGCAGCGCCATCGTCTTCAGCGTCGCGGTCCTCAGTACAGCCACGCCGGCGTGCTCAAGCTCCGGCCAGGAGATCTTCCCGCTCGAGGAAGACGAGATCGCGCAGTCCAGCGCGAGATCTTCAGCCGCGTCAGAGACCAGCGACAGCCGCGTCATCCAGGAGCGCCGGCATATCAGGGGCGAGGTGCAGCCGTAAAAGCGCTGCTGAAACCCCTCTGTCAGGCGCTCCGCCAGGGATGGCCTCACCTTCTATCAAGATTCCTGCTCCTGCGCCTGATCTTCTATCAACACAAGCAGATGTCTGCTGCCAGCCTTCTCCAGCCGGAATGCAGCGGCGCTCGCCCAGCATGGAGGGCTGGAGCGCTGGCTGCCAACCAGATCGCAGCGTTCAAGACAGCGGTAGCGGTGAGAACATTTGTGTGCCCCTGTCTGTTTCACACCTTCAGATTAAGGACATGATTAGGGATGTGATGTCAGAAACGCTGGGTGAGGTTTTTAAATCCTCTTCTCATTCAGCTGTCAATCTTAGCAATTCAAATATCACGTTTCCCTCTTCATGTCCTCAAAATTATTTCAAAGAAGCTCTCACTTGTGAGCTTTCTCCTTTAGGGTTTCATTTAAGCCCTGCAGTTAAAGAAATCATTTGGAGCAATCAATATATTGATTTATTCTCGCTCCTTCCTCGCAGGGAACAGCCTAGCAAATCTGAAAGGCGTGATGATAAATCTGATGTTGATGACCCTAAACGTGGTCATATTAAATCTTTTAATAATTGGTTGCAAGCCTTTTCCATCTACTCGGCTGTTCTCGGCGAAAAGTCCCCTGGGTTATGTAGTAAATTGTTTCAACATATCGACATAGTTTTAGAGGCATACCGCAACTTTGGCGGTTTTGCCTGGCTAAACTATGATGAATCCTTTAGACAAAAGTTGGCTGTTCATCCTGGCCTCTCCTGGGGTATAAAAGATGTCGGATTATGGATAAATTTAATGCTGCCTCAGAGACAGGCATCTTTGAAACAAGCTCCATCAGTCGTCCCTAAGAAAGGTGTCTGCTTTGCTTTCAATGATTCCGGCTGTAAGTGGAACAATAATTGTCGTTTTCGGCATGAGTGTTCGTTTTGTGGAAACGCACACTCTATGTCGAGATGTTTTAAAAAACAGTCCGCGCAGCAGACACTTTCCAGGGACTCTGTTTCAAAGGGCTCAGACACCAGTGAAGCTGGAAAGTCTGGTTTATTGGCTAAACAAATACCCAGACTTTCTGAGCAGTAGATTGATTTTTGACGGGTTTTTGAACGGTTTTTTTGTCCCGTCGTTTCAAGGGATCGGATGTCATATTGTAAGAAACCTTCCTTCCCTGGCGGATAATCCGGATGTAGCCAGGGATAAAATTTTTAGCGAATTAAAACTGGGAAGGGTTGCAGGTCCGTTTACCTCCCCTCCTTTTAAAAATTTTCGAATTTCCCCATTAGGCTTAGTTCCCAAAAAAGATTCTGGGTCCTTCCGTTTAATTCATCATTTATCTTATCCCCCTGGCTCATCTTTAAATGATGAAGTGAATAAAGATGTTTGCTCTGTTAGCTATGCGTCATTTGATTCTGCCATTGAAATGCTTAGGTCTGTCGGCGCTAATGCACTCATGTCTAAATCAGACATTAAGTCAGCGTTTCGCCTGCTTCCTATAGATCCCAAGGGTTTCAATTCTTTGGGGTTTTGTTTTCAGAATTTTTTCTTTTTTGACAAGTGCCTTCCCATGGGTTTTTCTTTATCTTGTTTTTATTTTGAGACTTTTTCGTCATTTTTACATTGGGTTCTGGAATTTAATTCCCCCAATGTCAAAATTTTGCATTATTTGGACGATTTTCTTTTTATAGGTCCCCCTGATTCCACGCTTGCCTTGGACACGCTTAATAGATTTTTAAGAATGTGTGATTATTTTGGGGTCCCTATTGCCAACGAAAAAACTGTTTTTCCTTGTACTTCCATTGAATTTCTTGGAATAACTTTGGACTCCGTTAAGATGGAATCCAGACTCCCGATTGATAAAATTACCAAACTAGCTGATGCTCTTAATAATTGTCTGTGTAGAAAAAAGCTGACTTTAAAAGAACTCCAGTCTTTATTGGGTCTACTTAATTTTGCTCTCCGCATAATTCCTTTTGGGAGAGTTTTTTCTAGGCGGTTATATGATGCGACTACAGGTGTAACATCTCCTTCTTTTCATATTAGAATTTCTTCAGAAATGAAGGAGGATGTTAAAGTTTGGCTTAGATTCCTTTCTGAATTTAATGGACATTCGTCTTGGCAATCCGCTTTTGTCTCTGCTGATTCTATCCCATTTTCCTTTGCAGCTGACTCCACCTTTGGCGGTGGTGTTTTTTTGTCATCCCACTGGTGCTCCGTTCGGTGGCCGCCCCAGTGGATGGAAGGTCATATTACAAACATTGAGATGGTTTTTGAACTTTTTGTAATTTTTTTAGGGCTTTATCTATGGGGCCCTTTAGTTAAAAATTCTAGAATTGTCGTTTTGTCCTTAAACCCAGGGGTGATTTTCTCTATTAATACCCTATCTTCAAAGAATAAATGGGCTTCGGCTATCATTAGGCAGTTAGTTTTCATTTGCTTGAAATGCAATATTTGGATTAAGGCTAACCGGGGTTTAAGCAAATGGTCAGTTTCTGCAGGTTTCCTGGCTAGGCATGAGCAGTCAATTTTTCGTTCGCAGGTACCCGTCGCAGACTTGGAACCGACTCCCTACCCTCAGTCGATTTGGGATTTAATCTTGATCTGATTCCTCACTATATTAAGAACTCGCTTTCTGGCAGATCATGGGCTGATTATTCGGCCGCATGGCATAAATGGGTGAATTTTTGTATATTGAACAACCTAGATTATAGCTCATCTAGCGCTTTTTCGGGCCTCAGGTTTGCTGAATCTCTGGCCAAGCTAGGCCTTTCCTATGCAGCAATAGCCAAGTCCCTTGCGGGGGTGTCATTTTTTCTTAAATTAAGGGGTAGCCCCCCTTTAACCGGTTTCTTTCCTTTAAAACAATTTTTAAAGGGTCTGAAGAGATCTAATTTTAAGGCAGACTCTAGACGCCCGATCACTTTTTCGTTTTTGCAGGATTTATGTTTAGTTCTTTCAAAGGTTTGTAGTTCTCTTGAGGAAAGCTCGCTGTTTCATGCAATTTTTACATTGACATATTTTGGAGCATTAAGGGTTGGTGAAGTGGTGTCAGCTAGGAAAACAGAGCCTTCTGGCTTGCTATTCGCTGACGTCAGTATTGAGGGTTCGTTTTTGATCTTATTTATTAGAAAATCAAAGACTGACCAATTAGGCAGGGGGTCTAGGCTGAGAGTTAACTCTTTTTATGTACCTGCAATCTGCCCAGTTTCTAGCTTAAAGCGCTGGCTCCTGATAAGGCCTGGGAGCGGAGGCTCTTTATTTATTCATATGGACGGATCTCCGGTCACAATATTTCAATTTAATGCCGTTTTAAAGAAATGCTTATGTTTTTTGAATTGTCAACATTTACGGATTACTTCCCACTCATTTCGTATAGGTGCTGCTACTGAGGCATCCCGAGCGGGTTTGGATGATGTATTAATTCAGAAATTGGGTAGATGGGATTCTAGAAGATTCAAATTGTATGTTCGCCACGAGCTCTATGACTACTAATTCTTCATTTACCTTTCAGGTCCTATCATAGTCTGGATTATGGGACACTCATTCATTTTTTGGGCAGAGAAGAGAGCCAGGCAGAGAGTGTATTCTGAGAATCTTTCTTTTAATACTACTGACGTTCAAATTTATTGGCATAGTGTTCGGGGCATGTGTTGGTCCAATTTTTGTTATCAGTTTAAGAAAAATATTAAACTTTTCCCTTTTCCAGACATAGTCATTTTTCATCTCGCAGGTAATGACCTTGGTAGGATTAAAACTCTTGATTTGTTAGCTCTCATGAGATCGGACATTTGCAACCTTAAACAGTTATTCCCTTCGGTTGGTTTTATTTTTTCGGAGATAATACCTAGATTTTTGTGGTCTGACAGTAAGCTGTCATTTTTGGATAAAATTCGCAAAAGAGTTAATAGGAATATGTGTAAATTTTTACCTTTAATTGGTGGTTTTTCCTTCAGACACGAGGAGCTGGAGGGTTTTTTGCCTGGACTATTTAGGAATGATTTGGTCCATTTATCGGACATCGGGTTAGACATTTTTAATTTGAATTTACAGACAATGGTAGAAAAGTGGCTGTGTGGTTTGGGGGGGGCCTCGCCTCTTTGAGGCTTGGCCTTTTGGGAAAATCGCCCATTTGTTTGGGCGGATTGGATTTGGTTTATTGGAATCTGGATATTTATATGAGTTTATTTAATTAAAGTTATGTGTTTTATTGGATAACCCTAAATAAACATCACGGCCATTTTTCTTCCACTAATTCTTTGTGTCATGTTTTTATTCTTTTATAAGTAATAGATCTTGTGTTGCCATAATAGTCCCCCCCCGCAAGTCAAAAAAGAATATAGGGGGGGTCTCATGGCTGCACAGATCTTTAGAGATTTGGATTATTATTATGGCCCTATTGGTTTTAAGGGTTAATTTTATGGCCATGTCAGTTGGCCTAGGTATGCTATTTTTAGAAGAACCAGTTCCAGCTGGTGTCTTTGGCGCCTTTTTAACGGCTTTCCATTGGAGAATTTGGTTGTTGGGCAGATTATTTATACTATATAAAGACCCAGTTTTTATGGACAGCTGTCAGTCCGCCGTTGCGGTGAAGAAGAGAAGATCCCACCCACCCCCCCTTTTTTTTTATGTCCTTGTCGTGGTGTTTTATTGGCGGGAAAATCGCCCATTTGTTTGGGCGGATTGGATTTGGTTTATTGGAATCTGGATATTTATATGAGTTTATTTAATTAAAGTTATGTGTTTTATTGGATAACCCTAAATAAACATCACGGCCATTTTTCTTCCACTAATTCTTTGTGTCATGTTTTTATTCTTTTATAAGTAATAGATCTTGTGTTGCCATGTATTGGATGCAGTAAATCCTCACGAGTCACTGAACACACGCAGACCTGTGTGATTAGAGCGCAATGTTTTGGACGCAGCGAGCATATGTTGTCTGAAGCGCTGCTACTTCCTGGTCGTGGTCACATAGCCTCACATGTAATAAACAGGTAAAGCACAATACAGAAGAGAGCAGGAAACCATTACTTTGTGTTTGTCGTACACCAAACGCATTTACATCCACATCTCAGGAGGACAAGGTGCAATAACACATTACATTTACTCTATGCATCTTATAACCCACAATATAAACATGTTAGAACCCACACAGATGGAAACAAGCCGGAGAATTTTGTTTTCTGACCACTGTTTGTGAAAATGCTAAGCCTTCATGACGTGTAAAAATTAGTTATATAAAGCATTTGCAAAAAGAACAGAAACCAAATGTTCTAGACCCAAAAAGCAATTCAATAAATAGTTATCAAAATGCAGTTTGCACAAACTTTTCTAGTCCAACGGCCACATTTTAAAGGGGTTGTTCAGCCTTAGGTTACAACTCTCCAGTCACTCTATGTGACTGCAAACTTGGGACTCCTCACATTGCGCATGCTGTGAGGATTCTACGGTGCCGGGAGCGGATAGTCATGTGACCACAAGTATGTGATTTGCATATTTCTGGCCACATTCCAACTAGGCTTGTTCGGCCTCAATCAATACTACATGTATGCAAATAACATTTTTGTAGTCACGCTCCTAGCACCAAAAGCGGGAAATACTCAAAACACATGTTGTTCAATGTGAGGATTCACAAAGCCGGACAACCCCTTTAAAGGGGTTGTCCTTTCTAAAATAGTAAGTCTGCAGTCACTTTGTGTGACTACAGACTTATGAATCTCCCCAGCGCATGCACTGTGCACTGCGAAGATTCTTCGGTTACTGAGCTGGGACCAGCGGGTACACATGCGTTAGACATACTCCCGCCCATGGCCCCATACACCTGTATTGAGCCAGACTGCACCGCATCTAGTGACGTGGCTGTTTAGTGAGCACGGATTCACTCAACACAATTCTATGGAGCAAGGCCACACCTTCTAGATGGCTTCTGCCCAGGAGTATGTACACTGCTCAAATAAATAAAGGGAAAACTAAAATCCTACATCCTAGATATCACTGAATAAAATATTCCAGTTGTAAATCTTTATTCATTACATAGTGGAATGTGTTGAACAGTAAAACCTAAAAATGATCAACCTAAATCACAACTAATATCCCACAGAGGTCTGGAGTTGGAATGATGCTCAAAATCAAAGTGAAAAATGAAGTTACAGGCTAATCCAACTTCAGTGGAAATACCTCAAGATAAGGAAATGATGCTCAGTAGTGTGTGTGGCCTCCACGTGCCTGTATGATCTCCCTACAATGCCTGGGCATGCTCCTGATGAGGCGTTGGATGGTCTCCTGAGGGATCTCC
Source organism: Ranitomeya variabilis (assembly GCF_051348905.1). Classification (NCBI taxonomy): domain Eukaryota; kingdom Metazoa; phylum Chordata; class Amphibia; order Anura; family Dendrobatidae; genus Ranitomeya; species Ranitomeya variabilis. Next base: position 855,703,438 of record NC_135233.1, on the reverse strand, counting down.
TCCCAGACCTGGACTAAAACATCCGCCAACTATTGGACAGTCTGTGGTGCAACGTGACATTGGTGGATGGTGAGAAACATGATGTCCCAGATGTGTTCAATCGGATTCAGGCTGGGGAATGGGTGGGCCAGTCCATAGCTTCAATGCCTTCATTTTGTAGGAACTGCTGACACACTCCAGCCACATGAGGTCTGGCATTGTCCTGCATTAGGAGGAACCCAGGGCCAACTGCACCAGCATATGGTCTCACGAGGGGGTCTGAGGATCTCATCTCGGTACCTAATGGCAGTCAGGCTACCTCTGGCGAGCACATGGAGAGCTGTGCCGCCCTCAGAAAAAATGCCACTCCACACCATTACTGACCCACTGCCAATCCGGTCATGCTGAAGGATGTTGCAGGCAGCAGATCGTTCTCCATGGTGTCTCCAGACTCTGTCACGTCTGTCACATGTGCTCAGTGTGAACCTGCTTTCATCTGTGAAGAGCACAGGGTGCCAGTGGCGAATTTGCCAATCCTGGTGTTCTGTGGCAACTGCCAAGTGTCCTGCACGGTGATGGGCTGTGAGCACAATCACCATCTGTGGACGTTGGGCACTCAGACCATCCTCATGGAATCGGTTTCTAACTGTTTGTGCCGACACATGCACATTTGTGGCCTGCTGGAGGTCATTTTGCAGGGCTCTGGCAGTGCTCCTCCTCTTCCTCCTTGCACAAAGGCTGGGGGTAGCGTCCCTGCTGCTGGGCTGTTGCCCCCCTACGGCCCCCTTTACGTCTCCTGGTGTACTAGACTGTATCCTGGTAGCGCCTCTAGACACTACGCTGACAAGACACAGCAAACCTTCTTGCCACATCTCGAGTTGATGTGCCATCCTGCAGGAACTGTACTACCTGAGCCACTTGTGTGGGTTGTAGAGTCCGTCTCATGCTACCACGAAAGCATTGGTTCTGAGATGTGGTCTGTGGTCCCCACCTGCAGAACCACTTCTTTATTGAGTGTGTCTTGATAATTGCCAATAATAATCGTCTAAGGGTCACTTCCGTCTGTTTGTCTGTCATGGAAATGCCGCGTCACTGTGCTATATACTTTGTGGCCTGTGTTATATACTACGTCTCTGTGCTATATCCTATGTAGGGTGGGCTGTGCTATATACTGCGTGGGCTGTGTTTTATACTGCGTGGGCTGTGTTTTATACTGCGTGGGCTGTGTTTTATACTGCGTGGGCTGTGTTTTATACTGCGTGGGCTGTGTTTTATACTGCGTGGGCTGTGTTTTATACTGCGTGGGCTGTGTTTTATACTGCGTGGGCTGTGATACTGCGTGGGCTGTGTTTCATACTGCGTGGACTGTGTTTTATACTGCGTGGGCTGTGTTTTATACTGCGTGGGCTGTGTTTTATACTGCGTGGGCTGTGTTTTATACTGCGTGGGCTGTGCTATATACTACTATACATATTCTAGAATACCCGATGCGTTAGAATCGGGCCACCCTCTAGTTGCCAATAATTTCCATCTGTTGTCTATTCCATTTGCAGAACAGCATGTGAAATTGATGTCAAACAGTGTTGCTTCCTAAGTGGCCAGTTTGTTTTCACAGAAGTTTGATTTAGCCTATGTGCACATGCTATGGATTTTGCTGCGGATCCGCAGCGGATTTCCATGAGGTGTACAGTACCATGTAAACCTATGGAAAACAAACTCCGCAGTGCACATGCTGCAGAAAAAAAACGCGCAGAAACGCAGCGGTTTATCTTACTAGCAGCATGGTGGCTCAGTGGTTAGCACTGCAGCCTTAGGCCACGTGCTCATGTTGAGTATCTGTACAGTTTTTTTTACCTCAGTACTTGTAAAAAAAAAAACAGGAGTGGGTGATTAACACAGAAGTGGTGACGTGTTTCTATTATACTTTTCCTCTGATTGTTCCTCTCGTCATTTTGGCTTACAAATACTGAGGTAAAATAGTGACCAAATACTCAACTTGTGCACGTGGCCTCACAGTGCTGGGGTCCTGGGCTCAAATCCCACCAAGGACAACATCTGCGAGAAGTCTGTATGTTCTCCTCATGTTTTCGTGGGTTTCCTCCCACACTTCAAACATACTGATAGAGAATTAATGGTACTATATAAGTAAATAAATACTGTACGCAGAATATTGGGGACCACAGAAAATGGCATCGGGACTGCCTGTGTTGTGCACCCCCGCACTGTAGTGTATGTGGAGGTGCCAATAGATACAGAACCTTGGTCCCAGAGGGGCTCCAAAGCCAAACGCATGAGAAATAATCAGTATCATAATGGCACAGGGAAAGCAGAGGGCCCTATTATCTTTGTAGGGTAGGAGCATTGTTATAAAATAGCCTAACATTCCACTGTTCTGTAGGAAGTAAGCCTCTAGGATCCTAAGGCTATGTGCACACGTTGCGGATTTTGCTGCGGGTCCGCAGCAGTTTTCCATGAGTTTACAGTATCATGTAAACCTATGGAAAACAGAAACCACTGTGCCCATGCTGCGGGAAAAAACGCGCGGAAACGCAGCGGTTTACATTCCGCAGCATGTCAATTCTTTGTGCGGATTCCGCAGCGGTTTACACCTGCTCCATAATAGGAATACGCAGGTGTAAAACCGCAGGTGGAATCCGCAGTAAATCCACAGGAAAAAAACGCAGTGCCTTTTACCTGTGGATTTCTCAAATCCGCTGTGGAAAAATTCGCAGACCTCAAAAATACGTGTGCACATAGCCTAATATCGACATGAAACTGGTGGGGTATACAGGTCATATCAGAAGGTGGTAATACACCACAGTGATGGATGGTGTTATCAGTGACCAGAACATTTCTCTATAGTGTTTTTTACAGAAGTAAAGTTGTAGATTATGGTTCCGTGCTCATTACTTGTACGTTCTCCCCAGGTTTAGGACGGCCGCAGTACGGGACTGTATACGATCTGTGCTGAAAGAAGAACTTAAAAGCAAACAATATATTCCTGAAGAGATTCCACAACTGACTCGCTCCTTGTCAGAGACAATAAAAGAAAAGCTCAAAGGTGAGTGAATCAGCGCCATTAAACAATAAAGATGGTAAAATTAGGCACCGTGGCTCAGTTTATAGCACTGCAGCCTTCCAGCACTGGAGTCCTGGGTTCAAATCCCACCAAGGACAACATCTGCAAGGAGTTTGTATGTTCTCCCCGTGTTTGCGGTTCTCCGGTTTCCTCCCACATTCCAAAGACATACTGATAGGGAATTTAGATTGTGAGCCCCATCGGGGGACAGTGATGATAATGTGTGCAAACTGTAAAGCGCTGTGGAATATGTTAGCGCTATTTAAAAATAAAGATTATTTATGTATTATTAGTAAATGAGAGGTTTCTGCTGCTGATTTGCAGATTGATCTGCGGCAGGTCTGCATGTAGATTAGCCGCATTCAAGGAAGCTAATCTGTGTGCTGAGTCTGCCGACATCAATAAATAAGAAAACACATCACTTATCAGGCTATGTTCACATGCAGCTTTTCGCTGCGTTTTTTTTTTTATGGCAGTGCTAATAGTATATATTAATTCGATAATGGCCTTGCGCTGTAAATGTACTGTGCTTGGTCCTGGGCTTTAACTCCATGCCATTGTCAATTTACATTGCAATCTAGCAGAAGCAGGTCTGATCTCTGGCTGTCAGACATAAACGGGGATCCTAGGGAGAAGAGAGAAATGGTTTATTATCATTTATGCCTTAACTTTAGATGCCTACATTGTAAATGCTATGCAGTGAGCAGAAGCACTCGATGTGCCGTGCAGACCCAGATGAGCAATACCACTTGCTTCTGTCACTGTGGTGAGCTGTTTACTCCTGTAACTAAGGTTCCTATGGGTACTACAGTTAGAGTGAAAAATTAGCAAATTACAAAAGTGCTTTGGGTGTAAAGATAGATATTTTTAAAGGTCATTTTAGGTGTCTGACAACCCTGTTACATCCCCTTTAGGCCTGATCACTAAGAAATTTTACAAAAATGGATTTAGTTGTTACATTTTAACCCTCATTGTGTTGTTTTCTGTTTTTTTTCTTTTATAGACATGGGTTTTGACAGATATAAAATGGTGGTCCAAGTTGTTATTGGTGAGCAGAGAGGAGAAGGAGTGAAGTAAGTGCAGTGACTTGTAATTATCTGCCATATTGGATAAAATTGCGTTTTCTTTATTTCAATCAGTTCATTAAAATAACAAAATAGGTAAACCATCCAGAGAGCTTTGTGAGAATGTTTTTTTTCCAGTACGCAAGCTTAGATAGCACATAAATGTCCAATAGATGCGGGTCCCACTTCTAGGAGACTGTAAAATCAGTCCCGCGATCTATTATTCTGACTAATAATATTGCCACTTTGACTGGAGAGGTGGTCACAACTCTCTTCATTCACGGTTGCACATGGGAGTTCTACACACAGCCAAGCACACTTGTTTTTTTTGCTTTCAGAACTACATAGGAGCCATGGCAGTAATCAGAATAGATGCAGGTGCCAGAGGTGGGAGCCACGTCTACTAGACATATTTATGGCATGTGTGGATATCAAATGTCTATGATGAGTCAACCCCTTTAAGTACGTACAGTAAATGGCATTTACCATATCCTGCCTCCATGTCATTCTGTATGTAAGTAATGCAGTTCAGGAGCCCCAGTCAGCTGTAGGGGGATTTTATAGTTGCATAGGCTGATAAAAGACCTAGGTCCATCAAGTTCCACCTTCTTCCACCAATAGTACATTTTTTGGCACTAAATTATCTATAACCCACAATGTTATGTGTATCGAGGAAATCATCCAGCCCTTTATAAAAGCTGTTATAGGGTCTGCGATTACTACCTCTTGTGGTAGGGCATTCCACAGTCTGACTGCTCTAACTGTAAAGAACACTTTCCTATTTAGCTGCTAGAATCGCCTTTCTTCCACCCGTAATGAATGCCCCCTGGTCCTTAGTATGGTATTTGGAAGGAATAAGTCATGTGCCATTGTTTTGTACTGACCACACATGTATTTATACATGTAAATGAGAACTCCTCTGAGATGTCTTTTTTCTAAGCTAACAAGGCCCAACTTTTCCAACCTCTCATCATATGAGAGGCCTTCCATCCCCTGAAATAATCTATAATAATCTATTGTCCTGTAAGATATTGAAGCAATATACGCGTAATGGTATGCAAGGGCTTCTCACTAAATTAAAAAAATATCAAAAAGTTAATTTCCAGGTCACCACCTGACAGCACACTGGAGGACGTCCTTCTTATCCATCATGGGACAGGAAACACAAGAGGTTAAAAGGACCCTCCCCCCTACCACCCTTCAGTGTTTTTCCTGTCCCATTATGGATAGGAACAGCCGAGAGGTCTGACCGTTCTGTGCGGGAGGTGTGGATCGGGGGGGGCTTTGCCTCACCCTTCCCTCCATGAGGCACCCGCTGGCCGACACCCGCCCGAGGGTCCCTCTGCCTACCAGTGTAGCGCTGCTCCTGGTATGAGGATCGCTTCTCCCTGCCGGGGGCTCTCGATCCTTCCGTCACGCTCCCTGGTGCATGCGATCCCGGCGGCAGCCTCTGATGTCGGTGTTTCCATGCGGCCGCCGGGGAAGCCAATCCACCCTGCACCATGCTCACTTTCCGGCCGCGCGTCACTTCCGGTTTGCGGCCGAGGGGGGCGGGCGGCATCGCTGCAGGAAGGAGCGGTCAGGTGGCGCGAAAGCGCTGAAAACGACAGAAGACACCAAGAACAGAATAAAAGGTATGTGCGGGGGCATTAGGCGATCTCCAGAGAAACTTGGAGGACGCAGCTAGGTCAGAGGGGCAGGAGACCATGGCACCAGTAAGTGGGGCAGGAGCCCTGTATTATATTGATTCCCTAAAAAACACTATAGGCACTATACTAGCGATTGCTATGTGTTTCTTATGGGCGGCCTCCTTGCCTGAAAAATCGTTAAGGAAGCCCAGCAGGAATAAAAAGTGTCCTATCTGTGCGGCTAAGATGAAGGATACCTGGCAGAAACCCCTGTGTGAAGCGTGCACCTGCAGGATCATAGGAGAGGAGCAGGCTTCTCTTATGACAAATATGAGAGCCATGATAAGAGAGGAGGTTCAGGCGTCCGTATCAGGCCTGGTACTTCCTCAGGCCTCACTTCCAGAGAAATCTAGGAAAAGGCCGAGGGACGATTACTTATCAGGCGACTCATCATCTTCCGTGTCAGATCTAGAGGAGGAAGAAGAAAGAGAACCTCCGGAGAAAGGGAGAAGATATTTATTCTCCGCTACAGACATGGGAGAACTGTTAGAGGCTGTACGGCATACTATGCAGATTGAGGAGCCTCTGCCATCCTGTTCTGTTCAGGATGAGATGTTTGGGGGCTTACGCTCTCAGACCTCTAAGGTTTTTCCGGTAAATTCCCATATCCGATCCATGATTCTGGAGGAATGGGAGGAAGCGGAGAAAAGACTAACTATTCCTAAAGACTTCAGACTCCACTTGCCGTTTAATCCAGATGAAGTTAAAGAATGGGTAGACATTCCTAAAATTGACAAACCATTGGCTAAAGTGTCCAAAAGGACTGCAATTCCTTTTGAGGACTCTTCCAACCTAAAGGAGCCCATGGATAGAAAGGCAGACGGCCTTTTAAAAAGGGCCCGGGAGAGTTCATCAGCAGTTATTGGAGCAAATATAGCAGCGACATCGGTTGCTCGCTCCATGCACCTGTGGTTAGATGATCTTCAGGATCAATTAACAGCCAAGACTCCTAGAGAAACTATTCTGAAATCCCTGCCTCTGTTAAAATTGGCAACCACCTTTTTGGCAGATGCGTCTGCGGAATCTGTTAGGTTCGCGGCTAGAGATCAATCCCTATCTAATGCAGCCCGAAGAGCTATCTGGCTCAAAAGCTGGTCGGGAGATATGCATTCTAAGAATAAGTTGTGTTCGATAGCCTTTTCCGGGGGCAGGGTCTTCGGACCGGTCCTCGATGATATCTTAGAGAAAGCCTCAGACATAAAAAAAGGGTTCCCTGAAGAAAAGCCTAAATTCCAGCCCTTTTGTAGACCCCGCTATAATCAAAAACCAGATTATAGGGGTAAGGGGAAACAGGGTAGATGGAGTTACCAGAAAGGAGGGGATAGCAGACTTAAAACCAAAGACTCGAACTACTCGGGTTCGGAGTCTAGCTACCGGAGAAAATGACGCCATCAGAGTAGGGGGTCGTCTAGCTGGATTCCTAGAGGGATGGCGGAAAATAACGAGTCCTTGGGCCTTACAGGTTGTGTCCCAGGGATACAAAATAGAGTTTACATCTCTCCCTCCCGAAAGGTTCCTAGTTTCCAGCTCCCATCTAAAATCGTCATCCCCCATGTGGTCAGATATACAGGACCTCCTAAAAATGGCGGCAATTGTTCCGGTACCCCCTCAGGAAGAGTACAGGGGCCACTACTCGAATCTCTTCTCCATAATAATAAAACCTTCGGGAGAGTCGAGAACAAAAATAAATCTAAAACACCTAAACAATTGGGTGTTATACAAAAGATTCAAAATGGAGTCAATTCGGTCGACCATCCCTCTGTTAGGAAGGGGTATGGTGATGTGCACTCTAGATTTAAAGAGTGCATATTACTATGTACCCATTCATCTAAATCACCAGAAGTTTCTGCGGATTGCCGTAAATATGGAAGGAAAAATCTACCATTTTCAATTTCGCTGTCTCCCCTTCGGCCTGGCATCTGCTCCCAGAGTTTTTACAAAACTTATGGTAGAAGTGGTCGCCTATCTGAGAAATCAGGATATAGTGGTAATTCCCTATTTAGACGACTTTTTAATAGCAGCAGACTCCATAGGCCAGCTCAGGATCAACTGTCAATCCCTCATTTCCACACTAGAGACTCTAGGGTGGATCATAATTTGGGAAAAATCAGACCTAATGCCAAAGTCAAGAATAAAATTCTTAGGAGTCATGCTGGATTCGGAGACAAGAATGTCCTACCTACCAGAAGACAGGCTAAGGAACATAATAGGAAAAGTCTGTCACTTTTCCCGAAGCCGGAATTCTATCAGAGACGGGATGAAAATCTTGGGATTAATGACGGCCTGCATCTCTTGCATGCGCTGGAGCCAATTTCATTCTCGGCAGCTTCAGCAGGGAGTTCTGGTGAGCTGGAACAGGAAACAGAACTCACTAAATCGAAGACTGAAACTCTCTTTACAGATCCAAAGATCTCTGAAAGGGTGGACTCTCTCCAGGAACCTTCGGCTGGGGGTACCATGGCTTCAAACCCCGAGTGTGTCAGTCACGACAGATGCAAGTCAGCAAGGTTGTGGAGGTCATGTTCAAGGAAGATATTTCCAAGGCCATTGGGAAAGGAAGGACAGCAAGAAGTCATCGAACTATAGGGAACTACATGCAGTTTCGAAGGTTTTAACGGCTGCGCAGCACCTTCTGAGAGGCAAACATGTGAAAGTCTTTTCAGACAATACGACAACTGTAGCCTTCCTTCAGCATCAGGGGGGTCCAAGACATATGGCATTGCAAGGTCTGGCGGAACAGATCTTCATATGGGCAGAAAAGTCGGTACGGTCAGTCTCGGCGGTGCATTTGGAAGGGTCCAAGAACCAGCTGGCAGACTTCCTCAGCAGGAAAAGAGTATCTCCTACAGAGTGGGAACTGAACGACGAGGTCTTCAGAGGTCTTTGTCACCGTTGGGGGAAGCCAGCTATTTGCTGCCAAGCAAAATGCAAAGGTCAAAACCTTTTACTCCCTAAATCCCTGGGAAAACCCAGCTGCGATCGATGCCTTCTCACAACCCTGGAACAACGGTCTTCTGTATGCGTTTCCTCCTCTGGCCATGATTCCAAGAACACTCAGGAAGATCTGCGAGGACAAGGCCAGTGTCATTCTCATAGCTCCTCACTGGCCAAGACGGAGTTGGTTTCCGTTGTTACGAAGGCTATCAGTAGAAAAGCCCCTACTGTTACCAGAAAGAGAGGATCTTCTTCTACAGGGTCCAGTCCTACACCAGAATCCAGGAGCTCTTCAATTGGCAGCCTGGATCCTGAGCAGAAGGTCTTGAAGGCAAAAGGTCTTTCAGATGACGTCATCTCTACCCTTCAAGCCAGCAGGAAGCCTGTAACATCAGCTATCCACACAAAAATATGGAAACGATTTTGTGGGTTTTGCGGGGAGATGACAGTTGATACTGACCATCCAAATATCCCAAAGATCCTTGACTTCCTGCAGTCAGGATTCCAAAAAGGTCTTAGGCCAAGTACATTGAGGGTCCAAATAGCGGCCCTGAGTGTGTTTTTCGATTTTTCCTCTATCTAACCACCCCTGGATTAGTCGATTTTCTAAAGCAGTCCAGAGGCTAAAACCGTTAATTAGGAAATCGGTCCCGCCGTGGGATCTTAATTTGGTCCTGAATTTTCTATGTGAACAGCCGTGGGATATAACAGGGGACATAGATATTAACAAACTCTCCCTTAAAACTGCGTTTTTAGTAGCAATCACGTCGGCAAAAAGGTTGGGGGAACTGGGGGAACTACAGGCTCTATCTGTGCAGAACCCGTATTCACAAATCTTTGAGGATAAACTAGTGCTAAGACTCGATCCGGCTTTTCTCCCTAAAGTCGTCTCAGATACTAATATGAATCAGGAGATTGTCTTACCGTCATTTTGCCAGTTCCCTAAAAACCAAAAAGGAAAATTTTTATCATAATCTGGATGTCAGAGAGACGGTACTCAAGTACCTTGATTTATCTAGGCCCTGGAGACAAGATGATAACTTGTTCATTCAGTTCAGGGGTCCAAATAAAGGGAAAAAAGCGTCTAAAGCGACTATTGCACGGTGGATAAAATCCGCAATCAGTTTAGCTTATAAAGCTAAAGGGCAGAGTTCCCCGGTTAACATTAAAGCCCATTCTTCTAGGGCCATGGCCACGTCATGGGCAGAGAAAGGGGGGGCTATGGCAGATCAGATTTGCAGGGCTGCATCATGGTCTAATCTTAGTACCTTTTCTAAACATTATAAGTTAGATGTGGTATCGCCTCAGTTGGCTTTTGGTAGAAAGGTACTTCAAGCAGTGGTCCCACCCTAAATACCATTCTCCTTTGGTATTTCTCCAATGGTGCTGTCAGGTGGTGACCTGGAAAATGGTAATTAGTCTTACCGGTGATTGTGTTTCCAGGAATCCATCCTGACAGCACTATTAGTTCCCTCCCTATTGTGTGATCTTTATACTTATGTGATGTAACATTTGTATTATTGATTATTTTTGTTGGAATAAACCTTGTTTTTGCATCCATCCAGATGTGTTACTTTGAAAAGCACTGAAGGGTGGTAGGGGAAGGGTCCTTTTAACCTCTCGTGTTTCCTGTCCCATGATGGATAAGAAGGACGTCCTCCAGTGTGCTGTCAGGATGGATTCCTGGAAATACAATTACTGGTAAGACAAATTACCGTTTTATTTCTGTTCTTCAATACAAAAAGTGAAACTCATATGTTATATAGTCATTATAATGAGAGTGATTTATTTCAAGTGGTTATTTCTGTTAATGTTGATTATTATGGCTTAAAGCCAATGAAAATCAAAGTCATTATCTCAGTAAATCAGAATGATTTACAAAAAAACATCTGCAAGGGCTTCCTAAGCATTTAAAAAGGTCCTTTAGTCTGTTTCAGTAGACTCCACAATCATGGGGAAGACTGCTGACTTGACAGATGTCTAGAAGGCAGTCATTGACGCACTCGAGAAGGAGGGTAAGCCACAAAAGGTCATTGCTAAAGAAGCTAGCTGCTCACAGTGGTATATTAATGGAAAGTTGAGTGGAAGGAGAAAGTGTGGTAGAAAAAGGTGCACAAGCAACTGTGATAATCGCAGCCTTGTAAGGATTCATTCACAATTTTCAAAATTTTAATTGTTATGCCCCTAAATCAGTGCGTTATGTCTCACAAAATAGTTAATAAATAACCTCACATTTGAAGAGACTTTGGGGGCCTATATGACAGAAAATACCCAAAAGTGACACCTTTCTAAAAGTTGCACCCCTCAAGGTGTTCAAAAGCACATTCAAGAAGTTTATTAACCCTTCAGATGCTTCACAAGAACTGAAGCAATGTCGAAGGAAAAAATGAACATTTAACTTTTTTTTTCACAAAAATTTTACTTCGGACACAATTTTTTCAATTTTCTCAAGTGTAGCCGCAGAAAATGAACCATAATATTTGTTGTGTGATTTCTCCTGAGTACGCCGATACCCCATGTGTGGAGGAAGACCACTGTTTAGGTGCACGGCAGGACCCGGAAGGGAAGGAACAAGGTTTGACTTTTTGACCACAAAATTGGCTGGAATCAGGAGCAGAAGCCATGTCACTTTTGAAGGGCGACTGATGTGCCTAAACAGTGGAACCCACAAACAAGTGATACCATTTTGGAAACTAGACCCCTCATGGAACTTATGATGTGTGGTGAGCAACTTGACCCACCAGGTGCTTTACAGAAGTTTATAACAGAGCTAAGTACATTAAAAAAAATCACATTTTTCCCGCAAAAGTTTGCTTTTAGCCCCACATTTTTTATTTTCTCAAGGGTAAAAGGAGAAAATGGAACCCAATATATGTTGTTGCAATTACTCCTGAGTGTGCCAATACCCCATGTGCAGGTGAAAACTACTTTTGAGACACAGTGCAGAGCTCAAAAGGGAAGGAGTGCCATATTATAGTGCAGATTTTACTATTATGATTTGAGTGTGTCATGACCCACTGGGAGAGCCCCTGAGGTGCCAGAACAGAAGGACTCCTAATAAGTGACCCCATTTTATAAAATACACCTCTTGATGAATTAATCTAGGGGTGCAGTGATCATTTTGACACCATTTTTGGGTCACAGAAATTTATACTATTGGGCAGTGAAGAAAAAATAATTACATTGTTACCACAAAAATGTTGTTTTAGCCCCAGATTTAACACTTTCACACAAGAAGTGGGTAAAATTGGCACCAGAATTTGTCCCACAATTTCTGCTGAATATAGAAACACCCCATATGTAGCTGTACAGGACTGCGTAGTCATATGGAGAGTCTCGGTGGGGATGGAGCGCTATTTGCCTCCCGGAGCGCAGATTTTCCTAGAATAGTTTACGGAGCCCCTAAGTGCTAGAGAGCAGAATCCCTCCCCCCTCCCCCAAGTGACTCCATTTTGGAAATTATACCCCTGCTAAAGGTGGTTTATGTACACTGGGGCTCAGAAGGGAGGCATTTGGATATGGGAGTGCAGAATTCGCTGAATTTCTTTTTGGGGGCAATGAGCCATTTTCCTTTTCCAGAGCCTTTGTGCTACCAGTAACGTGGAAGCCCACTAAATTTCCGTTAATAGATGACAGACCTGAGTGGGGACTTGCTTTTTCTTGAGGATTGAGTTGAAGCTTTTATTGGGAACATTTTTCAAAACGTATGGGATCACATTCATCCGGTGCTCTATGCTGACCACTTACTTTGGGGTTTCCATCTAAATCTCCGACAGACATGACAGATGAAACCGCCAAGGGATCCAATCAATATAATGAGGCAGCAGAGTTACTCTGGACTCCGTCTGGCCTCTGTTCAGCATTGTCCTTCCTTTCCGAGGTGCACAAAACTATGGGGGACCGCGTTTTTATACACGCCTAAAAAGACTGATACTGCTGGATCACAGGCCCTATGGTGTTCACAGTGCCTCCATCTGCCTCATTTATAGGGAATCTTCCACCAGCGGTTCTGCCTGAATCTCGTATTTAAGAGACTTACACGGAAACCCCGGTGCAAGCGCTCAGTGCAGGATAAATGTGCGACAAGCTTTACTGCGATCTTTGGGAGGCAGAATAAACAAATAAACAGCAGGTGAAGAATTGGTTTTATTTATTTTTTACGCCTTCCTCGTGCGGTATAAGTGATTAGGCGACTTTTATTCTTCGGGTCGGTGCGATTACAGTGATACCAGATTTATATCGGGTTTTTTATGTTTGGCTACTGTCACACACTAAAAGACGCTTTTTTTTTGCAAGAAGAGGTTTTTGCATCACCATATTTTGAGAGCTATAATTTTTCCATATTTCCGCCCACAGAGTCATGTGCTGGCTTGTTTTTTGCAGGACAAGTTGTCCTTTTTATTGGTACTATTTTCGAGCACATAACATTTTTTGATCGCTTTCTATTACGATTTTTGTGGAGGCAGAATGAACAAAAACCAGCAATTCAGGAATTTTTCTTTTCTCCGTTCTGCGTGTGGCAAAAATTGATAAGGCAGCCTTATTCTTCGGGTCAGTACGATTACAGCGATACCCCATTTATATATTTTTTTTTTTAATGTTTTGGCGCTTTTACATAAAAACCATTATAGAAAAAAAAATTTTGCATTGCTTTATTCTGAGAGCTATAACTTTTTTATTTTTCTGCTGATTAAGTTGCATAGCGGCTTGTTTTTTGCGGAACATGATGGCATTTTCAGTGATACTATTTGTATTTACATCCATCTTTCTGATCGCATTTTATTCCACTTTTTCCAAGCGGTATGATGATAAAGCATAGTTAGCTACCGTATATACTCGAGTATAAGCCGACCCGAGTATAAGCCGACCCCCCTAATTTTGCCACAAAAAACTGGGAAAACTTATTGACTCGAGTATAAGCCTAGGGTGGAAAATGCAGCAGCTACCGGTGAATTTCAAAAATAAAAATAGATGCTCCATACCATTCATTATGTTCCCATAGATGCGCCATATAAAGCTGTGCCACATATAATGCTCTGCACCGTTCATTATGGCCCCATAGATGCTCCACATAAAGCTGTGCCATATATAATGCTCTGCACCGTTCATTATGGTCCCATAGATGCTCCACATAAAGCTGTGCCATATACAGTTAGGTCCATATATATTTGGACAGAGACAACATTTTTCTAATTTTGGTTATAGACATTACCACAATGAATTTTAAACAAAACAATTCAGATGCAGTTGTAGTTCAGACTTTCAGCTTTCATTTGAGGGTATCCACATTAAAATTGGATGAAGGGTTTAGGAGTTTCAGCTCCTTAACATGTGCCACCCTGTTTTTAAAAGGACCAAAAATAATTGGACAGATTCAATAATTTTAAATAAAATGTTCATTTCTAGTACTTGGTTGAAAATCCTTTGTTGGCAATGACTGCCTGAAGTCTTGAACTCATGAACATCACCAGACGCTGTGTTTCCACCTTTTTGATGCTTTGCCAGGGCTTCACTGCGGTGGTTTTCAGTTGCTGTTTGCTTGTGGGCCTTTCTGTCTGAAGTTTACTCTTTAACAAGTGAAATGCATGCTCAATTGGGTTGAGATCAGGTGACTGACTTGGCCATTCAAGAATATTCCACTTCTTTGCTTTAATAAACTCCTGGGTTGCTTTGGCTTTATGTTTTGGGTCATAGTCCATCTGTACTATGAAACGACGACCAATCAGTTTGGCTGCATTTGGCTGGATCTGAGCACACAGTATGTCTCTGAATACCTCAGAATTCATTCGGCTGCTTCTGTCCTGTGTCACATCATCAATAAACACTAGTGACCCAGTGCCACTGGCAGCCATGCATGCCCAAGCCATCACACTGCCTCGGCCGTGTTTTACAGATGATGTGGTATGCTTTGGATCATGAGCTGTACCACGCCTTCGCCATACTTTTCTCTTTCCATCATTCTGGTAGAGGTTGATCTTGGTTTCATTTGTCCAAAGAATGTTCTTCCAGAACTGTGCTGGCTTTTTTAGATGTTTTTTAGCAAAGTCCAGTCTAGCCTTTTTATTCCTGATGCTTATGAGTGGCTTGCACCGTGCAGTGAACCCTCTGTATTTACTTTCATGCAGTCTTCTCTTTATGGTAGATTTGGATATTGATACGCCGACCTCCTGGAGAGTGTTGTTCACTTGGTTGGCTGTTGTGAAGTGGTTTCTCTTCACCATGGAGATTATTCTGCGATCATCCTCCACTGTTGTCTTCTGGGGGCGCCCAGGTCTTTTTGCATTGATGAGTTCACCAGTGCTTTCTTTCTTTCTCAGGATGTACCAAACTGTAGATTTTGCCACTCCTAATATTGTAGCAATTTCTCGGATGGGTTTTTTCTGTTTTCGTAGCTTAAGTCTGGCTTGTTTCACCTGCATGGAGAGCTCCTTTGACCGCATGTTTACTTCACAGCAAAACCTTCCAAATGCAAGCACCTCACCTCAAATCAACTCCAGGCCTTTTATCTGCTTAATTGAGAATGACATAATGAAGGGATTGCCCACACATGTTCATGAAATAGCTTTGGAGTCAATTGTCCAATTACTTTTGGTCCCTCTAAAAACAGGGTGGCACATGTTAAGGAGCTGAAACTCCTAAACCCTTCATCCAATTTTAATGTGGATACCCTCAAATGAAAGCTGAAAGTCTGAACTTCAACTGCATCTGAATTGTTTTGTTTAAAATTCATTGTGGTAATGTCTATAACCAAAATTAGAAAAATGTTGTCTCTGTCCAAATATATATGGACCTAACTGTATAATGCTCTGCCCCATTCATTATGGCCCCATAGATGCTCCATAGAAAGCTGTGCCATATATAATGCTCTGCACCGGTCAATATGGTCCCATAGATGCTCCACATAAAGCTGTGCCATATATAATGCTCTGCACCGTTCATTATGGCCCCATAGATGCTCCACATAAAGCTGTGCCATATACACTGTGTTCCAAATTATTATGCAAATAATATTTCCTCATATTTTCTCTAAATTACCTATCTTGAATTGCAGTCATTGTTATTTTCCAGTCATCTACTATTCTAGTATAATTGCAATGTTTTGGAACAAACTGCCTATGAAAACAGTATCTTTTAAAAAAAAAAATAAACACTCAAAATGCATGTTCCAAATTATTATGCACAGCAAAGTTTTCAACCTTTTTTTTTATTTTGAACAAAACAATGGTCAATGGTGAAGTTATAAGCATTATCAGCTTATTACAAAATGAAATCAAACAGTTTTCAAGTGAAAACTTTATTCTAGGTGATGTTACATTTGCACATAGGACCCCTTGTTGGAAAGAAGCTTCTGAACTCTCTCGTCCATTGAATTTGTCAGTTTTTGGATGGTTTCTGCTTCAATTGTTTTGCATGTGGACAGAATACCCTCCCAGAGCTGTTGCTTAGATGTGAACTGCCTCCCGCCATCATAGACACTCCTTTTGATGATGCTCCAGAGGTTCTCAATGGGGTTGAGGTCAGGGGAAGATGGTGGCCACACCATAAGTTTGTCCTCTTTTATGCCCATAGCAGCCAGAGATGCAGATGTGTTTTTTGCAGCATGAGACGGTGCATTATTATGCATGAAAATGATCTTGCTGCGGAAAGCATGGTTCTTCCTCTGGAACCATGGCAGGAAGTGTTGTTTTAGAAACTCCACATAGATTATGGAGTTCATCTTTACCCCTTCAGGGATCATAAAGGGGCCGACAATCTCTCTCCCCATGATTCCAGCCCAAAACATTACTCCACCTCCTCCTTGTTGGCGCCTTAGCCATGTTTTCATGGGGTGTCCATCAACCAGCCATCCTCCACTCCATCCATCTGGACCATCGAGCATTGCACGGCACTCATCGGTGAACAAAACAGTTTGGAAGTCAATCTTCATGTATCGTTTGGCCCACTGGAGCCGTTTCTGCTGTGTGCAGTGGATAGAGGTGGTCGACAGGATGGCTTACGCACAGCTGCAAACCTCTGAAGGACCCTGCATCTTGTTGTTCTGGGGATGTTGGAGGCACCAGCAGCTTCAAAAACTTGTCTGCTGCTATGACAAGGCATTTTTGCAGCTGCTCTTTTAACCTCACGCAATTGCCTGTTGGAAAGAGTCCTCAATTTTTCCTTATCAGCACGCACACGTGTGTGCTGGGAATCAGCTACATACTTCTTGATTGTGCGATGATCACAATGAAGTGTCTTGGCAATGTTGATTGTAGTCATGCCTTGACCTAAATACTCCACAATTTGTTGCTTCTCAGCAGCCGACACATCCTTTTTCTTTCCCATTTTGGCAAAAAATGTAGGCTGCTTAATAATGTGGAACAGCCTTCTTAAGTAGTCTTGCCTTTATTTGGACACACCTGCCAAACTAATTTGGACAGGTATCTGCAATTTCTTTCAGTGATATAAAGAGCCCTGACACACATCACCATCAATGAGTTTAAATGACAAACAAAAAAATTCTAATCTTATCACTCCTAAACTCTTTGTGCATAATAATTTGGAACACAGTGTATAATGCTCTGCACCGGTCATTATCGTCCCATAGATGCTCCACATAAAGCTGTGCCATATATAATGTTCTGCACCGTTCATTATTGCCCCATAGATGCTCCATATAAATCTGTGCAATATATAATGCTGCTGCAATAAAAAAAAAAATGACATACTCACCTCTCTTGCTGCCCGCAGCTCCTCAGCGTCCCGTCTCGGCGTCTCTCCGCACTGACTGTTCAGGCAGAGGGTGGCGCGCATACTAGTACGTCATTGCGCCCTCTGACCTGAACAGTCAGAGCAAGAGGACGGGAAGACGGAGCGGCGCCCGGCGTGTGGAACGTGGACAGGTAAATATGTAATACTCACCTGCTCCCGGCGTCCCTGGCTCCTTATCCCGGACGGCTGGTCTCCGGGTGCCGCAGCCTCTTCCTCTGTCAGCGGTCACCGTTACCGTCATTAGAGGAATGAATATGCGGCTCCACCCCTATGGGAGTGGAGTCCATATTCATAACTTTAATGAGCGGTCTCACGTGACCGCTGAACAGGGGAAGAGCTGCGGCACCGAAGACCGTGGGACGGGCAGGGGGAGCGCCAGGAGCGCCGGGACTAGGTGAGTATATGACAGACCTCTCTCCCCCTCACCCGCCGACCCCACCGCCGATCATGACTCGAGTATAAGCCGAGAGGGGCAATTTCAGCCCAAAAATTTGGGCTGAAACTCTCGGCTTATACTCGAGTATATACGGTACTTTTCTTTGTGTGTTTTTTTTTTTTTTTTTACTGCGTTCACTGAAGGGCTTAACTAGCATGACACTTTATAGATTGGATTGTTCCGGACGTGGCAATACCAAATGTGTACTTATTTGGTTTATTTATTTATTTTTTTTAACTAAAAATGTGTATTTATTGGTGGATTTTTTTTTATCATTATTATTTTGTCTTTTTTTTTTTTTACCTTGTCCCTTTATGGGACTTTCACAATTTTTTTTTTTTTTTTTTTTTACTTTGAAGGTATAATGCATTGCAATGCACTAACATTGCACTGCATTATACCTGTACTGAAAGCTTCTGATACCATGCTGTGAGCATGGTCTCAGGAACTTTCTGTAGCTTGGTGAACCGAGGGCTGTCATGATGACCCCGGGTCACCATGGCAACGATCGGGCCAGCGCCATGACATCGCATGGACACCGATCTGAAGGCAGAGGGAGCTCCCGTGCCTCTGCCTCCTCCTGAATGTTGCGATTGCTTTTGTTTCCCAGCAATTAGGGGTTAACAGCCAGGGACAGCGCTGGCACCATTCCTGGCTATTAGTGCAGAAGCTCAACCACTGGCAAAGCCGAGCTGTTGCATTGATCGGGCAGTAAGTGCTGATATTTCAGCATCTTTTGTGTGATCACAGCGATCTGGGTTCTGGGACTGACCGCATGGGTCCCCGCACCTCTCCCGTGCCTCTGGCACTGAACTGTCACTGCGTGCTTACAAGCAGTGACAGTTTAAATGCATGATGGGCATAGCCCGTCCTGGTGCAGGGTCTGACACCTGGCCATGACACAGGCTATGCCCTTCATTGGACGTTAAGAGGCTCAAAACAGTATCATCACTGTGCTTGATTGGCCAGCAAACTCGCCTGAACTTAACCCCATAAAGAATCAAGAGGAAGATGAGACACCAGACCCAACAATGCATACACGAGCTGAAGACTGCTATGAAAGCAACTTGGGCTTCCATAACACCTCAGCAGTGCCACAGGCTGATCGCCTCCATACCACGCCGCATTGATGCAGTAATTGATGCAAAAGGAGTCCCGACCAAGTATTGAGTGCATTTACTGAACATACATTTCAGTACGCCAACATTTTGGATTTTAAAATCATTTTTTCAAGCTGGTGTTATAAAGTATTCTAATTTACTGAGATAATGACTTTTGGGTTTTCATTCATAATCATCAACATTAACAGATCACTGTTTGTAATGATTCTATATAATATGAGATTCACTTTTTGTATTGAAGAACTGAAATAAATTAACTTTTTGATGATATTCTAATTTAGAGAGAAGCACCTGTATATAAAGTATGATACTTTACTAAACAGACAATGGATACAAATAAAAAGCACAATTAAAAACTGGGAGAAATATAAGGAGTTCACACAGCACAAAGGTAATAAAATAATTATAGTCACATATTTCATAATATATAGTGGCAGACAGATTACACAACCAATATACAATAGGGGGAACTCACAAAGTGCTACGTGCATAAGGACGAACATACAGTCTTATAGGAACTCACTCAGGTATAGATAATACTATGGGTAACAGTAGTGCATTCTAAATCAGATAGTGAGAAAGTTCCTAGAACATAGCAGCATGACGGTCATAGTAAACAATATGGAGTCCAGAGCCCAATGCACTCTGTCATGGCCGCTCTGACAAATGTAGGGTCCCAAGAGGGGAACAGAGTACTAAGACAATTGATAGGATTTACCTGATTGGTTGTGTAAACTGTCTGCCACTATATATTATGAAATATGTGGCTATAATTAATTGATTACCTTGGTGCTGTGTGTACTCTTTATACTTCTCCCAATTTTTAAATGTTTTTTATTTGTATCTATTGTCTGTTTCTTAAAGGATCATTCTTTATATATACCTTTACGCGTATATTGCTTCCCTATCTTCTAGGACGATTTAGTATTGGAAGTGCGTAGCATATGTCGTTAGTGATGGGGACGCACTCATATGTCGTTAGCGATGGTGACATGTAACTTTTTATAATTATAATAGGAGTAGGGCGACTTGTTGTGCAGTTTAACCTGACTTTTACTCCTATGTTAATCCTGTGTATTTTGTTTTTCAGAATGGCCGCTAGATGCTTCTGGGATGCTGATACTGATAACTATGCAGAAGAGGTCTTCATGAATGTAAGATTTATTTCTTAGGGAATTTAAATTCTCACTTAAAGGAGTTTTCCCATGAACAAAAGTTCGTTTTATTCACTAAATTTTGGAATAACAGTAAGTTCCGCAATTGGATGTGATTAAAACAAATGTTCCTGTGCTGATGAAGCAATAGAGTATACAGACCGGGCAGCAGGGGATCACAACTGATATGGTGAGGTATAACATTGTTTAAAAACAGGCAGTGAAATGTTTTGATTCACTAAAGAATCAGCTGTGGTCCCATGCTGTCCTGTCAGTATACTCTTTTGCTTCCTCCTCTGCCCAGGAGCTGAGGTACGATCAGACCATGTTCCTGTATGGTCAGACACAGCCATTACACAGTACACAGCAGGGGCACATTTATAAGATTATCTCAGCACAGGAACATTTTATTTAAATCACTTCCTATTGTGGAACTTATTTTCATTTCAAGATCTAGTGACTAAAATAAACATTTTTTTGTGAGACTACCCCTTTAACAGAAATTGAACACTTGCAATTGGCTCGTGTGCACTAGCACATAGGCTAACATTGGTCCGAGTGTTGGCCATGCAAGGTAATTTTTTTCACAAAGACCACACTCAGAATGAAAATACATTTGTGTGAACTTCCCCTAATAGTGATGCAGTAGAAGTTTGAATAAACCCAGTCAGACTCCAGGAGTCCGGTCTGGGGTCTGATTAATTTAGTGCTCTGAGGTTTTAATTAAATTAGGAATCTGATCCGGGTGTGAAGTAATTTGTGTGCCTGGTCTGGTTTTGGATTCTGGGATTTGCTCTGGAGCCTGAACTAATTCAGCGGATCTTATCTGAAGACTTTTCAAGAATTAAAATGGTGGCGCAAATTGTCACCGTTATTCCCCGTGCCTGCTGCACTACCAACAAACCTCCACCTAGGTTTGTAAAAATGAGAACAGATATGATTATATATACACAAAGATGTGTATGGGTATGCGCTGGTACAGATAACGGGACTGCTGGTAAAGTCTTAAATGGTGTTGTAAAGAAATTAAAAGAACCTTTTTCTAAAATCACTAAAAATACCACATATCCCTGAAATAGGTCTCACATTCAAATAGGTCCTAATGGAGGCACGATGTATACGCTTCAATAAGCAAAATGGACGTTATTTAAAAAGTACCTTATTACCTCCGTTGCTGGATGTCAGTTTTCAAAATTAGTTCCGCCAGAAGTTTTTCGGCAAGCAGGATCTAGAATAGGTGGGTGGCTGCCCCGGCCGGCGGCAAGCCACCATCAAAAAGTTTTCCAGGTGGGAACGGGATCCTGTGGAGTCGCCGCTGTGAGCCGCCGCGGCGGTGTGTTAGAGCGGTGCGCAGGACCTGAGTGACGTAATCGTCACGTGACCGTAACCCCCGGCAAGTGAGTACGGAGTGCAGCTAAGACCAAACAACCAACGCGTTTCGGAGACGCCTGTCTCCTTCCTCAGGGTTGGTTTCTGCCTCGTACTCATCAACCTTATATAGCTGCTTGATTAGAATCCAAAAAGTTCCACGTTCACATTCAATCCTCTTGGTGCCAGAGTATCCAGGATAAAGATCCACTTAGTCTCTGCCCGGGACATTGCTTTTATAAAGTCACCACCCCTCCAGTCACGATGTACCACCGCAATGCCTGTTATTTCCATCCCCTGCACTATCCCACCATGATGTAGCACAAAATGTTGGGAAAGTGGATGACCCATAAATTTCTTTTCAATATTCCGGATATGTTCATTCATCCTTACTTTTAAGGGTCTTTTTGTTCTTCCCTCGTAAAGTTTACCAAATGGGCATTCGATAGTGTAGATGACTCCTGTTGTGCCACATGTGATACAGTCCCTAATTTGGATAGTATCATCACCTTTTTTAATACTTGTGCATTTTTTTGTTGTTGTAAGTTTACATGCATTACATTTACGACATGGAAAAAAACCTTTTAGTTTAGTAAATGTAAGCGAAGGCTGAATCAGAGAGATTTTTTTATTATTATTTTGGACTGTGGGAGCAATCATATTTCCCAAACTTTGGCCCTTCTTATATACAAAAATTGGCCGATTATTAATATTTTCTCCCAATATTTTATCCTTTTTTAAAAGATGCCAGTGTCTACTGACTATTTTACGGAGAAAATATGAATTTGAGTTGTATTTCGTAATAATAGGGATAGATTCCAGAGCTGTTTTTTACTTTTGGGGCTGCATCAATAAGTTCCTGTCTGGGTTTATTCAGGGCTATTGTTTTTGATTTTTCTAATATTGTTGCAGTATACCCTCTCTCAAGAAATTTTTTAGTTAGTATCTGTGATTCTGCTTCAAAATCCTGATGTCTAGAGCAATTTCGGTGGATCCTGGTAAACTGGCTGCCTGGAATATTGAGCAACCAGCCAGGGAGATGACAGCTGTCCAGAGGGATATAACTGTTAGTGTCCGTTGGTTTGGTGAATGTGCTAGTGTGAATTTTCAAATTTTCAATAAAAATTTTTAAATCTAAAAAATTAATTTCCGTGGTGGTGGAAGTTAAATTTAAAAAATACTGATTTTTACTAATATCTATTAAAAATTGATTTAGTGTATCCCATCCACCAGACCAGATAAAAACCACATCATCAATAAAACGCCGCCAGAGGACCAGGTTCGCGAGTAGGCCTCCCTCCGGGTAAATAAAATGTTCCTCCCAGCTGCCCACATAAAGATTTGCATAGCTGGGCGCGAACCTGGTCCCCATAGCGGTACCACATCGCTGGGAGTAGTAGTCCTCCTGGTACGAGAAGTAGTTATGAGTTAAAATAAAATTCATAAGTTCACCCAAATATTCAATTTGTTTGGGAGGAATTTTGGATAACTTATTTAAAAAATACATGGCAGCTTCACAACCTTTTTTATGGTCGATGACCGTATATAATGAGGTTATGTCTAGTGTACCAATTATGTATCCCTCCCGCCATTCTATTCTTTGGAGGAGAGATAAAATGTGTGTGCTGTCTTTCAAGTGTGATTGAAGCAGCGGGACAATAGGCTGTAAATGAGAATCTACCAATTTAGACATATTGGCCGTAAGGCATTGAATCCCGGATACAATAGGTCTACCGGGTGGATTGGTGGTGTTCTTATGAATTTTTGGCAGATAATAGAACACCGCCAAACGGGGAGGGCCAGAATTAATAAATTCAAATTCCTTTCTATTTATAAAACCTAAGTTTAGGCCCCTTCTTGTTAGAGTTTTCATTTCTTTAGTATATTCTTTAGTAGGATCTCCATTGAGTTTTTTATATGTTTGAAGATCGCTTAATAAGCGAAGTGCTTCCTTATGGTAGGATTCATGGTCCAGTATAACTATCCCACCCCCCTTATCAGCGGGACGAATAACCAGTGCTTTATTTTGTTGTAGAGAAATAATGGCTTTTCTTTCTTTGCTGGTTAAATTAAATTTAAATTTATTGCATTTTTTCTCACTGATTTTTCTAATGTCGTCTATTACCATGGTCTGAAATGTGTTCATTTGCTCGGAGTATTCATTCAATGGATTGAATTTAGATTTATTCCTGAGATTCGTATGAATAAATGGGTCCTCCTGAGCAGGTTCTACTTTTGTGCTAGGGGGGGTTTTTATATAGTACCTTTGAATAGCTAGTTTACGCATACATTTTTTTATGCCAATGTAAGCTTCAAATTTATTAAAACCGTTGGCTGGAGCATACTTAAGGCCTTTTTGTAATAGGGCCAATTCATCCTGCCCGAGGCATGTTCTACTGATTAAAGATGGTAGGTGTATTCCTTTTAAAGCTATCTATTTTGTTTTTCTTTTTGGAGAATTTCCCTCCTCTACAACCCCTTTTCCTGATTTTTTTGCTACACAGAAAAAAGGATGTTTAGTACCGTTTTTAGTATCATTTTTTGCAAAATTTCTAGTAGTTTTATTGCCATTTAGATGGACTTGGCCTGTGTTTTTTGCAGGTCTCCCTTTTTTAGATGTCCTTGCTGTGTGCAGAGGGGAATTCTGTATATGAACAACTGGTGATTGGGGAGTATCCGCCAGAGTTCGGAAACGATTCTGAGTAGCTGTAGACGTAGAGGCGGAGGTGCTCGGAAGTTGATATGAATCTGGCGGGTTTTCAGTAGGGAAATTTAAGGGACTATTAGAACCATAGTCCGCATTGAAAGCAGCCGTACCCTTTGGGGAGGGAGTAGTAGGATGTATGGAAAAATTTTCCGAAATAGAGCAGTCTTCAATGGTACTTCCCTCTACCTGATCAATAGTCTCAAAAGCTGATTCATTAGATAAAGTATCTCTAAATATACATACGGGAACTGCGTCCCTTCCAAATTTCTTCTTTTTCCTTTCTATGATTTCCTGTTCCTTATTTTTAATTCTCACTTTGAATGTTTGAAATCCTATCCTAAGCAAAATTTTGCTTATTGAAGCGTACACATCGTGCCTCCATTAGGACCTATTTGAATGTGAGACCTATTTCAGGGATATGTGGTATTTTTAGTGATTTTAGAAAAAGGTTCTTTTAATTTCTTTACAACACCATTTAAGACTTTACCAGCAGTCCCGTTATCTGTACCAGCGCATACCCATACACATCTTTGTGTATATATAATCATATCTTATCTGAAGACTGATTGATTTACTGTTCTAATCAAAATTATAAGGTTCTGATTTTAGGATCAGAGTGGATTTTGTTATCATTGTTGCCTTGTAAAGGTCTATACTGTTTTATTGTCTTTTTTTATTTAGATTGCAAAAAAAGGAGTTTGATTGAGGAGTCTGGTCTGGGACCTGACTATTTAGGGGTTTGGGCCTGTTTAGTTAGTTAGCTTTTATTAACGGCTTTGGGGGAAGAGGCTAGGTGAAAAAAGACCTATTGACTCTACCCTTTGCCAGTAATCCTGATTGCCCATTATATCTAGATTACAATTATCATGCTCACCTATAACCCTCTTTACTGTTCCTTATCTTCTCCGTCATCCCAGTCTACCACCCTGTCCTTGCACTCCACTAACATCCATATTCCAAACCTACCACACCCTTCTCCAAGACTTTTCACAAGCTGCACCAATCAGGCTGATTTCCAGTGGGCAGTTGTAAATGTACCCTTATCAGTTCAGGCTATTACATTGTACAATTCTTCTCTCGTTCATCCCTTGTACATTATTCCTTCATCTTTCTTGCACTTCTATACATACATAGATAATAGCTGTTAAGTGGCTCTTCTAGGTTTATGCGCACTACCTGCTACGTGTATATAATGGCTGGACCATTGCTCAGAACAAGCACGTTTTAGTTTGTCACTCCTGTTTCGTCGAGAGATTTTCCAACTCCCGAACTGAACTTTGGACTAAAGTTTGGGTTCAGTAACTTCCAAGGGTTTGCTCATCCTTAATTATAATCTCTCGGGAGCTGGGCTCTCGCTCCTCTTGTTTGAGTTGTTGAGCTTTGCATAACTCGGTAATGTCTGATATTGTCTGTACAAGTCCCCTCTGAATTGTAAACTGAAATGTTGACGATATATAAACTTTATTATAATTATCTATTTTGTGTTTTTTAGGAATACTTATTTTGTGTTGCGGCTGCGTTTGGATGTTTCTACTACTAAGAAGACGTACTGTATAATTTACATATATTCCAAGAAGTGGAGAGCAGTTTTCCATTGTAAATATTTTTATATATTTGTTATAATACATAATAAACATTTTGTGAATGCATTCATGTATTTGTTATGATCAATTATAGAATGCCAGCAATGTCAGTGAGTAACATTTGAAATCCATGTAATCACTCATTAGAATTACCCATTACACGAACTTTGCTCCATCTGCCATGGTCTTTCTGAATTTACTCTGCATTCTGCAGGGGAAATCTTCCCTCTAAAAAGTTCTGTCTTGCACTTCTAGTTTTGTCTGTTTTTGCCTAGTTTGTGCCTGCACGGTCAGACACAGACTTTACACAATACACAGCAGGGGCACAGTTATAAGATTATCTCAGCACAGAACATTTTATTTACACACGTCCAATTGTGGAAGTTATTATTCCAAGATCTATTGATTAAAATTAACTTTTGTTCCTGGGAAAATCTCTTTAACGTTTATCAGGAGACAATTACTGATTTCCAGATTACATAAATGTGCTCTTTTCGCACCCACCCTCAGAGACCTTAGGGCTAGATAGGAAGTCAAATACATAATGGAGAGCTCCTATGACCGCTTTCTGCAAATAGTACATAGTAAATTTTAAGAATATGGAATGGAAATAAGCTTGGGAGAATGTTGGCGTGGACCGTTAGAGCTAAAATAGTACAAAAGCATATCCCTTCCATTAAAGATGTCCATGGCTCTCAGGTCCACACCTCATCTGAAATCGCCAGTGTGTTTCCATCCTATTATTCTAAGCTTTACAACATTGATGAACCAAACCCGAACCTTATCCCAAAAGATATTTCCTCTTTCCCCCTTCAAAAAATTGTCTTAAGAACATAGAATACCCTGTTACCTCTCAGGAACTTTCATGTATAATAAAAAGAACTTCCATGGAATAAAAGCCCAGGCCCTGATAGTCTTACCACTAAATTGTATAAAACATTCCCATCTCAACTAGTTCCTTTAATGCTTCAAGCTTTCAATCATAGTTCAGATTCCTCCCTCTTTCCGTCACAAGATACTTCTGCACCCATCACAATTATTCCCAAAATGGGAAAGGACTGTATTTTCTGTGCCAGTTATCATCCAATTTCACTATTAAATGTAGATCTAAAAATGTAAGCCAAACTAATAGTAAATAGATTAAATCCACTTCTTCCAGAGTTTATCCACCCAGATCAGATTGGCTTTGTTCCTGGAAGAGACGCTCAGGATAACACCCTCAAAACCCTAGATATTATTAATTTTGCTATTTCTCATAAATCCCCACTCGTGATCCTAACTCTTGCAGCCGAAAAGGTCTTTGACAGGTTTCGTGGCACTCCATTGAACAAACACTGAACTTCTTGGGATTGGGCCCAGTCCTAAAATCTAAAATATTAGCTTTATATCAATACCAGACTTAAAATGAATGGTTCTCTTTCTGACCAGTTCTCAATCCATAACAGCACGTGTCAGGGCTGCCATCTGTCACCTCTACTGTATGTTTTGGTTATGTAGTGTCTAATGAGTGCTATTCGTAGCAACTGTGACATCCGAGGGGTTGTTATTAAAGACAGTGAATATAAATGCTCTGCATTTGCAGACCACCTTTTGATATATCTCCCTTCCTTGGTGGCAGAGCTGGGCAGGTTTGGGAAGTGGTCAAATTTAAAAATAAATGCAGACAAATCCCAAAGCCCTCAACATATCGTTGCCCTCTGAGACAACTCAATCCTTGAAACAAAACTTCCCCTTCAGATGGCCTACTGACAACTCAATCACTTATTTGGGAGTTCGTATTTCTTTAGATCTTACCAAACTATTCACTCTGAATTTACAATTATTTTTGTGAAGACTTGAGAGAAAACTGTCCTCATGGAACTGTCCTGCATTCTCATGGTTTAGTAGGATCAAAAAGGTAGAATTTTCCAGCTTCTGGTTAAAATTAGTAAAAAACTCTTTCATCCAAAATTCGATAAAACTATATCTCGCAAGATCGACAGCACAGAAAGCAAGTGACGTGTTTTGCACGAGACCGTTCTTTGTCAAAGGTTTGACAAAGAAAGGTCTTGTTCGAAACGCGTCGCTTGCCTTCTGTGCTGTCTGTCTTGGGAGATATACTTTTATCGAATTTTGGATAAAATAACATTTTTCTACTAATTTTAACCAAGAGCTGGAAATTCTACCTTTTTCCTCCATCATTGCATCAGAGCAGTTGGATTGTGGTTTTCCGTGTACAATATGGTGATCTGGCAATTTCCCATTTTTTTCATTTTGGTAGGATCAACATCTTAAAAATGACAATCCTCCCAAGGTTGCTATATCTTCTCCAGACTATTCCAATTTATATTCCCTCTCCTTTATGGAAAAAATCCAACGTGTTTTAAATCGCTTCGTGTGGTCCTCGTGCCATCCTAGAATCCTATTCAGTACTCTAACCAGAACTAAGGACGCAGGTGGCATGGGTTTACCTGATTGCTGTAGATAGCAACTCATTCCCAAATTCTGGAACTGGTTTGTGGATTTCCTTCTAAGTGCTGGCTTACCATTGTTAGGACACCGGTCCCCTCTCCGTTCCCGCTCTTCCATGGATCTGGTCCCATTATCTTTTAGTGCGAGTCATACTCGCAAAATTCTATATTTGTCTCACCCACAGAGTCCTTTCATTGACCCTTTTGGCCCCCTATCCCTATTACAGATAATCCTGGACTCCCACCAGGTACCTTATCTAGTAAATTTTTAAATACCGGTAGCTCAAAAACAAAACTCTTATGCCTCTACCAGATTGCTCCTCAAGGTCTTCTTCTACCCTTCTCAGCCATTCTACGAGGAGGACTTCCCACACTGCGTCATAATTTCAAATACATCCAATTACAGCACTTCTATCAAGCTATAGTGAATCAGTCGGACTCCTATCAACATTTGAAAAACTATGTATCTCCTCAACAAACATGAAACATGCAATTTCAATCCTATATAAATTTCTGTCAATAACTGACCTAGAATCTCTCCCTCACTTTTGTAGAACCTAGGATTCGGAACTTCAACTAAAATTTTCAAACAATCAGTGGAATTGATGCTTCCATCTTCCCCATAAATTGTTTATTGCAACCAAAGCCCAAGAGACAAAATTATAAGATTCTCTCCAGATGGTATCGGGTACCCTCAAGTTCTACACAAGTGGTTCCCACACACCTCTAACATATGTTGGCATGTGAGGGAACTTTAGTTCATATTTGGTGATCTTGCAGTGCCTTGGCTTCATTTTAGGAGGATGTTCTCAAGATGAATTGGGAAGTTATTGGTATAACTAGTCCTAACAAACCATAAGCTATTCTTTTATTCATGTTTTTTATTTTGGGAACAAGCGTAAAAAAAAATAAAAATCACTCCCGAGCAGGCTGGATAAAAATCTTGATTTTTTAAAAAAAATCAGATTTTTTTGATTTAAATCAGATTTTTTTTATTTAAATCATTTGATTTAAATCAGATTTTTTAATCAAGTTGTACACAAGCAAAACTTTGTCTTTTTGCAAATCTAATTGTTTTACACAAATAAAAATATTAAAACAGTTGATTATGAAACCTAATAATTTTTATTTGCACTATTAAACACTCAGAATTGAACTACAGAGAGTAAGTACTTTTTAACAATAGCCTATCTCTAACGTTTGAAGTAAGCAAACATCTTCAGTGAATACATCAGTCCTTTAAGCCTACTGTTTATTTAGGACTTTTAATAGGAAAACCAGTTGTCCTGCTTTAGCAGTTCCTAAGCGGTTTCGGACTGTTGTGTGCACAAAAGCAAATGAAGAAAACAATCTCTCTACTCCTGCGGATGAAGCCGATGCAGTCAGTAGCTGAGTAGCTAGATTTATTATCTTTGCTGGAAGAACAAGTGATTGCGACTTCCACCAGTCCAGTGGTTTTAGTTCATTAACGACGTTATCTGCAAACATGTATTTTTGAAATGGTGCAGATTCACACTTCAATTTCAGCACAGTTGCCACAATGTCATGGTTAGTATTGGCGAGCCACTCCATTGCAGAGTTGATTTCCGCCTCAGATAATTTTTTCCCTCTGTAGATGGGATGCAAGATATTGGCTAAATAGTGTTCTTCTTTTAATGCTTGGTCCTTGCGGTGCTGTATTGCAACCTTTACATTGTTTGAGAGGTTCAAGCGATCTAGAGAACCTTCTAAATCTTTCCAAACTTCTGTGGCATCAGCTATGGTTGCAGTATCTTTCTGCATTTTATCCAACGCAATCGATATTGGCTTTAACCTTTCCAAAAGGTCCTCGGCATTTCTCTTCACACCAAGATTTAATACTTTGCTTCGTATATTAGCATCAATTTTATCCCGATGTGTTTCGCAAATGGACAGTAATTTTGACCAGTTGTTAATAAACAGTTCCAAGCAGTCAGCCAAGGTATTCCATCTAACATCTTGTGGTAGAACCAACTTCAGTCCTCCCATTTCCTTGTAGGTTGCATGTGCAAAATGATTATTGCGGAAATATTTAACAATTTCTACAACATGTTCCTTGACACCCGAAATATGCAGGTCTTTTGCCAAAAGATGCAACAAATGGGCAGAACAACCGTATGTAATGACATTTGTGTCATCCTCATGTGCCAGTTCCGCTCGCATTTTTGCCACATTGCTTGCGTTATCAGTAACTAAGCTCCTTACTTTACATCCAAACTGTTCTTGGCATTGGTGAATTGAGTTCTTAGCAATTTCAAGTAAATATTCAGCAGTATGTGAATTTCCAGATGTGTCGATTGTGTCTGTAAGGTAAGTTTCACCATCTTCTGTTGTGACACAAGTGCAAATTATGGGGTCGTTGTGGATGTTGCTCCAACCATCCAAGCTCATGTTAACAACCTTGTCTTTCAAATATTTTGTACAAGCCGCTCTTTCTATGTCGTATACAGCCTGAAGATGTTTTCCTGAGATATCAAATCTACTTGGTGGTTTGTAGCCTGGTCTAATTCCTTCGATCATTTGTACAAACAATGGGTGCTCAACTAGTCGGAAAGAAGAATTGGTTGCAAATATGAATTTAGCAATTAATTCATCAAAATGTTCTTTCTGGCTCGTCGTAGTCTTTAAGATGAATTTTTCTACACTTTGCACGCAAAGTTTTTTTTTGGGCTGCTTTGTTGAAGTTGTACCCAGATATTGATTGTCACGTGCAGCACAAGCCATATTTGACCCTGAAAGCACAGAAATTAAAAATATAAATCGACTGCGTATTTGAAGAAATATAACGAAAATATTTTGAAACAAACTTTTTGAACAATGTAATGGTCCTCGTCCTATAAGGGCTGTCTCAAAAGTTATGCTACTCAAGTTTTCCGGTGAAGTTGCTGTAATACTGGTAACTAATATCAGAGCAACTGAAAAAAATTATGTCACAAAAGTTTTAAAAATGTTTTTTTTAAAATGGTCAATTTGGCAGACTTCAAAAGTGAATTGCAGCCTACAATAAAAAAAAAAATAAGCGTATACACACTTTATTTTTACTTAAAGGACATGTGCACCTTTATTTTTTAAGGTGCAGTGTGCACATGTCCTCCCCCCGCAGCTCTCTTACCTCCGATGTCAGCGCTGCGGGGATCCGTGGCTTCGTTCTGCCCGTCCGCGAGCGCGCCTCCATTCATTTCAATGGAGCGTGCGGCCCGCTGACGTCACGCCGCTGGATCACTGCGAGTAGGCCGCAACCGGAGGACGGGAGGCGGACGGTCAAAACGAAGCCACGGATCTCAGCGCTGCGGGGATCGGAGGTAAGAGCGCTGCGGGGGGGGGAGGACATGTGCACCTTAAAAAAATAAAGGTGCACATGTCCTTTAGCGTTAATTTTCTGTGAAATATTGCCTTAACATAAATTTAAATTCTATACTCCAGAACTACTAGTGCTAGAAATTTCTCTTTTCATAGACTTTAACCATCCCAGTAAAATGTCTGTTAAAAAAATAGGTTGTAATTGCCAGACTTACTAGTACTAGGCTCCTGGTGCATAAGAAGCTGTGGGGGTTCATTGACATTAGTTGTATCACTATCAACATCTTCATTTCCCTTCTGGTTGCAGTTTTCATAATGTGATTTCAAACGGCAAACAAGTCCTTGGATATCCTTTTGGCAGTATTTGCACTTTGCTCTTGCACCTTTCTTTCCAAGATCTGCTGCTGGCATGTCAACAAACTGAACCCAAATAGGGTCTCTCTTACGACCTGCCATGGCTCACACAGATCACTTATGAAGTTTGATTGTTACTACAGCCAAGTACTGCTGACTATCCAACAAGTTTGGGCATGTCAACTGAATGGAAAAAGAAACTAAACCAAAAGTGAAACCAAGCTAGAAGTGTGGAATTAAAGGGGCAGTATGAACAAAATGTGGAGGCTATTAATAGTTTATACAATTAAGACATGCTGCTTTTAAACACCTACCTATTGCCATATAGTAAAACAAAAAAGATTTTTACTTACTTTGGGGTCCCCCCCTCACCCTGGCGTTAGATCGTTGCCCCTAGTTTCGTCCGTGTAACTATGGGCGCACATGCGCACTTCTCTCACTTCTCATTTTAATCGTGATTTATATTAAAAAAAACCTTTTGATTTAAATCAGTGATTTAAATCATGATTAAAATCATGATTTAAATCGATCCGATTTAAATAGAAAAAAATCTTTTGATTTAAATCGTGATTTAAATCGGCGTGATTTAAATCAATCCACCCTGCTCCCGAGACATCTGCTCCAAGCAGCCAAAACAATCATTCCCCGTCAATGCAAAACCACTAAAGTTCCATCCCTAGAGGAATGGTTCACAGAAATTGCAAGAACTCAACACATGGAATTACTGATCACAAATTCTTAGGAAGAAAGGAATAAAATAGCCAACAAGTGGTTCCATTGGGACACCTTTCTAGCTTCTCCTCTGTACAGATCCATTGGAAGCATCTGTTCTAAATATCTTTCTACTA
This sequence comes from Ranitomeya variabilis, assembly GCF_051348905.1. NCBI lineage: Eukaryota > Metazoa > Chordata > Amphibia > Anura > Dendrobatidae > Ranitomeya > Ranitomeya variabilis. The sequence continues at coordinate 855,670,607 of NC_135233.1, read as the reverse complement.
AAATGATGCTTCTCTCCTATATATTAATTTCTACAAAGTTTGATTTCCGCTTATGACCACCTTTCATTTTTGTTCTGGGACTGTCTGCAATCCTATCCCTCTTTTCAGGTCTGTTTATGAATACCTGGCATGAGCGGTGTTGCACTTTGTTCTTCTTCTCAGTCCTATTATGTTCCTAGGACCTTATTTCCTTAAATTCTGTAGGAATAAACAAAGAAAAAGAGAAAAGCAGAAAAAGCATAAAGAAAAGAGAGAGGTGGGGGGGAGGGAGGAAAAGAGATGGAGAAGGGTGTTCAAAGGTGGAGCCCAAAGATTCAGCTCAAGCAGTTTAATCTTGTTCAGACAAACATCTTTGTTCAGCTTCAGCATAACTCGACACTGCTGAGCCAACCCAGCTGCTGTTATTAGGCCTTTAAGCCCTGGGTTTGATTATGGAAATTACATTTTTCATCCAGACAATTGCGATTGCTCCTAAATCCTGGACCTAAAATCCAGTTAAATTAACCCTTTTAGTCACTTAGTATTACTGGTACAGATTTTATGTTACCAAGGCCAACCACCTCAGTGACATATCTGCCATCAAGGACCATATTTCCTCCTGCTTTTTTACATAAAGAGGGATATTCATCACATCTCATATAACATTTATAGAACTCAGGCAGTGGGGGGTCTGCAGTGTATAAATCATATAGGAGACACTGAGATTGGTTAATATACACCATATAGGATACACTTAGGCTAGGGTCACATTGCGTTAGGGCAATCTGTTAAGCGCATAGCGCTAGCGGGTTGCGCTAACGCAATGCTTCCCTAGGGTCCGCGTTCGGCGTCCCCGCTAGCGCAGATCCCCGATCTGCACTAGCGAGGAACGGACCTCGGGCGCGCCGCGGACGCTGCAAGCAGCGTCCGAGGTCCGTCACTCAAATGACGCGACATCGCTAGCGCCCGCCCAATGTGGGCGGGCGCTAGCGACGCGCTCACTATTACAGGCTATGGCGGCGTTAATGGACTACGTTAACACCGCGTTATGCCGCGGTGTAACGTAGTCCGTTAAACGCGGTCACATAACGCAATGTGACCCTAGCCTAAGACAGTTGCTGAATATATATCACTTACGATACACTGAGACTCTGCTGTATCTACGTCACAAAGGAGACACTGGGAATGCAGCCTTAATTGTTAGGGATGGGAGTGCAGAGCGTTCTAACTCTGCCCACAAAGAATGTCCTGGCTCTGGCCTAGTTTATCAGGAGATAAACCTGCATTGTATGCACCACAGCTTTCAATAGTGAATTCTGCTGCTCGCTTGCAGTCTTAGACTTCGCTCCCACGATGAGCTTTTGGTTCATTTTTGACGCTGCATAAAAAAAACAGCCCCATACAGTTCCAGCCAAGTGGATGGATTATAGACCTCTCAAGGCCACTGCTCTTTTATTGTTCGCAGGATAAACTGACCTGTGGTGCGCGTTTCTAATCCGGAGCATGTCAATTTTTCTTGTGAGTAGGTTAAATTTTCTGTGCAGGTTTTTCCCATAAGCTTGCATTAGATGCGTAAAACCCGCAGGTATAAAGATCGCCCAGGCGTTTTTAGTTTCCACGGTGAAAACGCATGTACTCCGCATCTAAGTGTATCAATAAAGTTTTGTGAAAGACAAATACCAGGAAGTGTCAAACACAAAGCAGCTTTTTATAAAGCATGACACACCAACAAGAGACAAAATGCAGCCTTAAAAACTCAGTGAAACACATGTAAAAAAAAAAAAACCTCACAGAAGAATACAATGAAAAAAGGCAAGTAGCCTAATTTAAATAATAGGTCAAAAACTCACCCAAAGCTCATCGTGGGAACGTAGCTTGAGGAAAAAAAGAGCTGGTGGCACAAGCACTGTGGTCCCCGGGAGTCTGTTTGGGGGCCAGAAGAAATGACAAGAGTCCCCACCTATGTAAATGGCGATGTCACTGCTGATCCTGATTTCCATTCAGAAGACGCGGTGAACTTTACAATATAAGAGGATGGGAAGGCTCAATAGACCAACGTGCCTTTTTTTAAGCGTTTTTGCTTAAAAAAAAAAATGCCAGTATAAAAGACACCTAAAAAACGATGGAAAAATGCTCAAAAAAACATTTGTCAAAAAGGGGCTCAGTAAATTGACAAAATGCTAAAAAGCTGCTTCAGGATTACATAGCACCAGAGAAAAGGAGAGTCCATGAAATGTCTACTGTTTGAAAACTGGATGTTTTTGGCCACTTAAGAAAATCGAATTGTTTAAACATAATCTGTAGGAGCAATCCAGATGGGTCAGAAATGTTGCAGATTTGCACAGGTAAAATCCACAAAATCATAGAGACTAGTGATGAGCGAGTGTACTCGTTGCCCGGGTTTTCCCAAGCACGCTCGGGTGACCTCGGAGTATTTATGACGGCTCGGAGATTTAGTTTTCATCGCGGCAGCTGAATGATTTACATCTACTAGCCAGGCTGAGTACATGTGGGGGTTGCCTGGTTGCTAGGGAATCCCCACATGTAATCAAGCAGGCTAGTACCTGTAAATCATTCTGCTGTCACGATGAAAACTAAATCTCCGAGCAGTCATAAATACTCGGAGGTCACCCGAGCGTTCTCAGGAAAACCTGAGCAACGAGTACACTCGCTCATCACTAATAGAGACATGTCTGGTTTTGATCCGAATCATGGATCAAACCCGCCAACGCAAGTCTCTGGGTTCATGAAAAAATCAGAGTGCACTAGGATGCCAAATGCTCTTCATCCAATTTTCGTGTTTCTGTGATAGATGCTTGAGAAATAAGTTTTCTTATTGTGAGGACCTGACCATGGACTAAAGATTATTGGAGCCATGAACGTAGATGGCTCTAAGGCTATGTGCACACTTTGCAGATTTGACTGTGGAATTTTCTGTGCAGATTCTGCATTTCTTGGCAGAAAACGCAGGTCAGAATCTGCGCCTTTTTTTGGTATGTGCACATGTTGCAGATTTTTGTGCAGATTTCTTCCTTTTTTTTACCCCTGCAGATTTCTATTATGGAATGGGTGCGGAAACACAGAAGATAGGCACAAAGAATTGATATGGTCCTTTTTTGAATCTGCTGCATTTTCCGTGCAGATTTTTCCGCACAGCATTTCTTTTTGCCATTGATTTACATTGTACTGTAAATCACTTGCAGATCTGCAGCGTTTCTGCGCGGAAAAAAAAGCTGCAGATCTGCAGGAAATCCGCAAAGTGTGCACATACCCTAAGAGATCCAGACTTTTTTCAGCAAGGAGCACAGGCTACATCGATCTTATTTTTGTGTTTTATTAAAGATTTGCTTGCTCATCAGTTTAAGGTGCACAAATCTCTCCTGGACAGTGTTCAGCCTCAGGAATCGATGTTTCCAATCAGTCACAGTAAGCAAAGGAAGCTGTGAAGGCTGAATCTTATGTACAGTTGAAACCAGAAGTTTACATACACTATATAAAAAGACACATCTGCATGTTTTTCTTAATATCTGACATGAAATCAGAATAAACCTTTCCCGTTTTAGGTCAATTAGGATTACCATCATTGCCAGAATGAGAGAGAGAATGTTTTAAGGCATTTTTATTCCTTACTGCAAAGTCAAAAGTTTACATACATTTCATTAGTATTTGGTACCGTTGCCCTTAAACTGAATGACTTGGGTCAAACGTTTGGGATATCCTGCCAGAAGCCTCTCACAATAGTTGGTCGGAATTTGGGCCCATTACTCCTGACAAAACTGAAGTAATTAATCCAGGTTTGTAGGTCGCCTTGTTGGCAGCTGACTTTTCAGCTTTGACCATACATTTTCAATTGGCTTTAGATCAAGGCTTTGTGATGGCCACTCCAAAACATTGACTTTGTTATCCTTAAGCCACTTTGTTACCATGAAAACCAATAGAGATATTAAAGATCCTCCAAGAACGAAATAAGAATTATTTTAATTACAAATGCACATTAAGAAATAATGACGACATAGATCCAAGGAGATGGCAACACATGCTGTACAGAAAACGAAAAACACTGGGCAAGGGCATAGATCATCAATACATGTGGAAGTTGTTGAGTATAAAGTGCATAGAGAAATAGGTAAACACCTGTTGCAAGCAATATTTCATGTAGCATCAGTTATTAAGATGAGTTGGCATATGTCATGCCGGACCTCTCAGGGGGTAACATAATGTATAGGATACAAAACAATATTTCAAAAAGTGAAAAGTGCTTGAGATGCAGAAATAATGCTAGGCGATGCTGGAAGATACCCCAAACCCGTGTTGTGTATCAGAAGGGATGGATGTCGGAGGTAACGCTAGTGGCATTAATCCATGCCTTAAGTCCACAGACAGGTCAGGGAAAATAATGCTCACAAGAATGACATTTTTGTTCCCGCAATGTTTGAATCAGGGTTACCAGGTAAGTACAGTTAAGTCCATATATATTTGGACAGAGATAACATTTTTCTAATTTTGGTTATAGACATTACCACAATGAATTTTAAACAAAACAATTCAGATGCAGTTGAAGTTCAGACTTTCAGCTTTCATTTGAGGGTATCCACATTAAAATTGGATGAAGGGCTCCTTAACATGTGCCACCCTGTTTTTAAAGGGACCAAAAGTAATTGAACAATTGACTCCAAGGCTATTTCATGGACAGGAGTGGACAATCCCTTTGTTATGTCATTCTCAATTAAGCAGATAAAAGGCCTGGAGTTGATTTGAGGTGTGGTGCTTGCATTTGGAAGATTTTGCTGTGAAGTAAACATGCAGTCAAAGGAGCTCTCCATACATACGATCTGCTCCAAAGCCTATTACTGAACCCACGAAGAGGTTTAAAGAACCCAGGTTGGGACAGTCATGTCACCTGGCAATATACCTCACTTTGCTCGATCAGCCTCCTAAGCTTTCCACTACCTCCTCTCTGTGGGTGTCCACCAAAACCAGGTTGCCACTAGTTGGGGTAATTGACCCTTCATGCCCCAAAGTTACAGAAGTTCCAATCCTTTCGGAGCCAGCGGAAGGATGACACTGACATTTGCACCATCTTGTGTTTTTGCTGGAACTGTACTATAGGTTGTTGTTGGCTGGAGTTCGATATCCGTGCCACGTTCGTATCATCTCCAAGCTCCTCTCCTCTTCTCGTCCAACTACATGCACCACCGACCCCATTCCTTCACACCTCCTCCAGTCTCTCTCTCCAGTCGTCACAACTCACCTAACTACAATCTTTAATCTCTCCCTCTCCTCTGGCATTTTCCCCTCCTCCTTCAAACACTCTATCATTACTCCATTACTAAAAAAAAACCCCACCCTTGACCCATCATGCGCAAACAACTACAGACCGGCCTAGTCTACTCCCGCCTTACCCGTTACCTCTCCACTCATTCCCTCCTAGACCCTTCACAGTCCGGGTTCCGCCCCCTACATTCGACAGAAACTGCACTCATCAAGGTGACCAATGACCTTCTGACAACAAAATGTAACGGTGATCACTCTCTGCTCATTCTCCTTGATCTTTCTGCAGCTTTCGACACGGTTGACCACCCTCTCCTACTCTCTAGGCTCCAGTCACTAGGCATTAAGGACACTGCTCTCTCCTGGTTCTCTTCCTATCTTTCTGAACGCTCCTTCAGTGTTCTGTTCTCCGGCTCCACTTCATCTCCTCTTCCTCTCACTGTCGGGGTACCTCAGGGCTCAGTCCTTGGCCCCCTTCTCCCTCCAATTGGACAGACCATCAGCAGATTTGGCTTTCAGTACCATCTTTATGCTGATGACACACAACTATACACGTCAGACCCTGACCTTACCCCCGCTGTACTACAGAACGCCACTGACTGTCTGTCTGCAGTCTCTAACATCATGTCCGCTCTCTATCTGAAACTCAACCTCTCCAAAACTGAACTTCTTCTGCTCCCGCCTTCTACTAGCCTCCCTAAATCTGACATTTCCCTCTCCGTGGGTGGCACCATAATAACGCCTAGGCAGCAGGCACGCTGTCTGGGTGTTATGTTTGACTCCGATCTCTCCTTCACCTCCCACATACAATCTCTTGCCTGCTCATGCCGCTTACACCTAAAGAACATCTCTAGAATACGCCCTTTTCTCACCATGGAGACCACAAAAACTCTCACTGTCGCCCTAATCCACTCCCGTCTGGACTACTGCAACTCTCTATTAATTGGCCTCCCCCTCACGCGACTTTCCCCTCTCCAGTCTATCCTTAATGCAGCAGCCAGGGTCGTCCATCTGGCTAATCGTTACTCGGACGTGTCCGCTCTTCGCCAGTCGTTACACTGGCTGCCCATTCATTACAGGATACAATTCAAAGTACTTGTTCTCACCCACAAAGCTCTCCACAGTGCGGCACCCCCTTACATCTCCTCCCTCATTTCTGTCTATCGGCCTAGCCGACCGCTGCGCTCTGCAAACGACTTTCGACTAACCTCTGCACTAATCCGTACCTCCCACTCCCGACTCCAAGACTTCTCCCGTGCTGCGCCAATCCTCTGGAATGCTCTACCCCAAGATATTAGGACCATCCACAACTTGCATAGTTTTAGGCGCTCGCTCAAAACTCATTTGTTCAGAGCGGCCTATCACGTTCCCTAATCAGTCATTTTATGTTTGTGTGTGTGTAGCCCATTCACTATCTCCATCTACCCCCCACCCCCTGAAGATGGCTGGACCATCATTGTAAATACATCATTGTAAATACACACCTGTACTTTGTATCTCCCCACCTCATTGTAGATTGTAAGCTCTCACGAGCAGGGTCGTCTTATTTTGTCTTATTTTGCTTTATTACTGTATTGTTAACATTGTTACCTATGACTGTTGTGTTTGAAACTGTTAAACTGTAAAGCGCTGCGGAATATGTTGGCGCTATATAAATAAAGATTATTATTATCAGTGATCTGGATTTGAGGAATTATCCTAAGTACTGTGCAAGGTACAGACTAGGGCCATACTTGAAGGCGCTAGACAACAGACGAGACTACGAGTTACATTCAAGAGATATCCATCTGAATTCAGTATAAACTTCCACTTTGAGTAGTACATATCAATTGTCAGACTAGCCCCACCTGAAGAAGCTAATTAATGGAGGGCAGTCTTCAATGTGCTGTATTAACACCTGTGTCCTCCTTTGGATGAAGTAGTTAAGCTGCAAGCAACAGTGAAGCACTAGTTATGGTTATTCAACCAAAAAATGAGACAAGCATGCCTGGCATAAGACAAACTCTGAAGACTAATAACGAGGCCCTGTGCAGCCATGATATGCGACTACCTGAAGTCAAATCATGAGCTGTATCCCAGACATGCAGCCTAATCTTAGCCTAGAGGTCAGAGGCCTAGCTGCTAGTGATGAGCGAGCATGCTTGGGTGATCTCCGAGCATTTGTTAGTGCTCGGAGATTTAATTTTTGTCAGCGTAGCTGCATAATTTATGGCAGCTAGACAGCTTGAATACATGTGGGGATTCCCTAGCAACCAGACAACCTCCACATGTACTCAGGCTGGCTAGCAGCCGTAAATCATGCAGCTGCATCGACAAAAACTAAATCTCCGAGCAGTCACAAATACTCAGAGACCACCCGAGTGTGCTCGGAAAAACTTGAGCAACGAGTATAGGCCTAGGAGGGAGAGAGACAGAGAGAGAGACACACCTTTTTTCCAGATTTGAAAATCCTTCAGAGCATGCTCAGAGGGGGAAAAAAAAAAAGAGAGATCTTTTTTCCGGATTTGAAAGTCCTTCCAGGCATGCTCAGAGGGGAAAACCGGGATCCGTCGCTGGATTCCAGTGTGTGACGGTCAGCGACGGATCCTGCGTCCATAGGCTTCCATTATAGCAGACGACGGGCAGCGCAGGATGCGTCGCTGACCGATTTTCCGACGTGCAGAAAAAACGTTCCTATGAACGTTTTCTCTGCATGACGGACCTCTATTTTCCGACGGATCCAGTGCACGACGGATGAAACGGATGGCCGTCACAATCCGTCGCTAATACAAGTCTATGGGAAAATGCAGGATCCTGCTAATTATTTTGCAGGATCCTGCATTCTCAAAAATCAACGGATTGTGACAGAAGCTGAAAAACGCAAGTGTGAAAGTAGCCTTAAAAGCAACATTACACCGTGCACTTGTGCTGGCTCCACACCCATTAGGGGGAGCTGTTAATGCCAAGAGCCTAAAATGGAGGTAATCAGTGTCACAACAAAAATGCGTCACATCAGAACTGCTGCATTATTGCAGATGATGCACAGGCTGGCTTTTGGCTGAGGGACCTCTCACAAAGAGGTGTTGGCCACGGATTGGTTGATGTGGAGAGGAAGGCCGAGACAAAGCCTCCCTCCCCCACCACAAACCCCCTGAGCCTGGGTTGGTACAGAGACTGATGGCTGAGGGACCTCTACCCAGAGAGGTGTCAGCACTGGACTGCTTGATCCTTCTGAATCTGTACAACTGAGCTCCACAGGAGACCTTCACTCTAGGAGCAACCTCTCATGCTAATGTCCGCTATAGGAGGGGCCTTTTAACTCTCTGTGATCCTGTCCCACTAAAGGTCAGGAAATTACCTCCTGTGGTACCATCCGGAGGGATGTACTGGAAAGTAGCATCTGCATAAAAATTGAAGAGAAATGGTGACAGAATGCAGCCATGTCTGATGCCTCTCTCTACTTTGAACCAAGCTGTGTCACCATGTTCAGTTCAGATTGTTGCTTCTTGGTCGATGTGAAGCAAGCCTGCACAACCTGTATGCGACCAGCCGAAGTATGTTGTGCAGCCAGCTCAGCTCCCTCCATCCTAAATCCATCCTGTATTCGCTACTGAAAGGTGCAAATGCATTTGAAAAATCGCTGCTCTAGGACTGAGGCAGAGCAACACTTGTCTGTCCTGGCCCAGACGTGTGATGAGGTCAGCACGCCACTGACATCACCACACTGCTGCTGGAGCACGGCTGCTGAGGCTGAGCGGGCACCGGTAAGCACTCCAGGAGACAAAGATGAAATGTTTGTTTTGTGCTGGTGTTACTTTCCAGGGACCATTTTGGAACAATGGGGAAAATTATGAGGCTATGGGGGACATTATGGAACAATGGGAAGCATTGGGGGACATTATGGGGCAGTAGGAACACTATGGAGACCATTATGGGGGACAATAAGGGACATTATCGACCATTGAGGGACATTATGAGGCAAGGATGAAGATTATGGGGCAATGAGGGTCACTATGAAGGCAATGGAGGGCACAAATGGGGCCATTATGGGACAATTAGGTTTTTTTTATACCTCTGGGGGAACCAATACTAACTAAAATCCCAACTGCTCCGGAGGAAGTCTTGACGAAACGTGCGTTGGGGCGGCAGGGACGGTCTCCCACTGACACATCACCTGTATATTCCATTGGTAAGACATGTCCTATATACTTTTTCATATATTGGGATTTTAGTTAGTATTGGTTCCCCCAGAGGTATATTATATGCAATTGCACTTTATTTAATTATTTTCTAACTAACCCTTAGGGCCCCTTCACACTGGTCGATTCTGCTACGATTACGACGCATTTGCGTCATATTCGACATCGCAGTACGAGCTCGTAGCCAGCGGTCACACTCTACGATGTTAACGCTTTTTCTGACGTAGTTGCGATGTGAACGTCACGCGTCGCAATCGTACGCTACCCTTCACACCGCCATAGTCCTACGACTCCGAGCGTGACGTATTACCAGCATGGGCGTGCTAAAACGTCACGCCCAATCAGGAGACAGGTATGCGGAAGCCCAACCCACGTAGTCGCATTACGAGCTCGTATGACCGCCGTCACATACTACGATTTCGACCGCCACAGCGAGACATTTACGACGAAAGAAAGTTCTGCTCTTTCTTTCACATCGTACGATGCTGGGCTGCGTCGCAAATCGTAACGCCATGTCACACTTTGCAACCTCGGAACGAGGACGGATAAACGTCACAAATCGAACGCTCGTTCAGACTTTGATTGCACAGTGTGAAGGGGCCCTTAGGTGGTTCCATTGACTCTTGAACTAATATGATCTTATTTAAGTAGAATTGTACATGTACACTTATGTGTGGCATGGGTTAATTATCCTTACCTATATGTCAAGGTGCTCATTATGTCAGTGGTAACGTGTCCTTGTTAATATAATGTCCAGTAGTTTCTTGTTCTTAATTTATTGGATTAATAAAAGTACTATTTTAAAGGATTATACTCGCAGTGTTGGTCTATATGCACCACGTGGTAGTTGATTTATATATGGGGCTGACCTGACATTACAATTGATCGCTGTACTAAGCTTGGTGCTGTGTATATATTTACTGTTGGTGGTTCTGATGCTGCATTCAAGTACTGATGGTAGTTCTTGCTCTCCATTCATGTACTGATGGTGGTTCTGGCACCGCATACATGTGCTGACAATGGTTCTGATCTTGCACATGTAGCTATCCAAATTTTACTTCATGGCTATGTTAAAATTTAAAAATCCTCAAAACATAGAGATTTGAGATTATGAGCAGGATTCAATGAGTTTCTGTTGTAAAAACTCAATTTAAGTATATATTGAAACAGATTTTTTTTTTTTTTAGCAGAAACTTCCCAAATCCTCCTCAAATACTGAAAAACTTGGTTTTGGTGATTTATTAATGTACTGATGGTGGTTCTAGTGATGTATTCATGCAAGTACCGCTTTTAAAATGTTTGCAGCCCTTGGGATTCGTTCAGTATGGCAATGTGGCCTTTGGTCCAAAAAAAAACGTTGTGCACCCCTGATGGAAAGGTTCCTAATGAGGCTGATAAGATGGTTCAGCACACCCATATCCTTTATGGTATTCCAAAGTTTCTCCAGGCGGGTGTGTCACCACGTGCGTTTTCCTTTGATTCCTTTCTTCTGATGCTGCTCCCTGCACTTCCGGATGTATTATTGGAGTGGGCCGTGTGAGAAGAGGCCGGGAGCAGAATGCATGCAGCCACATACACGCCGGCAAGCATTCAGACACAATCTGGTAAGTGAGCACTGTCAATCAGAAGACAGGATAGGGCCCCAATATGCAAATGAGGAGGGGTAGCAGCGCACCAAACTAGGCCACACCAAGGGTGCACTGAAACCTCCTCATTTCCATACGAATTAAAAGTTATTTTGTCAGGCACCGTACCAATAACCAGTGCAATGCTAGTACGTACGTGACTATCCTAACTGTGATGGTGCCAAGTCCACGAGAACTCTTATTTTTCTGGCCGACACGAGGGCTTGTTTTTTGAGGGACGAGTTGAATGACACCATACATTTTACCACATACTGTATTGGAAAATGGGGGGGAAAAAATCCAGCTGCGGTGAAATTGTGAAGAAAAAAAAAAAATTTGCAATTCTCACATTGTTTTTACTTTGTAAATTTTGTGGGAAAAATGACCTCGCAATACAATTCTGATCATCGATTTTTATTATTTTAGTGGTGAAAAAAATAAGTGTGTGTGTGTCACCATTTCCGAGACACATTTTTACTATTCTGCTGATGGATCTGTGTGGTGGCTTATTTTTTGCAGGGTGAGACGTTTTTATTAGCACTATTTTGGGACAGATGTGACTTTTTGATCACTTGTTAGAGCCTTTTTTGAGTTATTGCAGAGACTAAAAACTCGTAATTTTGGAGTTCTTGAATTTTTTCCATTCACGGTGTTTACTGATTGGTTTAAATGGTTTTATACTTTGATAGACTGGACTTTTCTGAACACGGTAATACCACATGTATTTTTTAAAATATTTTTATTTTAAACGGGGGCGATTTGAACTTAGTTAAAATTTAAGGATGAAAAAAAAATTAAAAACTGTTCTAGTTAGCCCTCTTAGGGGGCTTGAAGATGTCATCGTCTGATCCCTTGCACTATATACAGAAATGCCACAGCATCGCTGCATATAACAGAAAGCACAGTCTCTTTTGAAGCTCGGCCACAGGCATGGTTTCAAAGGAGCTCCGTAATGACAAGCACGGGAGTCATCAGCTGACGCCTGGCTGTCATGACAGCCTAGCGACGATCTGCGATCACGTCACGGGCATACCAATGGGCAGAGAAAATGACTCACACATCTGCGCATGTTAAATGACGCGGTCAGAGATTGACAGTAGCATTTAACAAGTTAACAACTGAGGGCTGAGCACTGCTCCACCCGCGATTGTTAGCAGCAGGTCCTGGCTGAGATACACAGCCATCACCTGCCGAGTATGGGGTGACCTGCTTCCTACATGCGATGTACATGTAAGGCGATGTCGTGAAGGGGTTAAAATGCATTTTGGGGGAGACAGATTAAAAAGCACTGACAGCTGAATCTGGCACTACTAACAAATCACAGCAAAAAGCCGGATTACTCACCGGTAATGCCCTTTTAATGAGCCACGACAGCACCCACTTTGAGAGAGGGACCCGCCCATAGGAACAGGAAACCTACAGAGATAAAAAGGGCGGCCCCCCTCTCCTCCTCAGTTGTTTTTCAGAGTACAAGAGGAACCGCCATTGTTAAATTAGTATACATTCTTAATTATTAGTATATTTTATTATATCTATAATCACCCATGAGAATATCTTGTATTAATAACTATACATATCTACTAGGGTGGGAAGTGACAGGGTGCTGTCGTGGCTCATTAAAAGGGCATTACCGGTGAGTAATCCGGCTTTTTACCCTTCGCCACGACAGCACCCACTTTGAGAGATTTGCAGAGAACCTTCACCTGGGTGGGATTACCGTACTAAGGACGGCTCTCCCGAATGCTAAGTCAGAAGCGGAAGACAGATCAAGCCTATAGTGTCTATAGAAAGTTGAAGGCGACGACCAGGTTGCGGCCTTACATATGAGCTCGATGGGAATGTCTTTATTCTCCGCCCACGAGGATGATACGGCTCGAGCTGAATGCGCCTTTACTCCCTCTGGAGGACTTTCGCCTTTTGACAAGTATGCAAGATGGATAGCCTCTCTGATCCACCGGGACAAGGTAGCTTTCGTGACTCCATGGCCTTTTCGATGACCCTGAAAAGACACAAACAGAGCCCTACTCTGTCTGCAAGAGCGGGTTCTGTCTATGTAGCCCAGGACTGCTCTTTTAACATCAAGCATATGTAGTTTTTCCTCCTCTGAATTTGCTGGATTATCATAAAAGGAAGGTAGAAAAATCTCTTGGGCTCTATGGTATTTTGTAGCTACCTTAGGGAGGTATGAAGGATCAGGTTTGAGAACTATCCTATCCTGATATGTTATTAGGAATGGAGGGTCTATAGAGAGGGCCTGGATGTCACCCACTCTTCTGGCAGAAGTTAAGGCTATCAGTAAAGCTACCTTGTATGTGATGTTTTTTAGAGGGATAGAATATAAAGGTTCAAAGGGAGGACCAGATAAGGCGTCTAGGACTAGATTCAGGTCCCAGGGCGGCAGGCGTGGAACATGAACCGGTGTACACCTCTCGCATGCCTTAATAAATCTCGCTACCCATCTATTACTAGCTACGTTAGCACTATAGAGGGCTCCCAGGGCAGACACTTGAACTCTCAGAGTATTAACCGATAACCCCATCTCACGACCTTTCTGTAAAAATTCAAGGATGGCTTTAACAGGAACCTTAGAGAAGGGTTTTGTATAGAAGTTGAGGAATTTTCTCCATACTCTGCTATAGATTAGAGTTGTAGATTTTTTTCTGCTCAACAGTAATGTATTGATTAGTTCTTGAGAAAACCCTCTTAAAGTTAGTATCTGCCTCTCAAGTTCCACGCCGTGAGGTGGAGGCCCCTTACTTGTGGATGGTAGAATGGACCCTGAGAGAGTAGGTCTGTAGTCACTGGCAGAATCCACGGATCGCAAACTGACATCGCTCGAAGACAGGAGAACCAAGGCCTCTTTGGCCAAAATGGAGCTATCAGAATCACCTTTGATTTTTCTTCTCTTATTTTCTTGACCACCAAAGGAATTAGCATCATTGGTGGGAAGGCGTAGGCTAGATCGTAATTCCATGGATACTGGAGCGAGTCTACTAGATCTGGACGATCTGCCACATTCAGGGATGCAAACATTGGTACTTGCCTGTTGCTCCTGGTCGCAAATAAATCTATCTGCGGAAGACCCCAAATGTCCACTATGTTTTTGAATATGCGAGGATTGAGGGTCCATTCTCCCTGGCGGAGCGTATGGCGACTTAGAAAGTCGGCCCTTGAGTTCTCTATACCTCTGATGTGGACAGCCGTGAGAGATAGAAAATTGGGTTCTGCTAGATCGAAGATGTCTGCCGCCGAACACATGAGACTTCCCGATCGCGTTCCGCCTTGCCGATTTAAATACGCGACGACAGTTGTGTTGTTCGACCGGATCTTGACATGAGAACCTCGAAGCTGAGGAAGGAAAGAATTTAAAGCATAATATACTGCATTTAGCTCTTTCCAATTGGAAGACTGCTGAGTCTCTAAAGGAGTCCAGCAACCCTGGGCTATATTTTGATCCAGATGGGCTCCCCACCCTTCTGGGCCTGCGTCAGTAGTAAGTATTTTAGGGGACCTAAATGTCCATGAGACTCCTCTGGACAAATGGTCTTTATTTAACCACCAACGAAGTGAATGAAGTACGTCTTCAGATAAGGTGATTTTTGAATTTAGATGACCCTGGAAATGAGACTGAGCATGAAGCACCTGGTGTTGTAAGGCTCTAGTATGGTATTGGGCCCATTGAACCGCAGGAATGCAGGAGGAGAGAGAGCCCAAGAGAGACATGGCCTCTCTGAGGGACATATAAGGATTAGATCTTGCCGTAGCGACCTTTGAAACTATGGTTAACTTTTTGGATTCTGGTAAAAGACATCTTTGACTTACAGAGTCCAAGACTAGTCCTAGGAAGGACTGAAGAGTTTCTGGAAGAAGTCTGGATTTTTTGAAGTTTACAATCCAACCTAAGGCCTGCAATGATGAAACGGTATTAGACAAGCGTTTTTCACATTGAGATGCTGAATTATCAATTATTAAGAAATCATCTAAATAGGGTACAATTAATGTGTCTTGATGACGTAGATAGGCCATCACCTCTAGCATGATTTTCGTGAAAATCCGAGGAGCCATAGATAGGCCGAATGGCATGGCCGTAAATTGGAAGTGACGGATCCGGCCTTGTAGATCTACTGCAACTCTGAGATATTGTTGGTGCTCTATATGAATTGGAAGATGATAGTACGCATCCTTCAAATCCAGACCTGCCATAAAGCACCTAGGGAACAAGAGTTTTATAGTAGATCTTATAGATTCCATCTTAAAGGTGTGTTCAACCAAAAAGGCATTTAGTCTCTTTAGATTAATTATAGTACGAAAAGTACCATCAGGTTTTGGAACCAGAAATAAAGAGGAATAAAACCCCCTCCCTTCCTGGTTTATTGGTACTTCGATGAGAACATTCTTTGCCAAAAGGCTCAGAATTTCTAACTGAAGCGCTTCCTGTTGTTCCGGCGCTTTTAGAGATGTTACTACAAAGTTGTCTTGTGGTAATTTAAAGAAATCTAATCTTAATCCAGATTTTATTAGCTGAAGGATCCATTGATTTGAGGTTATATTTTCCCATTGATGATAAAAGAATTTCAGTCTGCCCCCTACTGGGTACTCATCACTGATGGTATCTCCCCCGCTTAGATGTTTCGGGATTACTATATAAGGCACCTTTCGGTCTGGTTTCTTTTGTTTCCCAACGATCTTTTTGTGCCTCATACGGCCTCCTCCTGTTAAATGGCCGTCTTCTAAACGCTCTCCTATAAGAAGGAAGAAACTGTTTAGGAAAGCCCTTCCTTCTTTCTCCTGCCTTGTTAAGTAGGTCATCCAGAACCTTCCCAAACAAGAACTCACCCTGGCATGGGATTGAACATAATCTGGTTTTTGATTGTGCGTCTCCCTTCCATCCTTTGAGCCAAAGGGCACGACGAGCTGCATTAACCAGACCTGCTGACCTGGCTGCTAAACGGAGGGAGTCCGCTGAAGCGTCAGCTAGAAATGCTGCGGCACTTTTAATCAGAGGCAAGGATTGAAGAATCTTATCCCTTGTGATCTTGCCTTTCACCTGTTGTTCAAGCTGGTCAACCCAGACTAATAGGGACCTGGCTGTACACGTGCCTGATATGGCTGGTTTAAAAGCTCCAGTGTTCGTCTCCCAGGACCTTTTTAGAAGAGCTTCTGTTTTGCGGTCTAAGGGATCTAATAAAATCCCTGCATCTTCCACAGGAAGAGATGCCGGTTTCGAGGTCGACGCCACCGCTGCATCCACCTTCGGGACTTTAGACCACACTGCCAATTCCTCATCACTGAAGGGGTAGCGTCTTTTAGAAGAGGATGGGAGAAACCCCTTCCCCTGTTTGTCCCATTCTTTCTTTACAAGGTCTTTAACGGCAGAAACTACAGGAAAAGCTCGCCTTTTTTTATGACCCAGGCCTGCAAACATAATGTCCTGTGCAGATTTAACTCCTTTAGTGTCCGGACACCCCATAGTGTTCCTTACGGATTTTATAAGGTTGTCAATGCTCTCAACTGGAAAACACGCTCCACCTTCATCCTCAGAGGAACTAGGAGATGATCCTGAGGTGTTGGAGGATCGAATTAGGCCCTCTTCAGACTCTGAGCTAGAGATTGGAGATAGGTGCTTAGTGCCCTGCTTTTTTAAGGATTCTGACCCCAGAGACTGTATTTCTTGCCGTATCTAGGCTCTAATATCTGTGGCTGTAACAGCTGCCTCATCCTGTAAGGTCTGACTGATACAGGATTGACACAGCCTTTTAGGATATGTGTCAGGTAAGGGCTGCCTGCATAGAGCACATTCTTTATGCTTGGATTTACTAGTCCTTTTAGCCTAGGGGAAAATCAGAGAAGGAAGGGATCAGCTTATAGGAAAAGTATTATAACACTCACCCAGTGAAGCTATTATCATCATTATACCGGATTAGGAGATTATGATACGTTTAGTAGGTGTTTTGTATCTATACTAACAGTGTGGGTATTTATTGTTATATCTGGTAACATTGTATAGAGCATATGTTATATATTGTATATCTTGTGGGACAGTATATATATATATATATATATATATATATATATATATATATTATATATTGTATTTAATTAGAGGGGGTGTAGACTTTAGCAATGTATATTATGGTTTTCTGATTATTTATTATTATGGATGCTTTGATCCACTATTACCTAGTGTGATATTGTTATTGTCTTAATTATTATTATTATTATTATTTCTGTATTCCTCTTTTGCTCTAATTTTTTCCATTCATAATTTTTTCCATTCATAACTGTCCCTTCATAACATGTTGTTTTGTATAATAGGAGGTGTTCATCTTTATTTACTACCTACTTTGATTGTTATTACCTTTCCGTCTGCTATATCTGCTGCAGTTCCCGGCGTCGCCGTAGCCTTCTGACTCTGGTTCGATGGCGGTTGATCACGTGGGGCCCCCGTGTTCACTGTCCTTTCGGCTGGGTCTGGTACTACTCGGCGTCACTGGTTTCTATGGCGGCGGCGGTCACTTCCGGGTTATTGCCGCGTATCATTTCCGGGGTTACTCTGATATATACACGGTTAGTAGTCTACTCCAATGCCCCCTGACGAAGGTGTTTGTGCCGAAACGCGCGTTGGGGCATTGGACAGGCTCGTGGAGGATCTCCTCACTGTGGTATGTAAGCCTCACTGCAATTTATTTATCGTATTATTGCCTTTGCTGGGTACATGGTACTGTGATTATGTGGGCGGCGGCGGCGTGACTAGTGCACGCTGAGGCGGCATTATTGTGCCAGCACCCATGGTTTCATTGTTGATGGTATCTATGATTCTATATATTGGTCGATATGGGGATGCAGCCCTCATGATCTCTTAATGGTATATGAGTGCTTTTTTCCACAGTGATAGGATTAATGATATGGATATTTAGTCCCTGATATTTATTCGTATATTTATCATTATACATTTGTTTGATTGCACTTTGGGATCCTCCCCCTTCCTGTCCATTGCAAACGTTAATGTGACCACTTAGCCCTGTTATTTGTTGTATTGTCTCCATGCAGTATGGTCTAGTATTTTTTAATCAATAAAGTAAAACGTTTTACACATTAATGGCATCTTATGTCATCTGTTTCGTTGTCATGCGGATTAGGAGATGGAGACACTGTGTGGGGTCTGAGTACTGCATCCGTACTTCTTGATTTACTTCTGTGAGTGTCAGACCCATCCATGGAATGAACACTCCGTTTAGCTGCTGACTTTAAGCTTTTAGCGCTGCTTTTGTCAGCGCTATCACGTTCCACAGCAAGTGGAAGCTCAGTATCTGCCAGGGACGACATATTGAGCAACTAGCCCTGTGCCCCGGCGTTTTTGAATCGCGCGGTCCCAGGCAGCGTGCCGCGCCCCCCGCGAACCGGAAGTTCACCAACACTTCCGGTTCAATGAAGCAGCGCAGACTTACCCGCGCACCAGGGCCGGCGCCGCTGCTTTCTGGAATCGGCGCCCCGTACACACAGGCTCCCTCCATAGGCCGGGCTTCCATGCCCGGAACCTGCCGGATAGTGCCCAGACGAGGGGGGAGGCTGCATGCAGTGGCTCTCCCGCCGCTGCTTCCGATGCCGCAGCCCCTGCTGTCACCAAGAGAACCACGCAGGCGGATGTACCGGCTCGGGTAAGAAAAGTGGAGGCGCTCCAACCACCTCCATCTGTAGGTAATCCAGAGAGTTCCGATAGGAACAGGAAACCAACTGAGGAGGAGAGGGGGGCCGCCCTTTTTATCTCTGTAGGTTTCCTGTTCCTATGGGCGGGTCCCTCTCTCAAAGTGGGTGCTGTCGTGGCGAAGGGTAAAATCAGGTATACCGACACCACCATAGCTGATAAATATGCCATGCATATCACACACCTAGTGAAAATCCGAATTAGTGACTGATAAAGACGTGTGCAAACTAGCAGTCCCACTAGGAGGATGGGTTTAATATCTAATGTTTAGATTAGCAGGCAAAAATACTTGGTAGTCAAGGTGGACATGCCATGAATAATAACATAATACAAGACACAATGTCATAAAGCCTACAAAAAGAAAATGACATTATACCAAAGAGGTCCAGAAGCAGTTGTCAAACAGGACTTTAGGGTACGTGCACATGATCAGTAAATGCTGTGGGTTGGACGCTGTGTACTTGTGCAGCGGCCAGATGTTACAGCATAGTGGATGGGATTTCAGGAAATCCCATCTCCAATATGCGTCCAGAGACACCCGCGGCTCACCCACAGAGATGGACATGCGGTGTGTCTCGCTAGACAGCAGCATGTCAATTTGTCATGCGTATTGGATGCGGTGATTGCACACGGTTCAGTGAACACATGTGGATTCCCCTGCATACAATAGACAGCAGCGAACATGCCATGTCCAAAGCGCTGCCACTTCTGGATCATCTGCACATAGCCTTAGTGTTTCGGTGCCACAGCATCAGGGTAGCTACCAGATAAAAAGAATCACAGAACTAGAAAAAAAAATACTATGAATGTAAAAGAAAAGGGGAGTGTACGTGGGAGGATTGATGAATGTCTGCAGGAAGTGAATGGTTTAATTCACACCATTAGGAGTCATAGACCACACCATACACCATAGTAATACATTGGGTTTCTTTTTAGGCCAAAATCAGTCCTATTGTTCAAAAGTACAACTTGTCCTGCAAAAAAAACCCACACGGCCATATTGATGGAAATTAAAAAAGTAATGGAAGAAGGGGAGCAAGAAGGCACAAACAAATGGAAAATGGCCCAAGGGTGAATGGGTTAATTATTTACATGACCAGTTACTGCAGAGGTGTCAAACTGCATTCCTCGAGGGCCGCCAACAGGTCATGTTTTCAGGATTTCCTTGTATTGCACAGGTGATAATTTTAAGGGAACCTGTCACCTGAATTTGGCGGGACTGGTTTTGGGTCATATGGGCGGAGTTTTCAGGTGTTTGATTCACCCTTTCCTTACCCGCTGGCTGGATGCTGGCTGCAATATTGGATTGAAGTTCATTCACTGTCCTCCGCAGTACACGCCTGCGCAAGATTGCCTTGCGCAGGCGTGTACTACGGAGAACAGAGAATGAACTTGCAGCCAGCATGCAGCCAGCGGGTAAGGAAAGGGTGAATCAAACACCTGAAAACTCCGCCCATATGACCCAAAACCAGTCCCGCCAAATTCAGGTGACAGGTTCCCTTTAATCACCTGCACAAAATGATTCCAGCACCTTGTGGAATGCTAAGGAAATCCAGAAAACATGACCTGTTGGCGGCCCTCGAGGAATGCAGTTTGACACCTCTGAGTTACTGCTTCCTAAAGGTACCGTCACACTCAGCGACGCTGCGGCGATATAGACAACGAGCCGACCTAAACTAGATCGCTGGAGCGTCGCTGTTTAGGTCACTGTAGAGACGTCAAACACAGCAACTCCAGAACGATGCAGGAGCGATCCAGTGACGTAACAGCGACTCACTTCTCGTTCTCGCTGGTTGTTAGCTCCATGTCAAACAGCCGGAGTGTACCGACTGGCTAGAAGGAGACGCTGCGACGCCCCCTATGCTCGTTGCTGGCGTCGTTGCTTTTGCTGTCAAACATGACGATACACGCCGACCTGGCAACGAAATAAAGTTCTGGACTTCTAGCTCCGACCAGCGATATCACAGCGGGATCCAGATCGCTGCTGCGTGTCAAACAGAACGAGATCGCTATCCAGGACGCTGCAACGTCACGGATTGTTGTCGTTCTCTTTGCAAAGTTGCGGAGTGTGACGGTACCTTAAGGCTAAGTTCACACTAGGCGATTTTGCAGCTTTTCTTGTGTACGTTTTTTAATGCAAATTTTCAGCCGCTTTTTACAGTAGCAGCAGAGTCTAGATTGCAGAAATCTCAACTTGTTGTTTTGTGCTTTGCATGTTTTTTTGCACAATGGAGCATGTCACTTCTTTCAGTGTTTTTCACCCATTGAAATGAATGGGTGGTAAAAAAAATTAAAAAAAAAAAAAAAAAAAATGCACGAAAAAGCAGATACGAGGTTTTGTTGCATTTTTTGTGCCAATACCTGATTCTACAGAATAGGACTTTTTCTTTCCAACACTAAACTTTATCAGCATGCACAAGAGACAACTAGCATGCCAAAAATCACAAAAAAACCAGATTTTTTCTGCCAAGAGATCAGGTCTTGCTGTAGAAAAAAACCTCCTGTGAACTTACCCTACAGACCAGCAATGTATCTGTAAAGAGTGGGTGCTGTACTGGACGGGTTTGTTTTTTCAACCCCATAGACTAGAATGGGCGAGTCTCACCCATTGTAAGGAACATTGGTCAGAGTGCTGGCTGTTTTCCACGGATGACACCGACAATATGGTGGTGTGAACGAGCCTTTCCAGCGTTTTTATAAGCTGTTCTATCTGGCCAGGAAAGAGCTGCCCCCGCCGTGTGATCCGAGGATGAGCAGCACACTACAGCCTGGGCACAGAGGGCTCGGGCCTCCCTGTGGGTGTGCGGCGCTACAGGGTCCGTGCCCACCCCATGCACCACACCGGAGACACGCGTCCTGTCTGACGGCCACACTGCGGCGCTGACACCGGAACGCTCCAGTCCGTCCTCTAGTACCCGGCGGGCGGTTTACATCGCTGCTCCCTATAATGCTGGCTATGAGCTGTACTTCCGGACGGTGCTGTCAGACTATGACACTAAGTAGCCCCGCCCGGACTGGACACGGACACACCGGGAGGTGAGCTGCTGCTCTGCACCGTATATAGAGGCACGGACCGCTCACGGAGCGCTAGTTTCCACTTTTGCAGCCCGGAAAGTAATTGGCGGCGTACATAGTAACAGGTATCTATGTACACAATGAGTGGGGTGATCCTGTGAGAAGGGGGCGGATTAGATGGATGCAGGGAGGTACAGGCTGCTCCTACTGATCTCTGTACCTCCAGTATGGTCGGGGCATGGGGCATGTCTGTAGGGATGACTGGCAGTACCAGCTCCTGGCACAGGGGGCACCATGTCTCTGACTGTCAGTCGGTCTCCTGTGTACAGGTTACACACCAGCTTTTGGCAGTACCATCTCCTGGCACAGGTGGCACCTTTACTCTGACTGTCAGTTGGCCTCCTGTGTGCAGGCTACACACCAGCCTATGGCACTACCAGCTCCTGGCACAGGGGGCACCATGTCTTTGGCTGTCAGTCTGCCTCCTGTGTGCAGGCTACGCACCAGCCTATGGCACTACCAGCTCCTGGCACAGGGGGCACCATGTCTTTGGCTGTCAGTCTGCCTCCTGTGTGCAGGCTACACACCAGCCTATGGCACTACCAGCTCCTGGCACAGGGGGCACCATGTCTTTGGCTGTCAGTCTGCCTCCTGTGTGCAGGCTACGCACCAGCCTATGGCAGTATCAGCTCCTGGCACAGGGGGCACTATGTCTCTGGCTGTCTGCCTGCCTCCTGTGTGCAGGTTACACACCAGGCTTTGGTAATACCAGCTCTTGGCACATGGGGCACTATGTCTCTGGCTGTCTGCCTGCCTCCTTTGTGCAGGTACTGAGATGAGATCCTCAGACCCCTTGTGAGACCATATGCTGGTGCGGTTGGCCCTGGGTTCCTCCTCATACAGGACAATGCCAGACCTCATGTGGCTGGAGTGTGTCAGCAGTTCCTGCAAGATGAAGGCGTTGAAGCTATGGACTGGCCCGCCGGTTCCCCAGACCTGAATCCGATAGAACACATCTGGGACATCATGTCTCTCACCATCCACCAACGTCACGTTGCACCACAGACTGTCCAGGAGTTGGCGGATGCTTTAGTCCAGGTCTGGGAGGAGATCCCTCAGGAGACCATCTGCTGCCTCATCAGGAGCATACCTAGGTGTTGGGAGGTCATACAGGCACTTGGTGGCCACACACTACTGTGCATCATTTCCTTCTCTTGAGGCATTTCCACTGAAGTTGGATCAGCCTGTAACTTCATTTTCCACTTTGATTTAAAGCATCATTCCAACTTCAGACCTCCGGGGGATATTAGTTGTGATTTACGTTGATGATTTTTAGGTTTTATTGTTCTCAACACATTCCACTATGTCTATATATATATATAATTGTCTAAGGGGTACTTCCGTCTTTCTGTCCTCAACTTCCGTCATGGAAATCCCGCGTCGCTGATTGGTCTCGGCAGCTGCCTGTCATGGCTGCCACGACCAATCAGCGACGGGCACAGTCCGATTAGTCCCTCCCCTGCTGTCAGTGCCCGGCGCCCGCTCCATAATCCCCTCCAGTCACCGCTCACACAGGGTTAATGGCAGCGGTAACGGGCCGCGGTGTAACGCACTCTTACCGCTGCTATTAACCCTGTGTGTCCCCAACTATTTACTATTGATGCTACCTATGCGGCATCAATAGTAAAAATATGTCATGTTAAAAATAATTAAAAAATAAAAAAAAAAACCTGCTATACTCACCATCTGCCGCCTTTCCCGCTCCTCGCGACGCTTCGGTGACCGCTCCATGCAAGCGGCAGGTTCCGGTGGCAAGGATGGTATGGTACACGCGCGCACACATTGTACATGTCAGACAGCTTTAGATGCAGCAATGTACGAGACATAGGAGCGTCTTTCTTTAGGTCTTGGGCACCCTGCCTGTATCACGCTGGGCTTATAAATCAGGCCAATGCTACGTGGTAGTGGAAAATGTATGCAGACGCTGAGCCTGATCTCACCTTGCCGTGAGTGATGGCAGACTGGCAGACATTGTAATGTTGGTCAGACATGTGGATTTTAACTTAAGGAGCATATTTTTTAGTTTGTTGTTGTACATCCCTGGATACGTTTGCTGAGTGTTCTTAAATGGAATCACAAATGCAAAATTGTTTCCCAATTATTATTTTTATTATGGAGCCTGTAAAGCTGTAATATACTCAGATCGTGTGTTGTTGAGATATGCTCTTGTTATCTACATTCACCCAGTCCAGTTGGCACAGATTAATAGGTGTCGCCAGCACTTCCAGTCCGACACTGGACAGGAGGCAAGATGACTGGGATTCTGTTGTGTAAGATTGCAGGTATTCAGTCTCTGCTCACATCAGCTGTGGAGCCGCAGTCAGATCTAGGCAAAAATAGTGAATAGAGCAGTGCGCCATGCTGAGTAATTTTGTCTTGTAAAGGACAGACCCCGTGACGGCTTCTCGTCTGACCCTGTTAGGCCCCTTTCACACGTCCGTTTCTCCGGTACATGTAGTGACAGTTTTCAAACGTACCAGAGACGTGTACACACGTAGACCTATTCAAATGAATGGGTCTGTGCACATGTCAGTGTGTTTCCACGGACCGTGTGTCCGTGGGCAAAAGATGCTGACATGTCCGTTTTTTGCTGTCAGCATTGACGGCAAAACGGCCCGCACTTGGAGAATACACATTGATGTCCTCTGTGTGACACTGACGGCCGCCAGGGAAGACGCACTACAGTAAACGCTGTTCCCCGGCAGCAGGTGCTGAAGTCGGCTCTCATCATTCTCCCCTGCACTGCCGGCGATTGGCGTGAGCAGAGGAGAATGATGAAAGTTATATTAAAGTCCAAACTATGACAGCAGGTGGGGGCTTTTAGGACTGTTACCCCCATCATCCGACACCTACTGCCGCTAATAACAGTGACAGTGGGTGCAGATGATCAGGGTATTCCACAGCCGCCGGCTGCGATCGTTCGGTAATAAATGAATGAAAAACGCAACTTGGGTTCCCCCTTATTTTATTGAACCAACCAGATAAAACTTTTTTTTTTTTTTAATTATTTAAATAATAGTAACATAGTTAGCAAGGCCGAAAAAAGACATTCGTCCATCCAGTTCAGCCTATATTCCGTCAGAATAAATCTCTAGATCTTCCTTCTAAAGAACCTAATAACTGTAAGATAAAATATATTTTTTTTAAGATACAATATTGTGTTATTATATTAATATTGTATACTATAAATACTGGCGTGGGGTCCCCCCATTTTTGACAACCAGTCTTGCTAAAGCTCATAGATGGGGGCTGATAGTCTCAGGCTGGTAAGGGGCCATTGATATAGGCCCCCCAGCCTAAAAACAGCAGCCCACAGCAGCCCAGAAATGGGGCATCTATTAGATGTACCTTTTGTGGCGCTTTGCCTGGCTCTTCCCACTTGCCCTGTAGCCGTGGCAAGTGGGGTAATATTTGTGGGGTTGATGTCACCTTTCAGGTGACATCAAGCCCACGGCTTAGTAACGGAGAGGCGTCTATAAGACATCTATCCATTACTAATTGAAAAAAATGACAGACTCCTTTTAATGTTCTAAATTAAAGTAAACTTACTGCCACACCTAATTCCCCGACGCCATCGATCTCCTGTAATAAAAGTAAAATAATAAATCAACAATATGCCATACCTGTCCGTGGTTGTGTCCCACGCCGTAATCCATATCTGGGGGATATACAGTTTTCAACCAGGACGGTGCCAAGATGTGATGGGTGTCTTATAGACGCCTTTGCATCACTAAGCCGTGGGCTTGATGTCACCTGAAAGGTGACATCATTCCCACAAATATTACACCACTTGCCACCGCTACAGGGCAAGTAGGAAGAGCCGGGCAAAGGGCCAGAAGAGGCGCATCTTATAGATGTGCCTTTTTGTGGGCTGCTGTTTTTAGGCGGGGGGTGCCTATATCAGTGGCCCCTTACCAGCCTGAGTATAGCAGCCCCCAGCTTTGAGCTTTAGCAAGGCTGGTTGTCAAAAATGGGGGACCCCACGTAGTTTTTTCTAAAGTATTTAAATAATTAAAAAACATTGTGGGGGACCCCTTTATTCTTGATAACCAACCTTGCAGAAGCTGGCAGCTGGGGGTCCAGCTGTGAGTTTTTTGTCTGGCTGGTTCAAGAAAATAGGGGTGAACCCACGTCGGGTTTTTCATTCATTTATTTCCGAACTATCGCAGTCGGTGGCTGTGGAATACCCCGATCCTCCACACCTACTGTCACTGTTATTAGTGGCAGCAGGTGTCGGATGATGGGGGTAACAGTCCCAAAAGCCCCCTCCTGCTGTCTTTCGGACTTCAATATAACGCTCATCATCATGATGACAGCCGGCTTCAGCACCAGCACTTACTGTAGCGCTTCTTCCCTGGCGGCTGTCTGTGTGGTACTGTTGTGGCACACGGTTGCCACACATGTGCCACATGCAGTACACACACAGATATCTCCGGTACCGGAAATAAACAGACGTGTGACAGGGCCCTTCTAGTCACTAGAGTCCTGCAGGCACCGCTGGAGTCAATCATGAGATAAATCCATCACTTCAGTTAATTTCAATATTCTGCTCCTGAACTGAACCATTTAATTAACAAACAGTAATGCGGACGCTATGTATTTCTGATGAATGCACAGAGACCCCTGTGCTGGCATATATTTATTTAATCTGATTACTTTGTATATTATGGGGCATGTGCAATATGTATGACGAGTGTGCAGCACTCAGGATATCATTGACTTTCATTCTGACCTTTAAACATGTCAGCAGTTATCATGAGGAATGAACTGGACAAAGTACAGAGTGTCACTTACACATAAGCAGGTATTAGGGCAGCAGATGCAGACTTCCCAGCGACCCTGAGCGTTCCTCTGTGTGCCCAGCATCTTGATCCCTCCTATACTGGAGCGTGATCTAGTGTCTTGTAGATCTCTAATGGGGACTGTGTGCGGTGAGCCTGCAGAGGAGCAGTAATCCAAAAGGTGAGTTCTAATACGTATTCTGCCTCGTTGGGATGTCTGTTGTAAAGCTCCAAGGGTTTTCTGCAATTTAGTCCATTCTATATCAATATGGTAAAGTGATGTCCAGGCTTGAAGCCGGTAAAATATTTAGCTATTTATTAAGTGTTTATATCTGTGATTATTGAAATTTCTCCCTCTACTGACTGTGATAATGTTCCTGGAGGAGTCTCTATATGCACAGACCCCATCTGCACAATATAAGGACCATTTAGACCCCGTTCACATGTCCGTGTTTGCATTACTTGTGACATCTGTTTGTTTTTTTTCCCCAGATACCGCACGTACCCATCATAATCTATTGTGCTGCACTCATGTCTGTGTGTTTGCTGTGTGTCCATGTAAACCACACAGAGACATGTCAGTTTTTTACCAGCAGCATGGATGACAAGGGCCAATACAGGTCTATTGGTCCATGTAAAACACATACAGCATATGGATGGCATCCGTGTGCATCTGTGTGCCTTCAAAGTATAGGGGCAGCTTTGGAATTGATTTTTCTTAAGCCATACCAGAAAATGCTGAATCAAAACCCTGACGCAACTAGTTTTTCCTGTTCTGGTTTTATACGGCCACACTAGCGTATAACATGGCCGAGTGCGATGCAATAGAACACTCAGGCCAGTGTTAATCTATAGGGCAGCTCAGATCTGCCATTATTTTCTCATGCCGATTCGACATGAGAGAGTAATGGCAGCGAGACTTGGCTCACTCCTACCCATACAAGTGTATAGGTGCATGTGAAACATCGGACTGCAGTCGGATGTCATCCCAGTGCAGTCTGATATTCACCGAGTCAGGCAATGGAAGAGATGGAGAAATTAGTTTCGAGGTCTCCTCCATAGCTGTGCTGGGATTCTCATGTGAGAGGATGGGAGCACATAGCACTGACACTCGGCTCCGCACGCAGCAGCTCTGGCTTTGGATGCCATACGCTGGTGCCATTCCAGCCTTATAGGGAATATGTCATTGGGTTTGTGCTGCTCGGAGTGCGGCATATAACGTATGCCAGGTAATACTAATTGGATTGCAGGCCATGTTTTTTTCCTGCAGCTCTTCCAGCCACAGAAGAGCAGTGAACCTGCAGTTCATAAATCGGTAGACTCTGCATCACCAAAGATAAGTGGCAATTTGATCAGAACTACTGGACTTCATTCAAAAGTATCTCTGACTCCACAGCCCTGACAATCAGGGTATCTAGCTACATAAAACTGCTGAGAGATTCACTTTAAGATAGTCTCGTTTTTGAGCACTTTATTCACTAAATCTGTTTGTATTGCCAATATGTAGAATCTTCCTCTCTACAATTGTGAAAATGCTGCTCAGCACTTATGTGCTCTGTAGTACTAGTCTTGGTTCACCTATGTGCTCTGCAGTGCTAGTCTTGGTTCACCTATGTGGCCGCAGTACTAGTTTCAGTTCACCTATGTGGCCTACAGTACTAGTCTCGGTTCACCTATGTGCTCTGCAGCACTAGTTTCGGTTCACCTATGTGCTCTTTCGGTTCACCTCTGTGCTCTGCAGTACTAGTCTCGGTTCACCTCTGTGCTCTGCAGTACTAGCCTCGGTTCACCTCTGTGCTCTGCAGTACTAGCCTCGGTTCACCTCTGTGCTCTGCAGTACTAGCCTCGGTTCCCCTCTGTGCTCTGCAGTACTAGCCTCGGTTCGCCTCTGTGCTCTGCAGTACTAGTTTCAGTTCATCTATGTGCTCTGCAGTACTAGTTTTGGTTCGCCTCTGTGCTCTGCAGTACTAGTCTCGGTTCACCTCTGTACTCTGCAGTACTAGTTTCAGTTCATCTCTGTGCTCTGCAGTACTAGTCTCGGTTCACCTCTGTGCTCTGCAGTGCTAGCCTCGGTTCACCTCTGTGCTCTGCCGTACTAGTTTCAGTTCATCTATGTGCTCTGCAGTACTAGTTTCAGTTCATCTATGTGCTCTGCAGTACTAGTTTCAGTTCATCTGTGCTCTGCAGTACTAGTCTTGGTTCACCTCTGTGCTCTGCAGTACTAGCCTCGGTTCACCTATGTGCTCTGCAGTTCCAGTTTCAGTTCACCTCTGTGCTCTGCAGTACTAGTCTCGGTTCACCTATGTGCTCTGCAGTACTAGTTTTGGTTCACCTCTGTGCTCTGCAATACTAGTCTCGGTTCACCTATGTGCTCTGCAGTTCCAGTTTCAGTTCACCTATGTGCTCTGCAGTACTAGTCTCGGGTCACCTATGTGCTCTGCAGTACTAGTTCCGGTTCACAATGCCAGGCCATGATGTGGCATCTATTGTAATCTAACCTTCGCATCCATTAACAAGGAGAGTAGGAGAATTCTGCGACAAAAGGAACATTTTAGACATGGCAAGTATATTTGCCATATTGTTATGGACACAGAAATCTTTGGCTCTCCTCACCTGTTTTTGCTTTTGTTTTGGCCATGAAATAATTCTGCAGCTTCATTTTTTAGAATTCTGCTTTTGTGCCTTTTGTTCTGTTACTCCTCCTAGAACTGTAAACCTAAATTGACAACTGGGCGTTACCATTAGGTGGCCGTCCCTTCATTAGAAATGTACGTGTTTACTGAAGCAGACATATCAGGTGAGATGAAATGTCCGCTATATGAATTTTTTAGACATTCTACTGAGCTTTGGGAAACTCCTTATAATATTCAAAGTGGCCCTAAGCCATAGTGTGCCTTTAAAGGGGGCAAATCCACGAAAACATTTACTGTATAAACAGAAGGAGAGTCCTATGTCTCCTGTTGCCCTCCAGTGCACCATGTCAGTTTGGATTGTCGCACGTGACCACTCCTGCTCTGTATATATTGTATGTAAACTGCACCCTGTCCTAGTGATAAGTGAAGCCCCCAGTGATCCTACGTCTAGCACCTCTCCTGTTGATAGATGATACATGTCTTTTGTCGGATAACACATTTCATACAGTTTCCCGTTTGGATCCAGTTCCTAACACAGATTACTGTAGGGGGATATTACGCATCAGTTATTAAACCAATAGACAATCAATATAATGTAGAAGAGATGGTCTTTTCAAGAGCTCTCAGCACTGGGTGATAAGTGGGTCCTGAGCAGTCTATGCCATACACTATATGTCTAATGCTCTGGACATATACAGTGGCTTGTGAAAGTATTCACCCCGTTGGTTTTTTACCTATTTTGAGACATTACAACCTTTTAAATATTTTTGTAATCTGATTTGTGTGTGATGTATCAGCACTAAATAGTCTAAATTAGTAAAGTGAGAAATTAAATGTATGGCATCAAATGACTAAAAATGCGCATGTGCATATGTATTCACCGCTTCTGGTATGAAGCCCCTAAAAACTTCTAGTGCAAGCAATTACCTTCATAAGTCACATACTTAGTGACAGGAATAATAATATATTTGATAAATAATAATAATCCCAATCTCTGGTGATCCCCCCCCACCCCAGAGCACTATCAAATCCATTATCAAATGGAAGACACATGGTACTACAACAATCCTTCATGTACGCACGTTCTTTACATCAACTGATACAAACCCTCAAAAGTGAAATTCCAGGTTGTGAAGTAGCAGAACATAAAAATCATCTAGGGGGTGAATACTTTCGCAAGCCACTGTATTACAGGCTGTACTTGCCAGTACCCTCCATGATCTCCCAGCTGTCATAGACCGTGACATTTACACTTCTTGTAATACTAGGGCACAGGGCAAAGCTATTACTGTCTGTCTTTTTTTTTTTAAAGGCCCCATGACTATGACTGGGCAACCTAGTAACCTGGATTATTAGGCAAAGTTATATATAGCCTGAAATCTGAGACTTGGGCATGCCAGACAGAAAAAAGCAGATCTGCAATTTAATCTTCACATTTCTTCTAAATCCTATCGTTCCTTCAGTTCCCAAGTTCAGAAGCTTTAGAGTGCTCATCACATCCTGTAGGATCATTCCCAGGTTATATATGAGGGTGTTTAATGAAAAATATATATATATAGTATATATAGTAAGGTGGCTGCCAGACACATAGTGGATGGGAGATATGTATCACAGAGGTGGATGTCCTCTGTGATGTAAAACCTGGAGTAATACTCTAGCACACATAGTACTAAGTGGGGGTAATTGTCCATGATGGGGCCAGCTGTAAAGAGTTAGGGCCGGTGGCTGCTCACGTTATCTCCACCCCTGGGTGTGTGGTTAACATTGTAAAATGGGACCTATTTATCTCACACATGGTTCTGTGTTTGGACGTGTGTAGACCTCCTGGATTGTGTGGCTTTGCTAAAGAAGTAAGAAGCAGGACTCAGATCGCTCCCACGTGAGTAGCATTATTCTAAAAAAAAAAAAAAAAATATATATATATATATATACACACACACACACACACACACACACACACACACACACACACACACACACACACACACACACACACACACACACACACACACACACACACACACACACATATATATATACCCATTTAATGTGCAGAATTTTAATGCAAAAAAAGGGAGTAACCTTCTCTTTTTCTATTATTAGACTGTTTGGTTTTAGGCGACGACCATCCTTAAAATAAACCTTTCCCCAAGCTGCTTAGTGTTTTTTCAGGGTATTTAGTTTGTCTATGGGGATAGTGAGAGCCTCACACTTTAGAATCACAGGAAAAATATTCCCTCCTTATATTCTTCACCATTAAAAGTAGTCTGTAAATTGGGCACAACCCGTAGGCATCACATCATCTGTATCATTTGAGCTAAGAGCTGCTGAATCTTCACTACACACTTGAGAAAAAACAATAAAAAAAATCATGTTATACGTGTATGGGAAAGACACAGAGGGCCAGATTTCTGACGATAATGTGTATAATATGCTGTTTGGGCCCTGCTTCCAGTTTTTAGGCACAAATGAATGTAAAAAGAGGGCAGGGCATCAGAACTATGTTAGTGACTCACTGCTGTACTATTCTACTTAGAAAAATGTCGGAAAACATCCTGCTGTTATTTTGAGCCTATGCCGCACTCAGTAACAGGGTGTGGGTCCTGTTGGTGCATGATTCACTTTCTGGTTTTTTTTTGTTGTGTTTTTTTTAAGGCAATCCGTCAGCAGGTTTTTGCTATGTATTCTGACAACAGGTAGGGACAGAGACACTGATTTCAGTGATGTACTACTTGGTTTACTGGGTGCAGTAGTTCTGAAAGAATCAGTTTTCTCTGTTGCAGATTTAGCAGAGCTCAGAATGTTCAGCCCTGTGTAACTCCGCCCACACTGCTGATTGGCAGCTTTCTGTCTACACACTATATTGACCGCTGCTAATCAGTGGTGGTTAACCCCTTCCTGACGTCGGACGGGATAGTACGTCCGACGTCAGGTCCCCTGCTTTGATGCAGGGCTCCGCGGTGAGCCCGCATCAAAGCCGGGACATGTCAGCTGTTTTGAACAAAATTCAAAAAGTAGCAAAACGAACGGCACCAGGTGATGTGAATCCACACTCGTATCTTTGAAGACAGGATTCTTTGCAGGACATGTGTAGTACGTCTATAACTAGCAATATAAGAGTGGTGCTCCACTTGATGAAAATATAGCCAATTATCCAACGAAATAAGAAGAAAAGAAGTGGCACTCACCCAGGATTTGCTGAACGATACTTGTCCTTTATTGAACAATCACAACATCACGGACTTTGTTACACAGAGGTCCTGGACCCGTGGAAGCGCACAAGCGCGAAACGGCCGTCGTCCTCTCCTCACTCCCCGCAACCCTCCCTCTACCTGCCGCCTCTCCGTGTAACAAAGTCCGTGATGTTGTGATTGTTCAATAAAGGACAAGTATCGTTCAGCAAATCCTGGGTGAGCTGTTTTGAACAGCTGACATGTGCCCGCAATAGCGGCGGGTGAAATCGCGATTCACCCGCCGCTATTGACTAGTTAAATGCCGCTGTCAAACGTAGACAGCGGCATTTAACTACCGCATCCGGCCGGGCGGCCGGAAATGACGTCATCGCCGACCCCCGTCACATGATCGGGGGTCGGCGATGCTTCAGTATTGTAACCATAGAGGTCCTTGAGACCTCTATGGTTACTGATCGCCGGTAGCTGTGAGCGCCACCCTGTGGTCGGCGCTCACAGCACACCTGATTTTCTGCTGCATAGCAGCGATCTGATGATCGCTGTTATGTAGAAGAGGCGATCGAGTTGTGCCTGCTTCTAGCCTCCCATGGAGGCTATTGAAGCATGGCAAAAGTAAAAAAAAAAAAAAAGTTAAAAAAATAAAAAAAAACATGAAAGTTTAAATCACCCCCCTTTCGCCCCAATCAAAATAAATCAATAAAAAAAAATCAAACCTACACATATTTGGTATCGCCACGTTCAGAATCGCCCGATCTATCAATAAAAAAAAAAAAGCATTAACCTGATCGCTAAACGGCGTAATGAGAAAAAAATTTGAAACGCCAGAATTACGTTTTTTGGTCGCCGTGACATTGCATTAAAATGCAATAACGGGCGATCAAAAGAACGTATCTGCACCAAAATGGTATCATTAAAAACGCCAGCTCGGCACGCAAAAAATAAGCACTCGACCGACCCCAGATCATGAAAAATGGAGACGCTACGAGTATCGTAAAATGGCGCAATATTTTTATTTTTTTTTTAGCAAAGATTGGAATTTTTTTTTCACCACTTAGGTAAAAAATAACCTAGTCATGTTAGGTGTCTATGAACTCGTAATGACCTGGAGAATCATAATGGCAGGTCAGTTTTAGCATTTAGTGAACCTAGCAAAAATGCCAAGCAAAAAACAAGTGTGGGATTGCACTTTTATTGCAATTTCACCGCACTTGGAATTTTTTTCCCGTTTTCTAGTACACGACATGGTAAAACCAATGACGTCGTTCAAAAGTACAACTCGTCCCGCAAAAAATAAGCCCTCACATGGCCAAATTGACGGAAAAATAAAAAAAGTTATGGCTCTGGGAAGGAGGGGAGTGAAAACCGAATACAGAAAAATGGAAAATCCCACGGTCATGAAGGGGTTAAGGGTTGGACCAGGAGACACAAGACACCCAGTCCTCTAGTGACAACCTCCTGCTGATAAAACACTGATTTTATTTAAACAGCTTAACACAGCCTAGTAAGTGGGACATCACTGTAATCAGGATCTCTGCTTCTGCATCTTGCTGCTCTCTCAGCAAGATCTTGTACCATCCTCCCTTATCTGCAGTATACTTACATCTAGGGGTTCCCACTTTTTCTGTACTCTGTATTCTTGTATCAAGCACTCCCTCCATACTGTCCCGTCCAGCATTAACCCCTGCCCCGCACATGCGATTTTCCATGTTTTCCTTTTTCCTTCATTTCTTCCAAGAGCCATAATTTTGTATTTTTCCATACACCTAGCCATGCAAGCTTGTGTTTGTTTTTTTTTGTTTTTTTTTGGGGGGGGGGCTGAGTTGCACTTTTGATAAAAAATTTGTAAGAAAAAAAAAATTTGCTTGTCACAATTTTCCAAGAACTGTAATGTTTTCATTTTTCGGCATGCATGTCTGTGATTCCTTTTTATTTTTTGCTCCGAGTACCATAGCCTTTTTTTTACTGATACCATGTTTGAGGTAGATATAATATTTTGATCGCCTCTTATTCCAATGTTGCGACAGGAGTAAAAGCGTAATTCTGGCGTTTTGATTTTTATTTTTTTCTCTTTATCTTGTTTACTGTTCAGATTAATTCATTTTTATTCTGGTCATGTTATTTTTAATGGGGCAAAAAGGGGGTGATTTGAAGGCTTTAGAAAAAAAAAAAACACAAACAAAAAAACGACCCCCCCCCCATATTTAACCCCTTAATAACCACCAATACGTCTTTCAACTGACCTGAGATATGAGAATAGCATCCCCCCACACAGGTGACAATCCGGCAGATGTCGGCTGTACACTATAGCTGACAACTTGCTGTATCAGCCACTATCAGTGTTGGCACTGTCCATATCTGTTTAACCCCTTAGATGCTGCTGTCAATAGTGACTACATCATCTAAATGGTTAACAGACTGTGGGGGCTTCCTCTTTAACCCCATCAACACCCTGAGCTAAAGATTGTCTGGTCCTGATGTTGGCCCATGGCAATTCATGGCCAAATAGCGGCCTTAGAGTCTGCCCGCTATAGTAACCTGTTCCCTAATTGGTGACATTTAGGTGGTAAAATACAATTTTTCATTCCTGTTATGTCACTTTGCATAAATTTCTGAAAAGCACCTGAAGGGTTAATATACTATCTGTCAGCAGTTTTCAGTATGTCAGGAGGTGTTCTTTTTAAAATGGTAACAATTTTGGGGGATTCCAATATATAGGACCCCCAAAGCCACTTCAAACTGGATAGGTCCCTAAAAAAAAAAAAATTTTGTAAATTTCCTTAAAAAAATGACAAATGGCAGCTACATTTTTAAACCTCCTGAAATGCTAACAAAATAAAATTTTACAAACGGTGCTAATATAAAGCAGGCCTGAGGGAAATGTTATTTATTAATGTTTTTCTGTGATATGTGGTATCTGGATTAATGGGATAATCATTCAAAGTTTGAAAATTGCTATTTTTCTGATATTTTCTATAAATAAACACATAACATATCTACCTGAATTTAGCAATATCATAAATTATAATGTGCCACAAAAAGCAATCTCAGAATCACTAGGACATGTTGAAGAGTTCCAGAGTTTTTGCCGCATAAAGCGACACTGGTCAGATTTTTAAAAAATTGGCCCTGTCTCTAAAGTGTTAATAGTCCCTTTATGGGACGTTAAGCTGCAATCACCTGATCTCTTCCGCTATACGTAGCAGTATCTCAGCACTGCTATGTAAATCTAAAATCACAATGTCCTATGAACGCCAACCACAGGCTGGATTTCACAGGGGGATCATCAGCAGACCCCCAGCTGCCATGACCAGGGCTGTGGAATTGGTAAGCCAAACCTCCAGCTCCTCGCTTGCTCCTGACTCCGACCTCACAGCACTGGTCACTACTGAGCATGTGCATAAAGTGCAGCACAGATTTATCTCTGCTAAAAGCCGAGATCCTCAGATCAGGAACAGAATAGATATTTATAGGACATTTCCCAAATTCTTCTGAAAACATTTACAGCGTATCTTGCATTGATATACTGTACCCAATTTATTCTATATTTTAGGAGTTGGTCCATTTTATACCGACTTCACCAAAATGGACACTGACATCACAGCCCTGGTCATGACAACTCATCGGCGCCCCACGATCACTGCTGCGCCAATGGGAGCATACAATGACATTCCCCATGCCAGTGTGTGTTAAATGCCACTGTCAGAAATTAACAGCAAGATTTAACATAAGTGGGAAAAGATGCAGGGTCGGCACGTGAGCCCGCATCAAAGGTAGGGACACAACCTTTGACATACAAGTGCATCAAAGGTTGTGAAAGGGTTAACCAACACTTCTAGCTGGCGGTATCATCCTATCTCCAGCCTAAAATATTACCCGGCCTGTAAATGTGCATCCAGACCTGCTCTTCTCACAGTCCACTATCTGCAGACCTGCTGTTCGTGGCTGTTGCCATCTTTCTGCGTTAACACCAGGTCTAGCACACAGCCAAAAGCCAGTCCTCTCCAGTTGGATAGTTGGGGAAGTTTTGGGTTTTAGCCGCTGGGTTTATTTCTGTATCTGTTTCAATCTGTATCAGCAATTTGGCAAGTATACCGGAGACAGACGGCGATAAGATTGCAACTTACATACATTTTCTGATGTGTCAACCACCGTCCTCCTCCAAGTTAAATCTGCTGCTATGATATTTTGTATAGCGTCGGACATGATCGTTGCCGTGATGTATGCTTCCATCTGTGGGCATTGTAATGGAGCCGGGTTAGCTGAGCACACCGCAAATGACAATTTACACTAATCAAGAAACTTATTTTTAATGTTTTTTCCCCATTAACCACAAAGAAAGGTGTTTTATGTACAGAACATCTTGTTATGATGGCTGTCCATGATATAATCTCAAAACAAGCCATACACTGCTGTACAAGATAACCGCTATAGTGACAGGTACTGCAGAGATCCACATAGTAGGGGATCTTTAAAGGGAACCTGTCATGTTGAAAACAGGATCTAAGCTGCAGGCAGAATGTTATAGAAGCTAATATATCATTTTTTTAATTTTTTTTTTTTTTTTGGGGGGGAGGGGGGATGTTTCATTTTGTTTATTGACATCCCTGGTGTTTGCATGCTTATGAGTCCAGTGGGCGGCCCTTTTCAGTGATTGACGGTCTTCCTGAATGAGCCTGCATACAGAGGTGGCTTTCGATCAGAATAGGACCGCCCACTGGACTTCTGTCCATTCAAGCCCCAGGGATTTCAGTGAATAAAATACAAGTTATACTGAAGGTTTATTGGGAAAGATATGTATCATTCTGCCCAGCTTCTTCTCTATACCATGCTGTGCACAGATCGTAACCTGACAGCTGACTTATGCTTTCCAACCCATGGGCAGCATAATAAGACCCTGGCTCTGCCATTTCAGCCAGGTATGCTTTTACTCTGAAGAGCGACCATGTGCTGTACCTCTAGTCTGTTTATTATCTATGGGACTACAAGAGAAAGCAGAACACAGCACTTCCGACTGTTTCCGACCATCCCATAGACTATGAATGGAGCGGAGATTTAACATGTTGACAGGGTTCTGTATAGCGCCATTCTCAGGATCGCTTTATTTGTTTATTTTCCTACATAATGTTTTTGAGTCTCTTCTCACAAGACTGGTGTGATTGTGTCTGATATGTGACACTCCATAGCTGGGCACATGGCCGGGAATCCCAGATGAAGTGTGCTCTTAGCTGCAGCTATATTTATCCACTCAGGTGTCAGGCCACTTCTACATCCATGCTGGGCTCGGGCACCCCGGGGTGTATTACACAACATACCAGACATGCCCACACTAGCTTCCAGCTGCTATAAATGCACACCAGTGTTAGGTGCCTGAAAGTAACCTATGGCAATTACTTAAAGCTGCAGTCAAAGGCATGGGTGCTCCAGACTAAAAATACACTCCTTTGACTCTTTAGCCGAAAAATGTAAGAACCAAATCACTTTAGTCCCCATATTTAATTAAAGGGTTCGGTCAGGACTTAAACATTGATGGCCTACCCTTGGAGTAGGCCATCGGTGTCTGATCGGTGGGGTGCGACACTCGGCAATCTCACCAATCTGCTTTTCTGGCAAGTTCTGCACATTCGCCCCTATGCCCCGGATATGCAGCACCCAGCGCTGACGGAGCTGTGCTGTTCCACTCCCTACTAAGCAGTTTCAGCTTTCATGTACTATATAATTGTCTAAGGGTCACTTCCGTCTGTCTGTCTGTCACGGATATTCATCGGTCGCGGCCTCTGTCTGTCATGGAAATCCAAGTCACTGATTGGTCGCGGCAAAACGGCCACGACCAATCAGCGACGGGCACAGTCCGGCAGCAAAATGGCCGCTCCTTACTCTCCGCAGTCAGTGCCCGGCTCCCGCTCCATAATCCCCTCCAGTCAGCGCTCACACAGGGTTAATGGCAGCGGTAACGGACCGCGTTATGCCGCAGTGTAATGCACGCCGTTACCGCTGCTATTAACCCTGTGTGACCACCTTTTTACTATTGATGCTGCCTATGCAGCATCAGTAGTTAAAAGATCGAATGTTAAAAATAATTAAAAAAAAATAAAAAAATCGTTATATACTCACCGTCCGTTGGCCCCTCGGATCCAGAACTGGCCTTTCCCGCTCCTCGCGACGCTCCGGAGACCGCTCCATGCATTGCGGTCTAGCGAGATGATGATGTGGCGGTCTCGCGAGACCGCTACGTCATCATCTCGCGAGACCGCAATGCACTCTTGGGACCGGAGCGCGTGAGGAGCGTCGGTAACCGCTTCGCTTGGATCCGGGGCCAACAGAAGGTGAGTATATAACTATTTTTTATTTTAATTCTTTTTTTTAACAGGGATATGATGCCCACATTGCTATATACTGCGTGGGCTGTGCAATGTACTGCGTGGGCTGTGCAATGTACTGCGTGGGCTGTGCAATGTACTGCGTGGCCGGCCGTGAACAATCAGCGACAGGCGCAGGCTGGCCACGAATTGGCGCGGTATTTGAACCACGCTTCGCTAATTGGTCGTGGCCGGCCAAATCCTGTGTATTCAATGTATTATTCTAAAATCTTTCATAAATAAACTACATAAATATTCTAGAATACCCAATGCGTTAGAATCGGACTACCATCTAGTTTCCATATAAAGAAAACCGTGGATTTCTCTGGAATAAGACTTTGGGTCGCAGATATCCGTTTATTCAGCTTCCTAAGACCTACATGCCCTTGTAGACGGCTTAGGCATCTTTCACACTTGCGTCGTGTGACGTCCGTCGCAATGCGTCGTTTTTGGGGAAAACGGATCCTGCAAATGTGCCCGCAGGATGCGTTTTTTGCCCATATACTTGTATTGCCAACGCATCGCGACATATGGCCATACGTCGCGTCCGTCGTGCACTAGATACGTTGTGTTTTGGCGGACCGTCGGCATGAAAAAACGTTCAAGGGAACGTTTTTCGTACGTGGGGTCCTCCATTTTCTACCGCGCATGCGAGGTCGGAACTCCGCCCCCTCCTCCCCGGGACTTTACAGTGGGCAGCGGATGCGTTGAAAAACTGCATCCACTGCCCACGTTGTGCCAAATTTTCACAACGTGCGTTGGTACGTCGCGCCGACGCTTAGCGACGGACCCTTACATTGCTCTTATGTTTGATTATCTTGAGGGTTTAGGGCAGGGTTGGGAACCTTTACAGCCCCTGGACAAATTACTGAGGACCATAGTTCTCGGTCCAGGGATTGCATGGCTCAGGCCGACCCCTTTAATTGCTCTTGACACTGTGCACATGCAATGAAGTCCTGATGTGTGCCATCAGCAGGATGTTCAATGTGGGCAGGGTCAGTGCGCTCTCCACTCCAGTCTCCCATTTAACAGCCCTCCTGTGATGTATATGCTCCAATCCAGCATCTCCTCTGTAATGTATGTGCTGCAGCTCCAGTGTCTCCTATGTGATGTATATAGCAGTCAGGACAACCCCCTTCTTGATCAAAATGTTTGACCCCCACGCCCCGATAAAATAATAAGAGTTACGCTTTCCAACCGTGCCATCGCCATTCCCGTGGTGTTGGCACTCGCGGTCCCAGGGCTCCCCTGCTGTTGTGACATGTAACGACGGCACCCAATCAGCACCAGTGTCACTGTCCCCACCTTCGGACACATCGAACATGAAGCGGAAGTCAGCGCTGCAGATGATCTGACTTCCTCTTCATCCTCAAATTGACAGGAGGCAGGCACAGTGATGCCAACGCTGACTGGGTGCCGGCGTCACATTTGAGAACAGCACAGGAGCCCTGGGACCGCGAGTGCTGACACCACTGGACCAGGGTCAGCACGGGAGGTGAGTATACGCTTTATTGTTTTAAGGGGGCCAAGCGAGGGCTATGATGAGAAGTGGTCCAAGTAGTGATTAACTTCTTTGATTAAATGTTTGCCCAAATATAGCTGGATGAATTTCAAGTTGATAATTTTGTATGGCCCCCGAGTGATGGTATAAATATCTCAGTGGCCCCTGGCCGTAAATGGGTTCCCCGCCCCTGGTTTAGGGGTTTTGGGTATTTGAATTCCTCAGTGCCTGGTAACTCTGCTTGTACAATGCAGTAGCCAAACCTGGCCTTAGAACTCCAGAAGACATATGGTCAGCATCTTATGCAACTACCAGATGGGATCTCCCTAATTTTCGGTAATTCCTTGACAGTGCAAGGGCCTTTCAGAGTAGAAGGATTGGGACTCTTTGATCACCACCATTAACCGCTGTCATCTCCTTACTTTCCACCAGGAAATGAGTCTTCCTACTACATGATTTTTTTTAATAACTGTGGAAACCAAGCATATGAACTTTTCAGCATAACAGTAGCACGGCTGTATTGGTGATGAATTGCCTATCTTTTCAATAGGTGGATAGAAAACATATGATATATCTATACAGACCTCCACCACACGCCCTCTCATATCTACGCAATGGAGCTTCAGAACACTACAAAGCTTGGTTCTCGCAAGAGAAGAAAAGATGTCTTGGGTCCCAATGGGACAACAGATGAAGATTCTTTGCCTACAAAGATTCCCCGTCAAATGACAGTAAGTATTACTGTTTTTATTGCAACATTTTCCGAAATTGACATGTACTTAAAGGGGTGTGCTATGATTTTAGAAAAATTTTCCAGTGTGATAATATGAAAAAATATATAACTGCATTGTCAAATCCTGTGCAAATCCAACAGTTCTCCTGACATCACACCCGTCCTGCAGCTGGTCACTTGTCACTCATCATTCACGTGAGAGCAGAAGTCAATCACTGGCCTCACTAGTCAAGTGCTATACATGGTAGAATCAGCTATAAGGCCTGTGATTGGCTGCAGCAGTCACATGAATGATGTATAACGTGACCAGCAATGCAGGATTGGGAAATATCAGAGGGGAATGGCCGTTCT
Source organism: Ranitomeya variabilis (assembly GCF_051348905.1). NCBI lineage: Eukaryota > Metazoa > Chordata > Amphibia > Anura > Dendrobatidae > Ranitomeya > Ranitomeya variabilis. The sequence continues at coordinate 855,629,228 of NC_135233.1, read as the reverse complement.
ATTATGATGTACCCATATTGCCTAAAAAAAAATAAAAAAATCACAGAATACCCTTTTAACTTTCCTATTTGCATACCTGAAGTATTTCCTGATTATGAAGCAAACTGCTGTGCTTGTCTAAGATTCCTCCAGGACTACACTATCCCTTTAAGGTGATAGGTTCCTATGTAGTCAGAATTATAACTCATTTTATATTGTCTCCTTTTGGAGTCACAGCGCTTAGATAGTGTTAAGGCAGAAATAGAAGAACCTGGTGCTACTTATTAGTTGCTCTTATTGCATGCTTCCCACTTACACAATCCAGACCCCCTGCTGTACACTGATGAGGGGCAAACGCCCCAAAACACGTGTCTGGTTTGGCTTTTTATCCTAAGTCTTGTGACTGCTCACTAAAGGGGTTGTCCACTACTAGGACAAACCCTTCTTGTTCAAAATGTTTGGCCTCATAAAATAATAAACCTTATACTCACCTCCCGTGCTGGCGCACCTTCAGACAAGTCAAATATGAAGAGGAAGTCCGGCCTGCAGCTGATCTCGGATGACTTCTCCCTTCTCAATTCGACAGGAGGTGGAGATGGTGACTCCAGCGCTGATTGGGCGCCGGTGTGACGTGGCACAACACCACATGGCAGCCCCAGGGAGACACCGCGGGAACGGCGCCAGCATGAGAGGTTAGTATAGGCTTTAATATTTTATGGAGGCCAAGCGAACGGTATGAGAAGTTGTCCAAGTAGTGGAGGACTTCTTTTAAAGGGTCATTATTGACTTTTAGGATTGCTACTCTCAATAGATGGCACAAGAGTTCTAGTCTTTTTCCACCCGGAAGAGAATATTTGCATGTGCAGGATATTAATAGAAGTCGAAACCCTGATAGAGGATCACTGGAGGGATCAATTTTTCTTGGTTCTCAGAACAGAGTTTTCAACAATCCATCTTGTTCTAAGGGGCTCTAGCCACTTTATCACAATTTTTATGTGGTGAGTAGCATTAGGTTTGACCTTGCCATACAGTAATATTGCTTACATACTTGGATTACTTGCGATTTTATGATGTGACTTTATAAAATTAGATAAATTTATCCAGAGGTTGGTGGAAAATAGCCACCCCCACTATGATTAGCCATCAGTGTTGCCGGAAAACAAGCATTCGCATGGCTAGTCTGCGGATGGGTACGTGGAGTAACTGTACATCACTTTTAACCATTAACTAATAATAATGGGCTCTCATTTAGTAAGAAGGCTTACCCAAACAGACTGGTGCATGATGCCATAACGAGCGCCAAGCAAAACTGTAAATCACTTCTTAGATGGTATGTAGTAGGCGGGCGCCTGCACCCCATCTGCTATTGCTGAGGACTGTCCGTTCTTTAGCCAAAATGAGAAAATATAGTTTTCAGGTCCTAGATTCTTGTAGAAGCTCTACCCCCAGTGTGATGGCCATTGGGTTCAAGAGTGAAGTGTCCTCATACTAATGATTAAGAAAAAAAACAAACCTGGAGGACACTTTATAATGTAATGTTAAAGTAAAAAGTGTGGTGTCATTAAGGAAACGTCACCCCAAAGCTTGTGCAAGTAAAGCCGTGCCCTCCTGACCCACTGCCCGCTCCGCAGCTGGCAGCGGCTCATTTCTCTTGGGAATAAAGGATTGCTCTTGTTGAAATTCAGCATGTCCAAATTATATCTTAGTTTCATTACTATCTTAGTGTCATATATATAGTCAGATTCAATATGTGGGCTGTCCACTGCAAACCAGTACATCCAATGGTGGAGAGGGGGTTGTGAGTTCTAGGCCCCTGGCATGGATACAATATGTCTCATTGTGGGCCCCAGATTATCACCCTGTAGCTGTAAAATGTGATAATACAAAAACATATTTCATAATTTAAAGGACTCCTAGTTGGGTATAGTATCGGAAGTGTCAGCATCTAGTGGAGAAATAGACCACCATCTCTAGCAGTTCATTCACACTGCATGATGAGCGTTCCTTGTATTGCTCACTCATGATGGTTTTGTAGTCTAAACGGGCTACCGATCGCCCGATGGTCAAGCAATCGTAGTCTGTGTGCACTGATCAATTCACTAAATCACATCTGAAGCTGGGTGGGCTTGTGCATACAGTATATTAAACGACCCACACTTCGCAGTGTTAATGTCCCCGTAATTGACCAGCCTAGATTAGGTGAGGAAACGGAGAGACCATTCTCTACATGAATACACCAGACACATAACTGCGAGCCTTCTGTACTCTGTCTTCAAGAGTTAATACTACCTGGTCATATTATATTATGGGGGTCTGATATCTGGGACCACTACCATTCATTACATGACCTATTTCCCCAGCATATCAGTGGCCGGTGCAAGGAGCTGCAGTACTGCCCTCTCCATGTTAGTGGGGGTCTCCGCAGTCACGCCATAAAGTGATTGTGCATCCTAGTGGTAAACCATTAGTTTATTACATGGACACAAGCCATTCAGTTAGGTTCAATGCTCTACTAGACAATATAAATAATGTTTGTGCCTCTGTATGAATGTTTCCAATTATGCTGCCCCTATACTGTACACCATCATATTATGGCGACCATTCCACTTGTCAGAATGATTGTACTGACTGTTGTAGCCATATAATGGCATAGGCTAAAGGGAATCTGTCAGCACACAATGAATGCTGTAACAAAGCCGAGTTGCTCGGTGCACCCTTGCCGTAGCCAAATAAGTGTACCATCCCACCTACTTGTTTTCCATCTATTGCCAGCGTTCTGTGGCTCTATAAAGCCAGAGCTGTTAATCACATTAGGGGCACTAGCTAGGGGGAAAACAAGTAGGTGGGAAGGTGCACTCAAATATTTAGCCACACCAAGGGTGCACCTATAATTTGTTGAAGTCATTCTGTGCTGACAAGGTTTAATCCATCTTCAGATGAGTACTGTCAGACTAGTTCTTGTAAACACTAGCACTTTTGTAATTTACGGTTTCTTAAAATTTGTATCTGTTCCTGAGAAATTAAGTTGTTTTTTTTTTATCTTTGTATGCAACTCGTTGCTCGGTAACCGACCATCACTGATGTTTATCAGCGGTGGCCAAGCATTCAAGTGGAGTGCAATGTTGGTATTTTATCCCAGCCAGCTTTAGCGCAGTGCATACAAGGTACACAGAAGTGGTGGTCGGTCTCCTAGGCAAGGAATTGTAAATGAAAGAAAAATGTGACTATCTCAAGAACAACTGCAAATCAACAGTAAGTGGCACAAATACTTTATTTTACAAGCACTATCCAACAATATCAATCGATGAATATGGGAATAACCCTAATAGAAGTGCATTATTCTTTTCCTGTTTGTTATGCATAAACCACAGGTTGACCGAGTATTTCATTTGTTTTTTTACGGCTTTAAAAACTGAGTGCATTTCTCACTTTGTCCACCTGATGGCAGTAACTACCTGTATTTCCCCAAATGATTGTTTTTCTGCATATAGTCTAATGTCCTATGGGTTGTCAGCGAGACATGTCATATAAGTAAGTTGGGTGGGGTCTGACATCTTTCTGACACTCCGATTAATTTCTAGCTTTGCTTTTTCTTGCTTTACCATAATGAACAGCAAGGATTCTCTATTCTTTTCATTGGTGGCAGTCACAAGGGCCGGACTACCACCTGCCTTACTGTTATGGATCAGTCTAAAAGGTAGAAAAGGGCATATTGTAGGAACCACTACAATATTATGTTTCCGGACAATGGGTGTCATGCTCTCCATCATTTGACCGTGTACAATGACAATGACTTCAACAGTATATTTATAATTCTGTCATGATTTTTGTATTTTATGATAGATCTGATTTTCTGTAAGGGTAATATATAGAATGTCACAATTGGGTGCTAGAAATACAGATGTGTCCAGAAATATTTGGACAGTGACCGAATCTTTGTGATTTGGGTTCTGCATAACACTATTTTGGATTTTACCTTATGCAATTGAAGTGAAAACTTTCAGGTTTAATTAAAGGGATTGAACAAAAATATCATGTGAAATGTTTAGAAACTGCAGCCATTGTTTTACAAAGCCTTTTAATTTCAGGAGCTGAAAAGTAGTTGGACAGATTAACTTTACCATAAATAAAATGTTAATTTTTAATGTTTTGTAGAGACTCCTTTGCAGGCAATGACTGCCCGAAGTCTGGAAGTCATGGACATGACCACACGCTGGGTTTCCTCCTATGCGATTCTTTGGCAGGCCTTTACAGCAGCTGACTTCAGTTGTTTCTTGTTTGTGGGTCTTTCTGCCTGAAGTTTTGTTCCACTCCTTTGCCTTAAACTGCTGGGTTGCTTTTGCAGTATATATTGGGTCATTGTCCATCTGTACTGTGAAGCGTAGCCCAATGAACCTTACTGCATTTGGTTGAATCTGAACAGAAAGTATAGTATTCATCCGGCTGCTTCTGTCTTCAGTCACATCATCAATACAATAAAAACTAGCGATCCGGTGCCATTAGAAGCCATGTATGCCATGTGTTACAGAGGATGTGGTATGCTTTGGATCATGAGCCGACTTCAAGCCTTCTCCATACTTTCTTCTTCCCATCATTCTGGTACAGGATGATCTTGGTTTCATCTGTCCAAAGAAAGCTTTTCCAGAACTAGGCTGGCTTAAGATTTTTTTGGCAAAGTCTAATATGACCTCTCTATTTTTAAGACTGATTAATGGTTTGCACCTTGTGGTGAACCCTCTGTATTTGCTCACATGAAGTCTTCTTTTTATGTAGATAAGGAAACACCTACTTCCTGGAGAGTGTTCTTCCCTTGGATGGATGTTGTGAAGGGGTTTTTCTTAACCATCCAAAGGATTTTGCAATCGCCCACCACTGTTGTCTTCCGTGGATGTCAAGGCCTTTCATGAGTTCCCGAGCTCACCATTGGGCTCTTTTTTTTTTTTTTTTTTTTGCGCGGACTACCAAACTGTTGATTTAGCAACTTCTAACATTTCTGCTATCTTTCTGGTCGATTTCTTCTCTTTTTCAACCTAACTCTCTCTTCCATTGAGAGCTCCTTTGTCCGCATGTTGTGTGTTCACAGCAACAGCTTCCAAATGCAAATTCCACACTTGGAATTATATCCAGACCTTTTACCTGCTTAACTGATGATGGATTAGCGAGGAAATGGCCCATGCAGCCCATTAAAGAGATTTTGAGAATTGTCCAATTACTATTGGTCCCTTTTAAAAAGAGGCAGCTACATATTTAAAAAGCTGTAATTCCTAAACCCTTACTCCAATTAGGATGTAAATACCCTCAAATTAAAGCTGAGCCTGCAATTTAAGTCCATTTTGATTATGTAACTGTATCTTCAATATGTTTTGATAAACAACTAAAATGACAAAACTTGTGTCACTGTCCAAATATTTCTGGACCTTGCTGTATGTGTTCTGCCAGTCTCTCTATTGATATATGGAAGGTGTTCTTAATCGGATATAATAAGTGTAAGGGACCATCTGGAGCTTTTTCTGACAAGTTGCCAGACAAGAGATGTATGCGGAATGTATATGGTCAGTTACAGCACATGTCCAGTGTGTGGTCGAGGAAATACGTATTTAATAGCTGGGATTCCTCTTTATGGTTTTCTGCATTACCCTCTGTGTGTGATCAGTCCCTCTCCCTGGAAACCGTGAAGACAACTAATCCTTCTTCTGATGTGTTTCTCTGTAATATGTATGTATATTATATACACCGTATTAGTCAAACGTTTGGACACACCTGTTCATACAATGGTTTTCATAGTTCTTATCAGAATGTGCACATTGTAGTTTTGTTGCCTTCAGTCTGAATCTGCAAAGGAACACATATGGAAATAAGGAGTGAAGTAATTTGTGTAAAACAAATCACAATGTACTAAACCTTAGATTCCTCAAAATACTGCCCCATCCACTTTTCTTTTGATGATAAGTTTGTACACCCTTGGCCTACTCTCAAGTAGATTCACCAGATAGTCACCTGCAATGTTTTCTGATGAACAGGTGTGCCCTGTCCACTGTTCATTTGTATAAACTGTGGCCTTCAGAAAGTGTTTGCGACTGTCAGCTGTGTAGAGAAAAAAAGAGAAATTGACCGTTCATCATTACTTTTAAGACCTGAAAGTCAGTCAGTCCAGAAAATTGCTAGAACCTTGAAGATGTCCTTGTATGCAGTCATGAAAAACATAAATCACTTTGATGAAACTGGTTATCATGATGACCAATCTGGTAAAAGAAGACCAAGGATTATCTCTGTAAAGGAGGATAAGTTCATCAGAAACCAGTAACTGACGTCACCTCAGATATTCATAAATGAAGCACAGACCTATCTCAACATTATCTGTGAAAATCATGCTCTATGGTCGAATTGCTGCAAGTAGCCACTACTGAGAACTGCAAACAAGAAGCGACTTGTTTGGTACAATCAAGAAAAGGACTGGACAAAAGATCAGTGGAAATGTATCTGTACTGTCCTTTGAGCCAAATCTGAGGTGAGAGGATGGTTTCAAATGTATGGTGCCTGGTGTGAAGGCATAGGGATGTGAATCTGTTGGTAATTTGTTCCAAATTCAAGGCCCACTTACCTAGCTGGAAACTACAGCATTCTGCAACAACATGCCACCCCATCTAGTTTGCATTTGTGGGACTATATAATTTGTGCTGCAACAGGCCAATGACCCATAAAACACCTCTAGTCTATGTAAGGGCTATGTGACCAAGGAGTCGTGGGATGGGGAGATGTGTCCAATAACATGGCCTCCACAATCACCCAATCTCAACACAATACATTGTTTGGTATTAGTTGAAGGCAAAGCAGTCAACAAGTGCTCAGGACCTCTGGGAACTCCTTCAAGACTGTTTCACAGCCATTCCAAGTGACTTATCTGATGAAGCTGCTTGAGAGAACGCCAAAAGTCTAAAGCTGTCATCTTTTTAAAAGGGAGTACTTTGAGGAATCTAAGGTTTAAAGGGAACCTGTCACCCCCAAAATCAAAGGTGAGCTAAGCCCACCAGCATCAGGGACTTATCTACAGCATTCTGTAATGCTGTAGATAAGCCCCCGATGTATCCTGAAAGATGAGAAAAAGAGGTTAGATTATACTCACCTAGGGGCGGTCCTGGTCCGGTTCTGGTCCGATGGGCGTCGCGGTCCAGTCCGGGGCCTCCCATCTTCTTACGATGACATCCTCTTCATGTATTCACGCTGCGGCCTTTCCCGGCGCCTGCGCACTGCAGTACTTTGCTCTGCCCTCAACAGGGAAGACCAAGTACGCCTGCGCCGGAGCCGCAGCATGAATACAAGAAGAGGACGTCATTGTAAGAAGATGGGAGGTCCTGGACCGGACCGTGACGCCCATCGGACCAGAACCGGACTGGGACCGCCCCTGGGTGAGTATAATCTAACCTCTTTCAGGTTACATCGGGGGCTTATCTACAGCATTTTAGAATGCTGTAGATAAGTCTTGATGCTGGTGGGCTTAGCTCACCTTCGAATTTGAGGGTGACAGGTTCCCTTTAAGGCCGGGGACACACTTAACGTATAAAAAAAACGGTCCGTTTTTCACGGCCGAGAATCGCACAAATGTTTCAAAAACAGTGATCCGTGTGCAGTGCGAGGATGCGATTTCCTCGCATCAAATGATCCGTGTGACATCCGTATGGCATCCGTATGCCGAGATTTTCTCGCAAGCTTTCAAAACCGACATCTAATGGATTTATGTGCTCAAATGTTCGGGAAAACATATATACAGTATGTATATATATATATATATATATATATATATATATATATATATATATATATGTCATTGAGACACATATATATATATTCTGTATTTATATTTCATTCAGCGCGATATCTGTGAAAAGCCGGTAATTCAATTGCCGGCTTCTCATTTCTCCTGCACAAACCCGACAGGATATGAGACATGGTTTACATACAGTAAACCATCTCATATCCCCCTTTTTTTTGCATATTCCACACTACTAATGTTAGTAGTGTGTATGTGCAAAATTTCAGCGCTGTAGCTGCTAAAATAAAGGGTTAAATGGCGGAAAAAATTGGCGTGGGCTCCCGCGCAATTTTCTCCGCCAGAGTGGTAAAGCCAGTGACTGAGGACAGATATTAATAGCCAGGAGAGGGTCCATGGTTATTGGGCCCCCCTGGCTACAAACATCTGCCCCCAGCCACCCCAGAAAAGGCACATCTGGAAGATGCGCCTATTCTGGCACTTGGCCACTCTCTTCCCACTCCCTGTAGCGGTGGGATATGGGGTAATGAAGGGTTAATGTCACCTTGCTATTGTAAGGTGACATTAAGCCGGGTTAATAATGGAGAGGCGTCAATTATGTCACCTATTCATTATTAATCCAATTGTCTGAAAGGGTTAAAAAACACACACACACACACACACATTATTAAAAATTATTTTAATGAAATAAACACAGCGGTTGTTTCAGTATTTTATTCCTCTCTCAATCCATCAGCAACACCCTCGCTTGGAAAAATAATAAACGCACAAGATACATACCCTCAGCTGAACCGTCACGTCCCACGAGGTAATCCATGATCTGAAGGGGTTAATTATTTTACAGGCAGGAGCCCTGCAAATGCAGCTGTGCTCCGTGCCTGTAATCCCCGGCGAATGAATGAAATGTAGGTCATTGACCTACATTTCCTACAGTCGCGGTGATGCGCCCCCTGGTGGATGTCCTCATATGACCTGGAGCGTGGGAAAAAGTTCCCAGGCTGCAGTTCATGAGAACATCCAGCAGGGGCGCATCACCGCGACTCAATGTAAGTACAGATCCAGCTTTCCTTTCAGCACCCGGGGATTACAGGCACGAGCGAGTGGTTTATCGCAGCTCGTGCCTGTAATATTAGTTAACCCCTTCAGATGGATTACCTCGTTGGACGTGAAAGGACATCAGAAGGTATGTATCTTGTGCGTTTATTATTTTGCCAAGCGAGGGTGTTCCGGATGGATTGAGAGAGCAATAAATTATTACAACAACCGCTGTGTTTATTTCATTAAAATACTTTTAAATCGTGTGTGTGTGTGTTTTTTAACCCTTTCATACAATTGGATTAATAATGGATAGGTGACATAATTGACGCCTCTCCATTATTAATCTGGCTTAATGTCACCTTACAATAGCAAGGTGGCATTAACCCTTCATTACCCCATATCCCACCGCTACAGGGAGTGGGAAGAGAGTGGCCAAGTGCCAGAATAGGCGCATCTTCCAGATGTGCCTTTTCTGGGGTGGCTGGGGGCAGATGTTTTTAGCCACGGGGGGGCCAATAACCATGGACCCTCTCCTGGCTATTAATATCTGCCCTCAGTCACTGGCTTTACCACTCTGGAGGAGAAAATTGCGCGGGAGCCCACGCCAATTTTTTCCGCCATTTAACCCTTTATTTTAGCAGCTACAGCGCTGAAATTTTGCACATACACACTACTAACATTAGTAGTGTGGAATATGCAAAAAAAAAAGGGGGATACGAGATGGTTTACTGTATGTAAAGCATGTCTCATATCCTGTCGGGTTTGTGAAGGAGAAATGCAAAGCCGGCAATTGAATTACCGGCTTTTCTATAGAACAACGCTGCGTATTTCTCGCAATGCACACGCATGGTCCGTGTGTAATCCCATTTTTTTCTCGCACCCATAGACTTGCATTGGCGAGTCTCGGCCGAGATACGCTGACAATCGCAGCCTGCTGCGAGTTCCCTCGGATCCGAAATACGGTGGAGAAAATATCGGATGATGGGAGCTGGACCATAGATTAACATTGGGCCGAGTGCTATGCGATTTTTTAATCGCATAGCACTCGTCCGTATTACGGTCTAGTGTGACCTCGGCCTAACACACATTATGGTTTGCTTCACTTGTTTCTTTACTTGTTTCCATATTTGTTTCTTTGTGGTTTTCCTACCTTCAGTCTGAATCTACAATGTGCACATTCCAGTTTAGACCAAATTTTTGATAGTTGCTGTAAATAGAGTTGCAGTTTCTGGCCGTAGCATAATCAATATCTGATGGCCACATGAATATGCCGTTCTTGTCTCTGGAGAGATGAGTGGCTGCCCGGCCCCTTTTCTTACATTCAGAGTGATGCTAACCTGGGGGTATACATTCTGTACTATGACATGCGTTGCATTTCTAGCAGTTGGTACTATGGCTAGTATATTGATATGTTTTTTCACATTTTCAGGGTGTGAGTGAACCTGCACCTTTCTCCGATCAGTTACAGATTGACTATAGTAAAGCATACAAAAGAGTAACAATGGAAGAAGCCAAGATGGGAACACCACGTAAGTGTTTAAAAACAAGTGGCAAAAGACTGACCGTCCCTTCCAAACAGAAAACCGGCATGTACAGGTGCAACTAAGAGTGGCCATCTCCATACATAACTAACACATGAAGGTGCCCTCTGTAGTACGCACGGGCTTAGCTAGGGCCTGTTCCCAGGTATCTTTCTAATCATGCACAGTTGCTTCTATTGATGCTTCGTTCCTGACTTGTACTTACAGAATACCACCATAAACAAAGTCCTTGTGGACTGAAATGCTGGGTTCTTTGGTTCAGGTGTTCTGGCATAGATTTATCCATTACTTGAACCCCTTAACGACCACTCGTATGCTTTTTAATCAAAGTCGATAAGGGGACTTAATCTTCAGGATCATTTTTTTTTTTTTCTACAGGGCTGTGTATGATAGATGGACACCCTTTCAGTCTGTCCTGATCAGTTTTAGCACCAATCAGGGCTGTTTAACCCCTTAGAAGCTGTTGTCAGGAGTGTAAAAATGGAACCTATCTGAGCGCAGAACGATGTAGGGACCCTGGGCCTGATTCACTAAGACTAGCGCTTCGTATCTTAGTCTTAATGAATTAGGTGGGCCTTACTTCTGCACACCCATCATTAAGAGGCATGTGTCACTTACAGAATTGGGCGTATCTTATCACTGGCCAGAAATTTTACACCTATCTGAAATTAAAGTAACATTATTGGGTGGGCTTTGCCATGTCCTGTCCCACTTTTGTGGATTCTCCAGAAATTGGCCCAAAAACAACCAACAGTTTCAGATTTTACAATATTTGGAAATGTTTTACTCCGGTTTTCTGGCAAAAACACCTTCATGAATCGGGCACCCTGTTGCCAGCCATGTATTTACTGAGATGTTTGCTGCAGTTTTGATAAAACTGATTTTATCAGCGTCAGATCTACCAGTTCTCTAAATGCTGCGCTCTCTATAACCCCACCCAAAGCACTGATTGGCAGCTTTCTGTCTATGCACAGTATACACAGAAAGCAGCCAATCGGTGGTGTGGGCTTGGTTATACCGAGCTCATGAACATGGACTCCATGGCAGCAGGTTTACAACTCTCTAGTGTAACAGTGATTTTTATCAAAATTACAGCAGGCAGCCCAGTAAATGACACATTCCTAAAATCAGGGTCTCTGTCTCTACATCATGTTTATCTCAGATTAGATGGCAAAAACTGCTGACAGATTCCCTTTAAACGTAGAAATGGGAATACCGTCTTAACAATTTTCATTTCTTGGTGTGGTGCATTATTCTAGATGTCAGAAAACCTCTGATGGGAATTATGGTACTTCACCATAAAGAGAATACAAATAGTTGCAGTAGCACGCTTTCCACATTCTAGATAGATCTTCCAAATCTGCTAGATTTCAGTCCCGGGTGGAGTTTTATTTCTACATTTTCAATGTCTTTGTCCTGCATGCATTACTGATAGTTACATTATAAATCCTGTGTAAAGAAAGTCGCCCTCTGGTGAGCAGAATCGCCTCTGTATTTCCACAGTTGGCAGACCGGTACGAGTGTATGCGGATGGTATCTTTGACCTGTTTCATTCTGGACATGCCCGCGCTTTAATGCAAGCCAAGAATCTCTTCCCCAACACATACCTGATTGTCGGCGGTAAGTAGAGACTTTGACCGCGCAGCCCGGTGTTTGGTTAGGCAGTCACAGTTCTTACGGAAGCTTTTCCTGTACTTGTAGCCACATTTATGGAAACAGTCTGGGTTCTGTGCTGAGTAGGCCGAGATGATGTGATCTGTACAAAGCCCTACTCATAGACGCTGCTTTTTTGGAATCTGAGTTTTCAAGGTGATGCTTATTGGTATAATGGTGACTCAGAGCACAGTGCAGCTGGAAATCTCATGGAAAAATCCTGCTGAACACATCACTGCGCTCTGGACAGAGGCAAGGTCACCTTCTACTGACAGCCAGTCCATGTCATCCCCTTTCTTTATTGCATACATTTCACAGATTTTTCAATTTTGTTATTTCAACCTGGAGCCAAAAGAATATACTGAACTGCAAAACTAGGTATGCCCAAATCATGAACCTGAAGAGGTGGAAAAGTGTTTTAAATTTCCTGTAAACGCCTATAAAGAATGTCTCTCTCCCAAACCTGAAGTCTGTCACTGGGCTGAAATTGCTTATATCTGTATAGATTACCGTATTATTGAGGTTATTTTGTTGATATTTATGGAACTACTGTATTGGCAATTTCCTATTCTAATTTTTTTTTTAAAGGGTGTGTTTATATATTAGTTATTTACCTATACCTCCACTCTAAATGAAAAAAAATCAAATGCAGGCAGCAACACTCAAAGGAAAGAACACACTCCACAATAACTCAGAGCAGGTTTCTCCGTGTGTGAGATGTAATAATGCAGCTCTTATCCTCTGGCCTAACCTCCTGCATAGGTTAGTGTGGGGAGGGGCAGCACAGCTGAGTTTAGCTGTGTTACATTGCAAAACCTTCTATCAGCTCTCTTAACATGGTCACCTCTGCTGTACCTCCCTGACACTACCTGGGAAGATGAAAGCTCAAAGTGTCAGTATCGCCCTTATTTCTGTTATGCCCAATTTGTAATTGCTCTGCAATGAAATTAGAACATGCTGCCATTATATCTTACACAGGAGTAATCCAGAACAGAGAGGTTACAAGGCAATGAGATATGGCAGCCTGCTCCCACTGCATAGCAATTACATATTGCTCTAGTACAGCAGACATAAGTGTGATTACTGACACTCGCTAATCAGGAGAGGTGATGAAATGTTTTTTCATGCGACACAACTTAACTCAGCTCTACTGCCCATTGGTCCACATTGATTCATGCAGGTGGTTGGACAACTAGACCACTTGAACTTTTAAAAAGAATTTAACTTTTTAGGTGCCAAATCCTTTGCTTGCTAGTATTTATGCAATATAGAGGGGAAATAAAATTTTAAAAATGTTTAATTTTCCTCTGCATCATCCATTACCAGTATATTGTGTCCAGTTCAACATGAAAAATTTAGTGAAAGATGAACTAGCAATATTCAGTGCAACACTGAGACTATAGAAGGCAAATGGTGTAAAATTTGTAATGAAACCCAATTACGACTACCGTAATTATTTTTATCTCAAAAGCCTGCATTTAACTTAGGGGAAAAATTGTCGTCAAAGGCCGGTAGCATCCATCAATAAGTAAAGGATCACTTATAGGCCAGCTATTAATCTTCAGTAAAATAAGATGAAGTCCAGAGTACGGCCCCAATAGATTTGTAATGTATGATGGCACATACTAGTTCTCATTCTGGGCAGCACAAGGTCCTGTGTATGTACTTCTGTCTCACACTGACCGGGGGCAACACCTGCATGAAGTCTCATGTTGTAAAAATATGGGAATGGAAAGCGAGTCGGGTTCACTAGGTTGCATGTGATCAGCTGCATGTAGGGAATGCAGAGATACTGTACATTTCTGTTTTACAGTCTGTAGTGATGAGCTGACACATAACCTGAAGGGGTTCACAGTGATGAATGAAGCGGAGAGATATGATGCTGTGCAGCATTGCCGCTACGTGGACGAGGTGGTGAGGAATGCACCATGGACACTTACGCCAGAATTCCTTGAAGAGCACAGGGTGAGAGCGGTTCCATGCTTCAAGTTTGTTCTAATGTACAAATAGTCCCCAAAACATATTTATAATACAATAATTAGCATACAAATAATTGTATATAGATGCTAAATTGCATCCTGAGATATAAGGCAAAAAACGACTCAGAGGATAATTAGCGAAACGGAGAAAGATAGAGTCAAAATGCCAATAATTGCAAAATTAGTAGAAACTTTATTACATAGTAAATACACACATAAAATCAATATTGTGCACACAGTGTGCACATAGCCGTGAGCAATACAATTTTAGTATAGCATCTATGAAGTGATAAAAGACAAAAACTCCAAGGCTGAGAGAGCAAACGGTGCACCTAGTCCATATATATGGGGGTCCTGTTGTACATGTGGCTACTGCATGTGTTTAATATATCCAAACTAAGGCACACGTATAGGGTAGGGCGCTATATAGGATTGGTGAGTGGTAAGTATAAGGCAGGCTACACTAGGGACCAATGAACTGATTAATCACATAAAATAGTAACCTAACACCTGCTGCTACCAGCCAAATGGAAACACTGGCCGAAACCTATAACCAATACAAGTACTAGCCAATAAGTAGTACCCTAAGTGCCAAAGTAAAGCAAATAGTACAGATCTTTACCCATGTGTCCTGGACCGGTGCGACCGCGCTCTCACCCCTACGCACGTTTCGGTGCGAGATCACCTTCTTCAGGGGGCGTGGTTTTACTTGTAGAAAATACCCTCCTTAAATGTCAGGTGTAACACATCACCTGACATGAATATACCAGTAAGAGAGCTTTCATGACGCAGGCGCACATGCCAGTGTCCAGACCGCAACACCCCCTCCATAGCCCCACCTCCCAGTGATAGTCACGTGGCACAGCCGGCGCCAGCTCGCACACGCAACCAAACACAGCAGGAGAGGCATCAGGACGGGAGCGGTCACCTAGTATATAAAGCGCACAGGCGCATGGTAACAGAGGGGGAGAGGAGTATAAAGTGACATGTGCAGATGGCATAATATACCTCTAGGAATGGCAAGTAACATATTTACAGCAATAGACAATGTAATCAACAGGTAGTAATAAGATACATGATACATAAAGTACAGAATTATGTGCATATTAAGCACAGCCCAATGGAAAGAATACCCCTGACATGTCTAGGTCCCGTGGTCAGTCCAACAGACAGCGACCGGCGCCAGGTCACCGCTGCGGACAGACCACCAAGACACATGACAGCAAGGGTACACAAACCATGGTAGTGTGAGTAGCCCAACGCATAAGTGCCTACACAAGAAATGGTATATGTAGCCCAAAAGTGACAGAATAGTACAAAATACATTATATAAAGGGCACCCACTGTACTGGCACCCAGGCGTATGGATGATCTGCACAGTATGTATACATGATCAGTGCTGTACATATTATACTAAAAGACAGCAAGTGTAGAGTCCTAGACCTGTTAACCATCCACCAAGGCGAGTAGGAGAAGTTATCACATATGTCACAGAATGATATTTTTCATCTCTTCCTCTTTCTCTGGATGCTGCATATCTTCAATAGGAGTTTATAAATAGATACTGAAAAAGTGATGGACGTAGCTCCTCCACACGAAGCCACCGATACAGCACACAGGAGGAGGGTACATCAATGTATTACATGTAAACACTACAATAGAAAAGGAGAATAAAAACAATAAGTAAATAACACTAAAGACAACAAATAAAACCAACTAAAACATCGGACAGCAGTAACAGATAGTCAGGACAGCATGTTGTAACTAAAAGACGACTCAAGGTCAGAGGAAAGAAGCAAACCCCTGTGACTCGTTGAGTCCGTGGGGGGACATAGTGCCCAGGATAGTGCGTAGGGGTGAGAGCGCGGTCGCACCGGTCCAGGACACATGGGTAAAGATCTGTACTATTTGCTTTACTT
The DNA here is from genome assembly GCF_051348905.1 of Ranitomeya variabilis. Lineage (NCBI taxonomy): Eukaryota > Metazoa > Chordata > Amphibia > Anura > Dendrobatidae > Ranitomeya > Ranitomeya variabilis. The sequence continues at coordinate 855,613,351 of NC_135233.1, read as the reverse complement.
TGGCACTTAGGGTACTACTTATTGGCTAGTACTTGTATTGGTTATAGGTTTCGGCCAGTGTTTCCATTTGGCTGGTAGCAGCAGGTGTTAGGTTACTATTTTATGTGATTAATCAGTTCATTGGTCCCTAGTGTAGCCTGCCTTATACTTACCACTCACCAATCCTATATAGCGCCCTACCCTATACGTGTGCCTTAGTTTGGATATATTAAACACATGCAGTAGCCACATGTACAACAGGACCCCCATATATATGGACTAGGTGCACCGTTTGCTCTCTCAGCCTTGGAGTTTTTGTCTTTTATCACTTCATAGATGCTATACTAAAATTGTATTGCTCACGGCTATGTGCACACTGTGTGCACAATATTGATTTTATGTGTGTATTTACTATGTAATAAAGTTTCTACTAATTTTGCATAATTATTGGCATTTTGACTCTATCTTTCTCCGTTTCGCTAAGTTTGTTCTAATGAAGTAAAGGGTTGGTCCAGCTTAGAACATTTCTTGCCTCTCATTAGCATAGGTGTTAAATGCTAGATCAATGGAGAGCTGACCTCTGGGCCCCCCACTGATAAAGTGGAATAGACTTTGAATTAAATGGTAGTGCTCTTTATATGACCATCACTCCACCCAAAGTCCTCCTTATCTTGATTGTGTAGCTTGAAGGACAAGGGACTGAAGTCTAAAGGTACCTTTACACTAAACGACTTACCAACGATCACGACCAGCGATACGACCTGGCCGTGATCGTTGGTAAGTCGTTGTGTGGTCGCTGGGGAGTTGTCACACAGACAGCTCTCACCAACCATCAGGGGAACGACTTCGGCATCGTTGAAACTGTCTTCAACGATGCCGAAGTCCCCCTGCAGCACCCTGGTAACCAGGGTAAACATCGGGTTATTAAGTGCAGGGCCGCGCTTAGTAACCCGATATTTACCCTGGTTACCATTGTAAAAGTAAAAAAAAAAAAACACTACATACTCACATTCTGATGTCTGTCACGTCCCCCGGCATCCACAGGGTTAAAACTGCTTTTGGCAGGAGCGCTGCTAATATGCACGCGCTGCTGCCGAGAGCTTCCCTGCACTGAATGTGTCAGCGCCGGCAGTAACAGCGGTGATGTCACCGCTGTGCTCTGCTTTAAGTTTTAACCCTGTGGACGCCGGGGGACGTGACAGACATCAGAATGTTATTATGTACTGTTTTTTTTTTTTAACTTCGTTATGTGTGACTCAGCCTTTATGGTCTAGTGATTGGCAAGGATTTGACCCCTAGGAATCCTACAATCTAAATTTTTCACCTATCTAATTGATAGGTCCTAAATGCTTTGAATATTTGAATATTTTTTTTTTGTGTTTTGAAGCAGAAATGATCAAGTAACCAAAACCTACTTCAAAAATGTTGTTCTTGTCTCATGATCTAGTTCTTGTGAGACTGAAGAATAACCTTTTTTTTGTAGACAAATGAATTCATGCATTTCCCAGCCAGGCCCTGAGATTTATATATTTGCTATAATAACTGCCTATCGAGTTGTAGTAAATTTTTCTTCTTCTTCTTCTTCTTGTCTGTAGATTGACTTTGTAGCACATGACGATATTCCTTATTCCTCTGCAGGAAGCGATGATGTCTACAAACACATAAAAGATGCAGGTCCGTGCACACATCTATGATGTTATGCATCAATGTGTTAAATATTAGGAATTTATTTTTATGGATCAATAAAAGTAAATTTTTATAGCCTGAATATTATTTTACTTGGATGGCATTTGTTTGCCCAATTTATGTTCTTCTTGGAACCGAACGTTCATGGGACCCTGTTATGATCTGGTGACCTTGGAGCCGCATGAAACTTTCTCTGGAGTCGGTGGAACCTGTACTGACCGCAAATCCTGAACTAACACCGCAACTAGAAGTAGCCGTGGGGTGTGCCTAACATACCCTAGACACCTCGACACAGCCGGAGGACTAAATACCCCTATAGATGGAAATAGGAATGCTACCTTGCCTCAGAGCAGACCCCCAAAGGATAGGCAGCCCCCCACGAATAATGACTGTGAGTAGGAGAAGAATAGACACACGCAGGTAGAAAACAGGATTTAGCAAAAGAGGCCACTCTAGCTAAATAGGAAAGGATAGGACAGATTACTAGGCGGTCAGTATTAAAACCCTTCCAAAAATATCCACAGCAGATAATACAAAAAGTTCCACAATCTAACTAAAGACATGGAATGTATATCTGCCACTCCAGAGAATCCAACAAGACTGAGAAAATACTGACACAATCTAAGCTGGACAAGAAAACACAAAGAATAGCACTGAATAGTGAAGCACACAACATGTGTGCCACAGGAAAAAAAAAACAGACCCTTATCTTCGCTGATTTGGCAGAAAGGCAGGAGGAACCAGGCAGAGGTCCTACACCTCCCAACAACAATTGACAACTGGCAAGGACTAATGAATCCTACACGCCTAAATACCCCAGTCAGAACTGCAATCAGCAGATACACCTGACCAGGACTGCAACTCAGGTGCAACTGCATTACCACCTACAACCACCGGAGGGAGCCCAAAAGCAGAATTCACAACAGGACCCCTGTTCTCTTCATATGCCATAAATGTTTGAGACGTGTAATCTGAAATATTTTTCTTGTTTAAAGGAATGTTTGCACCAACTCAGCGGACAGAAGGAATATCCACATCTGACATCATCACTAGGATCGTGCGAGATTATGATGTCTACGCTCGTCGTAATTTGCAGCGTGGATACACGGCCAAAGAGCTGAATGTCAGCTTTATCAATGTGAGAGTTGCTATTTATCTTGTACAGAAAGCTATTGTTATTAGTTGTGATATCTGGGCTTGGATATAGATGTGTGCTCTGTGTTTAGGAGAAGAAATACAACTTACAGGAACGAGTTGATAAAGTTAAAAAGAAGGTAAAAGATGTGGAGGAGAAGTCAAAGGAGTTTGTGCAAAAAGTAGAAGAGAAGAGTATTGATCTAATACAGAAATGGGAAGAAAAGTCAAGAGAATTTATTGGCAATTTCTTAGAGATGTTTGGCCCAGAAGGAGCCTTGGTAAGCCACTGTCACTTATCAGCCAAAAATATATTTGGTGCAAATGAATGACTGGAAATTGTTTATGTAGCGCTAATATATTTCACTGCACATACAGTAGCTGCGGATAATCTTGTATGAATACCTAGTAGGGCCATTTATGTCCTTCCATGGCTTGCTGGTCAGCTTACACATTCTTATAGTCTCACATGCGACTTTTGAGTCCTTCCAATGGTCACACATTCACATCCCTAGCTGGCCGTGCAAGGTCCCTCTATATTATAGAAAAGGAGGCCGAGTACTCACTTGTGTAAGTAATTCCTGTTCTTTATAGGAGAGGATAATTACACACGTGTGCGGAGCTTGGAAGAGGCAATCCAGATGCCGCGGGGAGAGCCCTCCAGAGCCTCTAATCTAGAGCCCATTTAGTGAAAAGTAAAGTAATACCTTTCAGAGAAGCAGGGAACCTTAAGTGCACTCAAGTCACCAGTCATATCACTAAGCATTCAGGATGCTGGAAAGGATTCTGCAGTTTTGATGATATGTAGCCCCAAACTCATTCACTTTTCATTTTACTGTTTTAGCAGAAATTGTCAACATAAATAACATCTACCTCTTGGCTCCTAGTCGCCATATCTGTCTGCTTGGCAGCCATGGCAAAGAGTTGGAAGAGATCCTTGTATTATTAATGGCCCAAATATAACGGTTATGGTCTACCCTATTTATTTCAGAAACACATGTTGAAGGAGGGTAAAGGAAGAATGCTTCAAGCAATTAGTCCAAGACAGAGTCCGAGCAGCAGCCCATCTCGGGAGCGTTCTCCATCTCCATCATTCCGATGGCCATTCTCTACCAAAACCTCTCCACCAGCATCACCAGGCAGGCGTTCTCGATCCACTACTGCTGCCTATGACATAAGTGAGGACGAGGAGGACTAAGGATTTCTGGGGGGTTTTTGTTTTTGTTTTTTTCTTATTTTCAATCCTTCTCAGCAGACTCCATGTCATCTGTCCTCCAGGAAAGTAGCCACATAGAGAGGAGAGAACGCTCAGCCCCGAATTCTGGGGTTTTGTGCAGAACGGTTCCCGAGAGCCAGTGTTTGTGGTAGTGGATAGAACACAAGCTTATTTCTTACAAATCATCATGTTATTTTGTTCTATTTTTTTTTTTTTTTAAAATGAAGCCAATCTCTTTTTAATGAACTACCGTAAGTGTCCAAAATATATATTTTTTTTTGTCGAGTTAACTTCTATTTTACCAGGAGGTTTTATTGCATGGACTGTTGCATCTTATTGTAGTCTTTTAGTACTTCAAATCCCTCCAGCTGTGAGCTCCCATTTGACAGCACAGTAAATTATCCTGGAGGAAAAAGAGCTGGACACAAGTGACACTGAGGGTGTGTGTGTGTGTGTGTGTGTGTGTGTGTGTGTGTGTGTGTGTGTGTGTGTGTGTGTGTGTGTGTGTATGTGTGTGTCTGTGCGTGTCACGATATCGGAGGTATTAAGTACAATTTACTGAACTGTGGGGGTGGTGACCAGTGAAATGTATTGTATTAAACATCAACCCCATTGAATTTGGCCATTTCTCATTAAAAGTGCCTGTTGTTGTAAATTGTCGTTTTGTTTTTTTTTTTGTTTTTTTGCATTTGTTAAATTTGCTAAATGTTGCCATTCTTCAAATGACTCTCTGTAAAGTAATAAACCTAAAAACAAAACAAAAAAAAAACAAAACAGTATTCGGTATAATAAACCTAAAAAAAAAAACAGTATTCTGTATTCAAACTCTGAATTCATGAAACTAACTCTAATAATAAACAAAAGCAGGTCTTGTTCATGTTGGTCTCTACCGCATGGTTCATCCTTAACACATTGGCTATGGGCACAAATGTCCACTCAGCCAATAACTGGCAACAGCAGTGACCCATCTCACCCAGTGATTCACTGAGCTGCCATTCTGGCTTGTCAAGGACATTAGCAGGAAAAGCAGGCCAGCAGGGACTTGATAATAAAAGGACAGGACACACGTGGAAAGATCAGATGAGTATCATTTCTTTTATTATTTTTAGCTGCTTTGAGCCCTTTTAAGAATGATTTTCATTGGTGTTACAGTAGTGGACAAAAGTTTTAGGCAGGTGAGAAAAAATGCTGCAAAAACTAGATTTCTTTCAAAAATAGAAAGTTTACGTTTATTTTTATCAATTGGCAAAATGTTAAAGATGAATGAGCAAAAGAGAAATCTAAATCAAATCAGTATTTGATGTGACACACTTTTCCATCAAAGCATGTATTCCATAGGCACACTTGAATACAGTTTTTAAAGGAGCTCGACATGGAGCTCGTTCCAAACATCTTGGAGAACTAACCACAAATTTTTCTGGGATTACTTGAAGAGACAGAAGGATATCCACAGACTTCATGTTGAGATCAAGCCTCTGTGGGTCCATATCATCACTTCCAGGACTCCTTGTTCCTTTTTTATAATGAGGATAGTTTTTAATGACTTTTGCTGTATGTGTGGGGTCATTCTCTTGCTGCAGAATACATTTGGAGACAATCTGGCTCATCCATGATAGTATTGCACAATGGATAAGTATCTGACTGTATTTTACCTTCACCCATGATGGCGCCACCTGAGGGGATCCACCCATTCACTAGAGGAAACTCTCTAAAATAAAAGGGGGGCACCTCTCCGTAGCAGTTCGGTGTACTGTCCTTGATGAGAGACCTGAGCATGAAGGTGCGGCTGGAAAAAAATGTCCCAGGCCTGACCCGGTGCCTGGAAGAGTGGCTTACCTGTCCGTAGCACCGATGTGTTGGGTCTAGAAGCGCCACCACAGGGCTTCATTGCTAGTGCGGTAGGCAAACGTGAGCAGCAGAGGGTCCAGTGTAATCTTCGGCTGCAACACCTGCTTGACTTTGCACATATGCACGCCACAAGATGAGCCCTGTCGTAGAGCGTGCCAAGTGAATTGAAGTCTGCTCGGCACATGCGCATGGTGAGCCCTGATGACGAGTGTGCCAAGTGCATTTGAAATGACTCGGTACATGTTCACAGTCTGCCACAAGATGAAACACCCTGATGACAAGTGCGCCAAGTCAATTGGAGAGGCTTGGCGCAGGCGTGCCCTGGTGATGTGTGCAGCAGGTGACATATACAGGAAGTGATATCACTTCCACGAGTTTCAGTGGTGGCAGGAAAGCGCTTTCGGCACTTCATTTAAAAAGGAGTGCGGGCTGAGGTGAGAGTGGTAATGCTCAAGCTCTCCTCTAACGATGAAAGAACAGCAGCATCTCCAAAGAAGCGAATGCAACGGTGGCAGTCGCACAAGTAAAAGAAGCAGGAAGACCAGCCAGAAGGAGGTCCAGAGACTCCAGGAAGGAACAATTGTGTGACAAGATCCGGTGTCCTTGAGTAACAACGTGTGTGGTGAGTGACCTTCGAGAAAGTTCACCTTGCTAATGGGAACCCCCTTGCTTTTTGTTACTTGTCCAAATAGGATACAAAGTGTAAAAATAGAGAATGTACATGTCCCCATTACCAACCCACTGGCATAAAAGCCTGTGTGCATCATGCATCTGAAAGGAGGCCCTTGATTTTTGCAATGAATCTAAAGTCATTCATTAAAGCAGAGGTTAAAGCCCCCTCAAACGCTTATGCAGGAAGGTGCAAATAAGGGGAAAAAGAGGCTTAAACAATTATCGTCAGATGCAGACAAATCCACTAAAACAGATAGCAACTCTGATTCTGGATCCTACTCCTCTTCATCATCTGAGGACAATGTTTGCAGGGATTTAGAGTCGGTAAGACAAACCTCCAACTCCTCAATTTCCCTGACTCCGACTCCACAGCACTAGTCACTACTGAGCTTGTACATAAAGTGTAGCACGGAAATCTCAACTAAAAGCTTAGATGAGGAACAGAACAGACATTTACAGGACATTTCATAACTTTCCCAAATTTTTATGAAAAAAAATCTTCAGCACATACTGCAGTGAACTACAGTACCCAATTTATTAGATATTTTAGGAGTCGGAATTGGTCCATTTTATACTGATTCCACCAAAATGGAAACAGACTCCACATTCTTGGATAGGCCATTGTTTCCTTTGAGGGACACAATCAGTTTAATAAAACCGATAAGAACCACTATGGGCTTATGGGTCCTAAAACCCCTAAATCCACCTATGTTATGTTCTGTGGCCTAGAACAAAAGAGAAAAAACATACATTCCCTGTTAACCAGAAAGTCCAAAAACTGTTTCATTTTGGGATCACAGCCCGAAAATAGATATTGCAGTAGCCAAGTCAACAAAAAAATCTACCTTACCCTTCAAAGACCTGGGTATTCTTAGGGATCAATTAGATAGGAATGGAGGCAGCTATCTGAGAAGTACCTGGGAAGCATCAGCAGGTGCTTTGAGACCTGCCATAGCAGGGACTTAGGCTGCAAGATCCATGATTGTCTGGCTGCTGAAAGAACAATTTAAGGATAATGTTCCTAGGGAAAAAAATCCTGGCTAGTCTGCCCTTAGCACAGGGGATAGCAGCCTTTCTAGCAGACTCCTCAGCGGACTCTATGGGGCTAGCGGCAAGATCTGCAGCTCTTTCTAATGTGGCTAGGAGAGCATTATGGTAAAATGGAAAAAAATATAAATTTCTCTGACCAAGATGAGCAGAGACCACTCCTCTCTGCTTCACACCTGAATGCACTTAGTTGTACATATATTGCAAAGCATAAGTCTGCAATGACTTCAGTCTGCAGTGTGATTCCTGTAAGTGTGTCCTAGAAGTGTGAAGATTAATTTAGAATTAAAACCAGAATTGAACCAGAAGGGAACTGAAGGTAACTGGCCAGTCACTGTAAACAATGTTTCTATTTGTTTTCACTTTCACCCCTATAATTCTTCACTTTCTGCTAACTCCCCTAATCCCTACTCCTAGTAAAGAACTGTTCATCTCCTCTTCAATCCTCCCCATCCATCTCACCTCCTCCTCAGAACTGTTCCTTAACATACAATCCTGTCTCCAAGCACAGACAGCCACCTCATGCCCTCTCCTGCTCCCACCTGCTAACACTTTCTCTGCTCCTTCTCACTGCTGGTGATATCTCTCCAAATCCTGGTCCTCCTCACCACATCCCCACAGTCAGTTCTACCTCCCATCCACGCTCTATCACAAATTTCCGTAACCTGTCTAACCTTATACCCATTCGCCCAGTCCCACTAACCAGAGCTCTGTGGAATGCTCGCTCTGTCTGCAACAAGCTTTCCTACATCCACAATCTTTTTATTACTACCAAACTTTCCTTCCTCGCCATCACCAAAACCTGGCTCACCCCTTCTGACACAGCCTCTCCTGCTGCACTTTCGTATGGTGGCATCCACCTTTCTCACACACCCCGCCCCAGCAGCAAGCATGGCGGAGGAGTTGGTTTTCTCCTGTCAGATAACTGCTCCTTCACCCCAATCCCCCTGCCACCCTGTTACCCTCCCTTCCTTTGAGGTGCACTCTGTGTGCGTCTATGCCCCCACCAACCTCCAACTGGCTGTCATTTACCGCCCCCCAGGGCCAGCCACCACCTTCTTTGACCACTTCACCACCTGGCTACTTAATTTCCTTTCTGCGGACATCCCCACTATCATCGTGGGCGACTTAACATCAGCATTGACCCTTCCCTCTCAGCTGCCACTAAACTTCTATCTCTCACTTCCTCCTTCGGCCTCACTCAATGGTCTTCTGCAGCCACTCACAAAGATGGTCACACATTGGACCTCATCTTCACCCGCCTCTGCTCCCTATCTAACCTCTGTAACTCCTCTTTCTGACCACAATCTACTCACATTCTCTTCCCTCTCCACTCCTTGTCTACAATCCCCACCCCACAAAATTGCACACCCTCAAATAAATCTTAAACACCTTGATCTACATTCACTCTCTGAATCCCTCCTCCCTCTCACAGACCTAAGTTCCCTACACAATGCGGATGACGCTGACGCTCTTTATAACACCACAATAGCTGCAGCTTTGGAATCTCTTGCCCCTCTCACACATACCAAAGCTCTCAAAATCAACAGACAGCCCTGGCACACCAGCCTGACCAAAGAACTGAGGCGAGCTTCCAGGGCTGCTGAGCGGAGATGGAAAAGATCCCACTCCAACGAGCACTTTATCGCATTCAAACAGTCCCTCACTACTTTCAAGACAACACTCGCCACAGCAAAACAAACCTTCTCATCTCTCATATCCTCCCTGTCTCACAACCCTAAAAAGTTATTCAACGCCTTCAACTCTCTCCTCCGTCCCCCATCACCTCCTCCCTCCCCACTCATCTCAGCTGAAGACTTTGCCTAATTTTTCAAGCAGAAGATTGAGAACATCAGAGACCGTTTTAGTCGACAACCCCCAGAGCCCTTCCTCCCAACTACCCAGCCCTCCGCCTCCAAAACCAACTTCTCCACCATTACAGAAGATCGACTCTCCACTCTACTCTCAAGATCGCATCTCACCACCTGTGCACTTGACCCGATCCCTTCCCACTTCATCCCAAACCTCACCACAGTCTTCATTCAAACTCTAACCCATCTCTTCAACCTATCACTAACAACTGGTGTTTTCCCCTCAAGCTTTAAACATGCCTCAATCACACCTATCCTCAAAAAGCCCTCTCTTGACCCATCCTCTGTATCTAGCTATTGCCCTATATCACTTCTCCCCCATGCCTCAAAACTACTGGAACAACACCTCCATCTTGAACTGTCCTCCCATCTATCTTACTGCTCCCTCTTCGACCGCTTAGGCTACTTTCACACTACCGTCGTGCACTGCACGTCACTATGCGTCGTTTTGAAGAAAAAATGCATCCTGCAAAAGTGCTTGCAGGATGCGTTTTTTCTCCATAGATTTGCATTAGCAACGCATTGCCATACGTCGCAACCGTCGTGCGACGGATGCGTTGTGTTGCGTCTGTCCGTCGCCACAAAAAAACGTTGCATGTAACAGTTTTTGGTGCGTCGAGAACGTCTTTTCCGACCGCGCATGCGCGGACGGAACTCCGCCTCCCCGCACCTCACAATGGGGCAGCGGATGCGTTGAAAAACTGCATCCGCTGCCCCCGTTGTGCGGCGCTTGCACAGTATGCGTCGGTACGTCGCATTGCGACGTGCGTCGTACGACGCTAGTGTGAAAGTAGCCTTACAATCAGGCTTCCGGTCACACCACTCCACTGAAACTGCCCTAACTAAGGTCACCAATGACCTATTAACCACCAAGAGCAAGCGACACTACTCTATCCTCCTCCTCCTGGACCTGTCCTCTGCCTTTGACACAGTGGACCATTCCCTATTACTACTGACCCTCTCATCCCTTGGTATAACAGACTTGGCCCTATCCTGGATCTCGTCATACCTAACTGACCGAACATTCAGCGTCTCCCATTCACACCCCACCTCCTCATCTCCTATCTGTCGGAGTCCCGCAATGTTCAGTTCTAGGGCCCCTGCTCTTCTCCATTTACACTTTTGGCCTGGGACAGCTCATAGAATCTCACGGTTTTCAGTATCACCTCTATGCTGATGACATACAGATCTACATCTCTGGACCAGATATCACCACCCTACTAACCAGAATCCCTCAATGTCTATCCGCTATTTCATCCTTCTTCTCCGCTAGATTTCTAAAACTTAACATGGACAAAACAGAATTCATTGTCTTTCCCCCATCTCACGCGACCCCCCCAATGAACCTATCCATTACAGTAAACGGCTGCCCACTCTCCCCAGTCCCACAAGCTCGCTGTCTCGGGGTAATCCTTGACACTGATCTCTCCTTCAAACCGCATATCCAAGCCCTTTCCACTTCCTGCCGCCTTCAACTCAAAAATATTTTACGGATCCGTACATTCTGAAACCAGGAATCTGCAAAAACCCTAGTCCATGCCCTCATCATCTCCCGCCTCGACTACTGTAACCTCCTGCTCTGTGGCCTCCCCTCTAACACTCTCGCACCCCTCCAATCTATTCTAAACTCAGCTGCCTGACTAATCCACCTGTCCCCCCGCTATTCCCTGGCCTCTCCCCTCTGTCAATCCCTTCACCGGCTCCCCATTACCCAGAGACTCCAGTACAAAAGCCTAACCATGACATACAAAGCCATCCACAACCTGTCTCCTCCATACATCTGTGACCTCGTCTCCCGGTACTTTCCTGCACGCAACCTCCGATCCTCACAAGATCTCCTTCTCTACTCCCCTCTTATCTCCTCTTCCCACAATCGCATACAAGATTTCTCTCGCGCATCACCCATACTCTGGAACTCTCTACCACAACACATCAGACTCTCCCCTACCAGCGAAACTTTCAAAAAGAACCTGAAGACCTACCTCTTCCGGCAAGCCTACAACCTGCAGTAACCACCGATCGACCAAACCACTGCACAACCAGCTCTATCCTCACCTACTGTATCCTCACCCATCCCTTGTAGATTGTGAGCACTCGCAGGCAGGGTCCTCTCTCCTCCTGTACCAGTTGTGACTTGTATTCTAGATTATTGTACCTGTTTTTATTAGTAGTATTATACCCCTCCTCACATGTAAAGCGCCATGGAATAAATGGCGCTACAATAATAATAAATAATAATAATAAATACTGGTCAGGGGATGTGCAGTCAGAACATAAATTATGCTCCCTGTGAAGGAGAATTCCTGTTTGGTCAAGCATTGGATGACATCCTAGAAAAGGCTGGGGATAAAAAAAAAAGTGGTCCCCCAGTTGTCCTATGCCCGGTTACAAGAGTAGGTCCGTTTGGTGAAGAAATATATAAAAAGAAAGCCTCCTAAAATTAAGGGATATTAATAGGAAAATAAAAAGAAACACAGATTTATGTTCATGGGTCCCTCCTTGAAGGGAAGAAAAATGCCCAGTGATGCCAACATCCAGGTGGGGAAGGCTCTCCTTTCTCTGAGCCTGGAAGAAAATTTCATGCAGCGGTAGGATGCTAGACATAATGAAGCATGGCCTGAAGCTGGAATTTCGTTTGATCCCTCAAGAATCCCTAATAATAACATTTGCCAGGAGATCACGCAAAGAATAGTCAGCATTGGAAATGGAAGTTCTGAATCTAATCCAGAAGAAAGTACTTGCACGGTACCCAAAAAAGAAGGCAGGGCATTCTATTCCTCCCCCCCCCCCCCCCCCCAACCATTTCCATGATTGAAAAAAAAAATGTACAGAACCTTCAGGACCATTATCAATTAAAAGGGGCTAAACAGATTTCTAGATAATCATCCTTTCAAGGTGGAGTCAATAAGGAATGCCAAAAAAGCTCCTATTCCCAAACTGCTACATGGTAGTAGTGGATTTGAGGGATGCTTACTACCATGTACCTATTCATGCAGATCATCAGAAATTTCTAAGGGTGGCCCTACCCATGGGAAGGAGCTTAAGATGCTTTCAGTTCAAGGCCTTACCCTTAGGTCTCTCTCTGGCGCCAAGAGTGTTTAACAATATTGTGGCAGAGATGACAGCTCATCTTCGGGAGCAACAGACACTGGCCATTCCATATCTGGATGATTTTTTGATTGTGGGAAGGTTAGTATAACACTGCAACATCCAGCTTCTAAGTGTCAGAACTATCTTAGCAGAGTTGGGACCATTGTTGAATCTGGAAAAGTCAAGCTTATGTCCAGTGAATTCAGATTCTGGATTTGGCTACTTATAATCTGAAAACCTTAACAGATCTTTTCCCACAATACTCTAGAACATTGATTGTTGTTACAGGTTTTATGGAGATATTTTAAAGCACCACTCCAGTGTTTGTTTGTTTGTTTGTTTGTTTTTATTATTATTGCAGCTCTGCAGGGGTGTCACTAATGTAAGTTCCCAGCCGCTCTCATCATCTGTTACTAGCACCGCTAAAGTCGGTCTTCAGGTTGTGCCTATCGGATCGCTCCAGTCTTTGCTGGCTGATCCAGAAGTCACAACTCCATGTAAGTCTGTGAGAGTCAGAACAAGACTCTCCTAGGCTTGCAGTGAGAGCTTGTAACCATTACTTCTGACTTCAGGTCAGTCAGACGTTGCGGTCACAAGATGGCGGCACCTGGAACAGCTGAAGAAAGCGGCTGGTGAATATAAGACTACTTAGATTATTAGCACCACTCCAGCGCTGAAATAGAAAAATATGCTGGTGTTATACAAAACTCTCAGAAAGTAACTAAATTAGCTGGTATATGTGTGTTTTTACATGACATGTTGTTTCCTTCAATGTATGAAGAGGAAAAGTGTACGTTTAGCAATCGGTGAAGCCTCATACTATGGCAGCTGTAGACTCCCACAGGAGCATAATGTTCCTTATTCTGAATCTTTTTTTTTTTTTCCTACAGTTCATATGGAAACTTTTTATTTTGGACTCTGCATTACCCCCAAAAAGCTGTGGCATATTCCTCCTATACCTTACTACAGAGGGATTGGACCTAGAAAAGACTATAGTTGTGATACAGTGTTCTGTACGCTGCTGAAGACTGGTTGGAATATCTATTTGCTTATTAAAACTAGGTCTAGTCGGACCATCTTCTGACCACAATTTCCAGTGTTTTCACTCCCTGGAAACACCTACATTAATTCCTCCTTCAAAGAAGCTTTGTGCAGTGAATGAGTAAAGCCTTTGTAATTCTCAGCACTGACTTATGGCAGAGATTAGTTACTTTTTTGCCTACTCCTAAGCAAAGCACTTAGGTCAGGATGAAATCGGTTTGCCAGCTGTCAATACTGGTGTGTTCTGGGAAAATCCTTGACTGCTATTCATTGCCTTTGAAATACTTCCTCTGCAAAACATCGGTTAAAGAGAAGTGATGCTATATAGACATAAACGGGAATTTATTTTATGATAACAATGTGGATAATATGTAAAAAGGTTGTTTCAAAAATGCAAAATTTACTATTAAAACGTATTAAAACCTTGGGAAGAACATCATTTGTATGGGTAAGGTGAAAAAACAACGGATAGAGCATATAGTACAAGACTATAAAATACAACCAAGACCTGATACATTTCATAAGAACTATAATGAACCATAACAGAGCACATATTGACATGAAAGCAACAAAACATAGGCATATAATATACCCTATATCCTGGGAGATGTTACACTATATGACAATGCATATTAGGTAGAATACAGTAAGGAAATCTCATGTATCGTACAAAAAACAAGTCTTCGAGGAGTTGACTATGGAATGGACAGGAGTATAATCATTGGCATGATGGAGTTGGTTTCCTCAGTATTGTTTATAATGGACAATTTGAACCTTTTGTTTGCAAATATTCAAATAGAAAAAGTCCTGTTCCTTATAGCAAATCTACTTCTCTTCTTCCAGGTCACGTTACCGTCTGAAAACTGAATTTCTATTGTCCACCATTTTTCTCATACAGTTTTTACTCGTGAGGTCCGTATTGCTAAGTATGAAAATGATTGTACCCCGTCCATCCAATCTCTGACTGTAGTATGACTCCAAAATAAATGCTGCATAATAAAAAAAAAAATACATACTATAGTAAAAGGTCACAGTGCACCGAGCCACCGAGGTGTAGATCTGGTATTGTCAGTGATAAATGGTGGTTGTGAATTCATAAAAGAGCCAATCACAAATTGATGGAACATTTATGATGCCTCCATGTATAAAATTACCTATAATATTTGTCAGTGAACGGTCTTTGGGACGCACATGATTTTTAGTCTTCTAGTACTGGTCGTTGAGTCTTCAGTATGGCCGGACGATACATGGTTAAAAATAAATTCACAGAATAGTGTTTTGGAGTACTGATTACATATATATCTAAGTCACACAGCCTGTGTTTTTATCGTGTACCCTGCGTCTTCATCCTTCTTCCTATATGCATTTCGGGCCAGTATCGACAATAAAAACGTCTCTATAATTAGCAGATGGTAGTGCATCACTGTAAAAAAACAAAAATAACTATGTTAAATATTCTGAAATGCATTAAGAACTTGGCATCTCTAAGGAATGGTCAAACCAAAACAGTTGTCAGTTGCCAGACCTCTTTTGTATAAATTGCTAGGCTAAATTATTGGAGCACATATTCAACCCCTTAGTGACCGAGCTAATTTTGACCTTCATGCCCAGGCCCAAATTTTTTAATCTGTCCAGTGTCACTTTGAGGTTATAACTCTGGAACGCTTCAACGGATCCCGCTGATTCTGAGATTGTTTCATGACATATTGTACTTCATGTTAGTGATTAAAATTTCGTCGATATACAGTAACTTGCGTTTATTTGTGAAAATATTGCAATTTTGGCCCAAAATACCAATTTTCAAACCTTTAATCATTTATCCTTAAACCGGTTAGTCATGCTGTACAAAATAATTAATAAATAACATTTCCCACATGTCTACTTTACATCTGCATCATTTTTCAAACATCATTTTATTTTGTTAAGATGTTAAAGGGGTTAAAAGTTCAGCAGTAACATCTTACTTTTTCAACACATTTACAAAGCCTGTTTCTTAAAGGACCTAACTCAGATTTCAATGGATCTTGAGGGGCCTAGATACTGGAAACTCCCCAAAAGTGATACCATTTTGAAAACTGCACCCTTCAAATGCTTCAAAATTGTTGTCAGGTAATGTTTTAACCTTTCACATGCTACACAGGAATTAATGCAAAGTGGAATGAACAAAAATAAATACATTTTAACCTCTAAAAAGTTGGCTTAGCCTCAATTTTTTCACTTTTGTAAGGCGTAACACCAAAAGTGGACCCCACAGTTTGTTACCCACTTTCGTTTAAGCGCAGCGATACTCCACATGGTCATAAACCTCTGTTTGGACAAACGGCAGGGCTCGGAATGGAAAGACACCATTTTAATTTTGGAACACAAATTGTCGGAAATAGATTGCAGATGCCATGTCGCATTTGCAGGTCTCCTAAGGTGCATAAACAGAAACCCCACACAAATTGCCCCATTTTGGAAACTACACCCCCTCAAGGATTTCATCCAGGGGTATAGTGAGGATTTTGAACCCACAGGTGTGACACAGAATTTGATAACATTAGGTCATCTTATTAAATATGTCCTCATTAGTGTTTAGCGCAAGTGCTCGCTACTCCAGTTTGCCTAGGGTGCTCGGGTATGCACTGTTGAGTGTTGCGGGTGCTTAAGTGACATGCTTGAGTCTCCACCCTGCATGTATCGCATCTGTTAGACGCCAAAAAAAAACTGCAAGGGTTGCTTGTGTTTGGCAGGCAATTCCTGCATATTTTTTGGATGTCTAACAGTGGCGAAACATGCGGGGCGGGGACTCAAGCATATCAGTCGAGCACCCACGCTACTCGGTGCATACCCGTGTACCAGTTGCAAACTCGAGTAGCGAGCTAATCGTCATATTATCATTTTTTTTTAATTTTGAAAAAACCCTAAGCCAACCCTAACCCTAATGGCAAAGTTTGAAAGAAATCAAAATGATAAAATAATAAAAATGTTAATTTTGGGGCTTTTGATCACAGTGATATGGTCTATCTTAGTGATCAAAAGTCTGGAACCAATAGGAAAATTCCCTGCTGTTGCCGGATGCCAGACGGCAGATCTCGGCTGGGGCACTAGGTATGTACCCACCATTTTTTTTTTTTTTTTTTTTTAATGAAATATCATGTCAGAAGAGAAAAAAATTATTTTTTTATAGCAACACACTTTTTTTTGCGTGATCATAGTTCATTGGATAACTGTGATTAGTGACCGGAGAAAACATCCCTGATGTTCTAAAGGGTCTCATTTACTCCCAGTAGCGGAGACCCCGGAGATTTTCAGACTCTGGGGAGCGCTATAGACTTTTGATGAAGGAATAAGGCCCCTCAGCGGCCGCTGTTTTAATGTGTATTGGTGATCATTAAGGGGTTAAACTATTGCTGATGTATTTTTCTTGTTTGTTTATCTTCTGTAAGGTTTCCATCCCATCCAATAATTTTAATTTTGAATGTTTTAAATAATAACTTCACTGTTTTATCAGCAGGAGATTCACTAGAGGACTAGAATATCTGCTGCGGAGTAGTCCTCCATATTCATGAGCTCTGTGTAACCCCGCCCCCACCACTTATTGGCAGCTTTCTGCCTCTGCACAGTGTGCACAGAGAACTGTCTAACAGATGTGGGTGAGCTATACAGAGATCAGCATTCAGAGACCTCTTTAATCTGCAGCTGATAAAACAGTGAGTTTATAAAAGAATCCATTAGATGCGCCAATATTGGCACTTAGACGCTGCTCTTCCCACTTACCTTGGTGCTGTGGCAAGTGGATTAATAATTGTGGAGTTGATGTCAGCTGTTTGATGGCTGCTGACAATAAGCCCAGGGGTTAGTAATGGAAAAGTGTCAGACAACCCCACTACTAACCCCATAGTCAAATTTAATAAAGACACAGAGTAAAGTCCTTTAATTTAAATAAAAACTCCCAAATCCTTTTACCCAATTATTTTTTTCAAAATAAAAACAAGAAAAATCTGATACGGCAAGTGTGAAGAGCGGAGGCTAATTGCCAGAATTAGTGCATCTAATAGACTAGAAATAGGCCTGATGCTATTGCATCGGGAGTGCGGTGAAATGAACATCCCCTTGGTTCTCAGCCAATGAGCGGCGCGGGATTCAAATCCCCCGCTCTGCCGGCTGAGCCAATGAGCCTGCGGGGTGGGGGAATTGAATCCCGTGCCACTCATTGGCTCAGCGCCAGGGGCGGTCAGCCAATGAGCGGTGCCGTGCGGCTTGGCGGGGGATATGAATCCCCGCTGCCATATTGGAATACCCATAACTTGGGTGTTCCAATATAGCGGTCGGCGTAGTTCCGATGCGAGCAGCCGGGAGATGAGCGGCTGATGCTGCTCATCTCCCGGCTGTGTCGCCGCTGACCTCCCTGTGGTGGGAGATGAGCCGCGGCTACCAACGGAATAGTGGTGCCGTTTTTGTCACAACTTCCGGCCGTGGTGGATTGTTGGATAGCAACAACCAGAAGCTGTGACAGAGCCGATTGGCAATTATATATTAGTTGTGCCATTTCTGGGGAGGCTGATATTCTTAGTCTGAGAGGAGACCAATATCCACAGCACCTTCCCAAACTATTAATATCAGTCCCCATCTATCTGTTTAGCCTTTGCTGGTTAGTAATATTAACCCCTTTATGACATCAGACATACCGTACTATCCCGTCGAGGTGACCTGGGCCTGTATGACCATCGATGGGATAGTATGTCATACGCGATCAGCAGCGCTCACAGGGGGAGCACGGCTGATCGTGGCCGGGTGTCAGCTGATTATCAAAGCTGACACCCGGCACTATGTGGCAGGAGCAGTCACAGACCGCTCCCGACACTTTAACCCCCTGAACACTGTGATCAAACAAGATCGCAGCGTTCCGGTGGCATAGAGAAGCATCGCGCAGGGAGGGGCTCCCTGTTTGCTTCCCTGAGACCCTCAGAACAACACAATGTGATTGCGTTGTTCCGAGGGTCTCTTTCGGTTTCCTCCCTGCAGGCCCCCAGATCCAAGATGGCTGTGGGGTCCTTCTGGGTCCTGCAGGGAGGTGGCTTGGCAGTGCCTGCTGAGAGCAGGCGCTGAGAAGCCTCCTACACTGCCTGTCAGATCGCTGATCTAACACAGTGCTGTGCAAAGTGTCAGATCAGCGATCTGATTTTATACAGTGATGTTCCACCCTGGGACAATGTAAAAAAAATTATTATACTGTGTAAAAACATTTTTTTTAAATTCCTAAATAAAGAAAAAAAATAAAATAAATATTGTTCCAATAAATACATTTCTTTATGTAAATAAAACAATCGATAAAAGTATGCATATCTTTAGTATCGCCGAGTCCGTAACAACCTGACCTATAAAACTGTCCCACTAGTTAACCCCTTCAGTGACCACCGTAAAAAAAAAAAAAAAAGAAGTAAAAAACAATGCTTTATCATCATACTGCCGAACAAAAAGTGGAATAACACGTGATCAAAAAGATAGATATAAATAAGCATGGTACCGCTGAAAACGTCATCTTGTCTTGCAAAAAACGAACCACCCTACAGCGAAAAAATAAAAAAGTTATAGCTCTCAGAATAAAGTGATGCAAATACAATTATTTTTTATATAAAATTGTTTTTATTGTATAAAAGCGCCAAAACATAAAAAAATAATATAAATGAAGTATCGCTGTAATCGTACTCACCCGAAGAATAAAACTGCCTTATCAATTTTATCACATGCAGAACGGTATAAACGCCCCACCCAAAAGAAATTCATGAATTGCTGGTTTTTGTTCATTCTGCCTCCCAAAAATCGTAATAAAAAGCGATCAAAAAATGTCATGTGCCCAAAAATGGTGCCAATAAAAACGTCAACTTGTCCCGCAAAAAACAAGACCTCACATGACTCCATGGACCAAAATATGAAAAAATTATAGCTCTCAAAATGTGATGATGCAAAAACTGTTTTTTTGCAATAAAAAGCGTCTTAGTGTGTGACAGCTGCCAAACATAAAAACCTGATATAAAAACCCGCTATAAATAGTAAATCAAACCCCCCTTTATCACCCCCTTAGTTAGGAAAATTTTTTTAGAAAAAAGATTAGGGTTAGGGGTGTGTTAGGGAAGGGACTGGGGAGTGAGGGTGTGTTGGGGTTAGGGTTGGGATTAGGGTTATCGGTGTGTTGGGGTTAGGGTTGGAGTTAGAATTGGGGGGGTTTCCACTGTTTAGGCACATCAGGGGCTCTCCAAATGCGACATAGTGTCCGATCTCAATTCCAGCCAATTTTGCGTCAAAAAAGTAAAACGATGCTCCTTCCCTTCTGAGCTCTGTCATGCACCCAAAGTGGTTTATCTCCACATATGGGGTATCAGCGTACTCACGATAAATTGCACAACAACTTTTGGGGTCCAATTTCTCCTGTTACCCTTGGGAAAATAAAAAATTGGGGGCAAAAATATTATTTTTGTGAAAAAAAAATGATTTTTTATCTTTACAGCTTTACATTATAAACTTCTGTGAAGCACTTGGGGGTTCAAAGTTCTCACCACACATATATATAAGTTCCTTCCTTAGGGTGTCTACTTTCCAAAATGGTGTCACTTGTGGGGGGTTTCCACTGTTTAGGCACATCAGGGGCTCTCCAAACGCGACATGGCATCCGATCTCAATTCCAGCCAATTTTGCACTGGAAAGTTAAACTGCGCTCCTTCCCTTCCACGCTCTGCGGTGCGCCCAAACAGTTAGCTATATATTAAGAGGACATCTTATCCTATAAAGGACAAGGGGCCTTAATAAAAATTTATTTATTAAATACGTGCTAGACAAAAATGGCGGCCGCTGACTAAAACTATCATCAGACTCACCTGGTCTCGCTAATTGCACGGAGACCAGGCAACAATGATGACAGCTTTAGTTAGTGCTATACACAGACGGCAGCTGCTGACTATAACTGTCATCAGATTCGCCTGGTCTCGCTGATCGCAGGAAGACCAGGCAATAATGATGACCGGATTCTGCAACCGATGTCTGGGAACAGCGCTAAATGTACGGCTTTTTCCAGGCGCTGGTACATGTAATACTGATCCAGCACACAGATAGCACTGGTTCTGGGTTTCCAGTACTGGAAACATCAGGATGTGTGAAAGAGCCCTAATATAGGTAGAGACTTGAATAGTCCAGTGCGTTTCCTGGCCCGCTACATTTGATTAACAGGTTTCTCCTATGTGTGTACGCAGAGAGAGATCTGTAAATGAACTGGAGAAAGGCGGGGAGAAGCCAACTGACGACAACACCGGACTTGTCAGTTCTCCCTATAATCCTAAGTAGCTACTCAAATTATGTTTCCTTGAAATATTGCCATATATCAGAGTAAATCATACCTTGTTGCAACCATGAAGCTAGGCTCTGATTCATGCTTAGTACTAGAGAGGTAAAGGTAACCAACTCACCATTGCTGAGTGATACAGGACTAGAGACCACATTAGGGTATGTTTCCACGGTCAGGAAACGCTGCTTGTTTGACGCTGCGCAGAGCTGCAGCGTCAAACAAGCAGCGTCCAGATGTTCCAGCATAGTGGAGGGGATTTTATGAAATCCCGTCTCCACTATGCGTGGAAACCCGCACGCGGCGGCCCTGCGACTCCGGACATGCTGCGCGTCTTTTCAGATCGCAGCATGTCCGTACACCTTGCGGGGACGCAGCGTCCCCGCAAGGCATAACACAGGGCGCTATGGGAGAGAGCGATCATCCCGGATGTGAAGAGTTAACACATCCGGCATGATCGCGTCCCAGAAAGGGGGCGGGGCTTAGCGCCGAGCGGCTTCGCCGCTGCGGCGATACCGCCGGCCATCCTGACCGTGGAAACATACCCTTACTGTCCTGGTGCAACTTTCAACACTTCAAGAGCAAAAATAGGTCTGGCTAAACAGGTGTATATTAAAAATCTTCCATGCTTTAAATTATAAATGATTAAAAAGATAACAAATCTAAAGAAAAATCTGATTCACCACGTGTTCTTGGCACATTACGTGCTCTTGCTCATGGTGTGTCCCATGATTGGTACATTATGTGTCAATAATGCATTGCTGGTACAGATTTTCCAGTGAATTTGCTGTTATTTTAAATAATTTTAATATATAAGGAATTGAAGATTTTTAGTATACACCTGTTGAGTCTGACCTTTTTTTTGTTTGATTCATGATGTCGATGGTTCAGGCAGCATGAATCCAATGGTTCTGTTTAAAATAATTGACATTTTTCACATTTTAGGCTACTTTCACACTAGCGTCTTTCGATGCACGTCGCAATGCATCGTTTTGGAAAAAAAACGCATCCTGCAAAGTTGCCCACAGGATGCGTTTTTTCTCCATAGACTTGCATTAGCGACACATTGCGACATATGGCCACAGGTCGCATCCATCGTGCGACGGATGCGTCGTGTTTTGGCGGACCGTCGGCACAAAAAAAGTTACATGTAACTTTTTTTGTGCGTCGTGTCCGCCATTTTGGACCGAGCATGCGCGGCCGAAACTCCGCCCCCTCCTCCCCGGACCTTACAATGGGGCAGCGGATGCGTTGTAAAACTGCATCCGCTGCCCCCGTTGTGCTTTTATTTCAAGGCATGCGTCGGTACGTCGGGCCGACGCTAGTGTGAAAGTAGCCTTAGACTTGATTCAGTGTGAAGTACAAGTAATTACAAAACTTTCAAATTGTTACAATTTAGCGAGTCTGCAGTGGATTTTTCTACATTTAAGGCTTCTTTCACACTTCAGTTGTTTGGCGTCAGTCACTTCCGACATAGTGACGGATCGACGGATCCGTCACAATTGTTGAGAAAACGGTTCCAACGGATCCGGTTTTTTGACGGATCCGTTACTTGGGGGTTGTCTGGGAAAAGTATCTACTTTTTGGAGCATGCGCAATTGAAAAAGCGGATTGGGGCGACGGATCCGCCGAAATGACGGTCGCGACGGATCCGTCGCCCATAGGCGGCCATTCTATGGAATGACGGACGCGACGGATCCGCCGCGAACCGTCATTTCGGCGTTGACAAAAAACGTTTCAATGTCCGTCTATGTCTAGACAACGTCCGCCAAATATCGACGGATCCGTCGCATGACGGATGGAATGGACGACCATCCGTCACAATCCGTCGCCAATACAAGTCTATGGGAAAATAACGGATCCGCCAAAAAAAAATGACGGATCCGTTATTTGAGGAAACTGGCGGTTTTAGACTGACGCCAAACAACTGAAGTGTGAAAGAGGCCTTAAGGGCTTGTACAGTGTATATTTGGACAGTGTATTCAACTGCACACTGACTATAATTTTTATATTTGTGCACATAAGTGGCCTTTTATGCAGACCAGTGGTCCATGTAAAAAGCTTTTTGTGGACCAGAAGAAGCGTGCATATCAATTGTACAGTCGAATACACAGAACTATGCACGGAGCACGAGTCACATCGACTGGCACGGTTTTAGTACAACCATGTGAATCCAGCCCAAATGTATAGAAACTATTAACACAAAGACACTTTTTATACATGTGCTCCACTATGTATCCTGTTACAGGTTTCCATGTCATATGCTACTTTGGTAATTTGTTTGACCAAGGAACAGTGTAAAACAAATACCCTCCAGTGAGACCATTAATGTAAGCTGTATTTACTGTCTAATGCCAGCAGATATGGGTAAATAGTATGACTAAAGTTTGCTTTATATATAAAGCTTACCAGTTTGCAAATACATTGTTATATATTCTTATAATAAAAATAATACAATACCATAAAATATATGTATACACTTTTTTTTATAACTGACTTTGAAGAGTGAGGTGAAAGTACATTTCAGAAAAACTTTCTGGTGTGTGTAAGTTAGGAATAACACTATTTCTGGCCATTGTATAACTTATATCCTGCATTTCTCCAGTTTTCTATTCTATGGGCTCTAGCTCTTAACGTGCAATCAACTCTCAGCTGATGGGATAAGAGACTAGCTGCTATAATAGGAAAGATGAAAGAGGGTTATTTCCAGCACATCCATCCAAGTATAAAAATGTTTATTTAATTAGGTTAAAAATGGCTAAAACACCAACCTGATTTAACCATTTTTAACCCAACTAAATAAAAATTATTTTTATACTTGGATGGATCTGCCGGAAATAACCCCCTCATCGATCAACTCCATATGCAATGGAATTTCATTAATCTCTAGCGTTGTCAGCTCCTTCAACTCTCCCTCAGTCCTTGACTAGCTGCTATAATGTGTCCCATACACAGCACATAACACAGAGCGGTTCCTGCTCTTCACTCCTTAGCACATAGAAAGGAACATCAGCATGGACAAAATTACACAGCTGGACTGAGCAGTGTAGACCTGAATCCAGCTCTTGGTTTGACGTAAAAATACTTTTTAGAAAGCTCATCCAAATATTTCTGTTTCTGCCCTTGCTTGTATTCTTCTCTGCTTCTCCCTCCTCCTACCCTCAAAAGTATAGTAGAAGGTGTAGCCTGACACTTCACAGAGCTGGCAGTCTAACTTGTCTTGAGCAAGACAGAGTTGACTTATTTTTTCATAGTGGATGGTGAATGGAGAAAAAGAGCAAAAAAAGTAGAAAAAGGAGCAGAATGTTCGAAGACAGACAAGGGCAAATTCGGCCCCTATGCTGGTCTGGTGTAGAAAGGAAGGGCCAAAGGTCTTTATGCAGCGGCATCTTGTATAATGCAACTGCCCTCTGCTCTGCATCTCACTTTCACTGATATCTGTATCCTTGGAAAACAGATACCAGTGAAATCATTGAGGGACCCCTCTTCCATCATTGAACCTGTGAGTTTGAGAGCATAGCAGGTGCAATGATATTGCTATGTTGTTTTAACTGTGCCTCAATACATAACACAGACTAAAACTGAGGGGGAATGGTGTAAGGTGAGCATTTTTAATTATTAATTTAATTTTTTTTTTACACCTTACTGCCCATATAGGTTGTGTCGGGGCAATCTAGGTAGGGGACATCATACTGTGCATGGGGTTGTGTGGGAGACATCATACTGGGCATAAGGGCTATTTGTGGACATCATACTGTGCATGGGGGCTGTGTAGGGACATAATACTGTGCGAGGGGGCTGTGTGGTGACATAATACTGTGTAGTGAGGTTGTGTTGAGACATAAAACTGTGAAGGGGGTTTGCTGGGAGATCATACTATTTGAGGAGATATCTTATTGTTTTGGGGATTATGTGGTGACATACTGTGTGTGGGGCCATCATATTGTGTTGGGAGCTGTTGATCAAGGTATAAGGACTGCATAACAGGAATATTATGTTTTACTGTTTTATATAAAAATATTAACAGTAGCATGAGGCAGTATACTTAATCCTACTCAATGTTAAGTGATAATGTAATAACCTGCATCCCTGCACAATCCCTCTGCCTCCTTTCGGCAGGGACGCTAGCATGCTCACAGATGCACCCGCTCTGTTCCAGTCCAAGGACCTGCGCACGGCAGGCAGGTCTCCTGGCAGTGTGCTTTCAGCACGTGCGCACTCCTCGCTTTATAAAGGAGCAGCATGCGTGCTTCTAAAAATAAAAATGTCCCCAGCCAATAGCTGGGAGATATCAGGTATTTAGGGCCCCCTCCCCAACATTAGTGATCAGTGTGTATACTTTCTACTTCGTTGTAAGATTCCTGTATCTGTGCTCTCTGAATCTGATCCTGTCCGTCCTATCTGAAATTGGTCCTGTCTGTCTTGCTGAACCTGTTTCTGAACCCGTTTTGCCTATACCTATTCCTGATCCACCTAGTATGCACCTGTACTGCTACTCTCATCTGCCCGAATGTGGTTGATAGTCGGACGTGCTGGGGCACAAAATTCCAGAGGATGGAGGATATTCGGGAGAAGTCTTGGAGGCGAATAGATGAGTTTGCTCAGGCCATGGAACCCGCTGACTCCAATGCCCTTCCAATCTCAAAGCTATTTCATAAGATGACTTGTCAAAAAGCTCAGCAAGATAAAAGTCTGTCCTATCTGCGGAGAGTGAACACCCGCTTGGACGCTCTGACGTCGAATGCTGGATCTGCTCTAGTTCAAGCTGCGGCAACCTCAGCTTTGGCTATTCAGTCAACATATCACACATCAGGACCTGGACCGCATCTGTCAGCACCACCATGTTTTGACAGGGATTCCAAGTAATGCTGGGGGTTTATTAACCAGTGCCCTTTGTATTTTGAACTGCTGGCTCACTAGTTTCCCTCCGATCAGGTGAAAGTGGCATTCTTAATGTCCCATCTTGGAGGAGAGGCCCTGGCATTGCTCAACCCCTGATCGGAGAGAGGAGACCCTGCAATCTTGGATCTGCAGGCCTTCCTGGAGGCATTCCACATGGTCTTTGACAAGCAGGGTTGAGTCATCTCTGCTGCATCATCTATCCTCAGAGTGCGCCAGGCAAGTCTGACTGTGCCAGGCATGTATGACTGTAGGTCAGTTTGCCATCTGGTTGCACTCTAAACTCGACTGGAACAACAAGCCACTTGTAGCCGCCTTCTGGGATGGATTGTCCAGAAGAATCAAGGATGAGCTACACTGGATGACCTAATTTCTCTGGCTATCCATATCGACATCAGGTGCCAGGAGCGCTCCAGGAAGACTGGTCAGAGAGAGAACTGCTTCATCTGGCTCTGTCCTCCCAGAGGCTTCTCATTGTTCAGCCTTCCATGGCCGCGGCCTCTTTTGAACCTATGCAAGTCGAATAAGTGGAGCTGGCAGAGCAACGACAAGGGATCCATCAAGCCAAGGGCTTGTGCTTGTATTGTGGAGGCACAGGACACCTCATACACTCTTGTCCCAAGAAATCAGAAAACTCCCGAGCCTAGAACAGGTAGGAGAGGCTACCTTGGGCTAGAGTAATTCCTCTCCAAAATGCATTCGTGACATGTGATTCCCGGTTCGTTGAGATGGCTTACCTAGATTCTGGTGCAGCAGGGAACTTTTTGCAGCAAGCAGTGGTGGATCATTACCAGATCCCCATTTGACGCCTCCAGAATCTGTTGTTGGTGTCATACGTCAATGAGAGGGCCCTATCAGAATCCATTCATGTTGTTACTGAGCAGGTAGAGCTCTGGATAGGAATGCTGCACACCAAGAATATAGCCTTCTAAATGCTCCCAGGTCTGTCACATCCACTTTTCCTGGGTCTTCCATGGCCCCGTACTCAAGAACCCATCCTTGCCTGGAGACCTGGAAAGGTACTTGGTTGGAGACAGTCTTGTCACATAAAGTGTCTTTTGTATTTGTATGTCCAGTTTGGCCGCCAGTAGCACCATCTTCTCTGCCAGGGTTATTGTCCGCTTACTGGTCCTATGCTGACGTGTTCAATAAAAAGGAAGCAGAGACGTTACATCTACATAGGCCATAAAACTGCACCATAGACCTGATTCCAGGATCCTCACCTATACGAGGCTGCATCTAGCCTCTATTGCAGGCAGAGACTCTAGCCATGACCAAATATGTAAAGGAGAATCCGGCAAGGGGAGTCATACAGAAGTCTTCCTCACCAGCAGGAGCCAGCTTCTTGTTTGTCAAAAAAAAGGATGGAACTCTCCAGCCTTGCTTAGACTATAGGGGTCTCTAGAACTAGATCACGATAAAAAGATATATAATTCCAGAATTGTTTGATCACCTTAGAGGTGTCAGGATCTTCACCAAGCTGTATCTGAGAAGAGCCTACAATCTAATCCCCATACGCTGAGGAGATCAGTGGAACACTACTTTCAATATCTGGAATGGCTGTTATAGAAAACATTAAGATCTCTGAAGCCACTAATGAGGGGGGCATTCACTACCCTCCCTCCTCCACTCTCTTTTGCAGTAGGACAAAAGCTTGCAATCTAAGCTGCCTCTAAATAGACTGGTACAATGGGCGTAAAGAAGTAGGAAATTAGATGTAGTTAGGATATGACAATCTTATTTAGCATGCAAAAAGCTCCTTTTTGAAGTAAAGGACCCCTTCAGTGCCAACGAGGATGTCTATTGTGCATAGACAGAGTTTTATAGATTGGACAGGTAATTAAGACAGGAAAGTTCTTTTTAGAGGGTTAGATAGCAAAAGGCTACACGTGTTTATACATAGATAGAAAAGTGGAAGTTGCTTTTGTCCCCAGGAAATACATCCTGAATTGAAATGACACTTGGTTCCCTCCTGGATACAGTTATATGAAAAAGTTTGGGCACCCCTATTAATCTTAAGCTTAATGTTTTATAAAAATTGTTTTTTGCAACAGCTATTTCAGTTTCATATATGTAATAACTGTTGGACAGAGTAATGTTTCTGCCTTGAAATGAGGTTTATTGTACTAACAGAAAATGTGCAATCTGCATTCAATCAAAATTTGACAGGTGCATAAGTATGGGCACCCTTATCATTTTCTTGTTTTAAATACTCCTACCTACTTTTTACTGACTTACTAAAGCACTTTTTTTGGTTTTGTATCTTCATTGAGCTTTGAACTTCATAGCCAGGTGTATGCAATCATGAGAAAAACTACTTAAAGTGGCAAATTGCAAGTTGTTCTCCTGTTTGAATCTCGTCTGAAGAGTGGCATCATGGGCTCCTCAAAACAACTGTCAAATGATCTGAAAACAAAGATTATTCAACATAGTTGTTCAGGGGAAGGATACAAGAAGCTGTCTAAGAGATTTAACCTGTCAATTTCCACTGTGAGGAACATAGTAAGGAAATGGAAGAACACAGGTACAGTTCTTGTTAAGGCCAGAAGTGGCAGGCCAAGAAAAACATCAGAAAGCCGGAGAAGAAGAATGGTGAGATCAGTCAAGGACAATCCTTAGACCACCTCCAGAGAGCTGCAGCATCAACTTGCTGCAGATGGTGTCACTGTGCATCGGTCAACTATACAACGCACTTTGCACAAGGAGAAGCTGTATGGGAGAGTGATGCGAAAGAAGCCGTTTCTGCAAGCACGCCACAAACAGAGTCGGCTGAGGTATGCAAAAGGACATTTGGAGAAGCCAATTTCTTTTTGGAAGAAGGTCCTGTGGACTGATGAAATCAAGATTGAGTTGTTTGGTCATACAAAAAGGCGTTATGCATGGCGGCAAAAAAAACACAGCATTCCAAGAAAAACACTTGCTACCCACAGTAAAATTTGGGGAAGGTTCCATCATGCTTTGGGGCTGTGTGGCCAATGCCGGCACCGGGAATCTTGTTAAAGTTGAGGGACGCATGGATTCCTCTCAGTATCAGCAGATTCTTGATAGTAATGTTCATGAATCAGTGATAAAGTTGGAAGTTATGCAGGGAATGGATCTTTCAGCAAAACAATGATCCAAAACACCGCTCCAAATCTACTCAGGCATTCATGCAGAGGAACAATTACACTGTTCTGGAATGGCCATCCGAGTCCCCAGACCTGAATATCATTGAACATCTGTGGGATCATTTGAAGAGGGCTGTCCATGCTCGGCGACCATCAAACTTAACTGAACTGGAATTGTTTTGTAAAGAGGAATGGTCAAAAATACCTTCATCCAGGATCCAGGAACTCATTAAAAACTACAGGAAACGACTAGAGGCTGTTATTTTTGCAAAAGGAGGATCTACTAAATATTAATGTCACTTTTCTGGTGAGGTGCCCATACTTATGCACCTGTCAAATTTTGTTTGAATGCAGATTGCACATTTTCTGTTAGTACAATAAACCTCATTTCAAGGCAGAAACATTACTGTGTCCAACAGTTATTAGATATATGAAACTGAAATAGCTGTTGCAAAAAATACAATTTTTATAAAACATTAAGCTTAAGATTAATTGGGGTGCCCAAACTTTTTCATATAACTGTATGTTATAAATTTACCATAGACTTGATGTCAGTAGTGGAAAATTATGAATATTGGGACTTGAACAGATGCAGTAATGATGGGACATACATTTTCGACTTCAGGGCTAATCGGGCAAGAATATGCATGTTTTATCATAACTGTAAAACCTGCCTATAAGCCCCAAATCAATAGTGGCCAGATAACTGACACCAGCCTTGTCATGCTTACTATCTATGGAAAGGTAAAATCCCAATAAAAAATATGGCAGTGATCTCGAACTTCTGCGATCATCAGGAGTGAAGATATCACATAAGTTGGGAATTTCATAAAATCCTAGAGGACTGAGAACATCCCACAACCTGGCACACGTGAAGACGTCAAGGGTGGTGTGTGGGTGTAACTCAGGTGCTGCTAAAAGGTCTAGACAAATTATGATCTGTGTTCTTGTAGAGCGATATACATTGGTGTATGCATGAGTCCCGTTCACTGAACATCTCCAATCGATGTGCTCTCCTTCACTAAGCTGAATCATCTCAGTGATCAACTGATCAACTGTTGTTAATCATGTTTTATTTTATGTAATTGTATATGCTGTACTGTTTTGTGCCCTTTTGTAAAATCTTTTGTATATTTTTTTAAAAACACTGCCTATCGTTCTGGATTAAGTATAAAATGTAATAGTTTTGTTCCTTTTGTTCTGTAAACTGCACCCTGCAGTCATACGCTACCAAAACCAAGCCTCCAGTCAGCCTGTATAAATTACTGGTGGAGACAGAGAGTAATTCTGGGGTTATCATGGAGCTAGTGGTGAAGCTACCAGGGATTATATACACATATTCTATGTGTTGGAATCAGAAGTATATATATCATATGCTCACTGTTAGTTTCCAGATAACCGACCTATTAGTGGAAAAAGCCTGCAGCCTCCATTAGTCATCGGTCAATTGCATAATTGTCCAGATGATAGGGGGCAGTAAAGAGCTGTTCACTCCAAAGAAAACCGTGGATGGGTTCAGTAACGACCGCCCTGACTGCGACCTTTACAACGGACATTATGAGGACCGAGTTATGCCGTTTGGACTTAGTAATGCCTCAGCTGTCTTCCAAAAATTTGTGACTGACATCTTCTGGGATCTCCTCTATTCCTGCATAGTGGTTTATCTGGATGATAGCCTGGTCTTCTCTCCAGATCTGCCCTCTCATAGAATGAACATTCGCCGAGTCTTGCAGAGACTTAGGGAGAATATCCTGTATGCCAAGTTCAAAAAATGCACCTTTGAACAATTCTCCTTGCCTTTCTTAGGATATATAATCTTGGGCACTGGTTTGAGGATGGACCCAGAGAAGGTGTCTTTCATCCTCAAGTAGCCACGTTCTGCTGGCTTTAAGGCCACCCAGCCTTTCCTAGGATTTGCTAATTATTTTTGACAACTTATTCCCCACTTCTCGTCTTGGACCGGACTCATTTTTGCCATGATCCATAAGGACTCCGAAAGCTGAGAACTCATTTCTCTCCTTGAAACAGGTCTTCTACTCTACTCCACTACTAAACAGACTAGAAGTTAACAAACAATTCTTTCTGTAAGTAGATGCTTCATCTTCTCGGGCAGTTCTCAGGGAAAAGTCCTCCTCTGGCCAAATAGTCACATGCATTTTTTTCTCCAAAGTCTTCCCTGTTCCAGAACACAACTACTCAATTGGTGATGGATAGTTATTGGTGATCTAGATGTCTCTAGAGGAGTGGCATTACCTTCTTGAAGGAGCAGTCCATCTGGTCATCATATACACTGAACCTGGCTTACCTGAAGTTTGCACAAAGACTGGCTAGGTGGTGACTATTTTTTGCCCGTTTTGACTTTTTTCTGCATTTCCATCCAGTTGACAAGATTATCAAGGCAGATGTGCTTTCAAGATCTTTCTTACCCAAAGACCAAGAGTAGGAACCCCATCTTATAATTTACGCGTAACTAGCGGTGGATACCGCATCTTTATCCTATACCCCACAGCTGGTCGATCCTTTAGCATCACCGTATAAAATCATTATCTTAATTAGGCGATATCTTGCCCTACTACTCTCTGTACAGTACAGTACTTTAGTACTTTGTTGAAGGTCGCTGTGACCGAAACGTCTACTGTATGTACTGCACCTTATTAAATGTTTTTACTGCATCCACACAGTGTGTGCCAAGTCTATATATTACCTATAAATTGAAGCTGCCAGCCTCATTACATGTACCCAATACCTTCCACATATCTCTGCTCAAACCAGTCATCTTGAACCCCCTCTTCAAGGATCCTGGTGCTATGACTGCTCCCATTAGCTCCGAGGATGTCTTTGAGGTAAAAAGTATACTTGCCATGAAGAAAATATTCATGCCCCAATTCTTCTACTCAGATTCCTTGTGGGCTTGAAGAAGAGGGGGCGTAAGGGGGTACTGTAATAACAGCTCCGGCATCCCTGCACGACCCCTCTTCCTCCTCTCGGCAGGCACACCCATTCACACACTCTACTCCAGTTCCCACCACATCTATTTCCTCTCAGGACCTGCACACAGCATGTAGGTCTCCTGGGAGTGTGCTTAGGGCATGCGCATGTGCTCCTCGCTTTATAAAGGGGCAGTGCACGCTTCTGAAAGTGTCCCAAGCCAATAGCTCAGTTGCCTGAGCAACATTAGTGATCAGTGTGTAAATTTTCTACTTCATTGTAAGGTCCCTATATCTGTGCTACATGAATCTGATCCCGTCCGTTCTGTCTGAACTTGATCCTGTCCTCCTAAACCTGTTCCTGAACCTATTCGGCCTATACCTAGTCCTGATTCTGTTCCCCCTAGTCCGCACCTGTGCTGCTACCCTCACCTTTCCTGTCTGAACCTGCTGCTGTGATCATGCACCCGAGTCAGCCCTGTGTTCTTGAATCTATCATTCATGCCTGATCCAGTATCCATTCTGTCTACCAGCCGTTCTGTCCTTTTCAGAACCTGTTCTATTTACCTGCTGTACAGCATCCATTTCTCCTGTTAACCAGTTCCTGGCAAGTCCAACTCTCCCAAGACCATCCCTGCTTCCCTGCACCCTTTGGGGTCAGCTACTGCAGCTTCGGGGTCTGCCCTGGAGTGGTACATGGCATCCACCTGTGGCCAAGTCTAACCACAACATCAGGGGCTCTAGTGAAGAACCAGGTGGCTGCTCAGTTACGCCCCTCCAGGCTCTCCCTGATCCATGGTGCAGTGGTTCCACAACCACCATATAACAGATAAAAATATAAAACAATAATAGGCAGAATTGTTTGGCCGGTTAGTGTGGCTCTCCACAACAGTCACAGTCTCTCATTTGGCCTATTGGAAAAATGAATTGCACACTCCTGTTCTAAGATAAATTAGAAAGTTTCTTATAGTCGTATCTACTATTAATTTATGCAAAGTTTGTTGAAAGTACAGTTTCCATTAAGAATGGACAACTAACTCACAGTGAGATCTGGCTTTAAATGCATATGGAGGCACGCAAGGAAGAACTCCTGTATTGCCCAGAATACTAAAGATGGAAGCCTGTAGCGTGGTCAGGATAAGCAGCATCTGAAAAATAAAATGAGTTTAAAAATAAATCAATTATGTTCGTTTTATCATTTTGTGTACAACATACTGTTTCTGACTTGACATACAAGTACAGACCAAAAGTTTGGACACACCTTCTCACTTAAAGATTTTTCTGTATTTTCATGACTATGAAAATTGTAAATTCACACTGAAGGCATCAAAACTATGAATTAACACATGTGGAATTATATACTTAACAAAAAAGTGTGAAACAACTGAAAATATGTCTTATATTCTAGGTTCTTCAAAGTAGCCATCTTTTGCTTTGATGACTGCTTTGCACACTCTTGGCATTTTCTTGATGAGCTTCAAGAGGTATTCACTGGAAATGGTTTTCACTTCACAGGTGTGCTCTGTCAGGTTTAATTAGTGGGATTTCTTGCCTTATAAATGGGGTTGGGACCATCAGTTGTGTTGAGCAGAAGTCTGGTGGATACACAGCTGATAGTCCTACTGAATAGACTGTTAGCTGCTTTTTTCTTGCCATAATATAAATTCTAAGTAAAGAAAAACGAGTGGCCATCATTACTTTAAGAAATGAAGGTCAGTCAGTCTGAAAAATTGGGAAAACTTTGAAAGTTTCCCCAAGTGCAGTTGCAAAAACCATCAAGCGCTACAAAGAAACTGGCTCACATGAGGACCGCCCCAGGAAAGGAAGACCAAGAGTCACCTCTGCTTCTGAGGATAAGTTTATCCGAGTCACCAGCCTCAGAAACTGCAGGTTAACAGCAGCTCAGATTAGAGACCAGGTCAATGCCACACAGAGTTCTAGCATCAGACACATCTCTACAACAACTGTTAAGAGGATTCTTTGTGCAGCAGGCCTTCATGGTAAAATAGCTGCTAGGAAACCACAGCTAAGGACAGGCAACAAGCAGAAGAGACTTGTTTGGGATAAAGAACACAAGGAATGGACATTAGACCAGTGGAAATCTGTGCTTTGGTCTGATGAGGCCAAATTTGAGATCTTTGGTTCCAACCACCGTGTCTTTGTGCGATGCAGAAAAGGTGAACGGATGGACTCTACATGCCTGGTTCCCACAGTGAAGCATGGAGGAGGAGGTGTGATGGTGTGGGGATGCTTTGCTGGTGACATTGTTGGGGATTTATTCAAAATTGAAGGCATACTGAACCAGCATGGCTACCACAGCATCTTGCAGCGGCATGCTATTCCATCCGGTTTGCGTTTAGTTGGACCATCATTTATTTTTCAACAGGACAATGACCCCAAACACACCTCCAGGCTGGGTAAGGGCTATTTGACCAAGAAGGAGAGTGATGGGTTGCTACGCCAGATGACCTGGCCTCCACAGTCACCATACCTAAACCCAATCGAGATGGTTTGGGGTGAAGGCAAAAGGGCCAACAAGTGCTAAGCATCTCTGTGAACTCCTTCAAGATTATTGGAAGACCATTTCCGGTGACTACCTCTTGAAGCTCATCAAGAGAATGCCAAGAGTGTGCAAAGCAGTCATCAAAGCAAAAGGTGGCTACTTTGAAGAGCCTAGAATATAAGACATATTTTCAGTTGTTTCACACTTTTTTGTTAAGTATATAATTCCACATGTGTTAATTCATAGCTTTGATCCCTTCAATGTGAATTTACAATTTTCATAGTCATGAAAATACAGAAAAATCTTTAAATGAGAAGGTGTGTCCAAACTTTTGGTCTGTACTGTATGATACTAAATATATATAAATGATGAAGTTTTGATACATCCATCAGTCCTATAGACAATAGATAGGTGTTGCACATTCTTGGCCATCAGTATATACAAAGTAGGAACTAGAGAGCCTCATACTCAGGATTTTTTGGTTTCTCAGAACTTGGACTTCCAGTCCTGGAGATCAGCAACTTATCATATATACTGATAGTAGTGGAGCATAGGGACCTCTCGTCAAACTCAATTTGACAGGTGGACACGCCCCTATCAAAGTGTATCAAAGTGTGTAACCCTACCCCTCCCTGCCTGCTGACAGCAGCTGTGTGCCTGCTCCCCCTCCCTTTTTGATATAGTTTAATTTGTTAATACAGTGAATATTATCCCAGTAAATGTTTTATATTAGTTGTTTATATGCTATATTAAGAGTAGCCTTATTTGATAACCCACTGGGAGAATGAGGCTGTGTTTCTGTAGCATTATTCTGCTGTGAGCTTGAAGGATTCTAGTACTATAATTGCTAACAGCTGCTAAGAGTTTCTGTGATGGGGATACAAACATTCCACTAGCTAGCACCTGTTAAAATGTATCTGTACTGATCACTAACTAGATGTCAGGGTGTGTGTGTTGGAGATACAAACATTCCACACAAGCAGTGTTAAATAGGCATCATACGAATGCCGTAGTGAGTATAAAATGTATTAAATTGATTACTGATACTCTTCCAACAAATTGATAACGATATCATAAGTGTATTATTTTATTTATAGCCCCAATAATATTTATTCTCTTTTATTTACATTTTCATACACCTATAGTCCCAATAATATTTATTTGGCCAGCAGTTAATTAAATAAAAGCGCATAAAGTGTGTTAAATAGACATCATACGGTATGAATTGAATGAGTCTGATACTATAATTGCTAGATTATCGTAACAAAGTGTATTATTACACCTATCATTACAACTATTATTACATAAGTCCTTTTATTTATAGTCCCAATAATATTTATTCTCTTTTATTTACATTTTCATACACCTATAGTCCCAATAATATTTATTTGGCCAGCAGTTAATTAAATAAAAGCGCATAAAGTGTGTTAAATAGACATCATACGGTATGAATTGAATGAGTCTGATACTATAATTGCTAGATTATCATATCAAAGTGTATTATTACACCTATCATTACAACTTTTATTACATAAGTCCTTTTATTTATAGTCACAATAATATTTATTCTCTTTTATTTACATTTTCATACACCTATAGTCCCAATAATATTTATTTGGCCAGCAGTTAATTAAATAAAAGCGCATAAAGTGTGTTAAATAGACATCACGGTATGAATTGAATGAGTCTGATACTATAATTGCTAGATTATCGTATCAAAGTGTATTATTACACCTATCATTACAACTTTTATTACATAAGTCCTTTTATTTATAGTCACAATAATATTTATTCTCTTTTATTTACATTTTCATACACCTATAGTCCCAATAATATTTATTTGGCCAGCAGTTAATTAAATAAAAGCGCATAAAGTGTGTTAAATAGACATCATACGGTATGAATTGAATGAGTCTGATACTATAATTGCTAGATTATCGTATCAAAGTGTATTATTACACCTATCATTACAACTTTTATTACATAAGTCCTTTTATTTATAGTCACAATAATATTTATTCTCTTTTATTTACATTTTCATACACCTATAGTCCCAATAATATTTATTTGGCCAGCAGTTAATTAAATAAAAGCGCATAAAGTGTGTTAAATAGACATCACGGTATGAATTGAATGAGTCTGATACTATAATTGCTAGATTATCGTATCAAAGTGTATTATTACACCTATCATTACAACTTTTATTACATAAGTCCTTTTATTTATAGTCACAATAATATTTATTCTCTTTTATTTACATTTTCATACACCTATAGTCCCAATAATATTTATTTGGCCAGCAGTTAATTAAATAAAAGCGCATAAAGTGTGTTAAATAGACATCATACGGTATGAATTGAATGAGTCTGATACTATAATTGCTAGATTATCGTATCAAAGTGTATTATTACACCTATCATTACAACTTTTATTACATAAGTCCTTTTATTTATAGTCCCAATAATATTTATTCTCTTTTATTTACATTTTCATACACCTATAGTCCCAATAATATTTATTTGGCCAGCAGTTAATTAAATAAAAGCGCATAAAGTGTGTTAAATAGACATCATACGGTATGAATTGAATGAGTCTGATACTATAATTGCTAGATTATCGTATCAAAGTGTATTATTACACCTATCATTACAACTTTTATTACATAAGTCCTTTTATTTATAGTCACAATAATATTTATTCTCTTTTATTTACATTTTCATACACCTATAGTCCCAATAATATTTATTTGGCCAGCAGTTAATTAAATAAAAGCGCATAAAGTGTGTTAAATAGACATCATACGGTATGAATTGAATGAGTCTGATACTATAATTGCTAGATTATCGTATCAAAGTGTATTATTTGCTCCCGTAATCAGAGCAGTGTATTTTAGACTCAGTGTTTCTGTCTGCAGCATGTAATGTGTAAGAAGTTCATCAGCACACACATGGTTCCTCAATCAGCACAGCAAAACGAGTTTTGTGTTGGAGATACAAACATTCCACTTGCTAGCAGCTGTTAAAATGTATCTGTACTGACCACTAACTAGACAGGCAGACTTTCTGTGTTGGAGATACAAACATTCCACACAAGCACTCCTTAAACCACACAGAAATAATTTGATGTTGTGATTATTATCACCTTTTATTTATAGTCACAATAATATTTATTCTCTTTTATTTACATTTTCATACACCTATAGTCCCAATAATATTTATTCTCTTTTATTGACATTTTCATAAACCTATAGTCCCAATAATATTTATTTGACCAGCAGATAATTAATTAAAATTGCATAAAGCATATTAAATAGACAGCGTACGGATACCGCAGTGAATCAAAATGTATTAAATTGATTACTGATACGATTCCAACAAGTTGATAATAATATCAAAGTGTATTATTTTATTTATAGTCCCAATAATATTTATTCTCTTTTATTGACATTTTCATACACCTATAGTCCCAATAATATTTATTTGACCAGTGTTGGACAGTCATTTATCAGTTTTTCATATGTATCACAGAAAGATTTAGCTTGATCTGTGCGAGTTTGTTGGCATATTATGTACATTCTGTGTTTATGCATCATTATTTCATACTGTGATTCTCATTTTATGAGTTTTATAACAGATCAGACTGATTTACGGACATATTATGTATAATTACTAGTTAATTGGACAGTCATAATAATAATAATCATACACCGCAAAATTGTGTCAATATTGGGCTACTATGAAATTTTCCATAAAAATCTTCTTGGTTATCCCAAGACACGTAAGAAACAAATGCATGACTTTTAGCACCGACACAGCCATGTATATTATTTAATCTTTCTTTAATTCAACATTATTTTATCACATATTAATTTCACAGCTGTCTGTGCTGTCTATTTGCACACAACCATTTTGAATCCATGTTTTGCTGACCTTAAACATTTTGTATAACAGATGTGTTTCTCCTGATTTTTCTAGCGCAGCTCGCTGAGCGTTACCACTGTACTCATTTCTCTTTGCTGCTTCTGAATGTACACTATTCTCACCCAGGGACAGTTTTCCTTTAAAAAATATGAATATTATTGAATATAATGTTTTACATATGTTACAGTATTTTATTTTTATTAATAGTTACTTTTAACTATTCTTTTAGAGTGTCTAGTAGATTTATATTCTTTGCCTGATATATTTCTACACAAAGCTTCAAAACTATTTTGTAATTTATAATGTATCACAGTAGTTTCATATATGAAGCTACATCTTAGGCCCCATTCAGACTATTGTAATATCTGTAGCTTAAAATAGAGCCAAATAGCTACTTACAAATCCGGACATACAGCATTGATTTTAATGGGGTCTAAGGGGTTTCTATCAAGGTTTCCACATAATAGTTATGGAAAGAATAATGCTACAGAATTGGCCGCTCCAGTTATAAAACAAAAATGATGAAAATTATCTATGATGATAATGTGAGGCAGCACGCGTGTGTTGTGTGTGTGTGTTTGTGTTTCTTGTGTGTGTGTTGTTTGTGTGTGTTCTGTGTGTTTGTTGTGTGTATGTTTGTTGTGTGTGTTGTGTGTGTTCTGTATGTTGTGTGTGTATGTTTGTTGTGTGTGTTGTATGTGTTGTGTGTGTGTTCTGTATGTTGTGTGTGTGCTGTATGTGTTGTATGTGTTCTGTATGCTGTGTGTATGTTTGTTGTGTGTGTTGCATGTGTTGTGTGTGTTCTGTATGTTGTGTGTGTATGTTTGTTGTGTGTTGTATGTGTTGTGTGTGTTCTGTATGTTATGTGTGTTTGTTGTGCGTGTGTTCTGTGTGTTTGTTGCGCGTGTGTTCTGTTTCTTTGTTGTGCGTGTGTTCTGTGTGTTGTGTGTGTGTGTCTGCCTCCATCTCCTTTCGACAATTCTCATCTCTCTTTACAGAGCCATAAACTTATAATGGCAAGATGTTGATGCCTCCATCAGCACAAAGATGGATTTTTGCATTATTTCACAGTGAATGATGAGTTCAGGAGGCAAAGGTGGAGGAGAAGTGGCCATGAGTGCAGAAGTATTATTTCTATAAAGATATATTGCAAGGTTTCTTATGTATGCACAGTTATTTATTCAAAGTTTATTAAAACATCAGTGCTCCCTTAACCAAGAAAAAAAAAAAAAAAAAACCAGGAGAAACACATCTGTTATACAAAATGTTTAAGGTCTACAAAACATGGATTCAAAATGGTTCTATAATGGACAATTCATTTACCCATATTTATATAGAAAAGGTTCGAATCACAACTGCAGAAGAGACCAGTAATACATGAACAAAAGTAACACCAGGAAAATAAAATACTGTAACATAAGTAAAACATTATATTCAATAATATTCATATTTTAAAGGAGAACTCTCCATGGGTGAGAATAGTGTACATTCAGAAGCAGCAAAGAGAAGTGAGTACAGTGGCAACGCTCAGCGAGCTGCGGGTACGCTCACACATCTTGTGCCGTACTACCTTATATGTTTTGTTTGCGCCAGTTCAGAGAAACCAAAAACCATATCATGTTTGGTGCACTATATTAAATCACTACAAGACCACATGTTTTTATGTTACACAGCATGGTGTAGACTGGCTAGAAATGTAACAAAGCTTTAAAAGTATACATAAGTTAGATGTTTTTTGAATAAAAATAATTTGTCTTATATTATTCACTGAAAGGAAGCAAAATTTACGGTATACATAGAACGGCAAAGAACTGAAACAAACTGTAACTAAAAGTCAAATTATAAAGAAATTAAGATTTATTATCTGCAAAAAGTGGAGAAACAAACTTTGAATGTTTTGTAATTGTAATATTCAGGAGCCTGCACATTTATGTAACTTGGTGACTCTAAAAACCTATCTTGGGAGCAAAAATAATTGTAATGACTAACAAATTCCAAGGGAAAAAAATAAATAAATAAAAAAAATATATATATAAAAAAATAAATAAAAAAAATAAAAATAAAAATAATAATAATAAATAAATAAATAAATAAAAATAACTGAATGTAACAATTGCCAAGTAGTAGAAACAATAAATGGTTTTACAATATCACCCAAACAATCAGCTAGGTCATTATTCTTTATTTTAATCCAGTTACATACAAGTTGAAAGCAAGAATCATTAGCTGCATGTTATAAAATATGACAAACGTTATTATATTCACTAATCCAACAAGTTCTAGAACCAAATTTCTACACATGGTGTTTATTGTAGAGATCCATAAACCCACTGCATAAGCCTTTTTCACATTATCATCATAGATAATTTTCATCATTTTTGTTTTATAACTGGAGCGGCCAATTCCGTAGCATTATTCTTTCCATAACTATTATGTGGAAACCTTGATAGAAACCCCTTAGACCCCATTAAAATCAATGCTGTATGCCCGGATTTGTAAGTAGCTATTTGGCTCTATTTTAAGCTACAGATATTACAATAGTCTGAATGGGGCCTAAGATGTAGCTTCATATGAAACTACTGTGATACATTATAAATTACAAAATAGTTTTGAAGCTTTGTGTAGAAATATATCAGGCAAAGAATATAAATCTACTAGACACTCTAAAAGAATAGTTAAAAGTAACTATTAATAAAAATAAAATACTGTAACATATGTAAAACATTATATTCAATAATATTCATATTTTTTAAAGGAAAACTGTCCCTGGGTGAGAATAGTGTACATTCAGAAGCAGCAAAGAGAAATGAGTACAGTGGTAACGCTCAGCGAGCTGCGCTAGAAAAATCAGGCGAAACACATCTGTTATACAAAATGTTTAAGGTCAGCAAAACATGGATTCAAAATGGTTGTGTGCAAATAGACAGCACAGACAGCTGTGAAATTAATATGTGATAAAATAATGTTGAATTAAAGAAAGATTGAATAATATACGTGGCTGTGTCGGTGCTAAAAGTCATGCATTTGTTTCTTACGTGTCTTGGGATAACCAAGAAGATTTTTATGGAAAATTTCATAGTAGCCCAATATTGACACAATTTTGCGGTGTATGATTATTATTATTATGACTGTCCAATTAACTAGTAATTATACATAATATGTCCGTAAATCAGTCTGATCTGTTATAAAACTCATAAAATGAGAATCACAGTATGAAATAATGATGCATAAACACAGAATGTACATAATATGCCAACAAACTCGCACAGATCAAGCTAAATCTTTCTGTGATACATATGAAAAACTGATAAATGACTGTCCAACACTGGTCAAATAAATATTATTGGGACTATAGGTGTATGAAAATGTCAATAAAAGAGAATAAATATTATTGGGACTATAAATAAAATAATACACTTTGATATTATTATCAACTTGTTGGAATCGTATCAGTAATCAATTTAATACATTTTGATTCACTGCGGTATCCGTACGCTGTCTATTTAATATGCTTTATGCGATTTTAATTAATTATCTGCTGGTCAAATAAATATTATTGGGACTATAGGTTTATGAAAATGTCAATAAAAGAGAATAAATATTATTGGGACTATAGGTGTATGAAAATGTAAATAAAAGAGAATAAATATTATTGTGACTATAAATAAAAGGTGATAATAATCACAACATCAAATTATTTCTGTGTGGTTTAAGGAGTGCTTGTGTGGAATGTTTGTATCTCCAACACAGAAAGTCTGCCTGTCTAGTTAGTGGTCAGTACAGATACATTTTAACAGCTGCTAGCAAGTGGAATGTTTGTATCTCCAACACAGAAACTCGTTTTGCTGTGCTGATTGAGGAACCATGTGTGTGCTGATGAACTTCTTACACATTACATGCTGCAGACAGAAACACTGAGTCTAAAACACACTGCTCTGACTACGGGAGCAAATAATACACTTTGATACGATAATCTAGCAATTATAGTATCAGACTCATTCAATTCATACCGTATGATGTCTATTTAACACACTTTATGCGCTTTTATTTAATTAACTGCTGGCCAAATAAATATTATTGGGACTATAGGTGTATGAAAATGTAAATAAAAGAGAATAAATATTATTGTGACTATAAATAAAAGGACTTATGTAATAAAAGTTGTAATGATAGGTGTAATAATACACTTTGATACGATAATCTAGCAATTATAGTATCAGACTCATTCAATTCATACCGTATGATGTCTATTTAACACACTTTATGCGCTTTTATTTAATTAACTGCTGGCCAAATAAATATTATTGGGACTATAGGTGTATGAAAATGTAAATAAAAGAGAATAAATATTATTGTGACTATAAATAAAAGGACTTATGTAATAAAAGTTGTAATGATAGGTGTAATAATACACTTTGATACGATAATCTAGCAATTATAGTATCAGACTCATTCAATTCATACCGTATGATGTCTATTTAACACACTTTATGCGCTTTTATTTAATTAACTGCTGGCCAAATAAATATTATTGGGACTATAGGTGTATGAAAATGTAAATAAAAGAGAATAAATATTATTGGGACTATAAATAAAAGGACTTATGTAATAAAAGTTGTAATGATAGGTGTAATAATACACTTTGATACGATAATCTAGCAATTATAGTATCAGACTCATTCAATTCATACCGTATGATGTCTATTTAACACACTTTATGCGCTTTTATTTAATTAA
Source organism: Ranitomeya variabilis (assembly GCF_051348905.1). Lineage (NCBI taxonomy): Eukaryota > Metazoa > Chordata > Amphibia > Anura > Dendrobatidae > Ranitomeya > Ranitomeya variabilis. The sequence continues at coordinate 855,570,356 of NC_135233.1, read as the reverse complement.
CTGCTGGCCAAATAAATATTATTGGGACTATAGGTGTATGAAAATGTAAATAAAAGAGAATAAATATTATTGGGGCTATAAATAAAATAATACACTTATGATATCGTTATCAATTTGTTGGAAGAGTATCAGTAATCAATTTAATACATTTTATACTCACTACGGCATTCGTATGATGCCTATTTAACACTGCTTGTGTGGAATGTTTGTATCTTCAACACACACACCCTGACATCTAGTTAGTGATCAGTACAGATACATTTTAACAGGTGCTAGCTAGTGGAATGTTTGTATCCCCATCACAGAAACTCTTAGCAGCTGTTAGCAATTATAGTACTAGAATCCTTCAAGCTCACAGCAGAATAATGCTACAGAAACACAGCCTCATTCTCCCAGTGGGTTATCAAATAAGGCTACTCTTAATATAGCATATAAACAACTAATATAAAACATTTACTGGGATAATATTCACTGTATTAACAAATTAAACTATATCAAAAAGGGAGGGGGAGCAGGCACACAGCTGCTGTCAGCAGGCAGGGAGGGGTAGGGTTACACACTTTGATACACTTTGATAGGGGCGTGTCCACCTGTCAAATTGAGTTTGACGAGAGGTCCCTATGCTCCACTACTACTGATTGATGATAGGTTGTTATGGTGAGTTGAAAACATTAACTCTTTTCTTAAGTGTCTGGTACTATTGCATGGAATGGGCTTAGAAGCTCCATATTCGATGGGCACAAACTGTGTTATATAGGCAGCAACCTGCATGTACTGGAAGCAACTGGAGTTAGCTCTCATAGCTGATGTTTATCTCTTAAATGACAGTCAATCTGTGACAGCAGCACTTAAGTATCACAATTGTGGTGGCGTGCCATTTTGGGCACCAATTGGAATATATTCCATGATGAGAGAGTGGTGTGCTGATGGTTTCTCTGGCAAGCAGCTGGGCTTCCAAGGAGACCATCATTTTCACAATATACTGCTACGCCACAAGGATGGGTACATTTGCAACGCCACAAATCTTACTTCAGCAGGGACTGGAGCAGGATTCATGATGAGGCACAGAGGTGTACACCACTCGTCCATTGTATTGCAGTATATGGTATAAGCGATGAGATGATGCAGGTTCAAGGCCCCTGAGGTTACTTAAGAATAAAGTAATACATTTAAAAATATATATATATTTTTTAATATTAAAAAATATAAAAGTTCAAATCATCCACAATGAAAATATAGAAACTTAAAAATTAAAATAAACATATTTGGTATCACCGCATTCATAAAAGTCTGATCAATCAAAATATAAAATTAATTAACCCGATTAGTAAATACAAATGCAATAAAAATCTAAATGCCAGAAATGTGTACTTTTGCTCACTACTTCTACCTAATAAAATGCAATAAAAACAGATCAAAATGTTCCACATAGCCAAAAATGCTATCATTAAAGCCATCAGCTTGAGTTGTCACTCAAAAAAAAGCAAACCTTCAACCAACTCAATCAATGAAAAAACAAAAATGTTATGGGTCTCAGGAAAAAGCGACACAAACCAAAAAAATAATATTTTTCAGATTTTTTTTTCTCTCCACTTAAATAGAAAAAATCTGGAAAAGTGTGGTCACCAGAATAATACAAGATCAAGATTCAGAGTAACTTTTACCACAGAACATAGGCCGTAAAAATAAAGCCAAATAGTGATGACGGAATTATATTTTTTCCTAAATTCACATTTTTTTCATTTCTCAGTACATTTAATGTACAATGAATAACGTTATTCAAAATGACAACTCATCCCGCAAATTAAATAAATAAAAAAGCCAAAAAAGTTATGGCTCTTGGAAGAAGACTGGGAAAAAAATGAAAAAAATAAAATGGGTGGTGGAGGAAAGGGGTTAAAAGCCTTGTTAGTTGTTACTGCTAATAGAGATATAGAGGGAACATTGACAAATGAGAAATATTTCCTCGATTCTTACCTGAAAAACTGCAAATTTTGTTCCCATGTTGAATTCAGCCAAATGAACTCTGGCCTCACGGAAAAGTATCCCAATGGGCCATAGTGCTAAAACTGTACAGAAGCCAAGAACCACATTCATCCATAGTGCCACACTGGCGCCTGAGAGCTAAAAGTCATAGAAAACTGTTAAAATGTTTGAAAATTACCCTACAAGACATTATATGTGTTACTAAGAATTTTTTTTTTCATTTTCAGAGTGCTAGGCATCGGATTAGAAGAACCCATGGCTGCTGTTTTTTTGGCACAGTCTTAAAGGAGGCTGGGTTTTTATATAGCTGGGAAATTAGCGTCACCTGGCATTTTCTGACAATGATAGTGAACAAGCCATAACTCTAACATGCTAATTACAGTCGTCTGAAACCTTAGTCAAAGTTATCTGATCACACAAATCTCCAAGAGTCCCCGAACTTTTGATTCCTCCCATTTTCTTTTGTGTAATTTTTAAAAATGACAATATATATATTTTTTTTGCTTAAAATACAAAGGAAATGTGTTAACTTTAGGCCTTCTAGAGTAAATTTCATCTTGAACTTGCGTAACTGTTCACAATAACAGTAATTTTAATCAGGGATGCCCAAACTTTTACATGCCGCTGTACATATCGCCCTAGGTCTCATACTGGTATATATATATATATAAATATATATATATATATATATATATATATATATATATATATATATATATATATATATATAATCTCCTATCTTGGTATATGTGTTGTGAATTCTGCTTTTGGGTTCCCTCCGGTGGTAGTAGGTGGTAATGCAGTTGTCCCTGGGTTGCAGTCCTGGTCAGGTGTGTCTGCTGATTGCAGTTCTGACTGGGGTATTTAGGTGTGCAGGATTCATTAGTCCTTGCCAGTTGTCAATTGTTGTTGGGAGGTGTTGGACCTCTGCCTGGTTCCTCCTGCCTTTCTGCCAAATCAGCAAAGATAAGTGTCTGGTTTTTTTTTCCTGTGGCACACATGCTGTGTGCTTCACAATTCAGTGCTCTTCTTTGTGTTTTCTTGTCCAGCTTAGACTGTGTCAGTATTTTCTCAGTCTTGTTGGATTCTCTGGAGTGGCAGATATACATTCCATGTCTTTAGTTAGATTGTGGAACTTTTTGTATTATCTGCTGTGGATATTTTTGGAAGGGTTTTAATACTGACCGCCTAGTAATCTGTCCTATCCTTTTCTATTTAGCTAGAGTGGCCTCTTTTGCTAAATCCTGTTTTCTACCTGCGTGTGTCTATTCTTCTCCTACTCACAGTCATTATTCGTGGGGGGCTGCCTATCCTTTGGGGGTCTGCTCTGAGGCAAGATAGCATTCCTATTTCCATCTATAGGGGTATTTAGTCCTCCGGCTGTGTCGAGGTGTCTAGGGTTTGTTAGGCACACCCCACGGCTACTTCTAGTTGCGGTGTTAGTTCAGGATTTGCGGTCAGTACAGGTTCCACTGACTCCAGAGAAAGTTTTCATGCGGCTCCAAGGTCACCAGATCATAACAGTACAACTGGCCCATAATGAGTTAAATGCATCTCAGAAGAAGGGAAGAAAGGTGTTGAGCCATTTTTTTTTCTGCAGTCTGTTTTGTCTTTTCTTCCCTCTTTATTTATGGGTGGCTGAGGAGTTTTGTGCCAGCATGGATGTTCAGGAATTAGCTTCTCGTGTAGACCAGCTTGCTGCTAGGGTACAGGGTATTTCTGATTATATTGTTCAGACTCCTGCTTTAGAGCCGAAGATTCCTACTCCTGATTTGTTTTTTGGTGATAGGTCCAAATTTTGGGGTTTTAAAAACAATTGTAAACTGTTTTTTGCTCTGAGACCGCGATCCTCCGGTGAGTCCATTCAGCAGGTTAAAATTGTCATCTCCCTGCTGCATGGCGATCCACAGGATTGGGCATTTTCCCTGGAATCTGGGAATCCGGCCTTGCTTAATGTAGATTCCTTTTTTCAGGCTTTAGGATTATTATATGATGAACTGAATTCTGTGGATCAAGCGGAGAAAACCTTGTTGGCCCTGTCTCAGGGTCAAGAGGCGGCAGAATTGTATTGTCAGAAATTCAGAAAATGGTCTGTGTTGACTAAATGGAATGATGATGCTTTGGTGGCAATTTTCAGAAAGGGTCTTTCTGAATCCGTTAAAGATGTTATGGTGGGGTTTCCCACGCCTTCCGGTCTGAGTGATTCTATGTCTCTGGCCATTCAGATTGATCGGCGCTTGCGGGAGCGTCAAACTGTGCGCGCTGTGGCGTCATCCTTAGAGCAAAGTCCTGAGCCAATGCAGTGTGATAGGATTTTGTCTAGAACAGAACGACAAGGATTCAGACGTCAGAATAGGTTGTGTTATTATTGTGGCGACGCTTCTCATGTCATTTCAGTCTGCCCTAAGCGGACAAAAAGGATCGCTAGTTCATTTACTATCAGTACTGTACAACCTAAATTTCTGTTATCGGTGTCCTTGATCTGCTAATTGTCATCATTTTCTGTCATGGCGTTTGTGGATTCAGGCGCCGCCTTGAACTTAATGGATTTTGAGTTTGCCAGGCGTTGTGGTTTTCCCTTGCAGCCTATGCAGAACCCTATTCCTTTAAGGGGGATTGGTGCTACACCTTTGGCTAAAAATAAGCCCCAGTTTTGGACACAGGTGACCATGCACATGGCGCCAGCCCATCAGGAAGATTGTCGATTTCTGGTGTTGCATAATTTGCATGATGTTATCGTGCTGGGTTTTCCGTGGTTGCAGGTACATAATCCTGTGTTGGATTGGAAATCTATGTCTGTGACTAGTTGGGGTTGTCAGGGGGTTCATAATGATGTTCCTTTGATGTCAATCTCCTTTTCTTCCTCTTCTGAAATTCCAGAGTTTTTGTCTGATTTTCAGGATGTATTCGATGAGCCCAAGTCCAGTTCCCTTCCACCGCACAGGGACTGTGATTGTGCTATTGACTTGATTCCAGGCAGTAAGTTTCCTAACGGCCGACTTTTCAACCTGTCTGTGCCTGAACATACCGCCATGCGGAGTTATGTTAAGGAGTCTTTGGAGAAAGGGCATATTCGGCCATCTTCTTCACCGTTGGGAGCAGGGTTTTTTTTTTGTTGCTAAGAAGGATGGCGCCTTGAGACCTTGTATTGATTATCGCCTCTTGAATAAGATCACGGTCAAGTTTCAATACCCTTTACCTTTGCTTTCCGATTTGTTTGCTAGGATTAAGGGGGCTAGTTGGTTTACGAAGATTGACCTTCGGGGGGCATATAATTTGGTTCGTATTAAGCAGGGTGATGAATGGAAAACTGCATTTAATACGCCCGAAGGCCATTTTGAATACCTTGTGATGCCATTCGGGCTCACTAACGCTCCATCTGTTTTTCAATCCTTCATGCATGATATCTTCCGGACTTATATTGATAAATTCTTGATAGTATATTTGGACGATATTTTGATTTTTTCCGATGATTGGAAGTCTCATGTGGAACAGGTCAGGATGGTATTTCAGATCCTTCGTGACAATGCTTTGTTTGTGAAGGGGTCTAAGTGTCTCTTTGGGGTGCAGAAGGTTTCTTTTTTGGGCTTTATTTTTTCTCCCTCATCTATGGAGATGGATCCGGTTAAGGTTCAGGCCATTCATGATTGGATTCAACCCACATCCGTGAAGAGCCTTCAGAAATTTTTGGGTTTTGCAAATTTTTATCGCCGGTTCATTGCTAACTTCTCCAGCGTGGTTAAACCCTTGACTGATTTGATGAAAAAAGGCGCTGATGTGGTGAATTGGTCCTCTGCGGCCGTCTCTGCCTTTCAGGAGCTTAAACGCCGATTTACTTCTGCTCCGGTGTTGTGCCAACCAGATGTTTCTCTTCCGTTTCAGGTTGAGATTGATGCTTCTGAGATTGGGGCAGGGGCCGTTTTGTCTCAGAGGGATTCTGTTGGTTCTTTGATGAAACCGTGTGCCTTCTTCTCCTGCAAGTTTTCGCCTGCTGAACGCAATTATGATGTCGGCAATCGGGAGTTGTTGGCTATGAAGTGGGCGTTTGAGGAGTGGCGACATTGGCTTGAGGGAGCTAAGCACCGTATTGTGGTCCTGACCGATCATAAGAATTTGATTTACCTCGAGTCTGCCAAACGGCTGAGTCCTAGACAGGCTCGATGGTCCTTGTTTTTTTCCCGTTTTGATTTCTTGGTTTCGTATCTTCCGGGTTCTAGGAATATTAAGGCTGATGCCCTTTCTAGGAGTTTTTTGCCTGATTCTCCTGAGGTCCTTGAACCGGTCGGCATTCTGAAAGAAGGGGTGGTCCTTTCTGCCATTTCCCCTGATTTACGGCGGGTTCTTCAGGAATTTCAGGCTGATAGACCTGACTAGGGTTGAGCGACTTTTATTTTTATAGGATCGGGTCGGGTTTCACGAAACCCGACTTTCTCAAAAGTCGGGTAGAGCGAAATCGGCCGATCCTATAAAAAAGTCGGGGTCGGCCGAAACACGAAACCCAATGCAGTGCAATGGGATACTATGGTTCCCAGGGTCTGAAGGAGAGGAAACTCTCCTTCAGGCCCTGGGATCCATATTAATGTGTAAAATAAAGAATTAAAATAAAAAATATTGATATACTCACCCGTCCGGAGGCCCCTGGACATCACCGCTGGTAACCGGCAGCCTTCTTTGCTTAAAATGAGCGCGTTCAGGACCTTCCATGACGTCACAGCTTCTGATTGGTCGCGTGCCGCTCATGTGACCGCCACGCGACCAATCACAAGCCGTGACGTAATTCTCAGGTCCTAAATTCCTAGAATGAGGAATTTAGGACCTGAGAATTACGTCACGGCTTGTGATTGGTCGTGTGGCGGTCACATGAGCGGCACGCGACCAATCAGAAGCTGTGACATCATGGAAGGCCGTAAACGCGCTCATTTTAAGCAAAGAAGGCTGCCGGTTACCAGCGGCGATGTCCAGGGGCCTCCGGAGAGGTGAGTATATCAATATTTTTTATTTTAATTCTTTATTTTACACTTAAATGTGGATTCCGATACCGATTTCCGATATCGCAAACATATCGGAACTCGGTATCGGAATTCCGATACCAGATTCAGAAGATCGCCGACCTCATGGCCGACCCCACACAGGGGTCGGGTCGGGTTTCATGAAACCCGACTTTGCCAAAAGTCGGCGACTTCTGAAAATGGCCGACCCGTTTCGCTCAACCCTAGACCTGACCGCTGTCCTGTGGGGAAATTGTTTGTTCCTGACAGATGGACTAGTAGAGTGATTTCTGAGGTTCACTGTTCTGTGTTGGCTGGTCATCCTGGTATTTTTGGTACCAGAGATTTGGTTGGTAGGTCCTTTTGGTGGCCTCAGTTGTCACGTGATGTGCGTTCTTTTGTGCAGTCCTGTGGGACTTGTGCGCAGGCCAAGCCTTGTTGTTCCCGTGCTAGTGGGTTACTTTTGCCATTCCCGGTCCCTGAGAGGCCCTGGACGCATATTTCTATGGATTTTATTTCTGATCTTCCTGTTTCCCAGAGGATGTCGGTTATCTGGGTTGTTTGTGACCGGTTTTCTAAGATGGTTCATTTGGTGCCTTTGCCTAAATTGCCTTCCTCTTCAGAGTTGGTTCCGTTTTTTTTTCAGCATGTGGTTCGTTTGCATGGTATTCCGGAGAATATTGTGTCCGACAGAGGTTTCCAGTTTGTTTCTAGGTTTTGGCGGGCCTTTTGTGCTAGGATGGGCATTGATTTGTCTTTTTCTTCTGCATTTCATCCTCAGACAAATGGCCAGACCGAGCGAACTAATCAGACTTTGGAGACTTATTTGAGATGCTTTGTGTCTGCCGATCAGGATGATTGGGTGGCCTTTTTGCCATTGGCCGAGTTTGCCCTTAATAATCAGGCTAGTTCGGCTACTTTGGTTTCGCCTTTTTTTTGTAATTTTGGTTTTCATCCTCGTTTTTCTTCTGGGCAGGTTGAGCCTTCTGACTGTCCTGGTGTGGATTCTGTGGTTGACAGGTTGCAGCAGATTTGGGCTCATGTGGTGGACAATTTGGTGTTGTCTCAGGAGGAGGCTCAACGTTTTGCTAACCGTCGTCGGTGTGTTGGTTCCCGGCTTCGGGTTGGGGATTTGGTTTGGTTGTCTTCCCGTTATGTTCCTATGAAGGTCTCTTCCCCTAAGTTTAAGCCTCGGTTTATTGGTCCTTATAGGATTTCTGAGATTATTAATCCGGTGTCTTTTTGATTGGCGCTTCCGGCCTCTTTTGCTATCCATAATGTCTTCCATAGATCTTTATTGCGGAAATATGTGGTGCCCGTTGTTCCCTCTGTTGATCCTCCGGCCCCTGTTTTGGTTGATGGGGAGTTGGAGTATGTGGTTGAGAAGATTTTGAATTCTCGTTTTTCGAGGCGGAGGCTTCAGTACCTTGTCAAATGGAAGGGTTATGGTCAGGAGGATAATTCTTGGGTTTTTGCTTCTGATGTCCATGCTGCTGATCTGATCCGTGCCTTTCATCTGGCTCGTCCTGATCGGCCTGGGGGCACTGGTGAGGGTTCGGTGACCCCTCCTCAAGGAGAGGGTACTGTTGTGAATTCTGCTTTTGGGTTCCCTCCGGTGGTAGTAGGTGGTAATGCAGTTGTCCCTGGGTTGCAGTCCTGGTCAGGTGTGTCTGCTGATTGCAGTTCTGACTGGGGTATTTAGGTGTGCAGGATTCATTAGTCCTTGCCAGTTGTCAATTGTTGTTGGGAGGTGTTGGACCTCTGCCTGGTTCCTCCTGCCTTTCTGCCAAATCAGCAAAGATAAGTGTCTGGTTTTTTTTCCTGTGGCACACATGCTGTGTGCTTCACAATTCAGTGCTCTTCTTTGTGTTTTCTTGTCCAGCTTAGACTGTGTCAGTATTTTCTCAGTCTTGTTGGATTCTCTGGAGTGGCAGATATACATTCCATGTCTTTAGTTAGATTGTGGAAATTTTTGTATTATCTGCTGTGGATATTTTTGGAAGGGTTTTAATACTGACCGCCTAGTAATCTGTCCTATCCTTTTCTATTTAGCTAGAGTGGCCTCTTTTGCTAAATCCTGTTTTCTACCTGCGTGTGTCTATTCTTCTCCTACTCAGTCATTATTCGTGGGGGGCTGCCTATCCTTTGGGGGTCTGCTCTGAGGCAAGATAGCATTCCTATTTCCATCTATAGGGGTATTTAGTTCTCCGGCTGTGTCGAGGTGTCTAGGGTTTGTTAGGCACACCCCACGGCTACTTCTAGTTGCGGTGTTAGTTCAGGATTTGCGGTCAGTACAGGTTCCACCGACTCCAGAGAAAGTTTTCATGCGGCTCCAAGGTCACCAGATCATAACATATATGATCCCCGTTCTGCCCCTGTTCTTTAATGTATAGAAAAAATAAACCATTACACTCACCAGGGGCATACATAGAGATCATGAGACCCCATAGCAGAAGTATAATGCACCCCCCATTGTCCTCCATATAGTATAATGCATCCCATAGTCCTTCATATACTGAACTGCACAGACCATAGTCATCCATGGAGTATAATTTACAGTCCATAGTTATCAATATTAGTGTAATATACTGCCCATATCATTCATATAATATAATGCACAACTCATAGACCTCCATACTTAAAGGGAATCTGTCCCACCCCGGGACGTATATGACCTATTAGTATGGGCATACATTTGATAGATATGTTAAACTAGTCCTACCTGTATGCCTCATATTAATGGTCTTCTTGAGAAATGTTATATTCTTTCCGTATTCTAATAATTTCTTCCAGACTCCAGGGTGCGCGGTGCCTGGAAGAAATTCCTGCCTCCTCTCTTCATAGTAGTGCTACCCCTCTCCCATGCACGTCAGTTGTGGCCCCGGAATCCCGTGCCTGTGTGTTACAATTCCTCAGAAATACATACCTCATCCTCCCTTCTGTTGGGCATTGCATTCAGGGACCTTCTGCGCAGGCGCCGGCGACCTCCGGCGTGCGTGCCGATAAGGTGCTCTCCCAACTTCCTTCCTGTATAGTTATCGCCATGTACACATGATTCCTAGTGATGACTATGCAAGGAGGAAATGAGGAGAACACCTTATCGGCACACACACCGGAGGTCACAGTGACTCATGGGCGCCTGCGCAGAAGATCCCTGAATGCAGTGCCCACAGAAGAGACAAAGATGTATGGATTTTTGAGGGAATGCAGGGCGCAAGATTCCAGGGCCATAAGTGACGCTGATGGAGGGGGCAAGTATTACAATGAGGACAGGAGACAGAGATTTCTTCCAGGCACCGCACACCCCACAGCCTGGAAAAAACTATTAGCATACAGAAAGAATATAGCATTTCTCATCATCAAGAACAAGACCATTAATATGAGGCATAAAGGTAGGACTAGTGTAACATTTCTATTAGCTATATGCCCATATTAATAGGTCATATATGTCCCAGGGGGTGAGAGATTCCCTTTACACTAGATGAGGCAGCGCTGGGCTGGAGCGGGAGTGACAGAGGCTTCAGATTTACAGCCTCATTTGCATAACAAGCCAAGCCCTAATTTTTTGGCAACTGTAGAATGGACTGGACATGGAAGGTATTGCTGGACTTGTTTTTGAAAGAGCTAAAGGTGAATGTAAGTAGTTTGGGGTTTGCAATCCTGATGACAGGTTTCATTTAAGGTTCTATGGCAGGAATGTATTCAAGAATATATTACTCACAAAGATTAAACAGGTAATGTTACATTTAAAAGAAATATCTTACATCTTCTGGATTGTAAATTCCATCAGCCCAAAGTATCAAGCCGATGAAATTAAAAAGAGGTTTCAAGAATGCCATCTGCAAGACACCCAGGATTAAGAAGTTCACCTTCCTCCTGCAAAAATAAACATATTTTTGTATGTAGGGCTTGTTTAGTTACATATAATATAAACTTCATGAGAGCTATCATGCTATCAGTCAGCTCAAACTTTCAATTTGTCTTGCCAAGAAAGAACTTCGATTGCCTGTGATAAGTCCTCGAAATATTACTGTACAAAGGTGTAATCCAGGACAAGAAATGACGTGGACAGTACACTGACTGTTTCATGGCTTGCTGCAGTAATGAGTAAGCAAAATTAAACAATGGAAATGTGATAAAAGCTTTTCTGCAGCTCTGGCAGACTACATGCTGAATACTACTTTATGAACAGGCATAATAGTATAGCTCATATTCATTATGATATTTTCTCTGTAAAGGAACACCATTTACGTGCACCTATTACTAAAGGCAGGGTCACACAGACATATCTGACTGGATGAGATCAGACTACTAACATTGACTGTCTATGGCTAGTTTGCACAGATTATATTTATTTTACAAGATTAACATTTAAACCATGGAATTATATCAAATAAAAATCACAATTGTAACATTCGTATTTATAGCTTTATTATACAGCCTTCTACCATGACATTAAAACCTCCTTTTAATTTTGGCTTTGTCCCTCTGGTGCTGCCAAAACAACTTTCACCCATTAATTTATGGCACTGTGCAAAAACGTAGCTACGAGGGGTTACAGTACACCAATACAGCAAAACTCTGTGATAGAGCAGGGAGCCATGGTCTCCCTGCCATACTGTTCTCCATTCTGTAGGACACAGGTCAATTTAGGCCAGCGGCCTAGAGAACGGTAGGGGCACTCACTGGACGTCACTGGCTTAAAACACGTCAAGATGATGTCATTGCACCATTTTGCGTGAGCTGTGATACTGACTGCGTATGGCAGCTACAATGGAGTTTGTGCCTCTGAGGACTGTCTTAGAAGGGGTGGAGGGGCATATGCATCCAAGTGACCTGAGAGGAGTGATGTATTATTGCAGAATGGGGCTATATATAGAAGACTAATGATATGCTGTAGGATAGGACTTTATATAGTGAAGGGGAGTAATATATTGCAGGGTGGGGCTGTACATAGATGAGAGGCAAGAGAGAACTGTATATAGAGTAGAGGACTGATGTACTGCAGGATGAGACTGTATATTGCGCATAGGAGTGAGATACAGTTAGGTCCATAAATTAGGTCCACTAATCTTTATGCATGACACTATTTTGGAGTTAAAATGAAATAACTGAGGTATTGCAGAATATTTCACTCCTTTGCCTTAAACTCCTGGGTTGCTTTTGCAGTATGTTTTGGGTCATTGTCCATCTGTACTGTGAAGCGCTGTCCAATCAACCTTGCTGAATTTGGTTGAATCTGAGCATGAAGAATCACTATGTACACTTCAGAATTCATCCAGCTGCTTCTGTCTTCAGTCACATCGTTAATGAACTCTAGTGTCCCAGTGCCACTGGAAGCCATGATTGCCCATGCCATTATACTGCCTCCACCATGTTTTACAGAGGATGTGGTATGCTTTGGATCATGAACTGACTTCAAGCCTTCTCCATACTTTCTTCTTCCCATTATTCTGCTACAGGTTGATCTTAGTTTCATCTGTCCAAAGGAATGCTTTTCCAGAACTGGGCTGGTTTCTTTAAATATGTTTTGGTAAAACCTAATCTGGCCTTTCTATTTTAAGGCTGATTAATGGGTTGCACCTTGTGGTCAACCCTCTGTATTTGCTATCATGCATTCTTCTCTTTATTATAGACTTTGATACTGAAACACCTACTTCCTAGAGAGTGTTCATCACTTGGGTGGATGTTGTTAATGAGTTTTACTTCACAAAGGAAAGGATTTTGAGATAGTCCACCACTGTTGTCTTCTGTGGACATCCAGGCCCTTTTGCGTTCCCAAGCTGACCAGTACGCATTTTTTTTGCTGAACAAACCAAACTGATTTGGCCACTCCTAACATCTCTGCTATCTCTCTGATGGATTACTTCTTTTTTTTCAGCCTAAATATCATCTGTTTCACTACTATCGAGCATTCCTTTGACCGTATGTTGTGGGTTCACAGCAATAGCTTCCAAATGCAAATGCCACACCAGGAATTATCTCCAGACATTGTACCTGCTTCATCGATTAAGAATTAATGAGAGAATAGCCCATTAAAGATATTTTGAGATAATTGTTCAATTTTCTTTGGTCCCTTGAAACATATTAAAGAGTTGTAATTCTTAAACCCTTATTCTAAGTACAATGTTAATACCCTCAAATTAAAGCTGAGAGTATGCACTTTAAGCTCATAATGATTATATAACTATATCTTGAGTAAGAATATGTTGGTAATCAGCTAAAATGCCAAAACTTGTGTCACTGTCCAAATGTTTCAGGAGGACCTAACTGCACTACAGGATAGAGTTGTATATAATGGATAGAAGTTTTATACTGCTGGATGAGGCTGTATATACTGTACAGGAATGGAGCAATGTACTTCAGGATGGGGCTGTTTTTAGTGGTGATGAGTGATGTACTGCAGGGTGGGGCTCGATATAGATTAGAGGAGTGATTTACTTCATAATAGGGCTTTATATACAGTACAGGAGTCATATACTGCAGGATGGGACTGTATAGATGAGTGGAATGATATACTGTCGGATGTATTTATATATAGAGAAGAGCAGTGATGCACTGCAGGATAGGGCTGTATATATAGCCGAGTAGCATTCTGGAGATGCTCCAACCAAGATATTTAGACATCAATTTTTCCCTCATCAAAGTCGCTCAGATTATTACGCTTGTCCATTTTGACTGTTTTCAACACATTAACATTAAGAACTAACTGTGCACTTGCTGCCTAATATATCTCACCCCTTTGCAGGTGTAATTGTTCTGAGATAATTAATTTAATTACCTGTCAATGTTTAATGATGTTAAGTGTTGCTGCAGCATTCATGTATGTGCATTTTAATGAATTAAAGTTAGCTTGCATGAGAAACATCTTCTTACCTTCAGGGAATCACAACTCCATGCTTGCCAGGGGCAGTGCAATCCTGATGACTAACAGTTTCGGTTACTGGCATGACTGAGCCGTAGGCCTAACAGGCAGCTTTTTCTTTACAGTGTCAGAGAAGTGTAGGAGCAATAATGGTGGATGGATGAAGTAATCTGACTAGCTGCAATTCAATGCTTACAAGCTCTATACCAAACAGCTTACATGCACTATGCTCCATGCCAAGGAGACTGGCCTCCTCTGCTTGACCGCTGGGGTGGTCCGTAACAATGAGCAGTAAATTATAAAATTAAAAATTGATCCATTCCTTAAGATTTTACCAATAAATAAAGCGGCATATGTAGTTCTCCCACTGTTAAGGGGATTACTTCATAAAGCCCTGTTCATATATATGCTATTAGAGCCTATCTAAAACACTATGGGGCTGATTCATCAAGGTGCGTAAGTCAGAAATACGGTGTAAAAACCTTTATCAGTCACACTATTTTTTCAACCTATGTAACTATGTAACTGAGAAGTTCCATAAAAATATTGTGACTTTTAGCGGTTACACGCTAGTTCTGGTCCAATTTCACCAAGATGGGCATCACGTGGGCATGACAGAGCATGGTCACGTCCGCACGTCAAATTCATCATAAGTTACTTGACTAAAGTGGCAGAGCTTACTTCAGAAATTTAAGCAAGTCTCCGGCTGGCATAAAGTTTTGGCGGCGGCACTGGGCACCAGTCAGTGTATTCCAGTGAGTCCTTCATTAAGACTGGTGTGTGCTGGGCCAGTCTTAATAAATCAGCCCCTAATTTCTTGACTCAGCTATTACCTCTACCTCAGTTCATCTAAATGCAACTATGGCTGATTTGCTCTCTCTTCCTCAGTGGTTACATCATGCTTCTTCACCCTCATATCTCATGTTCTTCACTCAGCTACATATATGTCTTTTTTCTTCCATTATATCAGTGGTCTCAAACTAAAATGCAGGCCACATTGTTAAGACTAGGGAGTACATCGCGAGTTTGACCATGATAAAGAAAAGTCCCCCATACTGTGACACTAAATACACATATGCACCCATCCTTAAAAATATAAATTGATAAGTCAGCACTATGGATCCCACCCCAAAATTATAATTTGCCACTTTTCTTCTCCTCCACCCCAATTCAGAACTATTCCATGTGCTCTCTATCATCACCTATTTATTACAAATTCCATATTCCCCCAATTTATTGGAATTTCATGTCTTCTCGCCCATACCCTCAATTCATTACCACTCTACATCTTCACCTCTACCTCAAATGCATTACAATTACATGTCCTCTCTTTCACCTTGTCTCTACGTATTACAGTGCCATGTCCTCAATCTCTCCTGTTGTGATCCGCTTTTTGGCTCCCCTGGTGGTGGCTGGTGGTACTGGAGACTTGTGTGTGCTTTTCTGCCTCAGCTCACCTGCTTCCATCAGTTTTGGGAGTTCCCTATTTAGCCTTGCTCTCCAGTCACTTCCTTGCCGGTCATCATTGTAACCTGAGTCATTCAGTTGCATGTTCCTGCTACTAGTCTGCTGATCAGCTAAGTGGACTCTTGTCCTTATTGTTTTGTTTTTCTTGTCCAGTTTACAGTTTTGTCATTTCCTGTTACTGGAAGCTCTTGTGGACTGAAATTGCCACTCCTGTGTCATGAGTTGACACAGGAGTCTTAAAGTAATTTCAGGATGGGTTTTTTGAAAGGGTTTTTCAGCTGACCGTGAAGTCCTCTTTTGTATCCTTCCTCTATCTAGTAAGTGGACCTCGCTTTGCTAAATCTACCTTCATACTGTGTATGTCTTTTCCTCTGAACTCACCGTTAATATACGTGGGGGCTACTATCATCTTTGGGGAATTTCTCTAGAGGTAAGCCAGGTCTGTTCCTTCCTCTTCCAGGCGTAGTTAGTTCTCCGGCTGGCGCATGGCATCTAGGCAGCCGTAGGAATGCTTCCTGGCTACTGTTAGTTGTGTGGTAGATTTAGGTCACGGTCAGCTTGAGTTTCCATCACCCGAGAGCTAGTCTGTTATTTTTGTGTTTCTGATGTTCCCATGCCATTGGGGAATCATGACAGTATGACCGGCCGCTGTTAAAGTAATTGGCAGAAGAAAGGAGAGTAAAAGAAGTCTGTAGATTTTTTTTTTTTTTTTTTCCTCTCATGTTTGCTACTTAGTTGGCTCAGTTGTATTTCTGCTCTATTTACAGCCTTGCCTTTCTCTCCTTCTAATCCTTGAATGGCTCTGATCTCTCCGGTTTAAGGATGGACCCTCAGAGTTTGGCTGCAGGTTTAAATAATCTTGCTACGAAGGTTCAGAATTTACAAGATTATGTTATACGTACTCCTATTTCTGAACCTAAGATTCCTACACCAGAGGTATTTTCCGGAGATAGATCTCGGTTTCTGAATTTCAAATGTAATTGTAAATTATTCCTTTCTCTCAGACCTCACTCCTCTGGAGATCCTGTTCAGCAGGTTAAGATTGTGATTTCTTTGCTGCGAGGTGACCCTCAGAATTGGGCATTTTCATTGACACCAGGGGATCCTGCGTTGCTCAATGTGGATGCGTTTTTTCTGGCTTTAGGGTTGCTGTATGAGGAACCTAATTTGGAGATTCAAGCTGAAAAAGCTGTAATAGCCCTGTCTCAAGGGCAAGATGAAGCTGAGATATACTGCCAAAAATTTCGTAAATGGTCTGTGCTTACTCAGTGGAATGAGTGTGCCCTAGCGGCAAATTTCAGAGAGGGCCTTTCTGATGCCGTTAAGGATGTCATGGTGGGGTTTCCTACGCCCACAGGTCTGAATGAGTCCATGACAATGGCGATTCAGATTGATCGGCGTTTGCGGGAGCGCAAACCCGTGCACCATTTGGCGGTATCTTCTGAAGGGACGCCAGAGAAAATGCAATGTGACAGAATTCTGTCAAGAAGCGAGCGGCAGAATTATAGGCGCAAAAATGGCTTGTGCTTCTACTGTGGTGATTCGGAACCTACAGGTATCCTTAAGGATGGGGTGATATTATCCGCTATTTCCCCAGATCTGCGACGTGCTTTGCAAGAGTTTCAGGCGGATAGACCTGATCGCTGTCCACCTGGTAGACTGTTTGTTCCTGATGATTGGACCAGTAGAGTCATCTCGGAGGTTCATTCTTCTACGCTGGCGGGTCATCCTGGAATTTTTGGTACCAGGGATTTGGTGGCTAGATCCTTCTGGTGGCCATCTCTGTCTCGTGATGTGCGTGTTTTTGTGCAGTCTTGTGATGTGTGTGCTCGGGCCAAGCCTTGTTGTTCTAGGGCTAGCGGGTTGTTGTTGCCCTTGCCTATTCCGAAGAGGCCTTGGACGCACATCTCGATGGACTTTATTTCTGATCTTCCTGTCTCTCAGAGGATGTCTGTTATCTGGGTGGTGTGTGACCGTTTTTCTAAGATGGTTCATTTGGTGCCATTGCCGAAGTTGCCTTCCTCGTCTGAGTTGGTTCCTTTGTTTTTTCAAAATGTGGTTCGCTTGCATGGTATTCCTGAAAATATCGTTTCTGATAGGGGTACCCAGTTCGTTTCTAGATTTTGGCGGGCATTCTGTGCCAGGTTGGGCATTGATTTGTCTTTTTCGTCTGCCTTCCATCCTCAGACTAATGGCCAGACGGAGCGAACTAATCAAACTTTGGAGACGTATTTGAGGTGTTTTGTGTCTGCGGATCAGGATGATTGGGTTGCCTTTTTGCCGTTGGCGGAGTTTGCTCTTAATAATCGGGCCAGTTCTGCCACTTTGGTTTCCCCTTTCTTTTGCAATTCGGGGTTTCATCCCCGTTTTTCTTCTGGTCAGGTGGAGTCTTCGGATTGTCCTGGAGTGGATGCTGTGGTGGATCGGTTGTATCGGATTTGGGAACAAGTGGTGGACAATTTGAATTTGTCCCAGGAGAGGACTCAGCGGTTTGCTAACCGCCAGCGTCGGGTTGGTCCTCGCCTTCGTGTTGGGGACTTGGTGTGGTTGTCTTCCCGTTTTGTCCCAATGAGGGTTTCTTCTCCTAAATTTAAGCCTCGGTTCATCGGTCCCTATAGGATTTTGGAGATTATTAACCCTGTTTCCTTTCGTTTGGACCTTCCGGCATCTTTCGCTATCCATAATGTGTTCCATCGGTCGTTGTTGCGGAGATACGAGGTGCCGGTGGTTCTTTCTGCTGGGCCTCCTGCTCCTGTGCTGGTTGAGGGTGAATTGGAGTACGTTATAGAGAAGATCTTGGACTCCCGTATTTCCAGGCGGAGACTCCAGTACCTGGTTAAATGGAAGGGCTATGGTCAGGAAGATAATTCTTGGGTAACTGCCTCTGATGTTCATGCCTCGGATTTGGTTCGTGCCTTTCATAGGGCTCATCCAGGTCGCCCTGGCGGTTCTTGTGAGGGTTCGGTGCCCCCTCCTTAAGGGGGGGGTACTGTTGTGATCCGCTTTTTGGCTCCCCTGGTGGTGGCTGGTGGTACTGGAGACTTGTGTGTGCTTTTCTGCCTCAGCTCACCTGCTTCCATCAGTTTTGGGAGTTCCCTATTTAGCCTTGCTCTCCAGTCACTTCCTTGCCGGTCATCATTGTAACCTGAGTCATTCAGTTGCATGTTCCTGCTACTAGTCTGCTGATCAGCTAAGTGGACTCTTGTCCTTATTGTTTTGTTTTTCTTGTCCAGTTTACAGTTTTGTCATTTCCTGTTACTGGAAGCTCTTGTGGACTGAAATTGCCACTCCTGTGTCATGAGTTGACACAGGAGTCTTAAAGTAATTTCAGGATGGGTTTTTTGAAAGGGTTTTTCAGCTGACCGTGAAGTCCTCTTTTGTATCCTTCCTCTATCTAGTAAGTGGACCTCGCTTTGCTAAATCTACCTTCATACTGTGTATGTCTTTTCCTCTGAACTCACCGTTAATATACGTGGGGGCTACTATCATCTTTGGGGAATTTCTCTAGAGGTAAGCCAGGTCTGTTCCTTCCTCTTCCAGGCGTAGTTAGTTCTCCGGCTGGCGCATGGCATCTAGGCAGCCGTAGGAATGCTTCCTGGCTACTGTTAGTTGTGTGGTAGATTTAGGTCACGGTCAGCTTGAGTTTCCATCACCCGAGAGCTAGTCTGTTATTTTTGTGTTTCTGATGTTCCCATGCCATTGGGGAATCATGACACTCTCCCTCCCCAATTTATTACAATCACATGTCTACTCTCCTACTCGCACCCACCTCATACCCCCCCGCCCCACTGTTAAAAAAAAAAAGAAATCGCCTCTGTAGACAATCACCCGCAGCATCTTCTGGTCTGATGCATCCTAAATGGCGCAGGTGGAGAGCCTTAGAAAATGCGCTGAAAGAGAGCGACTTTCTGCAGCTGCTCTTTGTCTTATTACTGCTGGCAGCGGTGCTGAAGGAATTATCCCTGCACAACGATGCGCACTGCCAATAGTGGTGAAAATACTTTGAGGGCAATCTGATTGTCCTCCCCACCCATCCCTCAGGAGTCTTGAGCACTAGACCAGATTACCCTCCTTATAATCTGTTCTTGGATGCGGGCCATAAGAAATTGCTTCACGTTCTGCGTGCCACTTGTTTAATACCCCTGCTTTTTAATGACCCATTACCCCTTCTAGAGTGCTCCTATGCCTGCACCCATTCTATAGAACTTATTGTGTCAGTCCATAACATTTGCTCCTAACATTTACCTATGATGTTCTTCATTCCATTTAGAACATAAACTCTTGTGGACAGAGACCAACTTGTACAATTTATCATTTTACTTGTTTGTTACTTCACCAATAGTAAAATGCGTTGGATTATAATTGTATCCTAGCTACATGCATCATTATTACTCTGATTTTTTTTTTTTGGTGGGAGGGACGTAGCTGGTAATAACTTATTTTATTTTCTTTATCGCTATAAACACTATGGTAATTCTTACTTGGTCATCTTTACGCGGGGAAGACATGGGCAGCAGCAGCAGCATGGTCCAGTGTTGATCTGAATCTCTGTGAATTCAAATTTCTTGACAATTGCATCTTTTCCTCCATAACCTTCTATAATAACCATCAAGGTAAGGTAGAAGCATACTGCAAAATACCTTTGAAAAATAATGATTACCACAATGAATTCTGAATGTTATGCTGCCATGTCCATCAATAAATATCTATAGTAGGCTGTCAATGGTAGATACAGTAAACTGATTGCTGAACAACTTTCTTTATTCCAATAACTGAGATTCCATCTTAAAAAGAACCTGTCATGAGGTGATAAGTAGCCAGTTTTAATTATGTTTTCTTCTCACTACTCCCCTGAGCATTCCATTTTTTTAAAAATCCACCATACGGTTTTAGAGATAAGGACATTCTTTTACTCCTAATTTTAATGGTCGTTATAAGGGAGTATTGCTCTCAGCCTAAAAAGACCCATCTAGAGAATTGTGTGAGCCATGCCCCCTTGGCAAAGGCCATGAAAATTAGCAGCAAATAAAAAGGACCATCTCTCTGGAACCATATGTCGAATACTCCTATGAGCCGCGAGAATAAAGTAAGGCAGGGGTCACACTTGAGTGTGTAATGCGAGAAACTCGCTCGAGTCTCTCGCATCAATACCCGGCACTGCCACCGCCACTCAGAACCAGAACCGGAGTGTGCAGCTGCATGTATTTCTATGGATTCCTGCTGTTCATTTAGTTTTAAGCACAGAGAAGCAGCAGCAGCATGTAGGAAATCGTACAGCAGTGTTGAGCTGTGTCGATGTGAATCCAGCTCTGGGGTGAAGAAAAAGACTTGTTAGAAAGCTCAGTGCAATCTTTCTGTGCCTCCCTCTGCCTGTTTCCTCACTTCACACCTCTCTAGTCCTTACGCCTCTCTTCTCCACAGTTTATAATGGACCGTAACCTGGCACCACAGTGATCTGGCAGTCCACTTTAGTTGTGATAGTTTCTTCTCAGTGTAGATGGCTGATCAGGAGGCAGGGGGAGAGGTAGAAGTGGCTGTTAACTGGGTAAGGCAGCAGATTTCTCTTATAAGATATACAGTATTACAAAGTTTGTTATATTTGCCTGTACAATTGATTTATGCAAAGTTTGTTGAAAGTAAGGTTCCCTTTTAAAGAAAATGTGTTTGCAACAAGGGATTATCGGGTCTTTAAAATGTTCCATTGATACCGTTGACATTGGTGCCAGTGACAGGTCTGTGTTTCATAATGAACTATGTTTATCTCTACGGCACAGTTATAATAGCCATCTACCACCCATATATAGCAAAGTCCATTGACCGCATCAAAACATTGGCCACAATCCAGTCTTAACCAATTACCAACATATGAATTGGTAAGTCATAGGTCAGATCTCCTTTCATGTGGGCTCAGGAGCTGAGCCCACATCAAAGATGGCAGATGAGAGCTGTGTAATTCAGTAACTATCTGTTTCTATCAGCTGCGGGTAGAACAGTGCTCTGCCCGTGGCTGATCTGTTAAATCCCACTGTCAATCTCTGACGGCGTCATTTACAGCGTGTGATCTGGGAGTTGCAAAGTTCTAACCGTTCACCAGATCCCCTCAATGAAATCCCGGGATGCTGATGGGTTGTCATGATGGCCAGGGGTTTGCTGAAAACCCCACAACCTGTCATAATGTTAGTGATATGAAAGCCAATATAAGAAAATACATCAAATTAAAATCACCTTCTTTTTACCCCTATGTAAAAGAATGAAATAAAAAATAAATGCCTATGATACTGCTGTGATTTTAAAAGGCAGATCTCAAAATATAACATTAATTAACCCAAAGTGTAAAAGCAGTAATGAGAAAAAAAAATGAAAATGCCAGAATTGCTGTTTTTCAGAATCTGCAATTCCAAAACAAATACAATAGGAAGCAACCAAAAAATATTGTCTATAAATAAAAACGTCAGCTCAGGACACAGTAAACAAGCCCTCATACAGCTCCATCGACTAAAAATTGAAAATGTTATGGGTCTTGGAAAAGTGGTGATACAAGTGAAATTGTTTTTGCAATTTTTTTTTTTTCACGACTTATGTAAAAAAAAGGATGCAAACGTGGTATCTTCTTAATCATAATTATATTGCTAGGTCGTTTTTACTGTGCAATTAATGTTGTTAAAACAAAACCCAAGGAACAATTGCAGAAATGCTCTTTCTTCTCAGTTTCACCACACTTGGAATTTTCCCGCTTTCCAGTACATCACATAATAAAATGTATGGTGTTAGTCAAGAGTATAACTCATCCTGCAAAATAAAAGCCCTCAATTGGCTGTGTCAGCTGAAAAATAAAAAAGCTATGGTTCTCGGAAAAAGAAAAATGAAAATGCAAATATGAAAATTGTCGAGTTGGGAAAGGGTTAAAGCTGTGTACCTAGATCTTAGGGCAGCATGATCTTGGTGAGTGATCCCCCTTAAGAACTTTGATAACCAATGTCTTCGTATCACCCAGCCTGTATGTCTATGTGAGTGCCTGCAATGGTCATTTCTCATTATTGGACATGGATAGAGCGGCATCTAACGTAATAGTGTGAACGAAACACTATGCAGACATGTGGGCAATTGGAATACTGGGCAGCCGCCCCACAGATGTTTGGTGGGTTAGTAAGTGGCTTGTTTTCAGCATTTTGCACCTGTGCTGCCCCTGCTTTTATCTAGGGGTACCTTCTGCATCCTGTATGTGCATTTGTGTCTGGACATAGTATTGCAAGTATGGCTGTTTTTCTCACTCAGTGATATTGTTACCTGTATGTCTACGTAAGTGCCTGCAATGGTCATTTCTCATTATTGGATAATTTTACTTATGATGTGGTGGGGTTTTGGAAGAGTGACTGGAAGGAGCAAAATGCACGTGAAACAAACTTTGAGGTCTATATGGTAAGTTTCACTGCTAATAGCCATTCGATAAGATACATTACACAGATTCAGCATTAAAGGGACTGTGTCAGCACAGGATGACTGTTCAAACCAAGTCGCGCCACTAGGTGCATTATGGCGGGGCCAAACATTTAAGTGCACCCTCCTACCTGCTTGTTTTCTCTCTATCGCCACCATCCCCTCTTCTATGATTAACAGCTCTGGCTTCATAGAGTCAGAGACGGGTGGAGATGAATGGAAAACAAGCAGGTGGGAAGGTGTATATAAATGATTGGCCCCGCCGTGATGAGCAGAGAGCCTGTACTTGGCTTAAACAGTCATTCTGTGGTGACAGAGGCCCTTTAAAAAAGAGGTTTGTTTTGTCCTGACTAGTGCTTGTCTGAGGGGCTGTACTACAGCCTAATCACACTTATAGAAGATTAGACAGATTACCTTTCTTTTGCGGAAACAAAGCATTCCTATAATTAATATTATTTTCTGTATACTGTATGACAGAGGTGTCAAACTGCATTCCTCGAGGGCCGCCAACAGGTCATGTTTTCAGGATTTCCTTAGCATTCCACAAGTGGCTGGAATCATTCTGTGCAGGTGATTAAATTATCACCTGTGCCAATACAAGGAAATCCTGAAAACATGATCTGTTGGCGGCCCTCAAGGAATGCAGTTTGACACCTCTGCTGTATGATATCTTTCAACATTGATCTACTACTCACGTGCCAGTCCCGATTTCCACAAACATGGCTGAACGCGGAATCCACAAACCCAAGCAGGTAAATATTGAGATGACCTAAAGCAATATACACAATTGTCACAACAAAAGTCAACGCACATAAATTACACATGTACGGTATATTGTTTGTCACATTTTCAACAAAACTTCCAATGGGGCCATGACGAAAAAACATGTTACAAACTTTTTAAGCTGTATTCCAGCCCCAATCCTCTCGGCCAGTGCCACCGTGAAGAACCAAGAGGAGGCACATGGGCAGCACATGCACAATGACAAAGAGAATAAAGGAAATTCCAGCATCTGCTTGATGTTGTGATTAAAACATGACTTTTAATGATAACATTTAAAATAAAAAAATTCTAATGATAAAATAATTGTGGGGGAAGAAGGAGGGAAGTGAGGAAAGAGGTGGAGGGGTTAAGACATCTGTCTACGCGTTTCCAGCTCAGGGCTCTTAGGGTACCGTCACACAGTACCATTTTCATCGCTACGACGGCACGATCCGTGACGTCGCAGCGTCGTATGATTATCGCTCCAGCGTCGTAGACTGCGGTCACACTTTGCAATCACGGCGCTGGAGCGATGCCGAAGTCCCCGGGTAACCAGGGTAAACATTGGGTTACTAAGCGCAGGGCCGCGCTTAGTAACCCGATGTTTACCGTGGTTACCAGCGTAAACGTAAAAAAAACAAACAGTACATACTTACATTCCGGTGTCTGTCCCCCGGCGTTCTGCTTCTCTGCACTGTGTAAGCGCCATAGCCGGAAAGCAGAGCGGTGACGTCACCGCTGTGCTCGCTTTCCGGCCGGCAGGCGCTCACAGTGCAGAGAAGCTGAGACGCCGGGGGACAGACACCGGAATGTAAGTATGTACTGTTTGGTTTTTTTACGTTTACGCTGGTAACCACGGTAAACATCGGGTTACTAAGCGCGGCCCTGCGCTTAGTTACCCGATGTTTACGCTGGTTACAAGCGAACACATCGCTGGATCGCTGTCACACACAACGATCCAGCGATGTCAGCGGGTGATCAAGCGATGAAAGAAAGTTCCAAACGATCTGCTACGACGTACGATTCTGAGCAGGGTCCCTGATCGCTGCTGCGTGTCAGACACTGCGATATCGTAACGATATCGCTAGAACGTCACGAATCGTACCGTCGTAGCGATGAAAATGGTACTGTGTGACGGTACCCTTAGTCCTGTCCATGGTCAAGTCATGTCTTAATCTCAACATCAAACGGATGCTGGAATCCCCTTTTTTCTCTTTAACCCTGCAGCCCAGCTTCCCTGCTGGAGTCCATGCACCGCACCCTACTATGAAGGCTACAGTATATTCACACACATGGTGAGCTGAAAAAATCCCTTCCCCTTTCCCCTTTATTATTTCAGCATGCACAATAGACCCAGCCACCCAGATATCATGACAGTTGGCACAATTGCCAACCTGAATGTCCATATGACAGGCCAATTGTGAATCAGTCAGGGGGTTTGGTGGCCTGTGAAGGATCATGTGCGGCTTTTCATTTACTGTGTAATGTTCTTTGCCAGCAATTGTATTCTATATTCTACCTGGTGTGTTCACTTGTTCTGACTTAGCTTCTTCTCCTGGGGAAACCCCTGGATGCCTTCTCTGGTTTGACATTGGACTGTCTAATTAATTAATATTTGTAGTGCCTGACCTCATGTATTCTGACCTGGCTACCCAACTGCATTTTTGGTTTGGATTTTGTCCATTATTAATTCTCATAAATGTGGAATAATATTTGCGCTAAGAATCTTATCCGGGAGGGAGATAGGGCAGAATGGACAATAGGTGCTTATTGTCCATTCTCCCCTATCTCCCACCTGGGTAACATTCTTAGCGCAAATATTATTCCACATTTACGTGCATATTGTCTGGTTTCGACAGTAGGGTGGTTACTGTTTTATTTTTGTAGCTGAATCCTCCCCAGTGGGTACTAGCGCCTTTTACTCTTCTTTCCGTTATTGATTCTCACTGTACATCTTCTGTTATTTCAGTGTCACGGGGAAACCACAACAGGGAGGAGCCAGAAGACCACGCCATCTCGTTTCAAGTACTCCTGCATTGGTTAGAAGAACTTCACCATCGGTTTAGACAGTGCAAGTTTTTCTTTTGGTGGCAGCGCAAGGGTTGTTCAGTTGACGCTCCTGGAGCTTTCCTTCCTGGATTGTCTCTGCGGTTCAGTGTTGACAACTACACTCTTCTATATATGCTCACCTCTTGTAAGAGGGTGGTGCTGTTATGGACAGTAAGGAACACGCTGTCACTTTAAGAGGCTGCACCCCCTTGTCTGGCGTGATGGAATGTTCTGCTTCTCCCCTGCAATAGTCGGTGTAATGAACTAGTCTGTGCTGAGTGCAGGTGTGGAGCTGGAGCAGTGTGTGTGAGCTGAGGCTGCAGCAGAGAGGACTTTTTGTGCTGATAGCTGAAAGAGAGAGGAACTGTGTCCTGATATAGCTGCAAGAGAGCCACGAAGATACAGAGAAAGGAATTTACAGTTTCCAGGAGCATCCCTAGGATCCAGAAGCAAGGAGAAGACCCCGCTTCACAGAGCTGACAGGAAGCCGTGCGCACCACCATATTAGACTGCTGGGGGCCCCCCTGGGACTGGAGCTATTCTCCAACATCACCGTGAGTTTGTTCCTGTTTGGTGCACCTGTTAGGGCCTAGTGTAGGCTTCAGTAGTTAGTACACGGGAGCCATGTGGCCTGCTTACTAAAGGCCAGAGAGGTTATAGAGTAGCATCATCACTTGTTTATTGTTTACATTTGCTTGCTAGACATATTTTGAGTCTGTAATAGTTGGAGCACCGTGCTATTTTATGGGAAAGATAACGTTTATAACTCTTGTAAATTGTCTTTTGCCATTGTACACCCCTGTTTGCATCTTCCTCATTCACTTCATCCCTTGCCTTCCAATAAATCTACCCTTTGTTGTTTGCACCTCATCTTGTGTACAGTAGTCTTCCTGCACCGTGGTGGTCCCCCGGCCATCGCTTCACTCTGGCACCTAAAGATTGCCAGTGTCAGTTCTTACTGCCTGGTTCTGGAGTTGGAGGTGTAGTTTGTGGTTGGAGTTGGTGTTTGTAGATTGTTCCAGCAATTGTTGTTTGGAGTTTTGTCTGTGTGCATAATCCTCTCCTATTTGGTTTCACCTTCTTTAAACTCCCCTTGTGTCCCACTCTGTTATTTGGTGTGTGTATTTTGTATGGCTGGTATTTCCATTTATCCCTGTCTGTCTTCCCTCGTTTGTCTGGTTAGTGTGTTCCTATACACTTCAGCTTCCCCCTACCCTGAGTGGGGGAGGGGACAGACAGGGGTTGTTTTAGGAGCATAACAAGGCACGAGAACTCGGCGTCTCACCTTCAGAAGTAATCCGGGGGATAGGGATAGACTAGTTTAGCACCTAATTTTCCTACTGCTGTGTTCCTACTCAGTTTGGGCTATGAACACTGGGGGATCAAGTACATCTAATACTCTCTCTAGATATTAATAGCTTTTGCCTTGTTTGCTCATGTTTGTGTGTGTAACTGAACTACACACAAGATGAAGGAATGAAAGGAAAACGGTGGTGATGGATGGTGAAGTAAAATATACATACTAACGTTATATTTTGTAGTAGTAATATTTGCATATAATGATTTTATAATGAACTAAAACATAGACATATAGACATTTGACTGTGTAATATATATGTCTATTGTTTAGAGTGCAGGATTTGCTAAAGAGTTTCAGTCAAAATGCAGAAAATTTTGAACAAAGAAATAATCCATCTGATGGTTATAGAAAAGTACTCTATATAGTTTTGTACATAAGCATTTGTAAATTAGCATTCCCACAGCCTGATCAACCAAGGGACTGTGTGATCATAGATTTGACTCCTGCTAGCACTCTAAGGCCGGTTTCACATTTGCGGTTGTGTCCGCAGCGTTTCATCCGTAATAATCCGCATGCGATGTGTTTTCCTATATTTAACATTAGGAACGCAAGTGTCTGCGTTTGATTGCGTTTTTCCGCGTTTTACGATGCATGCATCGTTTCGTCGTCTGCGGTTTGGCGCGGTAAATGCTACATGTAGTAATTTTAGAGGCGTCAATTTGCCGCCTAGAAATGTATGCGGTTGTTAGCGGTAGAAATGCGCCAAAAAAACGCATTGCTGTCTATGTGAACGCATGCGGCTGCAAGCACATGCGTTTGCATGCATTCATGAACGCATGCGTTGCACCAGATAAAAACATGTCTAGACACTGATTAGCCACCCCCCGCATACAAGGTGATAAAGGGAGGGAGTGGACATTTGCAGGTCACTACGCAGCAGACAGAGAAGCAGAGGAGACTGACAAAAGCAGCTTGGAGGAAAGAAGTCTCTGAACAATGTGAGTATATCCTAGCCAATGCCTTTATTTTCTATTTTATGTCTCTACATGTCTTAATTTCTTGCATTTCTTTCTTTCTGCATGCATCAGAATGTCTTCTTCTTCTGATGAGGAGCAACGTCTTGGGCCTTCTGAAGTAGAACATGTCAGTGAAGTGAGTACTCACCTCTTCAGATTGGTAAGTATTCACTGTCACATCTACACATATGACAATTTTTGTTTTTCATTTTTTTAGAGCACTTCTTCTAGACTGGGCAGGAGCAGCGGGGTCACGGACGAGTGTCAAGGCGGCAGCGTGTAAGTATACAAGGCTGACTGTTTACTGTATCCTCACTTTAGTATTCTTGAATCTTCCTTTCTGTACTTTACTCTTTCTTTACAATTTTCTTATGGACTCCTTTTGTATCTTGACTTTCCTTATTCATGCCATTTCTCATCCTCTGTTTTCTTTCTTTTCCTTATGTTAATGTATCCAACATTAATGTCTTTATTTAATTTTTAGGTTCCACAATGGGATGAAGACCTCATAGAAAATGACCTCCTCATCTCCCTGGTCCAGGAGCGAGTCCCGTTGTGGGACACCCAGGTTCCACAGCACTCGGACAATGTGACGATCGGGCGCCTATGGAATGAGGTGGCCAAAGCGATGTGGGATGGCTGGGATAACGCCCCGACTCGGGTTCGAACTGCATTTGGTAAGTATTGCAAAGCAGTGGGAAGCAGCAGAGACCTTGGCCGTGCTCACACAACTGTGTGTGATGAAAGAAACTCTCAGTGAGCACAGCCAAAAGTCCTTTTTCTGACCTTTTTTTTTTTTTAACAGTGGCCAAAGTGAAAACACGTTGGCGTTCGATGAAGGACCGCTTCAACAAGGACCTGCGTCAAGAGAGCCGTGTTCCCAGTGGTTCAGGAGCAAGGATCAGAAAATACAAATACCATCGCGTTCTGGCATTTTTAAGACCGGTCCTTGCCCAGAGAACGTAAGTATTTTCCCCTTGCATTTGGTTGTATTGTATTGCCATAATCTGTATATTTCTTTTCCACAGGATTTTGCGTCTGGTTAATTCTTGGTATTAATTTTGTTTTTTCTTTTTTCACAGCACATGGAGCAATACTGTTGGTCCAGGTTCTGGAGCGGTCCTTCATCAGACAACCACAGACCCGTCCCAGCCATCCAGCAGCGCTGCAGCAAGTGGGCCTGCCACACAAACTGGAGACCAGGAAGCTGGTCCATCAGGTCTTCCCCTTTCCCAGTCCTCTGCCTCTGCTCCTTTTTTGGGGGGCTCCTCCCGGCAGCGGCAGAGGGCATCGGACAGGTCCCTCATGCCCGAGTTTTTGCACTTGAGCTCGGTTTTTCACGAAGGACTCAAGGCTTTGGGTGACCGAATGGATATTTTCCTTAGCCACGTGAATACACGTATCCAGGAGGTCACCAAAAGCCTTGACCAAGTAAAAGCCAACCTCCAGAGGCCAGCACATCATTTTTTTAACCAAATAATAATAATAATAACCAAATTGAGCAGGGCATGTCGGAACACCTTACTCCTGATCTCCAGCTTAGTGTCATGCAGGCCTGCAATGCTGCTTACGTGCAGGCTATTCAGCAGAGTCGGTATTTTCAGCAGACTGTGGCGGCATATCCACCTGTGCCTTCACTGTCACGATTAACCTCAATGCCGACCTCTGCTGCATACCACTGCACGGCCACCTCTATTCCTAGCACTGCCGGACACCACTACAGCACCACCACCATGCCGAGTGCTGTAGGACAGCCCACCGCCACCACCATGACAACTGCTGCTCCTGCTTGGACCTCCTCCACTGACACCACGATGCAGCAGCAGGACCCTGGCATGGCCTTCACTACCGCCACACCATGATGCAGCAGGACCCAGGCATGGCCTCCGTACCGCCACCACCACGTTGCAGCAGGACCCAGGCATGGCCTTCCGCTCTACAAGCACTATGGACTCTGGCATGGCTGCACGCTCTACGAGCACTATGGACCCTGGCATGGTTGCACGCTCTACGAGCACTATGGACTCTGGTATGGCTGCACGCTCTACGAGCACTATGGACTCTGGCATGGCTGCACGCTCTACGAGCACTATGGACTATGGCATGGCTGCACGCTCTACGAGCACTATGGACTCTGGCATGGCTGCACGCTCTACGAGCACTATGGACTCTGGCACAGTGCAGTCGGACCCTGACAGGTCATCAACCACGTCCATGCCACGACATATGAGCCCATCGAGGCTTCCCAGAATCCGGCGATCCCAGAAAGGGAAAAAAAATAAAAAACAGCGGACTCTTAGTATTCCTCCCCCCTCACCTCCCAGTGTGTCTGTAATGTCAGGTTTGTCTCACCCTTCCAGTGCGTCTCAGGCATCTCATGTGCCAAGCCCTATCCCCGAACTACCAGTCCCCACAAGTTT
This sequence comes from Ranitomeya variabilis, assembly GCF_051348905.1. NCBI lineage: Eukaryota > Metazoa > Chordata > Amphibia > Anura > Dendrobatidae > Ranitomeya > Ranitomeya variabilis. The sequence goes on along the minus strand of NC_135233.1, from coordinate 855,540,066 downwards.
CATTGCCCCTTCTCCTGCCACCTCTGCGTCATCCACAGTTAGCCAGGCCTCACAGCTTCACACACCCCGTTTCCATCACTCTACCCCAAGCAGGCGCAGTTAAATAAAAAGTTTGTGTATAACAAAATAAATAATATTGTTTTTTGCTCCCAATTATGTGTGGTTTACTTGTGTATTTCACCGCCGTCAACACACACCGTGCGCCGAACAGCTAATTTTTTGGACACATCATAGCTCCAGTAGTTAGCAAGTAAAAGACTGTAGCTTTGTGTGTCTTTAGTATAGAGATATGAGATGGGCCAAAAAATTAATAATTGTAGTATCTCCATAATCTCTTCCTTCTGCTTAGTCTGTGACTAGTGTTGCAGACTGCAGAGAAAATGGCGGAAATACAATGCAGAACTATACTAAACAGGTCCAAAAACTCATTAGTTAGGACACCTGACCTTGAGAGTAGAGAACTGCCTTGTATAACCTCAATTTTCTCTTCTGTGTACGTAATCTATTTCACACAAAGTGAAGGGACGATGGTGGTCATACAAGGCATATCTATGCTCACCTGGACATGTGTCAGAAATAGTGAATGCATGAGGCTGTTATATGTGCATCATGAATTCATTATTTCTGACACCTGACTTGATGAGTATAGATCTGTTTTGTATGACAGCCATTGTCTCTTCAGTCTGTGTTCAATGGATACTGCAGAACAGAATCAGGACGCAATGATGTCAACAACCTTACCACTAACAACATGGCTGCCGTCACACTAGCAGTATGTGGTCAGTATTTTCTAGCACCTCAGCCTTTATCACCCACTCCTGGTTTTGGATTACAAATACTGATATTAAATACAGACCAAATACTGCTAGTGTGAGGACAACCTGGGTTTGTAGAGGAAAGACATAGAAAACACGGTCAAGACAACAAAAAATAAAGTTTATTAACGAGAAATATTTGTAACATTTAAGAAAATAACTGGTACAGATAAAATCCCAAAAGGACATTTACACAACATTGTCCTGCCATGACACACGTCCAATATCCGAATCAAAAAAGGCAGCAAATTGGTTCCGTATGTGGCCAACTTCAGCTGTTGACCGCAGTGGGTGATGCTGGTAATCTGGCAATGGGTTTCCAACTGGTTCATCCAGTTCAATGTTGGGCCGCTCCTTAGCCATTATGTAATTGTGCAGAACCACACAGGCTTTGACCACCTCGTCAACTGTCTCCATTTTTAGATTAATGGCTGATGCAAGAATGCGCCATTTTGAGACAAGAATCCCTAAGGTACACTCTACTGTTCTTCGGTCCCTGGTCAGTCTGTAGTTAAAAATCCTTTTAGTGTGGTTCAAGTCCCAGCTGGAATATGGCTTCAGTAGGTTTTCACACATCTGAAAGGCCTCATCACCAACCATAACAAATGGCATTGGTGGACCTTGAGTGTTGGGGAGAGGTCGTGGCCGTGGAAAATTAAAATTTTTGCCATACACACGGTGGCCCATATCAGAGTTCTTAAAAGTCTGTGAATCGTTGCCATGGCCAAAATATCCAATGTCCACGGCGATGAAGCGACAGTCCGCATCGGCTATTGCCATGAGCACAACCGAAAAATATTTTTTATAATTGAAGTACTCTGATCCTGTTCTGGCTGGTTTGATAATGAAGATGTGCTTTCCATCAACCGCTCCCAAACAGTTGGGGAAATCACACACACTCCAGAATTTTTCCGCAATTCCAATCCACATGTCCAAGGTGGGTAGGGGTATAAACTCATCCCGGAGTACAATCCACAAAGCCCGGCAGGTGTCCGCAACTATTCCGGACAGGGTGGAAATTCCAAGCTGGTATTGGAAGTGGAGGGATGATAAACTCTCTCCGGTTGCCAGAAATCTGGAAGAAAAAAAAAAAAAATTGCAATCAATTCTATTTATGGTGTTGTTATGCTAAAGTCATAAAGGAAAATACAAAAAAAAACATGTCAGAACACCCAAAATTAGCACTGACATTTGTTTAGATTTGTTACGTACCTTAATGTAACCAGCAGACGTTCCTCTGGTGGAATCGCTCTACGGAGCTGGGTGTCCTGTCTCCGTATGGCTCCTAAGACACGAGCAAGCAAATCCCAGAAAGAGTCTTGCGAGATCCGGGTATATTCCGGGAATTTCTCCGGGTTGGCATTAAGCTCGCCATACAGCGTGTGATAGGCTCCACGTCTCTCACGTAATTCAATAATGGGGTGTCTCTAAAAACACCTACGTTGTCTCCTTCTCCATCTTTTGCGATTTCTGTTTTGCTCCCAAGCAAACGCACAGGCAAGAAACAGCTTGATGCTTAAATCCCGGTTGAAATAAAAGCTCTCCATGCGAAGATCCATCATGACACAGGATACAGTAGCACACTGTTAAGATTTCAGCAGTCCTTGGGTTTATATATAGAGATCCCATAATACACGCCCTCTGTAGTCCCATTGGCGGTGTCTGGTTATCTAGATTTTTCTCCTGTAAAATTTGTCACCATGCGCACCAGAAACGCAAACGCAGGAAAAAACGCATAGAAAAGCGTGCAAACGCTGCGTTTTTTTAACCGCATGCGTTCCCGCGTGCGTCTAAAAAACGCCGCGTTTGTACGTGTTTCGATGCGTTTTTTCCTGCACTTGCGGATGCGGATTAAACGCTGCAGATTCTAACGCAAATGTGAAACTAGCCTAAGGCTGCCGTCACACTAGCAGTATTTGGTCAGTATTTTACATCAGTATTTGTAAGCCAAAACCAGGAGTGGGTGATAAATGCAGAAGTGGTGCATATGTTTCTATTATACTTTTTCTCTAATTGTTCCACTCCTGGTTTTGGCTTACAAATACTGATGTAAAATACTGACCAAATACTGCTAGTGTGACAGCAGCCTAATACTGTGCCCAAACCATATGATACTTCACAATCAATCAGTCCAGGAGACAGGAAAATTAGCATGTGCATATACTTTGGAGTAGGAGTTTGCATTTGCTGCAGCATAATGCTAAGAAGATTTTATCAGTACTCTTTATTAAATTGTATGAACACATCTGCCGTTAGGCACAGGCTATACATCTTTTTCCAGTGGCTAGCTTACTTCCCTTGATGATGCCAAGCTATGGCGAAACATGTCAGAAAGAATCAATACTGAATTTTAAAGGGAATCTGTCACCAGATTATTGCTTCCCCATTTGAGGGAAGCTTATTGAAGCAGCAGAGACCCTGATACCAGCAATGTATTCCTTGCTGGGGTGCCTGTGGCAGTTTTGATAAAATCACTGTTTAATCTGCTGCAAATTTACCAGTTCACGGAATGCTGAGCTCTGTATAACCCCTCCCCCACCTAATGGACAGATTTCTGTGTGCACTGTGCATATGCAGAAAGCTACTAATCAGTGATGGGGGCCTGGTTATACAGAGCTTGTGAACGCAGGTTTGCAGGTTTACTAGTCCTTTAGTGATAATCTCCTGCTGATTTTATCAAAACTGTTGGATCGCTCCCAGGGGCCGTGGGATACTCAGTACCGGGTACTGCGGTTAACAGGGGGATGTCACGGTGGCTGACCCGGTCCGTGGCCCTGGGGTGTCCGTGTAAAAGGGAAAGGTCTTTAAGGGGAATGTTCGTGACACCACCTGTAGTATTCAATCAGGGTGACCGACACTGCTTTAAGGGGTCCGTTGGGGTGCTGTTATGGCAGCTAGATGGTATACCTTCCCACAGGTGAAGTATGTCCCCAGGGCTTCCCAGTGTGTAGATGGTGGTATGGTGAGAGGCACAGTAAAGAACGAGGACACAAGGTTGCAGTCTCTTTACCTTTACTGTAGACTTCAGCATCCACAGTCCAGAGCACCAGATCACAGGGCAGGCAGAGTCCGGCCGGTTTGGAGGCAAGTCTAGAGTCCCCTTGTCCAGGTGGAAATCAGTAGCCTTCCCTTGCGCTGCAGTGGTGTAGTCCCTTACTGCCTATGGCTTCACATAAGGGTCTCACAGATGTGGTGTTCTTCTCTCTCTCTGTCCCCCATATAGGATAGGACAAAACCCGTATGACTAGTGACTTGAGCCTGTTTATAGGGTCTCTTAGATAACCCGGCTCTGTGGGGTGTCACCGTGCCTCCTGGTTATAGGTCGGACAGGTAACGTGGAATTAGCTGTCCTGCCGGTCTCTGAAATAAGGCGTAGAGGTCCTTACTCCCTTGGTGTTCTGGCAACCGGGATTTTGCGCCTCAGAGGGAGACAGCTTGAGCAGGGCTAGTCCCCTTCTGGTATCCTCTCCTTTGCTTCGACTTCCTTCACGCTCGCTGCAATACAGTTCTGCCTTTCAATGTCTCTTTCTGGGAGCTGCAGCTCTGAGGGCATGCACAGCTCCTTTGACCCTCTGTCCTCCTCAGACTCTGATCTGGAGCTCACAGAACTCCTGTCTGGAGCTCTGCCGGGAACTGAACTACCTTTCCCTACAGACTACCAGTTATATATATGTGGGGAGTGACCTAATAAATAGGAGCAGAAGCTCCCCCTGGTGGTATGGAGTGTGAAATGTGTTGCATGTTTGTGATACCTGGATGCAGTTATCCTTCTTTGCCTTCAAGCATAGCATCACTCTCCCCGAAAGGAAAGCAATACCACTGCGACGACCAGGACCCTGGGGCACCGCATTACAGCAAGCAACATATATAATATGTTAATGTATATGCTGTTTACTATTTATATTACCCTTTTTATTAATTGTTGCTTACTTTCTGATTGTGTATATTTTATTCTATCTTCTTTAACTAAGATGAAAACTATCTTACCTATTTTGTAACAGGAGCATCAGAGATTTATTTTACAGAAGTTACATGGACAATAGAAAACAGCTCATTAATGTATATGTCAGTGTTGTGGGCATGCTCTGTGAGGTGCAGAGGTCACTAAGCAGCAAGTGGGAGAAAGAGCCAGCATTTTTCTGTTTCTATAGCTATTTTGTTAATAATCGATCATGCTGGTGAAAAAGTTGATTAATTAAAAAATGAAAACTAAATTGTTTGCATTTGAATTAAAGGTGTTGTTCACTACTTGGGCAGCCCCTTCTCAATCTGTATGTTTACTTACACTCTGGTGTCAGCGCCATTCCAGCATTATCAGTACTGTCTCGGGGCTCGTATCACATTGTTATGTCATACTAGCTGAAGAGCCCAGCGTTGCCTGGGCATAGTAAATATCTGTGGTTAGTTATAGCACCTCACGTCTCTTATTTTCCCATGACCCCTCTCATTTTCCCCTTCACTTCTCTCATTTTCTCCCTCACATCTCTAATTTTCCCCCTCATTCCTCTTATTTTCCCCCTCACTCCTCTCATTCCCCCCTAACACTTGTCATTTCGACCTCACATCTGTCATTTTCTGATCAGTCCACTATTTTCCCTCACTCCTCTCATTTTGCACTCACACCTTTTCATTTTCACCTCACACCTCTCATTTTCCCCTCAGTATATACATGTTTGTCATCTCCCTTATATATAGCATACACCTGTATGTCATCTCCTGTATATAGTATATACCTGTATGTCATCTCCCCTGTATATAGTATATACCTGTATGTCATCTCCCCTGTATATAGTATAAAACTGTATGTCATCTCCCCTGTAAATAGTATATACCTGCTGTATGTCATCTCATCCTGTATATTGTATATACCTACTGTATGTGTCATCTCCTCCTGTATATAGTATATACCTGTATGTCATCTCTTCTGTATATAGTATATACCTGTATGTCATCTCCTTCTATATATAGTATATACCTGTATGTCATCTCCTGTATATAGTATATACCTGTATGTCTTCTCCCTGTATATAGTATATACCTGCTGTATGTCATCTCCTCCTGTATATACCTATGTGTCATCTCCTAATTTATATACTATATACCTGTATGTCATCTTCCCCTGTATATAGTATATACCAGTGTGACATCTCCTCCTGTATATAGTATATACCTGTATGTCATCTCCTCCTATATATAGTATATACCTGTATATCATCTCCTCCTGTATATAGTATATACCTGTAAGTCCTCTCCTCCTGTATATAGTATATACCTGTGTGTCATCTCCCCTGTATATAGTATGTACCTGTATGTCATCTCCTCCTGTAAATAGTATATATCTGTGTGTCATCTCCTGTATTAGACCTCGTTCACACGTTATTTGGTCAGTATTTATACCTCAGTATTTGTAAGCTAAATTGGCAGCCTGATAAATCCCCAGCCAACAAGAAGCCCTCCCCCCTGGCAGTATATATTAGCTCACACATACACATAATAGACAGGTCATGTGACTAACAGCTGCCGTATTTCCTATATGGTACATTTGTTGCTCTTGTAGTTTGTCTGCTTATTAATCAGATTTTTATTTTTGAAGGATAATACCAGACTTGTGTGTGTTTTAGGGCGAGTTTCATGTGTCAAGTTGTGTGTGTTGAGTTGCGTGTGGCGACATGCATGTAGCGACTTTTGTGAGATGAGTTTTGTGTGGCGACATGCGTGTAGCAACTTTTTGTGTTTCGAGTTGCATGTGATAGGTTAGTGTAGCAAGTTGTGTGCAGCAAGTTTTGCGCATGGCGAGTTTTGCACGTGGTGAGTTTTATGTGTGGTGCGTTTTGAGTATGTGCAAGTTTTGTGTGAAGCAACTTTTGCATGTGTTGCAACTTTTGTGCATGTGGCAATTTTTCCGCGTGTGCAAGTTTTGCATGTGGCGAGTTTTCCATGAGGTGAGTTTTGCACTTGTGGCGGGTTTTGCATGAGCCTAGTTTTGCATGTGGCGAATTTTGCGCGTGGCGAGTTTTGAGTGGCGACTTTTGTGTTTCGACTTTTATGTGGTGAGGTTGGTGTATGTGTGGTGAAATGTGTGCTGAAGGTGGTATATGTGTTCAAGCATGTGGTAGTGTGTGGCGCGTTTTGTGTGTGTTCATATCCCCGTGTGTGGTGAGTATCCCATGTCGGGGCCCCACCTTAGCAACTGTACGGTATATACTCTTTGGCGCCATCGCTCTCATTCTTTAAGTCCCCCTTGTTCACATCTGGCAGCTGTCAATTTGCCTCCAACACTTTTCCTTTCACTTTTTCCCCATTATGTAGATAGGGGCAAAATTGTTTGGTGAATTGGAATGCACGGGGTTAAAATTTCGCCTCACAACATAGCCTATGACGCTCTCGGGGTCCATACGTGTGACTGTGTAAAATTTTGTGGCTGTAGCTGCGACGGTGCAGATGCCAGTCCCGGACATACATACACACATACACACACACACACACACATTCAGCTTTATATATTAGATGATCCCTGGAGCCAATCAGCATCCTCTTCATTGTCCCCACCTTTGAACCAATCACTTACCTACGTCCAGAGGAAGTGAAAGAAGGAGGAGAGAGTGAAGCGGCAGATGACTGACCGCAAGGATCACGTGAAGTAACAATGTCACGTGAGCCCGGGAGAAACGGTTCCGACACCACTAAAACAGAGTTGGCATCGGAGGTGAGTACAAATCTTATTTTACTGGGGGGCAAACATACGGATTCAGAAGGGTTTGACCAAGTAGTGGACAACCCCTTCAACATTTACACAACTGTAATTCTATTTGCACAAAATGAACATGTCAAATGAGCGGCTATTGAGGCTCTCACCGTTGGGGCGGCGCTGCTCCACAGGGATGTTCTCTTCTTCATTGGGCATTGCACATTCTTTAGAATATAAACAGCGTCTTCCAGATAAATAATGACTGAGATGATGGAAAGAACGGTGAGAATCCCCATAATGCTCAACTGCAAGGTATCCACCACTAAAAACAGGAGAAGAGGTGTTAAGGTATAGATGGTGCCGTAAGGTTAGACGGGCTGCAGCATGATACAGGCTACAGTCATATGGTCTGTACAGTAAAGAACAACCCTTAATGAATGTAGCCAAAGTTATGGAAAATTTGAGACACCCTAAAAATACTGACATTGTGCTAACCTACTCTATGAAGGGGCCCAAGATGAGTGCGTATAGATTTGTATTTTTAATGGAAATGCAAACATTTACTGAAATAAGTTTTTCCAGGACGTCCCTCCTGACAGCACCCAGGAGGACGTCCTCCTCCTCCTTGCTGGGACAGGAAACACACGAGAGTTCAAATATCCGGTACCTCCCACCGATCCTCAGTGTTTTTCCTGTCCCTGCACGGAGGGACACACGTAGAGAAGCAGCACATGCTTACCGAGCTCAGGGGGATCGAGCGGTTTTCCAATCCTTCCCCCTGTCAAGCAGCTCAGGGTCGAAACTCCCCGGAGGGGAGTCCCTCTACCCCAGAGGCCCGGAGTGGACGATACTCCGGGATTGAACCGCTCCTCCCGGTGGGGAGGCTCTCGGTTCAGGACGCAGCAGGATCCGGCCTCCGTTCTGCAGAGCACGCAGTCCCGGAGAGATTACAGACAGGCGAGGCTTCCGGGTGTAAGGTAGCCGAGTCACTTCCGGTATCGGCAGAGCCGGTGGAACGTCACTTCCGGTGGCGTTCGCTTCAGCGGGGAGGCAGACGCTCCATATGGGAGCACACTGTACAGAGCGGTCGCTACGTTCTTTGCATCCAGCATCTGCAGTGGCCACACCGTCTGCCAGGATCGGCTGCCAGGATCAACGATGGAAGATAGAATCGACGAGGAGAGGGTAAGACTGCCTGGAGCAGTACGACCTAAGCCCCGTAACCTCCTCATATTTCCCCGCCTATTACTCCCTATCTTACATTACCTAGGATAAGGGAAACTCCGCTGTTCCCACGGTTACAGTTAAAAGATCGGGAAAAGCTACTATGAAGAGCGCCAGATGTCCTTTATGTCATGCTAAGCTCCCAGAAGCCTATAACAAAACCCTCTGTGCCTCATGTACCTCCAAGGTCATGAAAGATGAGCAGACAACCCTGTTTTCCGAGATGAGATCCCTTATAAGGGAAGAGGTACAGGCCTCTATATCCAGCCTGTCGCAGTCTCGGCCCGCCAGTCCCATACCCGGTCGTAAGCGTCCCAGGCGGGAGGAAATACAGGGGGAACCTGATTATTCATCGGAGGAAGATTCCGAACTCAGGGATTCGCTCGCAGAGGAAGAAGGTGAAATAGTGGAGAATCAGGAATTAGCCAGGAAGTATCTATTTCAATCTGAAGAAACAGATGGACTCGTACATGCTGTTAGGAGTACTATGCAGATAGAAGATACATCTAAACCTCAGTCCAGACAGGACTTGATGTTCGGGGGTCTAGTGGCACGAAATTTGACTGTATTTCCTATAAGTGAGCATATCAAGGCCATGATCCTAGAGGAATGGAAGGAGGCCGAACGCCGTTTGGTACTATCCCGCGACTTTAAAAGTCGATTACCATTTGACTCTGAGGAAGCCAAGTTATGGGACGAGGTCCCTAAAATCGACGTCCCGGTTGCGAAGGTCACCAAGAAGACTGCTATACCCTTCGAGGACTCCTCTAGCCTTCGTGACCCAATGGACAGGAAGGCCGATATATTACTTAAGAGGGCTTGGGAATCTTCCGCAGCCCTGATCAAAACAAACATTGCAGCCACTTCTGTGGCAAGGTCAATGTACATATGGATGGGGCAGCTGGAAGAGCAGCTATCCAATAAGACACCTAGAGCAGATATACTAAATTCCCTTCCTTTAATGAAATCGGCAACGGCCTTCTTGTCAGATATGACAGCGGAATCAGTTAGATTTGCAGCTCGTAATAGTTCCTTATCTAATGCAGCTAGGCGAGCTGTGTGGTTGAGGTCATGGTCTGGCGACAACGCCTCTAAATCCAAACTCTGCTCTATTCCATTCTCGGGACAGAGAGCGTTTGGACCTACTTTAGACACTATCCTTGAATCAGCCAGTGATAAAAAGAAAGGATTTCCTGAGGACAAAAATAAGCGTCCTCAGTCCTTTCGGAGAGGCTTCTTCTTTCCCAAGAAACAGTTTGAGCCTAAAGGTCAGGGTCGGGCCAGTAGAGGATCCTTCAGAGGCTCCCGTGGACAGAGCTACAGGAACAGAGGTTCCTTCTTTAACCCTGCATACAAGAATAAATCACTATGACGCCACAGGCATCGGGGGGAGGCTTCGGAGGTTCGCAGAAAACTGGGCTCAGATCACTCAGAATCAGTGGGTTCTCAGCATTGTCTCCAGGGGATACAACATAGAACTCTACGCTCCTCCCCCAGAAAGGTATATTACACCAACTATCGTCACTGCAGATTCAGCCATTCTAAAAGACTTACAAAACATGCTCAGAACCGAAGTAATCATTCCGGTCCCTCACTCAGAGATAGGAACGGGTCACTACTCCTCCCTATTCACTATCTCACGGCCATCGGGCGACACTCGCACGATCATAAACTTAAAGCCGTTAAATGTCTGGGTGAGATACAAAAGGTTTCGCATGGAGTCTATCCGCTCAGCGATTCAGCTAATAAATCAGAACGCGGTCATGTGTACCATCGATCTAAAGAGGGCTTATTACCAGGTCCCAATACATCCCATGTCTCAAAACCTGCTAAGGTTCGCAGTAAAACTACCAACCCGGACCTGCCACTTCCAATTTCAGGGCCTTCCCTTCGGGCTGGCCTCTGCTCCTCGCATCTTTACAAAGCTTATATCAGAAATGGTGGCATTTCTGAGAAGACAAGGAGTCATAATAATCCCGTACCTGGACGATTTCCTTTTAGTAGCAGATTCAGTGGAGATCTTGGAAGTTCACAGAAATCAAACGATAGCAACGATGGAACACCTAGGCTGGGTAATAAACCGGCAGAAGTCCAGCCTTCTTCCAGACCAAAGAGTAACCTACCTAGGGGTGCTTTTGGACTCCAGTCGCAGAATATCCTGCTTACCGGAGGGCAAAAGAAGAATAATTCAAGATCGAGTCAAGTACCTACTGGAGCATCGAGCTTCTATAAGGATGGCTATGCAGGTCCTCGGCCTTATGACGGCTTGCATCCCATGTGTAAGGTGGGCTCAGGCACACTCAAGACGTCTGCAACGACAAATCCTGTCGGTATGGGATCGCCGGAAATCTTCACTAGAGGCTACATTGAGGCTGACGGGTCCAACTCGAAGATCCCTCCATTGGTGGACTCGCACAAAAAACCTAGAAGTGGGCGTTCTATGGATCTCCTCACCCTATGTAGTTATCACTACAGACGCCAGTGCATGGGGTTGGGGAGCTCATCTACAGGGCAGAATCTTGCAAGGCAAGTGGCCAGAAAGCATAAGGAACAGATCATCAAATTACAAAGAGCTGTACGCTGTATGGCAGGCGTTAAAACACAATCGCCCTTTCCTCCTAAACCGGCACGTAAGAATTTTCTCCAACAATGTAACGACAGTCTCATTCCTGAATCATCAAGGAGGACCAAGATATCAACCTCTGCAAGATTTAGCAGAAGAAATCTTCAGCTGGGCCGAAGACACTATACTCTCCCTAAGAGCTATCCACCTAGAAGGTTCTCAGAACATAGTAGCAGACTACTTAAGCAGACAAAAATTGTGTCCAACAGAGTGGGAACTGGACCAGAACATTTTTCGGCAACTATGCTTTCGTTGGGGAACTCCCAGCATCGACCTCTTCGCAAGCAGAAGGAACTCGAAGACTCCAAGATTCTTCTCCCTGAACCCATCGGATCTTCCAGAAGGGGTAGATGCTCTGAGTCAGAAATGGAACCATTCCCTCTCATACGCCTTCCCACCGTTGGCGTTAATTCCAGCTGTCCTTCGGAAGATCAAGGAGGATCAGACAACGGTCATCCTAGTAGTTCCGTATTGGCCAAAGAGGAGTTGGTTTCCAGTGCTGGGAACACTAGCAATGGACAACCCAGTCATTCTGCCTGCCAGCGGAAGAGTCATCCACCAAGGTCCAGTCTATCATCCAGATCCAAGCAGACTCTGTCTTTCAGCCTGGATCCTGAGAGGATCATCCTGAAGTCCAAAGGCCTGTCAGACCAAGTCATATCTACTATACAAAGCAGCAGGAAACCGGTTACATCAGCCATATACCGGAAGATTTGGAAACGTTTTTGTTCAGAAAGTGGCAGGTCCGATGTTGTATCAGGCTCACCGAACATTCCTGTTATCTTGGACTTTCTGCAGAAAGGGTTCAACTCGGGGCTTCGACCTAGCACATTAAAAGTACAAGTGTCAGCGTTAAGTTCTTATCTAGACTACCCCTTAGCATCACACCCATGGATAATACGCTTTATTCGGGCCACCCAGAGAATGCGTCCCACCATCCGGCACTTGTCCCCAGCCTGGGACCTTAACCTTGTTCTTAGAGCACTATGTAAAGGTATTTACACTCCGGGTGATGATATGCCGATAGCTATTCGCACTCGGAAAATGGCCTTCTTGGTTGCGATCACCACGGCTAAAAGAATTGGAGAAATTCAGGCGCTATGTATCAGAGATCCCTACCTACAAATCAGGGAGGATAGCCTAATACTGAAATTAGACCCAGCTTTTGTACCAAAGGTAGCTTCCACAAAAAATAGGAACCAAGAAATAATTCTCCCTTCCTTTTGTAATAACCCCTCCAACGAGAAAGAAAGGGCTCTGCAATCTCTCGATGTTAGGCAAGGAGTGTTAGATTATTTACAGGCCACGAACTCCTGGCGTATAGATTCTAACCTTTTTATTTTATTTGGGGGAAAAAATAAGGGTAAGAAAGCCTCTAGAGCCTCTATCGCCCGTTGGATTACTGCGGTAATCTCTCACGCCTATCAGTCCGAGGGTTTATCCCCTCCTCCAGGTTTAAAAGCCCATTCTACCCGGGGGGTGTCTGCCTCTTGGGCTGAGCGTGCGGGAGCTACCGTAGAGCAGATCTGTAAGGCCGCTTCTTGGGCCAGGACAGACACTTTCTGTAAACATTATAAGCTTGATGTTATGTCTGGTCAGCACACGGCTTTTGGGAGGAAAGTCCTCCAAGCGGTAGTCCCACCCTAAGGAGATGATCTGGTACTTCTCCTGGGTGCTGTCAGGAGGGACGTCCTGGAAAATCGGTATTAGTCTTACCGGTAATTATGTTTCCAGGAGTCCATACTGACAGCACCGGTAGTTCCCTCCCATATCTATTATAAATTACATATATATATTCAGAGTTATGTTATATATATTCTGTGTATTGAGTTTCAAATATTAAAATTTTATTTGCATCATTCCATGAGTTGGTCCTTGTTACAACACTGAGGATCGGTGGGAGGTACCGGATATTTGAACTCTCGTGTGTTTCCTGTCCCAGCAAGGAGGAGGAGGACGTCCTCCTGGGTGCTGTCAGTATGGACTCCTGGAAACATAATTACCGGTAAGACTAATACCGATTTTCTTGAGAGCTGGTGGCCAGTTTGAAAGGTCAGGAGGACATTGACTTATAGGTAGTGACCCATAGATGGCGCTAAAGAAACAGTTTTCCAGACTTATATTGGCGTTGCAGTGATCTATTTTCTAAGGAACCCACTGCCCAAATGTTAGGGTAATCTCACTCTGGGGCCTCATTCAGACATCTATTTCCCACATGTGGAAAAAAAGAATGATCTTGGATGAGATTTTCATCGGTGTTTGGTAAAAGTGTCTGTTTTTACCATCAGTGATTTTCAGGTATGCAAAAAATAAAAAGGTTCAAAGCTTCTGCTCATTGTGATTTTTCGACCTGGCAGCACACAGATTCATGAAAATCACAAACCCAGGAATTGTATAATTGAATGTGATCCGTGACTCCGACCAAACACTGACAAGTCTCCGTATCTTGTTGCAGACGCAGTGAAGCAGGGACGTGTGAATATCAATATAGGTAATAATGGGTACGTGCTCCACGCGTGAAAAACACTTATAGAACAGATTCAACAAGTACGTAAAAAACAAACATCTAAATGAGGCCTAACACAGCTTACAATTAACCCCATCCTGTCGGGGCCAATTTTCGTTTTTGCTCTTTCATTTCTTCCTCCCCTTCTTCCTAGAGCCTTATCTTTTTTCTTTTTTGGAGACAAAGTCATAAAGAGTTGTTTACTGTAAGGTGTGTTGTAGTTATCAATGACAACATTAGTTTCACCATATGAAGTATTGAAAAGTAGGAAATAAATTCCAAGTAGGGTGAAAAAAAATGTAATTCGTCATTGTTTATTTGCATTGTGTTCACTTGCCATTTGCATCTTTTGCTGCAAAAGTTACCTGGCGACATGATTCTTCACGTCAGCAATAGGAAACTTGTATTTTTATATTTTTTTTATTTTACTGGTGAAGATAATATCCAAACTGTATTTCTGAGACCTGTAACTTTTTATCGGTACATACAATGTTTGACAATTTTGATATTACATTTCGAGGAGGTGAAGGGGGGGGGGGGGTGGCCACACCAATTTGGATATTTCAGGGGGAGTTTTTTGGACTTTTACGGATATAATGTTACCAATTATATTATGTTATTTTTCCCCAGGAGACTTGAGCCCTGGTTATGTGATTTTTTTTGTACTTTAGTATTGCAGTATATGGGTGAAACTAATGATCTCATAATAGTAAAAAGATGGCTGCAACAGGGACCTTCAGTGGGTTCCTGGCTGCTTTGGCACCCCACACCACACCGAGCCACCTAGATGCTGCTGTCAGAGGTGTGAGCCCCCCGCTATACATGTGCACAGATGTCAAGAAGGGGTTAATTTTATATAATATTGTATATACATATATTCAAGCTGCGTTTCATTGGGTGACCTACAGTATGGTAATCGTGCGGCTGTTGGTGGTAGGGAGAAGCAGGATGGCGGTATACTGTAGTTGTTCATCAGGAAGTAAACCAGCTGCTTGGGAATCCTGTAAAAAGGGAAATCAGAAGAGAAGTGGAGCAATATCATACAGAACAGTGGTAAAAGACAGTCGTACGTAGACGCTCACCCACGTATGGTAGTTTGCATTTTACCATTTGCAATGGAAATCAATGATGTAACCAGTAAGCAAAGTAGAAGGAAGCACCGAACCTACTGTGTCTACATGTACATGAACTGGTAGAACAAGCAGCTCTACCAGAGCCTCAGGTGTTCGACTAAAAATCAGTTGCATTCATCTAACAGGTTGTTTTGGCAACAGACTCATGGATGTCATCAGTCTCCACTCAGATTATTGGTACAAAGACATTTCTGAAACCAAATTTGCAGTGTATAATTTTGATTTTTACAGGGGAAAAGCAAAACGCATGTCTATTGCAGTCAGCCACGTGGTTTTGCATCTGAAGCAGCTGATTTATAAAAAATCAAATATTCTTTTAATAGGTCATTCGAAAATCGCAGCGTAACCTCGAAGACACAGTTCTCGGCCATGTCTCTGCAGCTTATCAGCTGGTCTTACCCTAAGGTGTAAGCGATGCATGTGACGGAAACACCACCCACTGTGATGGCAAATAGCTGCCTAGTTTTGACGCAGGTAGAGTTATCACTGCTCTGCTGCCGCACCGACGATGCCCGTACCCTTATGTTACTTTTACACAATGCGGCCACGGTACGGTTGTTTTCTACAATAATAGAAAAATTGCAAAAAGGTCTGCAAAATTGTAATTTTTTACTGTGATGGTGACCAAAAACTGCTCTATGGCATAGTGTGAACGCAAGCTTAGAACTTCTAATAATTGACATTCTACAGCTCTGTTCTGAATAATATGATACAGCTGAAGAGAATTTTATGATTACAGACCCGACTAGTGCATGTAAACAGCAGGTAGCTCCATAGCGGGCAGGCACAATTTGCGGATGTGACTGGTGCAACACATTCTGTGGCCTTGTGAACTAAGGCTATGTTTCCACGGTCAGGAAACATTCAGGATTTGCTGCAGATTGGGTGCTGCGTACATCCACATCGTCCAATCCACAGCATCCAGATGTTACAGCATAGTGGAGAGGTTTTTATGAAATCCCGTCTCCACTATGCGTGCAGGGCCACATCCAGTGGCCCTGTGTATACACACATGTGGCGCGTCTTTCCAGACCGCAGCATGTCTATTTATCTTGCGGAGACGCTCAGTCTCCGCAAGATAAATAACACAGTCTATCTATAGGATGTGGTGATTCCGCATGTGTTCATTGAATCACCGCTCTTACAACAGGGGGCGGCACTTTGGGCAGAGCGGGGTATCCGCTGCGTCCAAAGCGCAGAGATTACGCCCCGTGGAAACATACCCTAAGGTTACATTCCGAAATCCTTTGTACAGTCCATGTGCTGTCCTTTTTTAAAACGAACAGAACACTGACCTATAGAGTTTAATTGATTCATCCACAATTTTTGTTCTAAAAACTGATCAGTGATTCCGATCCCTGAGACTCAAAGAATGTCCTATTCTCATCCATTCAGCAGATCAGACTCAGCCAATAAAGTCTATGTTGATAAATTAAGCACAGATGAAAAAGAGAGGACAGCTCTTTTTACTTTATTCACTAATCCATTGTTAACGGTTAAGAAAATATTGGATGTAACACAGATGCAATACAGATGACAAATGAGAGAATAACCGTAAGTTTTACACGGATGTAAAAATTGAGACAAATATGTGAATGTAGCTGAAGGATGGGTACAGACGAGCGTGTGTAAAAATTGTTTGCTTCTCATGCAGAATATGCAGAGTTTTATATCCGCATTGTCATTTGCATGCCACATGTATGTCCATTTTCTTTACATCCATATGACTTTCAGATTGCATCTGTTATATGTTATACACAGGGCCAGTGTGAGCAAGTACCGGGGCCCTGAGCAGGCGGGGGGCCTATTCACCATCGGGGACACCTGTGCTCTCTGGGGCCCCCCTGCTTGCTCATGGCCCCGGTACATGCAATACTTACCTCTTCCCGGTCCTCCGCTGTAGCGTCTTCCGCATCTCCTGACTGTGTGACGTTCAGGTCAGAGGGCACGATGACGTGACTAGTGTGCTCCCTCTGCTTGACCAGTCACAATGCAGAAGGCCAGGAGATGCCGACGCTGAGCAGTCTGTAGCATAGCAGCGGCCAGCAAGGAGAGGTGAGTATTTAATTTTCTTTTTTTAATGTTTGGAGCAATTTATGGGGCCCATCGTATACTGGAGCATTATATGGGGCCCATCATATCCTGGAGCATTATATGGGGCCCATCATATCCTGAAGCATTATATGCAGCCTAGCATATACTGGAGCATTATATGGGGCCCAGCATATGCTGGAGCACTATATGGGGCCCAGCATATACTGGAAAATTATATGGGGCCCATTATATATGGAGCAGTATATGGGACGCATCACATACTGGAGCAATATATGGGACGCATCATATACTGGAAGATTATATGGGTTCCATTATATATGGAGCAGTGTATGGGGCCTTTCAAATACTGTGTGGAGCATTTTATGGGGCCCATTGTAAATAGAGCACTATATGGGGCCCATCGTATACTGTACGTATCACTATATGTGGCCCATTATATATGGAGCAATATGTGGGGCCTTTCATATACTGTATGGAGCATTATATGGGGCCCACTGTGAATAGAGCATTATATGGGGCCCATCATATACTGTTTGGAGCAATATATGTAGCCCATTATGTATGGTTGCAATATGTGGGGCTCATTATATATGGAGTAATATATGGGGCCCAGCATATACTGGAGCATTATATGGAACTCATTATATACTGGAGTACTATATGTGGCTTATTATATACTGGAACATTATATGGAGCCCATCATATAGCTGAGCATGATATGGGGCCCAGCATATAGCATATATAACCTCACTAACATGCTCATTGTAGCTCTAACCCATCTTTTCAGCCTATCGCTATCTTCTGGTACCTTCCCCTCTGCCTTCAAACATGCCACCATCATACCCATCCTCAAAAAAACTAACCTTGACCCAATTGCTATGCCCATCTATCGCCCCATATCACTGCTCCTGTTTGCTTCAAAACTCCTTGAGCAGCATGTCCATGCTCAACTTTCCTCCCAACTCTCATCTAACTCTGTCCTTGACAACCTCCAATCTGGCTTCCGCCCCCACCACTCTACCAAAACTGCCCTGACCAAAATTACTAATGACTTACTCACAGCCAAAACTAACAGATAGTTCTCCATCCTCCTTCTTCTCGACCTGTCCTCTGCATTTGACACAGGCGACCACTGCCTACTGCTACAGATTCTTTCTTCCCTTGGCATCAAAGACCTTGCCCTGTCCTGGTTTGCCTCATACCTTCCAGACCGCACATGTAGCGTTTCCCACTCCCACACTACCTCCTCATCCTGCCCTCTATGTGTTGGAGTCCCTCAAGGATCTGTCCTAGGGCCCCTACTTTTTCCCATCTATACACTTGGCCTAGGACAACTCATAAAGTCCCATGGCGTCCAGTACCACCTGTATGTGGACGACACTCAGATCTACCTCTCTGGCCCAGATGTCACCTCTCTGCTGTCCAGAATCCTGGAGTGTCTATCAGCCATATCCTCCTTCTTCACCTCTCGCTTCCTAAAACTCAATGTAGACAAAACCGAACTCATCATCTTTCCCTTATCTCGCGTATCATCCCTACCAGACTTGTCTATTATGGTAAACGGCATCACGCTCTCTCCCGCACCTGAAATCCTCTGCCTCGGGGTAACTCTCGACTCTGCCCTGTACTTCAAACCACACATCCAAACTCTTGCCACTTCCTGTTGCTTCCAACTCAAAAACATTGCCAGAATCCATCCCTTCCTCAGCCCACAATCTAATAAAACTCTTGTGCATGCCCTCATCATTTCCCCCCTAGATTACTGCAACACCCTCCTCTGTGGCCTCCCCGCTAACTCTCTTGCACCACTCCAGTCTGTCCTCAATTCTGCTGCCTGGATAATCCACCTCTCTCCTCGCTACTCCCCTGTTTCTCCCCTCTGCAAATCCCTCCACTGCCTTCCAATTCCCCAACGAATCCAGTTCAAACTACCAACACTGATCTACAAAGCCATCCACAACCTGTCCCCTCCCTATATCTCTGAACTAATCTACCAAAATCTTCCCTCACATAATCTTCGATCCTCCCAAGACCTCCTACTCTCCTCCACACTTATTCGTTCCTCACACAACCGCCTCCAAGATTTCTCCCGAATATCCCCCATCCTCTGGAATTCCACGCCTCAACACGTCCGGCTATCCACCACCCTCAGATCCTTCATACAGAACCTGAAAACCCATCTCTTCAGGAAAGCCTACAGCCTGCAATAAGCATTCTGCCGCCTCACCACCACCCGAGCTACTACCTCACCACCACCCGAGCTGCCACCTCACCACCACCCGAGCTGCCGCCTCACCACCACCAGAGCTGCCGCACCCTCGACCTTCTGTCTCTTCCCCATTATTCCGTAGAATATAAGTCCACATGGACAGGGTCCTCTCCCCTCTGTACCAGTCTGTCATTGTAAGTTTGTTTACTGTAAATGATATCTATAACTCAGTATGTAACCCCTTTCTCATGTACAGCACCATGGAATTAATGGTGCTATATAAATAAATAATAATAATATAGTGGTGCATTATATGGGACCCATCATATACTGGAGCACTATATGGGGCCCAGCATATACTAGAACATGGGGCTCATTATTCTGTTTGGAGCAATATGTGGTGCCCATATTACTGTATGGAGCAATATATGAGGCTCATTATACTGTATTTAGCAATATATGTGGCTCAATACACTGTATGAATCATTATATGGGGCTCATTATTCTGTTTGGAGCACTATGTGGTGCCCATATTACTGTATGGAGCAATATATGAGGCTCATTATACTGTATGGAGCAATATATGTGGCTTATTATACTGTATGGAGCATTATATGGGGCTCATTATTCTGTTTGGAGCACTATGTGGTGCCCATAATACTGTATGGAGAAATATATGGGGCTCATTATTCTGTATGGAGCACTATATGGTGCCCATAATACTGTATGGAGCAATGTATAGGGCTCATTATTCTATATGGAGCGCTATGTGATGCCCATAATACTGTATGGAGGACTATACTGTCCGGTTTCTGGGCTATTGTAGAATTTATAATAGATATCACTAACAATGTAAAATATAAAAATAGGCCAATTATAATTTTCTATATCATAATTGCAAAGGATACACAAAAACTGGATGTCATATAGATGGTGTCAGTATGGCATCCTTTTATTAAAGCACCCATTCAATTTAAAGGGCAAGGCTGATCTGATAAAAGGATCAGACTAGGATGTACTGTACTTTGATTTTTACACAAAAACTATCAGTCTGTGTTTTAAACTATTCATGTGAACTACAGCATGGACTTGCATTGGTAAGTTTTCCATTTTGAAGATGGACAGTACAGAGGCGTATAAAATATGTTTGTCTGACCGAGACCCTAGGAGGGTACAAAGACTAAGTAAATGTAAAAGGTGTCAAATGAGATACACAGGCTGATACATATAAACCAGTGAAGGCAGTAGGGCATATGCCCATAACAACCACTGAGATTCTATCTGCTGATTTTCTAGTTTTCCTAACCTGAGAAATCACAGACCCAATACAATTGGTGCCTATGGGCAATTTGTTTCATTCTAGGGCTATATGTGAAACCTTTTACGCCTTTCTCAAAGATGACTCCTAGATTGTTGAATTATCATGTGCAGCATCAATATGTGATACCATAATGAGGTGACCGAAATAACAATAGTTATTAAGAAATTACTTTTTTTATCTGCAAGGCATTATTTAAAGCATAATATAAAAAAGGGAGCATATAATTTAGAAAATGTCATGTGTAACATCATCCCAACCATACTGCATGATCCACGATATACATTTACTAAGAGAAATGTAGATTTTAATTTTCTAACAGCAATTCTCCAAACACTCAGCAATGTAATCTGTAGCTCTACGTTACTATAACCAGGCTTGGACTGGCCCATAGGGGAACAGGGGAATCCCCCGGTGGGCCCTTGTGTAGCTATGGGCCCCCAAACCCACTGTATGAGCAATACTTGGCTTAATTCACTTAATTTACTCTGTATAAAAAAAGCAGCATATCATCCTTCATTAACCAAACTACCCAGTTTACTATTATATAGAAGGATAGGTAAATTTGTGAACGAGGCAAATGTAATATTTGCATGCAGGTGAAAAGTGGCCCCCCAAAGTCAATCTTACTGGTGGGCCCTTGGCACCCCAGTCTGTTACTGACTATAACTATACCTGGGGTCTGGCTTAAACTCTTCTACAGACGCCATTATTCAGATGCTGCCCTCAGATCTCGCTCTGCCGCTCACAGCTGCCCCAAACTCTGCTCTGGACAGTGGATAGTGGACTTTGTCAAGTTCAATTGTCTGTAAAACGTCAGTTTCATTGGTTCACCCATGACTTTCAGGTCATTGATCTCAATACTTAAATGTGTATTAGATGTCCGAAGTTTCCTCTTTGAAGCTCAGTAGGGGATAAAGCTGCCTCTATAAACATTGCTCCATAGATACTTTAATATTTTGGTTTGCTTGTGCAGAGATCGCCTTCTTTTTCTTCCTTAATTTATTCTACATTTCCTTCCTGCAACCATATTTTTTTAGCTGAGTACTTCGCCCAAAACTTTCCAAAAACACTTAAAGGAGATGCATTAAACTAGGGAACTTGTCAGTCTTGTTAGCTGTCCAGTTTGAGGGCAGCATATGGTAATGACAGACATACAAATTTCAGGAGACTGCGTTAATGTGCAGTAGTTTTTCAGAACTTCCATCTTTTATTTTGCCGCACATGACCAATGCGACTAACATGGAGTTCTTGTGCATTCTATAGATTAGCAGTCTAGTGGGCAGTCCTATTTAGTGATTGGCAGCTTCTCCTGTATAACTATACATATAAAGTTAGCTGTCAATCACCGATTAGGGCCACCCACTGGACTGGACTACAAGTTATTCTGAATTATTTTACCACAATAGTAATAATAATAATAATTTTTATTTATATAGCGCCAACATATTCCGCAGCACTTTACAATTAAGCAGGGACATGTACAAACAATAAATTCGGTACGAGTTAAGACAATTTAAACAGTGACATTAGGAGTGAGGTCCCTGCTCGCAAGCTTACAATCTATAAGGAAATGGGGGGACACAATAGGTGAATAGTGCTTGTTGTTTCAGGTCTGGCAATTATGATAAATAGGGATTTTCATACAAAGCTGCATGATCCGGTGGTCATCAGCCTGTGTGTTTAAGTGCAATAGTCAAGTATCAAGTACAGTTATCATGTGTATGGAGGGTGTGGAGACAGATGAATAGTAGGGTGCAGATTCAGAATAATATTTGGAAGGAGGGAACAGGGCAAAGTTAGTTTACTGAGTAGTTGATGTGGTGGGCTTGTTTGAAGAGATGGGTTTTTAAAGCGCGCTTGAAAAGGTCGGGGCTAGGTATCAGTCTGATCGTCTGGGGAAGTGCATTCCAGAGAGCTGGCACAGCACAAGAGAAGTCTTGGAGATGGAGGTGCGAGGTTCGGATTACGGGGGATGTTAGGTCATTTGTAGAACGGAGGGCACGTGTAGGGCGATAGACAGAGATGAGAGAGGAGATATAAGGCGGTGCAGAACTGTGGAGGGCTTTGTGGGTGAGAGAGATGAGTTTGTACTGCATCCTGTAGCGAATGGGTAGCCAGTGCAATGACTGGCACAAGATGGAGGCATCGGTGAAGCGGCTGGACAGAAATATGACTCTGGCTGCAGCATTCAAGATGGATTGGAGAGGGGAAAGTTTGGTAATTGGGAGACCGATCAGAAGAGAGTTGCAGTAGACCAGACGGGAATGAATAAGAGCGACAGTAAGAGTCTTAGCAGTTTCAACGGTGAGAAAAGGTCGGATTCTATATAGCAGAGTAGTATGCTGACTCACTGGTTAGCAATGAAGACTTGCAGCACTGGGGTCCTATGTTCAAATCCCACCACGGACAACATCTGCAATTAATTTGTATAGATAGACCAAAAAGGGAAAAAATAGAATGGCACTAAGAAACAGTCTACTTTCTGGTGGAATAGGTGGGCTCTGAGTCAGCGACACTTTGCTGAGTTAAATCACGGTGATGCAGGTGCTTGCTTGGAAAAACACAGCAACACTCCGTTTACCGTGTCATAAAAACCTAAGACCTTTATTTAAGAAAGCTTTTCACGGACAAGGTTTTTGAGGGCAGAACGAATGCAGGTATGCAGGCAAAAGAACAGGACTACGGCTGTTTCGCGTTTAATACGCTTCCACGGATCCAGATTGAAAAGCTTTCTTAAATAAAGGACTTAGGTTTTTATGACACGGTAAATGGAGTGTTGCTGCTTTTTTCTCTATTTTGGATTGCTACAATTTATTTGTATGTTCTCCCTGTGTTTGCGTAGGATTCCTTCTCTCAGACGCGAGTACAATTGAAGCCCTACTGGGTCAGGGCGACGTGATCACTCTGCTGACGTCACTCGCCGGTGCTGCCGAGGCACGAACGGTGGCATGTGATCCAGTGGAGCTGAAGACACTGAAGATTTATTGTAATGGGGGTGGGTGAAGAAGAAATAGGATTTAAGGACAGTTTTGGGGGGACAGAAGAAATAAGATTTGAAGACACCGTTTGAGAGGAGGAAAGATATAATATTTGTCTGGGAAATGAGGAAGGGATGGCCGTGGACACAATATGGGGAGGGGGAAGAAATACGTTTTGAGAATACAGTTTGGGGAACGAGGAAGAGATGGGTGTGAACACAATATGTCATGGAATAAGGGAAAGAAATTTGAGGACACAATATGAGAAGAAAATGAGGAGATGGGGGCATATATATAAGGTCCCAGGGTGATGGCTTCAGACACTGTATGGGGACCGAGGGTGATGGGATGGGATCGAACACAGTATAGGGAGTGTGAAGATGCAGTATGGAGAGAAGGGGTAACTAAATGAGGAGACAGTATGGTTAGCACAGTATGGTTAGCAGGGGTGTTGTGAGAGGAGACTGCATGAGGAGCGAGCGGGAATGTGTGAGGAGACTTGAGGGGAATAGTGTGAGGAGACAGTACGGTATGAGAAAACTGTGAGGGGGCACAGAATAGAGATTGAGTAGTGTGTAGAGGGTAGCATGGAGGGACAGTGTAAGGGCACAGCCAGGAGGGGACAGTAAGCCAAGGAGGAGGAGTGTGATAAGGGGCACAGTATAGAGACTGTGCCCTATAGGTGGGACCCTGTGTGAAAAGAAAGTGTGAAGAGGGGCTCCAGTATGGAAAGAAGAGGGAAGTGTGGAGGGCATATACCACAAGAGGGACAGTGTGTGGGTCATATTTTCTGCAGAGAATATGGTGAGGGGCAATTATTAATTCAGAGGCACAGCATTGGTCAGATATTTTTATACAGAGGCATTATAATGGCACAGCTATTTTTAAGGTCATCGTGTGGGTTTGTGCTGCACTAGACTTGAGAAGATGAAAGTCTGCAGAGACGAGCTGTGGCTGTGAAAATTCATCACGGTGTCTGGACAAGCTGAAGAAAAGAAAGAGAACGAGTCCAATCAGAGACAATGTCATCCAAAAGGTACCTGGATGTAAAAATGTTTAGTGATACTGACTAATTTTCATATTTAAAGGGGTTGTCCCAGTTTGTGATGAGTCTGCAGTCATTCTATGTGACTGCAGATTTCTGAATTCTCACAGTGCACTCTGCATGCTGTCAGGATTCTCTGGTGCCAGGGATTTGCATGCATGTGGTTACGTGCTGACGAGACATGCATGGCCTCACACAGTGAAAATGAATTGAGCAAGGCTGGACACTTCTAGTTGGAATGTGTCCAAAAGAATACAAATCGCATACTTGTGTTCACATGACCGTCCACTCTTGCCACCGGCACGGGAGAATCCGAAAAGTGTACAGTGAATGCGCTGTTAGAATTCAAAATCCTGCCGTCATATAGAATGACTTTAGACTTTCATCTCAAACTTAGACACTCTTTAATTATAAAATGAAACCCTGTAGCATGCCAATGCCAATCATAACAGTGTGTAATATCCTCAATGTCAGGATTCAGCTCTGCAGCTCTTCAGTCATCACGTGGCCACTTCACTTACGTTAATGTGACAACTAGATTTTCTTTCTACTGCTCTCAGTTTTTCACTGAATAATGAGAGAATTAGGGAGAGCAGCTAGTCGGCACATGACTATGTGTGTAAATTGCATATATGCCTGGGGGGGTTGGGTGATGGGTTGGCGCCAAACTAAATTCTTGCCCCGGATGCTGGAAAACCTAGATACACCTTTAGGATAGGCTATATTATTACTCTGTCAGATATGTTACTACAGTACAGAGTTAAAGTGTAAAGTACATTATAATGTTCCCCTCCAAAAATTGATCCTGCTGGTCATTGGCCTAACCTTATAACCTTTACTGCACTGCTTAGAATTAGTTTTGTTTGCTACTAAACAGTAATCTGACCACAAAAATGTCAAGGTTCTCTCCGAGGCAAAAGTTCATCCAAATTGAAGAGGCAAGGAGGTAACATACAGACAGATTTGAAACAGTCATTTTTGGGTCTTAACATTTATATTCATAGATTAACACTGGGCTGGGTGATGAATAGTAGGAAGATTAACTAAAAAGTCTCAGTTTTCTGAGTATTATAGGCATAAAGAAAACCTGGAAGAAATTCTTGTGAAAAACTTCTGAAATTAATATTACTATTATTCATATTTTCTACAGAAAGTCATTTTATAATGGGAGGTGTCGAAATAATATTTGCAAGAAAAAAAAATTAAAAAATTGTGTTATTAAAAATAAATGTTAATTTATTCAGGATACTTGAAACCTTGATCCATGTTTATGAATGAAGTAGCTGTTCTTTTAAACTTAATGATTTGAATATCAGAAAAAGCACTGTAGAAAGTATAAAAGTGGAGAATTATTCAACTTGTAAGGAATCATATACTCAAAATATACTGTATATATGTCTATAATGATCTTTAGTATTTTACAGTAAGGCTCCGTTCACACATACGATTCAGTTTCTCTGTTCTATTCTAGAAATTGAAAAAACACATCCAGTGTATAACAGAGGACGGATCCTGTACATAACAGATGCGAATGTGCAGGGTCTGTTATTTTGTTAAAAAAAATTGGTGCAGCATGCTTTTGTGAAAAGCTAGTACAGCAGAATAGGTCAAAGGTCCCTTATTGTACAGGGTG
This sequence comes from Ranitomeya variabilis, assembly GCF_051348905.1. Taxonomy (NCBI): domain Eukaryota; kingdom Metazoa; phylum Chordata; class Amphibia; order Anura; family Dendrobatidae; genus Ranitomeya; species Ranitomeya variabilis. The sequence continues at coordinate 855,513,836 of NC_135233.1, read as the reverse complement.
GGCCATTTATATGGATACACCTAAATGTAATGGGAATGGTTGGTGACCCAGATCGGCGCGCTGAATTTGCAGAATGGGCAAAACAAAAATTGGAACAGGACCCTCAGTTAACACAGTACATTATGTTCAGTGATGAGGCAAACTTTTTTGGGTGGGCCATTTATATGGCTACACCTAAATAAAATGGGAATGGTGACAGTTTTCTTGCGTAGGGAGTCTTGCATTGAAATCTGCTGCAATGTCCCGAGAACTGCGTTCACCAGACATCCAACACAATTTCTATCCAGTCCTAACGTGTTAACCTCTGTGACATGTCAATGGCTGTAAACAAAGAGAAACTTGTAAATAACTCATGAAACAATACAGTTACGTTAAAACCAAGCACATAATTGTTTTTCTTGTGAAATTCTCAATAAGTTTGATGTCACGTGACCCTCTTGCCATTGTAAAAAATAAAGTTGGATCCAAAATGGCCGACTTCAAAATGGCCACCATGGTCACTACTCATCGTGAAAAGTTTGCCCCTCCCATATACTAATGTGCCACAAGCAGGAAGTTGATATCACCAAGCATTCCCATTTTATTTTGGTGTATCCATATAAATGGCCCACCATGTACTATGGTGCACATGAATGTCATGTCTATTTTTCTAAAGGCTTCATGACATAAAAATATTCAATGAGGATCAGGCAAAATACAAAAAATGTGATTGACCTCTTATGATCAAGATAAGGCAAACCGACATTTGGTTTAAAATGCGAGCTAAACGTTGCAATAGATGTATACACACTGAGCCGAAGTTGTATATAGAACTTGATACAGTAGTGGTGACATACATCTGTAAACGGATTGAATGGCAGACCATTCGGAAAAATCGTGAGGACCAAAAGCAGAAAGCCAAACATGTTGCCAGAAAAAGATAGGAACAATCATAGAAGTAAAATACCTTTATTGTCGTGTATCTTGGTGAGCGGTAGCACCATAGACACAGGTGCACACACTGTTAAAAATAAAATATAGTGTAAATATTAAAAAGACATGAATGACCCATAATAGCCACCCGGTGAAAGGTAAATCACACTAAGCACAAATGAATATGCCATACAATATAACTATACAATATAACTTCAAAAGAGCATATCTTAGAACTGCTACAGAACACACAGTCGTCCCATAAAATGACAAATAAATAAGGTGTCATAAATACAGCTACAGATACAGCTAAATACAGTTGTAGGATAGTGACCTTAGTGGTATAAAATTGCTGCTGACCAGGCCTTCAGGAGTTAACTGGAAGCAAAAAAAAGTGGTGTTCAGTAATGGAGATGATTTCAGCATGAAGCTAGATATGTAAGAAGATACATATAATTACTTGGGGGTTGGTGCATCCCGTGTGGCACACCCGACGCGCGCTTCGGACCTTTAGTCCTTCGTCAGGGAACACCTGTGTGTATGGTGCTACCACTTTCCAAGATATGCAACAATAAAGGTATTATACTTCTATGATTGTTCCTATCTTTTTCTGACCACATGTTCGGCTTTCTTCTTTTGGTCCAAACCGACAATGGATAAGAAACAAAAAGTAAAAAAAAATTAAATTAACTTTAATTAAAAAATCCAATTGTACAAAATAAGTTCTGTTCTGTTCTTAAAAATAGTTTACCACAAACAAATTATATATATTATAATTATGCACAGAATAAAATTAAAATAGTTTTGTACATCAGTCTGTATGAAATTAAAATACACTAGTGGACAAAATTTAAGCCTTTAATAATTTTCAAGGTTTCTGGAAAGTTCGGTGATCTTACTTGCTTGATTACGTACTTATATTTATAGCTATATATTTTTAGTTATATGTTAACTTTTCTTTATGTCCGCATTAAAGTAAAAATAGTGTTTAAAGGGACTCTGTCACCTGAATTTGGAGGGAACAATTTTCAGTCATATGGGAGGGGTTTTCGAGTGTTTTGATTCACCCTTTCCTTACCCGCTGGCTGCATGCTGGCTGCAATATTGGATTGAACTTCATTCTCTGTCCTCCGTAGTACATGCCTGCGCAAGGCAATCTTGCCTTACGCAGGCGTGTACTATGGAGGACAGAGAATGAACTTCAATCCAATATTGCAGCCAGCATGCAGCCAGCGGGTAAGGAAAGGGTGAATCAAACACCCGAAAACCCTGCCCCTATGGCTGAAAATTGTTCCCTCCAAATTCAGGTGACAGAGTCCCTTTAAAAGCTACAGTCATCACTTGATCCTACCTATCTATCTTATCTCCTGATGATCCATAATTGGTGAAACGCCTAGGCTCTTCTAACATCTAAACCATAAGTACCTCTCGTGCTTTCATCATGATGTGTTTTGACATTTTTCTCTATGTGCCTTTGACCATGTATACATGTGGTCAAAATTGTTGGTACCCCTTGTTTAATGACAGAAAAACCCACAATGGTCACAGAAATAACTTAAATCTGACAAAAGTAATAATAAATAAAAGATCTATGATAATGAACAAATGAAAGTCAGACATTGCTTATCAACCATGCTTCCACAGAATTTAAAAAAATAAAATAAAACTCATGAAATAGGCCTGGACAGAAATGATGGTACCCCTGAAAATAATGTGACAAAAGGGACATGTTAAATCACGGTGTGTCCACTAATTAGCATCACAGGTGTTTACAATCTTGGAATCAGTGAGTGGGCCTGTACATAGGGTTACAGATACTCACTGTCCGGTTTTTTGACATGGTGTGTATCACACTCAACATGGACCAGAGGAAGCAAAGGAAAGAGTTGTCTCAGGAGATTAGAAAGAAAATTATAGACAAATATGTTAAAGGTAAAAGTTATAAGGCTACTTTCACACATCAGGTTTTCAGTGTCAGGCTAAATCCGGCTAATTTTCAAAAAAACGGATCAGGCAAATGTTGCCGCCGGATCAGGTTTTTTACCCATAGATTTGTATTAGTGCCGGATTGCACCGGATGACATTGCGTTTCGTCCGCCGCTTCCGGTTTCTTGAAAAAACGTCCATTGCAACGTTTTTTGTCTCCGGCGAAAAAGCCTGAAGCGCTGGATTCGGCACTTCCGGCTGTTTGCTACAATGAAAGCCTATGGGAACCGGAAGGTGCCGGATCTGGAAAAAGGCGGATCCGGCGGCCTGATCCAGTTTTTTAAACTGAGCATGCTCCAAATAAATTTTTTTTTTATCCAATAATCTAGATCGGCTAGCCGGATCCGTCAAAAATACGGATCCTTCGCATCAGTTTTTCAAAATCTGCGTCGGATCCAGTTTTTCCAACGTTCGCCGGATTTAGCCTGACACTGAAAACCTGATGTGTGAAAGTAGCCTAATACCATCTCCAAGCAGCTTGATGCTCCTGTGACTACAGTTGCACATATTATTCAGAAATTTAAGATCCATGGAACTGTAGCCAACCTCCCTGAACGTGGCCGCAGGAGGAAAATTGATGACAAATCAAAGAGATGGATAATACGAATGGTAACAAAAGAGCTCAGAAAAAACTGCTAAACAGATTAAAGGTGAACTTCAAGCTCAAGGAACATCAGTGTCATATTGCACCATCCATCGTTGTATGAGCCAAAGTGGACTTCATGAGAGACGACCAAGGAGGACACCATTGTTGAAAAAAAATAAAAAAGCCAGATTGGAATTTGCCAAACCACAATGCTTCTGGGAGAATGTTCTATGGACAGATGAGACGAAAATGGAACTTTTTGGCAAGGCACATCAGCTTTATGCTCTCTATTTTGACCTTAATGACCTGGCCATTTTTTGCAATTCTGACCAGTGTCCCTTAATGAGGTAATAAATCAGGAAAGCTTCAATGGATCCTAGCGATTCTGAGGTTGTTTTTTCGTGACATATTGGGCTTCATGTTAGTGGTAAATTTAGGTCGATAATTTTTGCATTTATTTGTAGAAAAAAACGGAAATTTGGCAAAAATTTTGAATTTTTATTCTGTTAAACCAGAGAGTTATGTGTCACAAAATAGTCAATAAATAACATGTCCCACATGTCTACTTTACATCAGCACAATTTTTGAAAAAAATTTTTTTTTGCTAGGAAGTTATAAAGGTTAAAATTTGACCAGCGATTTCTAATTTTTACAACAAAATTTACAAAACCATTTTTTTAGGGACCACCTCACATTTGAAGTCAGTATGAGGGGTCTATATGGCTGAAAATACCCAAAAGTGACACCATTCTAAAAACTGCACCCCTCAAGGTGCTCAAAACCACATTCAAGAAGTTTATTAACCCTTCGGGTGTTTCACAGCAGCAGAAGCAACATGGAACGAAAAAATGAACATTTCACTATTTAGTCTCAAAAATGATCTTTTAGCAACAATTTTTTTATTTTTCCAAGGGTAAAAGGAGAAACTGGATCACAAAAGTTGTCCAATTTGTCCTGAGTACACCGATACCCCATATGTGTGGGGAACCACTGTTTGGGCGCACGACAGGGCTTGGAATGGAAGGAGCGCCATTTGACTTTTTGACTGAAAAATTGGCTCCAATCTTTAGCGGACACCATGTCGTGTTTGGAGATCCCCTGCATGCATAAAGATTGGAGCTCCCCCACAAGTGACCCCATTTTGGAAACTAGACCCCCAAAGGAACTTATCTAGATGCATAGTGAGCACTTTAAACCCCCAGGTGCTTCACAAATTGATCCATGAAAATGAAAAAGTACTTTTTTTCACAAAAAAGTTATTTTAGCCTCAATTTTTTCATTTTCACATGGGCAACAGGATAAAATGGATCCTAAAATTTGTTGGGCAATTTCTCCTGAGTACACCGATACCTCACATGTGGGGGTAAACCACTGTTTGGGCACACGGCAAGGCTCGGAAGGGAAGGAGCGCCATTTGACTTTTTGAATGAAAAATTAGCTCCAATCTTTAGCGGACACCATGTCGTGTTTGGAGAGCCCCCTGTGTGCCTAAAGAATGGAGCTCCCCCACAAGTGACCCCATTTTGGAAAGTAGACCCCCCAAGGAACTTATCTAGATGCATAGTGAGCACTTTAAACCCCCAGGTGCTTCACAAATTGATCCATGAAAATGAAAAAGTACTTTTTTTCACAAAAAAGTTATTTTAGCCTCAATTTTTTCATTTTCACATGGGCAACAGGATAAAATGGATCCTAAAATTTGATGGGCAATTTCTCCTGAGTACACCGATACCTCACATGTGGGGGTAAACCACTGTTTGGGCACACGGCAAGGCTCGGAAGGGAAGGAGCGCCATTTGACTTTTTGAATGAAAAATTAGCTCCAATCGTTAGCGAACACCATGTCGCGTTTAGAGAGCCCCTGTGTGCCTAAACATTTTAGTTCCCCCACAAGTGACCCCATTTTGGAAACTAGACCCCCCAAGGAACTTATCTAGATGCATATTGAGCACTTTAAACCCTCAGGTGCTTCACAAATTAATCCGAAAAATGAAAAAGTACTTTTTTTTCACATAAATTTTCTTTTAGCCTCAATTTTTTCATTTTCACATGGGCAACAGGATAAAATGGATCCTAAAATTTGTTGGGAAATTTCTCCTGAGTACAGTAATACCTCACATGTGGGGGTAAACCACTGTTTGGACACACGGCCAGGCTCGGAAGGGAAGGAGCGCCATTTGACTTTTTGAATGGAAAATTAGCTCCAATCGTTAGCGGACACCATGTCGCATTTGGAGAGCCCCCGTGTGCCTAAACATTGGAGCTCCCCCACAAGTGACAACATTTTGGAAACTAGACCTCTGAAGGAACTAATCTAGATGTGTGGTAAGCACTTTGAACCCCCAAGTGCTTCACAGAAGTTTATAACGCAGAGCCCTGAAAATAAAAAATCATTTTTCTTTCCTCAAAAATGACTTTTTAGCATGCAATTTTTTATTTTCACAAGCGTAACAGGAGAAATTGGACCTCAAAAGTTGTTGTCCAGTTTGTCCTGAGTACGTTGATACCCCATATGTGGGGGTAAACCACTGTTTGGGCACACTTCGGGGCTCGGAAGGGAAGTAGTGACGTTTTGAAATGCAGACTTTGATGGAATGGTCTGCGGGCGTCACGTTGCGTTTGCAGAGCCCCTGATGTGCCTACACAGTAGAAACCCCCCACAAGTGACCCCGTTTTGTAAACTAGACCCCCCAAGGAACTTATCTAGATGTGTGATGAGCACTTTGAACCCCCAAGTGCTTCACATGAGATTATAAAGCAGAGCCGTGAAAATAAAAAATAATTTTTTAGCCCACCATTTTTTTTATTTTCACAAGGGTAACAGGAGAAATTGGACCCCAAAAGTTGTTGTCCAGTTTGTCCTGAGTATGCTGGTACCCCATATGTGGCGGTAAACCACTGTTTGGGCACAAGTCGGGGCTCGGAAGGGAGGGCGAACCATTTGACTTTTTGAACGCAAGATTGGCTGGATTCAATGGTGGTGCCATGTTGCATTTGGAGACCCCCTGATGTGCCTAAACAGTGGAAACCCCTCAATTCTAACTCCAACACTAACTCCAACACACCCCTAACCCTAATCCCAACTCTAACCATGACCCTAATTACAACCGTAACCCCAACACACTCCTAATCACAACCCTAACCCCAACACACCCCTAACCCTAATCCCAACCCTAACCACAACCCTTACCCCAACACACCCCTAACCCTAATCCCAACCCTAACCCCAACACACCCCTAACCCTAATCCGAACCATAACCCTAACCACAAACCTAACCCTAACACATCCATAACCCTAATCTTAACCCTAATTCCAACCCTAACCCTAATTCCAACCCTAACTCTAATTCCAACCCTAACCCAAAGGCTATGTGCCCACGTTGCGAATTTGTGTGTGGATTTTTCCGCACCGTTTTTGAAAAATCCACAGGTAAAACACACTGCTTTCACCTGCGGATTTACTGCGGATTTCCAGTGTTTTTTGTGCAGATTTCACCTGCAGATTCCTATACAGGAACAGGTGTAAAATTCTGCGGAATCCGCACAAAGAATTGACATGCTGCGGAAAATACCGAGCGTTATTTTCCGCACCATGGGTAAAGCAGATTTGGTTTTCCATGTGTTTACATGGTACTGTAAATGTGATGGAAAACTGCTATGAATCCGCAGTGGCCAATCCGCTGCAGATCCACAGCCAAATCCGCACCTTGTGCACATAGCCTAATTCTAACCCTAACCCTAATTCTAACCCTAATTCTAACCCTAACCCTAATTGCAACCCTAACCCTAATTGCCATACTAACCCTAATTCTAACCCTAATTCTAACTTCAACCCTAACCCTAATTGCAACCCTACACCTAACCCTAATTGCAACCCTAACCCTAACCCTAGTGGAAAATTAAAAATAAATATATTTTCTTTATTTTATTATGTTCCCTACCTATTGGGGTGATAAAGGGGGGGTTATTTACTATTTTTTTTATTTTGATCACTGTGATAGGTTTTATCACAGTGATCAAAATGTACCTGGAATGAATCTGCCGGCCGGCAGATTCAGCGGGCGCACTGCACATGTGCCCGCCATTTTGGAAGATGGCGGCACCTATAGGAGAAGACAGAGTGACACCAGGAGGGACACCGGGGTGCGGAGGGGAGAGGAGGGCGCAGAGGACAGGATGGAGGGGTAGGAAACACTGACAGCGGTGGAGGCAGATAGGGGTCTCCAGCCTTGGCCGTTGATATTGCAGCATCGGCCATGGCTGGGTTGTAATATTTCACCAAGTTTCATAGGTGAAATATTACAAATTGCTCTGATTGGCTGTTGAAAGTGAAACAGCCAATCAGAGCGATCGTAGCCATGTGGGGGTAAAGCCACCCCCTGGGCTGAAGTAACACTCCCCCTGTCCCTGCAGTTCGGGTGAAATTTGAGTTAACCCTTTCACCCGATCTGCAGGAACGCGATAATTGTGTGACGCAGAATATGCGTCACAGGTCGGATTGCACCGACTTTCATGACGCATACGCTGTGTCACAGGTCGGGAAAGGGTTAAAGTCTGCTGCATCTAATTCTTTATCATTTATAGGCAACACATTTTAAAGACATTGTAACATGGTTCCCCTACAGCAATCTGAGACATATGTTATGAAATCAGCCTTTTGGACTAGGTAATTAATATAGGAATCTAAATTACCTATAGCCAGGGAATGAGGAAACCAATTAAGATATGAAGCATTCAAGTTCGCTTTCAGTCCAAGGATCCATACAGAGTACATGTAATTAGACAGGAAAGACCTTTTCTGAGGACCAGATAACAAAATAGACATGTGTTTCCCATAGAGAAGTGAAAAAGTCTCCTTTGTCCCTAAGAAAGACAACCTGAAGTGAAAAGAAACTTCAGTGAAAATGTTACACCTGCAATCAAACACAGGGGCATCGGTGGAAAGTTAGGAATATTGGGGTTTTGTACATGTCAGATATTGATGAGAGATACATCTTCGCTTTCAGGACTAATCAAGTAAGAATATGCATATTGTCTCATAACTGTGACCCCTGCCTATAATCTCCAAATCAATAGTGGTCAGACCGCTGACACCAGCGATGTCATGTTTACTATCTATGGAAAGGTAAGATCCGGATAAAAAATATTGTGGCGATCTCAAGCTTCTGTGATCTTCTTCAATGAAGATATTGTTAATGTAGGGAATTTCTTAACATGAGGTCAGCAAGGGGGGGGGGGGTGTAACTTAGGTGCTGATAACAGTTCAAAGCTAATTATGATCTGTGTTCATGTAGAGAGAATCAAAGTGATCTCCTTCACTAAGCCGAATCATCTCTGTGATTAACGTAGTAAGTTCCTTTGCTAATCCTGTTTATTTTATCCAATGGTATATGCTGTATTATTTTGTCCCCTTTGTAACATCTTTGGATATTTTTATAAACACTGCATATCATTCTGGATTAAATATAAAATGTATTATTGTTCCTTTTGTTCTGTAAACCGCACCCCTAAGCCATATGCTATCTGTGAGGCATCCAGTCAGCCTGCTTAAACAACTGGTGGTGGCAGAGAGCAGTTCTTGAGTTATTGTGGAAAAAGCAGTGACCGTACCTGGAGTATATACGTACATTCCTTGTGATGGAATCGCGGTGTATATACCATACGCTCACTGTTAGATAAATTACCTATTAGTGGAAACAGCCTGCGGCCTACTACATTAATCGTTGGTCAATTGCTTAATTGTCCATACGATAGGGGCAGCAGAGAGCTGTTTGTGACGAGAACATGAGCAGCATGGTGGGTTCAATTACGACTTACGACCTCCCCATATGCGATCCTTGACAATGTCCTTCGCATGTAATGTTAAAGGGTTTGTCTTATGTTCATCAATGGTTATAAATATAAAGTGCTTGTAAAGTAACTTGTAAGAACAAGAGACTTTACAATTTACCCCTTATTTAAAAAAAACCCTCTGCTCTCAAGAACCGAGGAATTTTTAATGTTTTTGTAGACTGCTCATTTGCTAGATTACAGGTCATCTCAGGGTGGCCAGTCTCCCTGGTAAGGAGCACGTGCTTGCAAGGTGTTTGCTATACAGTTTGAAAGTGCCTTTCTGAAGCTATAGGATCACCGGATCTTGCCAGCTTCAGTGTCCCAGCATTTTTCCCATGCTGCAGAGGCAAAACTACCTCTGCTAGCAGCATCAAGAGAACTCAGTTCAGACCAGCAGTGTAACCTGTTGTGAATTCCGCTCTTGGGCTCCCTCCGGTGGTTGTAAGTGGCACTTTTGTGAGTTCTGCTCTTGGGCTCCCTCCGGTGGATTTAAGTGGAACTGCTGCTCCTTGGATTTAGCAGTCAGCAGCTGCTTCCACTGATCATCTATTCTGGCTCGGCTATTTATCCTGGCTCTATCCTTCAGCTAGTGCCAGTAGTCAATGGTTTCTGCTTGGATTCACATCTCTCTTGGATTTCCCTGATGTCCTGACCAGTTCAGCAAAGTTAAGTCCTTGCTTTGTTCTTGCAGTCCACATTTTGTGGACTTTATCGTTCAGCACTTTCTATGTTTTTTCTTGTCCAGCTTGTCAGTATGGATTTATTCAGTTAAGCTGGAAGCTCTGGGAAGCAGATTTACCCTCCACACCTTTAGTCAGGTGTGGAGATTTTTGTAAACTCTGTGGTGGATTTTTCTAGTTTTTAATACTGACCGCACAGTATTCTGTCCTTTTCTATCTATCTAGCTAGAGTGGCCTCCTTTGCTTCATCCTGGTTTCATTCTGCGTATGTCATTTCCCTCTCCACTCACAGTCAATATTTGTGGGGGGCTGTCTTCCTTTGGGGATTTTCTCTGAGGCAAGATAGCTTTCCTGTTTCCATCTTGAGGGGTAGTTAGTCCTCCGGCTGTGATGAGGTGTCTAGGGAGTGACAGGAACATCCCACGGCTACTTCTAGTGTTGTGTTAAGATCAGGAACTGCGGTCAGTACAGGTTCCACCTCCTCCAGAGCTCGTCCCATGTTGCTCCTAAACCACCAGTTCATAACAGTACTACTGGCCACAAATGAATTAAATGCATCTCAAAAGAAGGAAAAAAGAAAAATTTTGAGCCATTTTTTTTTCTGCAGTCTGTTTTGTCTTTTTTTCCTCTTAATCTCTGGGTGGTTCAGGATTTTGGTGCTGGCATGGATGTTCAGGGTTTGTTTTCTCATGTGGATCAACTTGCTACAAGAGTACAGAGTATCCAAGATTATGTTGTCCGGACTCCGGCTTTAAAGCCTAAAATTCCTACTCCTGATTTGTTTTTTGGGGATAGATCCAAGTTTTTGAACTTTAAAAATAACTGCAAATTGTTTTTTGCTTTGAAGCCCCGTTCCTCTGGTGATCCCATTCAGCAGGTTAAAATTGTCATCTCTCTGCTGCGTGGTGACCCTCAGGACTGGGCATTCTCCCTTGAATCAGGGGATCCGGCATTGCTGAATGTAGACGCATTTTTTCAAGCGCTCGGATTATTGTATGACGAACCTAATTCTGTGGATCATGCAGAAAAAACCCTGTTGGCCGTGTATCAGGGTCAGGAAGCGGCAGAATTATACTGCCAGAAATTTAGAAAATGGTCTGTGCTCACTAAATGGAATGAGGATGCTCTGGCAGCAATTTTCAGAAAGGGTCTTTCTGAAGCCCTTAAAGATGTTATGGTGGGGTTCCCCACGCCGGCTGGTTTGAGCGAATCTATGTCTCTAGCCATTCAGATTGATCGGCGTCTGCGCGAGCGCAAAGTTGTGCACCATATGGCGGTATCCTCTGAGCAGAGTCCTGAGCCTATGCAATGTGATAGGATTTTGACTAGAGCAGAACGGCAGGGATTCAGACGTCAGAATAGGCTGTGTTTTTACTGTGGTGATTCTGCTCATGTTATTTTTGATTTCCCTAAGCGTACTAAGAGGGTCGCTAGGTCTGTTACCATCAGTACTGTACAGCCTAAATTTCTCTTATCTGTGACCCTGATTTGCTCATCGTCGTCCTTTTCTGTCATGGCATTTGTGGATTCAGGCGCTGCCATGAACTTAATGGACTTGGAATTCGCCAGGCGCTGTGGGTTTTCCTTGCAGCCTTTGCAGAGCCCTATTCCTTTGAGGGGCATTGATGCTACACCATTGGCCAAGAATAAACCTCAGTATTGGACTCAGCTGACCATGTGCATGGCTCCAGCACATCAGGAAGATTGCCGTTTTCTGGTGTTGCATAACTTGCATGATGTTGTTGTACTGGGTTTTCCATGGTTACAGGAACATAATCCGGTGCTGGATTGGAAATCTATGTCTGTGACTAGTTGGGGTTGTCAAGGGGTACATTGTGACGTTCCTCTGATGTCAATTTCCTCTTCCCCCTCTTCTGAAGTCCCTGAGTTTTTGTTGGATTTCCAGGATGTATTTGAGGAGCCCAAGTCCAGTTCCCTACCTCCACATAGGGACTGTGATTGTGCTATTAACTTGATTTCTGGCTGTAAGTTCCCTAAGGGCCGACTTTTCAATATGTCTGTGCCAGAGCATGCCGCCATGCGGAGTTATGTCAAGGAGTCTTTGGAGAAGGGGCATATTCGGCCGTCCTCGTCACCATTGGGAGCGGGATTCTTTTTTGTTGCCAAGAAGGATGGCTCCTTGAGACCCTGTATTGATTATCGCCTTATTAATAAGATCACGGTCAAATTCCAATACCCTTTACCTTTGCTTTCTGATTTGTTTGCTCGGATTAAGGGGGCTAGTTGGTTTACTAAGATTGACCTTCGAAGGGCATATAATCTTGTTCGTATTAAACAGGGTGACGAATGGAAAACTGCATTTAATACGCCCGAAGGCCATTTTGAATACCTTGTGATGCCTTTCGGGCTCTCTAATGCTCCTTCTGTATTTCAGTCCTTCATGCATGATATTTTCCGCAATTATCTTGATAAATTCATGATTGTGTATTTGGATGATATTTTGATTTTTTCCAATGATTGGGAGTCTCATGTGAAGCAGGTCAGGATGGTATTCCAGATCCTTCGTGATAATGCTTTATTTGTGAAGGGGTCTAAGTGCCTATTTGGAGTTCAGAAGGTCTCTTTTTTGGGTTTTATTTTTTCTCCCTCGTCTATAGAAATGGATCCTGTTAAGGTCCAAGCCATTCATGACTGGATTCAACCCACATCGGTGAAGAGCCTTCAGAAATTTTTGGGCTTTGCTAATTTTTATCGCCGTTTCATTGCCAACTTTTCCAGTGTGGTTAAGCCCCTGACCGATTTGACGAAGAAAGGCGCTGATGTGACGAATTGGTCCTCTGCGGCTGTTGAGGCCTTTCAGGAGCTTAAACGCCGATTTACTTCTGCCCCTGTGTTGCGTCAGCCGGATGTTTCTCTTCCTTTTCAGGTTGAGGTTGACGCTTCTGAGATTGGGGCAGGGGCCGCTTTGTCTCAGAGGAATTCTGATGGTTCTTTGATGAAACCATGTGCCTTTTTTTCCAGAAAGTTTTCGCCTGCGGAGCGCAATTATGACGTTAGCAATCGGGAGTTGTTGGCTATGAAGTGGGCATTTGAGGAGTGGCGACATTGGCTTGAGGGAGCCAAGCACCGCTTTGTGGTCTTGACCGATCATAAGAATCTGATTTACCTCGAGTCGGCCAAGCGGCTGAACCCTAGACAGGCTCGATGGTCCCTGTTTTTCTCCCGTTTTGATTTTGTGGTCTCGTATCTTCCGGGATCTAAGAATGTTAAGGCTGATGCCCTCTCTAGGAGTTTTTTGCCTGATTCTCCTGGAGTCCTTGAGCCGGTTGGCATTCTTAAAGAAGGGGTGATTCTTTCTGCCATCTCCCCTGATTTGCGGTGGGTGCTTCAGGAATTTCAGGCTGATAAACCTGATCGCTGTCCAGTGGGGAAGCTGTTTGTTCCTGATAGATGGACTAGTAAGGTAATTTCTGAGGTTCATTGTTCAGTGTTGGCTGGTCATCCTGGGATTTTTGGTACCAGAGATTTGGTTGCTAGGTCCTTTTGGTGGCCTTCCTTGTCGCGGGATGTGCGTTCTTTTGTGCAGTCCTGTGGGACTTGTGCCCGGGCCAAGCCTTGCTGTTCCCGCGCTAGTGGGTTGCTTTTGCCTTTGCCGGTCCCTGAGAGGCCCTGGACACATATTTCCATGGATTTTATTTCGGATCTTCCTGTTTCCCAGAAGATGTCTGTTATCTGGGTGGTTTGTGACCGGTTCTCTAAAATGGTCCATTTGGTACCTTTGCCTAAATTGCCTTTCTCCTCTGATTTGGTTCCATTGTTTTTTCAGCATGTGGTTCGTTTGCATGGCATTCCGGAGAATATTGTGTCTGACAGAGGTTCCCAGTTTGTTTCTAGGTTTTGGCGGGCCTTTTGTGCTAGGATGGGCATTGATTTGTCTTTTTCTTCGGCGTTCCATCCTCAGACAAATGGCCAAACTGAGCGAACTAATCAGACCTTGGAAACCTATTTGAGATGCTTTGTGTCTGCTGATCAGGATGATTGGGTGGCTTTCTTGCCGTTGGCTGAGTTTGCCCTTAATAATCGGGCTAGTTCGGCTACTTTGGTTTCGCCTTTCTTTTGTAATTTTGGTTTTCATCCTCATTTTTCTTCGGGGCAGGTTGAGCCTTCTGATTGTCCTGGTGTGGATTCTGTGGTGGACAGGTTGCAGCAGATTTGGACTCATGTGGTAGACAATTTGACGTTGTCTCAGGAAAAGGCTCAACGTTTTGCTAACCGCCGTCGGTGTGTTGGTCCCCGGCTTCGGGTGGGGGATTTAGTCTGGTTATCTTCTCGTCATGTTCCTATGAAGGTTTCTTCCCCTAAGTTCAAACCTCGGTTTATTGGTCCTTATAAGATTTCTGAGATTATCAATCCGGTATCTTTTCGTTTGGCCCTTCCAGCCTCTTTTGCCATCCATAATGTTTTCCATAGATCTTTGTTGCGGAGATATGTGGTGCCCGTTGTTCCCTCTGTGGATCCTCCTGCCCCGGTGTTGGTTGATGGTGAGTTGGAATATGTGGTGGAGAAAATTTTGGATTCTTGTTTTTCGAGGCGGAGGCTTCAGTATCTTGTCAAGTGGAAGGGTTATGGCCAGGAGGATAATTCTTGGGTTGTTGCCTCCGATGTCCATGCCGCCGATTTGGTTCGTGCCTTTCACTTGGCTCGTCCTGATCGGCCTGGGGGCTCTGGTGAGGGTTCGGTGACCCCTCCTCAAGGGGGGGTACTGTTGTGAATTCCGCTCTTGGGCTCCCTCCGGTGGCTGTAAGTGGCACTTTTGTGAGTTCTGCTCTTGGGCTCCCTCCGGTGGATTTAAGTGGAACTGCTGCTCCTTGGATTTAGCAGTCAGCAGCTGCTTCCACTGATCATCTATTCTGGCTCGGCTATTTATCCTGGCTCTATCCTTCAGCTAGTGCCAGTAGTCAATGGTTTCTGCTTGGATTCACATCTCTCTTGGATTTCCCTGATGTCCTGACCATTTCAGCAAAGTTAAGTCCTTGCTTTGTTCTTGCAGTCCACATTTTGTGGACTTTATCGTTCAGCACTTTCTATGTTTTTTCTTGTCCAGCTTGTCAGTATGGATTTATTCAGTTAAGCTGGAAGCTCTGGGAAGCAGATTTACCTTCCACACCTTTAGTCAGGTGTGGAGATTTTTGTAAACTCTGTGGTGGATTTTTCTAGTTTTTAATACTGACCGCACAGTATTCTGTCCTTTTCTATCTATCTAGCTAGAGTGGCCTCCTTTGCTTCATCCTGGTTTCATTCTGCGTATCTCATTTCCCTCTCCACTCACAGTCAATATTTGTGGGGGGCTGTCTTCCTTTGGGGATTTTCTCTGAGGCAAGATAGCTTTGCTGTTTCTATCTTTAGGGGTAGTTAGTCCTCTGTGATGAGGTGTCTAGGGAGTGACAGGAACATCCCACGGCTACTTCTAGTGTTGTGTTAAGATCAGGAACTGCGGTCAGTACAGGTTCCACCTCCTCCAGAGCTCGTCCCATGTTGCTCCTAAACCACCAGTTCATGACAGTAACCATGCTGCAGGCCTGAACGGTCATTATTCAGAAGTGCACCACCTCCCAGAAAGAAGGGAGTCAAGACATAGAGAAGCAGTATGTTCCTGAAGACAGAGGATGATTACTCCTTTTATACAGTATGTGATAAAACCTTGAAAGCCCCTTTAATGGGATGTTTTGGCTACCTTCAATTAATATATGAAAGTCTAGTGTAGAATAGAGCTGTTGTTTTTAAGCATATCGTTTTTACTGGAACATTTTAAGCATCATTTTTAACATTTTTAAGCATCATTTTTACGGGAACATTTCCTGTTAGACATTGAAAGGGAATAGCAGTCCATGCCCCGCTTCTTGTGCTTCTGCTCACTGGGCCCCAAGGTATAATGTACTGTGCCTAGGGCAATGCACATCTCGGTGCAGGGAGCTCTCCTGTCTGGTGCTGCACAGCTCTCAATACAGAAGAACTGCGCAGCTCCAGGGCTTCCTCCGCCTCTTCTGTGACGCGCTAGTGATGGCACATCATTGAGTACGTGCCTACATGTATGTGCGCCAATCGCATGGAATACCAAAAATAATTAATTGTACACTAGAGGTATATCTGATGGACATGCGCGCCAGTCACCAAGAGGATAGCAGAAGTGGAGCTGCGTCTGCAGTGGGGTCATCTGAGAGGTAAGTTTATTTATTCCTTTTTCAAATAAAATTAAATGAGTGTGGGAAGGTGGGAGCAAATGAGGATGAATTAATACTGGGGAATGGGGTACAGTAAATGATGATGAACTGAGATTGGGGGATGGGGTACAGTGAATGCTAATGAATTGTGACTACGGAATGGGGCACAATGAATGATGATGAAGTGAGACTGGTGAGTGGGGACAGCAAGTAATGATTAATTGATACTGGGGATGGGGTAAAGCAAATGGTGATGAATTGAATCTAGGGGATGTGTAGATAGCACATAGTGAGTAATTGAGACTGAGGGAGGGGGAGCGTACAAAATGATGAATTGAGACTGGAGGATGGGGTGCAGCAAATGGGAACGAATTGAGACTGGGGTGGAGACAAAAAATGTTGATGAATTGAGACTGGAGAGTAGGAACAACAAATAATAATGAATTGAGACTGGGCATGGGGTACAGCAAATGGTGATGAATTGAGATTGGGCTTGGCGACAGAAAATGGTGATGAATTGAGACTGGAGGTTGGAACAGCAAATAATGATTGAGACTGGGAGTAGAGACAGCAAATATTGATTAATTGAGACTGTTGTAGGGACAGCAAATGATAAGCAAATGGTGATGAATTAAGCATTGGGTTGTGTTTGAGTAAATAATGATGAATTGAGACTGGGGGATGGGTTACAGCAAATGGTAATGAATTGAGACTGCATCAAAACTGCTATCATAAGGTAACATTAAGCCGGGTTAATAACGGAGAGGCATCAATAAGACGCCTATCCATTAATCCAATACTAGTAAAGGGTTAATAGCACACACATTATGAAAAAATTATTTTAATATTCTTCATTTAACCATACTTACCATACTTCAGCGCCTGCAAAAAATGCAAAATAATAAACCGTATACTACCTGTCCGCCATAGTCCAATTAATAACGAGTGTCCCACGACGATCTCCCCTATAGAACAGTGACATCGGGGGATGTCACTGCTCTTTAGGACCTTCAGTGACCCACTGACAAGAGACAATGGCTCCTGCAGTGCATCACTGAACTATAGTAACCTCTGAGTCTCACTTTATGGCAATTGCTGTGTGGGAAAATTTCTCACACAGCAATGGCATAAAGTGAGACTAGGGACTAATTATTTTACAGTGGCGGAGGAATACAGTGCGGAAGGATATCTTCCTCCTGTCATTGTGTTCCTGGAGCCCCTGAAGAGCAGTCGCATCAGCTGATGCTGCCGTTCTCCACGGGAGATCGTCGTGGGACACTCGTGGATTTCTGCGGACAGGGAGTATATTGGTTGTTTGATATTTTAATCTTTTTTTTACAGATGACACTGGCTTCGGGGATCAAAATGACAAGTAATGGTGAATATGTAATCTATGTTTAATGTACTGTATTGTATGTAATGTATGAATGTATTGTATGTAGTATGTATGTAGTATGTTATGTAGTATGTTTGTAGGTATGTAGTATGTATGTAGTATGTATGTATGTAGTATGTATGTAATGTATCATATAAAGCAAAAATGACACAGACACATGATCCAAATTATTCACCACATATTAACCCATTTCATGTGTCTGCTGGATTACCAGACCTATCATCACATGTCATACAAAACCAAAAGAAAAGAAGATGATCAAACGGTCAAAATTCAAAAATATCTAAATAAATATTATCAAACCATTAAAATTACATAACACCAAATTGGGGAAGAAGGTGAAATAGAGCGACACATTCGCCTAGTGTAATACATGGTAACCGACGTCATCACCTGGAACAACAGCTAAACTGCATGATATATATATAAGGTAGTCCTTTTAATGGACCACTACCAGCTGCAACTCATATACCATAATTGCCACATATTACAATGTTGTCTATTGTCTGGTTGCTACTAGCTGGTGCAGATAAAAACATCATACCCCCATACCCATCTCTCTATTTTATTATATTTTCAAGTAACCACACCAAAAGAGTCCTCTAAATAAAGGAGAGACCGTGTCCAAAAAAAGGGACCATATAGACCGGTCACCAATATTTACCTGCTAATTACAGAGCTATAGGGGTAAAGCTGGAGTCCAGGCAAGTGCGTCCGCCCCGACCTTTCCTTTTTCAAGGGGCCTGACGAGACTGCTCCCAGCCCGTCTTTAAATAGTACTACATAAGCGCACACAGTGACTCGCGTCACCGGATGTTGCATTCCCGACCCGGAAGTGACGCGCCGCATCGCCGAGGCAACCGCCACAACAACCAGCGCCGGAGTCACAAGAAGGAAAAGTCACATGACCAGACCTCCGTGTAGAGACGCCGACAACGGGCAGCCGCAGCGATGACAAGGCGACGAGCGCGTGCAGGGTAGGGATAACAACTTCATCGCTGTATATGATCCATACCCAATAGGAATATATAAAAGCACATTAACACAAATACATTAATTCACATATATAAGAAAAACAAAAAGAAAGTTGGGTGGAGACAGCTTAGTCTATCTTACATGGAATATAGGGAAAGGATATAAAAATATATATCCGGGCAAGCATTGTTCCTACAAAAAAATATTATAAAAAGAACCAAATTATGGTGGAATCGCACATTTCTGGAAAAGTATCTGATCAAAAATATGATACCTAGAGGGTTGAGAGTTCGAGTTATTCCCACGTTCCCAGTTGAGGACTGTGGATTTGTGTCTAGGTGGGAGGAGGCGTGCAACACTTGCTCTAAAACTCTCATGCAGTTATTAAGGGAACATAATGGGGTGTTAATTACCCAATTGGATACATCAATTAAAATCATGGAAGATGAACTTAGTTTAACTGATATGACTGAGAAATTGAAAACTTTCCATAATCAGACAGATAAAACCTTGGAAGCAGTGGTCAAAAAAATTCAGACCACTCAATTGAATAAATTGAATCGTGATCGTCGAGATTATGAAAGTAATCACGTGTATCTATGGAGGAAAATGACACAAAAAGGCCATCAGTTGAAACGTACCCCATCACATACTTCAGTCTCCTCTATAAGTGACATGTCAGAGGCTTCGGGGTCATCGATTGCGTCCGGGTCTGGACAGACCAGACGTAACCAAAGGGAACATACATTTCGTCCCTATAGACGGACACATTTTTCTCCTGTGGCCACGCGCTATGGAAACAAGGTAATTAATCTGAGCACGCACGAGTTCACAGAGGTAGATCTGGCACTTTTGGAAAAAGGTTTTTCATTTTCACCTGCTGCACCCTTTGATGCCTTTTTGGCAGTAAAGGATCTACACCTGTTTGCTCGCTCATTAATTTTTAAAAAACATTTTTTTGATGGCAACCTCTTAAAATTGTACCCTACAGAGGAAGAACAAGTAGCGTTACAAACTTTGGAGGAACTAGCGGTTGAACATAACACGACAGAGGGAGGTAAGATCCCGTTAACCATACGTCCCAAGTCCAAGAAGTTTCCTCCATTATCGACATGTCCTAATGTGGACTTATTTGTACAGATTGTGAGCAAAGAACTACTTGAGATACCACGATACATCTATGATGATAATCTCACTGGTGGGGAACGGGAGCGTCTGCGTGTCCTTCAGAATTTGACCGATGTAGTTTTTAAACCGGCGGACAAGGGGGGGAACGTGGTGGTGTGGCCCAAGGCCTTATATGAAAAGGAAGCATTTCGCCAACTTGGTAATGCAACCTGTTATAAAAAAACTCACGTTCAACCCCTTGTCCGCCTATTCTCTGCAGTTACGGTCTATTATTAATGGAGCGAGAGATGTGGGAACAATATCAAAAGAGCTGGCTAGTGCTTTAATTGTTTCCGATCCTGTTGTTCCCACTTTCTACCTACTACCTAAACTGCACAAGGATGCGCGGACGCCCCCGGGTCGCCCCATTATCTCAGGGTGAGGAAACTTCCTTGAACACATAAATAGATGGATAGATTCTAAACTTCAGCCGCTAGTTTAGGGGTTGCCATCTTTTTTGAAGGGCACAGGAGAACTGTTGAGGCGGGTTGATGGCCTCCATTTGGAGGATGACATGATACTGGTGACGGGGGATATTGAGTCCCTCTACACCAGTATTAGGCATGCGGATGGTGTTCGTGTTGTGGAATTTTTTCTGACTATGTCTAACTTACCAGGTGATATTAGAGAATTGGTCGTTGAGTTACTAAATTTCACATTAACACATAATTTTTTTGTGTTTAAGGGGTCTTTCTTCCTACAGCTCCAGGGAACAGCTATGGGGGCTTCTTTTGCCCTGGCGTACGCAAATCTGTTCCTGGGGCTGTGGGAGAGAGACCTCGCCCTACCTGATCAGTCTTCGCCGATGTGCCGTGTCCTATCTTGGACACGGTACATCGACAATATTTTGCTGATCTGGCGGGGATCTTGTGACAATTTACATACATTTATGAGGTCCCTGAATGAGAACGACCAAAACATCTTTATCACCTATAAGTGTGACACTTTGGTCATAGAATTCCTTGATGTTACATTAAAGAAAGATGGGAAGGGTGAGATACAGACGGATATCTTCCGCAAGCCTACCTCCACTAATATGTTGTTGCACGCTTCCTCCTCCCATCCGGGGCACATGATCCAGTTGGTCCCCACCGGGCAATTTTTACGGTTGCGGAGACTTTGCTCCACAGATGGAGATTTTTATAGACAGGCGGAGGATCTTAAGGAACGCCTGCGGGAGCGTGGTTTCAGTAACCGTATGATCAAAAAGGCATATAATCGTGCCAGGTATTCTTCCAGAAATGACTTATTATATGGGACACGCCAATTGAAAGATTGTGGTGACGTGAGATTCGTCACTAACTTCCACTCACATTATCCTAAAATGAGGAAAATTCTTGATAGATCTTGGCATATTTTGAAGGCCGATCCGGTCATTTCTAGATTCATCCCTGAAAGGGCTGCTATTACAGCTAGGAGGTCGAGTAATCTACGGGACCGATTGGTCCACAGTCACTACACAGGAGAGCTAACAACTACATTTCTTGATCAAATCAAGAGATTCCATGGAAGTGCCCCATGCAGCCACTGTGTGGCATGTTCCAATATGGACCCCATAGATATCTTTAAAAATCAGGAGGGCTCCAAGGAATTTAACATCAAGAAAAGCATTATGTGTACAAGCAAGAACGTAATTTACTGTGCTGTTTGCCCATGTAATATGATTTACGTGGGCACGACCACTAGACAGCTTAAGATACGTGTGCGTGAGCATGTGTTAGGGATTGAGGCAGCAGCCATGGCAGAAGACATGACGCTGCTGAAAACTATTCCCCGACACTTTAGTAGATTCCACGGCTGCGATAGTGGGCAGTTTAGGGTTAGAGGAATCGATATGCTTGACGTTAGTATTAGGGGTGGAGGAACATTTAGGAGATTGGCACAGTTAGAGTCCAGATGGATATGGACACTTGGTACAGTCCATCCATCTGGACTTAACGAAAATCTTAGTTTCACCCCATTTCTTTAAATTACCACACTGTATTATAGATGATGGACATTATTCGCTCTGTGTGTACATTTTTTAATATTTTTTATCTTAGTTTTAGTCACAAGTATCTGTGGAGACAGTGAGGACTGTATGGATGGGCATACTGGTTGACCGTTATAGAATTGCAGATTTGCTGCTGAAGATCTTTGAAACACATAAAGGAATGAATAACATCGGATGCCCACTGGCTCTATATATCTTGCTATATATATTGATTACTGCTATTATTATTGCTATTGTTATTGAGTTATTTTGTATAATGTATATAGGACTGGAATTAGTGTTATTGTGCATCTCCTATTGCGATGTTAATTATGTGCACTATTTTGGGTTAGTGATGGCACGTATGGTACTTATGCAGATCGGTATTTATCTATGCACATAATCTTGCCCGGATATATATTTTTATATCCTTTCCCTATATTCCATGTAGGATAGACTAAGCTGTCTCCACCCAACTTTCTTTTTGTTTTTCTTACATATGTGAATTAATGTATTTGTGTTAATGTGCTTTTATATATTCCTATTGGGTATGGATCATATACAGCGATGAAGTTGTTATCCCTACCCTGCACGCGCTCGTCGCCTTGTCACCGCTGCGGCTGCCCATTGTCAGCGTCTCTACACGGAGGTCTGGTCATGTGACTTTTCCTTCTTGTGACTCCGGCGCTGGTTGTTGTGGTGGCTGCCTCGGCCCGTCACTTCCGGGTCGGGAATGCAACTTCCGGTGACGCGAGTCACTGTGTGCACTTATGTAGTACTATTTAAAGACAGGCTGGGAGCAGTCTCGTCAGGCCCCTTGAAAAAGGAAAGGTCCGAAACGCACGTCGGGGCGGACGCACTTGCCTGGACTCCAGCTTTACCCCTATAGCTCTGTAATTAGCAGGTAAATATTGGTGACCGGTCTATATGGTCCCTTTTTTTGGACACGGTCTCTCCTTTATTTAGAGGACTCTTTTGGTGTGGTCACTTGAAAATATATAGAGAGATGGGTATGGGGGTATGATGTTTTTATCTGCACCAGCTAGTAGCAACCAGACAATAGACAACATTGTAATATGTGGCAATTATGGTATATGAGTTGCAGCTGGTAGTGGTCCATTAAAAGGACTACCTTATATATATATATCATGCAGTTTAGCTGTTGTTCCAGGTGATGACGTCGGTTACCATATATTACACTAGGCGAATATGTCGCTCTATTTCACCTTCTTCCCCAATTTGGTGTTATGTAATTTTAATGGTTTGATAATAAAATTTATTTAGATATTTTTGAATTTTGACCGTTTGATCATCTTTTTTTCGTTTTGGTTTTGTGTGTAATGTATGCAGTATGTATGTAGTATGTATGTAGTATGTATGTATGCAGTATGTATGTAGTATGTATGTATTGTAGCTTTTCACCCGCTACGGGTCTAGGGGACACTCGCTTAGGTGCGGCGGATCACACTCAGGAGACACGTTTCCTTAAAAGTTCACAGGTTTATTGCTCCATAAACCACATTGCAACAGGAACAACAGGTAAACAGTCTTATGTCAGACAGATTATTCCTCAATGTCCATAGTAGAGCTCCGCTCTCTCATGTCTGTGGGCTCACAGACCGTGCTATGTCCAGCATGTAGGCTCTCCAGCCTAAAGATGGTCTCTGTGTGTTGTTCAGGACGTCTGTCCCCACGTGGAACCGTCCAACACACAGGCCACTCTGCAGTGTCCGGCCAGGACACATGGAAGTGTGTCCACCCTGACACACTCCCACACTCTCCCTCCATGTGCTACACACACCTCCTTACATAGGTGTAACCACACCCAGGTACCTGTCACATGGCTAGTCAGGTGAGCGTGACATCACCACAGGTCCTTACACACAAAACCATCTTAGGTGTTCAGACACACCTCTTTGGGTGGGTTTGTAGGTGACTGAACCCACCCATCTCTCCAATCACCTGGAAGCCTCCCAACGTAAACAAATCCCTCAGCAGTAGATCTGCTTGAGCAAAACATACCCAGGCTTCCATCACAGGGCCCCCCACCTCTGCGATACATGCCGTCCATCAATCACACGACCAGTCGCTATGCCACATATTCCCCCCCTCTGCCTAAAGCCGTGGGGCTTTGGCACTTTCTATTACCCGACCAGAGACCCTTCTCTGTCGTCCCTGACAGTCAAACCGTCTGTCAACCATTTCCGTCACACACTTTGATAAGGACGACCCCTTGTCATTTCTTCTGCTACAGAATCTCCCGCTTAGGTCACTGAGCCCAGAGCTAAGTGAGGAGTCACTGCCTCTAACTCTTCCATCTGGCGTCAACATCTAAATGGGAGTCACCACCACCCAATCGGTCATCCTGTAACCTGCAGTCGCCCCTCACACAGGTCACAATTTCTGTTATGGCTACCCCTGCCATCCTGACTTTACCTTGGGGAGCACTATCCTTCCCCTGTGTCAGTGCCTCCGTCTGCACAACCTATTCGGGTTACCGCCCCTTTTTGGGACTCTGCCCCCTTTAGGGTCACTACCCCCTTTTGGGACTCCACCCCCTTTTGGGCAACTACGCTCTTTTGGGTTACCGCCCCCTTTTGGGACTCCGCCCCTTTTTTGGAAACCACCATTTGGCAGAACTCCACCCCTTTTCTTGGAAACCACCATTTGGCGGAACTCCACCCCTTTTCTTGGAAACCACCATTTGGCGGAATTCCACCCCTTTTCTTGGAAACCACCATTTGGCGGAACTCCACCCCTTTTCTTGGAAACCACCATTTGGTGGAACTCCTCCCTTTTAGGGACACCACCCCTTCCCTCAGGTACACCCTGTGGACTTCCCACAGTACTCTCAGGCCCCAGTTCGCACAGCACACCAATGTGACTCTGGCCCTTTAAGAGTCTGCACGCTCTAAACCAGCAATATCTTTTTTTCTTTTTTTTTTTCTTTGCTGCAACTGCAGCTAGACTTCACAAGGCTCTGCACCGCAAACTTCGTGGACCCACCGATCCACAGCAAGCCGCTTGTCACCTTTGTGGACCCACCGATCCACAGCAAGCCGCTTATCACCTTCGTGACCCCACCAAGCCACAGCAAACTTTGTGACCTCACCGAGCCACAGCAAGCTGACTCTCAGGAAAAAAAAACTCAGTCTCTCACTGACCCCGGTCAGAACAATACAGATTTCAGTCTGTTACACACCCGGCTTTAACACAGCCCAAATATAGTTTCTCACTGATCCCGATCAGCATAATACACGGTTTTCAGACCGTCACCCGTTGGCAACTTCACGAGTTCCTGGACACCCCTCAGCCTCAGAGATGCCCAGATGCACTGTCTCTGTTTTCTTCCACTCTGACCCCGGTCAGTACACACGGACACCTGTCCGTTACCTGTTGGTGCCGGCCACACAGGTTCCCGGATCCCTCTTCTCCTCAGAGGTATCCCAAAACAGCAGTTCTCACTGACCCCGGTCAGTACTGTATTACTCACGGTTGTCAAGACCGTCCCCTCTTTTGGCTCAGACCAGCCAGCGCTGCAACACGTGTTCCTTGGATCGTTGCCCGCATCCGAAACACCAATTGTAGCATTTCACCCGCTACGGGTCTAGGGGACACTCGCTTAGGTGCGGCGGATCACACTCAGGAGACACGTTTCCTTAAAAGTTCACAGGTTTATTGCTCCATAAACCACATTGCAACAGGAACAACAGGTAAACAGTCTTATGTCAGACAGATTATTCCTCAATGTCCATAGTAGAGCTCCGCTCTCTCATGTCTGTGGGCTCACAAACCGTGCTATGTCCAGCACGTAGGCTCTCCAGCCTAAAGATGGTCTCTGTGTGTTGTTCAGGACGTCTGTCCCCACGTGGAACCGTCCAACACACAGGCCACTCTGCAGTGTCCGGCCAGGACACATGAAAGTGTGTCCACCCTGACACACTCCCACACACTCCCTCCATGTGCTACACACACCTCCTTACATAGGTGTAACCACACCCAGGTACCTGTCACATGGCTAGTCAGGTGAGCGTGACATCACCACAGGTCCTTACACACAAAACCATCTTAGGTATTCAGACACACCTCTTTGGGTGGGTTTGTAGGTGACTGAACCCACCCATCTCTCCAATCACCTGGAAGCCTCCCAACGTAAACAAATCCCTCAGCAGTAGATCTGCTTGAGCAAAACATACCCAGGCTTCCATCACAGGGCCCCCCACCTCTGCGATACATACCGTCCATCAATCACACGACCAGTCACTATGCCACAGTACGTAGTATCTATGTAATGTATGTAGTATGTATGTGGTATGTATGTAATGTATGTATGTATGTAGTATGTATGTAATGTATGTAGTATGTATGTAGTATGTATGTATGTAGTATGTATGTTGTATGTATGTATGCATGTATGCATGTAGTATGTATGTACTGTATGTATGTAGCATGTATGTAGCATGTAGTATGTATGTAGTATATATGTAGCATGTATGTAGCATGTATTTAGCATGTAGTATGTATGTAGCATGTATGTAGCATGTATGTAGCATGTATGTAGTATGTATGTAGTATGCATTTAGCATGTATGTAGCATGTATGTAGTATGTATGTAGTATGTATGTAGCATGTATGTAGTATGTATGTAGTATGTATGTAGCATGTATGTAGTATTTTTTTTTACATTAAACACATTAGCCGGATGATGGGACTACTACTGTCCCATCATTGGCTAATGTGCCAATCACTGTCATTGTAGCAGGCATCGTCCGATGGGACTTGTAGTCCCATCGGAAGATGCCTGCACAGACACAAAGACCCTCCGGCAGCCCGCACAGACCCCCCGGCAGGCCGCACAGACCCCCCCGGCAGGCCGCAGACCACCCGGCAGCCCGCACAGACCCCCGGCAGGCACGCACAGACTCCCCACGGTCCCACACAGAGACACGCAGTCTCCGCCCACCCACCGCCCACACTCCATTATAGTGCATTATTGCACTATGGGAACTTCCGATTCCGGTATCCGATATTGCAAAAATATCGAAACTCGGTATCGGAATTCCGATACAGTCAATATCGGCGATACCCGATATTTGCAGTATCGGAATGCTCAACACTATCCGCAAAGCTTCAGCCTGTGTGAATAACACAGAGCCAAGTGAAGCCAAAAGGCATGGCACCCCTCAGTGCAGTCACCCATAGCACCTGGTCTCGGATACGGACAGTCTTGTTTCCCAGCTGCGATCCAGAGAATACCATTTGTTTTCTGTTTGTACGCTGAACATAAAAGAGACTTTGCTTTCAACTTTCCTGTGGTCACTGCCTGTCTGTCACACTGCGCCAACCCTGCTGCCCTACATGGCCAATTCAAAATCTCATGGCTATGTATGTAAAATGGTGTTCGATGAGAACTGTTAGAGTATGTGCACACGTTGCGGATTTCCTGCGGATCCGCAGCGTTTTTTGCGGTGCACAAACGCTGCAGATCCGCAAGTGATTTACAGTCCAATGTAAATCAATGGTAAAAAAAAAAAATGCTGTGCTAATGGTGCTGAAAATTCCGTGCGGAAACGCTGCGGATTTAAAGAAGTAGCATGTCACTTCTTTTTTGTGGAGCTGCAGCGTTTTTGTACTCATTCCATTATAGAAATCCGCAGGGGTAAAAAACCGCAAGAAATCCGCACAAAAAACGCGACAAATCCGCACCTGCGTTTTCTGCCAAGAGAGGCAGAATCCGCACCAGAAATTCCTAAGCCTAATCCGCAACGTGTGCACATAGCCTTAGTGTGTGATTGGTGAGGACATGGTGCAGAAGTGGAGTTTTTCCAAGGATGGGCGGTGGGACTGTGGAAGGTTTGAAGGGTGGAGGCAGAGCTGCAGTGGAGTCTGGGTGGAGTCTCAAGGGGGTCCAAAAATGTTGCCAGTATGGGGTCCTGAAATTCCTGGTAGCAGCCCTGCTCATGATTACGTGATAAGTGCTGGAACTGACAGAGCCCAACCATGTACAGTGAGGGAAAAAGTATTTAGTCAACCATTTTTTGCAAGCTCTCCCACTCAAAAAAATGAGAGAGGCCTGTAATTGACATCATAGGTAGACCACAACTATGAGAGTCAAAATAAGAAAACAAATCCAGAAAATCACCTTGTCTGGTTCAGCAAGATTTATTTTGCAAGTTATGGTGGAAATTAAGTATTTGGTCACCTAAAAACATGCAAGATTTCTGGCTCTCACAGACCTGTAACTTCTTCTTTAAGAGGCTCATCTGTCCTCCACTCATTACCTGTAGTAATGGCACCTGTTTGAACTTATTATGAGTATAAGGCTGAGTTCACACGTAGCAGAATTGCCGCGGAAATTTCCGCGGCAATTCTGCGCCTCCTGCCGAGGGTATATCGCATGCAGAATTTGCATGCATATACCCACAGAAAACTAGCGTTTTGCAAGCATAATTAGCTTGCAGAATGCTAGCGTTTTCCAAGCGATCTGTAGCATCGCTTGGAAAACTGTTTGACAGGTTGGTCACACTTGTCAAACATAGTGTTTGACAAGTGTGACCAACTTTTTACTATAGATGCAGCCTATGCAGCATCTATAGTAAAAGATAGAATGTTAAAAATAATAAAAAAAATAAAAAAAAGGTTATACTCACCTCAGCGGCGTCCGTTCCTAATGCTGTGTTCAGGACCTTCCATTGACGTAGCGGTCACGTGACCGCGGGTCATGTGACCGCGACGTCATCGCAGATCCTTCACACACACCTCGGAAGCCGCTGAGAAGGTCGGGCCGCCAGAGGGTGAGTATATCGCTATTTTTTATTTTAATTCTTTTTTTTTTTACCACTTATATGGTGCCCAGTCCGTGGAGGAGAGTCTCCTCTCCTCCACCCTGGGTACCAACCGCACTTGATCTGCTTACTTCTCGCATGGTGTGCACAGCCCCGTGCGGGAAGTAAGCAGATCAATGCACTCCTATGTGTGCAGAATCGCCGCGATTCCGCAATTTTAATGAACATGCTGCGTTTTTTTCTGGATTGCGATTCCGCTCAGGAAAAAGATGCAGCATGTGCACAAAAAATGCGGATTGCATTCTGTTACATAGGATGCTTAATGTTAGCGTTTTTTTCGCGGTTTTATAGCGTTTTTATAGCGAAAAACCGCGAAAAAAACACAAAAAATCTGCTACGTGTGCACACAGCCTTAAAGACACCTGTCCACAACCTCAGTCACACTCCAAAATCCACTATGGTGAGAACGAAAGAGCTGTCGAAAAACACCAGTAACAAAATTGTAGCCCTGCACCAGGCTGGGAAGACTGAATCTGCAATAGGCAAGCAGCTTGGTGTGATGAAATCAACTGTGGGAGCAATAATAAGAAAATGGAAGAAATACAAGACCACTGATAATCTCCCTCAATCTGGGGCTCCATGCAAGATCTCACCCCATGTGGTCAAAATGATCACAAGAATGGTGAGCAAAAATCCCAGAACCACATACGGTGACCTAGTGAATGACCTGCATAGAACTGGGACCACCGTAACAAAGGCTATCATCAAGGACTCAGATCCTGCAGTGCCAGACATGTGCCCCTGCTTAAGCCAGTACATGTCCAGGCTCGTCTGAAGTTTGCTAGAGAGCATTTGGATTATCCAGAAGAGTATTGGGAGAATGTCATAAGGTCTGATGAAACCAAAGTAGAATTGTTTGGTAGAAACAAAACTCGTCGTGTTTGGAGGAGACAGAATGCTGAGTTGCATCCAAAGAACACCATACCTACTGTGAAGAATGGGAGGTGGTAACATCATGCTTTCGGGCTGTTTCTCTGCAAAGGGACCAGGATGACTGATCCGTGTACATGAAAGAATTAATGAATCGTGAGATTTTGAGTGCAAACCTCCTTCCATCAGCAAGGGCATTGAAGATGAAACGTGGATGGTCTTTCAGCATGATAATGATCCCAAGCACACCACCAGGGCAATGAAGGAGTGGCTTTGTAAGAAGCATATGAAGGTTCTGGAGTGGCCTAGCCAGTCTCCAGATCTCAGCCCCATAGAAAAAATTTGGATTGAGTTGAAATTCTGTGTTACCCACCGACAGGCCCAAAACATCACTGCTCTAGAGGAGATCTGCATGGAGGAATGGGCCAACATACCACCAACAGTGTATGCCAACCTTGTGAAGACTTACAGAAAACGTTTGACTTCTGTCATTGCCAACAAAGGATATATAACAAAATATTGAGATGAACTTTTGTTAATGACCAAATACTTATTTTCCACCATAATTTGCAAAATAAATCTTGCCAAATCAGACAAGGTGATTTTCTAAATTTGTTTTCTCATTTTGACTCTTACAGTTGTGGTCTACCTATGATGTCAATTACAGACCTCTCTCATCTTTTTAAGGGGGAGAACTTGCACAATTGGTGGCTGACTAAATACTTTTTTTGCTCCACTGTATATATTACATTAAATTCTATGCCTGGTATCTGTATCATCTGATATCTACTTTTTTAATTGTCTATGGAACTCAAAGAAATAGCCGAGCGCAGAGCTCAGCAGCTCTTTAGATATGAATAGAGCAGAGGCCAAGTATGTACAACGAAACTGCAGTGCCCTGTTCTCAGAATCTTTGGGGGGCCCAATGGTCGAATCCCCAGTGATCAGCAAGTTATCCCCGATCCAATGGATTGGGAATAACTTGTTTATTTGGTGAATAACCCTTTAAAGAGTCAGGCTGATTCACTTATTCTTTACAATTACAGTATCATACATGAACCAAAAACAAATATGTTCACACACATATGCATATACCGAACATGCATACACACATACCATACAAACATACACACAGATACACATATACCATACACATATACCGTGCACACACACACACATACAGATACACACACACATATACTGGACGTAAATACATACACACACATAAGTTGGATCGCCCCCATGGGGCCGTGGGGTACTCGGTACTTGGTCCTTCGGTTCACAGGGGGATGTAACGGTGGCTGACCCGGTCCGTGGCCCTGGGACGTCCGTGCAAAAGGGAAAGGTCTTTAAGGGGAATGTTCGTGACACCACCTGTGGTATTCGGTCAGGGTGACCGAGGCTGCTTTAAGGGGTCCGCTGGGGAGATGTTATGCTAGCAAGATGGTATACCTTCCCACAGGTGAAGTATATCCCAAGGGCTTCCCAGTGTGTAGATGGTGGATGGTGAGAGGCGCAGAGAAGAACGAGGATACAAGGTTGCAGTCTCTTTACCTTTACTGAAGACTTCAGCATCCACAGTCCAGAGCACCAGACCACAGGGCAGGCAGAGTCCGGCTGGTTTGGAGGCAAGTCCAGAGTCCCCTTGTCCAGGTGGAATCAGTAGCCTTCCTCTAGCGCTGCAGTTTAGTCCCTTACTGCTAAGCTTCTCATAAGGTCCTCACAACTGTTGTAGATGTTATGTCTCTCTCTCTCTCTGTCCCCCGGATAGGATAAGACAAACCCATATGACCGGTGGCTTGAGGTGGTTTATAGGGACTCTATCATGCCCCAGCCTCTAAGGGGTGCCACCTTGACTCTTGGGCATAGGGCGGACAGGTAACGTGAAATTAGCTATCCTGCCGGTCTCTGGAGCAAGGCATAAAGAGTCGTTGCTCCCTCGGTGTTCCAGCTACCGGGATCCTGCGCCTCAGAAGGAGGCAGCCTGTGTAGGGCTGGTCCACTTTTGGTATCCACTCCTTTGCTATGACTTCTTTGCACGCTCGCTGCAATACAGTTCTGCCTTCAATGTCTCTTTCTAGGAGCTGCAGCTCTGAGGGCATTCACAGCTCTGTGTCCTTCCTCCTTGATCTCTGACAGGATCCCACCCCTGCCAGGGCCCAACTACCTGAGCGAAGCTCAGCCAGCAACTCACTAACTTTCCCTACAGGTCACCAGTTTTATCAATGTGGAGAGTGACCTAATAAATAGGAGCAAAAGCTCCCCCTGGTGGCCTGGAGTGTGAAATGTGTTGCATGTTTGTGATACCTGGATGCAGTTGTCCTTCTTTGCCTCCAAACGTAACACCACTCTCCTCTAGAGGAAAATTACATTACTGCAATGACCAGGACTGTGGGGCGCTGCACTCCCCCCCATTAAATCCAGTACTCCAGGACTGGGAAAAGAAAACAACAATACATTAGCAAAAAGACATACACATTTTTAAATGCAATGGAACAAGTTCATATAACTGATGCTTCCCTTTATGGGAGGTGAGGACTCTTAAACGTTGCATAACAAAACATATTTACATTGTGAGCGCACTATCTGGTCATAAAACAATATAACTGTAAACTAGCTATGAAACACAAATACCCTCTACGGGTATACTATCACTTAAGTGCAAATCAAGCATTTTTCTTTATTCAAGTGCAAATCACTATCTGATTATTTCTACTCTTCTTTAAGTGCTGGACAGTCTATCAACCCCCATGGGCTCACTGCATTTTCCTTCAATTTATTCTCTTTATTTTATTCAAAAGTGCATCAAGATATCAATACTCACTGTCGGCTATACTGAAACATTATTTTAACTAGATTCAAATGTTAGCTTTCACTACTATATTAACTCTTTACTATACTCTCTCAAGTGCAACAATTAAACATTCCCTTTAAGGGCGAACTCAAGTCTCTTCTGAGGTAGTGCAAAATATTAATACTGTAACAACAGGAACGATGCGAGGGACCCGTTATCAACCCCCAACGATGGTCTTGGGTGAGCTACAAGGCATGTATCCAGACCCGGAATTCTGCCACACCAACGAGTTTTTCTTCAGGTCTCTGAAAAACAAAGCAGTTCTCACAACAAGATTAGCGGCAGTCTCTTTTAGAAGCAGTCTCTTTAAAAGCTTCTTTTTGTAAAACCAGTAGGAAGCACCTTTAAGAACGTGCAAACTATTTACAAACAAAGTTCCGATCATGCACAGTTCATGATTCTGCAGTTCTGTTTAAACAATTTTGTGCAAACTGGTGCAAACTCCTAGGATCCTCCTGAAACTGAGGACCCCTTTAACCCCTTTACCCCAAAGCGTGGTTTGCACGTTAATGACCAGACCAATTTTTACAATTCTGACCACTGTCCATTTATGAGGTTATAACTCTGGAACGCTTAAACTGATCTTGGCGATTCTGACAATGTTTTCTCGAGACATATTGTACTTCATGATAGTGGTAAAATTTCTTCGATATAACTTGCGTTTATTTGTGAAAAAAATGGAAATTTGGCGAAAATTTTGAAAATTTCACAATTTTCCAACTTTGAATTTTTATGCCCTTAAATCACAGAGATATGTCACACAAAATACTTAATAGGTAACATTTCCCACATGTCTACTTTACATCAGCACAATTTAGGAACCAAAATTTTTTTTTGTTAGGGAGTTATAAGGGTTAAAAGTTGACCAGCAATTTCTCATTTTTACAACACCATTTTTATTAGGGACCACATCTCATTTGAAGTAATTTTGAGGGGTCTATATGATAGAAAATACCAAGTGTGACACCATTCTAAAAACTGCACCCCTCAAGGTGCTCAAAACCACATTCAAGAAGTTTATTAACCCTTCAGGTGTTTCACAGGAATTTTTGGAATGTTTAAATAAAAATTAACATTTAACTTTTTTTTACACAAAATTTATTTCAGCTCCAATTTGTTTTATTTTACCAAGGGTATCAGGAGAAAATGGACCCCAAAAGTTGTTGTACAATTTGTGCTGAGTACGCTGATACCCCATATGTAGGGGTAAACCACTGTTTGGGCGCATGGCAAAGCTCGGAAGGGAAGGAGCGCAATTTGACTTTTCAATGCAAAATTGACTGGAATTGAGATGGAACGCCATGTTGCGTTTGGAGAGCCCCTGATGTGCCTAAACATTGAAACCCCCCAGAAGTGACACCATTTTGGAAAGTAGACCCCCTAAGGAACTTATCTAGATGTGTGGTGAGCACTTTGACTCACCAAGTGCTTCACAGAAGTTTATAATGCAGAGCCGTAAAAATAAAAAATCATATTTTTTCACAAAAATGATCTTTTCGCCCCCAATTTTTTATTTTCCCAAGGGTAAGAGAAGAAATTGGACCCAAAAGGTGTTGTGCAATTTGTCCTGAGTACGCCGATACCCCATATGTGGGGGTAAACCACTGTTTGGGCACATAGCAGAGCTCGGAAGGGAAGGAGCACAATTTGACTTTTCAATGCAAAATTGACTGGAATTAAGATGGGATGCCATGTTGCATTTGGAGAGCCCCTGATGTGCCTAAACATTGAAACCCCCCACAAGTGACACCATTTTGGAAAGTAGACCCCCTAAGGAACTTATCTAGATGTGTGGTGAGCACTTTGACCCACCAAGTGCTTCACAGAAGTTTATAATGCAGAGCCGTAAAAATAAAAAATCATATTTTTTCACAAAAATGATTTTTTCGCCCCCAATTTTTCATTTTTCCAAGGGTAAGAGAAGAAATTGGACCCCAAAAGTTGTTGTGCAATTTGTCCTGAGTATGCTGATACTCGATATGTGGGGTAAACGACTGTTTGGGCGCATGGCAGAGCTCGGAAGGGAAGGAGCGCCATTTGACTTTTCAATGCAAAATTGACTGGAATTGAGATGGGACACCATGTTGCGTTTGGAGAGCCCCTGATGTGCCTAAACATTAAACCCCCCCACAAGTGACACCATTTTGGAAAGTAGACCCCGAAGGAACTTATCTAGATGTGTTTTGAGAGCTTTGATCCCCCAAGTGTTTCACTACAGTTTATAACGCAGAGCCGTGAAAATAAAAACTCTTTTTTTTTCGCGAAAATGATTTTTTAGCCCTCAGTTTTGTATTTTCACAAGGGTAACAGGATAAATTGGACGCCAAAAGTTGTTGTCCAATTTGTCCTGAGTACGCTGATACCCCATATGTGGGGGGAACCACTGTTTGGGTGCATGGCAGAGCTCGGAAGGGAGGGAGCACCATTTGGAATGCAAACTTAGATGGATTGGTCTGCAGGCATCACGTTGCATTTGCAGAGCCCCTGATGTACCCAAACAGTAGAAACCCCCCACAAGTGACCCCATATTGGAAACTAGACCTCCAAAGGAACTTATCTAGATGTGTTGCGAGAACTTTGAACCCCCAAGTGTTTCACTACAGTTTACAACGCAGAGCCGTGAAAATAAAAAATCCTATTTTTTCCCACAAAAATGATTTTTAGCCCCCCAAATTTATATTTTCCCAAGGGTAACAAGAGAACTTGGACCCCAGAAGTTGTTTTACAATTTGTCCCGAGTACGCTGATGCCCCATATGTTGGGGTAAACCCCTGTTTGGGCACACAGGAAAGCTTGGAAGGGAAGGAGCACTGTTTTACTTTTTCAATGCAGAGTTGGCTGGAATTGAGATCGGACGACATGTCGCGTTTGGAGAGCCCCTGATGTGCCTAAACAGTGGAAACTCCCCAATTCTAACTGAAACCCTAATCCAAACACACCCCTAACCCTAATCCCAACGGTAACCCTAACCATACCCCTAACCCTGACACACCCCTAACTCTAATCCCAACCCTAATCCCAACCGTAAATGTAATCCAAACCCTAACCCTAACTTTAGCCCCAACCCTAACCCTAACTTTAGCCCCAACCCTAGCCCCAACCCTAACCCTAACCCTAGCCTTAACCCTAGCCCTAACCCTAGCCCTAACCCTAGCCCTAACCCTAACCCTAGCCCTAACCCTAGCCCTAACCCTAACCCTAGCCCTAACCCTAGCCCTAACCCTAGCCCTAACCCTAATGGGAAAATGGAAATAAATACATTTTTTTAATTTTATTATTTTTCCCTAACTAAGGGGGTGATGAAGGGAGGTTTGATTTACTTTTATAGCATTTTTTATAGCGGATTTTTATGATTGGCAGCCGTCACACACTAAAAGACGCTTTTTATAGCAAAAAAGTTTTTGCGTCTCCACATTTTGAGACCTATAATTTTTCCATATTTTGGTCCACAGAGTCATGGGAGGTCTTGTTTTTTGTGGGACGAGTTGTCGTTTTTATTGGTAACATTTTTGGACATGTGACAGTTTTTTGTCGCTTTTTATTCCGATTTTTGTGAGGCAGAATGACAAAAAACCAGCTATTCATGAATTTCTTTTGGGGAAGGCGTTTATATCGTTCCACGTTTGGTAAAATTGATAAAGCAGTTTTATTCTTCGGGTCAGTACGATTACAGCGATACCTCATTTATATCATTTTTTTATGTTTTGGCGCTTTTATACGATAAAAACTATTTTATAGAATAAATACTTATTTTGGCATCGCTTTATTCTGAGGACTATAACTTTTATATTTTTTCTTTGATGACGCTGTATGGTAGCTCGTTTTTTGCGGGACAAGATGACATTTTCAGCGGTACCATGGTTATTTATATCCGTCTTTTTGATCGCGTGTTATTCCACTTTTTGTTCGGCGGTATGATAATAAAGCGTTGTTTTTTGCCTCGTTTTTTTTTTTTCCTACGGTGTTCACTGAAGAGGTTAACTAGTGGGACAGTTTTATAGGTTGGGTCGTTATAGACACGGCGATACTAAATATGTGTACTTTTATTGTTTTTTTATTGTTTAGATAAAGAAATGTATTTATGGGAATAATATTTTTTTTTCTTTATTTAGGAATTTATTTTATTTTATTTTTACACTTGTGGAAATTTTTTTTTTTTACATTTTTACTTTGTCCCAGGGGGGGACTTCACAGATCGCTGATCTGACAGTTTGCACAGCACTCTGTCAGATCGGCGATCTGACTTACAGAGCTGCAGGCTTACCAAGCGCTTGCTCTAAGCAGGCACTCGGTAAGCCACCTCCCTCCCTGCAGGACCCGGATGCCGCGGCCATTTTGGATCCGGGGACTGCAGGGAGAGGAGGGAAGAGACCCTCGGAGCAACGCGATCACATCGGGTTGCTCCGGGGGTCTCAGGGAAGCACGCAGGGAGCCCCCTCCCTGCGCGATGCTTCCCTGTACCGCCGGCACACCGCGATCATGTTTGATCGCGGTGTGCCGGGGGTTAATGTGCCGGGGCGGTCCGTGACTGCTCCTGGCACATAGTGCCGGATGTCAGCTGCGATAGTCAGCTGACACCCGGCCGCGATCGGCCCCGTGAGCGCGGCCGATCGCACTGGACGTACTATCCCGTCGGTGGTCATACGGGCCCACCCCACCTCAACGGGATAGTACGTCCAATGTCAGAAAGGGGTTAAGAAATACCCTGGCCGGGTTCAATAAACTTTAACAGCAGCAAAAAGAGTTAAATAACTATGTACAGTCAGTTCAAGATTTTTGAATTATTGAAACAGTTCCGGAGGTAGCACTGGTGGAGGCAATCCCCTCGGGTACTCTGAATGGGAGTCTGCGTACTCACAGTCCTCTGTTCCACTAGAGCACCGGCACATCTGGAGCACAGAACAACGGGTGCTCTGTCATGGGCAGCTGTGTCTCTCACCTTGTCAGATGAGGACAGTGTTGGGCCATATGGAACCTCCGGTGGCGACGGCTCTGAGTCTCTAGATGGCGGTCTCCCCTCATTCAGTTTGTGCTTGTGCACGTGGAGAGCATACCGTCCCTTGTCTCCCCAATGTCTGGAGTAGGTGACGCAGTCACCAGGGTAGAGGTCCCTACCAGGGTGGCCCTCCATCAAGTGCGCCTCCACATCCTGTCTGTTTACAAAGACCTCGGGGTAAATGTCCGGTTCCTTAATGAACCCCCAGCCGGCATCGAGGCGAAACACCACCACGGTCCCGGACCTCCGCGGGCGAGGGTCTCCACGGTCTATCTTTCTGGCCCGGGCCTTGGCTCGCAGATCCTTTTCATGCGCGGCCTTCCGCTTGAGCTTCTCCTCCCGCTCACTCTGCTCTCACTGTAAGGCGCCTGCTGCCGGCCAGCAACTCACTAACTTTCGCTACAGGTCACCAGTTTTACCAATGTGGGGATTGACCTAATAAATAGGAGCAAGAGCTCCCCCTGGTGGCCTGGAGTGTGAAATGTGTTGCATACTTGTGATACCTGGATGCAGTTGTCCTTCTTTGCCTCCAAACGTAACACCACTCTCCCCTGGAGGAAAATGACATTACTGCAATGACCAGGACCTTGGGGCGCTACAATACCATACATACATACACACATACCTACACTTACAGTATACCGTACATACACACATACCCACACATATACCGTACATACATACACACAGATACACCTACACATACCATTCATACAAACACATATGAATAAACATGAACCCAGATGAGATGCATAGGGTGTGTGGAAGACCACCACCAATGTGTGCATAAGGACCATATGACCTAGAATACTCATTCCATGCAACTGTATAAAAAACTGGAGGAAAAGGAGTTGTGAGTGAACATGCAGAAGTTTAATAAATGTATATATTAAAAAGACAACTGTTGGTACAACAAGTATATAAAACAGGAGAAAGTCATTGTAACAACTCTGATACAGTAAGAAATAGATATATCACAGTAAAAAGGAAAGTCATACAGTACCCATATAATGTAAGCTATGTATAAGGATCAAGTAAACATAGTAGTATATAAGCGCTGTGAGGATATAGCCACGTACTAAAGACTATAGGACAAATCAACGTAGAGCCCACAGCTCTAAGAGATAGAGACTTTTTCCAGCACGGACCACTGGTTGCGTCGATATTGTGTTTTATTAGATATTTTCTTGCTGTATTTTATTAGTAATTTGCTTGCTCGTCAGTTCATCCTCAGGAATCAATGTTTCCATTCAGTGATAGTAAGCAGAGGAAGACAAGCAGGCTAGATCTTATGTAAACCTAAGCCCAGACAGATTACTAAGGCCATGTGCACACGTTCATTTTTTTTTGCGTTTTTTTCGCTATAAAAACGTGATAAAAACGAGAAAAAAACGCCAAAAAACCGCTTACATATGCCTCCCATTATTTTAAGTGTATTCCGCATTTCTTGTGCAAATGTTGCACTTTTTTCCGCGAAAAAATCGCATCGCGGAAAAAAAAGCAACATGTTCATTAAATTTGCGGAATTGTGGGGATTCCGCACACCTAGGAATGCATTGATCTGCTTACTTTCCGCATGTGGCTGTGCCCACCATGCGGGAAGTAAGCAGATCATGTGCGGTTGGTACCCAGGGTGGAGGAGAGGAGACTCTCCTCCACGGACTGGGCACCGTATAATTGGTAAAAAAAAAGAATTCAAATAAAAAATAGTCATATACTCACCTTCGATGGCCCCCGGAGTCTTCCCGCCTCTCAGCGGTGCATGCTGCCGCTTCCGTTCCTATAGATGGTGTGGTGAAGGACCTGCGATGACGTCGCGGTCACGTGACCGGGACGTCATCGAAGGTCCTGCACCACACCATCTATTGGAACGGACGCCGCTGAGGAGATCGGCTGTCTGCAGAGGGTGAGTATAACCATTTTTTTTTTTTATTATTATTATTTTTAACATGATATCTTTTTACTATTGATGCTGCATAAGCAGCATCTATAGTAAAAAGTTGGTCACACTTGTCAAACAGTATGTTTGACAAGTGTGACCAACCTGTCAGTCAGTTTTCCAAGCGATGCTACAGATCGCTTGGAAAACTTTAGCATTCTGCAAGCTAATTTCGCTTGCAAAATGCTAAAAAAAACGCGAAAAAAAGGGGAAAAAACGCGAAAAAAAAAAATGCCGATTTCTTGCAGAAAATTTCCCGTTTTCTTCAGGAAATTTCTGCAAGAAATCCTGACATGTGCACATACCCTAAGGCCATGTGCACACGTTGCGGATTTCTTGCAGAAATTTCCTGAAGAAAACCGGAAATTTTCTGCAAGAAATCCGCATTTTTTTTTTTGCGTTTTTTTTCCGTTTTTTTCGCATTTTTTTAGCATTCTGCAAGCGTAATTAGCTTGCAGAATGCTAAAGTTTTCCAAGCGATCTGTAGCATCGCTTGGAAAACTGACTGACAAGTTGGTCACACTTGTCAAACATACTGTTTGACAAGTGTGACCAACTTTTTACTATAGATGCAGCTTATGCAGCATCTATAGTAAAAGATAGAATGTTTAAAAATAATAAAAAAAATAAAAAAATGCTTATACTCACCCAGACATCTCATCAGCGGCGTCCGTTCGTCTTCCTATAGCTGGTCTGCGCGCACAGGGCCTTCCGTGACGTCACGGTCACGTGAGCGGTCACATGACCGCTCACGACCAATCACAGGACAGTGACGTCATCGGCAAGGTCCTTCGCCGCACATCAGCTACAGGAACCGAACGGCAGCGTGCAGCGGTGAGGCGGGAACACTGCGCGGGACATCGAGGGTGAGTATAGGACTATTTTTTATTTTATTTCTTATTTTTTGACCACTTATATGGTGCCCAGTGCGTGGAGGAGAGTCTCCTCTCCTCCACCCTGGGTACCAACCGCACATAATCTGCTTACTTCCCGCATGGTGTGCACAGCCCCGTGCGGGAAGTAAGCAGATCAATGGACTCCTAGGTGTGCGGAATCCCTGCAATTCCGCATTTTTAATGAACATGTTGCTTTTTTTTCCGCTATGCGATTTTTTCGCGGAAAAAAAGGCTACATTTGCACAAAAAATGCGGAATACCTTGTAAATAATAGGAGGCATAGGTTAGCGGTTTTTTCGCGTTTTTATCACGTTTTTATAGCGAAAAAACGTGAAAAAAACGCTAAAAATCCTGAACGTGTGCACATGGCCTAAAAGTAAATGTAAAGCAATCCTCATATCAATTCATTGTTCTTCCAGCCTAGGCCCATTGTGTGGATGTAGATAGTAGACCTAGGGGAGCTGTCACCACAGGGGGTCTCGCATGCAGTCCAGGTGATGGAATATGCTTCATTCTGTGAGCTAAAGAAAAATGTTTAATGGGGAGGGAGAAAGAGACACATGGGTTGATTCAGGCAGTTGTTGGAGTGACTTCGAAGGGAGAGGATCCAAGCTGGGATGGATGGATGATCTGTGGAGTTTTGGAGATTGCTTGTTGACTGGAGGGGGATCCAAGAGCTATGGTCCATCGTTTGGAGGAACATAGGCTGTGACTGCACACTATACGGCTGGGGTCACACATGCGTGTTTTACGTGCGTAAGAGCGCAAAAACTACGTACGTAAAACTCGCATTACATACGGCACAATGCTTCTCAATGGGGCTGCTCCTATTAGCCGTATATTACGGTTCAGTATTATACGGCGTTCTACGGCCGTACAAAATCGCAGCATGCTGCGTTTGTCAGCGTATTGCGCAAATAATACGCCAATGAAAGTCTATGGGGGCGAGAAAAATACGGATTCCACACGGACCAGCAGTGTGACTTGCGAGAAATACGCAGCGCTGTTAGTGAAAAGTCGGTAATTCAATTGCCGGCTTCTCATTTCTCCTGCACAAACCCGACAGGATATGAGACATGATTACATACAGTAAACCATCTCATATCCCCATTTTTTTGCATATTCCACACTACTAATGTTAGTAGTGTGTATGTGCAAAATTTCAGCGCTGTAGCTGCTGAAATAAAGGGTTAAATGGCGGAAAAAATTGGCGTGGGCTCCCGCGCAATTTTCTCCGCCAGAGCGGTAAAGCCAGTGACTGAGGGCAGATATTAATAGCCAGGAGAGAGTCCATGGTTATTGGCCCCCCCGTGGCTAAAAACATCTGCCCCCAGCCACCCCAGAAAAGGCACATCTGGAAGATGCGCCTATTCTGGCACTTGGCCACTCTCTTCCCACTCCCTGTAGCGGTGGGATATGGGGTAATGAAGGGTTAATGCCACCTTGCTATTGGAAGGTGACATTAAGTCAGATTAATGATGGAGAGGCGTCAATTATGACACCTATCCATTATTAATCCAATTGTAGGAAAGGGTTAAAAAACACACACACACATGATTGAAAAGTATTTTAATGAAATAAACACAACGGTTGTTGTAATAATTTATTGTTCTCTCAAATCCATTTGCAGTCCCTCGCTTGGCAACATAATAAACGCACAAGATACATACCTTCTGATGTACTGTCAGGTCCAACGATGTAATCCATCTGAAGGGGTTAACTAATATTACAGGCAGGAGCCCTGCTAATGCAGCTGTGCTCCGTGCCTGTAATCCCCGGCGAATGAATGAAATGTAGGTCATTGACCTACATTTCATTCATTCGCGGTGATGCGCCCCCTGGTGGATGTCCTCATATGACCTGGAGCGTGGGAAAAAGTTCCCAGGCTGCAGTTCATGAGAACATCCACCAGAGGGCGCCTCACCGCGAATGAATGAAATGTAGGTCAATGACCTACATTTCATTCATTCGCCAGGGATTACAGGCACGGAGCACAGCTGCATTTAGCAGGGCTCCTGCCTGTAATATTAGTTAACCCCTTCAGATGGATTACATCGTTGGACCTGACAGTACATCAGAAGGTATGTATCTTGTGCGTTTATTATGTTGCCAAGCGAGGGACTGCAAATGGATTTGAGAGAACAATAAATTATTACAACAACCGCTGTGTTTATTTCATTAAAATACTTTTCAATCATGTGTGTGTGTTTTTTAACCCTTTCCTACAATTGGATTAATAATGGAGAGGTGTCATAATTGACGCCTCTCCATTATTAATCTGGCTTAATGTCACCTTTCAATAGCAAGGTGGCATTAACCCTTCATTACCCCATATCCCACCGCTACAGGGAGTGGGAAGAGAGTGGCCAAGTGCCAGAATAGGCACATCTTCCAGATGTGCCTTTTCTGGGGTGGCTGGGGGCAGATGTTTTTAGCCACGGGGGGGCCAATAACCATGGACCCTCTCCTGGCTATTAATATCTGCCCTCAGTCACTGGCTTTACCGCTCTGGCGGAGAAAATTGTGCGGGAGCCCACGCCAATTTTTTCCGCCATTTAACCCTTTATTTCAGCAGCTACAGCGCTGAAATTTTGCACATACACACTACTAACACTAGTAGTGTGGAATATGCAAAAAAAGGGGGATATGAGATGGTTTACTGTATGTAAACCATGTCTCATATCCTGTCGGGTTTGTGCAGGAGAAATGAAAAGCCGGCAATTGAATTACCGGCTGTTCACAGATATCGCGCTGAATGAAATCTAAATACAGAATATATATATATATATATGTGTCACAATGACATATATATATATATATATACTGTATATATGTTTTCCCGAACATTTGAGCACATAAATCCATTAGATGTCGGTTTTGCAAGCCTGCGCGAAAATCTCGCAGTACGGATGCCATACGGATTACATACGGAGGATGCCATGCGCAAAATACGCTGACACACCCTGACTACGGATCACTATTTTGGGAACATTTCTCCGTATTACGGCCGTAGTACGGACGTATAATACGTGGCGTATTGTCTTACGCCATGTGTGACCCCAGCCTACCGGTTGGAGATACCAAAAGCTGTGGGCCAGCCAAAAGTTGTGAGACAGTGGGTATCGCTTGGTATGGAGCCAGTGGAACTACTGATCTCAGATTGGGAACTTGTGGACTGAGGACATTGTATGTTGGCCATCTACCTGGATTTGTTGTAAAACCATGGATGTATGCAATAAAAATAGTTGCATCGTTAACCTGCCCCGGTGATTTTTATAACTTACAATCTCAGATATTCACAAGCGCTATAATGGGATAAGCCTCTTACTCGCCAGGTGAGGGAGGATTCAGGCTGGAGCAAGGCAAAGGAAGGACCCCAATGCACCTTTTGCGTGTGTAGTACGTTGCTTTTTCAAGGGGATATGTGCGGGTAGCCAGAGGGGACCTTGATATTGCACACCGCGTCTACTGCACCCAGCAAAAGTACCTCGTCTGTCTTGCCCAAATGCACATGCGCTGGAGAAATGTGTATCATGGAGCTCCTGGTCATGCGCAGATGGCATTGAAACAAAAGGACACCAGCCGGGCCATAGCAGCGCGACGCTCATGCGCACTGCGACTGCAGGTAAAAGCAGTGGGACTCATGGGCATATGTCAAATTACAATACATTGAGCAATAAAGGAACAGGTGACATTAATTCCAAAATAACAGAAAGAACATGATGGAAAATAGACAATATATATTCCTGTACAGTGAATGATGGTTCAGCGCAGTTAAACAGGATCCATCAGAAAGTTTTCAGCTCCAGTCCGCTGAAGAAGGTGCTCAATGAGGGAGGAAGCAACCAAGGTCAATCATGGCATC
This sequence comes from Ranitomeya variabilis, assembly GCF_051348905.1. Classification (NCBI taxonomy): domain Eukaryota; kingdom Metazoa; phylum Chordata; class Amphibia; order Anura; family Dendrobatidae; genus Ranitomeya; species Ranitomeya variabilis. The sequence continues at coordinate 855,469,882 of NC_135233.1, read as the reverse complement.
ACAATTAAGGGAGATTCTAAAAATGAATAAAACAAATACATGAACATCCATATATAATAAAAAAGGCAACAAGACCTTAAACAGTAAAATGGGAGCAGACATAAGACAGCAAGAATATGACTATTTATAGAAATAAGAAAAAACATAAAGACTCCTTTAAGTCATCTGGCTTCAATATGCCCAGAGTGGTGATCCACTTGACAGGATCCCGCCCCCCCATGTCAGTTTAAATGGTGTCAATGCCCCTGACCATGAATGGTCTTGAGTCACGGTCATGATGGTTCTTGAAGTGCTGTGGGATAATTTTGAGCTCAGAAAGATCGGCCACTGTCTTGGCAGCGCAATGTCCCGCACATGCTCCCAAACACGTACCTTGAGTTCTCTCGATGTGATGCCTATATAGATCAGTGGGCAACTATATGTGGCAAAGTAAATAACATTTGAGCTGCTACAAGAAATATAATGCCTGACCTGATATTGTTTATGGCCATTTACCGGGTAGAACATGGAGCTGTGGAGGACATTGGCGCAGGCAAGACAGTGGCCGCAAGGGAAGGATCCCAGAGTTGGTCACCTTGACCCAAACAGATTAGATTTGGCTGGTATATAGTAAGTTCTTATCAGGAGATCACTTAGATTTTTTGATCTCCTGGAGGTCATCAGGGGAAAGACACCCAGAGAGGGTCCCGTGGAGGGCTCCGTTTGAAAAATTGCCCAGAGTTTGGTGAATATGTCACACATGCTTGTTCACTCATGATTGTAGGTGGATATAAAGCAGATTTTTTTCATTGCTCGACATAGATTTCTTTTGATATAGGTGGTAATTCTAAGATGTATGTCGTCAGGGGTGGATTAAGGGTAGCCAGGGCCCCGGGCTGTTCAGACACTGTGGGCCCCCCCCGGTCATGTGACGGGGGTCATGTGACGGGGGTCATGTTAAGGGGGGTCATGTTATACCTGAACCAGATTATTCCAGAAAAATGGCCGGGCCCTACTCTACTGTAACCTATTAAATATTTGTTAAAATCTGCAATACAATTTAGGTATATTTTGACCAATAATATCACATACAAGGAACAAATACCACCACGCCATGACCAGACCACAAATTACAACCAGTGATCGAATAATATCACATACAAGGAACAAATACCACCGCACCATGGCAAGACCGCATATTACAACCACTTGGTGACCAAATAGCACATTCAAGGGACAAATACCACAACACCATTTCCAGACCACATATTACGACCACATAGTGACTGAATACTACAATACTGATCAGTAATTAAAAAACAAAACACAATACTATCACCATAAGTGCCAGTATTCACAGGAGATCTGTACTTAGTATGCAGTGTCTGTGTAGAGGTAATACAGAGATCACTGGTGACATTATACACAGGAGCTCTGTATATAATGTATAGGTAATACAGTGATCACTGGTGACATTGTGCACAGGACCTCTGTATATAGTATACAGTGTATAGTGTCAGTGTATAGGTAACACTGACTCACCAGTGACGTCTCTAGGTGAAGTCCTTCATCTTTCATCAGCACAGACCGCCATCATTTCTTCCAGCTAGGACTCGTTTCTGCAGGAAATAACACAGTTATCTCGAGCTCTGCTTGCAGAACACATTACTTAATTTTTCACAACTTCTACATTACACCACATGGAGAAAAAAAGGCGATATAGTGTCACTCTGCACAGTAACAGGACCGCCCCCGCCATTTAAAACAGTATACTCAAAAAATAAAATAAATACATCACTGCAGTAATAATATCCCTTAATCAGCCCCTATGGTAATAATATTCCCCACCCTGGCCCCATGTGTCTCATTCCTGGCTCCAGCCATATGTTCTCCCATCCTGCACTCATGAGTATCCATTCTATACCATATGATCTCCCCATCCTGCCCCATCTGTCTTCATCGTATCCATCCTGCCCCATGATCCAATCCTGCCCCATGTCTTTCATTCTGCCCAGTGTCTCCATTCTGCCCATGCCTCCAGTCCTGCCCCCAGTGTGTCCAGCAATCTGCCCCAGTGTGTCCAGCATATTACCCCCAGTGTGTCTAGCATATTACCCCCAGTGTGTCCAGCAATCTGCCCCAGTATGTCCAGCATATTGCCCCAGTGTCCAGCAATCTGCCCCAGTGTGTCCAGCATTGCCCCCAGACAGTGTCTCCAGCAATCTGCCCCAGTGTCTGACTCCAGCATATTGCCCCCAGTGTGTCCAGCATTGCCCCCAGTGTGTCCAGCAATCTTCCCCAGTGTGTCCAGCAATCTGCCCCAGTATGTCCAGCATTGCCGTCAGTGTGTCCAGCAATCTGCCAGTGTCTCCAGCATTGTTCCAGTGTCTCCAGCATTGCCACAGTGTCTCCAGTAGGGTTGAGCGAAACGGGTCGATCATTTTCAAAAGTCGCCGACTTTTGGCTAAGTCGGCGTCTCATGAAACCCGATCCGACCCCTGTGCTTGTCGGCCATGCGGTACGCGACTTTCGCGCCAAAGTCGCGTTTCAATGACGCGAAAAGCGCCATTTCTCAGCCAATGAAGGTGAACGCAGAGTGTGGGCAGCGTGATGACATAGATCCTGGTCCCCACCATCTTAGAGAAGGGCATTGCAGTGATTGGCTTGCTGTCTGCGGCGTCACAGGGGCTATAAAGGGGCGTTCCCGCCGACCGCCATCTTACTGCTGCTGATCTGAGCTTAGGGACAGGTTGCTGCCGCTTCATCAGAAGCAGGGAGAGCGTTAGGCAGGGTCCACTAACCACCAAACCGCTTGTGCTGCAGCGATTTCCACTGTCCAACACCACCTTCGGTGTGCAGGGACTGTGGAAGCTATTTTTTTTTTTTTTTCCCCTCAGCGCTGTAGCTCATTGGGCTGCCCTAGAAGGCTCCGTGATAGCTGTATTGCTGTGTGTACGCCACTGTGGAAACCAACTGCTTTTTTCAAAGCACATATCCTCTTGTTCCTTCCTTTCTGCACAGCTATCTTTTCTGTTTTTCCACACTTTTTATTTAATTTGTGCATCAGTCCACTCCTATTGCTGCCTGCCATACCTGGCTTACATTACTGCAGGGAGATAGTAATTGTAGGACAGTTTTTTTTTTTTTTTTGTTTTGTTTTTTTGTGGGAGATTAAGATTGGCATTTCTGCTACAGTGCCATCCCTGTGTGTGCCATCTCTCACTGAGTGGGCCATAGAAAGCCTATTTATTTTTTCCGTGATTTGTGTTCTAAAATCTACCTCAACACAAAAACAGTACATCAATCAGTGGGAGAAAAATATTGGCCTCAGTCAGGGCTTGTGTGCCACTGCTGTGTGTGCTATCTCTCATTCAGTGGGCTATAGCAAGCCTATTTTTTTTTTTTTTTTTTAATATTATTTGGTTTCTAATTCTCCCTGAAAAAAAAAAAAAAAACCTAAAAAAACAGTGGGAGAATAATATTGCCCTTTCAGCTTGTGTGCCAGTCTTGACTCCTGGGTGTGCCACCTCTCTCCCTCTCATTCAGTGGGCCATAGAAAGCCTATTTATTTTTTTTTTTAAATATTATTGGGTTTCTAAAGTCTCCCTGAAAATAAAAAAAAAAATACATAAAAAAACAGTGGGAGAGTAATATTGCCATTTCAGCTTGTGTGCCAGTCTTGACTCCTGGGTGTGCCACCTCTCTCCCTCTCATTCAGTGGGCCATAGAAAGCCTTGTTTTTTTGTTTTTTTTTTAATATTATTTGGTTTCTAAAGTCTCCCTGAAAATAAAAAAAAAAAACATAAAAAAACAGTGGGAGAGTAATATTGCCATTTCAGCTTGTGTGCCAGTCTTGACTCCTGGGTGTGCCACCTCTCTCTCTAATTGTGGGCCATAGAAAGCCTATTTATTTTTTGGTTTTTTTAATATTATTTGGTTTCTAAAGTCTCCCTGAAAATAAAAAAAAAAAATACATAAAAAAACAGTGGGAGAGTAATATTGCCCTTTCAGCTTGTGTGCCAGTCTTGACTCCTGGGTGTGCCACCTCTCTCCCTTTCATTCAGTGGGCCATAGAAAGCCTATTTATTTTTTGGTTTTTTTAATATTATTTGGTTTCTAAAGTCTCCCTGAAAATAAAAAAAAAAAATACATAAAAAAACAGTGGGAGAGTAATATTGCCATTTCAGCTTGTGTGCCAGTCTTGACTCCTGGGTGTGCCACCTCTCTCCCTCTCATTCAGTGGGCCATAGAAAGCCTTGTTTTTTTGTTTTTTTTTTAATATTATTTGGTTTCTAAAGTCTCCCTGAAAATAAAAAAAAAAAACATAAAAAAACAGTGGGAGAGTAATATTGCCATTTCAGCTTGTGTGCCAGTCTTGACTCCTGGGTGTGCCACCTCTCTCTCTAATTGTGGGCCATAGAAAGCCTATTTATTTTTTGGTTTTTTTAATATTATTTGGTTTCTAAAGTCTCCCTGAAAATAAAAAAAAAAAATACATAAAAAAACAGTGGGAGAGTAATATTGCCCTTTCAGCTTGTGTGCCAGTCTTGACTCCTGGGTGTGCCACCTCTCTCCCTTTCATTCAGTGGGCCATAGAAAGCCTATTTATTTTTTGGTTTTTTTAATATTATTTGGTTTCTAAAGTCTCCCTGAAAATAAAAAAAAAAAATACATAAAAAAACAGTGGGAGAGTAATATTGCCATTTCAGCTTGTGTGCCAGTCTTGACTCCTGGGTGTGCCACCTCTGTCCCTCTCATTCAGTGGGCCATAGAAAGCCTTGTTTTTTTTTTTTTTTTTAAATATTATTTGGTTTCTAAAGTCTCCCTGAAAATAAAAAAAAAATACATAAAAAAACAGTGGGAGAGTAATATTGCCATTTCAGCTTGTGTGCCAGTCTTGACTCCTGGGTGTGCCACCTCTCTCTCTAATTGTGGGCCATAGAAAGCCTTTTTATTTTTTTCCTTCATTTGTGTTTTAAAATCAACCTCAACACAAAAACACTACATCAATCAGTGGGAGAAAAATATTGGCCTCAGTCAGGGCTTGTGTGCCACTCCTGTGCGTGCCATCTCTCATTCAGTGGGCCATAGAAAGCCTTGTTTTTTTGTTTTTTTTTTAAATATTATTTGGTTTCTAAAGTCTCACAGAGAAAAAAAAAAAAATAAATTAGGTGGGAGATTAATATTGACATTAGTGCTTGAGTGACAGTCCTGCGTGTGTGTCATCTCTGTGATTTGGTGTCACAGAAAACAGAGTGTGTAACATTGTGCCTGATTTTCCTTGTGGTCTCACCAACCTGTTAAGGGATATTGAAATCATACTGAAGTTATAGCTCACCGTGTAAGTTGTTTGACAGCAACAAATAAAGTTAGTTTGGTTACGATTTTTAAACAATGAGGAAGTCTGGTGCAAGAGGTCGTCGTGGGCGTTCATTGTCAGCTGGTAATGATGGTAGTGGTAGTGGAGCATCAGGTGGTCGTGGGGATAAAAATATTCCACCTAAGTCTGGAGCTGTGGAGCCAGTTTCGTCGTCAGGCTACACAAGGCCTCGAACGCTCTCTTTTCTGGGAGTAGGAAAACCGCTTTTAAAGGCTGAGCAGCAACAGCAAGTTTTGGCTTACATTGCAGACTCAGCCTCTAGCTCTTTTGCCTCCTCTTCCGAAACTGGTAAATGTAAAAGCAGCGCGTCGCTTGTGGATGTTCACGGTCAGGGACAAGTCGCTTCCTTGTCCTCCTCAGCAAAAACTACAACAAGAGAGAAGGATGCAGCAGGCGACACAACGGGTCACTCCATGGAGCTCTTTACACATACCGTCCCTGGCTTAGAAAGTGAAACATTTAACAGGCCATGCCCATTACAAGTAGATTCTGACATGGAGTGCACTGATGCACAGCCACAGCCAGAGTACTATGCTGCTCCTTTGACTCAGACCACCACATTGCCCTCTCAGGGTACAGATCCACAATCAGACCCTGATGAGACTATGTTGCCCCGCCACGAACGCTATACCACCGACCGACACAGTGACACAGACGAAGTTGCACACGAGCTCGAAGAGGAGGTAATAGATGACCCAGTTATTGACCCCGATTGGCAGCCATTGGGGGAACAGGGTGCAGGCGGCAGTAGTTCAGAAGCGGAGGTGGAGGAGGGGCCGCAGCAGGCATCAACATCGCAACAGGTTCCATCTGCCGGGCCCGTATCTGGCCCAAAACGCGTGTCAAAGCCAAAACCTGTTGGAGGACAGCGTGGCCATCCGGTTAAAGCTCAGTCTGCAATCCCTGAAAAGGGATCCGAGTCTAGGAAGAGTGCAGTCTGGCATTTTTTTAAACAACATCCAACTGATCAGCGCAAAGTCATCTGTCAAAAATGTTCAACTAGCTTAAGCAGAGGTCAGAATCTGAAAAGTCTAAATACTAGTTGCATGCATAGACACTTAACCACCATGCATTTTCAAGCCTGGACTAACTACCAAACGTCCCTTAAGGTTGTAGCACCCTCGGCCAATGAAGCTAGTCAGCAACGCAACATCCCTTCCGTCACTGTAAGGCCACCATTTTCCGCACCACCGGCAGTATCTGTGCAGGTTTCTTTGCCAGCCAAAAGCAGTCAGGGTCAGGGAATCACCAGTTTAGTAGGAGGAAATATTGCATCTAGGGCACCGGCGGAAACAATACCGTCTCCAACCGTCTCTCAGTCTGCCATGTACACCGGCACACCCGAAAGTTCCACGATCTCCTGCTCTCCAGTCCAGCTCACCCTACATGAGACTCTGGTTAGAAAAAGGAAGTACTTATCCTCGCATCCGCGTACACAGGGTTTTAACGCCCACATAGCTAGACTAATCTCGTTAGAGATGATGCCCTACCGTTTAGTTGAAAGCGAAGCTTTTAAAGCCCTGATGGAGTACGCTGAACCACGATACGAGCTACCTAGTCGACACTTTTTTTCCAGAAAAGCCATCCCAGCCCTGCACCAGCATGTTAAACAGCGCATCGTCCATGCACTTAGGCAATCTGTGAGTACAAAGGTGCACCTGACTACAGATGCATGGACCAGTAGGCATGGCCAGGGACGTTATGTGTCCATCACGGCACACTGGGTGAATGTGGTGGATGCAGGGTCCACAGGCGACATCAATTTAGGGACAGTTGTGCCTAGCCCACGGTCTAGGAAACAGTTGGCTGTAGGCGTTCGCACCCCCTCCTCCTCCTCCTCGTCCTCCTGCAGAAGCTACAGCTCTTCCACAGAACGCAGTCGGCCAACCACTCCATCGGCAGATGACACTGTTGCACACCAGTTGTCCCATTATGGGCCAGCTACTGCCAAGCGTCAGCAGGCTGTATTGGCTATGAAGTGTTTGGGCGACAACAGACACACCGCGGAAGTTCTGTCCGAGTTCTTGCAACAAGAAACGCAGTCGTGGCTGGGCACAGTAGATCTTGAGGCAGGCAAGGTAGTGAGTGATAACGGAAGGAATTTCATGGCTGCCATCTCCCTTTCCCAACTGAAACACATTCCTTGCCTGGCTCACACCTTAAACCTGGTGGTGCAGTGCTTATTGAAAACTTATCCTGGGTTCTCCGACCTGCTCCTCAAAGTGCGTGCACTTTGCTCACATATCCGACGTTCGCCTGTACACGCCAGCCGTATGCAGACCTATCAGCGGTCTTTGAACCTTCCCCAGCATCGCCTAATCATAGACGTTGCAACAAGGTGGAACTCAACACTGCACATGCTTCAGAGACTGTGCGAACAGAGGCGTGCTGTTATTTATTTGTGGGAGGATACACGGGCAGGCAGTAGGATGGCAGACATGGAGTTGTCAGGTGTGCAGTGGTCGAAGATACAAGACATGTGTCAAGTCCTTCAGTGTTTTGAGGAATGCACACGGCTGGTTAGTGCAGACAACGCCGTAATAAGCATGAGCATCCCCCTAATGCGTCTGCTGATGCAAAGTTTGACGCACATAAAGGAGCAGGCGTCTGCACCAGAGGAAGAGGGAAGCCTTGATGACAGTCAGCCATTGTCTGGTCAGGGCAGTGTACAGGACGAGGTAGCGGGCGAAGAGGAGGTGGAGGACGAGGAGGATGATGGGGATGAGTATATTTTTAATGCGGAAACTTTCACGGGGGCACAGGAAATTGGTTGCGTGTCACGGCCGGGTTCTGGTTTTTTGAGGGACACAAGTGACGTAGATTTGCCTGCAACTGCCCCTCAACCAATCACAACCGGAGATTTGACAACTGGAACTTTGGCCCACATGGCGGATTATGCCTTACGTATCCTAAAAAGGGACACACGCATTACGAAAATGATGAACGATGACGATTACTGGTTGGCCTGCCTCCTTGATCCACGCTATAAAGGCAAATTGCAAAATATTATGCCACATGAGAACTTGGAACTAATATTAGCAACCAAACAATCAACTCTTGTTGACCGTTTGCTTCAGGCATTCCCAGCACACAGCGCACGTGATCGTTCTCACACAAGCTCCAGGGGGCAGCAGACTAGGAGTGTTAGGGGTGCACACATCAGAAGTGGCGTTGGACAGAGGGGTTTTCTGACCAGGTTGTGGAGTGATTTTGCTATGACCGCAGACAGGACAGGTACTGCTGCATCAATTGAAAGTGACAGGAGACAACATTTGTCCAGTATGGTTACTAACTATTTTTCATCCCTTATCGATGTTCTCCCTCAACCGTCATTCCCATTTGATTACTGGGCCTCCAAATTAGACACCTGGCCAGAATTGGCAGAATATGCATTGCAGGAGCTTGCTTGCCCGGCAGCAAGTGTCCTATCAGAAAGAGTATTCAGTGCTGCAGGTTCAATATTAACCGAAAAAAGGACTCGTCTGGCTACCCAAAATGTTGACGATCTAACATTCATTAAAATGAACCACAACTGGATTTCGAAATCTTTTGCCCCACCTTGCCCGGCCGACACCTAGCTTTCCTATGAAAAGCTCTTGCCTGTGAATTACTTTTCTAATGTCTAATTTGCTGCAGCTGATTGTACAGCATACGACATGTTTACACCTCCCTAAATGGCAAAACTCCCCACACGGGGCCGTGGTATCGCGACTTGGCGCAAGCACCCGTGAGACTGCTGTTTGTCTGAAGAGGTGGGTGTGCTCGCTTTTGGTTGACGGCATTGCTACTGGGTCCCTCATAGTACAATGTAGTGTCTCTGGCGGTGGTGGTGCGCACCCAACGTCAGACACACCGTTGTAACATGAGGGGCCCTGGGGCGGTCCCGCCGGCCTCAAGAGAGTTCCCCCCTACCCCAGCTCAAAATGTGCTCTACCACGTGCAAAATTATGTCGCACAGCTCCACCAATCTTTAGTCTATTCGCTGACATCATTCAATGTCTGGCACTGACAATACAAATTTGTAGACATCTATGATGCAACTTAAAGTAGTCTGTGTCTGTGTCCTATATTGGCACCATTAAATAGTTACTGCCAAATTACAATGTCAGAAACTCAGTAGATGAGCCCACCCCTGTACCTAAGTATGCCACCTTTTTTTTTTGTTTTGGTTGTTTTGCGAGACATTAACATCTATTTATATTTTGGGATTACTGGGACAGACACTCCTTGCACTACTCCTCCACTCACCACCAAGCTGCCTGTGTATCCATGTAACCGCTGTAAAACTGCCATGAGCCTATTGTTTGTTATTTTAGGCCTTTGATAGCCTGTCTGCGGTCCCTACTTTAAATACTCCTCCACTGACCACCAAGCTGCCTGCCCGTGTATCCATGTAACCGCTGTGAAACTGCCATGAGCCTATTGTTTGTTATGTTAGGCCTTTGATAGCCTGTCTGCGGTCCCTACTTTAAATACTCCTCCACTCACCACCAAGCTGCCTGCCCGTGTATCCATGTAACCGCTGTGAAACTGCCATGAGCCTATTGTTTGTTATTTTAGGCCTTTGATAGCCTGTCTGCGGTCCCTACTTTAAATACTCCTCCACTCACCACCAAGCTGCCTGCCCGTGTATCCATGTAACCGCTGTGAAACTGCCATCATGAGCCTATTGTTTGTTATGTTAGGCCTTTGATAGCCTGTCTGCGGTCCCTACTTTAAATACTCCTCCACTGACCAGACCACTGCTGCCCGTGTACCCCTGGAACCAATTATAAAGTGCCTACAGCCAGCCCATTTTCTTATGTTAGGCCTTTGATAGCCTGTCTGCGGTCCCTACTTTAAATACTCCTCCACTCACCACCAAGCTGCCTGCCCGTGTATCCATGTAACCGCTGTGAAACTGCCATCATGAGCCTATTGTTTGTTATGTTAGGCCTTTGATAGCCTGTCTGCGGTCCCTACTTTAAATACTCCTCCACTGACCAGACCACTGCTGCCCGTGTACCCCTGGAACCAATTATAAAGTGCCTACAGCCAGCCCATTTTCTTATGTTAGGCCTTTGAAGCCTGTCTGCGGTCCCTACTTTAAATACTCCTCCACTCACCACCACCAAGCTGCCTGCCCGTGTATCCATGTAACCGCTGTGAAACTGCCATGAGCCTATTGTTTGTTATTTTAGGCCTTTGATAGCCTGTGTGCGGTCCCTACTTTAAATACTCCTCCACTCACCACCACCAAGCTGCCTGCCCGTGTATCCATGTAACCGCTGTGAAACTGCCATGAGCCTATTGTTTGTTATTTTAGGCCTTTGATAGCCTGTGTGCGGTCCCTACTTTAAATACTCCTCCACTCACCACCAAGCTGCCTGCCCGTGTATCCATGTAACCGCTGTGAAACTGCCATGAGCCTATTGTTTGTTATGTTAGGCCTTTGATAGCCTGTCTGCGGTCCCTACTTTAAATACTCCTCCACTGACCAGACCACTGCTGCCCGTGTACCCCTGGAACCAATTATAAAGTGCCTACAGCCAGCCCATTTTCTTATGTTAGGCCTTTGAAGCCTGTCTGCGGTCCCTACTTTAAATACTCCTCCACTGACCAGACCACTGCTGCCCGTGTACCCCTGGAACCAATTATAAAGTGCCTACAGCCAGCCCATTTTCTTATGTTAGGCCTTTGAAGCCTGTCTGCGGTCCCTACTTTAAATACTCCTCCACTCACCACCACCAAGCTGCCTGCCCGTGTATCCATGTAACCGCTGTGAAACTGCCATGAGCCTATTGTTTGTTATTTTAGGCCTTTGATAGCCTGTGTGCGGTCCCTACTTTAAATACTCCTCCACTCACCACCAAGCTGCCTGCCCGTGTATCCATGTAACCGCTGTGAAACTGCCATGAGCCTATTGTTTGTTATTTTAGGCCTTTGATAGCCTGTGTGCGGTACCTACTTTAAATACTCCTCCACTCACCACCAAGCTGCCTGCCCGTGTATCCATGTAACCGCTGTGAAACTGCCATGAGCCTATTGTTTGTTATGTTAGGCCTTTGATAGCCTGTCTGCGGTCCCTACTTTAAATACTCCTCCACTGACCAGACCACTGCTGCCCGTGTACCCCTGGAACCAATTATAAAGTGCCTACAGCCAGCCCATTTTCTTATGTTAGGCCTTTGAAGCCTGTCTGCGGTCCCTACTTTAAATACTCCTCCACTGACCAGACCACTGCTGCCCGTGTACCCCTGGAACCAATTATAAAGTGCCTACAGCCAGCCCATTTTCTTATGTTAGGCCTTTGAAGCCTGTCTGCGGTCCCTACTTTAAATACTCCTCCACTGACCAGACCACTGCTGCCCGTGTACCCCTGGAACCAATTATAAAGTGCCTACAGCCAGCCCATTTTCTTATGTTAGGCCTTTGAAGCCTGTCTGCGGTCCCTACTTTAAATACTCCTCCACTCACCACCACCAAGCTGCCTGCCCGTGTATCCATGTAACCGCTGTGAAACTGCCATGAGCCTATTGTTTGTTATTTTAGGCCTTTGATAGCCTGTGTGCGGTCCCTACTTTAAATACTCCTCCACTCACCACCAAGCTGCCTGCCCGTGTATCCATGTAACCGCTGTGAAACTGCCATGAGCCTATTGTTTGTTATTTTAGGCCTTTGATAGCCTGTGTGCGGTCCCTACTTTAAATACTCCTCCACTCACCACCAAGCTGCCTGCCCGTGTATCCATGTAACCGCTGTGAAACTGCCATGAGCCTATTGTTTGTTATGTTAGGCCTTTGATAGCCTGTCTGCGGTCCCTACTTTAAATACTCCTCCACTGACCAGACCACTGCTGCCCGTGTACCCCTGGAACCAATTATAAAGTGCCTACAGCCAGCCCATTTTCTTATGTTAGGCCTTTGAAGCCTGTCTGCGGTCCCTACTTTAAATACTCCTCCACTGACCAGACCACTGCTGCCCGTGTACCCCTGGAACCAATTATAAAGTGCCTACAGCCAGCCCATTTTCTTATGTTAGGCCTTTGAAGCCTGTCTGCGGTCCCTACTTTAAATACTCCTCCACTCACCACCACCAAGCTGCCTGCCCGTGTATCCATGTAACCGCTGTGAAACTGCCATGAGCCTATTGTTTGTTATTTTAGGCCTTTGATAGCCTGTCTGCGGTCCCTACTTTAAATACTCCTCCACTCACCACCAAGCTGCCTGCCCGTGTATCCATGTAACCGCTGTGAAACTGCCATCATGAGCCTATTGTTTGTTATGTTAGGCCTTTGATAGCCTGTCTGCGGTCCCTACTTTAAATACTCCTCCACTGACCAGACCACTGCTGCCCGTGTACCCCTGGAACCAATTATAAAGTGCCTACAGCCAGCCCATTTTCTTATGTTAGGCCTTTGAAGCCTGTCTGCAGCCCCTACTTGCAATACTCCTCCACTGACCACACCAATGCTGCCCGTGTACCCCTGGAACCTATTTAAAAGTTCATAGAGCCTAGTTATATATTTTATTTACTATTAATAAGGCCATGATGGACTACGCTGTACCACGCTACAAGCTAACCAGTCGACACTTCTTTTGCGAGAAAAGCCATCCCAACCCTCCACCAGCATGTAGAAGACCGCATTGTCCATGCACTCTGGCAATCTGTGAGTACAAAGGTGCACCTGACAACAGACGCATGGACCTGTAGGCATGGCCACGGAAGATTACGTGTCCATTACGGCGCAATGGGTTAATGTGGTGGATGCATGGTCCACAGGGGACAGCCTACTAAGTCTGTCTGCAGTCCCTAATTCAAATTGTGCTCCACTGTCTAAATCGGAACTTCCACCTTCTGGCTTTCGGCCTATAGTATCAGAAATTAAACTGCATTTGGCCTTCAACTTTGGTTAGGGCCTACTAACGGCTTCTGCCCCTCCCTGGTGTTGCCCTCAACTAAATAAAGCTGAGCTTCAACCTTCTGCTCCAAATTACCATTTTGAAAAATGCAATAGGCTTTTCAGGCCTACTAAAGGAGTCTGTCTGTGTGCCCCTCCCTGGTGTTGTCCTCAACTAAATAAAGCTGAGCTTCAACCTTCCGGCTCTCATTATGTGGTTTTAAAAAAAAAAAAGGTGGTTAGGGCCTACTAACGGCTTCTGCCCCTCCCTGGTGTTGTCCTCAACTAAATAAAGCTGAGCTTCAACCTTCCGGCTCTCATTATGTGGTTTTAAAAAAAAAAAAGGTGGTTAGGGCCTACTAACGGCTTCTGCCCCTCCCTGGTGTTGTCCTCAACTAAATAAAGCTGAGCTTCAACCTTCCGGCTCTCATTATGTGGTTTTAAAAAAAAAAAATGGTGGTTAGGGCCTACTAACGGCTTCTGCCCCTCCCTGGTGTTGTCCTCAACTAAATAAAGCTGAGCTTCAACCTTCCGGCTCTCATTAAGTGGTTTTAAAAAAAAAATGGTGGTTAGGGCCTACTAACGGCTTCTGCCCCTCCCTGGTGTTGCCCTCAACTAAATAAAGCTGAGCTTCAACCTTCTGCTCCAAATTACCATTTTAAAAAATGCAATAGGCTTTTCCGGCCTACTAAAGGTGTCTGCCCCTCCCTGGTGTTGTCCTCAACTGAACAAAGCTGAGCTTCCACATTCTGGCTTTCGCCCTATACTATCAGATATTAAACTGCATTTGGCCTACTAGTGTGGTTAGGCCCTTGAAACAGTGTCTGCTGCTCTTGGGTTTGCTACTCCACTGAACAAAGCAATGCCGCCTGTTTAGTCCTGTTACCAATTTTGAACTGCATGTAGCCTACTTTATTCTTTGGCCCTATATCTGTTTCCTCCTCATCCTGCCCATTGCCCAGCCACTGCTAAATGAGTCTGCTGGTACATTGACCGAGACCACTACATTCCCCTTGTACTCTACACAGCCAGAATCTGTCCCTGCTGAAAGTAAGGTTCCCCTTCCCGCATGTTATACCACCTTACACAGGGACAAAGAGGAAGGTGCAGATGAAAGTGCAGGTTCCTTCATCAGGTGGGGGGGCATACTCGTTGGCGACGTCACTGGCACAGGGCCCCTCAGAGTACGCAAAAGTGTCGCTGCTGGTGGGAGGCGCCCCCGCCATGCAAACACACCGCCGTACTTTGAGGGGCCCTGTGCCAGTGGCAATGCGAACGAGTGGGCCCCCCCCCTGCTTGCTCAGGATCACAGCACTTGCAACTTTTAAATAATTACCTTTCCCTGCAACACCGCCGTGACGTAGTCCGCATTTCCTGGGCCCACGAAAAACTTGAGCCGGCCCTACTCCCCCCACAACTTTTGCCAAATGACCCCCAATTCCCTATGCCCAACTATTATTATAAAGTTAATTAAGATTGACAAGCTTCAGAAACAAGAATGGATGTTTTTGGCATTAAAATGGGCACTGTAGGTGTTTTCCTGGCCTCCACTCACTGCCGACTATGCTTCCCCATTGACTTGCATTGGGTTTCGTGTTTCGGTCGATCCCCGACTTTTAGCGATAATCGGCCGACTGCACTCGACTCGACTCTGGACAAAATCGGGTTTCCCAAAACCCTACTCGATCTTAAAAAAATGAAAGTCGCTCAACCCTAGTCTCCAGCAATCATCTGCCCCAGTGTTTCCAGCAGTCTGCCCCAGTGTGTCCAGAAGTCTGCCCCAGTGTCTCCAGCATTGCCTCAGTGTCTCCAGCAATCTGCCCCAGTGTGTCCTCCAGCAATCTGCCCCAGTGTGTCCTCCAGCATTGCCTCAGTGTGTCCTCCAGCATTGCCCCAGTGTCTCCAGCATTGCCCCAGTGTCTCCAGCATTGCCCCAGTGTCTCCAGCAATCTGCCCCAGTGTGTCCTCCAGCATTGCCCCAGTGTGTCCAGCAATCTGCCCCAGTGTCTCCAGCATTGCCCCAGTGTCTCCAGCATTGCCCCAGTGTCTCCAGCAATCATCTGCCCCAGTGTGTCCTCCAGCATTGCCCCCAGTGTGTCCAGCAATCTGCCCAGTGTCTCCAGCATTGCCCCCAGTGTGTCCAGCAATCTGCCCCAGTGTCTCCAGCATTGCCCCAGTGTGTCCTCCAGCATTGCCCCAGTGTGTCCTCCAGCATTGCCCCCAGTGTGTCCAGCAATCTGCCCCAGTGTCTCCAGCATTGCCCCAGTGTCTCCATCAATCTGCCCCAGTGTGTCCTCCAGCATTGCCCCAGTGTGTCCAGCAATCTGTCCCAGTGTCTCCAGCATTGCCCCAGTGTCTCCAGCAATCTGCCCCAGTGTCTCCAGCATTGCCCCAGTGTCTCCAGCAATCTGCCCCAGTGTCTCCAGCATTGCCCCCAGTGTGTCCAGCAATCTGCACCAGTGTCTCCAGCATTGCCCCAGTGTCTCCAGCATTGCCCCAGTGTGTCCTCCAGCATTGCCCCAGTGTGTCCTCCAGCATTGCCCCAGTGTGTCCTCCAGCATTGCCCCCAGTGTGTCCACCGTTAGCTTATCAAAAAACAAAACAAAACAAAAATAAACAGAGTCTCCTCACCTGACCAGCGCTCCAGGCGGCGAGCTTCCTCCAGCAGCGCACACTCGCCCGCGACTGACAATGACGTCAGACGCCGGCGACGTGTGCGCTGCGGCCGACTTCAGCTTCCAGCCTCCAATTGGCTGGTGGCTGTTGTGCGCGCCCGCACGTCAATAGGAAACTGCCGCAGCGCTGGAAGGGGCCCGGTGAGCAGATGAGAAGGGGCCCGATGCGGGTCCCCCTCTCTGCCCACTGGGTCTGGGGGCACATAAATGCCGGCGTGCATTCACAGTCACATTCGGGCGGATTATCAGAGGGTCAATCTGTGCGGTAGCCCAGGGCCCCCCCACACCACTGGGCCCTGGGATACCGCCCACATTGACCCTCTGATAATCCGCCCCTGTATGTCGTGCCCTATCATAGCCATGGTTAATGCAGCTCTAGCTATAGCCACATTGGGCAAAACTCCTTATCAGGTCAGAATCTTGGTTCTCCAATCTGTCATTTGAGGGACAAATTCACCTCATTCTTAGGGATGGTCCTAATGGTGGCTGGGTTATGAGCAGAGTCGGCAAGTATTAAGGTATTGACCGAAGTCGGCTTCCTGTAGACATCAGTCTGTTTGGGGAGATTTTCATCAATCCCCAGCGTGATGTCCAGGAAGTCGATTTGTTTAGAGTTATAAGTATAGGTCAATCTGATGTTACAGGTGTTGATGTTAAGTTGGTCCACGAATGCCTCAACTACTGCAACGTCCCTCCCCCCCCCCACAAAATCAGAATATCATTGATGTATCTTAGAGAGCACAGTACATGGTCAGCGGCCTCTGTGTTAGGGGCACAAGGAGGTGTCCATAAATATGAATGTTTGCCTTCCTTGTTATGCTATTCTAAATAATTTATGTTGTGCATATTTATGGTACCCGTTATGTAAATGCTATTCATTACTGTTATAGTTCTAGTGTAGTACCCTAGTTTGGCCACTAGATGGGGGTGCAGAGTTATTCAGCTTGTAAATAGTTAAGTGGGAGGAGCTAATGACAGTTAATCTGGGAAACATCTGTAAATTTGAATCAGTTGGGCAGGAGCGCCAAGTCAGGGCAGTCAGCTCTGCCGAAGTCCAAGATCCAGTCAGGCAGCATCAGGGCCAGGAAGGCATTGAAAGAGTCACTGACAGCGCAGTGTAAGTGGGACTGTGGCTGACACGGAGGAAAGAACTAAGCAGTACGGACAGGTCACTCAGAATGTGGTGGCTTGCTAAGTGGATGGATGTACTCGGGACCAGGGCGAAATGGTGGGTGTGGCTAAAGAAGGGGGAGTAGAGGAGGCCGTAGCTTACCTGTCCCGGAAGTTCCCCCAAGTGCCAGACTAGCGGCTGCCATAGCCAGGGAGGAGTGATGAGCTTGTCCAGAGATACCTGGGGAGGAGTCCTCCAAAAAAAATTGAAACACACATCCGCACTGCTGATTAAAATCCACCCAGGACCGCATCATGCTGTCCGTCCAACACCTGAATGTTGCAATACCTGTGCATCCGCTCCATTTGTTAACCCCTTCCCGACCTTTGACGCCACGTAGGCGTCATGAAAACCCGTGCCAATCCGACCCATGACGCCTATGTGGCGTCATGGAAAGATCGCATCCCTGCAGATCGGGTGAAAGGGTTAACTCCATTTTCACCCGATCTGCAGAGACAGGGGGAGTGGTACTTCAGCCCAGGGGGGGTGGCTTCACCCCCCCGTGGCTACGATCGCTCTGATTGGCTGTTGAAAGTGAAACAGCCAGTCAGAGCGATTTGTAATATTTCACCTATGAAAATGGTGAAATATTACAATCCAGCCATGGCCGATGCTGCAATAGCATCTGCCATGGCTGGAGACCCCGATCTGCCCCCCCCCACCCCACCGATCGCCCCCCCAGTCGTCCTTTCTGCCCCGATCTCCTGTCCGCTCCCCTCCTCCCACCTGTCCGCTCCCCCGGTCCTCTTGTCCGCTCCCCCGGTCCTCCGATCCCCCCCCCCTTGTTCCGATCCCACCCCCCCATACTTACCTAGCTTCGATGTCCCTCCCGGTGTCCGGCCGTCTCCTCCATGGGCGCCGCCATCTTGGAAAATGGCGGGCGCATGCGCAGTGCGCCCGCCGAATCTGCCAGCCGGCAGATTCATTACAAGTACATTTTGATCGCTGTGGTAGGTTCTATCGCAGCGATCAAAATAAAAAAAATAATAAATAACTCCCCCCCTTTATCACCCCCATAGGTAGGGACAATAATAAAATAAAGAAAATATTTTTTTTTCTTTTTCCACTAGGGTTAGGGTTAGAACTAGGGTTAGAACTAGGGGTAGGGTTAGGGTTAGGGGTAGGGTTAGGGTTACGGGTCGGGTTAGGGGTAGGGTTATGGCATGTGCACACAGAGTGGATCGGCCGCGGATCCGCAGCGGATCGGCCGCGGATTTGCAGCGGATCGGCCGCGGATCCGCAGCGGATCGGCCGCGGATCCGCAGCGGATCGGCCGCGGATCCGCAGCGGATCGGCCGCGGATCGGCCGCGGATCCGCAGCGGATTGGCCGCTGCGAATTCGAAGGAGTTTTCCATCAGGTTTACAGTACCATGTACACCTAAGGAAAACCAAATCCGCTGTGCCCATGGTGCGGAAAATTCCGTGCAGAAACGCTGCGTTGTATTTTCCGCAGCATGTCAATTCTTTGTGCGGATTCCGCAGCGTTTTACACCTGTTCCTCAATAGGAATCCGCAGGTGAAATCCGCACAAAAAAACACTGGAAATCTGCTGTAAATCCGCAGGTAAAACGCAGTGCCTTTTACCTGCAGATTTTTCAAAAATCGTGCGGAAAAATCTCACACGAATCCGCAACGTGGGCACATAGCCTTAGGGTTAGGGTTGGAATTAGAGTTAGGGTTGGAATTAGGGCTAGGGTTTGAAATAGGGTTAAGATTAGGCTTGTGGTTAGGGTTACGGATAGGGTTAGGGGTGTGTTGGGGTTACAGTTGTGGTTAGGGTTGGGATTAGGGTTACGGTTGGGATTAGGGTTAGGATTAGGGTTAGGGTTGGAATTAGGGTTACGGGTGTGTTGCGGTTAGGGTTGTGGTTAGGGGTGTGTTGGGGTTAGGGTTGTGATTAGGGTTATGGCTACAGTTGGGATTAGGATTAGGGGTGTGTTGGGGTTAGTGTTGAAGTTAGAATTGAGGGGATTCCACTGTTTGGGCACATCAGGGGTCTCCAAACGCAACATGGCGCCACCATTGATTCCAGCCAATCTTGCGTTCAAAAAGTCAAATGGTGCTCCCGCCCTTCCAAGCCCCGACGTGCGCCCAAACAGTGGTTTACCCCCACATTTGGGGTACCAGCGTACTCAGGACAAATTGGGCAACAACTGTTGGGGTCCAATTTCTCCTGTTACCCTTGCAAAAATAAAAAATTACTTGCTAAAACATAATTTTTGAGGAAAGAACAATTATTTTTTATTTTCACGGCTCTGCGTTATAAACTTCTGTGAAGCACTTGGGGGTTGAAAGTGCTCACCACACATCTAGATAAGTTCCTTCGGGGGTCTAGTTTCCAAAATGGGGTCACTTGTGGGGTGTTTCTACTGTTTAGGCACATCAGGGGCTCTGCAAATGCAATGTGACGCCCGCAGACCATTCCATCAAAGTCTGCATTTCAAATGTCACTACTTCCCTTCCGAGCCCCGGCATGTGCCCAAACATTGGTTTACCCCCACATATGGGGTATCTGCGTACTCAGGAGAACCTGGACAACAACTTTTGGGGTCCAATTTCTCCTGTTACTCTTGCAAAAATAAAAAATTCTGGGCTAAAAAAATATTTTTGAGGAAAGGAAACACATTTATTATTTTCACGGCTCTGCGTTATAAACTTCTGTGAAGCACTTGGGGGTTCAAAGTGCTCACCACACATCTAGATAAGTTCCCTTGGGGGTCTAGTTTCCAAAATGGAGTCACTTGTGGGGAGTTCCTACTGTTTAGGCACATCAGGGGCTCTGCAAACGCAACCTGATGCCCGCAGAGCATTCCATCAAAGTCTGCATTTCAAAACGTCACTACTTCCCTTCCGAACCCCGACGTGTGCCAAAACAGTGGTTTACCCCCACATATGGGGTATCAGCGTACTCAGGAGAAACTGGACAACAACTCTTGTGGTCCAATTTCTCCTGTTACTCTTGCAAAAATAAAAAAATTCTGGGCTAAAAAATATTTTTGAGGAAAGGAAACACATTTTTTATTTTCACGGCTCTGCGTTATAAACTTCTGTGAAGCACTTGGGGGTTCAAAGTGCTCACTACACATCTAGATAAGTTCCCTTGGGGGTCTAGTTTCCAAAATGGAGTCAATTGTGGGGAGTTCCTACTGTTTAGGCACATCAGGGGTTCTGCAAACGCAGCCTGATGCCCGCAGAGCATGCCATCAAAGTCTGCATTTCAAAACGTCACTACTTCCCTTCCGAGCCCCGGCATGTGCCCAAACAGTGGTTTACCCCCACATATGGGGTATCAGCGTACTCAGGAGAAACTGTACAACAACTTTTGGGGTCAAATTTCTCCTGTTACCCTTGGGAAAATAAAAAATTGTGGGCTAAAAAATCATTTTTGAGAAAAGAAAAAATATTTTTTATTTTCATGGCTCTGCGTTATAAACTTCTGTGAAGCATTTGGGGGTTCAAAGTGCTCACCACACATCTAGATAAGTTCCTTGGGGGGTCTAGTTTCCAAAATGGGGTCACTTGTAGGGGAGCTCCAATGTTTATGCACACAGGGGCTCTCCAAACGCGACATGGTGTCCGCTAATGATTGGAGCTAATTTTCCATTCAAAAAGCCAAATGGCATGCCTTCCCTTCCGAGCCCTGCCGTGCGCCCAAACAGTGGTTTACCCCCACATATGGGGTATCATCGTACTCAGGACAAACTGGACAACAACATTTGGGGTCCAATTTCTCCTATTACCCTTGGGAAAATAAAAAATTCTGGGCTAAAAATCATTTTTGAGGAAAGAAAAATTATTTTTTTATTTTCACAGCTCTGCGTTATAAACTTCTGTGAAGCACCTGGGGGTTATAAGTGCTCACTATACATCTATATAAGTTCCTTGGGGGGTCTAGTTTCCAAAATGGGGTCACTTGTAGGGGAGCTCCAATGTTTAGGCACACAGGGGCTCTCCAAACGCGACATGGTGTCCGCTAACGATTGGAGCTAATTTTCCATTCAAAAAGTCAAATGGCACGCCTCCCCTTCCGAGCCTTGCCGTGCACCCAAACAGTGGTTTACCCCCACATATGAGGTATCGGCATACTCAGGAGAAATTGCCCAACAAATTTTAGGATCCATTTTATCCTGTTGCCCATGTGAAAATGAAAGAATTGAGGCTAAAAGAAATTTTGTGTGAAAAAAAAGTACTTTTTCATTTTTGCGGATCAATTTGTGAAGCACCTGGGGGTTTAAAGTGCTCACTATGCCTCTAGATGAGTTCCTTGGGGGGTCTAGTTTCCAAAATGGGGTCACTTGTGGAGGAGCTCCAATGTTTAGGCACACGGGGGCTCTCCAAACGCGACATGGTGTTCGCTAAAGATTGGAGCCAATTTTTCATTCAAAAAGTCAAATGGCGCTCCTTCCCTTCCGAGCCTTACCATGTGCCCAAACAGTGGTTTACCCCCACATGTGAGGTATTGGTGTACTCAGGAGAAATTGCCCAACAAAATTTAGGATCCATTTTATCCTGTTGCCCATGTGAAAATGAAAAAATTGAGGCTAAAATAATTTTTTTGTGAAAAAAAAGTACTTTTTCATTTTTACGGATCAATTTGTGAAGCACCTGGGGGTTTAATGTGCTCACTATGCTTCTAGATAAGTTCCTTGGGGGGTCTAGTTTCCAAAATGTGGTCACTTGTGGGGGAGCTCCAATGTTTAGGCACACGGGGGCTCTCCAAACGCGACATGGTGTTCGCTAAAGATTGGAGCCAATTTTTCATTGAAAAAGTCAAATGGCGCTCCTTCCCTTCCGAGCCCTGCCGTGCGCCCAAACAGTGGTTTACCCCCACATATGAGGTATCAGCGTACTCAGGACAAATTGGACAACAACGTCCTTGGTCCAGTTTCTCCTTTTACCCTTGGGAAAATAAAAAAATTGTTGCTAAAATATCATTTTTGTGACTAAAAAGTTAAATGTTCATTTTTTACTTCCATGTTGCTTCTGCTGCTGTGAATCACCTGAAGGGTTAATAAACTTCTTGAATGTGGTTTTGAGCACCTTGAGGGGTGCAGTTTTTAGAATGGTGTCACTTTTGGGTATTTTCAGCCATATAGAACCCTCAAAATGACTTCAAATGTGAGGTGGTCCCTAAAAAAAATGGTTTTGTAAATTTTGTTGTAAAAATGAGAAATCACTGGTCAAATTTTAACCCTTATAACTTCCTAGCAAAAAAAAAAAATTGTTTCCAAAATTGTGCTGATGTAAAGTAGACATGTGGGAAACGTTATTTATTAACTATTTTGTGTCACATAACTCTCTGGTTTAACAGAATAAAAATTCAAAATGTGAAAATTGCGAAATTTTCAAAACTTTCGCCAAATTTCCGTTTTTTTCACAAATAAACTCAGAAATTATCGACCTAAATTTACCACTAACATGAAGCCCAATATGTCACGAAAAAACAATCTCAGAATCGCTAGGATCCGTTGAAGCGTTCCTGAGTTATTACCTCATAAAGGGACACTGGTCAGAATTGCAAAAAACGGCAAGGTCATTAAGGCCAAAATAGGCTGGGTCATGAAGGGGTTAAACCACAGGGGTGCCGCATCCAGAAAAAACAGCAAAAGTGCAAAAATGAACTGAAAAAGGAAGAAAGAAGCGCACTTACCCTGAAGGAGCTTTACATCACTTTATTGGGACATAATAAAAAATGAAGAGCAGGGAGGGATAAGATCAGCCAAGGACGACGATCGTTTCGTGCTGAATAGCACTTCAACGGGTCCAGGAAGGGAGGGTAGCGTGACTGGATCGGGTCACACAGGAACTGTTTTTTTTGTTGTCTTTTTTTGTTGCGCTTGTTGTGCCCCTTTCTGCTGAATAGCAGAACTTCACCTGTTTAAAGCAGGGTCCATGGATTAGTGGACCGGATGCGGCTGCAGCAACAGACTGGACTCTACTACCAGGCAGCACTCATGTGGCTCACAGAGTAGTGCCAAAGTTTAAGGAAGGGGGACGCCTCCCTTCAAGAACTGTTGACCTATTGAAAGGGTCCTACTCCTGTACAAAAAATGTTAAAATCTACCTTTAAGAGGCTGAACTGTTAAAATGTAGGAAACGGTGTCATCAGAAGGACTGACTCCTGACACATGTTAAAGTTTAAGTGTAACCTGGAGGACTGTGAGCCAGGAACTTGTGATTTTATTAATGGACTGTATTGTGGAGCAAACGGGCATTCCCTGATGACGGCAGCAGGCGTCCAATATCTCTTACTGAGCCAAAAAAGAAAAAAAAAGAGAGACTTAAAGAGAGTATTTGTTGTAACCAATAAATGTGTTCGGTGAATGGTCCGGGATGACCATTGATAAAGGAAGGGGGAATGTAAGGGGCACAAGGAGGTGTCCGTAAATATGAATGTTTGCCTTCCTTGTTATGCTATTGTAAATTCATGTTGTGCATATTTATGGTACCCGTTGTGTAAATGCTATGTATGATTACTGTTATAGTTGTAGGGAAAGTGCAGTACCCTAGATTGGCCAATAGATGGGGGTGCAGAGTTATTCAGCTTGTAAATAGTTAAGTGGGAGGAGCTAACGGCAGTTAGTTTGGGAAACATCTGGAAATTTGAATCTAATAATATAATTAATAGATGGAAATAGTGTATATTATTGCATATATATTCCGAGATAAAACACTACCAAAAAATCTCTTAATTGTTATTCATTAATAACCCATAAATTCTAGAATATACTGTAAATACACTCGAAAATAAGAGAACTCAAAAAGTAATAATAGAAAAAAAATATCAATTAGTCAAGCATAAAGGGGGATCACCACCCTATTCGTCAACTACTCTTGTTCCTACCTGTCTGCATAGGTTGGCACCCTATTAAAACGCAATTGGCAACGCTGCTCCTCATCGACTAGCCCAAGTTGTCCTTGCTGCCGCCTCCTCAGCCTCACCCTGTCGGATGCAGAACACAGACTCCCCTCAGCAGCTTCCCCATGCTGGATGCAGACATCCCTCAGCAGCCTCTCCTCACTCCCGTATGCAGCCTCCCCTTGCCGGATGCAGCCTCACTTCACTAGCCTTCCCCTTCCAGACATAGAATTCCCTCAGCAGCCTCACCCTCCCTGACACAGACTTACCTCAGTAGCCTGCCCTCAACAGCCTCACCCTGCCGGATGCAGACTCCCCTCAGCAGCCTCCGTTCTCCTCACTCCCCTCAGCAGCCGCCCATCTCATCACTCCCCTCATCAGCCCCCCATCTCGTCACTCCCCTCATCAGCCTCCAATTTCGTCCCTCCCCTCAGCAGCCTCCCATCTCATCACTTCCCTCAGCAGCCTCCCATTTTGTCACTCCCCTCATCAGTCTCCCATCTCGTCACTCCCCTCAGCAGCCTCCCATCTCCTCACTCCCCTCAGCAGCCTCCCTTCTTCTCATTCCTCTCAGCAGCATCCCTTCTCCCCACTCCCCTCAGCAGCCTCCCTTCTCCTCACTCCCCTCAGCAGCCTCCCTTCACCTCCCCTCAGCAGCCTCCCTTCACCTCACTCCCCTCAGCAGCCTCCCCTCTTCTCACTCCCCTGAAAAGACTCACCTCTCCTCACTCCCCTCAGCAGCCTCCCTTTTCCTTACTCCTCTCAGCAGCCTCCCTTCTCCTCACTCCCCTCAGCAGCCTCCCCACTCCTCACTCCCCTGAAAATCCTCACCTCTCCTCACTCCCCTCAGCAGCCTCCCATCTCCTCACTCCCCTCAGCAGCCTCCCATCTCCTCACTCCTCTCATCAACCTCCCTTCTCCTTACTCCCCTCAGCGGCCTCACTTCTCCTTACTCCCCTCAGCAGCTTCCATTCTCCTCACTCCCCTCAGCAGCCTCCCACCTTGTCACTCCCCTCAACAGCCTCCAATCTCGCCACTCCCCTCATCAGCCTCCCATCTCGTCACTCCCCTCAGCAGCCTCTGTTCTCCTCACTCCCCTCAGCAGTCTCCCTTCTTCTCACTCCCCTCAGTCGTCTCCCTTCACCTCACTCCCCTCAGCAGCCTCCCTTCACCTCACTCCCCTCAGCAACATCCCCTCTCCTTACTCCCCTCAGCAGCCTCCCTTCTCCTCACTCCCCTCAGAAGCCTCCTTTCACCTCACTCCTCTCAGCAGCCTCCCTTCACCTCACTCCCCTCAGCAGCCTCCCTTCTCCTCACTCTCTTCAGCAGCCTCCCCACTCCTCACTCCCCTGAAAAGCCTCACCTCTCCTCACTCCTCTCAGCAGCCTCCCTTCTCCTCACTCCCCTCAGCAGCCTCCCCTCTCCTTACTCCCCTCAGCAGCCTCACATCTCCTCACTCCCCTCAGCAGCCTCCCTTCTCCTCACTCCTCTCAGCAGCCTCCCATCTTCTCACTCCCCTTAGCAGCCTCCCCTCCCCTCTCCTAGCTCCCCTATCATCATTCCCCTCTGCAGCCTCATCCGAGTCTGTCCTCCACTGCCTGCCCTCCACTGACTTCAGTGTCTGTCTCCCAGGACAGGACGTCCGAGTTACTGTTTGGGTTCTGCACCCCGAACAATGGGTGTTTCTCGCGCTGTCATCTACATGACAGTACGAGAAACAGCGGCAGCTTTGATCAGCAGTAAGATTATTACCACTGGTCAGACCGCTGCGGTTTCCACTATGTCAGATGACAGCGTGAGCCTACAGCTGTCAAAGGAGGCAAGTAGGAAGAGCCGGGCAGAGCATCAAAACTGGCGTATCTAGTAGATTTACCCTGGCTTGTTGTAAAAGAGACCCAATGCCATTTCTTAAAATTATTTATTTCATTAATTTAATAAAACGGCATGGGGACCCCTCTATTCTTGATAATAAGCTTGATAAGCAGGCTGCTAGCCACAGCTGTCAGCTTTGCCTGCCTGCTTATCAAAAATACAGGGGAGCCAACGCCATTTTTTAAAAATGTATTTATTTATAGCGCAGGCACCAGGTGATGAATACTCCCATCAGCCTGTGCATGCTCTCGCTGTTATCAACGATAGCAGGCGTAGGCTGATGGGAGTAGTAGTATAATCAGCCAACGCCTGTGACCTGAATCTCACGCTGTCATATGACAGCATGGGAACCACAACTCTCTGACCGGTGGTAGTAATCTTACCGCTAATCAGAGGCAGTGTTTGCTTCACTGTGATGCAGATGACAGCGTGGCAAACAATGGATGTTAGGGCCCCCAGGTGAATGGGGTTCGGGTCCAGGTTCGGTTAATCTTCTGGTACGACAAACTTTTTTTAACTGTTTGGCCGAACCCAAACTTCCAGGGGTTCACCCATCACTAGTTATGGACAAATTTATGAATTAACATTAGAGGAAATTACGTACATTCATGGCTCAAATGTACATCTGCAAGTGTAGAAAGATTTTTTTGCATCTCTGAGAGATTGAAACATACTAAATTTCTTTAGTTGTTAGTGTTCTAATATTTGGTAATATAATTTCACAAGCTACCCTCCCACTGACTACTATAGTAAATGACAGCCTCTGGTTTTGTCATTAACTGATTATAGTAAAGTTTTAATTAACCCCTTCCCGACATGTGCCATACATACGGTCAGGTACGGACTGGGGCTGATATTCAGCCCTGGCATTTGAAATCACACAGGCCCATGCTGTCCCTGTCCCCAAGCACCAGATGGGATATATTACTAATATTACCCTGAAAGGAGGAAAGCAAGATCTACTACCAGACAAATATCTCTAATGATTCCCGTGGCTGTCGGGGTAAGTGACGGAGTCAGCGACTTTGTGTTCCGTCACAACTCTTAACAGTATGGGTGTCTTGAGAACACCGAATCTGTTAACAATATCAATAAGGCAGCCCACGACCAGACAGGCCCTTCTGGCATTTGCCAGAATTGCCAGATGGCCAGTCCCGCCCTGCATACGGTATACTGCTCTGTGGGAGCTGCGTTCCCACAAACAACATTATATGTACCATGAGACTATCACGCAGCCTCACGCTGAGCGCCGCAGCAGTCGAGTGTGGGTGTCAGCTGTAAGTGAGAGCTGACACCCCGCAGCAACGCCCACTATCATACTAGCACAGATCGCAGGCATTTAACCCCTCTGATGCTGCTGTCAGTAGTGACAGCGACATAGAGGAGCATCATACAGGGAAAGAGTTCCCTGCGCTTTTCCATCAGGACAACGCAATGAGATCACGTTGACCTGATGGTCTCCATGGAGACTCCCGGCCTCAAGATGGCCGCATGGTCCTTCCGGGTCCTACAGGGAAGGTGGCTTGTGAGCACCTGATGAGAACAGATGCTCCCTGCATGTCAGATCCTGATGTGATGCTCTGCAGTGCAGATTATCTACATTCAGCAGAAACGGTAAGACAAATTTCCCAGTATCAAAATGTGAAATTGGGGCTAACACACAATCTTGGTGGTAAAAATGTAAATTATTTTTTCTTCACTGCCCAATGGTATAAAAGTCTGTGACACACCTGTGGTGTTAATATAATCACTGCACCCTAGATTAATTAATTTTTTGAGTGGTTTAATTAGTAAAATGGGGTCATTTATGGGGGTTCTGCTGTTCTGGCACCTCAGGGGCTCGGCTAATGTAACATGGCACCCTCAAACAAATGCAGCAAAATCTGCACTGTAATATGGTGCTACTTTCCTTCTGAGCTTTGCACTGTGCCTCAAAAGAAGTTTTTGGCCACATATTGGGTATTGCTAAACTCAGGAGAAATTGCACAACAAACTTTGGGGTCCACTTTCTCCTTCTGCCCTTGTGAAAATACAAAATTTGCACCTAAAATATATTTTTGTGGGAAAATGTGATTTTGATTTTTACGGCTTAACGTTATAAACTTTTATGAAGCACCTGGGCATTCAAGGCACTCAATACACATCTAGACAAGTTCCCAAAGGGGTCTAGTTCCCAAAATGGTGTCATTTATGGGGGTTTCCACTGATTAGGCACATCAGGGGCTCTCCAAACGTGACATGGTATCAGTTAATTATTCCATCAAATTTTGCATTCAAAAAGTGAAAAGCCAGTCCTTCCCTTCCAAGCCCTGCCATGCACCCCAATGTGAGAGGCAGAGCCAGGGCCATAGTCGTGGCTGAGCATATATGGTTATGTGTGCACTGGCTTCCCGACACATATAAACAATGTCCCTTTTCTTGCATACCTTCTTCTGCACCCTCGGCACCATCAAGATCCCATCGGGGCTGCTGAAGTTCGGCTGCTGGTGTTGTTGAGCACAAAGAGACAGAGTCAACTTCAAAACTTTACTCACTTGTTTTCGCAGCACATCCTTATACGCTAGAGCATCAACGAAAGATTCCACACTACACATTTCTTCTTCTTTCCCTGTCATACGTGAGCTCGGGTCGGATCATATCATATGGTTCTTCAGCATCCTCCCTGTTCAGACTCTCTGTGCTTGGGGATTCCCTCAGCTGTTTCACGTTGGATCTGAGGGCATCAGCCCATGCGATGATCTGCCACATGGTGAGCGACCTGCCCTTCTGTACTGCTGTGCCTTCTACTGCAGCTCCAGTTCCCACTACTGCTGTCACTGCTGCCTCTGCTGCTGTTCTAGCTCTACTGGCCCTGGATGGCTGGGCTTCTCCCTTGGTAACGTTACGGGCTCACTGTGTTGTCCCGGGCTCTAAAGCACTATGGAACGCCTGGGGCTCCCTGACGCTCTGAGCTGTACCAGCTCCATGTCTTCACTGACTAAAAACAGGAAATGCTCATGACTAGTGTTGAGCATTCCGATACCGCAAGTATCGGGTATCGGCCGATACTTGCGGGTATCGGAATTCCGATACCGAGATCCGATACTTTTGTGGTATCGGGTATCGGTATCGAAACAACATTAATGTAAAAATGTGTAAAAGAGAGAATTAAAATAAAAAATATTGCTATACTCACCTCTCCGACGCAGCCTGCACCTTACCGAGGGAAGCGGCAGCGTTCTTTGTTTAAAATTCGCGCTTTTCTTTCCTTTACGTGAAGTCCCGGCTTGTGATTGGTTGCGTCGCAGTCACATGGGCGACGCAACCAATCACAGCAAGCCGTGACGTAATTTCAGGTCCTTAAGGATTTTAAAATTACGTCCCGGCTTTGTGACTGGTTGCGTCGCAGTCACATGGGCGACGCAACCAATCACAGCAAGCCGTGACGTAATTTCAGGCCCTTAAGGATTTTAAAATTACGTCCCGGCTTTGTGATTGGTTGCGTCGCAGTCACATGGGCGACGCAACCAATCACAAGCCGTGACGTCACGGGAGGCTGGACACGCGCGCATTTTAAAATGCGCGCTTGTCCAGCCTCCCGTGACGTCCCGGCTTGTGATTGGTTGCATCGCGGTCAACCAATCACAAGCCGGGAGGCTGGACACGCGCGCATTTTAAAATGCGCGCGTGTCCAGCCTCCCGGCTTGTGATTGGTTGACCGCGATGCAACCAATCACAAGCCGGGACGTCACGGGAGGCTGGACAAGCGCGCATTTTAAAATGCGCGCGTGTCCAGCCTCCCGTGACGTCACGGCTTGTGATTGGTTGCGTCGCCCATGTGACTGCGACGCAACCAATCACAAAGCCGGGACGTAATTTTAAAATCCTTAAGGGCCTGAAATTACGTCACGGCTTGCTGTGATTGGTTGCGTCGCCCATGTGACTGCGACGCAACCAATCACAAAGCCGGGACGTAATTTTAAAATCCTTAAGGACCTGAAATTACGTCACGGCTTGCTGTGATTGGTTGCGTCGCCCATGTGACTGCGACGCAACCAATCACAAAGCCGGGACTTCACGTAAGGAAAGAAAAGCGCGAATTTTAAGCAAACAACGCTGCCGGTTCCCTCGGAGAGGTGAGTATAGCCATATTTTTTATGTTAATTCTTTCTTTTACACATTAATATGGTTCCCAGGGCCTGAAGGAGAGTTTCCTCTCCTTCAGACCCTGGGAACCATCAGGAATACCGTCCGATACTTGAGTCCCATTGACTTGTATTGGTATCGGGTATCGGTATCGGATTGGATCCGATACTTTGCCGGTATCGGCCGATACTTTCCGATACCGATACTTTCAAGTATCGGACGGTATCGCTCAACACTACTCATGACTTACCCACAGTAGAATCCTCCTATTAGAAAACTATGTACACTATTTTAGCCCCTTTACCCCCAAGGGTGGCTTGCACGTTAATGACCAGGCCAATTTTTACAATTCTGACCACTGTCCCTTTATGAGGTTATAACTCTGGAATGCTTCAACGGATCCCGGTGATTCTGACATTGTTTTCTTGCGGCATATGGTACTTCATGATAGTGGTAAAATTTCTTTGATATTACCTGCGTTTATTTGTGAAAAAGATGGAAATTTGGCCAAAATTTTGAAAATTTCACAATTTTCCAACTTTGAATTTTTATGCAATTAAATCACAGAAATATGTCACACAAAATACTTAATAACTGACATTTTCCACATGTTTAAATTACATCAGCACAATTTTGGAACCAAAATTTTTCTTTGTTAGGGAGTTATAAGGGTTAAAAGTTGACCAGCAATTTCTCATTTTTACAACACCATTTTTATTTAGGGACCACATCTCATTTGAAGTCATTTTGAGGGGTCTATATGCTAGAAAATAACCAAGTGTGACACCATTCTGAAAACTGCACCCCTCATGGTGCTCAAAACCACATTCAAGAAGTTTATTAACTCTTCAGGTGTTTCACAGGAATTTTTGGAATGTTTAAATAAAAATGAACAGTTAACTTTTTTTCACAAAAAATTTACTTCAGCTCCAATTTTCTTTATTTTACCAAGGGTAACAGGAGAAAATGGACCCCAAAAGTTGTTGAACAATTTGTCCTGAGTACCCCGATACCCGATATGTGGGGGTAAACCACTGTTTGGGCGCATGGCAGAACTCGGAAGCGAAGGAGCGCCATTTGACTCTTCAATGCAAAATTGACTGGAATTGAGATGGGACACCATGTTGCGTTTGGAGAGCCCCTGATGTGCCTAAACATTGAAACCCCTCACAAGTGAAACCATTTTGGAAAGTATGCCCCCTAAGGAACTTATCTAGATTTGTGGTGAGCACTTTGACCCATTAAGTGATTCACAGAAGTTTATAATGCAGAGCCGTAAAAATAAAAAATCATATTTTTTCACAAAAATTATCTTTTTGCCCCCATTTTTTTATTTTCCCAAGGGTAATAGAAGAAATTGGACCCCAAAAGTTGTTGTACAATTTGTCCTGAGTACGCTGATACCCAATATGTGGGGGTAAACCACTGTTTTGGCACATGGCAGAGCTCGGAAGGGAAGGAGCGCCGTTTGACTTTTCAATGCAAAATTGACTGGAATTGAGATGGGACGCCATGTTGCGTTTGGAGACCCACTGATGTGCCTAAACATTGAAACCCCCTCAAGTGACACCATTTTGGAAAGTAGACCCCCTAAGGAACTTATCTAGATGTGTGGTGAGCACTTTGACCCATTAAGTGATTCACAGAAGTTTATAATGCAGAGCCGTAAAAATAAAAAATCATATTTTTTCACAAAAATGATCTTTTCGCCCACAATTTTTTATTTTCCCAAGAGTAAGAGAAGAAATTGGACCCCAAAAGTTGTTGTACAATTTGTCCTGAGTACACTGATACGCCATATGTGATGGTAAACCACGCATGGCAGAGCTCGGAAGGGAAGGAGCGCCGTTTGACTTTTCAATGCAAAATTGACTGGAATTGAGATGGGACGCCATGTTGCGTTTAGAGAGCCACTGATGTGCCTAAACATTGAAACCCCCCTCAAGTGACACCATTTTGGAAAGTAGACCCCCTAAGGAACTCATCTAGATGTGTTGTGTTTTGAACCCCCAAGTGTTTCACTACAGTTTATATCGCAGGGCCATGAAAATAAAAAATCTTTTTTTTTTCCACAAAAATTTATTTTCAGCCCCCAGTTTTGTATTTTCCCAAGGGTAACAGTTGAAATTGGACCCCAAAAGTTGTTGTCCAATTTGTCCTGAGTACGCTGATACCCCATATGTGGGGGGGGAAACACCGTTTGAGTGCATGGCAAAGCTCGGAAGGGAAGGAGCGCCGTTTGGAATGCAGACTTAGATGGATTGGTCTGCAGGCGTCACATTGTGTTTGCAGAGCCCCTAATGTACCTAAACAGTATAAACCCCCACAAGTGACCCCATATTGGAAACTAGACCCCCCAAGGAATTTATCTAGATGTGTTGTGAGAACTTTGAACCCTCAAATGTTTCACTACAGTTTATAACACAGAGCCGTGAAAATAAAAAAATCCTTTTTTTTCCACAAAAATTATTTTTTGGCCCTCAGTTTCATAGTTTTCCAAGGGTAACAGTTGAAATTGGACCCCAAAAGTTGTTGTCCAATTTGTCCTGAGTACGCTGATACCCCATATGTGGGGGGGAACCACCGTTTGAGCGCATGGCAGAGCTCGGAAGGGAAGGAGCGCCATTTGGAATGCAGACTTAGATGGACTGGTCTGCAGGCGTCACATTGCGTTTGCAGACCCCCTAATGTACCTAAACAGTAGAAACCCTCCACAAGTGACCCCATATTGGAAAGTAGACCCCCTAAGGAACTTATCTAGATGTGTTGTGAGAACTTTGAACCCCCAAGTGTTTCACTACAGTTTATAACGCAGAGCCGTGAAAATAAAAAATCCTTTTTTTCCACAAAAATTATTTTTTAGCCCCCAGTTTTGTATTTTCCCAAGGGTAACAGTTGTTGTCCAATGTGTCCTGAGTATGCTGATACCCCATATGTTGGGGTAAACCCCTGTTTGGGCGCACGGGAGAGCTCGGAAGGGAAGGAGCACTGTTTTACTTTTTCAACGCAGAATTCGCTGGACTTGAGATCGGACGCCATGTCGCATTTGGAGAGCCCCTGATGTGCCTAAACAGTGGAAAACCCCAATTATAACTGAAACCCTAATCCAAATACACCCCTAACCCTAATCCCAATGGTAACCCTAACCACACCCCTAACCCTGACACACCCCTAACCCTAATCCCAACCCTATTCCCAACCGTAAATGTAATCCAAACCCTAACCCTAACTTTAGCCCCAACCCTAACTGTAGCCTTAACCCTAGCCCCAACCCTAACCCTAGCCCTAACCCTAGCCCTAACCCTAGCCCTAGCCCTAACCCTAACCCTAGCCCCAGCCCTAAGCCTAACCCTAACCCTAACCATAACCCTAGCCCTAACCATAACCCTAGCCCTAACCCTAGCCCTAGCCCTAACCCTAGCCCTAACCCTAGCCCTAACCCTAACCCTAACCCTAGCCCTAACCCTAATGGGAAAATGGAAATAAATAAAAAAAAAATAATTGTTTAATTTTTCCCTAACTAAGGGGGTGATGAAGGGGGGTTTGATTTATTTTTATAGCGGGTTTTTTAGCGGATTTTTATGATTGGCAGCTATCACACACTAAAAGACGCTTTTTATTGCAAAAAATATTTTTTGCGTTACCACATTTTGAGAGCTATAATTTTTCCATATTTTGGTCCACAGAGTCATGTGAGGTCTTGTTTTTTGCGAGACGAGTTGACATTTATATTGGTACCATTTTCAGTCACATGACATTTTTTGATCGCTTTTTATTCCGATTTTTGTGAGGCAGAATGACCAAAAACCAGCTATTCATGAATTTCTTTTTGGGGGGGAGGCGTTTATACCGTTCCGCGTTTGGTAAAATGGATAAAGCAGTATGATTACAGCGATACCTCATTTATTTTTTTTATGTTTTGGCGCTTTTATACGATAAAAACTATTTTATAGAAAAAATAATTATTTTTGCATCGCTTTATTCTGAGGACTATAACTTTTTTATTTTTTCGCTGATGATGCTGTATGGCAGCTCATTCTTTGCGGGACAAGATGACGTTTTCAGTAGTACCATGGTTATTTATATCCGTCTTTTTGATCGCGTGTTATTCCACTTTTTGTTAGGCAGTATGATAATAAAGTGTTGTTTTTTGCCTCGTTTTTTTTTTACAGTGTTCACTGAAGGGGTTAACTAGTGGGACAGTTTTATAGGTTGGGTCGTTACGGACGCGGCGATACAAAATATGTGTACTTTTATTATTTTTTTTATTTAGATAAAGAAATGTATTTATTAGAACAATATATATATTTTTTTGGGGGGGGGAATTTTTTTTAAATTTTTTTTACACATGTGAATATTTATTTTTTACACTATAACATTGCCCCAGGGGGGCATCATGTTATAGTGTAAGATCGCTGATCTGACACTTTGCTGTGCACTGTGTCAGATCAGCAATCTGACGTGCACTCCTGCAGGCTTACCAGTGCCTGCTCTGAGCAGGCGCTGTGAAGCCACCTCCCTGCACAACCTGGATGCAGCCCTGCGGCCATTTTGGATCTGGGGCCTGCAGGAAGGAGGAGGTAGGAGACCCTTGGAGTAACGTGATCACATCACGGTGCTCCGGGGGTCTCAGGGAAGCACGCAGGGAGCCCCCTCCCTGCGCGATGCTTCCCTATACCGCCGGAACACTGCGATCATGTTTGATTGCAGTGTGCCGGGGGTGGTCCGTGACCACTCCTGGCACATAGTGCCGGATGTCAGCTGCGATAGTCAGCTGACACCTGGCCGCGATTGGCCGCGCTCCCCCCTGTGAGCGCGGCCGATCGCGCTGGACGTACTATCCCGTCGGTGGTCATACGGGCCCACCCCACCTCGACGGGATAGTACGTCCAATGTCAGAACGGGGTTAAGGTACCGCATCTAGTGGGCAAACCTCAATACTGCACTTTCCCTACAACATACTCAGGAGACATTGCACAACAAATTCTATGGAGCAATTTCTCCTGTTACCCTTATGAAAATGCAAAATATGGAGCTAAAAAGGATTTATTTGGGGTAAAATTAGATTTTTTTATTTCCACGGCTGTACGTTATAAACTTCTGTGAAGCACCTGTGGGTTCAAGGTGCTCAATACACACCTAGATAAGTTCCATAAGGGGTCTAGTTTGCAAAATGGGGTCACTTGTTGGGGGTTTCCTCTGTTTAGGCACCTCAGGGGTTCTCCAAACATGACATGGCGTCCGCTAATTATGCCAGCAAATTGTACATTCAAAAAGTGAAAAGGCGCTCCTTCGCTTCCAAGCCCAGCCGTGTGCCCAAACAGTAGATTTCCCTCTCATATGGGGTATCGGCATGCTCAGGAGAAATTGCACAGCAAATTTTATGATACATTTTCTCCTGTTACCCTTACGAAAGTAAAAAAAAAAGGCTTAAAGGAAAATATTTGTGAAAGAAAAGTAAATGTTTATTGTTTCCTTCCAGATTACAAAATTCCTGTGCAGCACCTGAAGGGTTAATAAACTTCTTGAATGTGGTTTTGAGTACCTTGAGGGGTGCAGTTTTTAGAATGATGTCACTTTGGGGTATTTTCTATCACATAGGCCCCTCAAAGTCACTTCAAATATGAGGTGGCAACTAAAAAAATGGTTTTGCAAATTTTGTTGTAAAAATGAGAAATCGCTGGTCAACTTTTAACCCTTATAATTTCCTAACAAAAAAAATTATGTTTCAAAAATTGTGCTGATGTAAAGTAGACATGTGAGAAATATTATTTTTTAACTATTTTGTGCAATATGACTCTCTGATTTAAGGGCATAAAAATTAAGTTTGGAAATTGCAAAGTTTTCAAAATTTTCACCAAATTTCATTTTTTTTGTCACATATAAACTAGTGATGAGCAAATATACTCATTGCTCGGGTTTTCCCGAGCACGTTCGGGTGGCCTCCAAGTATTTATGACTGCTTGGAGATTTAGTTTTCCTTGCCGCAACTGCATGATTTGCGGCTATTAGACTGCTTGATTACATGTGAGGATTCCCTAGCAACCAGGCAACCCCCACATGTACTCAGGCTGGTTGGCAGCTGTAAATCATGCAGTTGAGGCAAGGAAAACTAAATCTCCGATCAGTCATAAATACTCGGAGAGCACCCGAGCGTGCTCGGGAAAACCAGAGCAACGAGTATATTCGCTCATCACTAATATAAACGCAAGTCATATCAAGGAAATTTTACCACTATCATGACGTACAATATGTCATGAGAAAACTATTTCAGAATCAGTGGGATCCATTGAAGCGTTCCAGTGTTATGACCTCATAAAATGACAGTGGTCAGAATTGTAAAAATTGGCCTGGTCAGGAGGTGAAAACAGGCTTCGGGGTGAAGGGGTTAATATTGTGATATGTGCTGTTCCTGTACTTATCTGACTTCTCTAATGATGTAATATAGAATTTACAATTAGTACAGCTCGGTTAATTTTATTTCCTTTCTTCTTATATATTATGATTCTAATCTTTGTTGCTTACCTCCCAAGTATTCCTGCACCCCTGTGGTTATAGCTAAGTCTGACTTTGCTTGGATGTGAGCAGTCAGCATTCCTTCCAGAATCCAAGGAACAAAGGCACCATTTAGTGAATTTGTTCTTACCAGAATCACAAGACTTCAGCAGTGATATTCTTTGGCCAACCACCATAGTGCGAGAGTGAGAAATGAACCAAAGCATGTTAGAATTATTATACAATTAGTCAAGTAGCTTTGAAAATCAGCACAAAGTAGTGAACTGTTGAAAGGGAAACCTGCATGAATGTATAATGGTAAACCGTAGTGATGAGCAAGCAATAAAATGATTGAGTACTCGGTACTCGAATCAAGCAGGTTGGACACTCAGACGGGCTCGAAAAAAGCATTTTTCTGGCAGACCCTACCCGGAGGACTAGTGGGGCAGTAAAATCACTGAAATGGATGGAAACAGGGTTCAAATGGAATAGGAACGGCATGGGGAAGATGCCTGAACGCATCTCTGACTCCCAGGTAACTTCTGGGAACAATGTTGTCAGAGTATTACGTCAGTTATATGGACTACAATAAAACATACAAAACAAAAAAAAAATGGATTTTACAGGAAAAAATGTTAGGAAACAATCTTTCCTGTATAATGACTTGTATATAAGTACAAACAAAGAAAAAGTTTGTGACATAAATTACAAGCAGTAGATAGTTAAACATTCAAAATTCTATTTAGATATTCAATAAAAAATAATGAGTACAGTTGAACAACAAGTACAGGCATGAAAGCTAAAAGTTGGTAGGTGAGTCATTATGGGAAACCCCTGGGAATTTATTAGTATCTATATAAATAAAAAAAATCATTAAACTAAAGCCATATATATGCATGTACACATGCACTATTGATTGTAGACTAAATGATAATCAGCTTTATAATGAAGAAATTCACCCAATAGGTTTATGATGCTTAGAAGAAAATAAATAATTCTACAGTGGGGAAAAAAGTACCGTATTTTTCGGACTATAAGACGCACCGTACCATAAGACGCACCCCAAATTTGGGGTGAAAATTGCAGAAAAAAAGATTTTTTATAAGATGGGGGTCCGTCTTATTGTCCGAATTTAAGATCTCTTAGCTGAGGGCAGGCAGTGGCAGAGCAGGATCACAGGAGGCATGGTGGTGGCAGAGGTGAGGTGATGCTGAGGTGCGGTGGGCGGAACGGCGTGCACCTGACAAGGGTCCCATCCTGCTTAGGTGGGCGATGGCCTGGTGTCCATGGGGAGGTTGCGGCAGTGCTGTGGCGGCGGCAGATGTGCTGTCACTTCCTCAGGTGGCGGCGGCCAGGGTCCCTTCCACATTTGAGGTGACGCCATGGCAGTATTGAAGGAGAGCAGCAGAGCTGGGTGAGTCACAGTTTTCCCGGTGGTGGCAGGCTTACCGGCATTCTGGCGGCGACAGAGGTGCGGGGATGATGTGGCGCGGTGACCGGTATGGCGTGAGCAGGGTCCCGTCCACATTTGAGGTGAATCCGCGGCCCGGTATTGAAGGAGAGCAGCAGAGCTGGGTGAGTTACAGTTTTCCCGGTGGCGGCAGCCATCTTTCTGAGGCCGCGCGTGCGCAGATTCAGTACTCTGCTTCCCAGGGCTTCAGGAAAATGGCCGCGGGAGGCCGCGCGTGCGCAGATGGAGATCGCAGCGGCCATTTTCCTGAAGCCAAGATCTCAATCTGCGAACTCAGCTTCAGGAAAATGGCCGCCGCGATCTCCATCTGCGCACGCGCGGCCTCCCGCGGCCATTTTCCTGAAGCCCCAGGAAGCAGAAAACTCAATCTGCGCACGCGCGGCCTCAGGAAGATGGCCGCCGCCACCGGGAAAACCGTAACTCACTCAGCTCTGCTGCTCTCCTTCAATAGCGGGCCGCAGATTCACCTCAAATGTGGACGGGACCCTGCTCACGCCATACCGGTCACCGCGCCACATCATCCCCGCACCTCTGTCGCCTCCACAATGCCGGTAAGCCTGCGTTCCAACTATAAGACGCACCCCCCATTTTCCTCACAATTTTTTTGGGGAAAAAGTGCGTCTTATAGTCGGAAAAATACGATATATTGTCAGCTCACAAATGTGCAAGTTCTTCCACTTAAAAAGATGAGAGAGGCCTGAAATTGACATCATAGGTAGACCACAATTATTGAGAGTCAAAATGAGAAAACAAATCCAGAAAATCACCTTGTCTAATTTGGCAAGATTTATTTTGAAAATTATAGTGGGAAATAAGTATTTGGTCATTAACAAAAGTTCATCTCAATATTTTGTTATATATACTTTGTTGGCAATGACAGTGGTCAAACATTTTCTGTAAGTCTTCACAAGGTTGGCACATACTGTTGGTGGTATGTTGGCCCATTCCTCCATGCAGATCTCCTCTAGTGCAGTGATGTTTTGGGCCTGTCGCTGGGTAACACAGAATTTCAACTCCCTCCAAAGGTTTTCTATGGGGTTGAGATCTGGAGACTGGCTAGGCTACTCCAGGACCTTCATATGCTTATTATGAAGCCACTTCTTGGTTGCCCTGGTGGTGTGCTTGGGATCATTATCATGCTGAAAGACATGTGGATACATTTCATCTTCAATGCCCTTGCTGATGGAAGGTGGTTTGCACTAAAAATCTCATGATACATGGCCCCATTCATTCTTTCATGTACACTGATCAGTCATCCTGGTCCCTTTGCAGAGAAACAGCCCCAAACCATGATGTTGCCACCCCATGCTTCACAGTAGGTATGGTGTTCTTTGGATGCAACTCACCATTTTGTCTCCTCCAAACAGTACAAGTTTTCTGGATAATCCAAATGTTGTCTATCAAACTTCAGACGGGCCTGGACGTGTTCTAGCTTAAGCAGGGGGACATGTCTGGCACTTCAGGATCTGAATCCCTGGCAATGTACTGTGTTACTGATGGTAGCCCTTGTTATGGTGGTCCCAGCTCTATGCAGGTCATTCACTAGGTCACCCCCATGTGGTTCTGGGATTTTTGCTCACCGTTCTTGTGATCATTTTGACCCGGGGTGAGATCTTGCGTGGAGTCCCAGATCGAGGGAGATTATCAGTGGTCTTGTATGTCTTCCATTTTCTTATTATTGCTCCCACAGTTGATTTCATCACACCAAGCTGCTTGCCTATTCCATATTCAGTCTTCCCAGCCTGGTGCAGGGCTACAATTTTGCTTCTGGTGTCCTTCGACAGCTCTTTGGTCTTCACCATAGTGGATTTTGGAGTGTGACTGTTTGAACTTGTTATGAGTATAAAAGACACCTGTCCACAACCTCAAACAGGTGCCATTACTACAGGTAATGAGTGGAGGACAGAGAAGCCTCTTAAAGAAAACGTTACAGGTCTGTGAGAGCCAGAAATCTTGCATGTTTTTAAGTGACCAAATATTTATTTTCCACCATATTTTGCAAAATAAATCTTGCCAAATCAGACATGGTTATTTTCTGGATTTGTTTTCTCATTTTTACTTTCATAGATGTGGTCTATCTATAATGTCTCTCTCATCTTTTTAAGTGGGAGAACTTGCACAGTTGGTGGCTGACTAAATGCTTTTTTCCCCCACTGTAAATGCAAAGATATGCACCCTCAGGAAATGAGGGTAAATATTTCCAATAAAAAAGAGAAGTAAAGACAATTTCACAGGTAAGTTACCAACATTGAATGAACAGCCCACCGACCAAACACCCGACGTGCGTTTCACTTGTATGTAAGGCAAAATTAAAAATAGAAAAAAAAGCCTTCTCCTTACCTTAGGCTATGTTCACACATAGCGTATTTTGCTGCATATTTGCACCTTCTCATTGCTGTCAATGGTGAACAAAAGCTGCAAAAACGCTGAAAGAGTTGACATGCTGTTCTTTCAAAAACGCAGCAGTTTTCCATGTCAGTCAGGAAAAAAATCAATTGTGTGCATGAGATTTCTGAAATATGATAGCTTTTGCTGGTACTGTAAACACTAAATGGGCACATTTCCCGACTGCTTAGCATGGAAATGTTGCCGTTTAGGCTTGTGGGCACTGAAGCTTTCGGCAACCTCATGGCGGTAGCCGTCCCTCGGTACTCGTTCCCCAGCTGCCACTATTTTTCCTGGTGTTTCATTCTCTCCTTACCCCAGCACGTGTCTCCTAACATCACCCATTCTCTGACTAATGCAGTTACTGTTAAGGTACATTTAATGATCAATGAGGCCACCATCAGGGCAATACTGCCCTTACTGCTGTGTGGGGCCCAGTGAGCAGCAGTACAGAGCAGAATCCATGCCCTTCCTCTTGTGCTTCTGTTCACTGGGCCCCATCATGCAATGAAGTTCTGTGCTTGGCGCACACCTCGGCTCTGAGAGCTTTTCTCAGAGCTCCACAGCTGTTGAACCAGGTTAGATGGCTGAGCAGCTCCCGCTTCCTCCGCCCTCTGGACTTCCAGTCAGTTGACATCGCATATGCGATGACATCATCGCGTATGCGCTATCCTGTATGAGGACACCAGAAGCAGAGCTGCACCTGCAGGGGATCGTCATTGAGGTAAGTATGAAAAACTTTTTTTTTTCTTTTCTTTATAAAATGAATTAAATGGGTGAGTGGAGGAGGGGGATGGGGGACTGCAAATGATGAAGTGGGGGAGAGGAGGGACTGCAAATGATGAAATGGGGCAGGGGACTGCACATGATAAAGTGGGGGAGCGTGGACTGCAAATGATGAACTGGGTGTGAGGGAGACTGCAAATGACGAAGTCTTGGGAGGGTGGACTGCAAATGATGAAGTGGAGGGGATTGAGACTGCAAATGATGAAGTGGAGGGGAGTGGGACTGCAAATGATTAAATTTGGGAAGGGGGATTGCAAATGATGGAGTGGGCAGACTGTAAATGATGAAGTGATTTGTGGGACTGCAAATGATGAAGTGAGTGGGGGGACTGCAAATGATGAAGTGAGTGGGGGGACTGGAAATGATAAAGAGAGTGGAGGGTAGGGTGGCTGCAAATGATGAAGTGGGGGGTGTGGGAACTGCAAATTATGAAGTGGGGGACTGTAAATGGTGATATTGGTGGGAGGGGGACTGCACCTGATGACGTGAATGGAGGGGAGGGGGACTGCAAATGATGAAGTGAGTGAGATGGGGCAACCAGCACTGCAATGGAGGGGCCGATGTAGCATGATTAGTACACGAGCATCGACCCTACTAATGTTTAAGGGACATGGATATCAGTGTATGTTGCTGCAAAAGGCATCTAGACAAAGGAAAACTATCTCTTTTGACACCCCTGTACACTGGAAATATCGGCTTGACCGAGCGTTCCTGCAAATAATGAATTGAGGGAGAGGGACTGCAAATCATGAATTGAGAAATATATATTACAGGTTGTTCCCATTCGTGGGACACAACAACAATCCCAGCAGCGAAACATGGCGGTGGCAGCATCATGCTATGGGGGTGTTTTTCAGCTGCAGGGACAGGATAACTGGTTGCCATTGAAGGAAACATGAATGCGGCCAAGTACAGAGATATCCGAGATGAAAACATCTTCCAGAGTGCTCTGGAGCTCAGACTTGGCCGATTGGGACCATCCCCAGAATCTGAAGGCATTACAACGCTTTCTGGGTTTTACTAATTTTTACCGGAAGTTTATCCAAAATTATTCGGTAACGGTGAAAACCCTTACTGACATGACAAGGAAGGGGTATGATTTTTCTAAATGGTCGGATGCTGCTCAGCAGGCTTTTTCCTCCTTAATGAGTTGTTTTGACACTGCATCTATACTCAGTCAACACGATGCTTCTCAACCTTTTGTCATAGAAGTGGATGCATCGGAGGTGGTGGTTGGGCCTGTGTTGTCATAGGGTCCGTTCCCTGGTAAATGGCATCCATGCGCCTTCTTTTTCAAACAATTATCCTTGGCCTAGAGAAATTATGACGTGGGTAATAGGGAGCTTCTGGCGATTAAATTGGTGTTCGAGGAGTGGCAACATTTTTTGGAGGGGGCAGTACATCCTATTACTTTTATCACGGACCACAAAAACCTGCCATATCTTCAATTGGCTAAACGTCTTATTCCTGGACAAGATCGGTGCTTCTTGTTCTTTATTAGATTCAATTTTGTGGTCACTTTCCATCCAGGAGTTAAAAACACCAGGACAGATGCTTTGTCCCAGAGCTTCCCTAGTAGTGGTGACCATGAGGACACTGCCTCAATTTTGCAGAAGGGTTTAGTCATCTCGGCCTTATAAGCTGACCTGGAGAGTGAGGTGTTGGAGGCTCAGGGGGAAGCCCCTGCCTCCTACCCTCGGGGAGGTTATTTGTACTGCTTGATTTGCACTGTAAAGTAATTAGGGAACATCATAACTCTGTGCTTGCTGGTCATCCAGGAGGTAAGGCAACCACGGACCTCCTTTCTCATCGTTTTTGGTGGCTAGGGTTGCATCGGGATGTGGTTGAACAGGTGTCTGCTTGCAGTGTTTGCGCGCGTTCTAAAGTATCACACACCCCTCCATCTGGTTCTCTTCTTCTACTACCCATTCCTAGCAGACCATTGACACACTTGTCCGTGGATTTTATTACTGACCTACCGGTATCGGCAGGCAAGATTGTGGTTCTGGTGGTTGTGGATAGGTTCAGCAAAATGGTGCATTTCATCGCTTTACCGGCAGTTCCAAATGCTAGGACTCTTGCTCAGGTTTTTGATAATGAGATCGTGAAGCTTCATGGGGTTCCCTGTTGTGAACTATACTTCTTGGCTCCCTCTTGTGGTCACTAGTGATTTGGCACTTGGATTGTCTTTTACCAGGTTGGTACTCACCTGCTTCGTTAGGCCTGGGGTGTTGCTATTTAAACTTCCTGGATTCTCAGTCCAGTGCCTGGCATCGTTGTAATCAGTTCATTTCTGTTTGCTCCTGTCTTCAGGTCCTGGTTCCTTGCAAGATAAGCTAAGTCCTGCTTTCTTATTTTTGTTATTTTGCTTTGTTCATATTTTTGTCCAGCTTGTATAAAATGTGATTCCTGATATTGCTGGAAGCTCTAGGGGGCTGATATTCTCCCCCCTCACCGTTAGTCGGTTTGGGGGTTCTTGGATATTCAGCGTGGATATTTTGCAGGGTTTTTTGCTGACCATATAAGTCATCTTACTATTTTCTGCTATTAGTCAGTGGGCCTCTCTTTGCTAAAATCTAGTTCATTCTTACGTTTGTCTTTTCTTCTTACCTCACCGTTATTATTTGTTGGGGGCTTGTATTACTTTGGGGTCTTTTCTCTGGAGGCAAGAGAGGTCTTATTTTCCCTGATAGGGTTAGTTAGTTCTCCGGCTGGCGCGAGACGTCTAGGATCAACGTAGGCACGTTCCCCGGCTACTGTTAGTGTTTGTGCTAGGATCAGGTATATGGTCAGCCTAGTTACCACGTCCCTATGAGCTGGTATTTATGTTTGCAGACTTTGCTGTAATCCCTGAGATCCTTTGCCATTGGGATCATAACAGTATGCCAGGCCTATGAATAGTTAATGCATTGCAGAAGTGGGATTAAAAGAAAAGGAGTTCTGAGGTTTTTTTTTTTTTTTTTCCTCTCCTCTTTCTTCCTTCCCCTTTTTCTCAGAGTGGCTGTAAGCTTTGCTGCAGACATGAATGTTCAGACCTTGATTACTAGTGTGGATCAGCTTGCTGCACGAGTGCAGAACATTCAGGATTTTGTTGTTAGCAGTCCTATGTCTGAGCCTAAGATACCTATTCCTGAGCTGTTCTCTGGAGATCGATTTAAATTT
Source organism: Ranitomeya variabilis (assembly GCF_051348905.1). Lineage (NCBI taxonomy): Eukaryota > Metazoa > Chordata > Amphibia > Anura > Dendrobatidae > Ranitomeya > Ranitomeya variabilis. Next base: position 855,425,642 of record NC_135233.1, on the reverse strand, counting down.
AGGAATTTTAGGAATAATTGTAAATTGTTTCTATCTTTCAAACCTCGTTCGTCTGGAGATTCAGCTCAGCAAGTTAAAATTGTTATCTCCTTTTTCTGTGGCGACCCTCAGGATTGGGCTTTCTCGTTAGTGCCAGGAGATCCGGCATTGGCGGATGTTGATGCGTTTTTTTCTGGCGCTCGGATTGCTTTATGAGGAGCCTAATCTTGAAATTCAGGCAGAAAAAGCTCTACTGGCTATCTCTCAGGGCCAGGATGAAGCCGAAGTGTATTGCCAAAAATTTCGGAAATGGTCCGTGCTTACTCAATGGAATGAATGTGCTCTGGCCGCAAATTTCAGAAATGGCCTTTCTGAAGCCATTAAGAATGTGATGGTGGGTTTCACAATTCCTACAAGTCTGAATGATTCTATGGCGCTGGCTATTCAGATTGATCGGCATTTGCGCGAGCGCAAATCCGCTAACCCTCTGGCGGTGTTGTCTGAACAGACACCTGTTTCAATGCAATGTGATAGAATCCTGACTAGAACCGAACGACAAAATCATAGACGACAGAATGGGCTGTGTTTTTACTGTGGTGATTCTACAAATGTTATATCAGCATGCTCTAAACGCCCAACCAAGGTTGTCAGTCCTGTCACCATTGGTAATTTGCAGCCTAAATTTATTTTGTCTGTGACTTTAATTTGTTCATTGTCTTCCTACCCTGTTATGGCGTTTGTGGATTCAGGTGCTGCCCTGAGTCTTATGGACTTGTCGTTTGCCAAGCGCTGTGGTTTTGTCCTGGAGCCTTTAAAAGTTCCTATTCCTCTCAGAGGAATTGATGCTACGCCACTGGCGGAAAATAAACCGCAGTATTGGACACAAGTGACCATGTGCATGACTCCTGAACATCGGGAGGTGATTCGTTTTCTTGTTCTACATAAAATGAATGATTTGGTCGTGTTAGGTCTGCCATGGTTACAGACCCATAATCCTGTTTTGGATTGGAAGGCTATGTCTGTGTCGAGTTGGGGTTGTCAGGGAATTCATTGCGATTCTCCGCCGGTGTCTATTGCTACTTCTATTCCTTCAGAGGTTCCTGAGTATTTTTGTGACTATCAGGATGTATTCAGTGAGTCCAGTTCCAGTGCTCTTCCTCCTCATAGGGACTGTGACTGCGCTATAGATTTGATTCCTGGCAGTAAATTCCCTAAGGGACGATTATTTAATTTGTCTGTACCCGAGCATGCCGCGATGCGTTCTTATGTCAAGGAGTCTTTGGAGAAGGGGCATATTCGTCCATCCTCTTCCCCTCTTGGTGCGGGATTCTTTTTTGTGGCCAAGAAGGACGGGTCTTTGAGACCTTGTATAGACTATCGGCTTCTGAATAAAATCACTGTTAAGTTTCAGTATCCTTTGCCACTATTGTCAGACTTGTTTGCTCGGATTAAGGGTGCCAAGTGGTTCACCAAGATAGATCTTCGTGGTGCGTACAACCTTGTGCGCATTAGGCAGGGAGATGAATGGAAAACTGCATTCAATACGCCCGAAGGTCATTTTGAATACTTGGTGATGCCCTTTGGGCTCTCTAATGCTCCTTCAGTGTTTCAGTCCTTTATGCATGATATCTTCCAGAAGTATCTGGATAAATTTATGATTGTTTATCTGGATGATATTCTGGTTTTCTCGGATGATTGGGATTCTCATGTAAAGCAGGTCAGGATGGTGTTTCAGGTTTTGCGTGATAATGCTTTGTTTGTGAAGGGCTCAAAGTGTCTCTTTGGAGTGCAGAAGGTTTCCTTTTTGGGTTTTATTTTCTCCCCTTCTGCTGTGGAGATGGACCCAGTCAAGGTCCGAGCTATTCATGATTGGACTCAGCCCACGTCTGTTAAGAGTCTTCAGAAGTTCTTGGGGTTTGCTAATTTCTACCGTCGCTTTATCGCTAACTTTTCTAGCGTTGTTAAACCTTTGACGCATATGACCAAGAAAGGTTCTGATGTGGCTAATTGGGCCCCTGCAGCCGTGGAGGCCTTCCAGGAGCTGAAGCGCCGGTTTACTTCGGCGCCTGTTTTGTGCCAGCCTGATGTCTCACTTCCCTTTCAGGTTGAAGTGGATGCTTCTGAGATCGGTGCTGGGGCTGTTTTGTCGCAGAGAGGCTCTGGTTGCTCTGTGATGAGACCATGTGCTTTTTTCTCTAGGAAGTTTTCGCCTGCTGAGCGGAACTATGATGTTGGTAATCGGGAGTTGTTGGCCATGAAGTGGGCATTTGAGGAATGTCTGTCATCTGGGTGGTGTGTGATCGTTTTTCCAAGATGGTCCATTTGGTACCCTTGCCTAAGTTGCCTTCCTCTTCCGATCTGGTTCCTTTGTTTTTTCAGAATGTGGTTCGTTTACATGGCATTCCGGAGAATATCGTGTCCGACAGAGGATCCCAGTTTGTGTCCAGATTCTGGCGATCTTTTTGTGCTAAAATGGGCATTGATTTGTCGTTTTCATCTGCCTTCCATCCTCAGACTAATGGTCAAACGGAGCGAACTAATCAGACACTGGAGGCTTATTTGAGATGTTTTGTTTCTGCGGACCAGGATGATGGGGTGACCTTCTTGCCATTGGCGGAGTTTGCCCTTAATAATCAGGCTAGTTCCGCTACTTTGGTTTCGCCATTCTTCTGCAACTCTGGTTTTCATCCTCGTTTCTCCTCGGGTCATGTTGAGTCTTCTGACTGTCCTGGGGTGGATTCCGTGGTGGATAGGTTGCAGCGGATTTGGAATCATGTGGTGGACAACTTGAAGTTGTCACAGGAGAAGGCTCAGCGTTTTGCCAACCGCCGCCGCGGTGTGGGCCCCCGACTTCGTGTTGGGGATTTGGTTTGGTTGTCTTCTCGGTATGTCCCTCTGAAGGTTTCCTCTCCTAAGTTTAAGCCTCGCTTTATTGGTCCTTATAAAATTTTGGAAGTTCTTAACCCGGTTTCTTTTTGTTTGGATCTTCCGGTGTCATTTGCCATTCACAACGTGTTCCATAGGTCTTTGTTGCGGAGGTACGTTGTGCCTGTGGTTCCTACTGTTGAGCCTCCTGCTCCGGTGTTGGTTGAGGGCGAGTTGGAGTACGTGGTGGAGAAGATCTTGGATTCTCGTCTCTCTAGACGGAGGCTTCAGTATTTGGTCAAATGGAAGGGCTATGGTCAGGAGGATAATTCCTGGGTGGCCGCCTCTGATGTTCATGCGGCCGATTTGGTTCGTGCCTTCCACGCTGCTCATCCTGGTCGCCCTGGTGGTCTTGGTGAGGGTTCGGTGACCCCTCCTTAAAGGGGGGGTACTGTTGTGAACTATACTTCTTGGCTCCCTCTTGTGGTCACTAGTGATTTGGCACTTGGATTGTCTTTTACCAGGTTGGTACTCACCTGCTTCGTTAGGCCTGGGGTGTTGCTATTTAAACTTCCTGGATTCTCAGTCCAGTGCCTGGCATCGTTGTAATCAGTTCATTTCTGTTTGCTCCTGTCTTCAGGTCCTGGTTCCTTGCAAGATAAGCTAAGTCCTGCTTTCTTATTTTTGTTATTTTGCTTTGTTCATATTTTTGTCCAGCTTGTATAAAATGTGATTCCTGATATTGCTGGAAGCTCTAGGGGGCTGATATTCTCCCCCCTCACCGTTAGTCGGTTTGGGGGTTCTTGGATATTCAGCGTGGATATTTTGCAGGGTTTTTTGCTGACCATATAAGTCATCTTACTATTTTCTGCTATTAGTCAGTGGGCCTCTCTTTGCTAAAATCTAGTTCATTCTTACGTTTGTCTTTTCTTCTTACCTCACCGTTATTATTTGTTGGGGGCTTGTATTACTTTGGGGTCTTTTCTCTGGAGGCAAGAGAGGTCTTATTTTCCCTGATAGGGTTAGTTAGTTCTCTGGCTGGCGCGAGACGTCTAGGATCAACGTAGGCACGTTCCCCGGCTACTGTTAGTGTTTGTGCTAGGATCAGGTATATGGTCAGCCTAGTTACCACGTCCCTATGAGCTGGTATTTATGTTTGCAGACTTTGCTGTAATCTCTGAGATCCTTTGCCATTGGGATCATAACAGTTCCCATCAATGTGGTGTCAGATGGGGGGACCCAATTTGTTTCTAAGTTCTGGAGGGCATTCTGTACTCGACTTGGGGTGCAGCTGTCCTTTTTCTCTGCTTTCCATTATCAGTCAAATGGACAGACCGAGCACACTAATCAGAATTTGGAGACTTACCTCAGGTGTTTTGTCTCCGAAAACCAGGAGGATTGGGCATCTTACTTACCGTTGGTTGAGTTTGTGATTACAAATCATTGCCAAGAATCTACCGGCAGGTCACCATTCTTTTGTGCATACGGTTTCCATCCAGTTTGGTAGTTTTCATGGGGGAGGGACTTCGGGAGTTCCTCAGGAGGAACATTTTGCTTCATCGCTCTCTTTAGTGTGGAGGGTGGTTCAGAGTTATTTGAGGGTCATGGGAGACAGGTACAAATGTATGGCTGACAGAAAACACTTGCCAGGTATGGACTTGAGTGTGAATAACTTTGTGCGGTTTTCTACCAGGAATATCAAGTTGAAGATCCCTTCCTGGAAACTGGGACCTAGGATTATTGGCCCCTATAGAATAACTGCCATCATTAACCCTGCAGCTTTTCGTCTTGAGTTACCCCAGGCTCTTAAAATTCACAATGTGTTCCACAAGTCTCTGCTCAAGAAGTTTTTTAAACCTCTTGAGTCCTCTCCCCTGCCACTGCCCCCAATAATTGTTGATGGTAATTTGGACTTCCAGATTACAAGGATTGTTGATTAGTGTTGAGCGATACCTTCCGATATCGGAAAGTATCGGTATCGGATTGGATCGGCCGATATTCAAAAAATATCGGATATCACCGATACCGATACCCGATACCAATGCAAGTCAATGGGACCAGAATATCAGAATTAAAATAAACCCTTTCTTTCCTTGTAGGTTCATTCTACATGAAGAAAACAACTAAGAATAATGTAGGATGTATTGGGGGAGGTGGCGGAGACATTAAAGGCATAGAGGTTTAGCCCAATCAAGTAGAATAGCAGGTATTTAATTTTTTTTTTTAAGACGTTCGGAGTTACAAAGATATTGACTATGTTAATATTTTTTTTATTTTGTCAGATATTGATGTTTCACTATTTCCATGCCCTTCACCTTCTTTTTTACTTCTCCGACACTTTCTTCTTCATCATCCTCAGCAGCAGCATCTTTGACATCAACTTCTTCTTCACCTTATTTATCTTCTTCTTCATCTTCTACCTATTATTTTTTTGTTACATTCTTCATATTCTTTTTATTAAACTATTATTCTTCTTCATATTCTACTTCTTCATCATATTCTTATTTGTGACAGGCATTCCTGTAGTTGTTATCTATAACAGTTTGAAGATTACACCTTCCATTCTGCCTGTCACAAAAGAGTTACAACAGGATTTGTCTGCGTTCAGTTAGGCCTGCAGCAGCAGGCTTTTTCCAGGGGCACCACGAGGAGGAACGGACTCACCCCCATACACTGCTTAGTCTTCTTCTGCTTATAATTTAGATAATATCTTTTGCTCTGATGTTTAGTCTTATGCTTAATGTTCTTCTGCTCTTTGTTCTGCAGCCTCTTGTTCTTCTGCTTCTCGGTCTTCCGGGTCGTCGTCTTTAGGGTCTTGAACTTGGAAATGTAGCAAAAGGTTCAAGAAGGCTGAGAAAATGCCGAGAACCAGCTGATGGAACTGGAACTCGGACGGCTACCTGAAGGTCCAAGAGCCAATGGAACTACCGAGGACCAGCTGACGTTACTGGAACCCGGTTACTAAGCAGGAGGTACCCATGCCAGAAAGCACTACCAAGGACCACCTGACGTTGGTGGAACTCGGATACCCAGAAGGAGGCATCTAAGCCAAAAGCTCTGCCCAGAACCAGCTGACGGTACTGGAACCAGGATGGGGAGCAGAAGGTACAAGAGCAAAAGACACTGCCGAGAACCAGCTGACGGTACTGGAACCCGGATGGGTAGCCGAAGGTCCAAGAGCCAATGGAACTACCGAGGACCAGCTGACATTACTGGAACCCGGTTACTAAGCAGGAGGTACCGGTGCCAGAAAGCACTACCAAGGACCACCTGACGTTGGTGGAACTCGGATACCCAGAAGGAGGCACCTAAGCCAAAGGCTCTACCCGGAACCAGCTGACGGTACTGGAAACAGGATGGGGACCTATTCAAGATTGTGTTCCTGGAGCCCCAACTAGCGGTGTTGGAGCAAAGGGTCAGCAGGGGGAGCAGAGTGTAGGCCGAAGCCTGCACTGGAGGCAGCTTAGTGTCTGTTGTATCTGCGTGGCGTTTGCAGGACACGTTGCCGGCTACACAGCAGGGGAACAGCTGGCGTTACTGAACCCCACTGACACATTGGCGGGTGTTTTTCTCTGTGCAGCCAGCACTTCTGTGCACCAACTGGCGGTGTTAGAGCCCTGGGAATCAAGGAGGAGCAGAGTGTAGGCAGAATCCTGCACTGGAGGCAGCTTTGTGTCTGCGTGGCGTTTGCAGGACACATTGCTGGCTACACAGCAGGGGAACAGCTGGCGTTACTGAACCCCACTGACACAGTGGCGGGTGTTTTTCTCTGTGCAGCCAGCACTTCCGAGCACCAACTGGCGGTGTTAGAGCCCAGGGAATAAAGGAGGAGCAGAGGAGCAGAGTGTAGGCCGAAGCCTGCACTGGAGGCAGCATATTGTCTGTTGTGTCTGCGTGGCGTTTGCAGGACACGTTGCCAGCTACACAGCAGGGGAACAGCTGGCGTTACTGAACCCCACTGACACAGTGGTGGGTGTTTTTCTCTGTGCAGCCAGCACTTCCGAGCACCAACTGGAGGTGTTAGAGCCCAGAGAATCAAGGAGGAGCAGATTGTAGGCCGAAGTCTGCACTGGAGGCAGCTTAGTGTCTGTTGTGTCTGCGTGGCGTTTGCAGGACACGTTGCCGGCTACACAGCAGGGGAACAGCTGGCGTTAGTGAACCTCACTGACACATTGGCGGGTGTTTTTCTCTGTACAGCCAGCACTTCCGAGCACCAACTGGCGGTGTTAGAGCCCAGGGAATCAAGGAGGAGCATAGTGTAGGCCGAAGCCTGCACTGGAGGCAGCTTAGTGTCTGTTGTGTCTGCGTGGCGTTTGCAGGACACGTTGCCGGCTACACAGCAGGGGAACAGCTGGTGTTACTGAACCCCACTGACACATTGGCGGGTGTTTTTCTCTGTGCAGCCAGCACTTCCGAGCACCAACTGGCGGTGTTAGAGCCCAGGGAATCAAGGAGGAGCAGGAGGAGCAGAGTGTAGGCTGAAGCTTGCACTGGAGGCAGCTTTGTGTCTGCGTGGCGTTTGCAGGACACGTTGCCGGCTACACAGCAGGGGAACAGCTGGCGTTACTGAAACCCACTGACACATTGGCGCGTGTTTTTCTCTGTGCAGCTAGAACTTCCGAGCACCAACTGGAGGTGTTAGAGCCCAGGGAATCAAGGAGGAGCAGAGTGTAGGCCGCAGCCTGCACTGGAGGCAGCTTAGTGTCGGTTGTGTCTGCGTGGCGTTTGCAGGACACGCTGCTGGCTACACAGCAGGGGAACAGCTGGCGTTACTGAACCCCACTGACACATTGGCGGGTGTTTTTCTCTGTGCAGCTAGCACTTCCGAGCACCAACTGGCGATGTTAGAGCCCAGGGAATAAAGGAGGAGCAGAGTGTAGGCCGAAGCCTGCACTGGAGGCAGCTTAGTTTGTTGTGTCTGCGTGGCGTTTGCAGGACACGTTGCCGGCTACACAGCAGGGGAACAGCTGGCATTACTGAACCCCACTGACACATTAGCGGGTGTTTTTCTCTGTGCAGCCAGCACTTCCGAGCACCAACTGGTGGAGTTAGAGCCCAGGGAATCAAGGAGGAGCAGAGGAGCAGAGTGTAGGCCGAAGCCTGCACTTGAGGCAGCTTTGTGTCTGCGTGGCGTTTGCAGGACACGTTGCCGGCTACACAGCAGGGGTACAGCTGGTGTTACTGAACCCCACTGACACATTGGCGGGTGTTTTTCTCTGTGCAGCCAGCACTTCCGAGCACCAACTGGCGGTGTTAGAGCCCAGTGAATCAAGGAGGAGCAGAGAGTAGGCCGAAGCCTGCACTGGAGGCAGCTTAGTGTCTGTTGTGTCTGCGTGGCATTTGCAGGACACATTGCCGGCTACACAGCAGGGGAACAGCTGGCATTACTGAACCCCACTGACACATTGGCGGGTGTTTTTCTCTGTGCAGCCAGCACTTCCGAGCACCAACTGGTGGAGTTAGAGCCCAGGGAATCAAGGAGGAGCAGAGGAGCAGAGTGTAGGCCGAAGCCTGCACTTGAGGCAGCTTTGTGTCTGCGTGGCGTTTGCAGGACACGTTGCCGGCTACACAGCAGGGGAACAGCTGGTGTTACTGAACCCCACTGACACATTGGCGGGTGTTTTTCTCTGTGCAGCCAGCACTTCCGAGCACCAACTGGCGGTGTTAGAGCCCAGGGAATCAAGGAGGAGCAGGAGGAGCAGAGTGTAGGCTGAAGCTTGCACTGGAGGCAGCTTTGTGTCTGCGTGGCGTTTGCAGGACACGTTGCCGGCTACACAGCAGGGGAACAGCTGGTGTTACTGAACCCCACTGACACATTGGCGGGTGTTTTTCTCTGTGCAGCCAGCACTTCCGAGCACCAACTGGCGGTGTTAGAGCCCAGTGAATCAAGGAGGAGCAGAGAGTAGGCCGAAGCCTGCACTGGAGGCAGCTTAGTGTCTGTTGTGTCTGCGTGGCATTTGCAGGACACGTTGCCGGCTACACAGCAGGGGTACAGCTGGTGTTACTGAACCCCACTGACACATTGGCGGGTGTTTTTCTCTGTGCAGCCAGCACTTCCGAGCACCAACTGGCGGTGTTAGAGCCCAGTGAATCAAGGTGGAGCAGAGAGTAGGCCGAAACCTGCACTGGAGGCAGCTTAGTGTCTGTTGAGTCTGTGTGGCGTTTGCAGGACATGTTGCCGGCTACACAGCAGGGGAACAGCTGGCGTTACTGAACCCCACTGACACATTGGCGGGTGTTTTTCTCTGTGCAGCTAGCACTTCCGAGCACCAACTGGCGGTGTTAGAGCCCAGGGAATCAAGGAGGAGCAGAGTGTAGGCCGAAGCCTGCACTGGAGGCATCTTAGTGTCTGTTGTGTCTGCGTGGCGTTTGCAGGACACGTTGCCGGCTACACAGCAGGGGAACAGCTAGCATTACTGAACCCCACTGACACATTGGCAGGTGTTTTTCGTTGTGCAGCCAGCACTTCTGAGCACCAACTGGCGGTGTTAGAGCCCAGGGAATCAAGGAGGAGCAGGAGGAGCAGAGTGTAGGCTGAAGCCTGCACTTGAGGCAGCTTTGTGTCTGCGTGGCGTTTGCAGGACACATTGCTGGCTACACAGCAGGGGAACAGCTGGCGTTACTGAACCCCACTAACACATTGGCGGGTGTTTTTCTCTGTGCAGCTAGCACTTCCGAGCACCAACTGGCAGTGTTAGAGCCCAGGGAATCAAGGAGGAGCAGAGTGTAAGCCGAAGCCTGCACTGGAGGCAGCTTAGTGTCTGTTGTGTCTGTGTGGCTTTTGCAGGACACGTTGCCGGCTACACAGCAGGGGAACAGCTGGTGTTACTGAACCCCACTGACACATTGGCGGGTGTTTTTCTCTGTGCAGCCAGCACTTCCGAGCACCAACTGATGGTGTTAGAGCCCAGGGAATCAAGGAGGAGCAGAGGAGCAGAGTGTAGGCCGAAGCCTGCACTGGAGGCAGCTTTATGTCTGCGTGGCGTTTGCAGGACACGTTGCCGGCTACACAGCAGGGGAACAGCTGGCGTTACTGTACCCCACTGAGTGACACATTGGCGGGTGTTTTTCTCTGTGCAGCTAGCACTTCCAGGCACCAACTGGCGGTGTTAGAGCCCAGGGTCAGCAGGAGGAGCAGAGTGTAGGCCGAAGCCTGCACTGGAGGCAGCTTTGTGTCTGCGTGGCATTTGCAGGACACGTTGCCAGCTACACAGCAGGGGTACAGCTGGCGTTACTGAACCCCACTGACACAGTGGCGAGTGCTTTTCTCTGTGCAGCTAGCACTTCTGAGCACCAACTGGCGGTGTTAGAACCCAGGGAATCAAGGAGGAGCAGAGTGTAGGCCGAAGCCTGCACTGGAGGCAGCTTTGTGTCTGCGTAGGGTTTGCAGGACACGTTGCCGGCTACACAACAAGGGAACAGCTGGCATTGCTGAACCCCACTGACACAGTGGCGGGTGTTTTTCTCTGTGCAGCCAGCACTTCTGAGCACCAACTGGCAGTGTTAGAGCCCAGGGAATCAAGGAGGAGCAGAGTGTAGGCCGAAGCCTGCCCTGGAGGCAGCTTTGTGTCTGCGTGGCGTTTGCAGGACACGTTGCCGGCTACACAGCAGGGGTACAGCTGGCATTACTGAACCCCACTGACACATTGGCGGGTGTTTTTCTCTGTGCAGCTAGCACTTCCGGGCACCAACTGGCGGTGTTAGAGCCCAGGGTCAGCAGGAGGAGCAGAGTGTAGGCCGAAGCCTTCACTGGAAGCAGCTTTGTGTCTGCGTGGCGTTTGTAGGACACGTTGCCAGCTACACAGCAGGGGTACAGCTGGCGTTAGTGAACCCCACTGACACAGTGGCGAGTGTTTTTCTCTGTGCAGCAAGCAATTCCGGGCACCAACTGGCGTTGTTAGAGCCCAGGGTCAGCAGGAGGAGCAGAGCGTAGGCCGAAGCCTGCACTGGAGGCAGCTTTGTGTCTGCGTGGCGCTTGCAGGACACGTTGCCGACTACACAGCAGGGGAACAGCTGGCGTTGCTGAACCCCACTGACACAGTGGCGAGTATTTTTCTCTGTGCAGCCAGCACTTCCAAGCACCAACTGGCGGTGTTAGAGCCCAGGAATCAAGGAGGAGCAGAGGAGCAGAGTGTAGGCCGAAGCCGGCACTGGAGGCAGCTTTGTGTCTGCGTGGCGTTTGCAGGACACGTTGCCGGCTACATAGCAGGGGTACAGCTGGTGTTACTGAACACCACTGACACATTGGCGGGTGTTTTTCTCTGTGCAGCTAGCACTTCCGGGCACCAACTGGTGGTGTTAAAGCAAAGGGTCAGGAGGAGGAGCAGAGTGTAGGCCGAAGCCTGCACTGGAGGCAGCTTTGTGTCTGCGTGGCGTTTGCAGGACACGTTGCCGGCTACACAGCAGGGGTACAGCTGGCGTTACTGAACCCCACTGACACATTGGCGGGTGTTTTTCTCTGTCCAGCTAGCACTTCCGGGCACCAACTGGCGGTGTTAGACCCAGGGTCAGCAGAAGGAGCAGAGTGTAGGCCGAAGCCTGCACTGGAGGCAGCTTAGTGTCTGTTGTGTCTGCGTGACTTTTGCAGGACATGTTGCCGGCTACACAGCAGGGGAACAGCTGGCGTTACTGAACCCCACTTGTTGTGATCCGCTTTTTGGCTCCCCTGGTGGTGGCTGGTGGTACTGGAGACTTGTGTGTGCTTTTCTGCCTCAGCTCACCTGCTTCCATCAGTTTTGGGAGTTCCCTATTTAGCCTTGCTCTCCAGTCACTTCCTTGCCGGTCATCATTGTAACCTGAGTCATTCAGTTGCATGTTCCTGCTACTAGTCTGCTGATCAGCTGAGTGGACTCTTGTCCTTATTGTTTTGTTTTTCTTGTCCAGTTTACAGTTTTGTCATTTCCTGTTACTGGAAGCTCTTGTGGACTGAAATTGCCACTCCTGTGTCATGAGTTGACACAGGAGTCTTAAAGTAATTTCAGGATGGGTTTTTGAAAGGGTTTTTCAGCTGACCGTGAAGTCCTCTTTTGTATCCTTCCTCTATCTAGTAAGTGGACCTCGCTTTGCTAAATCTACCTTCATACTGTGTATGTCTTTTCCTCTGAACTCACCGTTAATATACGTGGGGGCTACTATCATCTTTGGGGAATTTCTCTAGAGGTAAGCCAGGTCTGTTCCTTCCTCTTCCAGGCGTAGTTAGTTCTCCGGCTGGCGCGTGGCATCTAGGCAGCCGTAGGAATGCTTCCTGGCTACTGTTAGTTGTGTGGTAGATTTAGGTCACGGTCAGCTTGAGTTTCCATCACCCGAGAGCTAGTCTGTTATTTTTGTGTTTCTGATGTTCCCATGCCATTGGGGAATCATGACAGTATGACCGGCCACTGTTAAAGTAATTGGCAGAAGAAAGGAGAGTAAAAGAAGTCTGTAGATTTTTTTTATTTTTTTTTTCTCCTCTCATGTTTGCTACTTAGTTGGCTCAGTTGTATTTCTGCTCTATTTACAGCCTTGCCTTTCTCTCCTTCTAATCCTTGAATGGCTCTGATCTCTCCAGTTTAAGGATGGACCCTCAGAGTTTGGCTGCAGGTTTAAATAATCTTGCTACGAAGGTTCAGAATTTACAAGATTATGTTATACGTACTCCTATTTCTGAACCTAAGATTCCTACACCAGAGGTATTTTCTGGAGATAGATCTCGGTTTCTGAATTTCAAATGTAATTGTAAATTATTCCTTTCTCTCAGACCTCACTCCTCTGGAGATCCTGTTCAGCAGGTTAAGATTGTGATTTCTTTGCTGCGAGGTGACCCTCAAAATTGGGCATTTTCATTGACACCAGGGGATCCTGCGTTGCTCAATGTGGATGCGTTTTTTCTGGCTTTAGGGTTGCTGTATGAGGAACCTAATTTGGAGATTCAAGCTGAAAAAGCTTTAATAGCCCTGTCTCAAGGGCAAGATGAAGCTGAGATATACTGCCAAAAATTTCGTAAGTGGTCTGTGCTTACTCAGTGGAATGAGTGTGCCCTAGCGGCAAATTTCAGAGAGGGCCTTTCTGATGCCGTTAAGGATGTCATGGTGGGGTTTCCTACGCCCACAGGTCTGAATGAGTCCATGACAATGGCGATTCAGATTGATCGGCGTTTGCGGGAGCGCAAACCCGTGCACCATTTGGCGGTATCTTCTGAAGGGACGCCAGAGAAAATGCAATGTGACAGAATTCTGTCAAGAAGTGAGCGGCAGAATTATAGGCGCAAAAATGGCTTGTGCTTCTACTGTGGTGATTCCGCGCATGTTATATCAGCATGCTCTAAACGTATTAGGAAGGTTGACAAGTCTGTTTCTATTGGCACTTTACAGTCTAAATTTCTTCTGTCTGTAACTCTGATTTGTTCATTATCAGTTATTACCGTGGATGCCTATGTGGACTCTGGCGCCGCTCTGAGTCTCATGGATTGGTCCTTCGCCAGGCGCTGTGGGTTTGATTTGAAGCCTCTGGAAGTTCCTATACCTCTGAAGGGTATTGATTCTACACCTCTGGCTTGTAATAGACCACAGTTCTGGACGCAAGTGACTATGCGTATGACTCCAGACCATCAGGAGATGATTCGCTTCCTCGTGTTGTATAATTTACATGATGTTTTAGTGCTTGGATTACCATGGTTACAATCTCATAACCCAGTACTGGACTGGAAAACTATGTCTGTGTTAAGCTGGGGATGTCGGGGGGCTCATGGGGACATACCTTTGGTTCCTATCTCATCATCTATTCCCTCTGAGATTCCTGCATTTTTGTCGGATTTTGGGGATATTTTTGAAGAGCCTAAAATTGGTTCTCTCCCTCCCCACAGAGAGTGTGATTGCGCCATAGATCTGATTCCAGGCAGTAAATTTCCAAAGGCTCGTTTGTTTAACCTATCTGTACCTGAGCATGCTGCCATGCGAGAATATGTTAAGGAGTCCCTGGAAAAGGGACATATTCGTCCTTCTTCATCACCTTTAGGAGCTGGGTTTTTCTTTGTCTCTAAAAAGGATGGCTCGCTGAGGCCTTGTATTGATTATCGACTCCTGAATAAAATTACTGTCAAATATCAGTATCCGTTGCCGCTGCTTACTGATTTGTTTGCTCGCATAAGGGGGGCTAAGTGGTTCTCCAAGATTGATCTCCGTGGGGCGTATAATTTGGTGCGAATTAAGCAAGGGGATGAGTGGAAAACCGCATTTAATACGCCTGAGGGCCACTTTGAGTATTTAGTAATGCCTTTCGGCCTTTCTAATGCGCCTTCAGTTTTTCAGTCCTTTATGCATGATATTTTCCGTGAATATCTGGATAAATTTATGATTGTGTATTTGGACGATATTTTGATTTTTTCTGAGGACTGGGAGTCTCATGTTCAGCAGGTCAGGAGGGTTTTTCAGGTCTTGCGGGAGAATTCTCTGTGTGTAAAGGGTTCTAAGTGTGTTTTTGGGGTTCAAAAGATTTCCTTTTTGGGGTACATTTTTTCCCCTTCTTCTGTTGAGATGGACCCTGTCAAGGTTCGGGCTATTTGTGACTGGACGCAGCCTACTTCTCTAAAGGGTCTTCAGAAGTTCTTGGGCTTTGCTAATTTTTATCGTCGATTTATAACTGGTTTTTCTGGTGTTGCTAAGCCTATTACGGATTTGACTAAGAAGGGTGCTGATGTTGCCAATTGGTCCTCTGCCGCTGTGGAGGCCTTTCGGGAACTTAAGCGCCGCTTTTCGTCTGCCCCTGTGTTGCGCCAGCCCGATGTCTCTCTCCCCTTTCAGGTTGAGGTCGATGCTTCCGAGATCGGAGCGGGGGCGGTTTTGTCGCAGAAAAGTTCCGATTGCTCAGTGATGAGACCTTGTGCGTTCTTTTCTCGAAAATTTTCTGCCGCCGAAAGAAATTATGATGTCGGTAATCGGGAGCTTTTGGCCATGAAGTGGGCATTTGAGGAGTGGCGTCATTGGCTTGAGGGTGCTAGACATCAGGTGGTGGTTTTGACTGATCACAAGAATCTGATTTATCTTGAGTCTGCCAGGCGCCTGAATCCTAGACAGGCGCGCTGGTCGTTGTTTTTCTCTCGGTTTAATTTTGTGGTCTCATATCTACCAGGTTCTAAGAATGTGAAGGCGGATGCCCTTTCTAGGAGTTTTGAGCCTGATTCCCCTGGTGATTCGGAACCTACAGGTATCCTTAAGGATGGGGTGATATTATCCGCTATTTCCCCAGATCTGCGACGTGCTTTGCAAGAGTTTCAGGCGGATAGACCTGATCGCTGTCCACCTGGTAGACTGTTTGTTCCTGATGATTGGACCAGTAGAGTCATCTCGGAGGTTCATTCTTCTACGCTGGCGGGTCATCCTGGAATTTTTGGTACCAGGGATTTGGTGGCTAGATCCTTCTGGTGGCCATCTCTGTCTCGTGATGTGCGTGTTTTTGTGCAGTCTTGTGATGTGTGTGCTCGGGCCAAGCCTTGTTGTTCTAGGGCTAGCGGGTTGTTGTTGCCCTTGCCTATTCTGAAGAGGCCTTGGACGCACATCTCGATGGACTTTATTTCTGATCTTCCTGTCTCTCAGAGGATGTCTGTTATCTGGGTGGTGTGTGACCGTTTTTCTAAGATGGTTCATTTGGTGCCATTGCCGAAGTTGCCTTCCTCGTCTGAGTTGGTTCCTTTGTTTTTTCAAAATGTGGTTCGCTTGCATGGTATTCCTGAAAATATCGTTTCTGATAGGGGTACCCAGTTCGTTTCTAGATTTTGGCGGGCATTCTGTGCCAGGTTGGGCATTGATTTGTCTTTTTCGTCTGCCTTCCATCCTCAGACTAATGGCCAGACGGAGCGAACTAATCAAACTTTGGAGACGTATTTGAGGTGTTTTGTGTCTGCGGATCAGGATGATTGGGTTGCCTTTTTGCCGTTGGCGGAGTTTGCTCTTAATAATCGGGCCAGTTCTGCCACTTTGGTTTCCCCTTTCTTTTGCAATTCGGGGTTTCATCCCCGTTTTTCTTCTGGTCAGGTGGAGTCTTCGGATTGTCCTGGAGTAGATGCTGTGGTGGATCGGTTGTATCGGATTTGGGAACAAGTGGTGGACAATTTGAATTTGTCCCAGGAGAGGACTCAGCGGTTTGCTAACCGCCAGCGTCGGGTTGGTCCTCGCCTTCGTGTTGGGGACTTGGTGTGGTTGTCTTCCCGTTTTGTCCCAATGAGGGTTTCTTCTCCTAAATTTAAGCCTCGGTTCATCGGTCCCTATAGGATTTTGGAGATTATTAACCCTGTTTCCTTTCGTTTGGACCTTCCGGCATCTTTCGCTATCCATAATGTGTTCCATCGGTCGTTGTTGCGGAGATACGAGGTGCCGGTGGTTCCTTCTGCTGGGCCTCCTGCTCCTGTGCTGGTTGAGGGTGAATTGGAGTACGTTATAGAGAAGATCTTGGACTCCCGTATTTCCAGGCGGAGACTCCAGTACCTGGTTAAATGGAAGGGCTATGGTCAGGAAGATAATTCTTGGGTAACTGCCTCTGATGTTCATGCCTCGGATTTGGTTCGTGCCTTTCATAGGGCTCATCCAGGTCGCCCTGGCGGTTCTTGTGAGGGTTCGGTGCCCCCTCCTTAAGGGGGGGGTACTGTTGTGATCCGCTTTTTGGCTCCCCTGGTGGTGGCTGGTGGTACTGGAGACTTGTGTGTGCTTTTCTGCCTCAGCTCACCTGCTTCCATCAGTTTTGGGAGTTCCCTATTTAGCCTTGCTCTCCAGTCACTTCCTTGCCGGTCATCATTGTAACCTGAGTCATTCAGTTGCATGTTCCTGCTACTAGTCTGCTGATCAGCTAAGTGGACTCTTGTCCTTATTGTTTTGTTTTTCTTGTCCAGTTTACAGTTTTGTCATTTCCTGTTACTGGAAGCTCTTGTGGACTGAAATTGCCACTCCTGTGTCATGAGTTGACACAGGAGTCTTAAAGTAATTTCAGGATGGGTTTTTGAAAGGGTTTTTCAGCTGACCGTGAAGTCCTCTTTTGTATCCTTCCTCTATCTAGTAAGTGGACCTCGCTTTGCTAAATCTACCTTCATACTGTGTATGTCTTTTCCTCTGAACTCACCGTTAATATACGTGGGGGCTACTATCATCTTTGGGGAATTTCTCTAGAGGTAAGCCAGGTCTGTTCCTTCCTCTTCCAGGCGTAGTTAGTTCTCCGGCTGGCGCGTGGCATCTAGGCAGCCGTAGGAATGCTTCCTGGCTACTGTTAGTTGTGTGGTAGATTTAGGTCACGGTCAGCTTGAGTTTCCATCACCCGAGAGCTAGTCTGTTATTTTTGTGTTTCTGATGTTCCCATGCCATTGGGGAATCATGACACCCACTGTCACATTGGCGGGTGTTTTTCTTTGTGCAGCCAGCACTTCCGAGCACCAACTGGTGGTGTTAGAGCCCAGGGAATCAAGGAGGAGCAGAGGAGCAGAGTGTAGGCCGAAGCCTGCACTGGAGGCAGCTTTGTGTCTGCGTGGCGTTTGCAGGACACGTTGCCGGCTACACAGCAGGGGAACAGCTGGCGTTACTGAACCCCACTGACACATTGGTGGGTGTTTTTCTCTGTGCAGCTAGCACTTCCGAGCACCAACTGGCGGTGTTAGAGCCCAGGGTCAGCAGGAGGAGCAGAGTGTAGGCCAAAGCCTGCACTGGAGGCAGCTTTGTGTCTGCGTGGCGTTTGCAGGACACGTTGCCGGCTACACAGCAGGGGAACAGCTGGCGTTACTGAACCCCACTGACACATTGGCTCGTGTTTTTCTCTGTGCAGCCACCACTTCCGAGCACCAACTGGCGGTGTTAGATCTCTGGGAATTAAGGAGAAGCAGAGGAGCAGAGTGTAGGCCGAAGCCTGCACTGGAGGCAGCTTTGTGTCTGCGTGGCGTTTGCAGGACATGTTGCCGGCTACACAGCAGGGGTACAGCTGGCGTTACTGAACCCCACTGACACAGTGGCGCGTGTGTTTCTCTGTGCAGCTAGCACTTCCGAGCACCAACTGGCGGTGTTAGAGCCCAGGGAATCAAGGGGGAGCAGAGGAGCAGAGTGTAGGCCGAAACCTGCACTGGAGGCAGCTTTGTGTCTGCATGGCATTTGCAGGACACGTTGCCGTCTACACAGCAGGGGAACAGCTGGCGTTGCTGAACCCCACTGACACAGTGGCGGGTGTTTTTCTCTGTGCAGCTAGCACTTCCGAGCACCGACTGGCGGTGTTAGAGCCCAGGGAATCAAGGAGGAGCAGAGAAGCAGATTGTAGTCCGAAGCCTGCACTGGAGGCAGCTTTGTGTCTGCGTGGCGTTTGCAGGACACGTTGCCAGCTACACAGCAGGGGTACAGCTGGCGTTACTGAACCCCACTGACACAGAGGCGAGTGTGTTTCTCTGTGCAGCTAGCATTTCCGAGCACCAACTGGCAGTGTTAGAGCCCAGGGAATCAAGGAGGAGCAGAGGAGCAGAGTGTAGGCCGAAGCCTGCACTGGAGGCAGCTTTGTGTCTGCGTGGCGTTTGCAGGACACGTTGCCAGCTACACAGCAGGGGTACAGCTGGCGTTACTGAACCCCACTGACACAGTGGCGAGTGTGTTTCTCTGTGCAGCTAGCACTTCCGAGCACCAACTGGCGGTGTTAGAGCCCAGGGAATCAAGGAGGAGCAGAGGAGCAGAGTGTAGGCCGAAGCCTGCACTGGAGGCAGCTTTGTGTCTGCGTGGCGTTTGCCGGACATGTTGCCGGCTACACAGCAGGGGTACAGCTGGCGTTGCTGAACCCCACTGACACAGTGGCGGGTGTTTTTCTCTGTGCAGCCAGCACTTCCGAGCACCAACTGGCGGTGTTAGAGCCCAGGGAATCAAATGATGTCAAAAGATGAGAAGCGCTAAGTGTGTATCGCAAAGGGATAACATAACAGCGCAGGCCCCATGACAGAATCAAACAACGCACGGCGCCAAGGGGGTAGGAATGACGGCTGTTCTGCGTCACATTACAAAGGAAAGTCCCACCTACAGGATGGTTTAACGGTGTGAGGGGACACATTTCATAAGTGTTAGGTTCAGCGTGTGGAAGGAGCACAACGAAAAGAGGCACCTTTTCCTTGTGCAGCATTACTGCTGCACAAGGTAGCTCTTTCAGTAACAAACACCTGGGGGGACAGGTTCCCTTAAATTTCAGTAGTTTTGTCAGCGTGGCGGTCGCAGGACACATTGCCGCAACACAGCAGGGGAGCAGCTGGCATTACTGAACCCCAATAACAGAGGCGCGACTGTTGACTGTGCAGACAGCACTTCCGGGCAGCAACTGGCGGTGTTGAAGCCCAGGGACAGCAGGAAGAGCAGGCTGGAGGTATTGCCGCAACACAGCAGGGGAGCAGCTGGCGTTACTGAACCCCAATAACAGAGGAGCGACTGTTGACTGTGCAGACAGCGCTTCCGCGCAGCAACTGGCGGTGTTGAAGCCCAGGGACAGCAGGAGGAGCAGGCTGGAGGTATTGCCGCAACACAGCAGGGGAGCAGCTGGCGTTTCTGAACCCCAATAACAGAGGAGCGACTGTTGACTGTGCAGACAGCACTTCCGGGCAGCAACTGGTGGTGTTGAAGCCCAGGGACAGCAGGAGGAGCGGGCTGGAGGTATTGCCGCAACACAGCAGGGGAGCAGCTGGCGTTACTGAACCCCAATAACAGAGGAGCGACTGTTGACTGTGCAGACAGCACTTCCGGGCAGCAACTGGCGGTGTTGAAGCCCAGGGACAGCAGGAGGAGCAGGCTGGAGGTATTGCCGCAACACAGCAGGGGAGCAGCTGGCGTTACTGAACCCCAATAACAGAGTAGTGACTGTTGACTGTGCAGACAGCACTTCTGGGCAGCAACTGGCGGAGTTGAAGCCCAGGGACAGCAGGAGGAGCGGGCTGCAGGTATTGCCGCAACACAGCAGGGGAGCAGCTGGCTTTACTGAACCCCAATAACAGAGGAACGACTGTTGACTGTGCAGACAGCACTTCCGGGCAGCAAATGGCAGTGTTGAAGCCCAGGGACAGCAGGAGGAGCAGGCAGGAGGTATTGCCGCAACACAGCAGGGGAGCAGCTGGCGTTACTGAACCCCAATAACAGAGTAGCGACTGTTGACTGTGCAGACAGCACTTCCGGGCAGCAACTGGCAGTCTTGAAGCCCAGGGACAGCAGGAGGAGCAGAGGAACAGAGTGTAGGCCAAAGCCTGATTGGAGCAAGTTGAAAGGGAACCTTTAACCCCCCCAAGGCGTTTGTAGCTGAAAGAGCCATCTTGTGCAGCACTAAGGATGCAAAAGGAAAAGGTGGCTCTTTTAATTATGCTCCTTGCAAACGCAGAACTAAACACTTATAAAATGTGTCCCCTGATACCGTGAGACCGTCCCGGAGATGGGACTTTCCTTCGTAATGGGATGCAGCACGGCCATCATTCCTACCCCCTTGGTGCTGTGCGCCGCCTCCTCAGCGTTGTTTGATTCTGTCCCGTTGCCTGCGCTGTTATGTTATCCCTTGGCCTTGCGCACTTAGCGCTGCCCGTCTTCTGACATCATTTAGGTGTCAGGCTGGCTGCGCCTGTGCGGCCGCGCTGCCCGAGATCCCACCTCGCAATGTCGTGTAATGTAATCCCACTGCGGGCCTGGGATCCATGGGCATGCGCAGTGCATATCTTTGCCTCTCACTACCCTCCTTCCGGCTTCTTCAGACTGTGCGGCGTCACGGCCGTGGCATGCTATTAGGGATCAGCTGACGGCGCACAGTCTGAAGAAGGCGGAGGGAGATGAGTGAGAGGCTGAGGTGAAGATATGCACTGCGCATGCCCATGGATCCAAGGCCCGCAGTGTGATTAAATCAGAAGACACTGCGAGGCGGGATCTCGGGCAGCGCGTCCGCACAGGCGCAGCCAGCCTAACACCAAATGATGTCAGAAGACGGGCAGCGCTAATTGCGCATGGCAAAGGGATAACATAACAGCGCTGGCTCCAGGACAGATTCAAACAACGCTGAGGAGGCGGAGCACGGCACCAAGGGGGTAGGAATGACGGCTGTTCTGCGTCCCATTACGAAGGAAAGTCCCACCTCCGGGATGGTCTCACGGTATCAGGGGACACATTTTATAAGTGTTAAGTCTGCGTGTGCAAGGAGCTAAACTAAAAGAGCTACCTTTTCCTTGTGCAGCATTACTGCTGCACAAGGTGGCTCTTTCAGTAACAAACGCCTGGGGGGGGACAGTGTTGTGATTCGGTTTGTGGGCTCCCCCGGAGGTCTCTTGTGGTACTGGTGTCCTGCAAGCTTTGCCTTCTCAGTTCACCTGTTCCTATCAGGATGTGGGAGTATCCTATTTAACCTTGCTCCTCAGTCATTCTAATGCTGGCCATCAATGTATCCAGAGTGATTCTGTTGCATGTTCCTGCTCCCAGTTTTCTGCTCAGCTAAGTTGGACACTTTAGTCCTTAAGTCTATTTTTGTATGTTTTGTCCAGTTTGCACTTATGTGAATCTCTGCAGCTGGAAGCTCTTGTTGGGCTGAAATTACCACTCCAGTGGCATGAGTTGTCACATGAGTTAAGGTAATTTCAGGATGGTGTTTTGAAGGGTTTTGCAGCTGACCGCGAAGTCCTCTGTTGTATCTTTCTGCTATTTAGTTAGCGGGCCTCTCTGTGCTAAATCTGCTTTCATACTACGTGTGTCTTTTCATCTGCTCTCACCGTTATTATATGTGGGGGGCTGCTATCTCCTGTGGGGACATTCTCTGGAGGCAAGCCAGGACTGTGTTTTCTTCTACCAGGGGTAGTTAGTTCTCCAGCTGGCGCGCGGCATCTAGAGACAACGCAGGAATGCCCCCTGGCTACTTCTAGTGTGGTGTGTAGGTTTAGCATCGCGGTCAGCTCTAGTTTCCATCACCCGAGAGCTTGTCCGTTTATTCTATGCCTCTGATGTTTCCTTGCCATTGGAAACCATAACAGTATGGCCAGCCCAAATGTTTAATCTATAGGCTGAAGCAGGAGAGAAAAGGAACTGTGTGAAACCTTTTTTTTTTTTTTTTTTTTTTTTCCTTCCTCTGAAGTTGCACTCCAGCTCTAATTGCAGTCTCCTGTTTTCCTCTCCTCTTAACCCCTGAATGGCTCAGACTTTATCTGTTGAAATATGGATCCCCAGAGTCTGGCTACCAATTTGAATAATCTTGCCTCTAAAGTTCAGAATATACAAGATTTTTTGTTACATGCTCCTCGGTCTGAACCTAAAATTCCTATACCGGAGTTTTTTTCTGGAGATCGATCTTGTTTTCTAAATTTTAAATACAATTGTAAATTGTTTCTTTCGCTGAGATCTCATTCTGCTGGAGATCCTGCCCAGCAAGTAAAAATTGTTATTTCTTTACTGCGGGGTGACCCCCAAAATTGGGCATTTTCATTGGCACCAGGGGATCCTGCGTTGCTCAATGTGGATGCGTTTTTTCTGGCTTTGGGGTTGCTTTATGAGGAACCAAATTTGGAGATTCAGGCTGAGAAAGCCCTAATAGCCCTCTCTCAGGGGCAAGATGAAGCCGAAATATATTGCCAAAAATTTTGAAAATGGTCTGTGCTTACTCAGTGGAATGAGTGCGCTCTGGCGGCAATTTTCAGAGAAGGTCTCTCTGATGCTGTAAAAGACGTCATGGTGGGGTTTCCTGCGCCTACTGGTCTGAATGAGTCCATGACAATGGCAATTCAGATTGATCGGCGTTTACGGGAACGCAAACCTGTGCACCAGTTGGCGGTGTCTTCTGAAGAGGCACCACAGAGTATGCAATGTGATAGCTTTCTGTCCAGAAGCGAACGACAGATTTATAGGCGCAAAAATCATTTGTGCTTCTATTGTGGAAATTCTACTCATGTTATATCAGCATGCTCTAAACGAACAAAGAAAGTTGATAAATCCTCTGCTATTGGCACTTTGCAGTCCAAGTTTATTTTGTCTGTAACTCTAATTTGTTCGTTATCTTCTATTGTTGCGGATGCGTATGTGGATTCTGGCGCCGCTTTGAGTCTTATGGATTGGTCCTTTGCCAGGCGCTGTGGGTTTGATCTAGAGCCTCTGGAAGTTCCTATACCTTTAAAGGGTATTGATTCTACACCATTGGCTAGTAATAAACCACAATACTGGACACAAGTGACTATGCGTATGACTCCAGACCATCAAGAGGTGATTCGCTTCCTTGTACTGTATAATCTACATGATGTGTTGGTGCTGGGATTGCCATGGTTGCAAACTCATAACCCAGTCCTTGACTGGAAAACAATGTCTGTACTAAGCTGGGGATGTCAGGGAAATCATGGGGACACATCTTTGGTCTCCATTGCTTCATCTATTCCCTCTGAAATTCCTGAGTTTTTGTCTGATTATCGTGAGGTTTTTGAGGAATCTACTCTTAATTCTCTTCCTCCTCACAGAGATTGCGATTGCGCCATAGATTTGATCCCTGGCAGTAAATTTCCTAAGGGTCGTCTATTCAATCTGTCTGTACCTGAACATGCTGCCATGCGAGAGTATATTAGGGAGTCCTTGGAAAAGGGACATATTCGTCCTTCTTCGTCTCCTCTTGGAGCGGGGTTCTTTTTCGTAGCTAAAAGCAATGGTTCTTTGAGACCTTGTATTGATTATAGACTCTTGAATAAGATCACAGTCAAGTATCAGTATCCTTTGCCATTGCTGACAGATTTATTTGCTCGCATTGAGGGGGCGAAGTGGTTCTCTAAGATTGATCTTCGCGGTGCGTATAATTTGGTGCGAATTAAGCAGGGGGATGAGTGGAAAACCGCATTTAATACGCCCGAGGGCCATTTTGAGTATTTGGTGATGCCTTTTGGTCTGTCAAATGCCCCTTCGGTCTTTCAGTCTTTTATGCACAATATTTTCCGTGAATATCTGGATAAATTTATGATTGTGTATTTGGACGATATCTTGATTTTTTCGGATGACTGGGAATCTCATGTTCAACAAGTTAGGAGGGTTTTTCAGGTTTTGCGGACCAATTCTCTGTTTGTTAAAGGTTCAAAGTGTGTTTTTGGGGTTCAGAAGATTTCTTTTTTGGGGTACATTTTTTCCCCCTCTTCTATTGAGATGGATCCTGTGAAGGTTCGGGCTATTTGTGACTGGACGCAACCGACTTCTCTTAAGGGCCTTCAGAAATTTTTGGGCTTTGCTAACTTTTATCGTCGATTCATAACTGGTTTTTCTAGCGTTGTCAGGCCTTTGACTGATTTGACTAAAAAGGGTGCTGATGTTGCAGATTGGTCTCCTGCTGCTGTGGAGGCCTTTCGGGAGCTTAAGCGCCGTTTTTCTTCTGCTCCGGTGTTGTGCCAGCCTGATGTTTCTCTTCCTTTTCAGGTGGAAGTTGATGCTTCCGAGATCGGAGCGGGGGCGGTTTTGTCGCAGAAAAGTTCAGATTGTTCAGTGATGAGACCTTGTGCGTTCTTTTCTCGAAAATTTTCGCCCGCCGAGCGAAATTATGACGTCGGTAATCGGGAGCTTTTGGCGATGAAGTGGGCATTCGAGGAGTGGCGTCATTGGCTTGAGGGTGCTAAACATCAGGTGGTGGTCTTGACTGATCACAAAAATTTGATTTATCTTGAGTCGGCCAGACGTCTGAATCCTAGACAGGCGCGCTGGTCGTTGTTTTTCTCCCGGTTTAATTTTGTGGTTTCGTATCTGCCAGGTACTAAGAATGTGAAGGCGGATGCCCTTTCTAGGAGTTTTGAACCTGATTTCCCTGGTGATTCTAAACCTACGGGTATACTTAAGGATGGGGTGATATTGTCTGCTGTCTTCCCAGACCTGCGACGTGCTTTACAAGAGTTTCAGGCGGATCGGCCTGATCGTTGTCCGCCTGGTAGATTGTTTGTGCTGGATGAGTGGACCAATAGAGTCATCTCGGAGGTTCATTCTTCTGCGTTGGCAGGTCATCCGGGAATTTTTGGTACCAGAGATTTGGTGGCTAGGTCCTTCTGGTGGCCTTCCCTGTCTCGGGACGTGCGTACTTTTGTGCAGTCTTGCGATGTTTGTGCTCGGGCCAAGCCTTGTTGTTCTCGGGCTAGTGGGTTGTTGTTGCCCTTGCCTGTTCCTAAGAGGCCTTGGACACACATCTCTATGGATTTTATTTCTGATCTCCCTGTTTCTCAGAAGATGTCCGTCATTTGGGTGGTGTGTGACTGCTTTTCTAAGATGGTTCATTTGGTGCCCTTGCCCAAGCTGCCTTCCTCATCTGAGTTGGTGCCCCTGTTTTTTCAGAATGTGGTTCGGCTGCATGGTATTCCGGAGAATATCGTTTCCGACAGGGGATCCCAGTTTGTGTCCAGATTTTGGCGGGCGTTTTGTGCCAGGATGGGCATTGATTTGTCTTTTTCGTCTGCATTTCATCCCCAGACAAATGGCCAGACGGAACGTACTAATCAGACCTTGGAGACTTATTTGAGGTGTTTCGTGTCTGCTGATCAGGATGACTGGGTCTCCTTTTTGCCGTTGGCTGAGTTTGCCCTTAATAATCGGGCCAGTTCTGCCACTTTGGTCTCCCCTTTCTTTTGCAATTCAGGGTTCCATCCTCGTTTTTCATCTGGTCAGGTGGAGTCTTCGGATTGTCCTGGAGTGGATACCATGGTGGATAGGTTGCATCGTATTTGGGGGCAGGTGGTGGACAATTTGGAGTTGTCCCAGGAGAGGACTCAACGTTTTGCTAATCGCCATTGTCGTGTTGGTCCTCGTCTTCGTGTTGGGGACTTGGTGTGGTTGTCCTCCCGTTTTGTCCCTATGAGGGTCTCTTCTCCTAAGTTTAAGCCTCGGTTCATCGGTCCTTATAAGATTTTGGAAATTCTTAACCCTGTGTCTTTTCGTTTGGACCTCCCAGCATCCTTTGCTATCCATAATGTCTTCCATCGGTCATTATTGCGGAGGTATGAGGTACCACTTGTGCCTTCTGTTGAGCCTCCTGCTCCTGTGCTGGTTGAGGGTGAATTGGAGTACGTGGTGGAGAAAATCTTGGACTCCCGTGTTTCCAGACGGAGACTTCAATATCTGGTGAAATGGAAGGGCTACGGTCAAGAGGATAATTCTTGGGTTACAGCTTCTGATGTTCATGCTTCTGATTTGGTCCGTGCCTTTCATAGGGCTCATCCAGATCGCCCTGGTGGTTCTTGTGAGGGTTCGGTGCCCCCTCCTTAAGGGGGGGGTACTGTTGTGATTCGGTTCGTGGGCTCCCCCGGTGGTCTCTTGTGGTACTGGTGTCCTGCAAGCTTTGCCTTCTCAGTTCACCTGTTCCTATCAGGATGTGGGAGTATCCTATTTAACCTTGCTCCTCAGTCATTCTAATGCTGGCCATCAATGTATCCAGAGTGATTCTGTTGCATGTTCCTGCTCCCAGTTTTCTGCTCAGCTAAGTTGGACACTTTAGTCCTTAAGTCTATTTTTGTATGTTTTGTCCAGTTTGCACTTATGTGAATCTCTGCAGCTGGAAGCTCTTGTTGGGCTGAAATTACCACTCCAGTGGCATGAGTTGTCACATGAGTTAAGGTAATTTCAGGATGGTGTTTTGAAGGGTTTTGCAGCTGACCGCGAAGTCCTCTGTTGTATCTTTCTGCTATTTAGTTAGCGGGCCTCTCTGTGCTAAATCTGCTTTCATACTACGTGTGTCTTTTCATCTGCTCTCACCGTTATTATATGTGGGGGGCTGCTATCTCCTGTGGGGATATTCTCTGGAGGCAAGCCAGGACTGTGTTTTCTTCTACCAGGGGTAGTTAGTTCTCCGGCTGGCGCGCGGCATCTAGAGACAACGCAGGAATGCCCCCTGGCTACTTCTAGTGTGGTGTGTAGGTTTAGCATCGCGGTCAGCTCTAGTTTCCATCACCCGAGAGCTTGTCCGTTTATTCTATGCTTCTGATGTTTCCTTGCCATTGGAAACCATAACAGGACAGGTTCCCTTAAATTTCAGTTGTTGTGTCAGCGTGGCGGTCACAGGACACATTGCTGGCTGCACGGCTGGGGATCAGCTGACGTTACTGAAACCCAATAACACTGGGTCATGTGTTTTGACTGTGCAGCCTGCACTTCTGAGCCTCAACTGGTGGTGTTGGAGCCCAGGGATTACAGTTCAGGTGGTAGAAACATGAACGCAACAGGAGACCTGGATACTGTAGCCAACCAATTATTTAATCTGGAAGAGGAGTAGCAAATTCCTGTGAGATCTAGCCCTTGTTCATTTTCAGAAAAGTAAGCCGGTCAATGTTATCGGAGGATAGTCGCATGCGACGGTCTGTTAGTACACCACCTGCGGCACTAAAGACGCGTTCCGATAATACACTAGCAGCAGGGCAAGCCAGCACCTCCAATGCATACTGGCTTAGCTCTGGCCATGTATCCAGCTTAAAGACCCAAAATTTGAAGGGGGAAGAGCCATCTGGGAGTACAGTAAGAGGGCAAGACATGTAGTCTGTCACCATCTGACGGAAACGTTGCCTCCTGCTGACTGGAGCCGTCTGTGATGGTGTAGACATGTGTGGCGGGCACACAAAACTGTGCCACAGTTGGGCCATACTGGTCTTGCCTTGTGCTGAGGCACTGCTTCTGCTCCCTCTGTGTGCAGAGCTTCCTCCACTGCCTCGGCGCACTGATCTGCTTTGTAAACCACTAGCAGCACTGCTCTCACTTGGACTGGAGAAGATGATGGAATTCACCAGTGTGTCTTGGTACTCCCGCATTTTACGCTCCCGGTTCAACGGTGTTATGAGGCTTTGTAAGTTGTCCCGGTAGCGAGGATCTAGGAGGGTGTACACCCAATAATCAGCCGTGTTGAGAATGTGGGCGATGCGGCGGTCGTTTCTCAGGCACTGCAGCATGTAATCAGCCATGTGCTGCAGACTGCCAACTGGCCATGAAACGCTGTCCCCTGCTTGTCCCCACACTGACTACTGGAGAATTGTGTAACTCCCTCCTCTGGACCGATGTCTTCCTCCTCCATTGACTCCTCCTCATCCTCCTCACAGTGTCCCCTGCCTAGGCCTTTGTGAGGAACCACGTAGTGCTGACTGTCCAGAAGCTAATGGAATTGGTGACTCTTCATCCTCCACCTCTTCCACAACATCATCCCTTAGCGCTTGCAGAGTTTGTTGAAGCAGGCAGATAAGGGGGACAGTCATGCTGACTAGTGCATCATCTGCACTCACCATCCGCGTGGAATCATCGAAGGAACACAAAACCTGGCAGACGTCCTTCATAGTGGCCCACTCAGTGGTTGTGAAGTCTGAACGGCGCGGAGTGCGACTTCTTTGCGCCTGATGCAGCTGGTACTCCATTACTGCTGGCTGCTGCTCACACAACTGCTCCAACATATGTAACGTGGAATTCCACCTGGTGGGTAGGTCACATATGATGCGATCTTCCGGAAGGCGGAATCGGCACTGCAGAGCTGCAATGCGCAATCTTGCCATGCTGGAACGCCGCAAGTGAGCACACTCTAGGCGGACCTTGTGCAGCAGTGCATCAAGATCCGGATAGTCCCTCAAAAAACTCTGCACGACCAAGTTAAGCACATGTGCCAGACATGGGATGTGAGTGAGGTTGCCTAGGGCCAGAGCTGCCACCAGATTTCGGCCATTGTCACACACTACCATGCCTGGCTGGAGATTCGCTGGCACAAACCACACGTCGCTCTCCTGCTTGATGGCATTCCAGAGCTCCTGCACTGTGTGGCTTCGATTCCCCAAAGAAATTAATTTCAAGACGGCCTGTTGACGTTTGGCCACGGCTGTGCTCATGTCGGTCGTAACAGGTAAACGTTCACGGGTCCATGTGGAGGTGGACTGTGACGGTTCCTGCAGCGATGATTCTGAGGAACTTGTGTATGAGGAGGAGTCAATGCGTACAGACTGGATTCCTGCAATCTTTGGAGTGGGCAGGACATGTCCTGCGCCACTCGCATGATCTGTACCTGGCTCAACAACATTAACCCAATGGGCAGTGAGGGAAAGGTATCGCCCCTGTCCATGGTGACTGGTCCCCGCATCGGTGGTGAGGTGGACCTTGCTACTGACGGCGTTCAGTAGCGCGTGTTTTATGTGTCCCTCCACATGCTTGTGCAGGGCAGGGACGGCTTGCCTGCTGAAATAAAAGCGGCTGGGCACATTGTACTGTGGGACTGCCAATGCCATCAAGTTACGGAAGCTGTCAGTCTCCACCAGCCTGAATGACAGCATTTCAAGGGACAGTAGTTTTGCAATGCCAGCATTCAGAGCCTGTGCTCGGGGGTGGTTTGCCGAGAATGGCCACCTTTTCTCCCATGCCTGTGCTACCGATGGCTGTAAACTGGCCTGGGAGTGTGAGGATGACTGGGAACATGGTGCTGCGGGTGTAATTACTGTGGGTCTTTGGACAACAGTGCCAGAGGTTCTTCCATGGCGATCCTGGGAGGAAGCCGAACCAGTTGTGTGTGAGCTGGAGGAAGAGGCAACAACACGAGCTGAAGAGGTGGTAGGTGCCGCTGTTGGTTGGCCTAGGTCTTCAGTGTGTTTTTGTAACTCCACCACGTGCTTGGTCCGCACATATTTCCACATGTTTGAGGTATTGAGGTTGCTGACATTTCTCCCTCTTTTGACTATCTGATGACACACCTTGCATTTGACAAAGCAAATGTCAGCTGCAACTGTGTCAAAAAAGGACCAGGCACTGCAAGTCTTGGGAGCACCCTTTTTGGCTTTTGGAAGAGGCATGCTCCTAACGGGTGCCAAAGTGGAGGCTACAGGCTCCGCAGTCTTCCCCCTCCCTCTCCCTCTTTGGCCCGTTCAGGGAATCTCTTCCTCAGAGCTGCTCCCACCACCTTCCTGTACCTCACGCCATGATGGGTCAAGGACCTCATCATCTACACTACCCTCTGCCACCAGCTGCTCCTCCTGGTTAGTCTCGGCAGCACAGTACGCACCAGAAAGTCGCACCTGAGTCTCATAATCAGATGCGTACTGCGGTGTGGTGACCGGAGGCACTGGCCCACCCGCCTCTTCAGAGTCAGAGAGACAAAGCTGTTGGGCATCGCTGCACGCTGCCTCTTCTTCCATTTCTCCAATGCTGCTTGGCTGGCCCCCTGTTTCCAAGCCAAGAGATTCAGAGAACAGAAGTAGAGATGGCTCCTGTCCTGCGCTCTCTGACTGCCTGGGCAATTTGGCAGGTGGTGAAGAGATAGATGGGTGCTCTCCAGTGCTCTGTGCCTGAGAGGATGTGGCACTAATTGAAGTCGATGCGTTAGCTGCCATCCATCCGACAACGGCTTCAATTTGTTCTTCACGCAGCAGCGGTGTACGGCGATCTCCTACAAAGCTGCGCCTGAAGGACTGTTCCCTGCTGAAACTGGGTGATGATGAGTCACCGGTGCCCGCAGCAGGCACAGAATCCCCACGTCCTCTCCCTGCTCCGCGCCCACGCCACGTGCCTTACTCCCTGCCTTCTTCAGCTTGGTTAACTGA
The DNA here is from genome assembly GCF_051348905.1 of Ranitomeya variabilis. NCBI lineage: Eukaryota > Metazoa > Chordata > Amphibia > Anura > Dendrobatidae > Ranitomeya > Ranitomeya variabilis. Next base: position 855,395,320 of record NC_135233.1, on the reverse strand, counting down.
TAAAGATAAGCAGAAAAGTACTAAGGTACTAAGGGCTTAGTGTGCTTATTCCTGAACAGCTCAGGTAAATGTACATCTACTGAGCAGTTTTTTACATGCTCGGGTATTGAAAAAAATCAGGTACAATATGTATATAGGGCCTGCGCATTATCATATTCTTTTTATTTTTTTATTATTATATTCTTTTCATTAATTTACTTACCAGTTGCGTTTCCTTGTTTGCTGCACGGGTATATTGGTCTTTACATAGTATTATCCATACATTTTGTACCTTGTCGGAAAATAAACAAAAAAAACAACTCTGCATTGCATCAAATGTGTTTAATATATTAAACAGTGGTTATCATTACTCTCTTTTGATTAACATATGCACTTCCAGTTGGTCAGTTGGTCAGTGCGTACATGCGTGTGGGGCATCCATTCTACCTTTGATCCATTCTATCTTTGGGTCATTTACACTGCATTGCCCCGTTTGTGCATGCGCAGGTCTCTCATTGATGGGGACTTAAGCAAAGAGTTCATTATTAATTTTTTTTGGCCACACGCAGTAAATACCTTTGCTGCATTTTGGTGGCCTTGGTGCAACAGCGTACTTGTGTATCTTCCTGGTCTATCTCTGATCCAATACAGGTACACCTTGGTAACATACTTGTGCTTATCGCGCATGCGCAATGTTTGGCGTTCCTAACATCACTTTATTCATCTATAAATAGAGGCTTGACATTAATGCTCATAGTTTTAAGGTACGCACTTGAAGCTCCCTTGTGGTTTTAGTGCGAAAAGTATTCGTGTATCATCTTGATTTAGTTCTTTGACCCATTGCAGTCATTTCTCTGCAACGTACCTGTGCTCACCGCGCATGCACTATTTCCATTATTAATACAACTTGATTTGTATTTGGATCTAGCGCGCAGGCGCACTAATGTATCACTTTGGTCCGCCGAGAACTTTGTCTGTGCAGCGGTCTGTGTCTGCATTGCGCATGCGCATACCTGGCTACCAATACAACAAGGTAAACTTTATTTACTACACATTGAGCAGGACATTTAACAAGATGGCGGCCGCCAGCTTACTCCTCGTGCTCCTCTGTCGTTGTTCCAAACAGGTGAATACCATTTATTCCATTATAAACATGTATATAAACTTGCACAGCTACTCACACAGCATGCTATTCTTGTCCCTGAGGAAGCCGCCACAGTTGCGGCGATACGCGTGGGTTTGCACCCCACATCCCTTTTTCCTCTCCTCCATTGTTTTGTCTTTTATTAGCTCCTGCGTGACCAACATCTGCTATGCCTAGTCTGGGATCTATAGGGCATATGCACACCTTTACCTAGGCACGGACCACTACTGGGCTTATTTCTGTCTATCAGATGCCTGCTGGAACTTTTTTTTGCTTTGGCCTACTTTGTGGGTAAGGTGGTACTGTGATACAGAGGGGCCCTGTATATGTCAACATGTGGGCTTTCTTCTCAGTCATGTGCTTAGAGTTTAATATTGATTGATTGTTTGTATTTCTAATTTTACCATCATTAAGTGTCCCTGGCTTCATTATTCCAGTCCAGGTTATTGCACTTTATATTTATTTTTTGGAGAGGGCAGGGATGTGGTCTGTCATCCTCCCTATATTAGGAGATGACTGCTGTGTTTTCTTGTGTTGCATTGTGCACTTTTAAATGTTTTTAATTGTGTTGTCTGTGTGATATTGTATTTGCTGTGGTATTATTAATAAAAGCCTTACTGTTGTGAATTTGGATTCTGGGCTCCCCCGGTGGCTACTGGTGGAATTGAACTGGTGTCTTCATCTTCTCTGTTCACCTGTTCCCATCAAGATGTGGGAGTCGCTATATAACCTTGCTGCTCTGTTAGTTGCTTGCCGGTCAACAATGTTATCAGAAGCCTCTCTGTGCTTGTTCCTGCTCCTAGACAACTACTAGATAAGTTGGACTCTTGTCCATGTTTGTTTTTGCATTTTTGTTCCAGTTCACAGCTGTAGTTTCGTTACTGTGTCTGGAAAGCTCTTGTGAACAGGAATTGCCACTCTGGTGTTATGAGTTAATGCCAGAGTTTTAAAGTAATTTCTGGATGGTGTTTTGATAGGGTTTTTAGCTGACCATGAAAGTGTCCTTTCTGTCTTCTGCTATGTAGTAAGTGGACCTCAAATTTGCTAAACCTATTTTCATACTACGTTTGTTATTTCATCTTGATTCACCGCCAATACATGTGGGGGGCCTCTGTCTCCTTTCGGGGTATTTCTCTAGAGGTGAGCTAGGACTAATATTTTCCTCTGCTAGCTTTATTTAGTCCTCCGGCTGGTGCTGGGCATCTAGAATCAACGTAGGCATGCTACCCGGCCACTGCTAGTTGTGCGTTAGGTTTAGTTCATGGTCAGCTCAGTTTCCATCTTCCAAGAGCTAGTTCCTATATATGCTGATGCTATGATCTCTTGCCATTGAGATCATGACAGTTTGACCGGCCCACTAAAGGGTTAAAATCCTTGGCTGAGAAAGGAGAGAAATAAGTAGTCTGCTGAAATTTTTTTTTTTTTTTTTTTCTCTCCTTTGAATGGCTCTGTGTTCACCTGTTTGCAATGGATCTTCAGAGTGTAACTGCAGGTTTGAATAATCTCGCCACGAAGGTACAAAATTTGCAAGATTTTGTTTGTCATGCACCTGTATCTGAGCCGAGAATTCCTTTGCCGGAATTTTTCTCGGGGAATAGATCTGGGTTTCAGAATTTTCGAAATAATTGCAAATTATTTTTGTCCCTGAAATCTCGCTCTGCCGGAGATCCTGCACAGCAGGTCAGGATTGTGATTTCCTTGCTCCGGGGCGACCCTCAAGACTGGGCTTTTTCATTGACACCAGGGGATCCTGCGTTGCTCAATGTGGATGCGTTTTTTCTGGCCTTGGGGTTGCTTTATGACGAACCTCATTTGGAGCTTCAGGCAGAAAAAACTTTGATGTCCCTATCTCAGGGGCAAGATGAAGCGGAAATTTACTGCCAAAGATTCCGTAAATGGTCTGTGCTTACTCAGTGGAATGAGTGCGCCCTGGCGGCGACTTTCAGAGAGGGTCTCTCTGATGCCATTAAGGATGTTATGGTGGGGTTCCCTGTGCCTGCGGGTCTGAATGAGTCCATGACAATGGCTATTCAGATCGATAGGCGTTTGCGGGAGCGCAAACCAGTGCACCATCTGGCGGTGTCCACTGAGAAATCGCCAGAGAGTATGCAGTGTGATAGAATTCTGTCCCGAAGCGAGCGGCAGAATTTTAGACGGAAAAATGGGTTGTGTTTCTATTGTGGTGATTCTACTCATGTTATATCAGCATGCTCTAAGCGCACTAAAAAGCTTGGTAAATCTGTTTCCATTTGCACCTTACCGTCTAAGTTTATTCTATCTGTGACCCTGATTTGCTCTTTGTCATCTATTACCACGGACGCCTATGTCGACTCTGGCGCCGCTTTGAGTCTTATGGATTGGTCCTTTGCCAAACGCTGTGGGTATGATTTAGAGCCTTTGGAGACTCCTATTCCTCTGAAGGGGATTGACTCCACCCCATTGGCTAATAATAAACCACAATACTGGACACAAGTAACTATGCGTATTAATCCGGATCACCAGGAGATTATTCGCTTTCTGGTGCTGTATAATCTACATGATGATTTGGTGCTAGGATTGCCTTGGCTGCAATCTCACAACCCAGTCCTCGACTGGAAAGCTATGTCTGTGTTGAGCTGGGGATGTAAGGGGGCTCATGGGGATGTACCTGTGGTTTCCATTTCATCATCTATTCCCTCTGAAATTCCTGAGTTCCTGTCTGACTATCGTGACGTCTTTGAAGAATCCAAGCTTGATTCGTTACCTCCGCACCGAGAGTGCGATTGTGCCATAGATTTAATCCCGGGTAGTAAATACCCAAAGGGTCGTTTATTTAATCTGTCTGTGCCTGAACATGCTGCTATGCGTGAATATATAAAGGAGTCCTTGGAAAAGGGACATATTCGTCCATCGTCATCTCCCTTAGGAGCCGGTTTTTTCTTCGTGTCAAAAAAAGACGGCTCTTTGAGACCATGTATTGATTATCGGCTTTTGAATAAAATCACTGTTAAATATCAATACCCATTGCCGTTGCTGACTGATTTGTTTGCTCGCATAAAGGGGGCCAAGTGGTTCTCTAAGATTGACCTTCGTGGGGCGTATAATTTGGTGCGAATCAGGCAGGGGGATGAGTGGAAAACCGCATTTAATACGCCCGAGGGCCACTTTGAGTATTTAGTGATGCCTTTTGGTCTTTCAAATGCTCCGTCAGTTTTCCAGTCCTTTATGCATGATATTTTTCGCGATTATTTGGATAAATTTATGATTGTGTATCTGGATGATATTCTGATTTTTTCGGATGACTGGGACTCTCATGTCCAGCAAGTCAGGAGGGTTTTTCAGGTTTTGCGGTCTAATTCTTTGTGTGTGAAGGGTTCTAAGTGTGTTTTTGGGGTACAGAGGATTTCCTTTTTGGGATATATTTTTTCCCCCTCTTCCATTGAAATGGATCCTGTCAAGGTTCAAGCTATTTGTGATTGGACGCAGCCCTCTTCTCTTAAGAGTCTTCAGAAATTTTTGGGCTTTGCTAACTTTTATCGTCGATTTATTGCTGGTTTTTCGGATATTGCTAAGCCATTGACCGATTTGACTAAGAAGGGTGCTGATGTTGCTGATTGGTCCCCTGATGCTGTGGAGGCCTTTCAGGAGCTTAAGCGCCGTTTTTCCTCTGCCCCTGTGTTGCGTCAGCCTGATGTTGCTCTACCTTTTCAGGTTGAGGTCGACGCTTCTGAGATCGGAGCTGGGGCAGTGTTGTCGCAGAAAAGTTCTGACTGCTCCGTGATGAGGCCTTGTGCCTTCTTTTCCCGTAAATTTTCGCCCGCTGAGCGGAATTATGATGTTGGGAATCGGGAGCTTTTGGCCATGAAGTGGGCTTTTGAGGAGTGGCGCCATTGGCTTGAGGGGGCCAGACATCAGGTGGTGGTATTGACTGACCACAAAAATTTGGTTTATCTTGAGACTGCCAGGCGCCTGAATCCTAGACAGGCGCGCTGGTCATTATTTTTCTCTCGGTTTAATTTTGTGGTGTCATACCTACCGGGTTCTAAGAATGTTAAGGCGGATGCCCTTTCTAGGAGTTTTGAGCCTGACTCGCCTGGTAACTCTGAGCCCACAGGTATCCTTAAGGATGGAGTGGTATTGTCAGCCGTTTCTCCAGACCTGCGGCGGGCCTTGCAGGAGTTTCAGGCGGATAGACCTGATCGTTGCCCACCTGATAAACTGTTTGTTCCTGATGATTGGACCAGTAGAGTCATCTCTGAGGTTCATTCTTCTGCGTTGGCAGGTCATCCTGGCATTTTTGGTACCAGGGATTTGGTGGCAAGGTCCTTCTGGTGGCCTTCCCTGTCACGAGATGTGCGAGGCTTTGTGCAGTCTTGTGACGTTTGTGCTCGGGCCAAGCCTTGTTGTTCTCGGGCTAGTGGATTGTTGTTGCCCTTGCCTATTCCTAAGAGGCCTTGGACGCACATCTCGATGGATTTTATTTCAGATCTGCCTGTTTCTCAGAAGATGTCTGTCATCTGGGTGGTGTGTGACCGTTTCTCTAAGATGGTCCATTTGGTTCCTCTGCCCAAGTTGCCTTCTTCTTCCGAGTTGGTTCCTCTGTTTTTTCAAAATGTTGTTCGTTTGCATGGTATTCCTGAGAATATCGTTTCTGACAGAGGGACCCAATTCGTGTCTAGATTTTGGCGGGCATTCTGTGCTAGGATGGGCATAGATTTATCTTTTTCGTCCGCTTTCCATCCTCAGACGAATGGCCAGACTGAGCGGATTAATCAGACCCTGGAGACATATCTGAGGTGTTTTGTGTCTGCTGACCAGGATGATTGGGTTGCTTTTTTGCCATTGGCGGAGTTCGCTCTCAATAATCGGGCCAGCTCTGCCACTTTGGTGTCCCCGTTTTTCTGTAATTCGGGGTTTCATCCTCGATTTTCCTCTGGTCATGTGGAATCTTCGGATTGTCCTGGAGTGGATGCTGTGGTGGAGAGATTGCATCAGATCTGGGGGCAGGTGGTGGACAATTTGAGGTTGTCCCAGGAGAAGACTCAGCTTTTTGCTAACCGCCGTCGTCGTGTTGGTCCTCGTCTTCATGTTGGGGACTTGGTGTGGTTGTCTTCTCGTTTTGTCCCTATGAGGGTCTCTTCTCCTAAGTTTAAGCCTCGGTTCATCGGCCCGTATAAGATATTGGAGATTCTTAACCCTGTTTCCTTCCGTTTGGACCTCCCTGCATCCTTTTCTATTCATAACGTTTTTCATCGGTCATTATTGCGCAGGTATGAGGTACCGGTTGTGCCTTCCGTTGAGCCTCCTGCTCCGGTGTTGGTTGAGGGTGAGTTGGAGTACGTTGTGGAGAAAATCTTAGACTCTCGTGTTTCCAGACGGAGACTCCAGTATCTGGTCAAGTGGAAGGGATACGGCCAGGAGGATAATTCTTGGGTGAATGCATCTGATGTTCATGCCTCTGATCTGGTTCGTGCCTTTCATAGGGCCCATCCTGATCGCCCTGGTGGTTCGGGTGAGGGTTCGGTGCCCCCTCCTTGAGGGGGGGGTACTGTTGTGAATTTGGATTCTGGGCTCCCCCGGTGGCTACTGGTGGAATTGAACTGGTGTCTTCATCTTCTCTGTTCACCTGTTCCCATCAAGATGTGGGAGTCGCTATATAACCTTGCTGCTCTGTTAGTTGCTTGCCGGTCAACAATGTTATCAGAAGCCTCTCTGTGCTTGTTCCTGCTCCTAGACAACTACTAGATAAGTTGGACTCTTGTCCATGTTTGTTTTTGCATTTTTGTTCCAGTTCACAGCTGTAGTTTCGTTACTGTGTCTGGAAAGCTCTTGTGAACAGGAATTGCCACTCTGGTGTTATGAGTTAATGCCAGAGTTTTAAAGTAATTTCTGGATGGTGTTTTGATAGGGTTTTTAGCTGACCATGAAAGTGTCCTTTCTGTCTTCTGCTATGTAGTAAGTGGACCTCAAATTTGCTAAACCTATTTTCATACTACGTTTGTTATTTCATCTTGATTCACCGCCAATACATGTGGGGGGCCTCTGTCTCCTTTCGGGGTATTTCTCTAGAGGTGAGCTAGGACTAATATTTTCCTCTGCTAGCTTTATTTAGTCCTCCGGCTGGTGCTGGGCATCTAGAATCAACGTAGGCATGCTACCCGGCCACTGCTAGTTGTGCGTTAGGTTTAGTTCATGGTCAGCTCAGTTTCCATCTTCCAAGAGCTAGTTCCTATATATGCTGATGCTATGATCTCTTGCCATTGAGATCATGACACCTTACCTTCTTTTTTGAATTTTTCGATATGTGTTTGAGGTGCTCCCACTTGTATGGACATGATCTTTTCTTCTGTTTGGCTATTCTTTAGTGTTTTCTTGTCCATGGTGAGCCCCAATTTTTTATATTCAGTGGTGCCCTCCGCCTCCTTCAACATATATTCCTGAACAGCTCCTAACAGGTATAAGAAACACTAATTTTCTAAAGTGTGGACTAGACTTTAATATGAGCTAATGTGGCCTACACAACTGTAAAGTGGTGTGTTTGGTGAACTTTATTAATTTTTTTTTTTTTTTGCAGAACTGACTACAGAGTGAGCTGCACTCACACGGAGACCGTGCAGACAGCCGTAAACGGTGCTGCAAGGCCAAAAAAAGCTCCTCTATGTAATCCTATGTAGTGTTTTTCCACAATTTAGCTGGATACGGGTGGAAAGCCACTAATAGGAAATATTTGAATAAATGTGCAGCAGGTTGCACTAATAGCAAAAAAGGACAACGGATAGAACGGTATTAGGCAGTGACGCACCCTGAGCTGAATACAACCGGCTGTGGCTGCACACAGACTGCAGAGCGATGTGCACTCACACGGAGACCGTGCAGACAGCCGTAAACGGCGCTGCAAGGCCAAAAAAAGCTCCTCTATGTAATCCTATGTAGTGTTTTTCCACAATTTAGCTGGATACGGGTGGAAAGCCACTAATAGGAAATATTTGAATAAATGTGCAGCAGGCTGCACTAATAGCAAAAAAGGACAATGGATAGAACGGTATGAGGCAGTGACGCACCCTGAGCTGAATACAACCGGCTGTGGCTGCACATAGACTGCAGAGCGATGTGCACTCACACGGAGACCGTGCAGACAGCCGTAAATGGTGCTGCAAGGCCAAAAAACCTCCTCTATGTTATCCTATGTAGTGTTTTTCTACAATGTAGCTGGATACGGGTGGAAAGCCACTAATAGGAAATATTTGAAAAAACAGTAATAGCAAAAAAGGACAATGGATAGAACAGTATGAGGCAGTGAAGCACCCTGAGCTGAATACAACCGGCTGTGGCTGCACGCAGACTACAGAGTGAGCTGCACTCACACACACAGAGACCTTGCAGACAGCTGTGAACAGCGCTGCAAGGCAAAAGCAAGGTTCTCACACAGCGGTTGCTAAATTAGCCTGGGTAAAGCACAATGAAGCAAATCGCTATCTCTAAACTGGCCCTCAGTCAGAACACAGCGTCCTGTCCCTAACTGAATTCACAGCAGAGTGAGCCCTAAATGGCGGCAGCGACTATAAAACTGCATCATGACATCATTTCAGCAGCCAATCACAGCCATGCCAGTAGTTACATGCCCACCATGCAGAACAGGATGCGTCCACACTTCTAATCAGTCCTCATTGGCTGAATTCGTGCAGTTTGAATTCTGGGAACTTCCGATTCCGGTATCCGATATGCGGTAAATATCGGAACTCGGTATCGGAATTCCGATACCGCAAATATCGGCCGTTACCCGATACTTGCGGTATCGGAATGCTCAACACTATTGTTGATTATCATCTTCAGTATCATTCCCTGCAGTACTTCGTGCACTGGAGGGGTTATGGTCCAGAAGAGAGGATTTGGTTTCAGCAACAGAGGTGAATGCCACTAGACTAATTCTTTCGTTCCATGCCTCCCATCCTGAGAAACCGGGCCCTGAGTGTCTGGAGGCCACTCATAGAAGGGGGTACTGTCAGGGGTGTGTCATGTGTGACAGACATAGAAAGGATAACCTTCGGCACTCAACAAGTCCACAACTTTTTGTTTCTCAATGGAAATTGATTTATTGGTAGACAGCCAGCAAAAAATGAAACAGACATCAAAATTCCAACGTTTCGGCACACAATGCCTTTTTCAAGGAAGTCTATGATAACAGGACAAAACAGATAAATTTTCAATTAATGTAATACAAAATATGCACATTTTAAACAAACAGAGTGGCTGAATAAATCATATCCGAGAAAAGGATATTTTAATAGAAAAAAAGACACCGGAAACTCCATGTGGTTGAGAAGACACCGTGATAGAAAAAAAGGGAAGAAACTTTATTTAGTATAACAAAAACTCCATTATCCAACGGCCAAAAGGAAGGGGATGTGCACACAATAAAAAATAAAGAAGTAGAAAAAGGAATTAATATTAGACAAAGAACCAGTATAAAAAGAAAAGGACAAAACCATATTGAACACTGAATATAAGTCCAGAGTTTAGGTCCATACAAAGGTGCAAAAAGGAAATATCACACAAGACCGAAATGTATTACCACTTATGTATATACATATATCGATACGTACATAGATATACATATGTGAGAATGTACCTGCAAAAAACCATCACCATAAATTTGCATGTAAGGAGAGAATAAGGAAAGATACCATAATATATCTGTATGTAATCAGAGAAATTCTTAGTATGGCGCTTGCCTATATAGGCTAATACGAACGGATCATAACTGCAGGAAAACCCAAAAGAACAAAAAAACGATATGTCATGGATTCCAATAAAAAGTAAAAAAGACCAAATGACTAACTCACAAAAAGATGTGACCGCCTCCCTGTGACAGACAGGGTGCCATAGTATAATAACACTTGCACATAAACATAAAGTGACAATAGCGCTGCCTGCTGGGTAAAATCCCAAACTGTGTGTACATACCCGAGAAAATAAAGATGCCGGCGTGCGTCCCGTGGCTCCAAGGCAGGATGACGTGCCATGTGCCATAAACCCGGTATAAATGCTGTAAATTCTATGAGGTCACATCCGGGAATACGAGAGCACTCGTATAAGGTATGAAAAAAGCCGAAAGAAAAAATGGCGCATGCGCAGTATGTCAGACTTCACACTAGAGGTAGAAAGTGGAACAAGCTATTAGTAGGAGACAGCGCAAGCGCGGTACGTATTAAAACATACCACTGAAGGGGCAAAAAGATGCAGCGTATGAAAATACAATGGTTAACCCTTATAAAGAAGGGAATGGGTCAAATTTGAGGAATCGTTGGCATAAAATAATAAAGGAAATAAAAAAAATAAATAAATAAAAGGGCATCTCGTATATAAATATAAACCATAGAGGAACCACACAGTCCCCCCAAAAATGGACCTAATAATATGGACATATAAATTAACCCTATAAGGGAAATATAAAAGAAAAGACAAAAACATAAGTTAAGTGCATAATATATACCTAATACCCAAGTCACATGAAAATGAAAAATCACCATGTAGAAAAAGCACATATATATAGCATAAAGATGAGAATAAATCTTTTAGGAGTGGGGAGGGATGTAACCCAGCAAGAAAGAAAGTCTCGAGGAGAAGATGGTGATCATGATGGCACCTAAAAAAGAGGGGGTAATAGAAACATAATCAACATAGGTAACTCATAATCAAAAATAAAAAATATAAACATATACCCATGCTCAAGTTAAAACTAATACTGTACAGCTTCATATTCCCTATTCATGCCTCGTGGATGTAGCGTCTGAAGAGTAAAAATCCAGAACGCCTCTCTTTCCTTTAATCTCTGAATCCTATTCCCACCACGCCTAGAGGAGGGAATACATTCAAGTACTTGAAATTTAAATTGTGAAATAGAATGTCCCGCTGAAATAAAATGAAACGGAACCGGTAACATGGTGCGTTTGCACCGAATAGTGGACTTATGTTGGGAGATGCGGTCTCGGACATGCTGGGTAGTTTCCCCAACATATCCGAGACCGCAGGGACATTTAATTAAATATATTACATGAGAAGAATCGCATGTAAAAAAGCCTTTGATCGGAAATAGTTTTCCCGATCTAGGATGGGAGAAAGTGTTGCCCCTAGTTACATTTGAACACTGAGGGCAATGCAGGCAGGGGAATGTACCTTCTCTCTGTGTGGCCAAGAGGGTTTGTCTTTGCAATGTATTTGTAGAGCCTATATCAGCCCGTACTAGCATATTTTTAATATTTTGTGGTTTCTTGTAACAAAAAAGAGGTGGAGTAGAGAATTCCAAAACGGAAGGGTAAGCCTTACCTAACAAGGGCCAATGTTCTAATACACAATTCTTGAATAAATTAGTATAAGGATGATACGTAGTGACGAAGGTGACCCTCTTTTGTTTCTCCCTCTGATTACACTCTGACTGTGTGGCCTGTTTAAGGACAGATGGTGGAATCCACGTTCTAAAAATTTATGATTCATCTCTGTGATACGCTGTGATCTTAGATCAGGATCTGTTACTATGCGTCTGATGCGTTGTATCTGAGATTTCGGTAACGATTTCTTTACATGCGAAGGATGGCAACTGGAATAAAGTAACAGCCCATTTCTGTCCGTAGGTTTTGTGTAGAGATCAACCTCAAGATAGTCAAGCTATATAGAGAACGGAACGTAATTGATTCGAAATTGAGTGAATTCTTACTTAATCTACGAAGATGGTTCTCTGTTGGATTTCTCTGAATATATCTCCAGAGGGATCCCTATCCAAAGGTAAATAGGTATCTCTATCGTCAAGGTGTTGATGAACCATTGACAAATAGAATGAGGTATCCATCACAACGATTGCTCCTCCCTTGTCCGCCGGTTTAATAGTAATAGAACTATTCCTCTTGATATTATCAAGGGCCCGCTTATCAAGTATAGTATAATTGCGCTTAATCGGTAATGAGCCCAGATTAATTTGTGTACATTCCCTCTGTATATCCTGTGTCACCAATGAGATGTACGTCTCCACTGGGTGGTAAGATTTAGGGGGGTTATATTTACTGGGTATCGACAAATTCAATTCTTTGAGACTAAAAGTACTTTTGTCAGGATTTAATGATAAAGCCGAATGGTCAGTGATGGAACTAAAGTTACTTGTTGCAAAATGTGCCTTAAGCCGTAAATTTCTAAAAAACCTTTGAAGTTCCTGATCTAATTGAAACCCATTGAATGCTGGAGTAGGACAAAAAGAGAGACCTTTTTGCAAGACAGTTAGTTCAGATGGTGAGAGGTTGTAGGAGGAGATATTATAGACCAACTGGTCCCTACCTGTGATCGAGTTCTGACACGACAGCTGTCGCTGACGTGTTCCGGAGCCCCTCCTCATCGGCCCCTGTTTGACCGACCTCGCCTTTGCTCTAAAAAAGGAGAGGTGGCACGGGGGTTGGAATCATTATCGGAACTAGAAGAGGTGGTAAAAAAATCACGCCTATATTGGCGTCGGTCACGCTGGACATTAGTGTCCCGCCATCTATAAACAGATCTACGATGATAATCCTCTGTGTCCCGTAGGAACTTCGAACGTTTTCTATCTTGTAACACATTTCTAAATTCATCAATAGTTTTATCAATTTTCTGTTTTAAATTCTCAAACTTATCAGTAGCAAGAGTGCTATTTAACTGTTGTTGTATAACCTCTACTTGTTTGTCCATCTCAGAAATCTCCTTCTGGAGATATTCAATAGTTAGTAACATAATATCCATAGAGCATTTATTCAAAATCCCTTCAAATTAAGTACAAAAGTCTGGTTTTTCATGAAATAAAGTAGGTCTTAGGGATACCCGTAGACCACGAGGTATGCGCTTAACTTTGTGATATTCCGCCAATGTCACATAGTGTAGTTCCAGAGAGGTTTTCTTCCTGAGTTCTCGTTCCCAATCTCTTGACCGAATCTCCTCTACAGGAGTATGTGGAAATTCACCGGGAATCTTAACTTGGGAAATAATTTCATCTGCCTCAGGGTTAACCATTGAATTTTCATACGCTACATCTTTTTGCCCCTTCAGTGGTATGTTTTAATACGTACCGCGCTTGCGCTGTCTCCTACTAATAGCTTGTTCCACTTTCTACCTCTAGTGCGAAGTCTGACATACTGTGCATGCGCCATTTTTTCTTTCGGCTATTTTCATACCTTATACGAGTGCTCTCGTATTCCCGGATGTGACCTCATAGAATTTACGGCATTTATACCAGGTTTATGGCACATGGCACGTCATCCTGCCTTGGAGCCACGGGACGCACGCCGGCATCTTTATTTTCTCGGGTATGTACACACAGTTTGGGATTTTACCCAGACAGCAGCGCTATTGTCACTTTATGTTTATGTGCAAGTGTTATTATACTATGGCACCCTGTCCGTCACAGGGAGGCGGTCACATCTTTTTGTGAGTTAGTCATTTGGTCTTTTTTACTTTTTATTGGAATCCATGACATATCGTTTTTTTGTTCTTTTGGGTTTTCCTGCAGTCATGATCCGTTCGTATTAGCCTATATAGGCCAGCGCCATACTAAGAATTTCTCTGATTACATACAGGTATATTATGGTATCTTTCCTTATTCTCTCCTTACATGCGAATTTATGGTGATGGTTTTTTGCAGGTACATTCTCACATATGTATATCTATGTATCGATATATGTATATACATAAGTGGTAATACATTTCCGTCTTGTGTGATATTTCCTTTTTGCACCTTTGTATGGACCTAAACTCTGGACTTATATTCAGTGTTCAATATGGTTTTGTCCTTTTCTTTTTATACTGGTTCTTTGTCTAATATTAATTCCTTTTTCTACTTTTTTATTTTTTATTGTGTGCACATCCCCTTCCTTTTGGCCGTTGGATAATGGAGTTTTTGTTATACTAAATAAAGTTTCTTCCTTTTTTTTTCTATCACGGTGTCTTCTCAACCACATGGAGTTTCTGGTGTCTTTTTTTCTATTAAAATATCCTTTTCTCGGATATGATTTTTTCAGCCACTCTGTTTGTTTAAAATGTGCATATTTTGTATTACATTAATTGAAAATGTATCTGTTTTGTCCTGTTATCATAGACTTCCTTGAAAAAGGCATTGTGTGCCGAAACGTTGGAATTTTGATGTCTGTTTCATTTTTTGCTGGCTATCTACCAATAATCAATTTCCATTGAGAAACAAAAAGTTGTGGACTTGTTGAGTGCCGAAGATTATCCTTTCTATATATTTTGGACTTTTTTTCCTTTGAGCACCACATATTTTCAAGAGTGCACCCCTTCTGACCTGACTATTATGTGTGACAGACAGTCACCCTGGATCCAGCTGTAGAAGGTATTTGCGTTTAGCTCAGGCACCTTCTTGATTTTAGCATCTCTGCTATGGAGCAATATCCTTCTCTTTCTGGGACCCAAAAGTTACCTCCATCTTCTGCTGCTAATCACACACCTGGGCTGAAGGTTTAAATACATTCAATTGCTGCAGCATGGTGTGGGTGTTAGCTCATACCTGCCTCAGTCTTGTTGGTAGTTCTAGCAGTCAGCTAGTGTCTTTTCCTGAGGACCCTTGGAGTATTGCTGGTGTGAGGTATTGGCTATCTTCTCATGCTAAGTGTTTTCCTCCCCATCTGTCTTCCCTCTTTGTCTTTAGTTTCAGTGGAGACTGACTAGCATCTATCCTGTCCTCTCCCTATGCCTCCCTCAGGCAGGGATCAGGTTCCTGCTCGGCGATAGATGCAGAACCTATATAGAGATGTTTAGGGAAGACAGGGTGATTTTAGATCTGCCTAGGAGTCTCCACTCCCCCATTCACTAGTGTTTGGGCACCCCTCTCTATTCCCTTTGTTGTGCACTTCCTTCATCCAGTGTGAAAGGCGGTTTGTGGGAGACCCCTCAGCCCCTCCTCCAATTCCAGGTGACAACACCTACGTTTGTAAGTTGGTAAGATGAGCGATGCAAAGGATGAGCCTGGGGACGATGTCAAAACATTTTTGACAGATTTGAGCAGATAGCAGAGCAGGAGAAACTACAGCCAGAGCAGTGGGTGGAGGTGCTGGCCCCCTATCTAACTGGCGAGCCCCAGAAGGCTTATTATGACCTGGCCTTACAAGAGGCTCATAAATATGCCAAACTAAAAACTAAGATACTGCCACGTTCAGTGGTGACTATGTCTGTCCAAGCTCAAAGGGTCCTCCACTAGGTGTATTGTCGTGACAAACTCCCTAGATCCCAAATGTTTGATTTGGTGTATCTGGTACAGAAGCAATTGCAGCCGGAGTTCTCCAACCCAGCCCAGATGGTAGAGCGGTTCGCAATGTACAGATTTATCCACTCGTGTCCGAGATCGGTGCAGACCTGAGTTGCCCAGGCGGAGCCCCAAAATGCTGATGACCTGGTTGACCTAGTAGAAAGGTCAAGAGGTCCATAAGGAAGCCAGGTGGCGATGCATTCTCATACTGGGATACCCAAAGAGGGACCAAATCACTAAAGAGGGGTAGTAGAGCCACCACTGGGGGGAGTCTGAGGTCCCAAGAAGTTGCTGATGGGTTGCCAAAGTCCGCGGGCAAAGACTTGCTCTGCTAGAGATGTCATGGTCCTGTTCATATAGCCACCCGGTGTCCTATGTCCTATGAACAGATAGACTGTAGCATGGGGAGGTGCTGTTCGCACTATGCCTAACCCCCTGCAGCGTGGACTATCAGCCCAGTGAGGGTCTGCAGGCATGTCCTGTAACAATAAATGTGGTACTGGTGTCAGGACTCTTGGATTTGGGGTGTTTGTTGACCATGGTAAGGTCCACACTGCCCACAAGTTGATCCCTAGAAAACACATGGGCATCTGCTGTATTCATAAAGATGCTATGGACTACCCCAGAGTGTATATAAAAGCAAATGGTGGGTCTGAGTTGCATGAGGTCGGGGTAATTAAGGCCCTGCCACACCCAGTGATACAAGGCCTGGACTTTAGCCTGTTCTGAGAATTATGGCTGAAGATGGGGATACCAAGTGACTCAGACAGGAGCTAGTTAACCCCTTAACCCCCAAGGGTGGTTTGCACATTAATGACCGGGCCAATTTTTACAATTCTGACCACTGTCCCTTTATGAGGTTATAACTCTGGAAAGCTTCTGATGATTCTGACATTGTTTTCTTGTGATATATTGTAATTCATGATAGTGGCAAAATGTATTTGATATTACCTGCGTTTATTAAAATTGAAATTTGGAGAAAATGTTGAAAATTTTGCAATTTTACAAATTTGATTTTTTATGCCCTTAACCCCTTTCTGACATCTGACGTACTATCCCGTCGAGGTGGGGTGGGCCCGTATGACCACCGACGGGATAGTACGTCATACGCGATCGGCCGCGCTCACGGGGGGAGCGCGGCCGATCGCGGCCGGGTGTCAGCTGCCTATCGCAGCTGACATCCGGTACTATGTGCCAGGAGCGGTCACGGACCGCCCCCGGCACATTAACCCCCGGCACACCGCGATCAAACATGATCGCGGTGTACCGGCGGTATAGGGAAGCATCGCGCAGGGAGGGGGCTCCCTGCGGGCTTCCCTGAGACCCCCGCAGCAACGTGATGTGATCACGTTGCTCCGAGGGTCTCCTACCTCCCTCCTCGCCGCAGGTCCCGGATCCAAGATGGCCGCGGCATCCGGGTCCTGCAGGGAGGGAGGTGGCTTACCGAGTGCCTGCTCAGTGCAGGCGCTGGTAAGCCTGCTGCACTCTAAGTGAGATCGGTGATCTGACAGAGTGCTGTGCATACTGTCAGATCACCGATCTGTAATGTCCCCCCCTGGGACAAAGTAAAAAAGTAAAAAAAAAAATTTTACACATGTGTAAAAAAATAAAAAATAAATAAATTCCTAAATAAAGAAAAAAATATATATATTATTCCCATAAATACATTTCTTTATCTAAATAAAAAAAACCAATAAAAGTACACATATTTAGTACCAACGCGTCCGTAACGACCCAACCTATAAAACTGCCCCACTAGTTAGCCCCTTCAGTAAACACCGTAAGAAAAAAAAAAAAAACGAGGCAAAAAACAACGCTTTATTACCATACCGCCAAACAAAAAGTGGAATAACACGCGATCAAAAAGACAGATATAAATAACCATGGTACCGCTGAAAACGTCATCTTGAGCCGCAAAAATCGAGCCACCATACAGCATCATCAGCAAAAAAATAAAAAAGTTGTAGTCCTGAGAATAAAGCGATACCACAATAATTATTTTTTCTATAAAATAGCTTTTATCGTATAAAAGCGCCAAAACATAAAAAAAATGATATAAATGAGGTATCGCTGTAATCGTACTGACCCGAAGAATAAAACTGCTTTATCAATTTTACCAAACGCGGAACGGTATAAACGCCTCCCCCAAAAGAAATTCATGAATAGCTGGTTTTTGATCATTCTGCCTCACAAAAATCGGAATAAAAAGCGATCAAAAAATGTCATGTGCCCGAAAATGTTACCAATAAAAACGTCAACTCGTCCCGCAAAAAACAAAACCTCACATGACTCTGTGGACTCAAATATGGAAAAATTATAGCTCTCAAAATGTGGTAACGCAAAAAATATTTTTTGCATTAAAAAGCGTCTTTCAGTGTGTGACGGCTGCCAATCATAAAAATCCGCTAAATAACCCGCTATAAAAGTAAATCAAACCCCCCTTCATCACCCCCTTAGTTAGGGAAAAATAAAAAAATTAAAAAAAATGTATTTATTTCAATTTTCCCATTAGGGTTAGGGCTAGGGTTAGGGTTAGGGCTAGGGTTAGGGCTAGGGTTAGGGCTAGGGTTATTGCTAGGGTTAGGGTTAGGGCTAGGGTTATTGCTAGGGTTAGGGCTAGGGTTAGGGCTAGGGTTATTGCTAGGGTTAGGGCTAGGGCTAGGGCTAGGGTTAGGGCTAGGGTTATTGCTAGGGTTAGGGCTAGTGTTATGATCCTTAGTGGCTGAGGATCACAAAATAGACTAGCTAAGTTACTGAACATAGAACAAGCTCTAGGGAGGTGGTAACTGGACTGACCGCAACCTGATCCTAACAAAACACACTAAAGGTAGCCGGTGAATTTGCCTAAATTCCTGGACGTCTCGACGCAGCCTGAGAAACTTGCTACCCCATAGAGAAAGTAAGACCTCACTTGCCTCAGAGAAATGACCCCAAAGATATAGGAAGCCCCCAACAAATAATAACGGTGAGGTAAGGGGAAAATACAAAACGTAGAAATGAAAACAGATTCAGCAAATGAGGCCCACTAATACTAGATAGCAGAAGACAGACAGGGAGCTGTGCGGTCAGTAAAAAACCCTATACAAAATATCCACGCTGAGAATTCAAGAACCCCCACACCAACTAACGGTGTGAGGGGAGAAACTCAGCCCCCTAGAGCTACCAGCAAGCAAGGAAATCACATATTAGCAAGCTGGACAAGGACAAATAAATAACCAAGAAACATATTGAACACTGATGAGCAAAAAATAACCAAACAGAAACTTAGCTTCTCTTGGCGAGACTGATAATGAAGGGATTCAGGAGAGATCAAAATAGTACTGAATACATCGACAGCAGGCAACCACTGAAAGTCCAGGTGAGCTAAATAGGAAACCAGCTAACAGATAACGAGACAGCTGAACCAGCCTCAGACCTGCAGAATGACACAAAGAGCCACCAGAGGGAGCCCAAAGACAGCACTCACACAGTACCACTTGTGACCACAAGAGGGAGCCCAAAAACAGAGTTCACAACAGTACCCCCCCCTTGAGGAGGGGTCACCGAACCCTCATCAAAACCCCCAGGGCAATCAGGATGAGCCACATGGAAGGCATGAACTAAATCGGCCGCATGAACATCAGAGGCGACAACCCAGGAATTATCCTCCTGACCATAGCCCTTCCACTTAACCAAATACTGAAGCCTCCGTCTAGAAATACGAGAATCCAAGATCTTCTCCACCACGTACTCCAATTCGCCCTCAACCAGCACCGGGGCAGGGGGCTCAACAGAAGGAACCACAGGCACCACATACCTCCGCAACAAAGACCTATGGAACACGTTATGAATGGCAAACGACACTGGGAGGTCCAAACGAAATGACACCGGGTTAAGGATTTCCAAAATCTTATAAGGACCGATGAAACGAGGCTTGAATTTAGGAGAGGAGACCTTCATAGGAACATACCGAGAAGACAGCCATACCAAATCCCCAACATGAAGTCGGGGACCCACACCGCGACGGCGGTTGGCAAAGCGCTGAGCCTTCTCCTGTGACAACTTCAAATTGTCCACCACATGGTTCCAAATCTGCTGCAACCTATCCACCACAGAATCCACCCCAGGACAGTCAGAAGGCTCGACCTGACCCAAGGAAAAACGAGGATGAAAACCAGAATTGCAGAAAAAAGGCGGAACCAAAGTAGCAGAACTAGCTCGATTATTAAGGGCAAACTCGGCCAATGGCAAAAGTCACCCAATCATCCTGATCAGCAGAAACAAAACATCTTAAATAAGTTTCCAAGGTCTGATTAGTTCGCTTGGTTTGGCCATTCGTCTGAGGATGGAAGGCCGATGAAAAAGACAAATCAATGCCCATCTTAGCACAAAAGATCCGCCAAAATCTGGACACAAACTGGGATCCTCTGTCAGACACAATATTTTCAGGGATGCCATGCAAGCGAACCACATTCTGAAAAAATAGAGGAACCAAATCGGAGGAGGAAGGCAACTTAGGCAAGGGCACCAAATGGACCATTTTGGAAAAACGATCACACACCACCCAGATGACAGACATTCTCTGAGAGACTGGAAGATCCGAAATAAAATCCATGGAAATGTGCGTCCAAGGCCTCTTCGGGACAGGCAAAGGCAAAAGCAAACCGCTGGCACGAGAACAGCAAGGCTTAGCCCGAGCACAAATCCCACAGGACTGCACAAAGGAACGCACATCCCGCGACAAGGAAGGCCACCAGAAGGACCTAGCCACCATATCTCTGGTACCAAAAATCCCAGGATGGCCTGCCAACACCGAAGAATGAACCTCGGAAATAACTCTGCTGGTCCATCTATCTGGGACAAACAGTCTCTCTGGTGGGCAACGGTCAGGTCTATCCGCCTGAAATTTCTGCAGCACTCGTCGCAAATCTGGGGAAATGGCAGACAAAATCACTCCCTCTCTGAGGATACCAGCCGGCTCTGAAACTCCCGGAGAGTCAGGCACAAAACTCCTAGAAAGAGCATCAGCCTTCACGTTCTTCGAACCAGGCAGGTACGAGACCACGAAATCGAAACGGGAGAAAAACAACGACCAACAAGCCTGTCTAGGATTCAGCCGCTTGGCAGACTCAAGATAAATCAGATTTTTGTGATCAGTCAAGACCACCACACGATGCTTAGCTCCCTCGAGCCAATGTCGCCACTCCTCAAATGCCCACTTCACAGCCAACAACTCCCGATTACCAACATCATAATTCCGCTCGGCAGGCGAAAACTTTCTTGAAAAGAAAGCACAAGGCTTCATCACAGAGCAATCAGAGCTTCTCTGCGACAAAACAGCCCCTGCTCCAATCTCAGAAGCATCAACCTCGACCTGAAAAGGAAGAGAGACATCAGGCTGACACAAAACTGGAGCCGAAGAAAACCGGCGCTTCAGCTCCCGAAAGGCTTCCACGGCCGCAGGAGACCAATTAGTCACATCAGAACCCTTCTTGGTCAAATCCGTCAAGGGTTTAACCACGCCAGAAAAATTAGCAATGATGCGACGGTAAAAATTAGCAAAACCCAAGAACTTCTGAAGACTCTTAACAGATGTAGGCTGAGTCCAGTCATGAATAGTCTGGACCTTGACTGGGTCCATCTCAATAGTAGAAGGAGAAAAAATAAAACCCAAAAAGGAAACCTTCTGTACTCCGAAGAGACATTTTGAGCCCTTCACAAATAAGGCATTAGCACGCAGGACCTGAAATACCATCCTGACCTGCTTCACATGGGACTCCCAGTCCTCAGAAAAAACCAAAATGTCATCCAGATACACAATCATAAATTTATCCAGATATTCTCGGAAGATGTCATGCATGAAGGACTGGAACACAGAAGGAGCATTAGAGAGTCCAAAAGGCATCACCAAGTACTCAAAATGGCCTTCGGGCGTATTAAATGCTGTTTTCCATTCATCCCCCTGCTTAATACGCACAAGGTTATACGCACCACGAAGATCTATCTTGGTGAACCAACTGGACCCCTTAATCCGAGCAAACAGATCAGATAATAATGGCAAAGGATACTGAAATTTGACCGTGATTTTATTTAGAAGACGATAATCTATACAAGGTCTCAGAGAACCATCCTTCTTGGCCACAAAAAAGAATCCTGCACCAAGAGGGAAGGAGGACGGGCGAATATGTCCCTTCTCTAAAGACTCCTTTATATAACTCCGCATCGCGGCATGTTCTGGTACAGACAAATTAAAAAGTCGTCCCTTAGGGAACTTACTACCAGGAATCAAATTTATAGCACAATCACAATCCCTGTGAGGAGGCAGGGCACTGGATCTAGGCTCATCAAATACATCCTGGTAGTCCGACAAAAACTCAGGGACCTCAGAAGGAGTGGAAGAAGCAATTGACACCAAAGGAGCAACGCCATGAATCCCCTGGCAACCCCAACTTGAAACAGACATAGCTTTCCAATCCAGAACTGGATTATGAGCCTGCAGCCATGGCAGACCCAAAACGACAACATCATGCAAATTATGCAGCACAAGAAAGCGAATCACCTCCTGATGTACAGGAGTCATGCACATGGTCACTTGAGTCCAATACTGAGGCTTATTCTCAGCCAATGGTGTAGCATCAATTCCCCTCAGTGGAATAGGGAATTCCAAAGGCTCCAGGACCAAACCACAGCGCCTGGCAAACGACAAATCCATCAGGTTCAGGGCAGCACCTGAATCCACAAAAGCCATAACCGAATAGGAAGACAAAGAACAAATTAAAGTAACAGACAAAATGAATTTAGGCTGTATAGTACCAACGGTGACAGATTTAGCAATTTTTTTACGCGCTTAGAGCATGCTGAGATAACATGAGTTGAATCACCACAGTAAAAGCACAACCCATTTTGACGTCTATGATTTTGCCGCTCAATTCTGGTCAGAATTCGGTCACATTGCATAGACTCAGGTCTCTGTTCAGAAAACACCGCCAGATGGTGCGCAGATTTGCGCTCCCGCAAACGCCGATCAATCTGAATGGCCAAAGCCATTGAGTCATTCAGACTTGCAGGCGTGGGGAACCCCACCATAGCATTCTTAATGGCTTCAGAAAGACCTTCTCTGAAATTTGCAGCCAGGGCACACTCATTCCATTGAGTAAGCACCGACCATTTCCGAAATTTTTGACAATACACCTCATCCTGGCCCTGAGAGAGAGCCAGCAAGGCCTTTTCTGCCTGGTTCTCAAGATTAGGTTCCTCATAAAGCAATCCAAGCGCCAGAAAAAACGCATCCACATTCAGCAATGCAGGATCTCCTGGCGCCAGGGAGAAAGCCCAATCTTGCGGGTCGCCACGTAACAGGGAGATAACAATTCTAACTTGCTGAGCGGAATCACCAGAGGAACGAGGTCTCAAAGAAAGAAATAATTTACAATTATTCTTAAAATTCAGAAACCTAGATCTATCTCCAGAAAACAACTCAGGAATAGGTACTTTTGGCTCAGACATAGGACTGTGAACAACCAAATCCTGAATGCTTTGCACCCTTGCAGCAAGATGATCCACACTAGAAGTCAGACTCTGAATATCCATGTCTGCAGCTGAACTCAAAGCCACCCGGAGATTAAGGGGATGAGAGAAGCTGGACAGACTGCAGCAAAGGGAGAGGAAAAAAAAAATTGTACTCAGGACTTCTCTTATCCCACTTCTGCGATGCATTAAACACTTTTTGGCCTGCTGTACTGTTATGATCCTTAGTGGCTGAGGATCACAAAATAGACTAGCTAAGTTACTGAACATAGAACAAGCTCTAGGGAGGTGGTAACTGGACTGACCGCAACCTGATCCTAACAAAACACACTAAAGGTAGCCGGTGAACGTGCCTAAATTCCTGGACGTCTCGACGCAGCCTGAGAAACTTGCTACCCCTATAGAGAAAGTAAGACCTCACTTGCCTCAGAGAAATGACCCCAAAGATATAGGAAGCCCCCAACAAATAATAACAGTGAGGTAAGGGGAAAATACAAAACGTAGAAATGAAAACAGATTCAGCAAATGAGGCCCACTAATACTAGATAGCAGAAGACAGACAGGGAGCTGTGCGGTCAGTAAAAAACCCTATACAAAATATCCACGCTGAGAATTCAAGAACCCCCACACCAACTAACGGTGTGAGGGGAGAAACTCAGCCCCCTAGAGCTACCAGCAAGCAAGGAAATCACATATTAGCAAGCTGGACAAGGACAAATAAATAACCAAGAAACATATTGAACACTGATGAGCAAAAAATAACCAAACAGAAACTTAGCTTCTCTTGGTGAGACTGATAACGAAGGGATTCAGGATAGATCAAAATAGCACTGAATACATCGACAGCAGGCAACCACTGAAAGTCCAGGTGAGCTAAATAGGAAACCAGCTAACAAATAACGAGACAGCTGAACCAGCCTCAGACCTGCAGAATGACACAAAGAGCCACCAGAGGGAGCCCAAAGACAGCACTCACACAGTACCACTTGTGACCACAAGAGGGAGCCCAAAAACAGAGTTCACAACAAGCTAGGGTTATTGCTAGGGTTAGGGCTAGGGTTAGGGCTAGGGTTAGGGCTAGGGTTGGGGCTAGGGTTAAGGCTACAGTTAGGGTTGGGGCTAAAGTTAGGGTAAGGGTTTGGATTACATTTACGGTTGGGAATAGGGTTGGGATTAGGGTTAGGGGTGTGTCAGGGTTAGGGGTGTGGTTAGGGTTACCATTGGGATTAGGGTAAGGGGTGTGTTTGGATTAGGGTTTCAGTTATAATTGGGGGGTTTCCACTGTTTAGGCACATCAGGGGCTCTCCAAACGGGACATGGCATCCGATCTCCATTCCAGACAATTCTGCGTTGAAAAAGTAAAACAGTGCTCCTTCCCTTCAGAGCTCTCCCGTGTGCCCAAACAGGGGTTTACCCCAACATGTGGGGTATCGGCGTACTCAGGACAAATTGGACAACATCTTTTGGGGTCCAATTTCTCCTGTTACCCTTGGAAAAATACAAAACTGGGGGCTAAAAAAATAAGTTTTGTGGGAAAAAAAGGATTTTTTATTTTCACGGCTCTGCATTGTAAACTGTAGTGAAACACTTGGGGGTTCAAAGTTTTCACAACACATCTAGATAAGTTCCTTGGGGGGTCTGATTTCCAATATGGGGTCACTTGTGGGGGGTTTCTACTGTTTAGGTACATCAGGGGCTCTGCAAATGCAACGTGACGCCTGCAGACCAATCCATCTAAGTCTGCATTCCAAACGGCGCTCCTTCCCTTCCGAGCTCTGCCATGCGCCCAAACAGTGGTTTACCCCCACATATGGGGTATCAGCATACACAGGACAAATTGGACAACAACTCTTGGGGTCCAATTTATCCTGTTACCCTTGTGAAAATACAAAACTGGGGGCTAAAAAATCATTTTTGTGAAAAAAAAAAAAATTATTTTCACGGCTCTGCGTTATAAACTGTAGTGAAACACTTGGGGGTTCAAAGTTCTCACAACACATCTAGATAAGTTCCTTGGGAGGTCTAGTTTCCAATTTGGTGTCACTTGTGGGGGGTTTCTACTGTTTGGGTACATCAGGGGCTCTGCAAATGCAACGGGATGCCTGCAGACCAATCCATTTAAGTCTGCATTCCAAATGGCGCTCCTTTTCTTCCGAGCTCTGTCATGCGCCCAAACAGTGGTTCCCCCCACAAATGGGGTATCAGCATACTCAGGACAAATTGGAAAACAACTCTTGGGGTCCAGTTTATTATGTTACCCTTGTAAAAATATAAAGCTGGGGGCTAAAATATCATTTCTGTGAAAAAAAAGAGGAATTTTTATTTTCACGGCTCTGCGTTATAAACTGTAGTGAAACACTTGGGGGTTCAAAGTTCTCACAACACATCTAGATAAGTTCCTTGGGAGGTCTAGTTTCCAATTTGGGGTCACTTGTGGGGGGTTTCTACTGTTTGGGTACATCAGGGGCTCTGCAAATGCAACGTGACGCCTGCAGACCAATCCATTTAAGTCTGCATTCCAAATGGCGCTCCTTCCCTTCCGAGCTCTGTCATGCACCCAAACAGTGGTTCCCCCCCACATATGGGGTATCAGCGTACTCAGGACAAATCGGACAACAACTCTTGGGGTCCAGTTTATTATGTTTCCCTTGTAAAAATACAAAGCTGGGGGCTAAAATATCATTTCTGTGAAAAAAAAGAGGAATTTTTATTTTCACGGCTCTGTGTTATAAACTGTAGTGAAACACTTGGGGGTTCAAAGTTCTCACAGCACATCTAGATAAGTTCCTTGGGAGGTCTAGTTTCCAATTTGGGGTCACTTGTGGGGGGTTTCTACTGTTTGGGTACATCAGGGGCTCTGCAAATGCAACATGGCGTCCCATGTCAATTCCAGTCAATTTTGCATTGAAAAGTCAAATGGCTTTCCTTTCCTTCCGAGCTCTGCCATGCGCCCAAACAGTGGTTTACCCCCACATATGGGGTATCAGCGTACTCAGGACAAATTGTAAAACAACTTTTGGGGTCCACTTTCTCCTGTTACCCTTGGTAAAATAAAAAAAATTGGAGCTGAAATAAATTTTGTGTGAAAAAAAGTTAAATGTTCATTTTTATTTAAACATTCCAAAAATTCCTGTGAAACACCTGAAGGGTTAATTAATTTCTTGAATGTGGTTTTGAGCACCTTGAGGGGTGCAGTTTTTAGAATGGTGTCACACTTGGGTATTTTCTGTCATATAGACCCCTCAAAATGACTTCAAATGAGATGTGGTCCCTAAAAAAAAATGGTGTTGTAAAAATGAGAAATTGCTGGTCAACTTTTAACCCTTATAACTCCGTCACAAAAAAAAATTTTGGTTCCAAAATTGTGCTGATGTAAAGTAGACATGTGGGAAATGTTACTTATTAAGTATTTTGCGTGACATATGTCTGTGATTTAAGGGCATAAAAATTCAAAGTTGGAAAATTGCGAAATTTTCAAAATTTTTGCCAAATATCAATTTTTTTCACAAATAAACGCAAGTTATATCGAAGAAATTTTACCACTATCATGAAGTACAATATGTCCCGAGAAAACAATGTCAGAATCGCCAAGATCCGTTGAAGCGTTCCAGAGTTATAACCTCATAAAGGGACAGTGGTCAGAATTGTAAAAATTGGCCCGGTCATTAACGTGCAAACCACCCTTGGGGGTGAAGGGGTTAAATCACAGAGATATGTCACACAAAATACTTAATAAGTAACATTTCCCACATAAAGAGCTACGGAGTATATACACCCTTTAGGTATTAAGAAAATCATCAATTTTATTAGAGAACATATAGACAACAGTAATCACATATTAAAAACAGACAAGGTACACGTTTGAACACATGTAAGGCGGAAAACACACTGAAAAAGTAGCACCTAGGGTTCAGACAAGGAACATGCAGAGAACTGCTATAAACATAAAGGTCTCCCAATTGACCAGTATTTATGTCTATAAAGTGCATGGTACTTCATATGGGATACCCAGTAATCCAGCAGTAAGCTGCATGCATACATCAGGGATCACATAGTGTAATACAGATGTTCAGTTAATCCTGCCAGTCTTACCCAAAATATCCTATGATGCCAGTGTGTGTCCGGGGGCCACCGGACACACACTGGCATCATAGGATATTTTGGGTAAGACTGGCAGGATTAACTGAACATCTGTATTACACTATGTGATCCCTGATGTATGCATGCAGCTTACTGCTGGATTACTGGGTATCCCATATGAAGTACCATGCACTTTATAGACATAAATACTGGTCAATTGGGAGACCTTTATGTTTATAGCAGTTCTCTGCATGTTCCTTGTCTGAACCCTAGGTGCTACTTTTTCAGTGTGTTTTCCGCCTTACATGTGTTCAAACGTGTACCTTGTCTGTTTTTAATATGTGATTACTGTTGTCTATATGTTCTCTAATAAAATTGATGATTTTCTTAATACCTAAAGGGTGTATATACTCCGTAGCTCTTTTTGTAGGATTTAGTTAGAAGTGGAGGTTGCCCTGTTATCTCTTTTGTCCAATATAGGGTATTTCCCGTTTTCATAGCTGATATGCATCAGTGCTATCTGTATTTAACATTTCCCACATGTCTACTTTACATCAGCACAATTTTGGAACCAAATTATTTTTTGTTAGGGAGTTATAAGGGTTAAAATTTTACCAGCAATTTCTCATTTTTACAACACCATTTTTTTTAGGGACCACATCACATTTGAAGTCACTTTGAGGGGTCTATATGATAGAAAATACCCAAGTGTGACACCATTCTAAAAACTGCACGTCTCAAGGTGCTCAAAACCACATTCAAAAAGTTTATTAACCCTTCAGGTGTTTCACAGGAATTTTTGGAATGTTTAAAAAAAAATAAACATTTAACTTTTTTTCACAAAAAGTTTAATTCAGCGCCAATTTGTTTTATTTTACCAAGGGTAACAGGAGAAATTGGACCCCAAAAGTTGTTGTACAATTTGTCCTGAGTACACTGATACCCCATATGTGGGGGTAAACCACTGTTTGGCCGCATGGCAGAGCTCGGAAGGGAAGGAGCGCCGTTTGACTTTTCAATGCAAAATTGACTGGAATTGAGATGGGACGCCATGTCGCGCTTGGAGAGCCCCTCATGTGCCTAAACATTGAAACCCCCACAAGTGACACCATTTTGGAAAGTAGACCCCCTAAGGAACTTATCTAGATGTGTGGTGAGCACTTTGACCTACCAAGTGCTTCACAGAAGTTTATAATGTAGAGCTGTAAAAATAAAAAATCATATTTTTTCACAAAAATGATCTTTTTGCCCACAATTTTTTATTTTCCCAAGGGTAGCAGAAGAAACTGGACCCCAAAAGTTGTTTTTCAATTTGTCCTGAGTACGCCGATACCCAATATGTGGGGGTAAACCACTGTTTGGGTGCATGGCAGAGCTCGGAAGGGAAGGAGCGCCATTTCACTTCTCAATGCAAAATTGACGGGAATTGAGATAGGACACCATGTCACATTTGGAGAGCCCCTGATGTGCCTAAACATTGAAACCCCCCACAAGTGACACCATTTTGGAAAGAATACCCCCTAAGGAACTTATCTAGATGTGTTGTGAAAACTTTGAACCTCCAAGTGTTTCACTACAGTTTATAACGCAGAGCCGTGAAAATAAAAATTCCTTTTTTTTTTCCACAAAAATTCTTTTTTTGCCCCCAGTTTTGTATTTTCCCAAGGGAAACAGGAGAAATTGGACCCCAAAAATTGTTGTCCAATTTGTCCTGAGTACGCTGATACCCCATATGTTTGGGTAAACCCCTGTTTGGGCACACGGGAGAGCTGGGAAGGGAAGGAGCACTGTTTTACTTTTCAACACAGAATTGGCTGGAATTGAGATCGGACACCATGTAGCGTTTGGAGAGCCCCTCATATGCCTAAACATTGAAACCCCCACAAGTGACACCATTTTGAAAAGTAGACCCCCTAAGGAACTTATCTAGATGTGTGGTGAGCACTTTGACCTACCAAGTGCTTCACAGAAGTTTATAATGTAGAGCTGTAAAAATAAAAAATCATATTTTTTCACAAGAATGATCTTTTTGCCCACAATTTTTTATTTTCTCAGGGTAACAGAAGAAACTGGACCCCAAAAGTTGTTTTTCAATTTGTCCTGAGTACGCTGATACCCCATATGTGGGGGTAAACCACAGTTTGTGTGCATGGCAGAGCTCGGAAGGGAAGGAGCGCCATTTCACTTCTCAATGCAAAATTGACGGGAATTGAGATAGGACACCATGTCGCATTTGGAGAGCCCCTGATGTGCCTAAACATTGAAACCCCCCACAAGTGACACCATTTTGGAAAGAAGACCCCCTAAGGAACTTATCTAGATGTGTTGTGAAAACTTTGAACCTCCAAGTGTTTCACTACAGTTTATAACGCAGAGCCGTGAAAATAAAAATTCTTTTTTTTTTCCACAAAAATTCTTTTTTAGCCCCCAGTTTTGTATTTTCCCAAGGGTAACAGGAGAAATTGGACCACAAAAATTGTTGTCCAATTTGTCCTGAGTACGCTGATACCCCATATGTTTGGGTAAACCCCTGTTTGGGCACACGGGAGAGCTGGGAAGGGAAGGAGCACTGTTTTACTTTTTCAATACAGAATTGGCTGGAATTGAGATCGGACACCATGTAGCGTTTGGAGAGCCCCTGATGTGCCTAAAGAGTGGAAACCCCCCAATTCTAACTGAAACCCTAACCCAAACACACCCCTAACCCTAATCTTAACCATAACCCTAACCACACCCCTAACCCTAATCCTAACCCTAATCCCAACCGTAAATGTAATCCAAACCCTAACTTTAGCCCCAACCCTAACTTTAGCCCCAACCCTAACTCTAACGTTAGCCCCAACCCTAACCCTAAATTTAGCCCCAAACCTAACCCTAACGGGAAAATGGAAATACATTTTTTAAAATATTATTTTTCACTAACTAAGGGGGTGATGAAGGGGGGTTTGATTTACTTTTATAGCGGGTTTTTTAGCGGATTTTTATGATTGACAGTCGTCACACACTAAAAGACGCTTTTTTTTGCAAAAAATAGTTTTTGCATCTCCACATTTTGAGAGCTATAATTTTTCCATATTTTGGTCAACAGAGTCATGTGAGGTCTTGTTTTTTGCGGGACGAGTTGTCGTTTTTATTGGTACCATTTTCGGGCACATGACATTTTTTGATCGCTTTTTATTCTGATTTTTGTGAGGTAGAATGAACAAAAATCAGGTATTCATGAATTTCTTTTGGGGGCGCTTATACCATTTCACGTTGGTAAAATTGATAAAACAGTTTTATTTTTCAGGTCAGAACGATTACAGTGATACCTCATTTATATCATTTTTTTACGTTTTGGCGCTTTTATATGATAAAAATTATTTTATATAAAAAATAATTATTTTTTCATCGCTTTATTCTGAGGACTATAACTTTTTTATTTTTTCGTTGATGACGCTTGTATGGCATCTCATTTTTTGTGGGACAAGATGACGTTTTCAGCGGTATCATGGTTATTTATATCCGTCTTTTTGATCGCGTGTTATTCTACTTTTTGTTTGGACTTGTGATAATAAAGCTTTGTTTTTTGCCTCGTTTTTTTTACAGTGTTCACTGAAGGGGTTAACTAGTGGGACATTTTTATAGGTTGGGTCGTTACGGACACGGCGATACTAAATATGTGTACTTTTATTGTTTTTTTATTTAGATAAAGAAATGTTTTTATTGGAAAAATATTTTTTTTTTCTTAATTTAGGAATTTATTTATTTTTTTACACATGTAAATATATATATTTTTTTAACTTTTTTACATTGCCCCAGGGGAAAACATCACATTATACTTTGCAGTGCACTGTGTCAGATCATTGCTCACACAGGCACTGCAGGGAGGCTTCCCGCTGCCTGCTCTGAGCAGGCGCTTGAAAGCCACCTCCCTGCAGGACCCGGAAGGCCCCCCACGGTCATTTTGGATCCGGGCCTGCAGGGAGGAGGAGGTAGGAGACCCTCGGAGCAATGCGTTGCTCCGAGGGTCTCAGGGAAGCACGCAGGGAGCCCCCTCCCTGCGCCAATGCTTCCCTATGCAGCCGGAACGCTGTGATCATATTTGATCGCAGTGTTCTGGGGGTTAGTGTGCCAGGAGCGGTCCGTGACATAGTGCCGGATGTCAGCTGTAATAATCAGCTGACACCCGGTGGCGATCGGCCGTGCTCCCCCCGTGAGCGCGGCCGATTGCCTATGATGTACTATTCCGTCACTGGGAATTAAGTCCCAGGTCACCTCGACAGGATAGTACATCATATGGGATAAAGGGGTTAAACCATGATGAAACCCCATTGCAGTTGGAGGTGGATGAGTTCCCCTTGTGTGTCAAGGCTGGTGATGAGGACGAGACAGTGACCAGTGAGGCAGAAATTCCTGGACTATGGGTTTCTGGGTAAAATTTTGGGGTTGCTCAAATGCAGAATCTTACTATAAAAGGGGCATTTGAAAATGTGACTGTAATAAATGGGGTCACTCAAGACCCAGGGGCTGACCCCAGGTTTCCACATTTTGCTTTAAATGAAGAGCTGTTATATCGGGTCACTAAACTGAGAGAGGAATTGGTAGATCAGTTGTTAGTACTGGGTCCCTATAGGCGTAGAGTACTAGACGTGGCCCATTCTCATGTGTTGGGTGGGCATTCGAGAGTAGACAAGACTCAAGAACGGGTTCTTCAGAGGATCTACTGGCCTGGGAGTCACAGAGAGATTGTTAACAACTGCCGGTTCTGCCCTATTTGTCAGCTAACTGCTCCCGTATCCCACTTCCGAAGTCCCCTAGTGCCATTGACCATTATAGAGGTCCCATTTGATCTGATTGCCATGGACCTTGTAGGGCTCCTAGTTAAGTCCACCAGGGGGCACCAATACATCCTAGTAGTTATGGCTATGTAACAGTGTACCCGGAGGTGGTACCCACGAGAAACTCCTCCGGGAGCATAGCCCAAGTGATAGTCCATATTTTCTCCCAGAAGGGTCTACCAAAGGAAATCTTGACGGACCAAAGTGATGAGGGAATTGTGTAAGGTTCTCCAGATTACACAACTCTGGAAGTCGGTGTACAATTCGCAGATGGACGGCCTGGTGGAGAGGTTCAACTAGACCTTGAAGTCCATGCTTAAGAGGTCTGTGGAAAAGGATGGCTGAGACTGGGATTATCTGCTGCCGTAACTGTTGTTCTCTATCAGGGTAGACCCACAGGCCCCTATGGGTTTCTCCCCGTTCAAGCTGCCATAAGGACGGCACCCTCATGGACTTCTGGATGTTGCAAAGGAGACCTGGGAAGCAGAGGTTACACATTACTGGAGTATCATAGAGCATGAGGCCCAGATTGCAAAGGTGATGCTGATTGTGAAGGAGAGCCTTCTTCAAGCACAAGTGGCCCAGGCAAGGGTCTATAATTGGGCAGTGAAACTAAGACAATTTAGCCCTGGAGACCGGATGTTGGTGTTGATCCCCACAGTGGAAAGTAAGTTCCTGGCCAAGTGGCAAGGGCCATACGAGGTGGTCGAAAAGTTGAGTGACGTCAATTACAAGGTCACCCAACCAGAGAGAAGAAAGCCGTACCAGGTGTACCCCATTAACCTGCTCAAACCATGGCAAGACAAGGAGCCAGTGGAAGCTACATGCCGGGGGGCCAATCCTGAATCCAGGGGCAAGGATGTCCTAGTGGCAGAGATACTGTCACTGGCATGAAATCCTTGTAGAACTGCATGTGAAGGTGAACCAAAAGCTGTTTTGGATTCCCAAAGCCCGCCACCAGGTGATCTCCAAGGATGTGAGGAGAATGTTGAGCCTGGGAGTCATTGAGGAATCAAAGAGCGACTGCTCCAGCCACATTGTCCTTATGCCAAAGGCAGACAGAGAGTGGTGTTTCTGTAATGACTATTGGAAGATAAACGAGGTGTCCAAGTTCGACTCATATCCTATGCCCTGGGTGATGAGTTCATGGAGAGGCTAGGGTCAGCCAGATATATCACCACCATGGACCTACAAAAGGGTACTGGCAAATTCTCCAGTCCCCAAGTGCCAAGAAGAAGATGGCCTTCTCTACATCGGATGGGAGCTTTCAATACCTCAGGATGCCGTTCGGTCTGCAGGGAGCCCCAGCTACCTTCCAGAGGGCCATGGAACAGATCCTAGCCTCTCAGAAAAAGTATGCCACTATTATCTGTACAACATCGTGATCTTCAGCCCTGATTGGGGAAGTCACCGGCAGAAGGTCCAGGCAACACTTGATGAACTGAGGAAAGCAGGGTTTACCATAAACCCAAAAAAGTGTGCCGTGGGTAAGGAAGAGACAAAATACTTGGGCTACGTCGTTGGAAGAGGCGAAATAAAGCTGCAAGTAAATAAGGTGGAGGAAATCCAAAATTGTCCACAACCGGTCTCCAAGAAGCAAGTTCGGGCCTTTCTGGGAATTGTAGGATACTATTGTCGATTTATCCCAAATTTCGCCATGATAGCTGCTCCTCTTACTGATCTTCTTAAGTGCACAAAGACATCGATGACCAAGTGGTCCTCTGAAGCGGAGTTGGCATTCCAGGAGTTGAAGCTCGCCCCACGCAAACAGCCAGTCTTGGTTACACCTGACTTTACAAAGGAGTTTGCGGTCCAGACGGATGCCTCTGAGGTCGGTTTGGGAGCTGTGTTGTCCCAGGTAGTAGATGAGGATGAACATCCAGTCCTATACCTGAGTAGGAAACTCTCCTCCTGTGAAAAGAACTATGCCATTGCAGAGAAAGATTGTTTGTCCATGAAATGGGCGGACGATACTATCTGTTAAGCCAGAAGTTCAGGTTAGTGTCAGAGTATAGGCCCCTGAGATGGATAAGGGAAAGAAATGGGAAGAATGCCCGGGTGACTAGGTGGTTTCTGGGACTTTAGCTTCCACATCGAGCATAGGCCAGGGATGCTACTTGGTAAAGCAGATGCCCTATCCAGACTTCTCTGCTTAGTGAGTGAAGGTGCCAAAACCCCCAGCTTTGGCCTGAGGGGGGGATATGTGACAAAGTCATTGGCAAAGTGCTGGAGGGGAGATATGTTTCACGTCGGCTATTAGCTTCAGTGATTTGAAACCCAGAAGTTTGCTCCAGCACACTATGTGTTGAGAGGGGTTAATCAGCCATTTTAAGGGCTAGGTTTCTGTGGAAAACCACAGAGTGGGTGGGAGGTTATCCACCTTATCTCCACCACAGGGATGTGGTCTGGGGCTTAAATAGTCAGCCTCCAGAGCATTCAGTGTTCAGTAGAGCTAGAGAGAGGAGCTCCTGCGCTTTGTGTCCTGAGAAGGAAAAGCTGAACCAGTGAATAGTATTATCCTGTGCAGGTGGATCCCCGCAGATATAGAGACTGTATACAATTTTGGTTAGTTTTCTTGCTTTGCCTGAAGGGCTGTGTTTATTTTCATTTTGTGCTGGTTTATGCCACATGTATAATAAACCAACAGAAGATTTAAAGAGATAGTGTACCTGTGCAGCTGAGTTAGCCAATCTAGCACAGTAGATTTGCACAAAATGCCTGAACCTAGCCAATGTTCTTATCATCCGAGTCACTTAGGAAGTTTATGTGCATTTCATGCTTGAATCTCAAATGATGCAATATCTGCTGATTGTAGACTGATAATTCTCAGCAGTTTGTTTATAATTCACTCGTATAGAAAACAATGCAGAAAAACTGGTTGTACAAACAGGAATAGCAATTTTTCTTCTTGATCTTGATAAAAAGAAACAATGGTTCTACATACCAGAATCTTTTTATGCCAATTGTTCTTGCAAAAATATAATTTTATAGTTTTTGAGGTTGAAGATAGTCATAAATCTATCGAATTTAATCTGTAGCCAACGTTCATCCGGAGAAAGTCAAATAACCCCATGAAGCAGACAATGATAGCTTCCTTCTCAACTCCACATACAGCAATCAGACTAGTTCCCTGGATCAACTCCATCACAAAATCTAGTACCTATAACCAGCAATATTACATTTTTCAAGAAAGTTATGCAGGCCTTCCTTGATTTTTTTTCTTATTGACTCAACAATTATGTTATATTAGGATCTAAATATCATATTCTCATTGTTCAGAAACATGTATTCATCTTCATATACTGTAATGTCTGAAATGTCAAATTTCAAAGATAGTACTACCTCAATTAACGACTGGTACAGGCTCAGGACAAGATATTTTGGTGCCATAGGTGTCATGATCTCTGCAGGCAGAGATCATAGCAAGCCTATAGAGGGACAAGCTCTCGGAAGATGGAACTATACTGACCATGAACTAAGCCTGCCGCGCAACTAGAAATAGCCAGGTAGCATTTCCTATTTATTGCTAGATGCCCAGCTCTGGCCTAAGACCTAAATAGCTAGCAGAGGGAAATATAAGACCTGGCTCACCTCTAGAGAAATATTCCAAAGAAGACAGTAGCCCCCCACATATAATGACGGTGAGTTCAGATGAAACAACAAACGCAGCAGGAAAATAGTCTTAGCAAATTTGAGGTCCGCTTACTAGATAGCAGAAGACAGATAGTATACTTTCATGGTCAGCAGAAAAACACTAACAAAACACCATCCAGAGATTACCTTAAACTCTGGCATTAACTCATAACGCCAGAGTAGCAATCCCTGATCAACGAGAGCTTTCCAGACACAGTAACAAAACTTCAGCTGTGAACTGGAACAAATAGGCAAAACGAAACATGGACAAAAGTCCAACTTATCTAGTAGTTGTCAGAAGCAGGAACAAGCACTGAGAGGCATCAGATAACATTGTTGACCGGCAAGAAACCACCAGAGAAATGAGCTTAAATAGCGACACCCACTACTGATGGAACCAGGTGAAACAGGAAAGAGGATGACAAGTCCAATTCCACAAGCGGCCACCGGGGGAGCCCAGAATCCAAATTCACAACAGTACCCCCCCCTCAAGGAGGGGGCACCGAACCCTCACCAGATCCACCAGGGCGACCAGGATGAGCCCTATGGAAGGCACGAACAAGATCAGAAGCATGAACATCAGATGCATTGACCCAAGAATTATCCTCCTGGCCGTAACCCTTCCAGTTGACCAGATACTGGAGTCTCCGTCTGGAAACACGAGAGTCCAAAATTTTCTCCACAACGTACTCCAACTCACCCTCAACCAACACCGGAGCAGGAGGCTCAACTGGAGGTACAACAGGTACCTCATACCTGCGCAATAACGACCGATGAAAAACGTTATGAATGGAAAAGGACGCAGGGAGGTCCAAACGGAAAGAAACAGGATTAAGAATCTCCAATATTCTATAAGGGCCGATGAACCGAGGTTTAAACTTAGGAGAAGAGACCCTCATAGGGACAAAACGAGAAGACAACCACACCAAATCTCCAACACAAAGCCGAGAACCAACACGACGATGACGGTTGGCAAAACGCTGAGTCTTCTCCTGGGACAACTTCAAATTGTCCATAACCTGCCCCCAGATGTGATGCAATCTCTCCACCACCGCATCCACTCCAGGACAATCCGAGGATTCCACCTGACCGGAGGAAAATCGAGGGTGAAACCCCGAATTACAGAAAAACGGGGACACCAAGGTGGAAGAGCTGGCCCGATTATTGAGGGCGAACTCTGCCAATGGCAAAAAAGCAACCCAATCATCCTGATCAGCAGAGACAAAACACCTCAGATATGTCTCCAGGGTCTGATTAGTCCGCTCGGTCTGGCCATTAGTCTGAGGGTGAAAAGCAGATGAAAAAGACAAATCTATGCCCATCCTAGCACAGAATGCCCGCCAAAATCTAGACACAAATTGGGTACCTCTGTCAGAAACAATATTCTCAGGAATACCGTGCAATCGGACAACATTCTGAAAAAACAGAGGAACCAACTCAGAAGAAGAAGGCAACTTGGGCAGAGGAACCAAATGGACCATTTTAGAGAAACGGTCACAGACCACCCAGATGACAGACATCTTCTGGGAAACAGGCAGATCTGAAATAAAATCCATCGAGATGTGTGTCCAAGGCCTCTTAGGAATAGGCAAGGGCAACAGCAGTCCGCTAGCCCGAGAACTACAAGACTTGGCCCGAGCACAAATGTCACATGACTGCACAAAGACTCGCACATCTCGTGACAGGGAAGGCCACCAGAAGGATCTTGCCACCAAATCCCTGGTACCAAAAATTCCGGGATGACCTGCCAATGCAGAAGAATGTACCTCAGAGATGACTCTACTGGTCCAATCATCCGGAACAAACAGTCTATCAGGCGGACAACGATCCGGTCTATCCGCCTGAAACTCTTGCAAGGACCGCCGCAGATCAGGAGAAACGGCCGACAAAATTACTCCCTCCCTAAGGATACCTGTGGGTTCAGCATTACCAGGAGAGTCCGGGTCAAAACTCCTAGAAAGGGCATCTGCCTTAACATTCTTAGAACCCGGTAGGTATGACACCACAAAATTAAAGCGAGAAAAAAATAAAGACCAGCGCGCCTGTCTAGGATTCAGGCGCCTGGCAGTCTCAAGATAAATCAAATTTTTGTGGTCAGTCAATACCACCACCTGATGCTTAGCCCCCTCTAGCCAATGGCGCCACTCCTCAAACGCCCACTTCATGGCCAAAAGCTCCCTATTCCCAACATCATAATTCCGCTCTGCGGGCGAAAATTTGCGAGAAAAGAAGGCACAAGGCCTAATGACGGAGCAGTCGGAACCTTTCTGCGACAACACTGCCCCAGCTCCGATCTCCGAAGCGTCAACCTCAACCTGAAAAGGCAGATTCACATCAGGCTGACGTAACACAGGGGCAGAGGCAAAACGGTGCTTAAGCTCCTGAAAGGCCTCTACAGCATGAGGGGACCAATTAGCAACATCAGCGCCATGTCTGGTCAAATCAGTCAGTGGTTTAACGACATCCGAAAAACCAGCAATAAATCGGCGGTAAAAGTTGGCAAAGCCCAAAAATCTCTGAAGACCCTTAAGAGAGGAGGGCTGAGTCCAGTCACAAATAGCTTGCACCTTGACGGGATCCATCTCAATGGAAGAGGGAGAAAAAATATACCCCAAAAAGGAAATTTTCTGGACCCCAAAAACGCACTTAGACCCCTTCACACATAAAGAATTAGACCGCAGAACCTGAAAAACTCTCCTGACCTGCTGGACATGAGAGTCCCAGTCATCAGAAAAAATCAGAATATCATCCAGATATATTATCATAAATTTATCCAGAAAATCGCGGAAAATATCATGCATAAAAGACTGGAAAACTGAAGGGGCATTAGAAAGACCAAAAGGCATGACCAAATACTCAAAGTGGCCCTCGGGCGTATTAAATGCGGTCTTCCACTCATCCCCCTGCCTGATCCGCACCAAATTATACGCCCCACGAAGATCAATTTTAGAGAACCACTTAGCACCCTCTATACGAGCAAACAAATCAGTAAGCAATGGCAATCCCAGTACCAAATCGTCATGTAAATTATACAGCACCAGGAAACGAATAATCTCCTGGTGATCCGGATTGATACGCATGGTTACTTGTGTCCAGTATTGTGGTTTATTATTAGCCAATGGGGTGGAGTCAATCCCCTTCAGAGGAATAAGAGTCTCCAGCTGAACGAGACTTCAGGGACAAATAAAGCTTACAATTATTTCGGAAATTCTGGAAGCTAGCTCTATTCCCTGTGAAGAACTCCGGCAAAGGAATTCTCGGCTCAGATACTGGAGCATGTACCACAAAATCTTGTAAATTTTGTACTTTCGTGATGAGATTATTCAAACCCGCAGTTACACTCTGAAGATCCATTATTGTCAGGTGCACACAGAGCCATACAGAGATTAGGAGGAGAGAGAGAAAAAAGACTGCAGCAAGGCAAACTGGAAGAAAAAAAAAAAAAAAAAAAAAATTCCAGCAGACTTCTTATAACTCTCCTTTCTCAACCTGGGTCTTTAACACTTTATTGGCCGGTCAAACTGTCATGATCTCTGCAGGCAGAGATCATAGCAAGCCTATAGAGGGACAAGCTCTCGGAAGATGGAACTATACTGACCATGAACTAAGCCTGCCGCGCAACTAGAAATAGCCAGGTAGCATTTCCTATTTATTGCTAGATGCCCAGCTCTGG
This sequence comes from Ranitomeya variabilis, assembly GCF_051348905.1. Classification (NCBI taxonomy): domain Eukaryota; kingdom Metazoa; phylum Chordata; class Amphibia; order Anura; family Dendrobatidae; genus Ranitomeya; species Ranitomeya variabilis. Next base: position 855,356,234 of record NC_135233.1, on the reverse strand, counting down.
CCTAAGACCTAAATAGCTAGCAGAGGGAAATATAAGACCTGGCTCACCTCTAGAGAAATATTCCAAAGAAGACAGTAGCCCCCCACATATAATGACGGTGAGTTCAGATGAAACAACAAACGCAGCAGGAAAATAGTCTTAGCAAATTTGAGGTCCGCTTACTAGATAGCAGAAGACAGATAGTATACTTTCATGGTCAGCAGAAAAACACTAACAAAACACCATCCAGAGATTACCTTAAACTCTGGCATTAACTCATAACGCCAGAGTAGCAATCCCTGATCAACGAGAGCTTTCCAGACACAGTAACAAAACTTCAGCTGTGAACTGGAACAAATAGGCAAAACGAAACATGGACAAAAGTCCAACTTATCTAGTAGTTGTCAGAAGCAGGAACAAGCACTGAGAGGCATCAGATAACATTGTTGACCGGCAAGAAACCACCAGAGAAATGAGCTTAAATAGCGACACCCACTACTGATGGAACCAGGTGAAACAGGAAAGAGGATGACAAGTCCAATTCCACAAGCGGCCACCGGGGGAGCCCAGAATCCAAATTCACAACACATAGGTGGATGAAGTCAATTATGCCCCCCCCGGATGAACTTCTCCTCCAAAGGGTCAGATTACAAGCTCTGATGACCACTTTAATTAAAATTGTTACATTTTTCACCAAAAAGTACTAGGAAAAAACTGATCTACTTTAGGGTTGAAGCTCAACAGTGAGTGCAATTTCTTAGGTACAATATCCCTCTTTGTTTGTGGACTATTTACACAATACAAGGATAAATAGGATCAAAAGCTCCCCCTGGTAGGCTGGAGTGTGAATATGTTGCATGCTTGTGGTACCTGGATGCAGTTATCCTTCCCTGCCTCCAAACGTAGCATCACTCTCCCCGAGAGGAAAGCAATGCCACTGTGACGACCAGGACCCTGGGGCGCCACAAGTTTGCAACAAAACTGGTGGTGGTTCTGGTGTTGTATTCCTGTACTGATGTTGGACCTTGTGACTTTTGTGTACTGATGGTTGTTCTGGTGCTGTGGTCATGTACTATTGATGGATCTGGTGACGTAGTCATTTAGTGATGATAGTTCTGGTGCTGCATTCATGCTGTATACATGAATACAAAACCAAAATCATCAGTACATAAATAGAACATCAAAGTGTATCGCCAGCATCTCTGCCTTCTGCCTACATTCCCCGGAACAGACGCTGACTCACTCACCACCTTGGACCCCGGGCACTGTGCTTACAGCATGCTCCTTCTTAAAGGGGCCATGCTCACCATTCTAAAGATTCCCTAACCAATGGCTGGGAGATAAGTACTATTTAAGGCACCTTCACCTGCATGGAGGTGCCTGTGCTATGCTCTTTGCCCCCATTTAATGCTGCCCCCTCTCCATATTAATTTTATGCCCACTTCACACTATACCCTCATATTGTCCACTATGCTGCCCTATCCAGACTGTGCCCTCTCCTCACACTGTCCCCATACACAGTGTGAAGGTCACCACAGCCGCCCACACACGGTATGATATCCACTACAGCCCCAATATACACTATGATGTCTAGCAGAGCCCCCCATGAGCTATAATGTCCGCCACGGCCCCCACTATATAGTATAGTCATGACCACAGCCTCTCAATATATAGTGTGATGCGCTTAACTGTCGGTCTGGGGTGGTACACAAATGTGCGCAACTGCTTTATCTTGAGGAGCTTGCAGTTCCTTCATCACCTTGGACATAAGACGAGTCCCTTGATCAGTAAGGATCTCCTTCGGTAGCCCAAGGTGACAAAACATGGCAAACAGCTCCCGGGCGATCAGCATAGCCGAGGTGTGCCGAAGTGGAATGGCCTCCAGGTACCGAGTGGCGTGGTCTACAGCCAGTAATATGCGTCAGAGGCCCCAAGCGGATTTTACTATTGGCCCTACCAGATCCATCACAATACGCTCAAAAGGTAACTCTTTAATGGGTAGAGGTACAAACGGACTCCGGTAGTTTGCGGTGACTGAGGTTAGTTGGTAATCAGGACATATTTCACATAACCTCTGCACCTCAGCGTAGACCCCAGACCAAAAAAAGCTGTAATATGCGCTCCTGCATTTTTTTGGCCCCAATTGCCCTCCCGGGTTGTGGGTGTGAGCCATTTTGAGCACCGCCCGATGGTAGGATTGGGGCACTACCAGTTGTTCTATCATCTCATCCTGGATTTTATCAACAATATAGAGTACTCCTGGTTGATCGCTATGTGTGGGACACCGGCTCCACTCCCGATTGCTGAACCACCCCAGTAACCTAGATTACCCCTTCTCGTGCCCGAGTCAGGGTGGGATCCTGTAGCTGGGATGTCCTAAAAGTTCCCCAGGGCACTTCCAGTTCAGAAATTGTCAGGGTCTCCTCAACCTCTCCTGCCATTACCTCTAGGGAAACCTATTGGGTTCACACTCTTTCCCTATTTGGTCAGTATTTTACATCAGTATTTGTAAGTCAAGATCAGGAGAGGAACAATCAGAGGAAAAATATAATAGGTACACGTTACCACTTCTGTATTTCTCACTCACTGCTGGTGAGGCTGTTTTGCGTGGGGAGAACGCTGACACCATCGGTAAGAGGTAGGCTGTTGAGAGAGGGGCTCTCACTCTGAGCACTGAAGTCTAGCACAGCTGTGGCTTGATCAGGCTTGAAATGGAGATAGGCGTCAAAGGTTGGGAACTTAGCAGTTGCTTGCTGCAGATCCCTTGGCAAGTCAGTCTGTGCATGAAGAGAAGGTGAGGGAGCTACCCAGCTGTTATAGTTGTCTTCAGTGGGTTTGATGCTCCTGACCCTGATGATCACCTTGTCTTCCTCTGTAGGTGGTGAGTTGTCCTTGGTTGTAGAATCGAGTGCTGTTGTCTCAAGGTTGTAGTCTCGAGGATAAAGCAGACTTGAATTGTCAGATGGCTGTGGTTGCCACTTAGTGTCATTTGACTTCTCCTTCACCAAGTAGAGATGTGTCTATGGCAGGGGGGACAAGTTGTGGTCATCTGACGTGATAAGGGTTTTGTAAGAGGAGATGTTGCTTGGTTTCTTTGCCTGGTCACTACAGACATTGCCGATGATGACCCAGACTAGCTCAAGGTGCTGGGCGTACGGTGCATTGGGTAGTCCGTGGATTTGTTTATACATCTTGTGCAGTTGTATGTCTCTGCCAAAGAGAATTAAGATGTCTGCCTTGTCATCCAGGGTGGCATCTCTTTGGCTATCATTCTGAGATGGGAATGCTGAAGAGCGACTTCTGGCGTTGAGATTTCTCCCTGTTGAATGGTATTTGGTTACACTCAACAAGCGTGGGTAGTGATTTCTCCATGGCATTCTTCTCAAGAGAAGTTATTATGAGTCCACAGGCCCTTCTCCCAGAGGTTTTTATAACGCCGCTGCAGGTGCCCAAGGTGTACGGATAGAATAGTATAAAAAAAAACGTCAGCACAGACGTTGGGAAAAGGTGCACAAGTAGGTTCCCAAACCCTGGAGTATAGTAAATATAACTTGGCACACAATCGTGGTAGAGGTGAAGTAAATTTTTAATCCAAAAGTACATACAGTAGTCACAAACGTTTCGGTCTATCGCGAACTTTATCAGTGTATTACAAATAAAATTAATAATAAACATAAGAAAAAAAAACTGAGGTATATACAATATAATGGTAGCAAAGACAAGGTCGATATACGTGGTAATTAAGGTAATTCAGTGAGACACAACCTTCATCAAAGCTCTATCTTAGTCCGAACATGGAAAGAATGCAGCAATATACATTTTCAACCCATCAGGGTATGATGCACGAGAAATAGAGGGAATGAAAATGAATAAAGATTTGTGATACAAAGGACCCACCTATATGATATAGGAGGCCATCATGGGATATCCTTATCCCTGTGAAAACTGTACTTTCTAAGAGAAAGAGGAATATAAGTTTACTACAGAGTGCAGCACATTAATGTGGTGGCAATGGTAAGCTAGAATCGCAGGAGGAGAACACCTACCAGTCTAATAGGTTATATACGGTATAATAGTATGGCATCAGCCACTGGGCTGGCTTGTCTAGAAAAGATATAGCAATGCCAGTGGTCAGTGTACAAATAGATATTCACCTCTCAATACTGTACTGTACTGTATGTACTTTTGGATTATAAATTTCCTTCACCTCTACCACGATTATGTGCCAAGTTATATTTACTATACTCCAAGGTGTAGGGATAGACGTCTCCTTTTAAGTTGAACAAGTCGAAGAGTTCTGACCTGGCCAGTGATTTGTTGCTCTGGTTGTCCAGACTAACGTACACCTTGACTGTCTTCTCTGGATGACCCTTGGGATACACCCTTGCCAGGCAAATCTTCGCGCAGGACTTTTCTCGAAGACCTTCTCCGCAGACTTCGGTGCATGAGGAAGATACCGCAACATGGCTTGTCGCTTGGTCTGTACTCTCCCCACAATGGATTATGGTGGGAGAAGGTGTAGATGCAGACTTGGGCTGTGATGGATGGAGCGCTTGTACGTGGTCTTCGCTGTCGCACTCTAGACACTTGATGGCGATGACACAGTCCTTTGCAAGATGTTTGGTAGAGGCGCAGCACCTGAAGCATACTCCAAACTTCTTCAAAAGCTCCTTTCATTCTTGAAGGGGTTTCTTCCTGAAGCTGATGCACATCATCAGGGTATGTGGCAGTTTGTGAATTGGACACTGGCGGTTCAGATTTTCCACCTTCTCGCTTTCATTGCCTTTGTCTGGAGCTGATGTTGGTGTAGGCAGAACTTATGTCTTTTTTTCAGACACCGGACCGCTGCAGTTTCTGTGGTGAGAGCGTGAACTCTCATACTTAGATGACGCAGAGCCGCTGGGTTCTTCATGGCAGAAGCTGGGGTCAGCTTTGCACTCTGCAATCTCCTTGATGAAGTCATAGAAATAGGAGAATGGAGGAAAAGAGACTTGGTATGGTCTTTTGTAGCTTGAACCTCTTATAGTCCACCTTTCTTGTATGTTGTAGGGTAACTTGGCGACTATGGGTTTCACCCCACGAGTGGTGTCCAGGTAGCTGAGGCCAGGTGTGTATCTGTCTTGGCCAACTGAAGCTCGGACAGCAGGTTGCTAAGTTCTAGGAATTTTGAGGCATCCTTACCGGATATTTTAGGAAAGTCTTGTAATTGTTTGAACAACACATCATCTATTGCTTCTGGACTGCCGAAACCCTTCTCTAGTCTGTCCCATGCGGTTGCCAGACCAGTCACTGATGTAAACGGATCTGAGTCTCTTGATTCCCTCTGTAGATCGAGGGCCCAGCCAACTGATTAGCAGGTCCAGCTCTTCAGCAGCAGTAATGCCGAGGTCATTAGTTGTGGTTTTAAAGGCACACTTCCACCCTCTAGTTCTCAGGCTGGTCGTCGAACCTTGTAAGACCGGTGTTGGTGAGTTCTCAGTGTATCATGTACCTAGCAAAGTCGGACATGTCTGTTCTTTCTGACTTTGGTGGAACATTTGCTGGCTGAGTGATGCTGTTAGAGTGGTTTGCAGCTTCTTGGTTCAGGACCATGGGAAGATACAGAGTGGCGTAGGTGTTTAGGCCAGTAACCGGTTTGTGGTATACAGTCTCTGTTGTATGCGGGGCCAGAACCACGCAGTTGTCAGGAGTGTAGTGCCTTGCCAGTATGTTAGGTTACATGTAGACATTGGCATATGGTGTTTGCTAGGTTGTAGGGTCTGGCTGTGTATTGAAGCATGAAGGAGATTCGGGTTTGCATGTTTGTGGCACATTGGACTGACCTTGAAAGGTGGGAACTGCAGGAGGATCAACGTCTTGATGACTTGGAGAGAGGTTGGTACTGACGGGAATGTTGTTAGAGGTCAGGGGTTCGTTGGCTTGGCTCAGCACGAAGTCTCTTGTGCGCTTAAGTGAGTCTTCCATCTCGAGTATGCACAAATTGAGGCTGCCTTCTTGGCTTCCACCTAGAGCTTGCTCGAAGACCTCTAGCTTTGCCAAGGCTGCTACATGTTCGCATTCCTTCTGCAGGGATTCTATTTCCGCCCTCTCGCATGCAGATTCAGCTTTCATCTCTGCTTTCTTGTATGCACATTCAGCTTCCATTTTTGCTTTCTTGCATGCAGATTCCATTTCCCTCTCTGCCTTCCTTTGGGCGAAAATGGCTTGCACTTTTGTAGATTCTGCTTCGGCATGCGCTCTTATGAACTGCTCACTGAGGGTTGAGTACCTTGATGAGCTTGACTTGACTGAATGCTTTGAGTTCCTAGCGGACCTTGATCTGTGCAATGCTGCTTCTGACATTTGTGCGATTTTTGTTTCTGTTTAGTCCACAATGTCACGCACGGTGCAGTCTCGTTTGGCATTGAGCTGTTGGAAGTCTTGGTGTTCCTCTAGAGACTCTGACATATTTAATTTCAGCAGAGTAGAGATGTATTTTTTGCAACTGTCATTGTAAGACTAATTATGCAAATTGTCTCTTCAGAGAGGAAGAGAGCTAGAACTCTAGAGCTACCTATTGGAAGGTAGCAATCCTACAAGTCAATGTTGACCCTTTAACGAGCCATGTCACATGACTTAGGATAATAGCCAAACCAGAATTTCAATTTGCAGACACTGTGTTTCGGGGTACTGCCCCTCGTCAGTGCAAAGCCGAGATCTGGTTTGGCTTTGTGAGAGACGTCAGACAAAAAGTATAATTTCTCCTTGCGGAGATCAACATGCTAAGCATGCCGAGATGAGGAGACTTAAAGCCGCAATGCTCCTCCAGGTAATATGCTAATTATGCAAATTGCCTCTTCAGAGAGGAAGAGAGCTAGAACTCTAGTGCCACCTATTGGAAGGTAGCAATCCTACAAGTCAATGTTGACCCTTTAAGACTGGGATGCAGAGTACAATTGATCAAGGGCTCCCTCTGGTGGTAACTCGTGAGCGCTGGGCACAGATAAGACAGTCACTTGGTTCAGCACTCTTTTCCATAGGGAAGTTGTGTGGTGTAGCAATTCACTTTTGGTCGATTCTAGGTTCTCTTTGACCTTCCATGTAGGTTTGGTTAATCGTTTGGATCTGTCACTGCGAACTGTGAGAAGTTCTGTTTCCCTTTCTTGCTGCTGGACTGGCAGTGAAAGGGTTCTTTAGTCTCAGACATTGCAGCAGGAGTGCAGGGGTGGGGGCTGGTCTGCTCCTGGTGGTCAGTGGAGACCAATACAAAGTTGCAAAACGCTGAGGAGCACAGAGAATGTGTTTACAAGTCTATGAAAACTGCTGCTTCTCAATAGTTTATAGATAATCCTTTCTCTGGATTACAAGCTGTGAACTGTTCCTAGTAACAAGTTATATCTTTCGATGTGCAATTTTTTGATGTGAAGAGCACAAAGAATGTCTGCAGCCCATGTAAGCTGCTGTTGTTGTGGCTTAGTACAAAGTCTTTAGAAACAATTCTTCTTGGATTACAACTGTCTACTATTCCTAGTCACAGCTATTCCTTTTTACTGTTCTGTCTCTTCCTAACGGCTGCAAATCCCAAGCATTCTAATTATCAACTTTTTAGATAATTGTGTGACTCGTACTTACACCACCAGGCGTCCACAGACAGTTTAATTCGACCGACACTGCAACTGTAGAAAGACCCAGAGAAACAATGCTGTTTTCTTTCAAAATCTTGTATTAGTTACAATAAACAGTAGGTAAAAAGGAGTAATCTGTACAGGGCAGTACACATGCGCCTTGAGTAATGGCTGCTGTAGACTAAACTGAGGAAGAAGGGAGGAGCAACCTACTACAGAGCCCAACTACGGGAGGGACATAGGGACAATCTTCACACAATCTAATTCTGCCTAGCAACAACAGGGAATTTTGCTGATTGGAGGAAAAAACTCAACACAGAGAAATATACATTACAGGTTGTTCCCATTCGTGGGACGTAACAATACCATAAGATTTTGTGATCTATATCCAATTGAAATATAATTGCGATTTGCGCAGAGCCTTTATCTGATTGATTTTATGCTGTGTGGGATTCAGTGCCGAATTATCCGGCACCTGCGTGATATATGCAGCTTTGGCGCATGCGCATTGTATACCTTGTTGGCGCCTGCATAATACAGATCACTCTTTCATCGAACTCTCAGGTCCATGCGTGATATATGCAATATTGGCGCATGCGCATTGTATGCATATGCTGCTTTTTCTGACACCTGCGCCATACAGGTTTCAACCAACTTTATAGACACTTGGAATAACATCACACCGAAAAGATGGTAGCGACCATGTCTCTCCCTGGTTAGTATTTTCTTTCATGATTACCTAATTGGTTTCCACACATTAATGGTGTATATATAGCTTGCACATGCAAAACGCAGCACACTATCATTCCCTGAAGAAGCCACAGTGGTTGTGGCGATACGTGTGTGGTGTGTACCCTGCCTTTATCCCTCCAGTATTCATGGCTCTTTACCTGATCTTTTTATTCCCACACCGATGGGTTTAAGCTCCAGGCTGCCTCTCTCCGTTACAACATAGGAACTGGTTTGGCAACTTATTTCATTAATGTCTAGCACACATGATTCATGTTCGTGTGGTTATTTAGTGGGCCAGTTTATTATATCAGAAATTGTTGCATGATCACACATTGGGACATTTTTCCATTTTTTGTTCCTTGCTCTTATATATAGTCACTCATATAGTGCTGTGAACAGGCATATAAGGTTTATAATGAATTTTTTCGATTGATATAAGATTTTGTGATCTACATTCAATTGAAATATAATTGCTATTTGTGCAGAGCCTTTATCTGAGTGATTTTATGCTGTGTGGGATTCAGTGTGGGTAAGTCATTGCCACACCATGGGCATGACTAGGCTATGTCTCTGTTCTGCCTTCCTCCACGTATGATGCTGTGTGGATTCTAGCATATGGCTAAACCTTTATCCATTTCCTCAGTAAACAGGCTGTATAGGTTCTTAAGTCTATATTTATTGAGATGATGAACAATGAACAACAATAGTGGATGATATTGTGAGATATGCAATATAATGGATGATCAGGTAAAAACTACAAAGGAAATTACAGTGCATCAGTACTTGGCACATTACAGCATGTTACAGGATGCAATAACATGAATAACAGAGATTACAGAGCTAACACAGCATAAGGCAGATACACAGTTATCATGGCTATCTTAGGGAAGTTCAGGCTGTCAGCATTGTATTACTTTATACAGGCAAACATCTATCTGCATACAGAGAAACCGCAATATGAAACAAAGAACAATATGCCTAACTACACACTCTGCTACACAGTGGCTGCATAACTGATCTAACATAACACACACATGTAAGTATATTTGTGCCTCACCGGAATCCGCTTATCAAGAGCAATGATCTGCAGGAAGAGAGCCAGGAACATGTGTGTAAGACTCAAGGTCTGGGGAAAAATGGCTACTCTTGCCCGGGAAACCAGGGGGTGGTTCTAGTCAGAACACAAGCTTAAAGCGAAATGCTTCTGGATACAGGAACAGGATAAATGTGTACCTAATGACCTCTAATGGTGACAACTGCTACTACATTGTGAATTAACTTGCTGCACATTAATGGGCAGAACAGTCTCACTGTTTGTTTTTAACTGTTTATATGTAGTGTAGTGGTGGAAAGTAGGGCAATAGTTGTGGGGGTTGATGTCACCATCAGGTGACATCAAACCCCGAGATTAGTAATGGAGAGGCGTCAATAAGACGCCCCTATTACTAACCACATAGCCAAATTGTTAAGTAACCACAGACACCCAGTAAAAATCCTTTAATTGAAATGAAGACACAGACTCCTTTATTATTCTTAATTAAACTATACTTACAACCACACCTAATTCCTGCGAAGCCCTTGATCTCCTGTAATAAAAAAAGTAAAATAACAAACCAACAATATACCCATACCTGTCCGTCGTTGTGTCCCACGCAGTAATCCATATCTTGGGAATACAGCTGCAGGCTGATTTTAATAGCCTAGGAAGGGGCCATGATATTGCCCCCCAACTAAAAACATCAGCACTCAGCCGCCCCAGAAAAGATGAATCTCAAAGATCTCTAATGATGTGCCAATTCTGGCACTTAGCCTCGCTCTTCCCACTAGCCCTGTAGGGATGGCAAGTTGGGTAATAGATGTGGGGTTGATGTCACCTTTATATTGTAAGGTGACATCAAGCCCACAGCTTAGTAATAGAGAAGTGTCAATAAGACACCTATCCATTACTAATCCTATAGTTGTTACATGTTAAATAAAGACACAGCCAGAATAAAGTATTTTAATGAAATAAAACACAACACTGTTTCCCATTTTATTATTCCTCCTAATCCATGCGATGCCCTCGATCTCCTGTAATAAAAATAACAAACCAACAATATAACCATACCTGTCCGTCGCTGTGTCCCACACCATAATCCATATCTGGGGTATATACAGTTTTCAACCAGGACGGTGCCAAGATGCGACCACCCTTGCTGAAAACCACAGGTGAATGAGAAGATGCTGCCGGCGCAGCTATAATGACTAGCGGTGACGTCACTGAAGCTGCACTCCCTCACAGCCTGAACTGCGGTAACCTCTAGACCATGGGAAAAGCCAGTGCATTTTCCCACGGTCCAGAGGTCATCCCAGTTCAGCTTCACTCGCAGCATCTCCTCATTCATCAATAGTTTTCAGCCGGTTGGTCGCATCTTGGCACCGTCCTGGTTGAAAACTGTATATACCCCAGATATGGATTACGGCGTGGGACACAACGACGGACAGGTATGGTATATTAATATCCAAAAGAAAGAAGAAACTACTTGAAAGAATTTTTTACTCACTCAAATTATGTATTAAAAATCAATAAATCTTTTTATTTAAACACCAAACAGGAACAATACACAAAAAAAAGAAAAATATAAAAACAAAAGGGGCAGGTCAATATATATGATTTTTTTGTACAAGTCTCAATATTTTGTATAATTCCACAGCACTGGTCACTTAGAGAATTTAATAAATAACTGGAAGGGGAGGGGACAAATATATAGCCCTTTACCAATAAATTGAATAAGTAGCATATGTCTTTTACAAGACAATTATACTTATGTGAACAAAATTGTTATAAAGGAAAAATCGTATGAAATCGTATAAAAATTATATATCGTACCATAATCATAAATGTACAAAAGTGCTGTAATCAAAATTCTATCTAGATTGTGGGTACCATGTATGCACAGTAGGAAACACTGTTCTATATAACTCAATATAAGGAAACAAATATAAAGTGCGTAGTGCAATAGTGCTGAAAAAGTCACAAGGAAGGGATCATGTAAAGAGATTCTATGTTATAGCTACAAAAAGATCAAGTGATCCGATCCCCTTACAATCATGATTAAATAGGTATAAATAGATTAATAAAAGGAGTGCAATACCTATAAAGTGCTGCATGCAATGGATTCCAGCTCCTGCGTCCTCTCACCCCGACAGCGAACAATTTTGTTCACATAAGTATAATTGTTTACAGGTGCAATATGCACTTTATAAATATGATTTATTTAAGGAATTTTTTGAAAGGTACATAATTTTTGATATACCATTATCTCTAATTAGTCCATCTGCTGTGCAAAAAGTATTCATTACCATTAATTGTGATTTCATGCTCCCTCTCTCCCTGTTTTCTTGTTAAATAAATGCTTTTATATAAGATTATAATAAAGATTAAAAAGAAATAAAGAAAAACTTTTTTTGCATTCTACCGTTCTTTTCTCAAAAATATTGTTTGAGCATGTGTATATTTATCTTTGAATAGACATTTTTTGCTGTACATTTTATAGGACTGTGTCTATTAATGTTGCAAAAGATGTTGGTCGTTCACTGTCAGCTGTGTCTAAAATCTGGACCAAATACAAACAACATGGGAAGGTTGTTAAAGGCAAACATACTGGTAGACCAAGGAAGATATCAAAGCGTCAAGACCGGAAACTTAAAGCAATATGTCTCCAAAACAGGAAATGCGCAACAAAACAAATGAGTAACGAATGGTTGGAAACGGGAGTCAACGTCTGTGACCGAACTGTAAGAAAACGCCTAAAGGAAATGGGATTTACAAACAGAAAAGCTAAACGAAAGCCATCATTAACACCTAAATAGAAAAAAACAAGGTTACAATGGGCTAAGGAAAAGCAATCGTGGACTGTGGATGACTGAATGAAAGTCATATTCAGTGATGAATCACAAATGTGAATTGGGCAAAGTGATGATGCTGGAACTTTTGTTTGGTGCCATTCCAATGAGATTTATAAAGATGACTGCCTGAAGAGAACATGCAAATTTCCACAGTCATTGATGATATGGGACTGCATGTCAGGTAAAGGCACTGGGGAGATGGCTGTCATTACATCTTCAATAAATGCACAAGCTTATGTTGACATTTTGGACACTTTTCTTATCCCATCAATTGAAAGGATTTCTGGGGCTGATTAAATCATTTTTCAAGATGATAATGCATCCTGCCATAGAGCAAAAACTGTGAAAACATTCCTTGAAAAAAGATACATAAGGTCAATGTCATGACCTGCAAATAGTCCGGATCTCGATCCAATTGAAAATCTTTGGTGGAAGTTGAAGAAAATGGTCCATGACAAGGCTCCAACCTGCAAAGGTGATCTGGAAACAGCAATCAGAGAAAGTTGGAGCCAGATTGATGAAGAGTACTGTTTGACACTTGTTAAGTCCATGACTGCAAGCTGTTATAAAAGCCAGAGGTGGTGCAACAAAATACTACTGATGTGTTGGAGTGTTTTGTTTGTTTGTTTTTCATGATTCCATAATTTTTTCCCTCATAATTGAGTGACTCCATAATTTTTACCCTATGCTTGGTTAAAAAAAGTAACCATTACTGACTACCACATTTTTTGCTCTTGATTTCTTTTAGTGTTTCTTAACCCCTTCCTGACCTGTGACGCCACGTAGGCGTCATGAAAGTCGGTGCCAATCCGACCTGTGACGCCTATGTGGCATCATGGAGGGATCGCGTCCCTGCAGATCGGGTGAAAGGGTTAACTCCAATTTCACCCGATCTGCAGGGACAGGGGGAGTGGTACTTTAGTCCAGGGGGGTGGCTTTGCCCTCACGTGGCTACGATCGCTCTGATTGGCTGTTAAAAGTGCAACAGCCAATCAGAGCAATTTGTAATATTTCACCTATGAAAAGTGGTGAAATATTACAATCCAGCAATGGCCGATGCTGCAATATCATCGGCCATGGCTGGAAACCCTGATCTGCCCCCCCCCACTGCCACCGATCTCCTCCCCAGTCCTCCGTCCTGTTTTCGCTCCCCTCCGTCCGCCTGTCCGCTCCCCCGTCCTCCTGTCCGCTCCCCCCGTGCTCTGATCCCACCCCCCCATGCTCCGATCCCCCCCTGTGCTCCGATCCCCCACCTCATACTTACCGAGCCTCCCTTTGTCCGTCCGTCTGTTCCATGGGCGCCGCCATCTTCCAAAAAGGTGGGCGCATGCGTAGTGCACCCGCCAAATCTGCCGAATCTGATCAAAATAAAAAAAAATAGTAAATGAACCCTCCCTTTATCACCCCCATTGGTAGGGACAATAATAAAATGAAGAAAATATATTTACTTTTATTTTTCCACTAGGGTTAGGGTTAGAACTAGGGTTAGGGTTAGGGTTAGAACTAGGGTTAGGGTTAGGGTTAGAACTAGGGTTAGGGTTAGAACTAGGGTTAGGGTTAGAACTAGGGTTAGGGTTAGGGTTAGAACTAGGGTTAGGGTTAGAACTAGGGTTAGGGTTAGAACTAGAGTTAGGGTTAGAACAAGGGTTAGGGTTAGAACTAGGGTTAGGGTTAGGGTTAGATCTAGGGTTAGGGTTAGGGTTAGAACTAGGGTTAGGGTTAGGGTTAGAACTACACTATGTTCCAAATTATTATGCAAATTACATTTTTATCAGATTTTCCTAAATGGTTGGTGCAAATGACAGTCAGTCTAATAAAAGTCATCACCCATTAGATTATACATCTAATTTTATTGAAGAAACCTCCCAATGATAACAGTATAATCTCCAAAATTAATAAAAACTCAAAATGCACTGTTCCAAATTATTATCGACAGTAGAATTTCTAAACATTTGATACGTTTTAAAGAACTGAAAATGCTCATTTGTGGAATTTGCAGCATTAGGAGGTCACATTCACTGAACAAAAAAGCTACTTAACGCCAAAACATCCCAACAGGCCAAGTTACATGTTAACATAGGACCCTTCTTTGATGTCACCTTCACAATTCTTGCATCCATTGAACTTGTGAGTTTTTGGAGAGTTTCTGTTTGTATTTCTTTGCATGAAGTTGGAATAGCCTCCCAGAGCTGCTGTTTTTGATGTGAACTGCCTCCCACCCTCATACATCTTTTGCTTGATGATACTCCAAAGGTTCTCTATAGGGTTGAGGTCAGGGGAAGATGGTGGCCACACCATGAGTTTATCTCCTTTTATGCCCATAGCAGCCAATGACTCAGAGGTATTCTTTGCAGCATGAGATGGGGCATTGTCAGCATGAAGATGATTTTGCTCCTGAAGGCACGTTTCTGCTTTTTAGACCATAGAAGAAAGTTGTCAGTCAGAAACTTTATATACTTTGCAGAGGTCATTTTCACACCTTCAGGAACCTTAAAGGGCCTTACCAGCTGTTTCCCATGATTCTGGCCCAAAACATGACTCCTCCACCTCCTCGCTGAAGTTGCAGCCTTGTTGGGACATGGTGGCCATCCACCAACCATCCACTACTCCATCCATCTGGACCATCCAGGGTTTCTCAACACTTATCAGTAAACAAGACTGTTTGGAAATTAGTCTTCATGTATGTGTGGGCCCAATACAACCATTTCTGCTTGTGAACACTGTTTAAGGGTGGCCGAATAGTAGGTTTATGCACCACAGCAAGCCTTTGGAGCCTACACCTTGAGGTTCGAGGGGCTCCAGAGGCACCAGCAGCTTCAAATATCTGTTTGCTGCTTTGTAACGGCTTTTTAGCAGCTGCTCTCTTCATCCGATGAACTTGCCTGGCAGAAATCTTCCTCATTATGCCTTTATCAGCACAAACACATTTGTGCTCAGATACAGCCACAAATCTCTTAACAGTACGATGATCACGCTTATGTTTTTGGAACATTTCTAATGTTTTCATCCCTTCACCAAGGCATTGCACTATTTGATGCTTTTCAGCAGCAGAGAGATCCTTTTTCTTTCCCATGTTACTTGAAAACTGTGACCTGCTTAATAATGTGGAACATCATTTTTAAGTAGTTTTCCTTTAATTAGAATCACCTGGAAAACCAATTGTCACATGTGTTTAAGATTGATTTCAGTGATCCATTGAGCCCTGAGACACAATACCATCCACGAGTTTTTTTGAAAAACAAAACAATTAAATCTTTATGACACTTAAATCCAATTTGCATAATAATTTGGAACACAGTGTAGGGTTAGGGTTAGAACTAGGGTTAGGGTTAGAACTAGGGTTAGGGTTAGAACTAGGGTCAGGGTTAGGGCTAGGGTTAGAATTAGGGTTAGGGTAAGGCTATGTGCACATGTATTCTGTCCTCTGCGGATTTTTCCGCAGTGGATTTGATAAATCCGCAGTGCAAAACCGCTGCGGATTTATAGCGGATTTACAGCGGTTTTTCTGCGTTTTTTCTGCGGATTTCACTGCGGTTTTACAACTGCGGCTTTCTATAGGAGCAGCTGTAAAACCACTGCAGAATCCGCTGAAAAAATTGACTTGCTGCGGAATGTAAACCGCTGCGTTTCCGCGCAGTTTTTTCCGCAGCATGTGCACAGCGTTTTTTGTTTCCCATAGGTTTACATTGAACTGTAAACTCATGGGAAACTGCTGCAGACCCGCAGCTGCGGAAACGCTGCGGATCCGCAGCGTTTTCCGCAGCATGTGCACATACCCTTAGAATTAGGCTATGTGCACACGGTGCGGATTTACCATGTAAACCTATGGAAAACCAAATTCTCTGTGCCCATGGTGCGGAAAATACTGCGCGGAAATGCTGCGTTGTATTTTCCACAGCATGTCAATTGTTTGTGTGGATTCCGCAGCGTTTTACATCTGTTCCTCAATAGGAATCCGCAGGTGAAATCCGCACAAAAAACATTGGAAATCTGCGGTAAATCCGCAGGTAAAACACAGTGCCTTTTACCTGCTGATTTTTCAAAAATGCTGCTGAAAAATCTCACATGAATCCGCAACGTGGGCACATAGCCTTAGGGTTAGGGTTGGAATTAGAGTTAGGGTTTGAATTAGGGCTAGGGTTAAGATTAGGCTTGTGGTTAGGGTTATGGTTAGGGTTAGGGGTGTGTTGGGGTTAGGGTTGTGGTTAGGGGTGTGTTGGGGTTAGGGTTGTGGTTAGGGTTGGGTTAGGGTTGAGATTAGGGTTAGGGGTGTGTTGGGGTTAGGGTTGTGGTTAGGGGTTTGTTGGGGTTAGGGTTGTGATTAGGGTTATGGCTAGAGTTGGGATTAGGGTTAGGGGTGTGTTGGGGTTAGTGTTGGAGTTAGAATTGAGGGGTTTCCACTGTTTAGGCACATCAGGGGTCTCCAAACGCAACATGGCGCCACCATTGATTCCAGCCAATCTTGCGTTCAAAAAGTCAAATGGTGCTCCCTCCCTTCTGAGCCCCGAGGTGTACCCAAACAGTGGTTCCCCCCCACATATGGGGTATCAGCGTACTCAGGACAAACTGGACAACAACTTTTGGGGTCCAATTTCTCCTGTTACTCTTGTGAAAAAAAAATTGCAGGCTAAAAAATAATTTTTGAGAGAAGAAAAATGATTTTTTTATTTTCACGGCTTTGCGTTATAAACTTCTGTGAAGCACTTGGGGCTTTAAAGTGGTCACCGCTAGGGTTGAGCGAAACGGATCGGACAAATTCAAAAATCACCGACTTTCGGCAAAGTCAGGTTTCATGAAACCCGACCCGATCCTAGTGTGGGATCGGCCATGCGGTCGGCGATCTCCGCGCCAAAGTCGAGTTTCATATGATGCTTTCACCGCCATTTTTCAGCCAATGAAGGAGGAAGCAGAGTGTGGGCAGCGTGATGACATAGATCTCGGTCCCCACCATCTTAGAGAAGGGCATGACAGTGATGGGCTTGCTTTCTGCGGAGTCACAGGGGGTATAAAGGGGCGTGCACGCCGACCGCCATCTTACTTCTGCCGATCTTAGCATAGGGAGAGGTTGCTGCAGCTTCATCAGAATAAGGGATATAGTTAGGGAGGGAAGATTAACCCCCAAATCGCTTGTGCTGTAGTGATTTCCACTGTCCAACACCACCTTTTTTTTGCAGGGACAGTGGAGGCTACATTTTTGTGCATCAGCTCTGTAGCTTATAAGGCTCCCTGATAGCTGCATTGCTGTTTGCACGGTGCTGTGCAAACCAACTGCTTTTTTAAAAGCAAAAATCCTGTTGCTCCTTTCAGCACAGTTATCTTGTTTATTTGTCCACGGTGCACTTTTGTGTGCAGCAGTCCTTTTTATTGCTGCCATACTTGTCCTGAGATCATTGAAGGGAGATTGAAATTTTACTACAGTCCTTGTACTTTTTCATATATCTTCAAGCCACTTTCTGCCACTTACATTGTGTTGTTTTATACACTGGGCCTGAGTTTTGGTTCAGTCTCCCGCCCCCAAAAAAAGGAAAATTCAAATTCTCACAAAGTGGATATACTACAGTCCTGTTAGTTTGTCGTATATCAGCCAGCCACTTTCTGCCACTTACATTGTGTTGTTTTATACACTGGGCCTGAGTTTTGGTTCAAAAGGCACAGATGATTGGCCTCGGGGAGACCAAAACATCCAACACCGCGGAGACACCATCACGTGTTTCTCAACGCAGTGATCCAGAACACTGCCCCCATCCCTTATCGGAAATATGCAAATGCCTTTAGGATAGCTGCGGAGACACCATCACGTGTTTCTCAACGCAAGCAGTGAATAGCCAGACCTTTCCCCGGGAAGGAACAACCACGGGAAGGGCAGCATCCAATAAAGGAAAACATCCAATACAGGAAAACCACCTATGCCAAGCATGGTATCCATCCGCAGACAGCTGTTTCGGGGTGTTTGCCCCTCATCAGTGTGCAGTAGGAATCTGGCTATTAGGAGCAGTGCCTAGTAAAAGGCTGTAAAGGCACATTTATGGGAAATATGCAAATATTGGATGTTTTCCTTTATTGGATGCTGCCCTTCCCGTGGTTGTTCCTTCCCGGGGAAAGGTCTGGCTATTCACTGCTTGCGTTGAGAAACACGTGATGGTGTCTCCGCAGCTATCCTACATGAATTTGCATATTTCCCATAAGGGATGGGGGCAGTGTTCTGGATCACTGCGTTGAGAAACACGTGATGGTGTCTCCGCGGTGTTGTATGTCTTGGTCTCCCCGAGGCCAATCATCTGTGCCTTTACAGCCTTTTACTAGGCACTGCTCCTAATAGCCAGATTCCTACTCCACACTGATGAGGGGCAAACACCCCGAAACAGCTGTCTGTGGATGGATACCATGCTTGGCATAGGTGGTTTTCCTTTATTGGATGCTGCCCTTCCCGTGGTTGTTCCTTCCCGGGGAAAGGTCTGGCTATTCACTGCTTGCGTTGAGAAATACGTGATGGTGTCTCCGCAGCTATCCTACATGCATTTGCATATTTCACATAAGGGATGGGGGCAGTGTTCTGGATCACTGCGTTGAGAAACACGTGATGGTGTCTCCGCGGTGTTGGATGTTTTGGTCTCCCCGAGGCCAATCATCTGTGCCTTTACAGCCTTTTACTAGGCACTGCTCCTAATAGCCAGATTCCTACTCCACACTGATGAGGGGCAAACACCCCGAAACAGCTGTCTGTGGATGGATACCATGCTTGGCATAGGTGGTTTTCCTGTATTGGATGTTTTCCGTTATTGGATGCTGCCCTTCCCGTGGTTGTTCCTTCCCGGGGAAAGGTCTGGCTATTCACTGCTTGCGTTGAGAAACACGTGATGGTGTCTCCGCAGCTATCCTACATGCATTTGCACATTTCCCATAAGGGATGGGGGCAGTGTTCTGGATCACTGCGTTGAGAAACACGTGATGGTGTCTCCGCGGTGTTGGATGTTTTGGTCTCCCCGAGGCCAATCATCTGTGCCTTTACAGCCTTTTACTAGGCACTGCTCCTAATAGCCAGATTCCTACTCCACACTGATGAGGGGCAAACACCCCGAAACAGCTGTCTGTGGATGGATACCATGCTTGGCATAGGTGGTTTTCCTGTATTGGATGTTTTCCTTTATTGGATGCTGCCCTTCCCGTGGTTGTTCCTTCCCGGGGAAAGGTCTGGCTATTCACTGCTTGCGTTGAGAAACACGTGATGGTGTCTCCGCAGCTATCCTACATGCATTTGCATATTTCCCATAAGGGATGGGGGCAGTGTTCTGGATCACTGTGTTGAGAAACACGTGATGGTGTCTCCGCGGTGTTGGATGTTTTGGTCTCCCCGAGGCCAATCATCTGTGCCTTTACGGCCTTTTACTAGGCACTGCTCCTAATAGCCAGATTCCTACTCCACACTGATGAGGGGCAAACACCCCGAATCAGCTGTCTGTGGGTGGGAGTGCCTCTCGGCCTTTTGGCTGCGATCTTGTGTCGCAGTCAGAGGGTGTGAGTGTTTCTTTGCAGCGTGCTGCTAATTTTCGTCTGCGATATTCGTATCGGCAGTGAAGACTGAAGATGTTTGTCAAGAATACGATTCGTTTGGTCGTGGAGGATGGTGCCAAAAACAACATGGTGTATGTGGTTCGTGACCTGCTGGAGGGAAAGGCTGGAGCTCATCGGACTGACATTTTCAGTGTGAATGAATTTCACAACCAAGGTATATATGACGTAACCTTTGTGAGTGAGCCTTGCTGTCTAACTGTCTTCGAGTGGTTAAGAAGCCATGATGGTGACCCCTGCCTGGGGGGAGTGCGGGTGGAGCCTTTGTTTGGGCTCATGGAGAAAGTAGTGACTGTAACCGTGTACAATCCTTACACAGAAGTAAGGCTGCTGGAGCAGTTCCTGGCTCGGTACTGCGAATATGTAAAAAGTGGAGAGAAACAGAGAAATTGTTTGGGCATTTTTAATTGTAAATATGTGTTTCGTGTGAAACTGAGGAAAGACCCAAGCTGTTTGGGAAGTTTTACCCATCCCCCGGCGAACTTTTCAGTGGCGGGTCATAGGGGCTTTCTGTCGTATGCAGGGCAGCCTCTATACTGCAGGAAGTGTTTCCAATTTGGGCACTTACAGAACACATGTGAGAAGAGCATGGTTTGTCGTAACTGCAAGCAAGAAGGCCATGCGGCGGCTCAGTGTCCGATGCCACGTGAATGTGACCAGTGTGGTAATACAGGGCACCTGTATAAGGACTGTCCATATGGTGTGCCGAGGAGGCCAACTAGAGAGGAGGAGAGGCGGGAGGAGGAAGAAAAGAAATGTAAGGAGGAGCGGAGGCAGGAGGAGGAAAAAAAGAGGGAGGAGGAGGTCAAGAAACGGGAGGAGGAGAGGAAGTGGGAGGAAAGCGAGGCATCTGTGCAGCAAAGCGCTGAGGTAATTCCGCCCTCCATGGTTGAGAGATGGCGGGATAGACGGCAGGAGGACAAGGAGGCTGAAAGGAGGAAGGAGGAGCTGGAGGACAAGTTATTCTGGAGAGCCGCAAAGCAAGAAGAGCGTGCTATGGTTAAAAATAAAAAGAAAAAAAAGGAGGCCCCAGTTACCAAAGCTGAGAAGTTGGGTGTTTTGATGGATTTTGACACTTCTGGGGTGGAGGAGATGGCTGCGTCTTTGATTCTTGATTCTGATCCAGAAAGCATTGGCGTTTTTTCCTCAGAAGAGGAGCCTGGAGGTCGAAAATGTCCCAGGGAGGGTGGTGGGGAAATTTGTGATGAAGGTGGAGGGCCCCAGAGGAAGGCTGGGCAGAAGAAGGCGCGTGTGGAGGAGTGTATGGAGGTCAGCGGCTCTGAAAGCTGCTCAGCGCAGATGGTGGAGGAGGACAGTGGCGGTGCTGTGTAGATATGTGCTATTATTTCAGTAGCTAGGTGGTTTCGTATATAGCATTTGCCTTTAAAAATGTTTTTTTGTTTGTTGTGTTTTTCATGTAAGTTGAGTAATGTCATGTTCGTAGGTTGGTTTTTTTTAGTATTTTTTTGTGTATGTGATGGGTTTTGGAATCATATCACAAAATGTGAGGGTCTTTAAAAGCAGGTGGCGGCGGGCAGCCATTATGGATTTTTTTGCGACCCAGAATGCAGGAATTTTTTGTCTGCAGGAATGTGGGATTGTGGATAGTGTGAAGGGGAGTGAATGGCCTCATGGTGCGTCTGTGTGGTCAGGGAGTGCCTGTAATAAAAATGATGGTGTGGGTTTTTTGGTGAAGGGAAATGATGTGAGTTTGTGTGACTATATGGTGATTGAGGTTGGAAGGTGTGTGTTGGCTAATTTTGAGTTTAGAAATGTTCGTTTTTGCGTTATTAATGTATATGCGCCTGTGGATAAACAGGAGCGTAGAGTTTTATTTGAAAAAATTAAGTTTTTTATTCCAGGAAGAGTGCCTGTTGTGATAGTGGGTGATATGAACTGTGATGTGGGAAGTGTGAATGTAGATGCATCAGGGAAAGTGTTAATGGATATGGTGAGTGATTTTGGTTTAAAAGATATGCAGCGGGCATGCAAGATAACTCCGTTGTTAAATACGTTTTTTTCTGACAGTGGGAGGGTGGAGTCTAGATTGGACTATTGTTTTGTTTAAAAAAATCTGATTCCTGTTAGTTATGCACAGGAGAGGGTGTTTTTTTCGGATCATGTGTGTATGAAGTGTGAATTGGATTTGCATGTTAATGAGGTGGCTGGGAAAGGTGTGTGGAAGTTGAATGTGAGTTTGCTGGAAGGAGGGGGGGTGAGAGAGGAGTATGAAAGACATTATGCAGAGTGGTGTGGGTGCAGGAGTGATTTCAGAAATGTGTGTGAATGGTGGGATTGGGTTAAATGGAAAACCAAGAGTTTTTTTTAAAAAACTCGGGTACAAGTGTGCGGCTGCAAAGAGAGAAAGGTTTGTTTTTTTAAATGCAATATTGAGTGTGTTGTATAAGTTGAGGGCGGGAGGGATGGATGTGAGTGAAGATTTAGTGAAAGTGAAAAAAGAAGTGAATGTTTTTTGTTAGAAAGAGGGAGGAGTATTGTGTATAGGGCCAAATTAGAGAATTTGGAGAAGAATGAGAAGTGTTCGCGGTTTTTCTTTAAGAAAGTTTTTGGGAAGAGACAGAGTATGAGTGTTTTGAATGGGATGGATGGAAATGAAGTTAGTGGCGCGGACTTGTGTGAGGAAGTGGCAAAGTTTTATGATGATTTGTATGCTGTGAAATGGAGGGATGAAGGTTTGGAGGGTGAGGTGTTGAGTGTTTTGGAAAATAGTTTGAATAGGGTAGAAAGGGAAAGTTTGATGGGTGATGTGACAGGTGAAGAAGTATGGAAGGTGGTGTGCAGTATGGCGCTGAATAAAACGCCGGGGGAGGATGGTCTACCGGTGGAATTTTATCGGGTGATGTGGGATGTGATTGGGAAGGATTTTGTGGATGTATGTAAGTATATGTGGGCAAATGCAGAGGTGGCAAATGGTATGCGTGCAGGGGTGGTTGTGTTATTGCCAAAAAAAGGTGATTTGAAAAGTCTAAAAAATTGGAGGCCGATCACATTGCTGAATTGTGATTATAAGATTTATGTGAAACTTTTGGCTAACAGGATGCATGGCGTGATTGGGAGTGTGGTGGGTGAGGAGCAATGTTGCGCGGTACCTGGAAGACGAATACATGGAAGTTTGTGTATGTGTATGTTGAGAGATTGTTTGTGGGACTGCATGAATCGTAAGAAAGGGGTGTATGTGTTGAGTTTGGATTTTGAGAAGGCGTATGATAGATTGGCGCATGGTTTTTTGTTTAGTGTGTTGGTGAAGATGGGTTTTCCTTCTGAGTTTGTTGAGAGAGTGAGAAGTTTGTATAAGAATATTTACAGTTGTGTGTTGTTGAATGGAAATGTGGGGAGGAGAGTAAATGTATTTTCGGGTGTTCGGCAGGGGTGTCCTTTGTCCCCTATCGTTTTTATTTGCGCAATTGAGCCTTTGTTATGTTTGTTAAGAAAAGATAAGGTGATTCGGGGTGTGCAAGTACCCGGGGGTGGGGGGAGAGAGTGGAAGATGAGTGGCTATATGGATGATGTGTGTGTGCTGTGTGATTCAGAGTGTTCGGTACGGCGTGTGAAGTTGTTGGTTTCTATTTTTTGTGGAGCATCTGCTTTTAAAGTGAATTGGGAGAAGAGTGAGTGTAAGAATTTGGGGGGAAGGAGTCTGAGTGATGATGTTGGAGTGAATGTGGTGAGTGGATCGATAAGGGTTTTGGGTGTGAAATTTTCAGAGAAATTGGATGGAGAGGAAAGCTGGGTGGATGTGAAAGAGAGAGTGGAGCGTAAGTTAAATTTTTGGAGTTTGAGGGATCTTACGTTTTTTGGTAAAATTTTAGTTATTAAGAGTTTTGTGTTACCTATTTTTTTGTATGTTGCGATGGTGTTTCCACCAAGCCACATGTGTATTAGAAGATTAAATAGGGTTTTGTTTGTCTTTTTTTGGGGTTCATGTATGGAGCGTGCGAGGAGAGAGATTGTTATGAAGAGTTTGGATAAGGGGGGACTGGGTTTCCCGAATTTGAATGTTTTTTTCGGCGTGAATATTATGGTGTTTGTACTAGGTGTGATTAGGATGGATGGGAAGTATGCATGTATGTGCAGGTTTTTGTTTGGAAATTTTTTGTTTCGTTTGAAATGGCGTGAAAGAGATCTTAGGAGCCCTGTGGCTTTTGAGGTTCCTGTGTGGTATGCGTGGGTTTACAAATTTCTAGTGAAGTATGAACTGTGTGATGTGGATGTGAGATTGTTAGAAAAGAAGAAAGCTGTATATAAGATGATTGAGTGTAGAGAGATGGAATGTGACATTATTGTAGGACGAGCCCATAGGCTGTTCTTGCCAGATTTTAAAATGGTAAGAGGGGATGATGTGCAGAAAGTATGGAAGAAGGTACGTGTGAATGGTATGACAATAGGCAGAGTGAGATTGTATGGCAGTCATTGCATGGGGTGTTGCCTGTAAGGGAGTTTCTCAAAAATCGGGGTTTAGTGAGGAGTGAGAGGTGTCCGAGGAGTGGATGTGGTGGGAGTGAGAGTGTGGTGCATTTGTTTTTTAATTGTCAGTATGCTAGAAGTGTGATTGCAGGTCTGGGTCATTTGTGTAAGGAGCTGTGTGAGGTGAATCTGTTGTCGTTTGAGCTTTTTATGTTTGGATTGGGTATGTGTGGGGAGAAGGAGAGAGTATTGTGGTTGATGATGGCATGTATAAAAGAGGTTTTGTGGGATGTGAGGAATGTGTATGTGTTTAAAAGGAAGGAAATTGAGGTTAAAAACTGTATAAAAATTATTTTGGGAAAATTGTATTTTTGCTTTGTGTGTGATCAGAGGAGGAGAGGGGAGGTGGATGCAGAGGGAATTTGGAAGACTAAGAAGTGGAAACATTTTGTTAATGTATCTTGAAGTGTTTTTTTGGTTGTTAATTAAAAAATTTTTTGTGTGTTTTCCAATGATGATGGGAATGGCGGTTGCACTAAGTATGTGGCACGCTGTTTTGGGAGATGAGTTCCTTATAGTTTTGGTTTCCTGACTGTGGAACTTCCCATCTGAGGGAAAAAAAAAAAAAGAAAAAAAAAAAGCTGTCTGTGGATGGATATCATGCTTGGCATAGGTGGTTTTCCTGTATTGGATGTTTTCCTTTATTGGATGCTGCCCTTCCCGTGGTTGTTCCTTCCCGGGGAAAGGTCTGGCTATTCACTGCTTGCGTTGAGAAACACGTGATGGTGTCTCCGCAGCTATCCTACATGAGTTTTGGTTCAGTCTCCCCCCAAAAAAAGGGAGATTCAAATTCTCACAAAGAGGATATACTACAGTCATGTTAGTTTGTCGTATATCAGCCAGCCACTTTCTGCCACTTACATTGTGTTGTTTTATACACTGGGCCTGAGTTTTTGTTCAGTCTCCCCAACAAAAAAGGGAGATTCAAATTCTCAACAAGTTTATATACACCTTCTACCTTGTTTTACAGTACCATATAACGGTTGTTATTTTGGTTAGATTTTCCAAAAAATGAGGAAGTCTGGTGGAAGAGCCCGTGGGCGGTCGTTGCCAGCTGGTACTGATGGTGGTGGTGGTGCATCTGGTGGTAGTGGCAAAAGCACAATAGCACCTAAGGCTGGAGGTGCTGAGCCAGCGTCATCGTCAAGATATACAAGGCCTCGAAGGCTCCCTTATCTGGGAGTAGGAAAACAGCTTTTAAAGCCGGAGCAGCAGGAAAAAGTTTTGGCTTTCCTTGCTGACTCAGCCTCTAGCTCTTTCGCCTCCTCTTCAGAAAGTTCCAAATATAAAAGCAGCGAGTCGTCAGTGGATGCTCCCGGTCAGGAACAAGATGTTTCCTTGTGTCCTACACCCAAACCAAAAGTGAATGATGCGTCAGGTAACACTACAGGTTACTCCATGGAGCTCTTTACACAGACCGTACCTGGGTTAGAAAGGGAAATTGTTAACTGCCCATTACAAGATGAATCGGACATGGAGTGCACTGATGCACAGCCACAGCTAGATTATTAAGCTGTTCCATTGACTCAGATCACTACATTGCCCTCGCCGTGTACTGAGCCAGAATTTGACCCTGATGAGACTATGGTGCCCCGTCCCGAACGCTATAGCACCTTACACGGTGACACAGAGGAAGGTGCACATGACATTTAAGAGGTGATAGATGACCCAGTTGTTGACCCAGATTGGCAGCCATTGGGAGAAGAGGGTGCCGCTGCCAGTAGCTCAGAAGCAGAGGAGGATGATCCGCAGCAGCCATCTACATCGCAACAGCTGTCATCTGGCAGGCCCGTATCAGGCCAAAAACGTGTGTCAAAAACAAAAACAGTTTTAGGACAGCGTGGCCATCCGGTGAAAGTAGCACAGCGTGCAATGCCTGAAAAGGTATTCGATAGTAGGAAGAGTGCAGTGTGGCAATTTTTTAACCAAGATCCGAATGATCAGTCAAAAGTTATCTGCAAGAAATGCTCAAAGACCTTTAGCAGAGGGAAGAATCTTCAAAATTTAAATACAACGTGCATGCTTAGACATTTAACCAGCATGCATTTGCAAGCCTGGACTAACTACCAAACGTCACGTACCGTTGATGCACGTGCTCAGAATGAAGGTAGTCAGCAACGCTACATTGCTTCCCTCACTGTAAGCTCACCGTTTAGGACACCACCAGCAGCAAATGTGGAGGTATCATCGCAAGGCCAAAGCAGTCAGGGAATCACAAGGTTATTGGTAGGAAACACTGTATGTAGGCCAACATCAAGAATACCATCACCAAACCTCTCAATCCGCCATGTCCACCACCACCACCACCGCTAGTTCCACCATATGCAGCTCTCCAGTCCAGCTCACCCTACAAGAGACTCTCTTTAGGAATAGAAAGTACTCATCCTCTCATCCGTGTACACAGGGTTTGAACGCCCACATTGCTATACTAATCTCGTTAGAGATGATGCCCTACCGGTTGGTTGAAAGTGAAGCTTTCAAAGACCTGATGGCCTATGCAGTACCACGCTATGACCTACCCAGTCGGCACTTCTTTGCGAGAAAAGCCATCCCAGCCCTCCACCAGCATGTCAAAGACCACAGTGTCCATGCACTGAGGCAATCAGTCAGTGGAAAGGTGCACCTCACAACAGATGTATGGACCAGGAGGCATGGCCAGGGATGTTACGTGTCCATCACGGCACACTGGGTTAATGTGGTGGATGCAGGGTCCACAGGGGACAGCCATAGTGGGACAGTTCTGCCTAGCCCACGTGTCATGAATCCCCAATGGCTAGGGATAGCACAGGACAAGCAAAGTACAAATAAATAACGGACGAGCTCTAGGGTGATGGAACCTGGGCTGACCGCTGCCCTACGCCTGACAAACGCAACTAGAGATAGCCAGGGAGCGTGCCTACGTTGGTTCTAGACGCCACGCACCAGCCTAAGAGCTAACTAGTACTGCAGAGAAAATAAAGACCTCACTTGCCTCCAGAGGAATGAACCCCAAAAGATATAGTTGCCCCCTCACATGTATTGACGGTGAAATGAGAGGAAGGCACACACATAAAGATGATATATATAGATTTAGCAAATTGAGGCCCGCTGTAAACTAGAAAGCAGAACGATACAAAAGGGGACTGAGCGGTCAGCAAAAAACCCTAATCAAAAAACCATCCTGAGATTACAAGAACCCATGTGCCAACTCATGGCACATGGGGAGAACCTCAGTCCACTAGAGCTACCAGCTAGCATAGAGACATAATAAGCAAGCTGGACAAAAAACCAAACAACTGAAAATCAGCACTTAGCTTATCCTGAAAGATCTGGGAGCAGGTAGGCAGGAACCAAACAGAGCACATCTGAATACATTGATAGCCGGCAAGGAAATGACAGAAAGGCCAGGTAAAATAGGAAACACCCAGCCTCTGATGGACAGGTGGAAACCAAAGGCCGCAACCCACCAAAGTCACCCAGTACCAGCAGTAACCACCAGAGGGAGCCCGCAAACAGAATCCACAACCGTAACCCCCCCATTGAGGAGGGGTCACCGAACCCTCACGAGAACCCCCAGGGCGATCAGGGTGAGCTCTATGGAAGGCGTGAACCAAATCAGTCGCATGAACATCGGAGGCGATCACCCAGGAATTATCCTCCTGACCATAACCCTTCCACTTAACCAAATACTGGAGTTTGCGTCTGGAAACACGAGAATCCAAGATCTTCTCAACAACATACTCCAATTCTCCCTCCACCAGCACCAGAGCAGGAGGCTCAACCGAAGGAACAACGGGCACCTCATACCTCCGCAACAACGACCGATGGAACACATTATGAATAGCAAACGATGCTGGGAGATCCAAACGAAAAGATACAGGGTTAAGAATCTCCGAGATCCTATAAGGACCGATGAACCGAGGCTTGAACTTAGGAGAAGAGACCTTCATAGGGACAAAACGAGAAGACAACCACACCAAATCCCCAACAAGAAGTCGGGGACCCACGCGGCGGCGGCGATTAGCAAACTGCTGAGTCTTCTCCTGAGATAACTTCAAATTGTCCACCACCTGATTCCAAATCTGATGTAGCCTGTCCACCACCATGTCCACTCCAGGACAATCCGAAGACTCCACCTGACCAGAGGAAAAACGAGGATGAAACCCCGAATTACAAAAAAAAGGAGAGACCAACGTGGCAGAACTAGCCCGATTATTAAGAGCAAATTCGGCCAGTGGCAAAAAAGCAACCCAGTCATCTTGGTCAGCAGAAACAAAACACCTCAAATAAGTTTCCAAGGTCTGATTAGTTCGCTCCGTCTGGCCATTCGTCTGAGGATGGAATGCAGACGAGAAAGACAAATCAATGCCCATCTTGGCACAAAACGTCCGCCAAAATCTAGACACAAACTGGGATCCCCTGTCAGAAACGATATTCTCCGGAATCCCATGCAAACGAACCACGTTCTGAAAAAATAAAGGGACCAACTCAGAGGAGGAAGGCAACTTAGGCAAGGGCACCAAATGAACCATCTTAGAAAAGCGGTCACACACAACCCAGATAACGGACATTTTCTGTGAAACCGGAAGATCAGAAATAAAATCCATGGAAATGTGCGTCCAAGGCCTCTTCGGGATGGGCAAGGATAACAACAACCCACTGGCCCGAGAACAGCAAGGCTTAGCTCGAGCACACACTTCACAAGACTGCACAAAGGTACGCACATCCCTAGACAAGGAAGGCCACCAAAAAGACCTGGCCACCAAGTCTCTAGTACCAAATATTCCAGGATGACCAGCCAACACAGAAGAATGGACCTCGGAGATGACTCTACTGGTCCAATCATCCGGAACAAACAGTCTTTCTGGTGGACAACGATCCGGTTTATCCACCTGAAACTCCTGCAATGCACGTCGCAAGTCTGGGGATACGGCGGACAATATTACCCCATCCCTAAGGATACCAGTATATGAAAAAAACGGTGTGCACTACTGTATGAATGGTGCTAAGGTAGGCTCCCACACCTTAGTATAATAAAGGAAAAAAACCTAGCACTCAACTTGATGCGTATGTGAAATTTTATTCGTAGTACCCAACAAACGTTTCGGTCCCTCATACGGACCTTCATCAGTTACGTACTTAACTGTGGCTGGGGCATATAGAGACCAAAAAAGTGTCTCTGGGCACATCTACATACAGCGCCAGAGCGCTGGGCTGGAGTAGTAGCTGTAGGAGACCTGGCGGGATGTGCAGTTGTCAGACGCGGTGGACACCGCGTCTGACAACTGCACATCCCGCCAGGTCTCCTACAGCTACTACTCCAGCCCAGCGCTCTGGCGCTGTATGTAGATGTGCCCAGAGACACTTTTTTGGTCTCTATATGCCCCAGCCACAGTTAAGTACGTAACTGATGAAGGTCCGTATGAGGGACCGAAACGTTTGTTGGGT
Organism: Ranitomeya variabilis; assembly: GCF_051348905.1. Taxonomy (NCBI): domain Eukaryota; kingdom Metazoa; phylum Chordata; class Amphibia; order Anura; family Dendrobatidae; genus Ranitomeya; species Ranitomeya variabilis. The sequence goes on along the minus strand of NC_135233.1, from coordinate 855,326,550 downwards.
ACTACGAATAAAATTTCACATACGCATCAAGTTGAGTGCTAGGTTTTTTTCCTTTAAGGATACCAGTAGGCCCAGAGTCTCCAGGAGAGTCAGGCACAAAACTCCTGGAAAGAGCATCTGCCTTCACATTCTTTGAACCTGGCAGGTATGAAACCACGAAATTGAAACGAGAAAAAAACAACGACCAACGAGCCTGTCTAGGATTCAAACGCCTGGCAGACTCAAGGTAAATGAGATTCTTGTGATCAGTCAAGACCACCACACGATGTTTAGCACCCTCAAGCCAATGACGCCACTCCTCAAATGCCCACTTCATGGCCAAAAGCTCCCGATTACCCACATCATAATTGCGCTCGGCGTGCGAGAATTTTCTAGAGAAGAATGCACATGGCTTCATCACCGAGCCATCAGAACTTCTCTGTGACAAAACCGCCCCCGCTCCAATCTCGGAAGCATCAACCTCAACCTGAAAAGGAAGTGAAACATCTGGTTGACACAACACAGGAGCAGAAGAAAACCGGTGCTTAAGTTCCTGAAAGGCCCCCACAGCCGCAGGAGACCAATCAGCAACATCAGCACCCTTTTTAGTTAAATCAGTCAAAGGTTTAACAATACTGGAAAAATTTGCAATGAACCGACGATAAAAATTAGCAAACCCCAAGAACTTCTGTAGGCTCTTAACAGATGTAGGTTGTGTCCAGTCACAAATTGCCTGAACCTTAACGGGATCCATCTCAATAGTAGAAGGAGAAAAAATGTACCCCAAAAAAGAAATCTTCTGGACTCCGAAGAGACACTTTGAGCCCTTCACAAACAGAGAATTGGCCCGCAGAACCTGAAACACCTTCCTGACCTGTAGAACATGAGACTCCCAGTCATCAGAAAACACCAAAATATCATCCAAATACACAATCATAAACTTATCCAGATATTCACGGAAAATATTGTGCATAAAGGACTGAAAGACTGACGGAGCATTGGAGAGTCTAAAAGGCATTACCAAATACTCAAAATGGCCCTCAGGCGTATTAAATGCGGTTTTCCACTCATCACCTTGTTTTATCCGCACCAGATTATACGCACCGCGAAGATCTATCTTAGTGAACCACCTAGCCCCCTTAATGCGAGCAAACAAGTCAGTCAATAATGGCAATGGATACTGATATTTGACTGTAATCTTATTCAGAAGGCGATAATCTATACAAGGCCTCAGGGAACCATCTTTTTTTGCCACGAAAAAAAAACCTGCTCCCAGAGGGGACGAAGATGGACGAATATGTCCCTTTTCCAAGGACTCCTTAATATAATTCCGCATAGCAGTATGCTCTGGCAGTGACAGATTAAATAAACGACCCTTAGGGAACCTACTGCCAGGAATCAATTCTATAGCACAGTCACAATCTCTATGAGGAGGGAGCGAATTGAGCTTAGGCTCCTCAAAAACATCCCTATAGTCAGACAAAAACTCAGGGATCTCAGAAGGAGTAGATGAAGCGATAGAAATCGGAGGTGCATCATCATGAACCCCCTGACATCCCCAGCTTAACACAGACATTGTTTTCCAGTCCAGGACAGGATTATGAGTTTGTAACCATGGCAGACCCAGCACTAGTACATCATGTAAATTATACAGTACAAGGAAGCGAATCACCTCCTGATGAACGGGAGTCATGCGCATGGTCACTTGTGTCCAATACTGCGGTTTATTCATAGCCAATGGTGTAGAGTCAATTCCCTTCAGAGGAATAGGGACTCCCAGAGGCTCCAGACCAAAACCGCAGCGTTTAGCAAATGACCAATCCATAAGACTCAGGGCAGCGCCCGAATCCACATAGGCATCAACGGAAATGGAAGACAGTGAAAAAATCAGAGTCACAGACAAAATGAACTTAGGCTGCAGAGTACCAATGGCAAAAGATTTATCAAGCTTTTTTGTGCGTTCAGAGCATGCTGATATAACATGAGCCGAATCACCACAATAAAAACACAATCCATTTTTCCGCCTATAATTTTGCCGTTCACTTCTGGACTGAATTCTATCACATTGCATAGTCTCAGGTGCCTGTTCAGAAGACACCGCCAATTGGTGCACGGGTTTGCGCTCCCGCAAACGCCGATCAATCTGAATGGCCATAGCCATAGACTCATTCAGACCTGTAGGCGTAGGGAACCCCACCATAATATCCTTAATGGCCTCAGAAAGACCATTTCTGAAGTTTGCAGCCAGGGCGCACTCATTCCACTGAGTAAGCACCGACCATTTCCGAAATTTTTGACAATATATTTCCGCTTCATCATGCCCCTGAGAGAGGGCTAATAAAGCCTTTTCAGCCTGAATCTCCAGGTTGGGTTCCTCATAGAGCAATCCCAATGCCAGAAAAAACGCATCCACACTGAGCAATGCAGGATCCCCTGGTGCCAATGCAAATGCCCAATTCTGAGGGTCGCCCCGCAGGAAAGATATTACAATCCTGACCTGTTGAGCAGGGTCTCCAGAGGAGCGAGATTTTAAAGAAAGAAACAATTTACAATTGTTCCTGAAATTCAGGAAGGTAGATCTATCTCCAGAGAAGAACTCTGGAATAGGAATTCTAGGTTCAGACATGGGAGTGTGAACAACAAAATCCTGTATGTTTTGAACTTTTGCCGCGAGATTACTCAGGCTGGAAGCCAAACTCTGGACATCCATGTTAAACAGCTAAGATCAGAGCCATTCAAGGGTTAAGAGGAGATAAGAAGCAGCTAGACAGCAATTAAGGGCTAGGCAGCAAAACTCTGAAGGGAAAAAAAAAAAAAAAATTTCCCTTAAACACATCTTTTTCTCCTGCTTCAGCCCAAACAATTAACACTTTGTGGGCCGGCTATACTGTCATGAATCCCCAATGGCTAGGGATAGCACAGGACAAGCAAAGTACAAATAAATAACGGACGAGCTCTAGGGTGATGGAACCTGGGCTGACCGCTGCCCTACGCCTGACAAACGCAACTAGAGATAGCCAGGGAGCGTGCCTACGTTGGTTCTAGACGCCACGCACCAGCCTAAGAGCTAACTAGTACTGCAGAGAAAATAAAGACCTCACTTGCCTCCAGAGGAATGAACCCCAAAAGATATAGTTGCCCCCTCACATGTATTGACGGTGAAATGAGAGGAAGGCACACACATAAAGATGATATATATAGATTTAGCAAATTGAGGCCCGCTGTAAACTAGAAAGCAGAACGATACAAAAGGGGACTGAGCGGTCAGCAAAAAACCCTAATCAAAAAACCATCCTGAGATTACAAGAACCCATGTGCCAACTCATGGCACATGGGGAGAACCTCAGTCCACTAGAGCTACCAGCTAGCATAGAGACATAATAAGCAAGCTGGACAAAAAACCAAACAACTGAAAATCAGCACTTAGCTTATCCTGAAAGATCTGGGAGCAGGTAGGCAGGAACCAAACAGAGCACATCTGAATACATTGATAGCCGGCAAGGAAATGACAGAAAGGCCAGGTAAAATAGGAAACACCCAGCCTCTGATGGACAGGTGGAAACCAAAGGCCGCAACCCACCAAAGTCACCCAGTACCAGCAGTAACCACCAGAGGGAGCCCGCAAACAGAATCCACAACAGTACCCCCCCCTTGAGGAGGGGTCACCGAACCCTCACGAGAACCCCCAGGGCGATCAGGGTGAGCTCTATGGAAGGCGTGAACCAAATCAGTCGCATGAACATCGGAGGCGATCACCCAGGAATTATCCTCCTGACCATAACCCTTCCACTTAACCAAATACTGGAGTTTGCGTCTGGAAACACGAGAATCCAAGATCTTCTCAACAACATACTCCAATTCTCCCTCCACCAGCACCGGAGCAGGAGGCTCAACCGAAGGAACAACGGGCACCTCATACCTCCGCAACAACGACCGATGGAACACATTATGAATAGCAAACGATGCTGGGAGATCCAAACGAAAAGATACAGGGTTAAGAATCTCCGAGATCCTATAAGGACCGATGAACCGAGGCTTGAACTTAGGAGAAGAGACCTTCATAGGGACAAAACGAGAAGACAACCACACCAAATCCCCAACAAGAAGTCGGGGACCCACGCGGCGGCGGCGATTAGCAAACTGCTGAGTCTTCTCCTGAGATAACTTCAAATTGTCCACCACCTGATTCCAAATCTGATGTAGCCTGTCCACCACCATGTCCACTCCAGGACAATCCGAAGACTCCACCTGACCAGAGGAAAAACGAGGATGAAACCCCGAATTACAAAAAAAAGGAGAGACCAACGTGGCAGAACTAGCCCGATTATTAAGAGCAAATTCGGCCAGTGGCAAAAAAGCAACCCAGTCATCTTGGTCAGCAGAAACAAAACACCTCAAATAAGTTTCCAAGGTCTGATTAGTTCGCTCCGTCTGGCCATTCGTCTGAGGATGGAATGCAGACGAGAAAGACAAATCAATGCCCATCTTGGCACAAAACGTCCGCCAAAATCTAGACACAAACTGGGATCCCCTGTCAGAAACGATATTCTCCGGAATCCCATGCAAACGAACCACGTTCTGAAAAAATAAAGGGACCAACTCAGAGGAGGAAGGCAACTTAGGCAAGGGCACCAAATGAACCATCTTAGAAAAGCGGTCACACACAACCCAGATAACGGACATTTTCTGTGAAACCGGAAGATCAGAAATAAAATCCATGGAAATGTGCGTCCAAGGCCTCTTCGGGATGGGCAAGGATAACAACAACCCACTGGCCCGAGAACAGCAAGGCTTAGCTCGAGCACACACTTCACAAGACTGCACAAAGGTACGCACATCCCTAGACAAGGAAGGCCACCAAAAAGACCTGGCCACCAAGTCTCTAGTACCAAATATTCCAGGATGACCAGCCAACACAGAAGAATGGACCTCGGAGATGACTCTACTGGTCCAATCATCCGGAACAAACAGTCTTTCTGGTGGACAACGATCTGGTTTATCCACCTGAAACTCCTGCAATGCACGTCGCAAGTCTGGGGATACGGCGGACAATATTACCCCATCCCTAAGGATACCAGTATATGAAAAAAACGGTGTGCACTACTGTATGAATGGTGCTAAGGTAGGCTCCCACACCTTAGTATAATAAAGGAAAAAAACCTAGCACTCAACTTGATGCGTATGTGAAATTTTATTCGTAGTACCCAACAAACGTTTCGGTCCCTCATACGGACCTTCATCAGTTACGTACTTAACTGTGGCTGGGGCATATAGAGACCAAAAAAGTGTCTCTGGGCACATCTACATACAGCGCCAGAGCGCTGGGCTGGAGTAGTAGCTGTAGGAGACCTGGCGGGATGTGCAGTTGTCAGACGCGGTGGACACCGCGTCTGACAACTGCACATCCCGCCAGGTCTCCTACAGCTACTACTCCAGCCCAGCGCTCTGGCGCTGTATGTAGATGTGCCCAGAGACACTTTTTTGGTCTCTATATGCCCCAGCCACAGTTAAGTACGTAACTGATGAAGGTCCGTATGAGGGACCGAAACGTTTGTTGGGTACTACGAATAAAATTTCACATACGCATCAAGTTGAGTGCTAGGTTTTTTTCCTTTAAGGATACCAGTAGGCCCAGAGTCTCCAGGAGAGTCAGGCACAAAACTCCTGGAAAGAGCATCTGCCTTCACATTCTTTGAACCTGACAGGTATGAAACCACGAAATTGAAACGAGAAAAAAACAACGACCAACGAGCCTGTCTAGGATTCAAACGCCTGGCAGACTCAAGGTAAATGAGATTCTTGTGATCAGTCAAGACCACCACACGATGTTTAGCACCCTCAAGCCAATGACGCCACTCCTCAAATGCCCACTTCATGGCCAAAAGCTCCCGATTACCCACATCATAATTGCGCTCGGCGTGCGAGAATTTTCTAGAGAAGAATGCACATGGCTTCATCACCGAGCCATCAGAACTTCTCTGTGACAAAACCGCCCCCGCTCCAATCTCGGAAGCATCAACCTCAACCTGAAAAGGAAGTGAAACATCTGGTTGACACAACACAGGAGCAGAAGAAAACCGGCGCTTAAGTTCCTGAAAGGCCCCCACAGCCGCAGGAGACCAATCAGCAACATCAGCACCCTTTTTAGTTAAATCAGTCAAAGGTTTAACAATACTGGAAAAATTTGCAATGAACCGACGATAAAAATTAGCAAACCCCAAGAACTTCTGTAGGCTCTTAACAGATGTAGGTTGTGTCCAGTCACAAATTGCCTGAACCTTAACGGGATCGATCTCAATAGTAGAAGGAGAAAAAATGTACCCCAAAAAAGAAATCTTCTGGACTCCGAAGAGACACTTTGAGCCCTTCACAAACAGAGAATTGGCCCGCAGAACCTGAAACACCTTCCTGACCTGTAGAACATGAGACTCCCAGTCATCAGAAAACACCAAAATATCATCCAAATACACAATCATAAACTTATCCAGATATTCACGGAAAATATTGTGCATAAAGGACTGAAAGACTGACGGAGCATTGAAGAGTCTAAAAGGCATTACCAAATACTCAAAATGGCCCTCAGGCGTATTAAATGCGGTTTTCCACTCATCACCTTGTTTTATCCGCACCAGATTATACGCACCGCGAAGATCTATCTTAGTGAACCACCTAGCCCCCTTAATGCGAGCAAACAAGTCAGTCAATAATGGCAATGGATACTGATATTTGACTGTAATCTTATTCAGAAGGCGATAATCTATACAAGGCCTCAGGGAACCATCTTTTTTTGCCACGAAAAAAAAACCTGCTCCCAGAGGGGACGAAGATGGACGAATATGTCCCTTTTCCAAGGACTCCTTAATATAATTCCGCATAGCAGTATGCTCTGGCAGTGACAGATTAAATAAACGACCCTTAGGGAACCTACTGCCAGGAATCAATTCTATAGCACAGTCACAATCTCTATGAGGAGGGAGCGAATTGAGCTTAGGCTCCTCAAAAACATCCCTATAGTCAGACAAAAACTCAGGGATCTCAGAAGGAGTAGATGAAGCGATAGAAATCGGAGGTGCATCATCATGAACCCCCTGACATCCCCAGCTTAACACAGACATTGTTTTCCAGTCCAGGACAGGATTATGAGTTTGTAACCATGGCAGACCCAGCACTAGTACATCATGTAAATTATACAGTACAAGGAAGCGAATCACCTCCTGATGAACGGGAGTCATGCGCATGGTCACTTGTGTCCAATACTGCGGTTTATTCATAGCCAATGGTGTAGAGCCAATTCCCTTCAGAGGAATAGGGACTCCCAGAGGCTCCAGACCAAAACCGCAGCGTTTAGCAAATGACCAATCCATAAGACTCAGGGCAGCGCCCGAATCCACATAGGCATCAACGGAAATGGAAGACAGTGAAAAAATCAGAGTCACAGACAAAATGAACTTAGGCTGCAGAGTACCAATGGCAAAAGATTTATCAAGCTTTTTTGTGCGTTCAGAGCATGCTGATATAACATGAGCCGAATCACCACAATAAAAACACAATCCATTTTTCCGCCTATAATTTTGCCGTTCACTTCTGGACTGAATTCTATCACATTGCATAGTCTCAGGTGCCTGTTCAGAAGACACCGCCAACTGGTGCACGGGTTTGCGCTCCCGCAAACGCCGATCAATCTGAATGGCCATAGCCATAGACTCATTCAGACCTGTAGGCGTAGGGAACCCCACCATAATATCCTTAATGGCCTCAGAAAGACCATTTCTGAAGTTTGCAGCCAGGGCGCACTCATTCCACTGAGTAAGCACCGACCATTTCCGAAATTTTTGACAATATATTTCCGCTTCATCATGCCCCTGAGAGAGGGCTAATAAAGCCTTTTCAGCCTGAATCTCCAGGTTGGGTTCCTCATAGAGCAATCCCAATGCCAGAAAAAACGCATCCACACTGAGCAATGCAGGATCCCCTGGTGCCAATGCAAATGCCCAATTCTGAGGGTCGCCCCGCAGGAAAGATATTACAATCCTGACCTGTTGAGCAGGGTCTCCAGAGGAGCGAGATTTTAAAGAAAGAAACAATTTACAATTGTTCCTGAAATTCAGGAAGGTAGATCTATCTCCAGAGAAGAACTCTGGAATAGGAATTCTAGGTTCAGACATGGGAGTGTGAACAACAAAATCCTGTATGTTTTGAACTTTTGCCGCGAGATTACTCAGGCTGGAAGCCAAACTCTGGACATCCATGTTAAACAGCTAAGATCAGAGCCATTCAAGGGTTAAGAGGAGATAAGAAGCAGCTAGACAGCAATTAAGGGCTAGGCAGCAAAACTCTGAAGGGAAAAAAAAAAAAAAAAATTTCCCTTAAACACATCTTTTTCTCCTGCTTCAGCCCAAACAATTAACACTTTGTGGGCCGGCTATACTGTCATGAATCCCCAATGGCTAGGGATAGCACAGGACAAGCAAAGTACAAATAAATAACGGACGAGCTCTAGGGTGATGGAACCTGGGCTGACCGCTGCCCTGCGCCTGACAAACGCAACTAGAGATAGCCAGGGAGCGTGCCTACGTTGGTTCTAGACGCCACGCACCAGCCTAAGAGCTAACTAGTACTGCAGAGAAAATAAAGACCTCACTTGCCTCCAGAGGAATGAACCCCAAAAGATATAGTTGCCCCCTCACATGTATTGACGGTGAAATGAGAGGAAGGCACACACATAAAGATGATATATATAGATTTAGCAAATTGAGGCCCGCTGTAAACTAGAAAGCAGAACGATACAAAAGGGGACTGAGCGGTCAGCAAAAAACCCTAATCAAAAAACCATCCTGAGATTACAAGAACCCATGTGCCAACTCATGGCACATGGGGAGAACCTCAGTCCACTAGAGCTACCAGCTAGCATAGAGACATAATAAGCAAGCTGGACAAAAAACCAAACAACTGAAAATCAGCACTTAGCTTATCCTGAAAGATCTGGGAGCAGGTAGGCAGGAACCAAACAGAGCACATCTGAATACATTGATAGCCGGCAAGGAAATGACAGAAAGGCCAGGTAAAATAGGAAACACCCAGCCTCTGATGGACAGGTGGAAACCAAAGGCCGCAACCCACCAAAGTCACCCAGTACCAGCAGTAACCACCAGAGGGAGCCCGCAAACAGAATCCACAACACCCACGGTCTAGGAAACAGTTGGCTGTAGGCTTTCGCCACCCCTCCTCCTCCTCCTCCAGAAGCGAAAGCTTGTCCACAGAGTGCAGTCGCACGACCACTCCATCCGCAGCTGCCAGTGTTGCACACGAGGTGTCCCATTATCGAACAGCTAGTGGTAAGCGTCAGCAGGCTGTGTTACAAATGAAGTGTTTGGGCGACAACAGACACACCGCGGAAGTACTGGCCGAGTACTTGCAGCAAGAATCTCAGTCATGGCTGGGCAGTGTACATCTTGAGGCAGGCAAGGTAGTCAGTGATAACGGAAGGAATTTTATGGCTGCCAAAGCCCTTTCAGAACTGAAACACATACCTTGCCTGGCTCACACCTTGAACCTGGTGGTGCAGTGCTTCCTGAAAAATTATCCGGGGTTACCAGCCCTGCTCCTGAAGGTGCGAAGACTTTGCTCGCACATCCGCTGGTCACCCGTACACTACAGCTGTATGCTGAACCATCAGAGATCGCTGAATCTTCCCCAGCACCGCCTAATAATCGACGTTGCAGCAAGGTGGAATGTTGTGAATTCTGTTCTTGGGCTCCCTCCGGTGGTTGTTTGTGATAGTGCAGTTGTCTCTGGGTTGTAATCCGGGCAGGTGTTTCTGCTGATTGCAGCTCTATTCGGTATTTAGGTGTGCTGGATTCATTAGTCAGTGCCAATTGTCCATTGTTCTTGGAGGGTTTACATCCCTGTCTGGTTCCTTCTGCTCTGCTGCCAATTCAGCCAAGATAAGTGTCTTGTTTATTTTCCTGCAGCACACATACAGTGTGCTTTTCAGTTCAGAACAATTTATTGTTTTGTCTTGTCCAGCTTAGACTTGTTTGGATTTTTAAAGTCATGCTGGATTCTCTGGAGATGCAGATATACATTCTATGTCTTTAGTTAGATGTGGAATTTTTGTATTTTCTGCTGTGGATATTTTCAGAGTTTTAATACTGACCGCTTAGAACTCTGTCCTATCATTTACTATTTAGCTAGAAGTGCCTCTTTTGCTAAATCCTGTTTTCAGCCTGTGTGTGTCTTTACTCTTATATTCACCGTCAATATTTGTGGGGGGCTGCCTATCCTTTGGGGTTTCTGCTCTGAGGAAAGAAAGAATTCCCATTTCCATCTATAGGGTTATTTAGTCCTCCGGCTGTGTCGAGGTGTCTAGGAAGTGTTAGGTACACCCCACGGCTACTTCTAGTTGCGGTGTCAGTTTAGGGTTGCGGTCTGTACAGGTACCACCTTCTCCAGAGAAGGTCTCATGCGGCTCCAAGGCCACCGGATCATAACAGTACAACTGGCCAACAATGAGTTAAATGCATCTCAGAAGGGTAGAAGGGCGTTGAGCCATTTTTTTTTCTGTAGTCTGCTTTGTCTCTCCTTCCCTCTTTTCCTCTAGGTGGCTGTGGAGTCTTGTGCTAGTATGGATGTTCAGGGATTAGCTTCTCGTGTGGACCAGCTTGCTGCTAGAATACAGGGTATTGCAGATTATATTGTTCAGACTCCGGTTTTAGAGCCTAGGATTCCTACTCCTGATTTGTTTTTTGGGGACAGGTCCAAATTTTTGAGTTTTAAAAACAACTGCAAACTGTTTTTTGCTCTGAAACCTCATTCCTCTGGTGATCCCATGCAGCAGGTTAAAATTGTCATCTCCCTGCTGCGTGGCGATCCTCAGGATTGGGCATTTTCCCTGGAATCTGGGAATCCGGCCTTGCTTAATGTAGACGCCTTTTTTCAGGCTCTAGGATTATTATATGATGAACCAAATTCTGTGGATCAAGCGGAGAAGACCTTGTTGGCCCTGTCTCAGGGTCAAGAGGCGGCAGAATTGTATTGTCAGAAATTTAGAAAATGGTCTGTGCTGACTAAATGGAATGAGGATGCTTTGGCGGCAATTTTCAGAAAGGGTCTTTCTGAATCCGTTAAAGATGTTATGGTGGGGTTTCCCACGCCTTTCGGTCTAAGTGATTCTATGTCTCTGGCCATTCAGATTGATCGGCGCTTGCGTGAGAGCAGAGCTGTGCGCGCTGTGGCGTTGTCCTCAGAGCAGATGCCTGAGCCTATGCAGTGTGATAGGATTCTGTCTAGAACAGAAAAACAAGGATTCAGACGTCAGAATAGGTTGTGTTTTTATTGTGGCGATGCTTCTCATGTCATTTCAGTCTGCCCAAAGCGTACAAAGAGAATCGCTAGTTCAGTTACCATCAGTACTGTACAACCTAAATTTCTGTTATCTGTGTCCCTGATCTGCTCATTGTCATCATTTTCTGTCATGGCGTTTGTGGATTCAGGCGCCGCTTTGAACTTAATGGACTTTGAATTTGCCAGGCGTTGTGGTTTCCCCTTGCAGTCTTTGCAGAATCCTATTCCTTTAAGGGGCATTGATGCTACACCTTTGGCAAAAAATAAACCCCAGTTTTGGACACAGGTGACCATGTGTATGGCGCCAGCCCATCAGGAAGATTGTCGTTTTCTGGTGTTGCATAATTTGCATGATGCTATTGTGCTGGGTTTTCCATGGTTGCAGGTACATAATCCTGTGTTGGATTGGAAGTCTATGTCTGTGACTAGTTGGGGTTGTCAGGGGGTTCATAATGACGTTCCTTTGATGTCAATCTCCTCTCCCTCCTCTTCTGAAATTCCTGAGTTTTTGTCTGATTTTCAGGACGTATTCGATGGGCCCAAGTCCAGTTCCCTTCCACCGCATAGGGACTCTAATTGTGCTATTGACTTGATTCCAGGCTGTAAGTTTCCTAAGGGCCGACTTTTCAACCTGTCTGTGCCTGAACATACCGCCATGCGGAGTTATGTTAAGGAGTCTTTGGAGAAAGGGCATATTCGGCCATCTTCTTCACCGTTGGGAGCGGGATTCTTTTTTGTTGCTAAAAAGGATGGCTCCTTAAGACCCTGTATTGATTATCGCCTCTTGAATAAGATCACGGTCAAGTTTCAATACCCTTTACCTTTGCTTTCTGATTTGTTTGCTAGGATTAAGGGGGCTAGTTGGTTTACTAAGATTGACCTTCGGGGGGCATATAATCTTGTTCGTATTAAGCAGGGGGATGAATGGAAAACTGCGTTTAATACGCCCGAAGGCCATTTTGAATACCTTGTGGTGCCATTCGGGCTCTCTAATGCTCCATCTGTTTTTCAGTCCTTCATGCACGACATCTTCTGGACTTATCTTGATAAATTCATGATTGTATATTTGGATGACATTTTGATTTTTTCCGATGATTGGGAGTCTCATGTGGAGCAGGTCAGGATGGTATTTCAGATCCTTCGTGATAATGCTTTGTTTGTGAAGGGGTCTAAGTGTCTCTTTGGAGTGCAGAAGGTTTCTTTTTTGGGCTTCATTTTTTCTCCCTCATCTATTGAGATGGATCTGGTTAAGGTTCAGGCTATTCATGATTAGATTCAGCCCACATCCGTGAAGAGCCTTCAGAAATTTTGGGGCTTTGCTAATTTTTATCGCCGTTTCATTGCTAACTTCTCCAGTGTGGTTAAACCTTTGACCGATTTGACGAAGAAGGGCGCTGATGTGACGAATTGGTCTTCTGCGGCTGTTTCTGCCTTTCAGGAGCTTAAACGCCGATTTACTTCGGCCCCGGTGTTGCGTCAACCGGACATTTCTCTTCCGTTTCAGGTTGAGGTTGACGCTTCTCAGATTGGGGCAGGCGCCGTTTTGTCTCAGAGGAATTCTGATGGTTCCTTGATGAAACCGTGTGCCTTCTTTTCCCGTAAGTTTTCGCCTGCTGAACGCAATTATGATGTCGGCAATCGGGAGTTGTTGGCTATGAAGTGGGCGTTTGAGGAGTGGCGACATTGGATTGAGGGAGCTAAGCACCGTATTGTGGTCTTGACCGATCATAAAAATCTGATTTACCTCGAGTCTGCCAAGCGGCTGAATCCTAGACAGGCTCGATGGTCCCTTTTCTTTTCCCGTTTTGATTTCGTGGTCTCGTATCTTCCGGGTTCTAAGAATATTAAGGCTGATGCCCTCTCTAGGAGTTTTTTGCCTGATTCTCCTGAGGTCCTTGAACCGGTCGGCATTCTGAAAGAAGGGGTGGTCCTTTCTGCCATTTCCCCTGATTTACGACGGGTTCTTCAGGAATTCCAGGCTGACAAACCTGACCGCTGTCCAGTGGGGAAACTGTTTGTTCCTGATAGATGGACTGGTAGAGTGATTTCTGAGGTTCATTGTTCTGTGTTGGCTGGCCATCCTGGTATTTTTGGTACCAGAGATTTGGTTGGTAGGTCATTTTGGTGGCCTTCTTTGTCGCGGGATGTGCGTTCTTTTATGCAGTCCTGTGGGACTTGTGCGCGGGCTAAGCCTTGTTGTTCCCATGCAAGTGGGTTGCTTTTGCCTTTGCTGGTCCCTGAGAGGCCCTGGACGCATATTTCTATGGATTTTATTTCAGATCTTCCGGTTTCCCAGAGGATGTCTGTTATCTGGGTGGTTTGTGACCGGTTCTCTAAGATGGTCCATTTGGTGCCTTTGCCTAAATTGCCTTCCTCTTCTGATTTGGTTCCGTTGTTTTTTCAGCATGTGGTTCGTTTGCATGGTATTCCAGAGAATATTGTGTCTGACAGAGGCTCACAGTTTGTTTCTAGATTTTGGCGAGCCTTTTGTGCTAGGTTGGGCATTGATTTGTCTTTTTCCTCCGCATTTCATCCTCAGACAAATGGCCAGACGAGCGAACTAATCAGACTTTGGAAACTTATTTGAGATGCTTTGTGTCTGCTGATCAGGATGATTGGGTGGCTTTCTTGCCATTGGCCGAGTTTGCCCTTAATAATCGGGCTAGTTCGGCTACCTTGGTTTCGCCCTTCTTTTGTAATTTTGGTTTTCATCCTCATTTTTCTTCAGGGCAGGTTGAGCCTTCTGACTGTCCTGGTGTGGATTCTGTGGTTGTCAGGTTGCAGCAGATTTGGGCTCATGTGGTGGACAATTTGGTGTTGTCTCAGGAGGAGGCTCAGCGTTTTGCTAACCGTCGTCGGCGTGTTGGTTCCCGGCTTCGGGTTGGGGATTTGGTCTGGTTGTCTTCCCGTCATGTTCCTATGAAGGTTTCTTCCCCTAAGTTTAAGCCTCGGTTTATTGGTCCTTATAGGATTTCTGAGATTATCAATCCGGTCTCTTTTCGTTTGGCCCTTCCGGCCTCTTTTGCCATCCATAATGTTTTCCATAGATCTTTATTGCGGAAATATGTGGTGCCCGTTGTTCCCTCTGTTGATCCTCCGGCCCCTGTGTTGGTTGATGGGGAGTTGGAGTATGTGGTTGAGAAGATTTTGGATTCTCATTTTTCGAGGCGGAAGCTTCAGTATCTTGTCAAATGGAAGGGTTATGGCCAGGAGGATAATTCTTGGGTTTTTGCCTCTGATGTCCATGCTGCTGATTTGGTCCGTGCCTTTCATCTGGCTCGTCCTGATCGCCCTGGGGACTCTGGTGAGGGTTCGGTGACTTCTCTTCAAGGGGGGGGTACTGTTGTGAATTCTGTTCTTGGGCTCCCTCCGGTGGTTGTTTGTGATAGTGCAGTTGTCTCTGGGTTGTAATCCTGGCAGGTGTTTCTGCTGATTGCAGCTCTATTCGGTATTTAGGTGTGCTGGATTCATTAGTCAGTGCAAGTTTTCCATTGTTCTTGGAGGTTTTACATCCCTGTCTGGTTCCTTCTGCTCTGCTGCCAATTCAGCCAAGATAAGTGTCTTGTTTATTTTCCTGCAGCACACATACAGTGTGCTTTTCAGTTCAGAACAATTTATTGTTTTGTCTTGTCCAGCTTAGACTTGTTTGGATTTTTTCAGTCATGCTGGATTCTCTGGAGATGCAGATATACATTCTATGTCTTTAGTTAGCTGTGTAATTTTTGTATTTTCTGCTGTGGATATTTTCAGAGTTTTAATACTGACCGCTTAGTACTCTGTCCTATCCTTTACTATTTAGCTAGAAGTGCCTCTTTTGCTAAATCCTGTTTTCAGCCTGTGTGTGTCTTTACTCTTATATTCACCGTCAATATTTGTGGGGGGCTGCCTATCCTTTGGGGTTTCTGCTCTGAGGCAAGATAGAATTCCCATTTCCATCTATAGGGTTATTTAGTCCTCCGGCTGTGTCGAGGTGTCTAGGATGTGTTAGGTACACTCCACGGCTACTTCTAGTTGTGGTGTCAGTTTAGGGTTGCGGTATGTACAGGTACCACCTTCTCCAGAGAAGGTCTCATGCGGCTCCAAGGCCACCGGATCATAACAGTGGAACTCCACACTGCAGATGGTTCAGAGGCTGTGCGAACAGAGGCATGCTGTAATTTATTTGTGGGAGGATACACATACACGGGCAGGCACTTGGATGGCAGACATGGAGTTGTCTGGTGTGCAGAGGTCGAAGCTACAAGCCCTCTGTCAAGTCCTTCAGTGTTTTGAGGAATGCACACGGCTGGTAAGTGCAGACGACGCCATCATAAGCATGAGCATCCCACTAATGCGTCTGCTGATGCAAAGTTTGACGCACATTAAGGAGCAGGCGTCTGCAGCCGAGGAGGAGGGAAGCCTTGATGACAGTCAGCCATTGTCTGCTCAGGGAACTGTCCTGGATGAGGTGGCGGACAAAGAGGAGGAGGAGGATGATGGGGATGAATATTTATGGGAGGAGGATGCTTCTCAGGGGGCAATAGAAACTGGTGGCATTGCAAGGTCAGGTACAGGGTTTTTGCGGGACACAAGTGATGTTGATTTGCAATAAAGTGCTCCTCAACCCAGCACAAGCAGTGAATTGACACCTGGAACATTGGCCCACATGGCTGAGTATGCCTTGCATATCCTAAAAAGGGACCCCCGCATTATGAAAATGATGACCGATGACGATTACTGGTTGGCCTGCCTCCTGGATCCATGATATAATGGAAAATTACAAAATATCATGCCACATGAGAACCTTGAGCAAATATTGGCTACCAAACAAGCAACTCTTGTAGACCGTTTGGTTCAGGCATTCCCAGCACACAGCGGCGGTGATGGTTCTCACACGAGCCGTAGTGGGCAACATGGCAGAGGTGTTAGAGGTGCACAAATCCGATGTGGCGTTGGACAGAGGGGTTTTATGACCAGGTTGTGGAGTGATTTCGCAATGACCACTGACACGACAGGTACTGCTGCATCGATTCAAAGTGACAGGAGACAGCATTTCTCCAGTATGGTTACGAACTACTTTTCCTCCCTTATTGATGTTCTCCCTCACAGGTCATTCCCCTTTGATTACTGGGCATCTAAAATAGACACCTGGCCTGAATTGGCAGAATATGCATTACAGGAGCTCGCTTGCCCTGCTGCTAGTGTGCTATCAGAAAGAGTCTTCAGTGCTGGCTGCTGGTTCAATACTGACCGAAAAAAGGACAGGTCTGGCTACCCGAAATGTTGATGATCTAACCTTCATTAAAATGAACCAATCATGGATTTCAAATTATTTGGCCCCACCTTCCCCTGCTGATACGTAGCTTGCCTGAAAAATGTCTTGCTTTTGGCCTCCTCTTACTGACTGCTCCAATTCCTCCATTTGCAGCTGCTGAATGTCCACCATAGGCCATTTTTATACCTCCTTAAATGGGCTGACTCCCCCCACAGGGCCATGGTCACCACCTGGCGCAAGCACCCGTGCGAGTGCCGTTTGCCTGGACAGGTGGGTGTGCCCACTCTTGGGCGACGGCACTGGCACAGGGTCCCTCATAGTACAATGAAGTGTCTCTGATGGTGGTGGTGCACAACCAGCGTCAGACACACCGTCGTTATATGAGGGGCCCTGTGCCAGTACCGCCGCCCTTGAGAGAGTGTTCCCCCAGCTCAAACAGTGCTCTACCACTTGCAATACTTACCTCTCCCTGCTCCACCACTCTGTAGTCTGTGCTGTTAAATCCTTCAATGGCACTGCCAATACAAATTTGTTGAAATGATAGATGATAGTTAAAATATACAGGGGCCCTGGCCTCCATTTAGACCAGTAAATGTAAAGTAAATACTTTGCGCCTACTACCACTGTCTGGTACTCAGCAGAGGAGCCCACCCCTGTACCTAGCTATGCCTCCTGTTTATTTATGAACAATTTTTTGGCACACATTTAGCCCACTTTATTATTTGGGCCTACTAACTGTGTCTGCCGCTGATTACAGTTGTCCTCCACTGAACAAAGCAATGTCACCTGTTTAGTCCTGTTACCACATTTGAACTGCATTTAGCTCACTTTATTATTTGGGCCTACTAACTGTGTCTGCCGCTCATTACAGTTGTCCTCCACTGAACAAAGCAATGCCGCCTGTTTAGTCCTGTTACCAATTTTGAACTGCATTTAGCCTACTTTATTATTTGGGCCTACTAACTGTGTCTGCCCCTCATTACAGTTGTCCTCCACTGAACAAAGCAATGTCACCTGTTTAGTCCTGTTACCACATTTGAACTGCATTTAGCCCACTTTATTATTTGGGCCTACTAACTGTGTCTGCCGCTCATTACAGTTGTCCTCCACTGAACAAAGCAATGCCACCTGTTTAGTCCTGTTACCACATTTGAACTGCATTTAGCCCACTTTATTATTTGGGCCTACTGTGTCTGCCGTTCATTACAGCTGTCCTCCACTGAACAAAGCAATGCCGCCTGTTTAGTCCTGTTATCAATTTTGAACTGCATTTTGCCTACTTTATTATTTGGGCCTACTAACTGTGCCTGCCGCTCATTACCGTTGTCCTCCACTGAACAAAGCAATGCCACCTGTTTAGTCCTGTTACCAATTTTGAACTGCATTTAGCCTACTTTATTATTTGGGCCTATATCTGTGTTTCCTCCTCATCCTGCCCATTGCCCAGCCACTGCTAGATGAGTCTGCTGGTACATTGACCCAGACCACTACATTCCCCTTGCACTCTACACAGCCAGAATCTGACCCTGCTGAAAGTCAGGTTCCCCTTCCCGCATACTATACCACCTTACACGGGGACAAAGAGGAAAGTGCAGATGAAAGTGCAGGTTCCTTCATCAGGTGGGGGGGCATACTCGTTGGTGACATCACTGGCACAGGGCCCCTCATAGTATGCAAAAGTGTCTCTGCCAGTGGGAGGCGCCACCCGCCATCAAACACACCGCCGTACTATGAGGGGCCCTGTGCCAGTGACGTTGCCAACGAGTATGCCCCCCCACCTGATGAACGAACCTGCACTTTCATCTGCACCTTCCTACGAATGAGTGGGCCCCCCCTGCTTGCTCAGGATCACAGCACTTGCAAAGTTTAATACTTACCTCTCCCTGCTCCACCGCCGTGACGTATTCCGCGTTTCCTGGGCCCACGAAAATCTTGAGCCAGCCCTCCCCTCCCACAACTTTAGCCAAATGACCACCAGTTTTCAGTGCCTAACTATTATTATAAAGTAAATTAAGATTGACAAGCTTAAGTAATAAGAATTGATGTTTTTGGCATGAAAATGGGCACTGTAGGTGTTTTCCTGTCCTCCACTCACTACCGACTTTGATTCCCCATTGACTTGAATTGGGTTTCGTGTTTCAGTCAGCCGCCGACTTTTCGCAATAATCGGCCGATTTCACCCGACCCGACTTTTGACAAAGTCGGGTTTTGCAAAACCCGACTCGATCCGAAAAAAGTAAAAGTCACTCAACTCTAGTCACCGCACATCTAGATTAGTTCCACAGGAGGTCTAGTTTCCAATATAGGGTCACATGTGGGGGAGCTCCAATGTTTAGGCACACAGGGGCTCTCCAAACGCGACATGGTGTCCGATAACGATTGGAGCTAATTTTTCATTCAAAAAGTCAAATGGCGCTCCTTCCCTTCCAAGCCCTGCCGTGTGCCCAAACAATGGTTTACCCCCACATGTGAGGTATTGGTGTACTCAGGAGAAATTGCCCAATAAATTTTAGGATCCATTTTATCCTGCTGCCCATGTTGAAATGAACAAATTGAGGCTAAAAGAAATTTTTTGTGAAAAAAAAAGTACTTTTTCATTTGTACGGATAAATTTGTGAAGCACCTGGGGGTTCAAAGTGCTCACTATGCATCTAGATAAGCTCCTTGGGGGGGTCTAGTTTCCAAAATGGGGTCACATGTGGGGGAGCTCCAATGTTTAGGCACACAGGGGCTTTCCAAACGCGATATGGTGTCCGCTAATGATTGGAGGTAATTTTTCATTCAAAAGTCAAATGGCGCTCCTTCCCTTCCGAGCCCTGCCGTGTGCAAAAACAGTGGTTTACCCCCACATGTGAGGTATCGGTGTACTCAGGAGAAATTGTCCAACACATTTTAGGATCCATTTTATCCTGTTGCCTATGTGGAAATGAACAAATTGAGGCTAAAATAAATTTTTTGTGAAAAAAAAAGTACTTTTTCATTTTTACGGATAAATTTGTGAAGCACCTGGGGGTTCAAAGTGCTCACTATGCATCTAGATAAGCTCCTTGGGTGGTCTAGTTTCCAAAATGGGGTCACTTGTGGGGGAGCTCCAATGTTTAGGCGCACAGGGGCTCTCCAAATGCGACGTGGTGTCCGCTAAAGATTGGAGCCAATTTTTCATTGAAAAAGTCAAATGGCGCTCCTTCCCTTCCGAGCCCTGTCGTGCGCCCAAACAGTGGTTCCTCCCCCATATGGGGTATCGGTGTACTCAGGACAAATTGTACAATAACTTTTGGTGTCCAGTTTCTCTTTTTACCATTGGGAAAATAAAAAAATTGTTGCTAAAAGATCATTTTTGTGACTAAAAAGTTAAATGTTCATTTTTTCCTTCCACGTTGTCACGAAAAAACAATCTCAGAACCGCTTGGATCCGTTGAAGCGTTTCTGAGTTATTACCTCATAAAGGGACACTGGTCAGAATAGCAAAAAACGGCCAGGTCATTAAGGTCAAAATAGGCTGGGTCATGAAGGGGTTAAAGCCAGAAAGTTGCCATTTGAAATGACTTCAGTTTTGTGCCATGTCTGTGATCTTCTTTTTTCATACAAAATAAAACTGAATGAACATACTCAAAGGCCGATGATTCCATAATTTTTGCCAGGGGTTGTATATGTGTATGTATATACACTCACCGGCCACTTTATTAGGTACACCATGCTAGTAACGGGTTGGACAACCTTTTGCCTTCAGAACTGCCTCAATTCTTCGTGGCATAGATTCAACAAGGTGCTGGAAGCATTCCTCAGAGATTTTGGTCCATATTGACATGATGGCATCACACAGTTGCCGCAGATTTGTCGGCTGCACATCCCAAAGATGCTCCATACAAGGCAGGATGGATCCATGCTTTCATGTTGTTTACGCCAAATTCTGACCCTACCATCCGAATGTCGCAGCAGAAAGCGAGACTCATCAGACCAAGCAACGTTTTTCCAATCTTCTACTGTCCAATTTCGATGAGCTTGTACAAATTGTAGCCTCAGTTTCCTGTTCTTAGCTGAAAGGAGTGGTACCCGGTGTGGTCTTCTGCTGCTGTAGCCCATCTGCCTCAAAGTTCGACGCACTGTGCATTCAGAGATGCTCTTAGGCCTACCTTGGTTGTAACGGGTGGCGATTTGAGTCACTGTTGCCTTTCTATCAGCTCGAACCAGTCTGCCCATTCTCCTCTGACCTCTGGCATCAACAAGGCATTTCCGCCCACAGAACTGCCGCTCACTGGATTTTTTTTCTTTTTCGGACCATTCTCTGTAAACCCTAGAGATGGTTGTGCGTGAAAATCCCAGTAGATCAGCAGTTTCTGAAATACTCAGACCAGCCCTTCTGGCACCAACAACCATGCCACGTTCAAAGGCACTCAAATCACCTTTCTTCCCCATACTGATGCTCGGTTTGAACTGCAGGAGATTGTCTTGACCATGTCTACATGCCTAAATGCACTGAGTTGCCGCCATGTGATTGGCTGATTAGAAATTAAGTGTTAACAAGAAGTTGGACAGGTGTACCTAATAAAGTGGCCAGTGAGTGTATATATATAAATATATATATACATACAGTGGGGCAAAAAAGTATTTAGTCAGTCAGCAATAGTGCAAGTTCCACCACTTAAAAAGATGAGAGGCGTCTGTAATTTACATCATAGGTAGACCTCAACTATGGGAGACAAACTGAGAAAAAAAAATCCAGAAAATCACATTGTCTGTTTTTTTATCATTTTATTTGCATTTTATGGTGGAAAATAAGTATTTGGTCAGAAACAAAATTTAATCTCAATACTTTGTAATAAATCCTTTGTTGGCAATGACAGAGGTCAAACGTTTTCTGTAAGTCTTCACAAGGTTGCCACACACTGTTGTTGGTATTTTGGCCCATTCCTCCATGCAGATCTCCTCTAGAGCAGTGATGTTTTTGGCTTTTCGCTTGGCAACACGGACTTTCAACTCCCTCCAAAGGTTTTCTATAGGGTTGAGATCTGGAGACTGGCTAGGCCACTCCAGGACCTTGAAATGCTTCTTACGAAGCCACTCCTTCGTTGCCCTGGCGGTGTGCTTTGGATCATTGTCATGTTGAAAGACCCAGCCACGTTTCAACTTCAATGCCCTTGCTGATGGAAGGAGGTTTGCACTCAAAATCTCACAATACATGGCCCCATTCATTCTTTCATGTACCCGGATCAGTTGTCTTGGCCCCTTTGCAGAGAAACAGCCCCAAAGCATGATGTTTCCACCACCATGCTTTATAGTAGGTATGGTGTTTGATGGATGCAACTCAGTATTCTTTTTCCTCCAAACACGACAAGTTGTGTTTCTACCAAACAGTTCCAGTTTGGTTTCATCAGACCATAGGACATTCTCCCAAAACTCCTCTGGATCATCCAAATGCTCTCTAGCAAACTTCAGACGGGCCCGGACATGTACTGGCTTAAGCAGTGGGACACGTCTGGCACTGCAGGATCTGAGTCCATGGTGGCGTAGTGTGTTACTTATGGTAGGCCTTGTTACATTGGTCCCAGCTCTCTGCAGTTCATTCACTAGGTCCCCCCACGTGGTTCTGAGATTTTTGCTCACCGTTCTTGTGATCATTCTGACCCCACGGGGTGGGATTTTGCGTGGAGCCCCAGATCGAGGGAGATTATCAGTGGTCTTGTATGTCTTCCATTTTCTAATTATTGCTCCCACTGTTGATTTCTTCACTCCAAGCTGGTTGGCTATTGCAGATTCAGTCTTCCCAGCCTGGTGCAGGGCTACAATTTTGTTTCTGGTGTCCTTTGACAGCTCTTTGGTCTTCACCATAGTGGAGTTTGGAGTCAGACTGTTTGAGGGTGTGCACAGGTGTCTTTTTATACTGATAACAAGTTTAAACAGGTGTCATTACTACAGGTAATGAGTGGAGGAAAGAGGAGACTCTTAAAGAAGAAGTTACAGGTCTGTGAGAGCCAGAAATGTTGATTGTTTGTTTCTGACCAAATACCTATTTTCCACCATAAAATGCAAATAAAATGATTAAAAAAACAGACAATGTGATTTTCTGGATTTTTTTTTCTCAGTTTGTCTCCCATAGTTGAGGTCTACCTATGATGACCTATGATTTTGCCCCACTGTATATATATATATATATATATATATATATATATATATATATATATATATATATATATATACGTGTGTGTGCCACTGACTATTCTAGGTGTATATATATATATTCTATCTTTTCTATTATTCTAACCTGTCAGTGTGACTTTACAGTAGCCACATATGAATTGCCGGCTTTTCAAAGGACACCGGTGCGTAAAAATCGGATACCATGGTGCGAGTGCTGTGCAATTTTTTTCTCGCACCCATTGACTTCTATTGGGGATGCGATCTGATTTCTGATTGCAATCGCAGCATGCTGCGATTTTTTTCCAGCCCGATCATGATCTGATCTGAGTTGGAAAAAAAAATGCAGATGAACACACATAGATTAACATTGGTCCCGAATTCAATCCGATTTTTTTATCGGATTGAATTCGTCCGATTTTATTGCAAGTGGGAATGAGCCCTTTGAGAGCGACTCAGGAGGGGGTTAGGATGGGAGTCTGTACAGCGAGTCCAGACAACATAAAACTATTGTAATGTATCAATTTTAGTTCCTTCAATGCTAAACCAATGTTTTATACCTTATATGGACTATTATTGATGATTGCCATAGTTCTCAGCAGTCCGAGTCCTGTTTATACACTCCACAAAAGATCGGGTGACCTGCAGCCTATTTGCACTGAAAGATTACTGTATTGTGAAATGATCATTCTAAAGAACAATTGTTCATGGTAATCTTTCAGTGTAAATGCAGCTTCATAATCCAGGAAAATTAGGAATTTGATAGACAAGGTATTGCATAATACCCCAAGTATGCACATATACTCTTAATAGCCACCAGAGTGAGAAGTACATCTGAAAGATTAAACCATAATTGCTAGGGTAATTACATGAAACTTTTCTTTTTATTACCTTAAAGATTAAACACATTGCGACTTCAACCTCAGGAATCTTCATCAGGCGCATACATGTGAAAAGCAGGTGAGGAAACAAAAGACTTCACAAATTACAAGACCCCACTGGATAAACAAGTTATACATAAAAATTAATTTCAGTCATATTAAAACCAATAAATATCTTATGATGTGATGCTGAGTATTTGAGTTAGGATGGTAATTTCCCTACTATCTTTTGCAAAAAGAGATCTATATAATGCAACATTTGTGAAGTTAATACATTTCTGCTTGAATTAATGGGTCTTCAAGCAGGTTTGTTTTTAGGACCAGTGGAGCTTGGCCAAATGGTAGAAAAGGTGTTGGATGGCAAGTCATAAGAATTTTTTTCACCCTATTTTTAGGGGTCGTCACCTGGTTGGAAAATACAAATAAAACTTAACTTTTATTAAGTAGGTTTAAAAATGGTACAAAGTGCGAAAAAATAGTGCAAAAAAAGTGCTTGTGCTTCAAACATAAGTGCAACAATAAAACCACAAGAGTATCATTGCACATACCACGTTTCTAGATCTTCTATGGATATAAACATTGAGACTCATACATGTAGCCATACAAGGAAATACACAAGATTCTATATCTGTCTGTTACAAATCCAAGATCCTTCTTTTACATATCCTCAAGCAGTCAATTATATAAAAAAATGGAGATACCACTCATTTTAATATCCGCCTCGAATATAGCAACGCCACACAAAAGGCAAATCAATGCATATGGGTATTAATGCGGTAAATATCCGACCTTCAGTTGTACTTTTACTATGTGGTCACCTCCCACATTACCGATATAGAGGTGCCTCCAGTAATGACAGATAGTGGTAGTCCAAAAGTATAGCAAGCTCAAAATCTTGTCATACCAATCATAATATATTACCTAAAGATGTCACTAGAATACATAATACCTCCCACCAGGGATAGGCATGTTCCATACGTAACTCAAATAGGTATACTTTTCAAAGAAAGGTTTTATACTCATCTGTGGGACCATATATTCAATAGGTGCCTTATCTGAGTGTCCAGGATCTCATGTAGGGCATTGGTCTATGCTTGCCATGCCGCCCGATCCTTATAGCAATTGGTGACTCCCTACGCGTTTCGTCTTTTGACTCATCAGGGGGGTAGCGACATCAACCTTCTAATAAACGAGCATTGCTAAGCTCATGGTCTCCTTGCTTGCCTTAAATAGATTCCGTGCATATTCCCACATTGCGTGGTTTCCGGACGCCGGCAATTCACTTCCGGTATTCGGTGTGCTCATGCGCCGGAAAGTGAACGTCACTTCCAGGCCTTGAGCCGCAAGCGGTGAGCATTGGAACGCTCACATCATCTCCGGCTACAGATATAAGCATGGAGATGAATCGCTGACGCAATGCTCGAAGTTCAGATCATGTGACCCACAGCGGTGCATTACGTTAATGCGTCAGACATACATTATGCTGTCGCTATTACATGGCGTCCAGGTGGATATTTTTCATTTACCGCCATGAAGCCTGTCTTTAAAATAGGTTTAATATGTGCAGGTTTTTTGAAATCCCTAAATAAAATACACTTAACGGGATATAAGCTCTATTCTTGTTCTCGTTCAGGACGGTCCTCCATACTATGATGTCACCTATTCAATGCATTTTGTCTCTTTCATATAGATCTGGAAAGTGGAAGACATACATGTACATTCCTTATTGTGATAGAAGCCTGTTAGGACACTCTGGAACCTCCAATACAAATATGCTCATTAGGAAAAGAATAAACAAGGATAGAGAAGAGGTGACCCTCAAAAGTATCCCAAAACCCTAACTGCTGAGACCCTACCTGTCGCGGAGGTTGGCACCCTGGAACCTGCACAGCGGCGCCCCCTGTTGTGAATTCCGTTCTCGGGCTCCCTCCTGTGGTCATGAGTGGTACTTTGTGAGTTCTGTTCTTGGGCTCCCTCTGGTGGCTTTGAGTGTTATGGCTGGTCTGTAGCTGGACTCCAGCTGCCTCGTTTCCTGCTAGGCTTGCTGCCTATTTAACTCCACTTGGACCTTTACTTGTTGCCTGCTGTCATTGTATTCAGTACTGGTTCAGATCTCTCTGGGACTTCCCTTGTGACCTGTCTCCTCGTGGAGAAGCTAAGTTCATGCTAGTCTATTTTTTCTCATTGCTATTTGAAAATGTTTCTCAGTATATGATGAGTTCAGTCCAGCTTGCTTATATGCTATTTGATTGCTAGCTGGAAGCTCTGGGGTGCGGAGTTGCGCCCCTCACATCGTGAGTCGGTGTGGGGGTCTTTTTGTATTCTCTGCGTGGATAATTTTTTGTAGTATTTTATACTGACCGCACAGATTCCTTGCTGTCTTCTGACTATTTAGTGTTTAGCGGGCCTCATTTGCTAAAACCTGTTTTCATTTCTATGTTTGTGTTTTCCTCTTAACTCACCGTTATTATTTGTGGGGGCTGCTCTCACTTTGGGGAAAATTTCTCTGAGGCAAGTGAGGCTTTGTTTCTCTCTAGAGGTAGCTAGTTTCTCAGGCTGTGCAGAGGCGTCTAGGCCGAGTTAGGAACGCTCCACGGCTGCCTATAGTGTGTTTTGATAGGATCAGAATTGCGGTCAGTAAAGTTCCCACATCCCCAGAGCTTGTCCTATGTTTTGGTTTACCTATCAGGTCAGTTCATGTGTTCCTACCACCAGGACCATAACCGCCCCCACTCGACGATGGCTGTCCCTGCAGTTAGAGTCCCTATTCAATGGCCTATACTTAGAGGAAGGAAGAGAAATTCAGCTGTTCATTCAAGCCATTCGAATTCATTGTTTGTAACTGAAATATCCACATGCATTCGCTCTGTAAAATGCGTTTGTCCCAATTACCTCCTCTCTGGGACTGAAAAATCTTGTCTATCCCCATAAATTTAACTGCTCTTAGATCACCATCGTGTAGTCTATTGATGTGATTGGCCACTGATGTATCCCTCTTTTTGATGGTGTCCCTGTGATGCTCGCCTACTCTTCTCCTTAGTTCTCGGCTAGTCTTGCCTATATATTCCATACCGCACATACATGTCATCTTATAGACAACCCCTCTTGTCTTGCAGCTGATGAATTGCCGTATATCATACTTTTTTCCAGTCACATTACTGACAAACTCTTTCCCTTGGGTTATAGACCCGCAATACTTGCAGTTCCCGCATCTATAACACCCCTTTATTTCATCACCTAGCCAGGTGTTTTGTAGGGGAGGGGGAGGGGTGAAATGGCTGTGGACCACCCTATCTCTAATGGACCGTCCTTTCTTGAAGGTGATCTGTGGAGAAGTGGTGATAATGTCACCAAGATCATTATCCATCCGGAGGATAGGCCAATGACGCTGTAAAATTTATTTCAAGTCTCGGGCCCCACTAGTATAGTTTGTTATAAACCTGGTAACATTGTTCTCTTCTTTATTTGTCACTGGAATCAGTAAGTCTTTTCTGTCCTTTGATAGTGCCGACACATGGGCATCTTTAAGGACATTGTTGGGATAACCCCTTTCCAGAAAACGTGTTCTTAAATCATCTGCCTGTTTTTTGTACAGGTGAGGGTCGGAACAATTCCTCCGTATACGGAGGTATTGACCTTTGGGGATACCTTTCCTGAGGGGGAGAGGGTGGTTTGATTCCCACTTCAGGAGGGAATTGAAGGCAGATGTTTTCTATATGTGCTAGTGACAATTTGGCCATCTGTTGTGAATTCTGCTCTTGGGCTCCCTCCGGTGGTTGTAAGTGGCACTTTTGTGAGTTCTGCTCTTGGGCTCCCTCCGGTGGTTTTAAGTGGAACTGCTGCTCCTTGGATTTAGCAGTCAGCAGCTGCTTCCACTGATCGTCTTTCTGGCTCGGCTATTTATCCTGGCTCTATCCTTCAGCTAGTGCCAGTTGTCAATGGTTCCTGGTTGCATTCACATCTCTCTTGGATTATATTCTGACCAGTTCAGCAAAGATAAGTCCTTGCTTTGTTCTTTTGCAGTCCACTTTTTGTGGACTTAATCGTTCGGCACATTATATGTTTTTTCTAGTCCAGCTTGTCAGTATGGATTTATAAAGTTAAGCTGGAAGCTCTGGGAAGCAGATTTACCCTCCACACCTTTAGTCAGGTGTGGAGATTTTTGTAAACTCTGTGGTGGATTTTTCTAGTTTTTAATACTGACCGCACAGTATTCTGTCCTGTTCTATCTATCTAGCTAGAGTGGCCTCCTTTTGCTACATCCTGGTTTCATTCTGTGTATGTCATTTCCCTCTCCACTCACAGTCAATATTTGTGGGGGGCTGTCTGTCCTTTGGGAATTTTCTCTGAGGCAAGATAGCTTTCCAGTTTCTATCTTTAGGGGTAGTTAGTCCTCCGGCTGTGACGAGGTGTCTAGGGAGTGACAGGAACATCCCACGGCTACTTCTAGTGTTGTGTTAAGCTCAGGAACTGTGGTCAGTACAGGTACCACCTCCTCCAGAGCACGTCCCATGTTGCTCCTAAACCACCAGTTCATAACAGTACAACTGGCCAAAAATGAATTAAATTCATCTCAAAAGAAGGAAAAAAAAGTTCTGAGCCATTTTTTTTTCTGTAGTCTGTTTTGTCTTTTTTTTCCTCTTAATCTCTGGGTGGTTCAGGATTTTGGCGCTGGCATGGATGTTCAGGGTTTGTTTTCTCGTGTGGATCAACTTGCTGCAAGAGTACAGAGTATCCAAGATTATGTTGTCCAGACTCCGGCTTTAGAGCCTAAAATTCCTACTCCTGATTTGTTTTTTGGGGACAGATCTAAGTTTTTGAACTTTAAAAATAACTGCAAATTGTTTTTTGCTTTGAAACCCCGTTCCTCTGGTGATCCCATTCAGCAGGTTAAGATTGTCATCTCTCTGCTGCGTGGTGACCCTCAGGACTGGGCATTCTCCCTTGAATCAGGGAATCCGGCATTGCTTAATGTAGACGCATTTTTTCAAGCGCTTGGATTATTGTATGACGAACCTAATTCTGTGGATCATGCAGAAAACACCTTGTTGGCCGTATGTCAGGGTCAGGAAGTGGCAGAATTATACTGCCAGAAATTTAGAAAATGGTCTGTGCTCACTAAATGGAATGAGGATGCTCTGGCAGCAATTTTCAGAAAGGGTCTTTCTGAAGCCCTTAAAGATGTTATGGTGGGGTTCCCCACACCTGCTGGTTTGAACGAATCTATGTCTCTAGCCATTCAGATTGATCGGCGCCTGCACGAGCGCAAAGTTGTGCACCATATGGCAGTGTCCTCTGAGTGGAGTCCTGAGCCTATGCAATGTGATAGGATTTTGACTAGAGCAGAACGGCAGGGATTCAGACATCAGAATAAGCTGTGTTTTTACTGTGGTGATTCTGCTCATGTTATTTCTGATTGCCCTAAGCGTACTAAGAGGGTCGCTAGGTCTGTTACCATCAGTACTGTACAGCCTAAATTTCTCTTATCTGTGACCCTGATTTGCTCATTATCGTCCTTTTCTGTCATGGCATTTGTGGATTCAGGCGCTGCCCTGAACTTAATGGACTTGGAATTCGCCAGGCACTGTGGTTTTTCCTTGCAGCCTTTGCAGAGCCCTATTCCTTTGAGGGGCATTGATGCTACACTGTTGGCCAAGAATAAACCTCAGTATTGGACTCAGCTGACCATGTGCATGGCTCCAGCACATCAGGAGGATTGCCGTTTTCTGGTGTTGCATAACTTGCATGATGTTGTTGTACTGGGTTTTCCATGGTTACAGGAACATAATCCGGTGCTGGATTGGAAATCTATGTCTGTGACTAGTTGGGGTTGTCAAGGGGTACATTGTGACGTTCCTTTGATGTCAATTTCCTCTTCCCCCTCTTCTGAAGTCCCTGAGTTTTTGTCTGATTTCCAGGATGTATTTGATGAGCCCAAGTCCAGTTCCCTTCCTCCACATAGGGACTGTGATTGTGCTATTAACTTGATTCCTGGCTGTAAGTTCCCGAAGGGCCGGCTTTTCAATCTGTCTGTGCCAGAGCATGCCGCCATGCGGAGTTACGTCAAGGAGTCTTTGGAGAAGGGGCATATTCGGCCGTCTTCGTCACCATTGGGAGCGGGATTCTTTTTTGTTGCCAAGAAGGATGGCTCCTTGAGACCCTGTATTGATTATCGCCTTCTTAATAAGATCACGGTCAAATTCCAATACCCTTTACCTTTGCTTTCTGATTTGTTTGCTCGGATTAAGGGGGCTAGTTGGTTTACTAAGATTAACCTTCGAGGGGCATATAATCTTGTTCGTATTAAACAGGGTGACGAATGGAAAACTGCATTTAATACGCCCAAAGGCCATTTTGAATACCTTGTGATGCCTTTCGGGCTTTCTAATGCTCCTTCTGTATTTCAGTCCTTCATGCATGATATTTTCGGCAATTATCTTGATAAATTCATGATTGTGTATTTGGATGATATTTTGATTTTTTCCAATGATTGGGAGTCTCATGTGAAGCAGGTCAGGATGGTATTCCAGATCCTTCGTGATAATGCTTTATTTGTGAAGGGGTCTAAGTGCCTATTTGGAGTTCAGAAGGTCTCTTTTTTGGGTTTTATTTTTTCTCCCTCGTCTATAGAAATGGATCCTGTTAAGGTCCAAGCCATTCATGACTGGATTCAACCCACATCGGTGAAGAGCCTTCAGAAATTTTTGGGCTTTGCTAATTTTTATCGCCGTTTCATTGCCAACTTTTCCAGGGTGGTTAAGCCCTGACCGATTTGACGAAGAAAGGCGCTGATGTGACGAATTTGTCCTCTGCGGCGGTTGAGGCCTTTCAAGAGCTTAAACGCCGATTTACTTCTGCCCGTGTTGCATCAGCCGGATGTTTCTCTTCCTTTTCAGGTTGAGGTTGACGCTTCTGAGATTGGGGCAGGGGCCGTTTTGTCTCAGAGGAATTCTGATGGTTCTTTGATGAAACCGTGTGCCTTTTTTTCCAGAAAGTTTTTGCCTGCGGAGCGCAATTATGACGTTGGCAATCGGGAGTTGTTGGCTATGAAGTGGGCATTTGAGGAGTGGTGACATTGGCTTGAGGGAGCCAAGCACCGCGTTGTGGTCTTGACCGATCATAAGAATCTGATTTACCTCGAGTTGGCCAAGCGGCTGAACCCCCGACAGGCTCGATGGTCCCTGTTTTTCTCCCGTTTTGATTTTGTGGTCTCGTATCTTCCGGGATCTAAGAATGTTAAGGCTGATGCCCTCTCTAGGAGTTTTTTGCCTGATTCTCCTGGAGTCCTTGAGCCGGTTGGCATTCTTAAGGAAGGGGTGATTCTTTCTGCCATCTCCCCTGATTTGCGGCGGGTGCTTCAGGAATTTCAGGCTGATAAACCTGACTGCTGTCCAGTGGGGAAGCTGTTTGTTCCTGATAGATGGACTAGTAAGGTAATTTCTGAGGTTCATTGTTCAGTGTTGGCTGGTCATTCTGGGATTTTTGGTACCAGAGATTTGGTTGCTAGGTCCTTTTGGTGGCCTTCCTTGTCGCGGGATGTGCGTTCTTTTATGCAGTCCTGTGGGACTTGTGCCCGGGCCAAGCCTTGCTGTTCCCGTGCTAGTGGGTTGCTTTTGCCTTTGCCGGTCCCTGAGAGGCCCTGGACGCATATTTCCATGGATTTTATTTCGGATCTTCCTGTTTCCCAGAAGATGTCTGTTATCTGGGTGGTTTGTGACCGGTTCTCTAAAATGGTCCATTTGGTACCTTTGCCTAAATTGCCTTCCTCCTCTGATTTGGTTCCATTGTTTTTTCAGCATGTGGTTCGTTTGCATGGCATTCCGGAGAATATTGTGTCTGACAGAGGTTCCCAGTTTGTTTCTAGGTTTTGGCAGGCCTTTTGTGCTAGGATGGGCATTGATTTGTCTTTTTCTTCGGCGTTCCATCCTCAGACAAATGGCCAAACTGAGCGAACTAATCAGACCTTGGAAACCTATTTGAGATGCTTTGTGTCTGCTGATCAGGATGATTGGGTGGCTTTCTTGCCGTTGGCCGAGTTTGCCCTTAATAATCGGGCTAGTTCGGCTACTTTGGTTTTGCCTTTCTTTTGTAATTTTGGTTTTCATCCTCGTTTTTCTTCAGGGCAGGTTGAGCCTTCTGATTGTCCTGGTGTGGATTCTGTGGTGGACAGGTTACAGCAGATTTGGACTCGTGTGGTAGACAATTTGACGTTGTCTCAGGAAAAGGCTCAACGTTTTGCTAACCGCCGTCGGTGTGTTGGTCCCCGGCTTCGGGTGGGGGATTTAGTCTGGTTATGTTCTCGTCATGTTCCTATGAAGGTTTCTTCCCCTAAGTTCAAGCCTCGGTTTATTGGTCCTTATAAGATTTCTGAGATTATCAATCCGGTGTCTTTTCGTTTGGCCCTTCCAGCCTCTTTTGCCATCCATAATGTTTTCCATAGATCTTTGTTGCGGAGATATGTGGTGCCCGTTGTTCCCTCGGTTGATCCTCCTGCCCCGGTGTTGGTTGAGGGGGAGTTGGAATATGTGGTGGAGAAAATTTTGGATTCTCGTTTTTTGAGGCGGAGGCTTCAGTATCTTGTCAAGTGGAAGGGTTATGGCCAGGAGGATAATTCTTGGGTTGTTGCCTCCGATGTCCATGCCGCCGATTTGGTTCGTGCCTTTCACTTGGCTCACCCTGATCGGCCTTGGGGCTCTGGTGAGGGTTCGGTGACCCCTCCTCAAGGGGGGGGTACTGTTGTGAATTCCGCTCTTGGGCTCCCTCCGGTGGTTGTAAGTGCCACTTTTGTGAGTTCTGCTCTTGGGCTCCCTCCGGTGGTTTTAAGTGGAACTGCTGCTCCTTGGATTTAGCAGTCAGCAGCTGCTTCCACTGATCGTCTTTCTGGCTTGGCTATTTATCCTGGCTCTATCCTTCAGCTAGTGCCAGTTGTCAATGGTTCCTGGTTGGATTCACATCTCTCTTGGATTTCCCTGATATTCTGACCAGTTCAGCAAAGATAAGTCCTTGCTTTGTTCTTTTGCAGTCCACTTTTTGTGGACTAATTGTTCGGCACATTATATGTTTTTTCTAGTCCAGCTTGTCAGTATGGATTTATTCAGTTAAGCTGGAAGCTCTGGGAAGCAGATTTACCCTCCACACCTTTAGTCAGGTGTGGAGATTTTTGTAAACTCTGTGGTGGATTTTTCTAGTTTTTAATACTGACCGCACAGTATTCTGTCCTGTTCTATCTATCTAGCTAGAGTGGCCTCCTTTTGCTACATCCTGGTTTCATTCTGTGTATGTCATTTCCCTCTCCACTCACAGTCAATATTTGTGGGGGGCTGTCTGTCCTTTGGGAATTTTCTCTGAGGCAAGATAGCTTTCCAGTTTCTATCTTTAGGGGTAGTTAGTCCTCCGGAAGTGACGAGGTGTCTAGGGAGTGACAGGAACATCCCACGGCTACTTCTAGTGTTGTGTTAATCTCAGGAACTGCGGTCAGTACAGGTACCATCTCCTCCAGAGCACGTCCCATGTTGCTCCTAAACCACCAGTTCATAACAGCCATCCTCCCCTCTTTAAATAAGAACATCCAAAAAGGCAAGCCTGTGAGCGTTCAATTCAAAAGTGAAATGTAGACCAAGGTCATTGTCATTCAAGCCTGTAGTGAATGTACGGAAACTTGTTTCATCGCCTTTCCAAATGACGAACACGTCTTCTATGTAACGCAGCCACAGGACGATACTGTCCTCGGCTGCGTTCATAGTGTCCCTGAAAATCACATTTTCCTCCCACCAGCCCAGGAGCAAATTAGCATACGACGGGGCACAGGGGCTCCCCATCGCTGTGCCCCTGAGCTGGTGGAAGTACCTGTTATCGAATAGGAAATAATTCCTAGTAAGACAAAATTTAAGTGCCTGAATGAAAAATCTGTTGTGGTCACCGTATTGACATCCTCGCGTGCCTAGGTAGTAGTCCACAGCCATAACACCCTTGTCGTGTGGGATAGAAGAGTAAAGGGCTTCAACATCAATCGAACACAATATCATGTCCCTTTCCAAGGTGACATGATCAAGCTTCAGAAGGAGGTCCGTCGTGTCCCGTGTATATGAGCTTAGAGACACCACGAATGGTCTTAAAATGTTATCGACATACAAACCCAAGTTTTGTGTGAGACTCTCACCCTATTTTTAGTACATTTATCAGGGAGTTTTGGATGGCAGTGAGCATGATAAGGACATAATCTGTAAACATAGTTTATAGGCGACTTAATTTCATTGCAATGAATTTCAATCTTAAAGTCCAGACTATTTGCCAGGGGTTCTAAGGTCTACAGGAGCAGAAGGCGGGAAGGAAACATTCCTGTCTTGTGCTTCTGCAGATTTTTAAGGGGTTAAGAGATGGTATATCCAGTTTTGACAACCCATACTTACATAATCTAGAGGTGTACAAATCTGTGCCCAACACCCAATACACATGTAAGAGAGTGTACAATAAAAGATGAGATTCCCAAGTGGTGTGCATCATTTGTGAGTAGAGGCTTTCAGCTGCAGCTCAGACAGAATCCTACAGAATGAGAAGAAAGAGGAAGTGTTGCAGGGAGGATGGGTCCAAAGAGAGCACCAGATCAGGTGACTTCTGTGACGCAGCTCTCCAATATAAAAGACCGGAGGAGTGACAAGGCGAGAAGGTGTTTGGTGCCAAAGAGAGAGACCAGCAGGTCGTGCGCTGAGAGGCACGTCGCGACTGAGTCACAATTAATGGCCTGAGGGTGTGAATGGGACCCAGTCGATGGCTGTTAAGATCTGCGAGTCAGACTGCGCCTGTCAGGACCTGAGGTCCAGAA
The DNA here is from genome assembly GCF_051348905.1 of Ranitomeya variabilis. Classification (NCBI taxonomy): domain Eukaryota; kingdom Metazoa; phylum Chordata; class Amphibia; order Anura; family Dendrobatidae; genus Ranitomeya; species Ranitomeya variabilis. The sequence goes on along the minus strand of NC_135233.1, from coordinate 855,292,136 downwards.
ACATCTTTCCTGGCCCACCAGATAACCATTGAAGGTCCAGCACTGAAGCCAAGTGCGGATTCCAATCCAGAAGTAGATGTCCACTGTAGTGATCAAGTGGCGCGAATGAGAGGGGCACTTACTTTCAACACTGATGTACAATACAGGGGTCAGTCAAGGGTGGTGCAGCAGACAGGGTGGGGACGGTCCAAAGTGCGAGAAGCACAGAGAGCATTAATTGACTGAGTCAAAAAGACTTGCAGCCCAGCGGGAAGACCCCCGCTAGGACCTACTACATAAAGGGGATCGTTATAGTGGTACCCTTAAGACTGTGGACACTGCTCTCATAAGAAGCGGGATATATGTAAGGTAGTGGAATCTCTCTGCAAGAGTTATGGTGAGTTGATAACTGTGATATTGTATATTGAATTTTGTACTCTGTAATTACTCTATTATCCCTGAACTATTCTTCGTTCAAATCACCCCCTTTCCTATATTCACACAAATTACAGAAATTACAGTTAATTGTACAGGCAGACAATCACCAGAGTTCAACAATCATGGAGGATGCCCCCTGCGGGACAAAAATAACTGCGCTGACAGTGTCTCTCTTTTGTAACATGACACCGTTTTGTCATAGAAAAAAACCCATACTATATTACAGCATGTGAACACAGCCTAAAAGTACAGATAAATGGCATGTCATGCTGGATTTTTACCTATAGCTGGCAACAGTGGGATCATGAACACTCAGCCTAATTGTCATGAAATAGGGGCAAGAAATGGAGAATATTCTGTCTTGACTGTTTGCCGTGGTAGTAGTGTAGCATAACCACCATTCGTCAAACTCAAATCTGACAGGTGCCCCGCCCCTATCAAGATGTATCAAAAAGGGTGTAACCCCTCCTCCCCGCCCTGTCAGCAGCTGACCCTCCTTGTCTGGCTGTCAGCTTTTGATACAGTATGATATTGTTTGATAGAGCAATTATTATTCCAGTATTTTGTTTTTTCATTAGATTTTTCATATTGTTAATTGGATACTTTCTTACCTTTTCTATATAAATAGTGCAATAATCCTCACCCACGGACGGTTTTCCTTTAAAAATATGAATATTACTCAATATAATGCTTTACTTTCTTACCTTTTCTATATAAATAGTGCAATAATCCGCACCCACGGACGGTATTCCTTTAAAAATATGAATATTACTGAATAGTCTCATATCTCGTCTGCCGTAATAGACTCTAATGCTATAACACCCCACCTCTGCTTGCTGTCTCAGATCTCAACCACAGCAATAGAGTCTAATGGTATAACCGGCCACCTCAGTTTCTGTAACAGAAACTAGTTACCATTAACTAGATGCTATTTAAAAATATGAATATTATTGAATATAATGTTTTACTTATCTTACACTAATGCAATAACTTTATACATGACAGGTATATGAATATAAAAAAGTAAAAATCATCACATGTACAATTAACATACATCATTACACTTCTTACAAAATAGAGTATATTATGTATATTCTGACGCCCTGTCAGCTTTTCAAGTGCTACGAGATTAACACAAAACAGTTGTTTGTGGCCTCTGTAATATGTATTTTAGAAACAGCTGACCACTGCACATTTAGAATGAAGCAGCATAATTTACAGCTTATAACGCAGTTTCTCATTTTCAGGAGTTTTAAGGGGTGTCGTGTTAGGTGTGATAACGCCCCACCCTGTACAGATAATGTTTTCCTTTAAAAATATGAATATTATTGAATATAATGCTTTACTTTCTTACCTTTTCTATATAAATAGTGCAATAATCCTCACCCACGGGTGATTTTCCTTTAAAAATATGAATATTATTGAATATAATGCTTTACTTTCTTACCTTTTCTATATAAATAGTGCAATAAAAGTACAATGAACATACAACATTACAACTCTTGCTGTAGTGAATAGAGCTTCTATATGTAATTGTGCTGAGAGTGCACTCTGTAATCAGAGCAATACTGCTAGCTATCAGTGTGAAACTTTCAGACAAGTACAGCTGTGGCTCTACAAGTCATTTACCATGTCAGAGTTTCAGGGGTAGATATACAATACAAGGCAAGTACAGCATTTATTCAGTATATTCTGGACATATTATGTATAATTATTAGTTAATTTTTCACTAAAATTATCATTTCTGCCCGAACAACGGATTAAACTTGAAAATTTTGACAAAGACATTTCAATAATATAAAAATTCTTACAGAATATATGGATATAAAAAGTGAAAATCATCACAAGTACAATTAACATACATCATTACACTTCTTACAAAATAGATAATATACAGCATATAGTTCAGCGATAATTGTTACAGTATTTTATTTTCCCGGTGTTACTTTTGTTCATGTATTACCGGCTTCTTGAAATTTTGATGACACAGATATAACACAGCAGGCTCACTGTACGGGAATATTATGTATATCAAGTGTTTTTGACAGGTATAAAGCGGTTGTTTTATACATGACAGGTATATGAATATAAAAAAGTAAAAATCATCATATGTACAATGAACATACAACATTACACTTCTTGCTGTAGTGAATAGAGCTTCTATATGTAATTGTGCTGAGAGTGCACTCTGTAATCAGAGCAATACTGCTAGCTATCAGTGTGACACTTTCAGACAAGTACAGCTGTGGCTCTACAAGTCATTTACCATGTCAGAGTTTCAGGGGTAGATATACAATACAAGGCAAGTACAGCATTTATTCAGTATATTCTGGACATATTATGTATAATTATTAGTTAATTTTTCACTAAAATGATAATTTCTGCCCGAACAACGGATTAAACTTGAAAATTTTGACAAAGACATTTCAATAATATAAAAATTCTTACAGAATACATGGATATAAAAAGTAAAAATCATCACAAGTACAATTAACATACATCATTACACTTCTTACAAAATAGATAATATACAGCATATAGTTCAGCGATAATTGTTACAGTATTTTATTTTCCCGGTGTTACTTCTGTTCATGTATTACTGGCTTCTTGAAATTTTGATGACACAGATATAACACAGCAGGCTCACTGTGCGGGAATATTATGTATATCAAGTGTTTTTGACAGGTATAAAGCGGTTGTTTTATACATGACAGGTATATGAATATAAAAAGTAAAAATCATTACATGTACAATTAACATACACCATTACACTTCTTACAAAATAAAAAATGTATTATCGGCATCTTCTTCAGTTGTGATTCTCACCTTTTCTATATAAAAATATGAATATTATTGAATATAATGTTTTACTCTTATTTGCAACTGCTACGAGTTTGTTGTGTTTATTTTATATCCTAGGTTTTTTTATTTTTACACTTTAGAGCACCAGGGTCATTATATGAACACATAATGCATGCTCAGCATGTGGTTATGCTAGCTCAACTAAACAGACTAGCTGCCCAAGCCCACCGAAGCTTCAAAAGAAAGTTCGATGACACAAAAATCCCAGAACATCGGGTTAAGCTTGAAATTTTGATGACACAGATATAACACAGTAGGCTCACTGTACGGGAATATTATGTATATCAAGTGTTTTTGACAGGTATAAAGCGGTTGTTTTATACATGACAGGTATATGAATATAAAAAAAGTAAAAATCAACACATGTACAATGAACACACATCATTACACTTCTTACAAAATAGAGTATATTATGTATATTTTGTGTTTTGCATCATTATTTGATACTGTAATTCTCATTTTATATGAGATTTATAACACATTCTCATTTTTATATGAGTTTTATAACACATCACACGCATTTTACGGGCATATTATGTTTATTCTGTGTTTTTGCAGCATTATTTGTTTCAAACTTACAAATCTAAAATGGTCTGTATGTATATGCGCGTTGAAATTGCGGGGCGGCCTTTGATGATGATAAAAATGCTGTAAAACGTCTGAACGATCTACGACATTTCATTATTAGTTAATTTTTCAACCAATAGCCATCCAGGCTTAGTCATGCAGATTTAGATTTATTTAAATTCACAGGTGGGGTGTATGTACACATGCATGATTTAGTTTAAAAGCACATAGTTCAGCGATAATGTCAGGAGTCGGACAGGCATTTATCAATCTTTCATACGTATCACAGAAAGATTTTAGTTTGAGCAGTGCGAGTTTGATATGGACATACTGACCAGACAAGGCAATAAAGATTTTGATGTGTTCATCACGCCACACAGGGGTCTCCGTGTAAGATGAATGTTCAGTAACAGTGTGTTTTTTACTTACGCGGTGCCGCGGCACAACGCGTTTCTTTAGAGGTAGTACATTGTCAAAATCGCTAGAAGATCCTGCAAGAGCAGAATCTGCAGATTGTACAGCTTGACGCCCCCGTATATTGAACGGAACTGTGGGTGACCACATACCCTCGGAGAGCTGTTCATTTTCTCTGTTTTCAGAAGTAACTTGTGGGGTGCTGACTGTGCTATTGGCCTCCTGAGTTATACAGGGACTAGCGATCGGTGCTGCAGATCGCTTTCTTGAAACGTTCTTAGATTTTTGACGTGAAATCTTGGGGCTTGGATTCCCGGAATGTCTGGGTGCAGCGTAGCTTTCCTCACGGTCTACATCACAGATGGGTGAAAGAATCGCTGTTCTCACAGCCACATCAGCTCTTTGTGGTTGATTCTGCGCAGAGCCGTAATTACACCGCTGCAAATCTTGTGGTTGAAGATCCGGCGTATCTAAAAGAAAAGATGCAAGTGTCTGTTATCCGCAAAACCAGCGTAAAATTGAAAAAGCTGCATGGCGGTAGTTATCCATGAACCTGCGTAATATTTGAAAACTTAACGGCGCCAGTTACCCATGAAATCATTGTAACAATATTTGCATAAATCCAGTATAGAGCAGACCAGATATATACTTACAAGTATGAACCGGGAATTGCGCCTCCGCAGCTCCTGGTTTAATGGACCGCGCTTTGTTCAAACTCATCGAGACGGGGATATTCTCTTTTTCAAATTGAATTTTTCTGACAGCTAATTTCGCAGGTGTAAATAAAATATAACTATTAGTTAACACAGAAGTGATTTTCTACACAAAAGTGAGAGCCGTATGTATTTCAAGTGAACCGTTACCTTTTCTTTTCTTGAGACACCTGCTTAACAGGCTTTTAGGTGCTGCGGGTAGCGGTGAAATTACAGTGTTCTTGACATCTATGATCTCGATGTCTGAATCCAGATTGTCACATGGTTCTGGAACACACCAGTTTTCCAGCATATAGACCAATGGATACGTGTCAGTATCTGTATGAGAAATTACACTTAGTTCGTGTTTACATACAGAGGATTAAAGCAGCTGATACAGTATAATATAGTTTTACGGTATAACCGGTGTTTATGGTGTATTTGTTTTATTAATTTAACCGTATATTTATTATGACATAATTTGTGTAATACAATAGTTAAAAGCTGTTAACACATCCTAACTACCGTATTCATCGCTTGAGGTATTTAACCGTGTATAAAGACTTATTACATATGTTTTGTTTAACATAGTCATATTTATACAGTAGGTGCATATTTAGTTGTTGCGGTGTATAAAACGTGTTTGTCTGTGGTGTGGAATTAACATAGATAATATATATATATATATATATATATATATATATATATATATATATATAGCTTTCTTACTTGTGATACAGGAAAGATAAATATCTTGGTACCGTATTACAATGACATTTTTCCCTATCTAAATGCAAAAAGGAGAATCTAGTTACCTGTGATAAGGTGAAGAGCAGGTTCATTATCTTCTAACGGTTCCGCAGCTACGGATTCAAAGAGTTCATAATTCTGCGTGATGAAATCATTGCGATAATCGGGAGACATACACTCCTCTTAAATAAGAAAGAATGAAAGAATATATAATTAATATAAATTACTCGTAATATAATGACTTAATCAGAATGAGCCTTTACTCTACATTATATTCGGTATAATACCTAATGGTGTGCTTGTAAGAAGGAGACTGTATTGATCGCGGGGATATTGGGATTCCATCTTAAATAAAAAAAGGGGAAAAGTTTTATCTGTTTCTATACTGCCGATAAATACAGTTTAAAACTATATTACAAAAATATACGCTACAGACAATGATAATATTAGGGAGCAAATAAATCAGTAAACACTTACTTTTTCAGAGAGTAGAGCAGAGCCGCTGTTCAGATGCACAGAAAAACTGTCTTTAAGATTCTGTTTGTCAAACTGCTTGGCCTGTATTTAAAGAGAAAACGCCGCCCACAAGTTCTGGCCGTGTTCAGCCCTCGTCCCGCCACACGCCTTCTGTTAACACACAGAACACGCCCATACAGCCAATTATTGCGTGTATTAACTCAATCATGATAATCCGGACTAAAACCTGAAATTTTACTCAATTGAGTTTCTGAGAGGTCTAAATTTTCGCCTACTGCATAAATATGTTTATACTATGTAAAACATAGGTAATACGGAATAAGTCTTGCTATGTTAATTCCAGACCACAGACAAACACGTTTTATACACCGCAACAACTAAATATGCACCTACTGTATAAATATGACTATGTTAAACAAAACATATGTAATAAGTCTTTATACACGGTTAAATACCTCAAGCGATGAATACGGTAGTTAGGATGTGTTAACAGCTATTAACTATTGTATTACACAAATTATGTCATAATAAATATACGGTTAAATTAATAAAACAAATACACCATAAACACGGGTTATACCGTAAAACTATATTATACTGTATCAGCTGCTTTAATCCTCTGTATGTAAACACGAACTAAGTGCAATTTCTCATACAGATACTGACACGTATCCATCGGTCTATATGCCGGAAAACTGGTGTGTTCCAGAACCATGTGACAATCTGGATTCAGACATCGAGATCATAGATGTCAAGAACACTGTAATTTCACCGCTACCCGCAGCACCTAAAAGCCTGTTAAGCAGGTGTCTCAAGAAAAGAAAAGGTAACGGTTCACTTGAAATACATACGGCTCTCACTTTTGTGTAGAAAATCACTTCTGTGTTAACTAATAGTTATATTTTATTTACACCTGCGAAACTAGCTGTCAGAAAAATTCAATTTGAAAAAGAGAATATCCCCGTCTCGATGAGTTTGAACAAAGCGCGGTCCATTAAACCAGGAGCTGCGGAGGTGCAATTCCCGGTTCATACTTGTAAGTATATATCTGGTCTGCTCTATACTGGATTTATGCAAATATTGTTACAATGATTTCATGGGTAACTGGCGCCGTTAAGTTTTCAAATATTACGCAGGTTCATGGATAACTACCGCCATGCAGCTTTTCCAATTTTACGCTGGTTTTGCGGATAACAGACACTAGCATCTTTTCTTTTAGATACGCCGGATCTTCAACCACGAGATTTGCAGCGGTGTAATTACGGCTCTGCGCAGAATCAACCACAAAGAGCTCATGTGGCTGTGAGAACAGCGATTCTTTCGCCCATCTGTGATGTAGACCGCGAGGAAAGCTACGCTGCACCCAGACATTCCGGGAATCCAAGCCCCAAGATTTCACGTCAAAAATCTAAGAACGTTTCAAGAAAGCGATCTGCAGCACCGATCGCTAGTCCCTGTATAACTCAGGAGGCCAATAGCACAGTCAGCACCCCACAAGTTACTTCTGAAAACAGAGAAAATGAACAGCTCTCCGAGGGTATGTGGTCACCCACAGTTCCGTTCAATATACGGGGGCGTCAAGCTGTACAATCTGCAGATTCTGCTCTTGCAGGATCTTCTAGCGATTTTGACAATGTACTACCTCTAAAGAAACGCGTTGTGCCGCGGCGCCGCGTAAGTAAAAAACACACTGTTACTGAACATTCATCTTACACGGAGACCCCTGTGTGGCGTGATGAACACATCAAAATCTTTATTGCCTTGTCTGGTCAGTATGTCCATATCAAACTCGCACTGCTCAAACTAAAATCTTTCTGTGATACGTATGAAAGATTGATAAATGCCTGTCCGACTCCTGACATTATCGCTAAACTATGTGCTTTTAAACTAAATCATGCATGTGTACATACACCCCACCTGTGAATTTAAATAAATCTAAATCCGCATGACTAAGCCTGGATGGCTATTGGTTGAAAAATTAACTAATAATGAAATGTCGTAGATCGTTCAGACGTTTTACAGCATTTTTATCATCATCAAAGGCCGCCCCGCAATTTCAACGCGCATATACATACAGACCATTTTAGATTTGTAAGTTTGAAACAAATAATGCTGCAAAAACACAGAATAAACATAATATGCCCGTAAAATGCGTGTGATGTGTTATAAAACTCATATAAAAATGAGAATGTGTTATAAATCTCATAGAAAATGAGAATTACAGTATCAAATAATGATGCAAAACACAAAATATACATAATATACTCTATTTTGTAAGGAGTGTAATGATGTATGTTCATTGTACATGTGATGATTTTTACTTTTTTTATATTCATATACCTGTCATGTATAAAACAACCGCTTTATACCTGTCAAAAACACTTGATATACATAATATTCCCGTACAGTGAGCCTACTGTGCTATATCTGTGTCATCAAAATTTCAAGCTTAACCCGATGTTCTGGGATTTTTGTGTCATCGAACTTTCTTTTGATGCTGCGGTGGGTGTGGGCAGCTAGTCTGTTTAGTTGAGCTAGCATAACCACATGCTGAGCATGGATAATGTGTTCATATAATGACCCTGGTGCTCTAAAGTGTAAAAATGAAAATCCTAGGATATAAAATAAACACAACAAACTCGTAGCACTTGCAAATAAGAGTAAAACATTATATTCAATAATATTCATATTTTTATATAGAAAAGGTGAGAATCACAACTGAAGAAGATGCCGATAATACATTTTTTATTTTGTAAGAAGTGTAATGGTGTATGTTAATTGTACATGTGATGATTTTTACTTTTTATATTCATATACCTGTCATGTATAAAACAACCGCTTTATACCTGTCAAAAACACTTGATATACATAATATTCCCGCACAGTGAGCCTGCTGTGTTATATCTGTGTCATCAAAATTTCAAGAAGCCAATAATACATGAACAAAAGTAACACCGGGAAAATAAAATACTGTAACAATTATCGCTGAACTATATGCTGTATATTATCTATTTTGTAAGAAGTGTAATGATGTATGTTAATTGTACTTGTGATGATTTTTACTTTTTATATCCATATATTCTGTAAGAATTTTTATATTATTGAAATGTCTTTGTCAAAATTTTCAAGTTTAATCCGTTGTTCGGGCAGAAATTATCATTTTAGTGAAAAATTAACTAATAATTATACATAATATGTCCAGAATATACTGAATAAATGCTGTACTTGCCTTGTATTGTATATCTACCCCTGAAACTCTGACATGGTAAATGACTTGTAGAGCCACAGCTGTACTTGTCTGAAAGTGTCACACTGATAGCTAGCAGTATTGCTCTGATTACAGAGTGCACTCTCAGCACAATTACATATAGAAGCTCTATTCACTACAGCAAGAGGTGTAATGTTGTATGTTCATTGTACTTTTATTGCACTATTTATATTGAAAAGGTAAGAAAGTAAAGCATTATATTCAATAATATTCATATTTTTAAAGGAAAACCGCCCGTGGGTGAGGATTATTGCACTATTTATATAGAAAAGGTAAGAAAGTGAAGCATTAGGCTGGGGTCACACTTGGCGTAAGACAATAAGCCACGTATTATACGTCCGTACTACGGCCGTAATACGGAGAAATGTTCCCAAAATATTGATCCGTAGTCAGGGTCTGTCAGCGTATTTTGCGCATGGCATCCTCCGTATGTAATCCGTATGGCATCCGTACTGCGAGATTTTCGCGCAGGCTTGCAAAACCGACATCTAATGGATTTATGTGCTCAAATGTTCATTAAAACATATATACAGTATATATATATATATATATATATATATATATATATATATATATATGTCATTGAGACACATATATATACAGTGGGGCAAAAAAGTATTTAGTCATTCAGCAATAGTGCAAGTTCCACCACTTAAAAAGATGAGAGGCGTCTGTAATTTACATCATAGGTAGACCTCAACTATGGGAGACAAACTGAGAAAAAAAAATCCAGAAAATCACATTGTCTGTTTTTTTATCATTTTATTTGCATATTATGGTGGAAAATAAGTATTTGGTCAGAAACAAAATTTCATCTCAATACTTTGTAATATATCCTTTGTTGGCAATGACAGAGGTCAAACGTTTTCTGTAAGTCTTCACAAGGTTGCCACACACTGTTGTTGGTATGTTGGCCCATTCCTCCATGCAGATCTCCTCTAGAGCAGTGATGTTTTTGGCTTTTCACTTGGCAACACGGACTTTCAACTCCCTCCAAAGGTTTTCTATAGGGTTGAGATCTAGAGACTGGCTAGGCCACTCCAGGACATTGAAATGCTTCTTACGAAGCCACTCCTTCGTTGCCCTGGCGGTGTGCTTTGGATCATTGTCATGTTGAAAGACCCAGCCACATTTCATCTTCAATGCCCTTGCTGATGGAAGGAGGTTTGCACTCAAAATATCACGATACATGGCCCCATTCATTCTTTCATGTACCCGGATCAGTCGTCCTGGCCCCTTTGCAGAGAAACAGCCCCAAAGCATGATGTTTCCACCACCATTCTTTACAGTAGGTATGGTGTTTGATGGATGCAACTTAGTATTCTTTTTCCTCCAAACACGACAAGTTGTGTTTCTACCAAACAGTTCCAGTTTGGTTTCATCAGACCATAGGACATTCTCCCAAAACTCCTCTGGATCATCCAAATGCTCTCTAGCAAACTTCAGATGGGCCCGGACATGTACTGGCTTAAGCAGTGGGACACGTCTGGCACTGCAGGATCTGAGTCCATGGTGGCGTAGTGTGTTACTTATGGTAGGCCTTGTTACATTGGTCCCAGCTCTCTGCAGTTCATTCACTAGGTCCCCCCGCGTGGTTCTGGGATTTTTGCTCACCGTTCTTGTGATCATTCTGACCCCACGGGGTGGGATTTTGTGTGGAGCCCCAGATCGAGGGAGATTATCAGTGGTCTTGAATGTCTTCCATTTTCTAATTATTGCTCCCACTGTTGATTTCTTCACTCCAAGCTGGTTGGCTATTGCAGATTCAGTCTTTCCAGCCTGGTGCAGGGCTACAATTTTGTTTCTGGTGTCCTTTGACAGCTCTTTGGTCTTCACCATAGTGGAGTTTGGAGTCAGACTGTTTGAGGGTGTGCACAGGTGTCTTTTTATACTGATAACAAGTTTAAACAGGTGCCATTACTACAGGTAATGAGTGGAGGAAAGAGGAGACTATTAAAGAAGAAGTTACAGGTCTGTGAGAGCCAGAAATCTTGATTGTTTGTTTCTGACCAAATACTTATTTTCCACCATAATATGCAAATAAAATGATTAAAAAAAACAGACAATGTGATTTTCTGGATTTTTTTTTCTCAGTTTGTCTCCCATAGTTGAGGTCTACCTATGATGTAAATTACAGACGCCTCTCATCTTTTTAAGTGGTGGAACTTGCACTATTGCTGAATGACTAAATACTTTTTTGCCCCACTGTATATTCTGTATTTAGATTTCATTCAGCGCGATATCTGTGAAAAGTCGGTAATTCAATTGCCGGCTTTTCATTTCTCCTGCACAAACCCGACAGGATATGAGACATGGTTTACATATAGTAAACCATCTCATATCCCCATTTTTTTTGCATATTCCACACTACTGTTAGTAGTGTGTATGTGCAAAATTTCAGCGCTGTAGCTGCTAAAATAAAGGGTTAAATGGCGGAAAAAATTGGCGTGGGCTCCCGCGCAATTTTCTCCGCCAGAATGGTAAAGCCAGGGACTGAGGGCAGATATTAATAGCCAGGAGAGGGTCCATGGTTATTGGCCCCCCCGTGGCTAAAAACATCTGCCCCCAGCCACCCCAGAAAAGGCACATCTGGAAGATGCGCCTATTCTGGCACTTGGCCACTCTCTTCCCACTCCCTGTAGCGGTGGGATATGGGGTAATGAAGGGTTAATGCCACCTTGATATTGTAAGGTGACATTAAGCCAGATTAATATTGGAGAGGCGTCAATTATGACACCTATCCATTATTAATCCAATTGTTTGAAAGGGTTAAAAAAAACACACACATGATTTAAAAGTATTTTAATGAAATAAACACAGCGGTTGCTTTAATAATTTATTGCTCTCTCAATCCATTTGCAGGCCCTCGCTTGGCAAAATAATAAACGCACAAGATACATACCCTCAGCTGAACTGTCATGTCCCACGAAGTAATCCATCTGAAGGGGTTAAAATATTTTACAGGCAGGAGCCCTGCAAATGCAGCTGTGCTCCGTGCCTGTAATCCCCGGCGAATGAATGAAATGTAGGTCATTGACCTACATTTCCTTCAGTCGCGGTGATGCGCCCCCTGGTGGATGTCCTCATATGACCTGGAGCGTGGGAAAAAGTTCCCAGGCTGCAGTTCATGAGAACATCCAGCAGGGGCGCATCACCGCGACTGAATGTAAGTATAGATCACTCTGCTTTCCTTTCAGCACCCGGGGATTACAGGCACGAGCGAGTGGTTTATCGCAGCTCGTGCCTGTAATATTAGTTAACCCCTTCAGATGGATTACCTCGTTGGACGTGATAGGACATCAGAACGTATGTATCTTGTGCGTTTATTATTTTGCCAAGCGAGGGTGTTGCTGATGGATTGAGAGAGCAATAAATTATTAAAACAACCGCTGTGTTTATTTCATTAAAATACTTTTAAATCATGTGTGTGTGTGTGTGTTTTTTAACCCTTTCAAACAATTGGATTAATAATGGATAGGTGTCATAATTGACGCCTCTCCAATATTAATCTGGCTTAATGTCACCTTACAATAGCAAGGTGGCATTAACCCTTCATTACCCCATATCCCACCGCTACAGGGAGTGGGAAGAGAGTGGCCAAGTGCCAGAGTAGGCGCATCTTCCAGATGTGCCTTTTCTGGGGTGGCTGGGGGCAGATGTTTTTAGCCACGGGGGGGCCAATAACCATGGACCCTCTCCTGGCTATTAATATCTGCCCTCAATCACTGGCTTTACCATTCTGGCGGAGAAAATTGCGCGGGAGCCCACGCCAATTTTTTCCGCCATTTAACCCTTTATTTTAGCAGCTACAGCGCTGAAATTTTGCACATACACACTACTAACATTAGTAGTGTGGAATATGCCAAAAAAATGGGGATATGAGATGGTTTACTATATGTAAACCATGTCTCATATCCTGTCGGGTTTGTGCAGGAGAAATGAAAAGCCGGCAATTGAATTACCGACTTTTCACTAACACCGCTGCGTATTTCTCGCAAGTCACACTGCTGGTCCGTGTGTAATCCGTATTTTTCTCGCCCCCATAGACTTTCATTGGCGTATTATTTGCGCAATACGCTGACAAACGCAGCATGCTGCGATTTTGTACGGCTGTAGAAAGCCGTATATTACGGATCCGTAATATACGGCTGATAGGAGCAGCCCCATTGAGAATAATTCTGCCGTATGTAATGCGAGTTTTACGGACGTAGTTTCTGCGCTCTTACGTCCGTAAAACACGCATGTGTGACCCCGGCCTTATATTCAATAATATTCATATTTTTAAAGGAAAACATTATCTGTACAGGGTGGGGCGTTATCACACCTAACACGACCCCCCTTAAAACTCCTGAAAATGAGAAACTGCGTTATAAGCTGTAAATTATGCTGCTTCATTCTAAATGTGCAGTGGTCAGCTGTTTCTAAAATACATATTACAGAGGCCACAAACAACTGTTTTGTGTTAATCTCGTAGCACTTGAAAAGCTGACACGGCGTCAGAATATACATAATATACTCTATTTTGTAAGAAGTGTAATGATGTATGTTAATTGTACATGTGATGATTTTTACTTTTTTATATTCATATACCTGTCATGTATAAAGTTATAGCATTAGTGTAAGATAAGTAAAACATTATATTCAATAATATTCATATTTTTAAACAGCATCTAGTTAATGGTCACTAGTTTCTGTTACAGAAACTGAGGTGGCCGGTTATACCTTTAGACTCTATTGCTGTGGTTGAGATCTGAGACAGCAAGCAGAGGTGGGGTGTTATAGCATTAGAGTCTATTACGGCAGACGAGATATGAGACTATTCAGTAATATTCATATTTTTAAAGGAAAACCGTCCGTGGGTGAGGATTATTGCACTATTTATATAGAAAAGGTAAGAAAGTAAAGCATTATATTCAATAATATTCATATTTTTAAAGGAAAACATTATCTGTACAGGGTGTGGTGTTATCACACCTAACACGACCCCCCTTAAAACTCCTGAAAATGAGAAACTGCGTTATAAGCTGTAAATTATGGTGCTTCATTCCATATAATGAATAAACAGCATGGTGTATTATAAAACACAATTTTGACACAATACAGTGGCTACATGCCCTGATTACAGAATGCAATCGCTGTATCCAATTAACAATATGAAAAATCTAATTAAAAAACAAAATACTGGAATAATAATTGCTCTATCAAACAATATCATACTGTATCAAAAGCTGACAGCCAGACAAGGAGGGTCAGCTGCTGACAGGGCGGGGAGGAGGGGTTACACCCTTTTTGATACATCTTGATAGGGGCGGGGCACCTGTCAGATTTGAGTTTGACGAATGGTGGTTATTATCCTAGTATTTGTTGTAATTAGATTTTGATATTATTAGTTTGATACAGCGATTGCATTCTGTAATCAGGTCACTGTGTTTTATTACCCCCATGGTGTGTCGTGTTTCTTTTATAACAACAGCATCATTATATGGAGCTGCGAGATTAACACAAAACAGTTGTTTGTGGCAATTTCGGAAAATCACAGCAAATCAATCACACTATGTGAACATACCCTTAGCCATCTTAAGCATCCAAAACTTTTTGTACCCCTTGAAGAAGCACAATCTGACAATGCAGCCAATACACAAGATTGTGCCCCTCTAACATAAATGATCAACTACTGTTATCAAGAAAAAAATATTACATGTGTCTGTCTATCACTGTCTTTATCTATCTATTGTGACAGTGTCACTGGTAATGTAATAGAGGGGAGATATGTTTCACTACGCCTAATGGCATCAGTGTTATAAAATCCAGAGTTGTATTTCCTCCAGCACAGTAAGTGCTGCGAGGGTTAAGTTATGTTACCGTCTGATTTTAACCCCTTCACCCCCAAGGGTGGTTTGCACGTTAATGACCGGGCCAGTTTTTACAATTCTGACCACTGTCCCTTTATGAGGTTATAACTCTGGAACGCTTCAACGGATCTTGGCGATTCTGACATTGTTTTCTCGTGACATATTGTACTTCATGTTAGTGGTAAAATTTATTCGATATAACTTGCGTTTATTTGTGAAAAAAACGAATATTTGGCGAAAATTTTGAAAATTTCGCAATTTTCCAACTTTGAATTTGTATGCCCTTAAATCACAGACATATGTCACGCAAAATACTTAATAAGTAACATTTCCCACATGTGTACTTTACATCAGCACAATTTTGGAACCAACCTGAGTACGCTGATACCCCATATGTGGGTGTAAACCATTGTTTGGGCGCAGGGCAGAGCTCGGAAGGGAAGGAGCACCATTTGACTTTTCAATGCAAAATTGACTGAAATTGAGATGGGACGCCATGTTGTGTTTGGAGAGCCCCTGATGTGCCTAAACATTTAAACCCCCCACAAGTGACACCATTTTGGAAAGTAGACCCCTTAAGGAACTTATCTAGATGTGTGTTGAGCACTTTGACCCAACAAGTGCTTCACAGAAGTTTATAATGCAGAGCCGTAAAAATAAAAAATCATATTTTTTCACAAAAATGATCTTTTCGCCCCCAATTTTTTATTTTCCCAAGGGTAGGAGAAGAAATTGGACCCCAAAAATTGTTGTGCAATTTGTCCTGAGTACGCTGATACCCCATATGTGGGTGTAAACCATTGTTTGGGCGCAGGGCAGAGCTCGGAAGGGAAGGAGCGCCATTTGACTTTTCAATGCAAAATTGACTGGAATTGAGATGGGATGCCATGTTGCGTTTGGAGAGCCCCTGATGTGCCTAAACATTTAAACCCCCCACAAGTGACACCATTTTGGAAAGTAGACCCCTTGATGAACTTATCTAGATGTGTGTTGAGCACTTTGACCCAACAAGTGCTTCACAGAAGTTTATAATGCAGAGCCGTAAAAATAAAAAATCATATTTTTTCACAAAAATGATCTTTTCGCCCCCAATTTTTTATTTTCCCAAGGGTAGGAGAAGAAATTGGACCCCAAAAATTGTTGTGCAATTTGTCCTGAGTACGCTGATACCCCATATGTGGGTGTAAACCATTGTTTGGGCGCAGGGCAGAGCTCGGAAGGGAAGGAGCGCCATTTGACTTTTCAATGCAAAATTGACTGGAATTGAGATGGGACGCCATGTTGCGTTTGGAGAGCCCCTGATGTGCCTAAACATTTAAACCCCCCACAAGTGACACCATTTTGGAAAGTAGACCCCTTGAGGAACTTATCTAGATGTGTGTTGAGCACTTTGACCCAACAAGTGCTTCACAGAAGTTTATAATGCAGAGCCGTAAAAATAAAAAATCATATTTTTTCACAAAAATGATCTTTTCGCCCCCATTTTTTTATTTCCCTAAGGATAAGAGAAGAAATTAGACCACAAAAGTTGTTGTGCAATTTGTCCTGAGTACGGCGATACCCCATATGTGGGGGTAAACTGTTGTGGATTCTGTTTGTGGGCTCCCTCTGGTGGTTACTGCTGGTACTGGGTGACTTTGGTGGGTTGCGGCCTTTGGTTTCCACCTGTCCATCAGAGGCTGGGTGTTTCCTATTTTACCTGGCCTTTCTGTCATTCCCTTGCCGGCTATCAATGTATTCAGATGTGCTCTGTTTGGTTCCTGCCTACCTGCTCCCAGATCTTTCAGGATAAGCTAAGTGCTGATTTTCAGTTGTTTGGGTTTTTTGTCCAGCTTGCTTATTATGTCTCTATGCTAGCTGGTAGCTCTAGTGGACTGAGGTTCTCCCCATGTGCCATGAGTTGGCACATGGGTTCTTGTAATCTCAGGATGGTTTTTTTGATTAGGGTTTACCGTCAATACATGTGAGGGGGCAACTATATCTTTTGGGGTTCATTCCTCTGGAGGCAAGTGAGGTCTTTATTTTCTCTGCAGTACTAGTTAGCTCTTAGGCTGGTGCGTGGCGTCTAGAACCAACGTAGGCACGCTCCCTGGCTATCTCTAGTTGCGTTTGTCAGGCGTAGGGCAGCGGTCAGCCCAGGTTCCATCACCCTAGAGCTCGTCCGTTATCTATTTGTACTTTGCTTGTCCTGTGCTATCCCTAGCCATTGGGGATTCATGACAGTATAGCCGGCCCACAAAGTGTTAATTGTTTGGGCTGAAGCAGGAGAAAAAGAAGTGTTTAAGGGAAATTTTTTTTTTTTTTTTTTTTCCCTTCAGAGTTTTGCTGCCTAGCCCTTAATTGCTGTCTAGCTGCTTCTTACCTCCTCTTAACCCTTGAATGGCTCTGATCTTAGCTGTTTAACATGGATGTCCAGAGATTGGCTTCCAGCCTGAGTAATCTCGCGGCAAAAGTTCAAAACATACAGGATTTTGTTGTTCACACTCCCATGTCTGAACCTAGAATTCCTATTCCAGAGTTCTTTTCTGGAGATAGATCTACCTTCCTGAATTTCAGGAACAATTGTAAATTGTTTCTTTCTTTAAAATCTCGCTCCTCTGGAGACCCTGCTCAACAGGTCAAGATTGTAATATCTTTCCTGCGGGGCGACCCTCAGAATTGGGCATTTGCATTGGCACCAGGGGATCCTGCATTGCTCAGTGTGGATGCGTTTTTTCTGGCATTGGGATTGCTCTATGAGGAACCTAACCTAGAGATTCAGGCTGAAAAGGCTTTATTAGCCCTCTCTCAGGGGCATGATGAAGCGGAAATATATTGTCAAAAATTTCGGAAATGGTCGGTGCTTACTCAGTGGAATGAGTGCGCCCTGGCTGCAAACTTCAGAAATGGTCTTTCTGAGGCCATTAAGGATATTATGGTGGGGTTCCCTACGCCTACAGGTCTGAATGAGTCTATGGCTATGGCCATTCAGATTGATCGGCGTTTACGGGAGCGCAAACCCGTGCACCAGTTGGCTGTGTCTTCTGAACAGGCACCTGAGACTATGCAATGTGATAGAATTCAGTCCAGAAGTGAACGGCAAAATTATAGGCGGAAAAATGGATTGTGTTTTTATTGTGGTGATTCAGCTCATGTTATATCAGCATGCTCTAAACGCACAAAAAGGGTTGATAAATCTTTTGCCATTGGTACTCTGCAGCCTAAGTTCATTTTGTCTGTGACTCTGATTTTTTCACTGTCTTCCATTTCCGTCGATGCCTATGTGGATTCGGGCGCTGCCCTGAGTCTTATGGATTGGTCATTTGCTAAACGCTGCGGTTTTAGTCTGGAGCCTCTGGAAGTTCCTATTCCTCTGAAGGGAATTGACTCTACACCATTGGCTATGAATAAACCGCAGTATTGGACACAAGTGACCATGCGCATGACTCCCGTTCATCAGGAGGTGATTCGCTTCCTTGTACTGTATAATTTACATGATGTACTAGTGCTTGGTCTGCCATGGTTACAAACTCATAATCCTGTCCTGGACTGGAAAACAATGTCTGTGTTAAGCTGGGGATGTCAGGGGGTTCATGATTATGCACCTCCGATTTCAATCGCTTCATCTACTCCTTCTGAGATCCCTGCGTTTTTGTCTGACTATAGGGATGTTTTTGAGGAGCCTAAGCTCAATTCGCTCCCTCCTCATAGAGAGTGTGACTGTGCTATAGAATTGATTCCTGGCAGTAAGTTCCCTAAGGGTCGTTTATTTAATCTGTCACTGCCAGAGCATACTGCTATGCGGAATTATATTAAGGAGTCCTTGGAAAAGGGACATATTCGTCCATCTTCGTCCCCTCTGGGAGCAGGTTTCTTTTTCGTGGCTAAAAAAGATGGTTCCCTGAGGCCTTGTATAGATTATCGCCTTCTGAATAAGATTACGGTCAAATACCAGTATCCATTGCCATTATTAACTGATTTGTTTGCTCGCATTAAGGGGGCTAGGTGGTTCACTAAGATAGATCTTCGCGGTGCGTATAATCTGGTGCGGATAAAACAGGGTGATGAGTGGAAAACCGCATTTAATACGCCTGAGGGCCATTTTGAGTATTTGGTAATGCCTTTTGGACTCTCCAATGCTCCGTCAGTCTTTCAGTCCTTTATGCACAATATTTTCCGTGAATATCTGGATAAGTTTATGATTGTGTATTTGGATGATATTTTGGTGTTTTCTGATGACTGGGAGTCTCATGTTCTACAGGTCAGGAAGGTGTTTCAGGTTCTGCGGGCCAATTCTCTGTTTGTGAAGGGTTCAAAGTGTCTCTTCGGAGTCCAGAAGATTTCTTTTTTGGGGTACATTTTTTCTCCTTCTACTATTGAGATGGATCCCGTCAAGGTTCAGGCTATTTGTGACTGGACACAACCTACATCTGTTAAGAGCCTTCAGAAGTTCTTGGGGTTTGCTAATTTTTATCGTCGGTTCATTGCTAATTTTTCCAGTATTGTCAAACCATTGACTGATTTGACTAAAAAGGGTGCTGATGTTGCTGATTGGTCTCCTGCGGCCGTGGAGGCCTTTCAGGAACTTAAGCGCCGGTTTTCTTCTGCTCCTGTGTTGTGTCAACCAGATGTTTCACTTCCTTTTCAGGTTGAGGTTGATGCTTCCGAGATTGGAGCGGGGGCGGTTTTGTCACAGAGAAGTTCTAATGGCTCGGTGATGAAGCCATGTGCATTCTTCTCTAGAAAATTGTCGCCCGCCGAGCGCAATTATGATGTGGGTAATCGGGAGCTTTTGGCCATGAAGTGGGCATTTGAGGAGTGGCGTCATTGGCTTGAGGGTGCTAAACATCGTGTGGTGGTCTTGACTGATCACAAGAATCTCATTTACCTTGAGTCTGCCAGGCGTTTGAATCCTAGACAGGCTCGTTGGTCGTTGTTTTTTTCTCGTTTCAATTTCGTGGTTTCATACCTGCCAGGTTCAAAGAATGTGAAGGCAGATGCTCTTTCCAGGAGTTTTGTGCCTGACTCTCCTGGAGACTCTGGGCCTACTGGTATCCTTAGGGATGGGATAATATTGTCCGCCGTATCCCCAGACTTGCGACGTGCATTGCAGGAGTTTCAGGTGGATAAACCGGATCGTTGTCCACCAGAAAGACTGTTTGTTCCGGATGATTGGACCAGTAGAGTCATCTCCGAGGTCCATTCTTCTGTGTTGGCTGGTCATCCTGGAATATTTGGTACTAGAGACTTGGTGGCCAGGTCTTTTTGGTGGCCTTCCTTGTCTAGGGATGTGCGTACCTTTGTGCAGTCTTGTGAAGTGTGTGCTCGAGCTAAGCCTTGCTGTTCTCGGGCCAGTGGGTTGTTTGTTATGGTTCTCAATGGCAAGAGAACATAGCCCAGCAAACATACGAACTAGCTCTTGGAAGGATGGAAACTAAACTGACCATGAACTAAACCTGCCGCACAACTAACAGTAGCCGGGTAGCGTAGCCTGCGTTTTATCCCTAGACGCCCAGCGCCGGCCGGAGGACTAACTAATCCTGGCAGAGGAAAATATAGTCCTGGCTCACCTCTAGAGAAATTTCCCCGAAAGGCAGACAGAGGCCCCCACAAATATTGGCGGTGATTTTAGATGAAATGACAAACGTAGTATGAAAATAGGTTTAGCAAAATTGAGGTCCGCTTACTAGATAGCAGGAAGACAGAAAGGGCACTTTCATGGTCAGCTGAAAACCCTATCAAAATACCATCCTGAAATTACTTTAAGACTCTAGTATTAACTCATAACATCAGAGTGGCAATTTCAGATCACAAGAGCTTTCCAGACACAGAAACGAAACTACAGCTGTGAACTGGAACAAAATGCAAAAACAAACAAGGACTAAGTCCAACTTAGCTGGGAGTTGTCTAGCAGCAGGAACATGCACAGAAAGGCTTCTGATTACAATGTTGACCGGCATGGAAGTGACAGAGGAGCAAGGCTAAATAGCGACTCCCACATCCTGATGGAAACAGGTGAACAGAGAGGATGATGCACACCAGTTCAATTCCACCAGTGGCCACCGGGGGAGCCCAAAATCCAATTTCACAACAGTACCCCCCCCTCAAGGAGGGGGCACCGAACCCTCACCAGAACCACCAGGGCGATCAGGATGAGCCCTATGAAAGGCACGGACCAAATCGGAGGCATGAACATCAGAGGCAGTCACCCAAGAATTATCCTCCTGACCGTATCCCTTCCATTTGACCAGATACTGGAGTTTCCGTCTGGAAACACGGGAGTCCAAGATTTTTTCCACAACGTACTCCAACTCGCCCTCAACTAACACCGGAGCAGGAGGCTCAACGGAAGGCACAACCGGTACCTCATACCTGCGCAATAATGACCGATGAAAAACATTATGAATAGAAAAAGATGCAGGGAGGTCCAAACGGAAGGACACAGGGTTAAGAATCTCCAATATCTTGTACGGGCCGATGAACCGAGGCTTAAACTTGGGAGAAGAAACCCTCATAGGGACAAAACGAGAAGACAACCACACCAAGTCCCCAACACAAAGCCGAGGACCAACCCGACGCCGGCGGTTGGCAAAAAGCTGAGTCTTCTCCTGGGACAACTTCAAATTGTCCACTACCTGCCCCCAAATCTGATGCAACCTCTCCACCACAGCATCCACTCCAGGACAATCCGAAGATTCCACCTGACCAGAAGAAAATCGAGGATGAAACCCCGAATTACAGAAAAAGGGAGACACCAAGGTGGCAGAACTGGCCCGATTATTGAGGGCAAACTCCGCTAAAGGCAAAAAAGCAACCCAATCATCCTGATCTGCAGACACAAAACACCTCAAATATGTCTCCAAGGTCTGATTCGTCCGCTCGGTCTGGCCATTAGTCTGAGGATGGAAAGCAGACGAGAAAGACAAATCTATGCCCATCCTAGCACAGAATGCTCGCCAAAATCTAGACACGAATTGGGTACCTCTGTCAGAAACGATATTCTCCGGAATACCATGCAAACGGACCACATTTTGAAAAAACAGAGGAACCAACTCGGAAGAAGAAGGCAACTTAGGCAGGGGAACCAAATGGACCATCTTAGAGAAACGATCACACACCACCCAGATGACAGACATCTTCTGAGAAACAGGAAGATCCGAAATAAAATCCATTGAGATGTGCGTCCAGGGCCTCTTCGGGATAGGCAAGGGAAACAACAATCCACTAGCCCGAGAACAACAAGGCTTGGCCCGAGCTCAAATGTCACAAGACTGCACGAAGCCTCGCACATCTCGAGACAGGGAAGGCCACCAGAAGGACCTTGCCACCAAATCCCTGGTACCAAAGATTCCAGGATGACCTGCCAACGCAGAAGAATGAACCTCAGAAATGACTTTACTGGTCCAATCATCAGGAACAAACAGTCTACCAGGTGGGCAACGATCAGGTCTATCCGCCTGAAACTCCTGCAAGGCCCGCCGCAGGTCTGGAGAAACGGCAGACAATATCACTCCATCCTTAAGGATACCTGTAGGTTCAGAATTACCAGGGGAGTCAGGCTCAAAACTCCTAGAAAGGGCATCCGCCTTAACATTCTTAGAACCCGGCAGGTAGGACACCACAAAATTAAACCGAGAGAAAAACAACGACCAGCGCGCCTGTCTAGGATTCAGGCGTCTGGCGGACTCAAGATAAATTAGATTTTTGTGGTCAGTCAATACCACCACCTGATGTCTAGCCCCCTCAAGCCAATGACGCCACTCCTCAAAAGCCCACTTCATGGCCAAAAGCTCCCGATTCCCAACATCATAATTCCGCTCGGCGGGCGAAAATTTACGCGAGAAAAAAGCACAAGGTCTCATCACGGAGCAATCGGAACTTCTCTGCGACAAAACCGCCCCAGCTCCGATTTCAGAAGCGTCGACCTCAACCTGAAAAGGAAGAGCAACATCAGGCTGACGCAACACAGGGGCGGAAGAAAAGCGGCGCTTAAGCTCCCGAAAGGCCTCCACAGCAGCAGGGGACCAATCAGCAACATCAGCACCCTTCTTAGTCAAATCAGTCAATGGTTTAACAACATCAGAAAAACCAGCAATAAATCGACGATAAAAGTTAGCAAAGCCCAAAAATTTCTGAAGACTCTTAAGAGAAGAGGGTTGCGTCCAATCACAAATAGCCTGAACCTTGACAGGATCCATCTCGATGGAAGAGGGGGAAAAAATATATCCCAAAAAGGAAATCTTTTGAACCCCAAAAACGCACTTAGAACCCTTCACACACAAGGAATTAGACCGCAAAACCTGAAAAACCCTCCTGACCTGCTGGACATGAGAGTCCCAGTCATCCGAAAAAATCAAAATATCATCCAGATACACAATCATAAATTTATCCAAATAATCATGGAAAATGTCATGCATAAAGGACTGAAAGACTGAAGGGGCATTTGAAAGACCAAAAGGCATCACCAAATACTCAAAGTGGCCCTCGGGCGTATTAAATGCGGTTTTCCACTCATCCCCCTGCTTAATTCGCACCAAATTATACGCCCCACGAAGATCTATCTTAGAGAACCACTTGGCCCCCTTTATGCGAGCAAACAAATCAGTCAGCAGTGGCAACGGATATTGATATTTAACCGTGATTTTATTCAAAAGCCGATAATCAATGCACGGCCTCAAAGAGCCATCTTTCTTAGCCACAAAGAAAAAAACGGCTCCTAAGGGAGATGACGAAGGATGAATATGTCCCTTTTCCAAGGACTCCTTTATATATTCTCGCATAGCAGCATGTTCAGGCACAGACAGATTAAATAAACGACCCTTAGGGTATTTACTACCCGGAATCAAATCAATGGCACAATCGCACTCCCGGTGCGGAGGTAATGAACCAAGCTTAGGTTCTTCAAAAACGTCACGATATTCAGTCAAGAATTCAGGAATCTCAGAGGGAATAGATGATGAAATGGAAACCACAGGTACGTCCCCATGCGTCCCCTTACATCCCCAGCTTAACACAGACATAGCTTTCCAGTCAAGGACTGGGTTATGAGATTGCAGCCATGGCAATCCAAGCACCAACACATCATGTAGGTTATACAGCACAAGAAAGCGAATAATCTCCTGGTGATCCGAATTAATCCGCATAGTTACTTGTGTCCAGTATTGTGGTTTATTGCTAGCCAATGGGGTGGAGTCAATCCCCTTCAGGGGTATAGGAGTTTCAAGAGGCTCCAAATCATACCCACAGCGTTTGGCAAAGGACCAATCCATAAGACTCAAAGCGGCGCCAGAGTCGACATAGGCATCCGCGGTAATAGATGATAAAGAACAAATCAGGGTCACAGATAGAATAAACTTAGACTGTAAAGTGCCAATTGAAACAGACTTATCAAGCTTCTTAGTACGCTTAGAGCATGCTGATATAACATGAGTTGAATCACCGCAATAGAAGCACAACCCATTTTTTCGTCTAAAATTCTGCCGTTCACTTCTGGACAGAATTCTATCACATTGCATATTCTCTGGCGTCTTCTCAGTAGACACCGCCAAATGGTGCACAGGTTTGCGCTCCCGCAGACGCCTATCGATCTGGATAACCATTGTCATGGACTCATTCAGACCCGCAGGCACAGGGAACCCCACCATAACATCCTTAATGGCATCAGAGAGACCCTCTCTGAAATTCGCCGCCAGGGCGCACTCATTCCACTGAGTAAGCACAGCCCATTTACGGAATTTCTGGCAGTATATTTCAGCTTCGTCTTGCCCCTGAGATAGGGACATCAAGGCCTTTTCCGCCTGAAGTTCTAACTGAGGTTCCTCATAAAGCAACCCCAAGGCCAGAAAAAACGCATCCACATTGAGCAACGCAGGATCCCCTGGAGCCAATGCAAAAGCCCAATCCTGAGGGTCGCCCCGGAGCAAAGAAATCACAATCCTGACCTGCTGAGCAGGATCTCCAGCAGAGCGAGATTTCAGGGACAAAAACAACTTGCAATTATTTTTGAAATTTTGAAAGCAAGATCTATTCCCCGAGAAAAATTCAGGCAAAGGAATTCTAGGTTCAGATATAGGAACATGAACAACAAAATCTTGTAAGTTTTGAACTTTCGTGGTGAGATTATTCAAACCTGCAGCTAAACTCTGAATATCCATTTTAAACAGGTGAACACAGAGCCATTCCAGGATTAGAAGGAGAGAGAGAGAGAAAGGCTGCAATATAGGCAGACTTGCAAGAGATTCAATTACAAGCACACTCAGAACTGAGAAAAAAAAAAAAAAAAATCTTCAGCAGACTTCTCTTTTCTCTCCTTTCTGTCAATTAATTTAACCCTTTAGGGCCGGTCAAACTGTTATGGTTCTCAATGGCAAGAGAACATAGCCCAGCAAACATACGAACTAGCTCTTGGAAGGATGGAAACTAAACTGACCATGAACTAAACCTGCCGCACAACTAACAGTAGCCGGGTAGCGTAGCCTGCGTTTTATCCCTAGACGCCCAGCGCCGGCCGGAGGACTAACTAATCCTGGCAGAGGAAAATATAGTCCTGGCTCACCTCTAGAGAAATTTCCCCGAAAGGCAGACAGAGGCCCCCACAAATATTGGCGGTGATTTTAGATGAAATGACAAACGTAGTATGAAAATAGGTTTAGCAAAATTGAGGTCCGCTTACTAGATAGCAGGAAGACAGAAAGGGCACTTTCATGGTCAGCTGAAAACCCTATCAAAATACCATCCTGAAATTACTTTAAGACTCTAGTATTAACTCATAACATCAGAGTGGCAATTTCAGATCACAAGAGCTTTCCAGACACAGAAACGAAACTACAGCTGTGAACTGGAACAAAATGCAAAAACAAACAAGGACTAAGTCCAACTTAGCTGGGAGTTGTCTAGCAGCAGGAACATGCACAGAAAGGCTTCTGATTACAATGTTGACCGGCATGGAAGTGACAGAGGAGCAAGGCTAAATAGCGACTCCCACATCCTGATGGAAACAGGTGAACAGAGAGGATGATGCACACCAGTTCAATTCCACCAGTGGCCACCGGGGGAGCCCAAAATCCAATTTCACAACAGTTGTTGTTGTCCTTGCCCATCCCGAAGAGGCCTTGGACGCACATTTCCATGGATTTTATTTCTGATCTTCCGGTTTCACAGAAAATGTCCATTATCTGGGTTGTGTGTGACCGCTTTTCTAAGATGGTTCATTTGGTGCCCTTGCCTAAGTTGCCCTCCTCCTCTGAGTTGGTCCCTTTATTTTTTCAGAACGTGGTCCGTTTGCATGGGATTCCGGAGAATATCGTTTCTGACAGGGGATCCCAGTTTGTGTCTAGATTTTGGCGGACGTTTTGTGCCAAGATGGGCATTGATTTGTCTTTCTTGTCTGCATTCCATCCTCAGACGAATGGCCAGACGGAGCGAACTAATCAGACCTTGGAAACTTATTTGAGGTGTTTTGTTTCTGCTGATCAAGATGACTGGGTTGCTTTTTTGCCACTGGCCGAATTTGCTCTTAATAATCGGGCTAGTTCTGCCACGTTGGTCTCTCCTTTTTTTTGTAATTCGGGGTTTCATCCTCGTTTTTCCTCTGGTCAGGTGGAGTCTTCGGATTGTCCTGGAGTGGACGTGGTGGTGGACAGGCTACATCAGATTTGGAATCAGGTGGTGGACAATTTGAAGTTATCTCAGGAGAAGACTCAGCAGTTTGCTAATCGCCGTCGCCGCGTGGGTCCCCGACTTCTTGTTGGGGATTTGGTGTGGTTGTCTTCTCGTTTTGTCCCTATGAAGGTCTCTTCTCCTAAGTTCAAGCCTCGGTTCATCGGTCCTTATAGGATCTCGGAGATTCTTAACCCTGTATCTTTTCGTTTGGATCTCCCAGCATCGTTTGCTATTCATAATGTGTTCCATCGGTCATTGTTGCGGAGGTATGAGGTGCCCGTTGTTCCTTCGGTTGAGCCTCCTGCTCCGGTGCTGGTGGAGGGAGAATTGGAGTATGTTGTTGAGAAGATCTTGGATTCTCGTGTTTCCAGACGCAAACTCCAGTATTTGGTTAAGTGGAAGGGTTATGGTCAGGAGGATAATTCCTGGGTGGTCGCCTCCGATGTTCATGCGACTGATTTGGTCCGCGCCTTCCATAGAGCTCACCCTGATCGCCCTGGGGGTTCTCGTGAGGGTTCGGTGACCCCTCCTCAAGGGGGGGTACTGTTGTGGATTCTGTTTGTGGGCTCCCTCTGGTGGTTACTGCTGGTACTGGGTGACTTTGGTGGGTTGCGGCCTTTGGTTTCCACCTGTCCATCAGAGGCTGGGTGTTTCCTATTTTACCTGGCCTTTCTGTCATTCCCTTGCCGGCTATCAATGTATTCAGATGTGCTCTGTTTGGTTCCTGCCTACCTGCTCCCAGATCTTTCAGGATAAGCTAAGTGCTGATTTTAAGTTGTTTGGGTTTTTTGTCCAGCTTGCTTATTATGTCTCTATGCTAGCTGGTAGCTCTAGTGGACTGAGGTTCTCCCCATGTGCCATGAGTTGGCACATGGGTTCTTGTAATCTCAGGATGGTTTTTTTGATTAGGGTTTTTTGCTGACCGCTCAGTCCCCTTTTGTATCGTTCTGCTTTCTAGTTTACAGCGGGCCTCAATTTGCTAAAACTATATATATCATCTCTATGTGTGTGCCTTCCTCTCATTTCACCGTCAATACATGTGAGGGGGCAACTATATCTTTTGGGGTTCATTCCTCTGGAGGCAAGTGAGGTCTTTATTTTCTCTGCAGTACTGGTTAGCTCTTAGGCTGGTGCGTGGCGTCTAGAACCAACGTAGGCACGCTCCCTGGCTATCTCTAGTTGCGTTTGTCAGGCATAGGGCAGCGGTCAGCCCAGGTTCCATCACCCTAGAGCTCGTCCGTTATCTATTTGTACTTTGCTTGTCCTGTGCTATCCCTAGCCATTGGGGATTCATGACAGTAAACCACTGTTTGGGCGCATAGCAGAGCTCGGAAGGGAAGGAGCGCTATTTTACTTTTCAATGCAAAATTGATTGGAATTAAGATGGGATGCCATGCTGCGTTTAAAGAGCCCCTGATGTGCCTAAACATTAAAAACCCCCACAAGTGACACCATTTTGGAAAGTAGACCCCCTAAGGAACTTATCTAGATGTGTTTTGAGAGCTTTGAACCCCCAAGTGTTTCACTACAGTTTATAACGCAGAGCCGTGAAAATAAAAATTCTTTTTTTTTTCACAAAAATGATTTTTTAGCCCCCAGTTTTGTATTTTCACAAGGGTATCAGGATAAATTGGACCCCAAAAGTTGTTGTCCAATTTGTCCTGAGTACGCTGATACCCCATATGTGGGGGGAACCACTGTTTGGGCGCATGAAAGAGCTCGGAAGGGAAGGAGCGCCATTTGGAATGCAGACTTAAATGGATTGGTCTGCAGGCGTCACGTTGCATTTGCAGAGCCCCTGATGTACCCAAACAGTACAAACCCCCCACAAGTGACACCATATTGGAAACTAGACCCCCAAGGAACTTATCTAGATGTGTTGTGAGAACATTGAACCCCCAAGTGTTTCACTACAGTTTATAACGCAGAGCCGTGAAAATAAAAATTCTTTTTTTTTTCACAAAAATGATATTTTGCCCCCAGTTTTGTATTTTCACAAGGGTATCAGGATAAATTGGACCCCAAAAGTTGTTATCCAATTTGTCCTGAGTACGCTGATACCCTATATGTGGGGGGGAACCAGTGTTTGGGCGCAGGACAGAGCTCGGAAGGGAAGGAGCGCCATTTGGAATGCAGACTTAAATGGATTGGTCTGCAGGCGTCACTGTCATGATCTCAATGGCAAGAGAACATAGCATAAGCATATATAGGAACTAGCTCTTGGAAGATGGGAACTGAGCTGACCATGAACTAAACCTAACGCACAACTAGCAGTGGCCGGGTAGCATGCCTACGTTGATTCTAGATGCCCAGCACCAGCCGGAGGACTAAATAAAACTAGCAGAGGAAAATATTAGTCCTAGCTCACCTCTAGAGAAATACCCCGAAAGGAGACAGAGGCCCCCCACATGTATTGGCGGTGAGTTGAGATGAAATAACAAACGTAGTATGAAAATAGGTTTAGCAAATTTGAGGTCCACTTACTACATAGCAGAAGACAGAAAGGACACTTTCATGGTCAGCTGAAAACCCTATCAAAAACACCATCCAGAAATTACTTTAAAACTCTGGCATTAACTCATAACACCAGAGTGGCAATTCCTGTTCACAAGAGCTTTCCAGACACAGTAACGAAACTACAGCTGTGAACTGGAACAAAAATGCAAAAACAAACATGGACAAGAGTCCAACTTATCTAGTAGTTGTCTAGGAGCAGGAACAAGCACAGAGAGGCTTCTGATAACATTGTTGACCGGCAAGCAACTAACAGAGCAGCAAGGTTATATAGCGACTCCCACATCTTGATGGGAACAGGTGAACAGAGAAGATGAAGACACCAGTTCAATTCCACCAGTAGCCACCGGGGGAGCCCAGAATCCAAATTCACAACAGTACCCCCCCCTCAAGGAGGGGGCACCGAACCCTCACCAGAACCAGCAGGGCGATCAGGATGGGCCCTATGAAAGGCACGAACCAGATCGGAGGCATGAACATCAGATGCATTCACCCAAGAATTATCCTCCTGGCCGTATCCCTTCCACTTGACCAGATACTGGAGTCTCCGTCTGGAAACACGAGAGTCTAAGATTTTCTCCACAACGTACTCCAACTCACCCTCAACCAACACCGGAGCAGGAGGCTCAACGGAAGGCACAACCGGTACCTCATACCTGCGCAATAATGACCGATGAAAAACGTTATGAATAGAAAAGGATGCAGGGAGGTCCAAACGGAAGGAAACAGGGTTAAGAATCTCCAATATCTTATACGGGCCGATAAACCGAGGCTTAAACTTAGGAGAAGAGACCCTCATAGGGACAAAACGAGAAGACAACCACACCAAATCCCCAACAGAAAGCCGAGGACCAACACGACGGTGGCGGTTGGCAAAAAGCTGAGTCTTCTCCTGGGACAACCTCAAATTGTCCACCACCTGCCCCCAGATCTGATGCAATCTCTCCACCACAGCATCCACTCCAGGACAATCCGAAGATTCCACCTGACCAGAGGAAAATCGAGGATGAAACCCCGAATTACAGAAAAACGGGGACACCAAAGTGGCAGAGCTGGCCCGATTATTGAGAGCGAACTCCGCCAATGGCAAAAAAGCAACCCAATCATCCTGGTCAGCAGACACAAAACACCTCAGATATGTCTCCAGGGTCTGATTAATCCGCTCGGTCTGGCCATTCGTCTGAGGATGGAAAGCGGACGAAAAAGATAAATCTATGCCCATCCTAGCACAGAATGCCCGCCAAAATCTAGACACGAATTGGGTCCCTCTGTCAGAAACGATATTCTCAGGAATACCATGCAAACGAACAACATTTTGAAAAAACAGAGGAACCAACTCGGAAGAAGAAGGTAACTTGGGCAGAGGAACCAAATGGACCATCTTAGAAAAACGGTCACACACCACCCAGATGACAGACATCTTCTGAGAAACAGGCAGATCTGAAATAAAATCCATCGAGATGTGCGTCCAAGGCCTCTTAGGAATAGGCAAGGGCAACAATAATCCACTAGCCCGAGAACAACAAGGCTTGGCCCGAGCACAAACGTCACAAGACTGCACAAAGCCTCGCACATCTCGTGACAGAGAAGGCCACCAGAAGGACCTTGCCACCAAATCCCTGGTACCAAAAATGCCAGGATGACCTGCCAACGCAGAAGAATGAACCTCAGAGATGACTCTACTGGTCCAATCATCAGGAACAAACAGTTTATCAGGTGGGCAACGATCAGGTCTATCCGCCTGAAACTCCTGCAAGGCCCGCCGCAGGTCTGGAGAAACGGCTGACAATACCACTCCATCCTTAAGGATACCTGTGGGCTCAGAGTTACCAGGCGAGTCAGGCTCAAAACTCCTAGAAAGGGCATCCGCCTTAACATTCTTAGAACCCGGTAGGTATGACACCACAAAATTAAACCGAGAGAAAAATAATGACCAGCGCGCCTGTCTAGGATTCAGGCGCCTGGCGGTCTCAAGATAAATCAAATTTTTGTGGTCAGTCAATACCACCACCTGATGTCTGGCCCCCTCAAGCCAATGGCGCCACTCCTCAAAAGCCCACTTCATGGCCAAAAGCTCCCGATTCCCAACATCATAATTCCGCTCAGCGGGCGAAAATTTACGGGAAAAGAAGGCACAAGGCCTCATCACGGAGCAATCAGAACTTTTCTGCGACAACACTGCCCCAGCTCCGATCTCAGAAGCGTCGACCTCAACCTGAAAAGGTAGAGCAACATCAGGCTGACGCAACACAGGGGCAGAGGAAAAACGGCGCTTAAGCTCCCGAAAGGCCTCCACAGCATCAGGGGACCAATCAGCAACATCAGCACCCTTCTTAGTCAAATCGGTCAATGGTTTAGCAATATCCGAAAAACCAGCAATAAATCGACGATAAAAGTTAGCAAAGCCCAAAAATTTCTGAAGACTCTTAAGAGAAGAGGGCTGCGTCCAATCACAAATAGCTTGAACCTTGACAGGATCCATTTCAATGGAAGAGGGGGAAAAAATATATCCCAAAAAGGAAATCCTCTGTACCCCAAAAACACACTTAGAACCCTTCACACACAAAGAATTAGACCGCAAAACCTGAAAAACCCTCCTGACTTGCTGGACATGAGAGTCCCAGTCATCCGAAAAAATCAGAATATCATCCAGATACACAATCATAAATTTATCCAAATAATCGCGAAAAATATCATGCATAAAGGACTGGAAAACTGACGGAGCATTAGAAAGACCAAAAGGCATCACTAAATACTCAAAGTGGCCCTCGGGCGTATTAAATGCGGTTTTCCACTCATCCCCCTGCCTGATTCGCACCAAATTATACGCCCCACGAAGGTCAATCTTAGAGAACCACTTGGCCCCCTTTATGCGAGCAAACAAATCAGTCAGCAACGGCAATGGGTATTGATATTTAACAGTGATTTTATTCAAAAGCCGATAATCAATACATGGTCTCAAAGAGCCGTCTTTTTTTGACACAAAGAAAAAACCGGCTCCTAAGGGAGATGACGATGGACGAATATGTCCCTTTTCCAAGGACTCCTTTATATATTCTCGCATAGCAGCATGTTCAGGCACAGACAGATTAAATAAACGACCCTTTGGGTATTTACTACCCGGGATTAAATCTATGGCACAATCGCACTCTCGGTGCGGAGGTAACGAACCAAGCTTGGATTCTTCAAAGACGTCACGATAGTCAGACAGGAACTCAGGAATTTCAGAGGGAATGGATGATGAAATGGAAACCACAGGTACATCCCCATGAGCCCCCTTACATCCCCAGCTCAACACAGACATAGCTCTCCAGTCGAGGACTGGGTTGTGAGATTGCAGCCAAGGCAATCCTAGCACCAAATCATCATGTAGATTATACAGCACCAGAAAGCGAATAATCTCCTGGTGATCCGGATTAATACGCATAGTTACTTGTGTCCAGTATTGTGGTTTATTATTAGCCAATGGGGTGGAGTCAATCCCCTTCAGAGGAATAGAAGTCTCCAAAGGCTCTAAATCATACCCACAGCGTTTGGCAAAGGACCAATCCATAAGACTCAAAGCGGCGCCAGAGTCGACATAGGCGTCCGTGGTAATAGATGACAAAGAGCAAATCAGGGTCACAGATAGAATAAATTTAGACGGTAAGGTGCAAATGGAAACAGATTTACCAAGCTTTTTAGTGCGCTTAGAGCATGCTGATATAACATGAGTAGAATCACCACAATAGAAACACAACCCATTTTTCCGTCTAAAATTCTGCCGCTCGCTTCGGGACAGAATTCTATCACACTGCATACTCTCTGGCGACTTCTCAGTGGACACCGCCAGATGGTGCACTGGTTTGCGCTCCCGCAAACGCCTATCGATCTGAATAGCCATTGTCATGGACTCATTCAGACCCGCAGGCACAGGGAACCCCACCATAACATCCTTAATGGCATCAGAGAGACCCTCTCTGAAAGTCGCCGCCAGGGCGCACTCATTCCACTGAGTAAGCACAGACCATTTACGGAATCTTTGGCAGTAAATTTCCGCTTCATCTTGCCCCTGAGATAGGGACATCAAAGTTTTTTCTGCCTGAAGCTCCAAATGAGGTTCGTCATAAAGCAACCCCAAGGCCAGAAAAAACGCATCCACATTGAGCAACGCAGGATCCCCTGGTGTCAATGAAAAAGCCCAGTCTTGAGGGTCGCCCCGGAGCAAGGAAATCACAATCCTGACCTGCTGTGCAGGGTCTCCGGCAGAGCGAGATTTCAGGGACAAAAATAATTTGCAATTATTTCGAAAATTCTGAAACCCGGATCTATTCCCCGAGAAAAATTCCGTCAAAGGAATTCTCGGCTCAGATACAGGTGCATGACAAACAAAATCTTGCAAATTTTGTACCTTCGTGGCGAGATTATGCAAACCTGCAGTTACACTCTGAAGATCCATTACAAACAGGTGGACACAGAGCCATTCAAGGGTTAAGAGGAGGTAAGAAGCAGCTAGACAGCAATTAAGGGCTAGGCAGCAAAACTCTGAGGGGAAAAAAAAAAATTTTCCCTTCAACACTTCTTTTTCTCCTGCTTAGCCCAAACAATTAACACTTTGCTGGCCGGTCAAACTGTCATGATCTCAATGGCAAGAGAACATAGCATAAGCATATATAGGAACTAGCTCTTGGAAGATGGGAACTGAGCTGACCATGAACTAAACCTAACGCACAACTAGCAGTGGCCGGGTAGCATGCCTACGTTGATTCTAGATGCCCAGCACCAGCCGGAGGACTAAATAAAACTAGCAGAGGAAAATATTAGTCCTAGCTCACCTCTAGAGAAATACCCCGAAAGGAGACAGAGGCCCCCCACATGTATTGGCGGTGAGTTGAGATGAAATAACAAACGTAGTATGAAAATAGGTTTAGCAAATTTGAGGTCCACTTACTACATAGCAGAAGACAGAAAGGACACTTTCATGGTCAGCTGAAAACCCTATCAAAAACACCATCCAGAAATTACTTTAAAACTCTGGCATTAACTCATAACACCAGAGTGGCAATTCCTGTTCACAAGAGCTTTCCAGACACAGTAACGAAACTACAGCTGTGAACTGGAACAAAAATGCAAAAACAAACATGGACAAGAGTCCAACTTATCTAGTAGTTGTCTAGGAGCAGGAACAAGCACAGAGAGGCTTCTGATAACATTGTTGACCGGCAAGCAACTAACAGAGCAGCAAGGTTATATAGCGACTCCCACATCTTGATGGGAACAGGTGAACAGAGAAGATGAAGACACCAGTTCAATTCCACCAGTAGCCACCGGGGGAGCCCAGAATCCAAATTCACAACACGTCACGTTGCATTTGCAGAGCCCCTGATGTACCAAAACAGTACAAACCCCCCACAAGTGACCCCATATTGGAAACTAGACCCCCCAAGGAACTTATCTAGATGTGTTGTGAGAACTTTGAACCCCCAAGTGTTTCACTACAGTTTACAACGCAGAGCCGTGAAAATAAAAAATCTTTTTTTTTCCCACAAAACTTATTTTTTGGCCCCCAGTTTTGTATTTCCCAAGGGTAGCAGGAGAAATTGGACCCCAAAAGATGATGTCCAATTTGTCCTGAGTACGTCGATACCCCATATGTTGGGGTAAACCCCTGTTTGGGCACACGGGAGAGCTCTGAAGGGAAGGAGCACTGTTTTCCTTTTTCAACGCAGAATTGGCTGGAATTGAGATCAGATGCCATGTCCCGTTTGGAGAGCCCCTGATGTGCCTAAACAATGGAAACCCCCCAATTATAACTGATACCCTAATCCAAACACACCCCTTACCCTAATCCCAACAGTAACCCTAACCACACCTCTAACCCAGACACACCCAACCCTATTCCCAACCGTAAATGTAATCCAAACCCTAACCCTATCTTTAGCCCCATCCCTAACTGTAGCCCCAAACCTAGCCCCACTCCTAGCCCTAACCCTAGCAATAACCCTAGCCCTAACACTAGCCCTAACACTAGCAATAACCCTAGCCCTAACCCTAGCCCTAACACTAGCCCTAACACTAGCCGTAACGCTAGCCCTAACCCTAGCCCTAACCCTAGCCCCAACCCTAGCCCCAACCCTAGCCCCAACCCTAGCCTTAACCCTAGCCCTAACCCTAACCCTAGCCCTAACCCTAACCCTAGCCCTAACCCTAGCCCTAACCCTAGCCCTAACCCAAGCCCTAACCCTAATGGGAAAATGGAAATAAATACATTTTTTTATTTTTCCCTAACTAAGGGGGTGATGAAGGGGGGTTTGATTTACTTTTATAGCGGGTTATTTAGCGAATTTTTATGATTGGCAGCCGTCACACACTGAAAGACGCTTTTTATTGCAAAAAATATTTTTTGCGTTACCACATTTTGAGAGCTATAATTTTTCCATATTTTGGTCCACAGAGTCATGTGAGATCTTGTTTTTTGCGGGACGAGTTGACGTTTTTATTGGTAACAATTTCGGGCACGTGACATTTTTTGATCGCTTTTTATTCCGATTTTTGTGAGGCAGAGTGATCAAAAACCAGCTATTCATGAATTTCTTTTGGGGGAGGCGTTTATACCGTTCTGCGTTTGGTAAAATTGATAAAGCAGTTTTATTCGTCGGGTCAGTACGATTACAGCGATATCTCATTTATATCATTTTTTTAATGTTTTGGCGCTTTTATACGATAAAAACTATTTTATAGAAAAAATAATTATTTTGGTATCGCTTTATTCTCAGGACTATAACTTTTTTATTTTTTTGCTGATGATGCTGTATGGCGGCTCGTTTTTTGCGGAACAAGATGACGTTTTCAGCGGTACCATGGTTATTTATATCAGTCTTTTTGATCGCGTGTTATTCCACTTTTTGTTCGGCGGTATGATAATAAAGCGTTGTTTTTTGCCTCGTTTTTTTTTTTTTTTCTTACGGTGTTCACTGAAGGGGTTAACTAGTGGGGCAGTTTTATAGGTTGGGTCGTTACGGACGCGGCGATACTAAATATGTGTACTTTTATTGTTTGTTTTATTTTATTTAGCTAAAGAAATGTATTTATGGGAATAATAAAAAAAATTTTTTTTTCTTTATCTAGGATTTTTTTTTTTTTCTTTTTTACACACATGTGGAGAATTTTTTTTTTACTTTTTTACTTTGACCCAGGGGGGGACATTACAGATCGGTGATCTGACAGTGTGCACAGCACTCTGTCAGATCTGCGATCTGCTGTGCAGGGCTGCAGGCTTACCAGCGCCTGCTCTGAGCAGGCACTCGGTAAGCCACCTCCCTCCCTGCAGGACCCGGATGCTGCGGCCATCTTGGATCCGGGACCTGCGGCGAGGAGGGAGGTAGGAGACCCTCGGAGCAACGCGATCACATCGCGTTGCTGCGGGGGTCTCAGGGAAGCCCGCAGGGAGCCCCCTCCCTGAGCGATGCTTCCCTATACCGCCGGTACACCGCGATCATGTTTGATCACGGTGTGCCGGGGGTTAATGTGCCGGGGGCGGTCCGTGACCGCTCCTGGCACATAGTGCCGGATGTCAGCTGCGATATGCAGCTGACACCCGGCCGCGATCGGCCGCGCTCCCCCCGTGAGCGCGGCCGATCGCGCATGACGTACTATCCCGTCGGTGGTCATACGGGCCCACCCCACCTCGACGGGATAGTACATCTAATGTCAGAAAGGGGTTAAAGGAGACATTCATAGAGCGGATAGGAGAGTGTCGCCCCATATCTCCCCCTACAGAGCTCCTGCGCAGGCGTAATTCTCTGCCCTGTTGAGGGCAGCGTAAAGTACTGCAGTGCGCTGGGCATCTCTGACCTTTCTAGGCGCCTGCTCACTGCAGTACTTTGCTCTACCCTCAACAGGGCAGAGAATTACGCCTGCACAGGAGCAGCGACAGAAGCAAGGAAGAGGACATCATCGTGTGAAGATGGGAGACACCGGACCTGGACCTTTAAAACCCATGAGACCCGAACCACACCGGACCCCTCCTGGGTGAGAAAAATCAAACTTGTTTTTCTTATCTTTCAGGTTACATCGGGGACTTATCTACAGCATTACAGAATGCTGTAGATAAACCCCTAATGGCTGTGGCCGCAGCTTATAGGCGAAAAATGGGGTGACAGATTCCCTTTAAGCCCTGACCATGTGACTCCTCCACCACGTGACTGATCACATGACTATGACCTCACCAAGATCCTGTCAGCACACCATGGTGCCAGAGAGAGTAAAAATAATCCCAAAATATTCTTTAACTACGTAAATAGTAAGAAACTAAATAGTCTGGGTGAAATGGTGGATGAGGATGAGGAAAAATCCAATATGCTCAATGACTTTTTTTTCATCAGTATTTACACAAGAAAATTCCATGGCAGATAATCTGATCAGTGATAACAAAAATTCACCATTAAGTGTCTCCTGCTTAACCCAGCAGGAAGTACGGCGGCGTCTAAAAATCACTAAAATTGACAAATCTCTGGGCCCGGATGGGATACACCCCCGAGTACAGCAGGAATTAAGTACAGTCATTGATAGACCATTATTTTTAATCTTTAAAGACTCCATGATAACAGGGTCTGTACCACAGGACTGGCGTATAGCAAATTATAGGCCAGTAAGCTTAACCTCTACTGTGGGTAAAATCCTGGAGGGCATTCTAAGGGATGCTATACTGGGGTATCTGAAGAGGAATAACCTCATGACCCAGTATCAGCACAGGTTTACTAGGGACCTTTCCTGTCAGACTAATCTGATCAATTTCTATGAAGAGGTAAGTTCTGGACTGGACCAAGGGAACCCAGTTGACATAGTGTATAAGGACTTTTCAAAAGCTTTTGATACGGTGCCACACAAAAGGTTGATACATAAAATGAGAATAATGGGGATAGGGGAAAATATGTGTAAGTGGGTTAAGAGCTTGCTCAGGGATAGGAAACAAAGGGTGGAAATTAATGGAGCACACTCGGACTGGGTTGCGGTTAGCAGTGGGGTACTACAGGGGTCAGTATTGGGCCCTCTTCTTCTTAACATATTTATTAATGGCCTTGTAGAGGGCATACAGAGCATAATTTCAATATTTGCAGATGACACTAAACTCTGCAGGGTAATCAATACAGAGGAGGACAATTTTATATTACAAGATGATTTATGTAAACTAGAAGCTTGGGCTGATAAATGGCAAATGAGCTTTAATGGGGAAAAATGTAAGGTCATGCACTTGGGTAGGTGTAACAAGATGTATAACTATGTGCTTAATTCTAAAACTCTGGGCAAAACTCTGGGCAAAACCGTCAATGAAAATACCTTGGTGTATGGGTGGATGGCAAACTCACATTTCGTGGCCAATGTCAGGCAGCTGCTACAAAGGCAAATAAAATAATGGGATGCATTAAAAGAGGCATAGATGTTCATGAGGATAACATCATTTTAGCTCTATACAAGTCACTAGTTCGACCACAATTAGAATACTGTGTACAGTTCTGGTCTCTGGTGTACAAGAAAGACATAGCTGAACTAGAGCGGGTGCAGAGAAGAGCGACCAAGGTTATTAGAGGACTGGGGGGTCTGCAATTCCAAGATAGATTATTACACTTGGGGCTATTTAGTTTGGAAAAATGAAGGCTAAGGGGTGATCTTATAAGTATAATGTTACA
This sequence comes from Ranitomeya variabilis, assembly GCF_051348905.1. NCBI lineage: Eukaryota > Metazoa > Chordata > Amphibia > Anura > Dendrobatidae > Ranitomeya > Ranitomeya variabilis. The sequence continues at coordinate 855,253,015 of NC_135233.1, read as the reverse complement.
GGTTATATATACTGGATTCCTTGATAGGGCGTTGATCCAGGGAACTAGTCTGATTGCCGTATGTGGAGTCGGGAAGCAATTTTTTTCCCCAATGAGGAGCTTACTCTTTGCCACATGGGTTTTTTTTGCCTTCCTCTGGATCAACATGTTAGGGCATGTTAGATTAGGCTATGGGTTGAACTAGATGGACTTAAAGTCTTCCTTCAACCTTAATAACTATGTTACTATGGTGCTAGCTCTGTAGGGGGAGATGTGGGGGGACACTCTCCCATCCACTCTATGAATGTCCCCCTAAAAACTAGCCCATAACAAAACTTAACCCTCGCAACACTAACTGTGCTGGAGGAAATACACTCACCGGCCACTTTATTAGGTACACCATGCTAGTAACGGGTTGGACCCCCTTTTGCCTTCAGAACTGCCTCAATTCTTCGTGGCATAGATTCAACAAGGTGCTGGAAGCATTCCTCAGAGATTTTGGTCCATATTGACATGATGGCATCACACAGTTGCCGCAGATTTGTCGGCTGCACATCCCAAAGATGCTCCATACAAGGCAGGATGGATCCATGCTTTCATGTTGTATACGCCAAATTCTGACCCTACCATCCGAATGTCGCAGCAGAAATCGAGACTCATCAGACCAAGCAACGTTTTTCCAATCTTCTACTGTCCAATTTCGATGAGCTTGTACAAATTGTAGCCTCAGTTTCCTGTTCTTAGCTGAAAGGAGTGGTACCCGGTGTGGTCTTCTGCTGCTGTAGCCCATCTGCCTCAAAGTTCGACGCACTGTGCGTTCAGAGATGCTCTTAGGCCTACCTTGGTTGTAACGGGTGGCGATTTGAGTCACTGTTGCCTTTCTATCAGCTCGAACCAGTCTGCCCATTCTCCTCTGACCTCTGGCATCAACAAGGCATTTCCGCCCACAGAACTGCCGCTCACTGGATTTTTTTTCTTTTTCGGACCATTCTCTGTAAACCCTAGAGATGGTTGTGCGTGAAAATCCCAGTAGATCAGCAGTTTCTGAAATACTCAGACCAGCCCTTCTGGCACCAACAACCATGCCACGTTCAAAGGCACTCAAATCACCTTTCTTCCCCATACTGATGCTCGGTTTGAACTGCAGGAGATTGTCTTGACCATGTCTACATGCCTAAATGCACTGAGTTGCCGCCATGTGATTGGCTGATTAGAAATTAAGTGTTAACAAGAAGTTGGACAGGTGTACCTAATAAAGTGGCCAGTGAGTGTACAACTCTGGATTTTATAACACTGAGGCCATTAGGTGTGGTGAAACATATCTCCCCTCTATTACATTACCAGTGACTCTGTCACACTATCTATCTTACCATAATTATTAATTTTTGCCAAATGCCAGAATGAGAGGCAGAAATGTTTTAAGGAATTTTTCTTACTGCAAAGTCAAAAGTTTACTATGCATTTAAACTGCCCATGTGATGATGTCATGTGTTTGGAAGCTTTTTTTAGCAACTGAGTTAATTATAGACAGACCTTTGGATGTATTTTAATGCACACCTGAAACACACTGCTTGTTTGTGTAGCATCACAGGATAGTCAAAAGAAATAAGCCAAGATATCGGGAAGAGAATTGTGGACTTGCACAAGTCTGGCTTATCCTTGGATACAATTTCAAGACACCTGATGGTGCCTCGTTCATCTGCACAATTATGCGCAAGTACAAAAAAAATGGGAATGTCCAGCCATCATATCGCTCAGGAAGAAGACGGGTTAGATGTCCCAGAGATGAACATTTGCATATCAACTCAAAGACAAAAGCAAAAGACCTTGTGTAGATGATGGCTGAAGTTGGTAAGATTGATCAATATCCACAGTGAAACGAGTACTTTGTCAACATGGGCTGAAAGGCCACTCTGCCAGGAAGAAGCCATTACACCAAGAGAAACATAAAAATGCCAGATTAATGTTTGCAAATGCACATAGGAACAAAGATCTTATTTTTTGGAGACATGTCCTGTGGTTTGATGAAACTAAAATTGAACTTTTTGGGCATAATGACCATCGTTACGTTTGGAGGAAAAAGGGAGAAGCTTGGAGAACACCCTCCCAATTGTGAAACACGGTGGTGGTACATCATGTTGTGGGGTTATCTTTTTGCAGGAGGGACTGGTGCACTTCACAAAATAGATAGCATCATAAGAAAAGTAGATTATGTGGCAATACTGAAGCAACATATCAAGACATCAGCAAGGAAGTTAAAGCTTGGGCGGAAATGGGTCTTCCAAATGGACAATGACCAAAAGCATAATGCCAAAATGGTAACAAAGTGGCTTAAGGATAACAAACTCAATGTTTTGGAGCGGCCATCACAAAGCCCTGATCTAAATCCTATTGAATATTTATGGGCAAAGCTGAAAACACAGGTGCAAGTATTACGGCGCACTGTGATACTCATCTAGCTTCCCGGGTCCCTCGCCGCGTTCCTCCTCCTCTTCCGGGTCCTCGGCCGCACTGGGGAACCTGTTCCCTGCGCCTGCGCGCTAGGCAGCTAAGTTCGCGTGCACTCCCGGCTTCTTTATGATGCTGGGTTGTACTGACCCGGAAGTGCTGTCCTGCCTGGGCAGTGGCCTCCGGGTATATCAGGTCGCTTCCTGCTAGAGGAAGTGTCTATTATTGTGTCCCTCCATGCTCCCACCAGGTCCACTTAGGTTCCAGTACTTCATGTCCCTGTACGCTTCCAGTGTGTGCGTGCTCTGCTCAAATCCCTGTACACTTCCAGTGCATGCTCTGCTCAATCCCTGTACACTTCCAGTGTGTGCGTGCTCTGCTCAGATCCATGTATGCTTCCAGTATGTGCGTGGTCTGCTCAGTACCCATACGCTGCCAGTGTGTGCTCTGCTCTGTCCCTGTGTGCTTCCAGTGCGTGCTCTGCTCCATCCAGGATCCGGTACCCTCTGTGTGAACCCTGCCATGCCCTGAGTTCTGGGTTTTCTCTGTGGCTGCACCACCCATCTGGTCCTTGGTGAGTACCCTGATTCTCCTCAATGTCCCCGAGTCGCCCCTCTGACACAAGCTATCACGGTGTGCCTCCCTCCTAGGCTTGCCCCTAATGATCCCTGTATAGGGGTCAGTTCCACCTGGTCAGCTCGCCTGGGAATGGTCGTCATCGCAATCCAGTGGGTCCACTCCAGGAATCATATCAGCAAGCAAGGTGAGCTACAAACCTGGATCAGTTACACCAGTTGTCAGGAGGGATGAGCCAAAATCCCGACCAACTATTGTGAGAAGCTTGTGGAAAGATATCCCAAACATTTGACTCAAGTCATTCAGTTTAAGGGCAATGTATGTCAAATTTTCACTTTGCAGTAAGTAATAAAAATGCCTTAATACATTTTCTCTCTCATTATTCTGGCATTTGGCAAATATTAATAACTAGATGGTGGCCTGATTCTAACGCATCGGGTATTTTAGAATATGTATGTAGTTTATTTATGAAGATTTCAGAATGCAATGAATACACAGGATTTGGCCGGCCGGGCGCAACCAATTAGTGAAGCGTGGCTCAAATCCCGCGCCAATTCGCAGCCGGACTGCGTCTTTTTCTGATTATTCGCGGCCGGCCGCGACCAATCAGTGATGGCAGGGCCAGCTCCAGGTTTTTGAGGGCCCTGGGCAAAAGAGTCTCACAGCCCACGTAGCATATGACACAGCCCAGGTAGTATATAGCACAGCCACGTAGTATATAGCACAGCCACGTAGTATATAGCACAGCTACGTAGTATATAACACAGCCATGTAGTATATAGTACAGCCACATAGTATATTGCACAGCCACATAGTATATAGCACAGCCCACGCAGTATATAACACAGCCGACGTAGTATATAGCACAGCCCACGTAGTATATAACACAGCCCACGCAGTATATAACACAGCCCACGCAGTATATAACACAGCCCACATAGTATATAACACAGCCCACATAGTATATAGCACAGCAGCGTAGTATATAACACAGCCCACGCAGTATATACACAGCCCATAGCTTTGTGGGCACCATATCCCTTTTAAAAAAAAGAATTAAAATAGAAAAGTTATATACTCACCTTCCGGCGGCTCCCGGATCCAGCCCAGACCTTTAGCAATGCTCCTCGCAATGCTCCATTTCCAGTAATGCCTTGCGGCAATAACCCGTGATGATGTAGCGGTCTCGTGGGTCATTGCCGCAATGCATTCTTGGGACCGGAGCGTCGCGAGGAGCGGGAAAGGCTTCCGCAGATGCCAGAAGGTGAGAATATGATTTTTTTTAATTATTATTTTTAACATTATATGTTTTTGCCTATTCAGCATCAATAGTAAAAAGTTGGTCACACTTACAGGGTTAATGGCAGCGTTAACGGACTGCGTTACACCGTGTTATGCCGCGGTGTAACGCAGTCAGTTTAATGGACTGCTAAAACGCTATGTGGGCGCTGACTGGAGGGGAGTAGGGAGGGGCCAATTCGCAGCCGGACTGTGCCTGTTGTTGATTGGTCACGCCCAGCCGGCCGCGACCAATCAGCGACGTGGGATTTCCGTGACAGACAAACAAACAGACGGAAGTGGACGTTAGACAATTATATATATAGATTATGATAATCCTAATTGACCTAAAATGGGAAAGGTTTATTCTTATTTCAAGTCAGATATTTAGAAAAACATGCATATGTGTCTTTTTATATAATGTATGCAAACTTCTGGTTTCAACTGTATGTATCCATCTATGCACCTTTTATCTATCTATCTTATGACGTTAGCTAGCTATTTGCATGGAATCTTGTGCGAATTTGAAATATTTTCCTTGTTAAATAAACAGTGTAACTTCTCAGCCCACAATTACCTAACATCCTTATTTCTAACTGTATTTTTTTCATGTTTAAGAAAACACTGTATCTTCAGTCCTTACAAAAGACAAGATTACAAAACGTTTGCTCAGCTACAGCAAATGTGTTTCTTCCTTCACTCACCAAGTCTGTGACATGCTTTCAGACTATTTATATCCTCCCAATTTTACTTGAAGTCCAAGGACGTCTTTGGGAGCTGTGACCTTGCATTCCATCCTGTAGAATTACAAAGCTTTGGAAATTAACCATAATACTGTTTTATTGTCAATGTGTTATTTTATGTACAAATCAAAGTATTGTTTTATAGAAGAACACTTAATAAATACTGGATTGGTACGTGGGTTTGGACGTTCCTCTTTTTTAAAAAAAATGAAATGTTAGGTGTTTTACATACATTGTGTGCAGAATTATTAGGTAATTTGTATTTTAGAGGATTATTTTTATTATTGATCAACAACTATGTTCTCAATCAACCCAAAAGACTCACAAATATCAAAGCTTAATATTTTTGGAAGTTGGAGTGGTTTTTTTTTAGATTTGGCTATCTTAGGAGGATATCTGTTTGTGCAGGTAACTATTACTGTGCACAATTATTAGGCAACTTAATAAAAACTAAATATATTCCCATCTCACTTGTTTATTTTCACCAGGTAAATCCATATCATTGCACAAAATTTAGAAATAAACATTTGTGACAAAAACAAAACCCCCCCAAATTAGTGACCAATATAGCCACCTTTCTTTATGACACTCAACAGCCTTCCATCCATAGATTCTGTCAGTTGCTGGATCTGTTTACGATGAACATTGCGTGCAGCAGCCACCACAGCCTCCCAGACATTGTTCCGAGAGGTGTACTGATTTCCCTCCCTGTAGATCTTACATTTTATGAGGGACCACAGGTTCTCTATGGGGTTCAGATCAGGTGAACAACGGGGCCATGTCATTATTTTTTCTTCTTTGAGACCTTTACTGGCCAGCCACGCTGTGGAGTAGTTGGAGGCATGTGATGGAGCATTGTCCTGCATGAAAATCATGTTTTTCTTGAGCAATACCAACTTCTTCCTGTACCACTGCTTGAAGAAGTTGTCTTCCAGAAACTAGCAGTAGGTCTGGGAGTTGAGCTTCACTCCATCCTCAACCCGAAAAGGTCCCACAAGTTCATCTTTGATGATACCAGCCCATACCAGTACCCCACCTCCACCTTGCTGGCATCTGAGTCAGAGTGGAGCTCTCTGCCCTTTACTGATCCAGCCTCTGGCCCATCCATCTGGCCCATCAAGAGTCACTCTCATTTCATTAGTCCATAAAACTTGAAAAGTCAGTCTTAAGATATTTCCTGGCCCAGTCTTGACATTTTATCTTATGTTTCTTGTTCAAAGGTGGTCGTTTTTCAGCCTTCCTTACCTTGGCCATGTCCCTGAGTATCGCACACCTTTTGTAACTTTTTGTTATTCCAGTAACGTTGCAGCTCTGAAATATGGCAAAACTGGTGGCAAATGGCATCTTGGCAGCTTCACGCTTGATTTTCCTCAATTCATGGGCAGTTATTTTGCACCTTTTTTGCCCAACACGCTTCTTGCGACCCTGTTGGCTATTTGCCATGAAACGCTTGATTGTTCGGTGATCACGCTTCAAAAGTTTGGTAATTTCAAGACTGCTGCATTCTTCTCCAAAACATCTGACAATTTTGGACTTTTCAGAGCCCATCAAATCTCTCTTCTGACCCATTTTGCCAAAGGAAAGGAAGATGCCTAATAATTAAGTACACCTTATATAGGGTTTTGATGTCATTAGACAGCACCCATCCGCATCACAGAGATGCACATCACCTGATTTACTTAATTGGTGGTTGGCTCTCAAGCCTGAACAGCTTGGAGTAGGACAACATGTATAAAAAGTATCATGTGATCAAAATACAACTTGCCTAATTCTGCACACAGTGTAATATCATTTTTTTCAGGGGATTCCCAAAGATAAAAAATTGTAGAAGCTTGATGTAAAAAGTACATTTATTTACTTATTTATTACAAAGATCAATGTGGCATGTCAAAACTGCTTACCTGACAAAGAGAACCTGACAGCAGATGCAATATGTGACAGCAGTCAAAAAGTCCGATACCTTGTGGCTTGTCCCCACTGGAGATGAGCAAACTTGTCCGGAAAATGCTCGCCAATCTCAAATTCAGCACGAATGTAGCAAATTTGGATTCTTATTCACTTTTTCCAGTATTTTTACTTAAAGTCGGGAAAATTCGGTCACAGTTTGGTAAATCATCGCGTTTCCACGAATGCTTTTGTTATGACTTTGGCTAGGATAGTGCTGCTGTATGATAAGCAAAGTGGACGGGGGGATGTGTTTGAGGAGGTGAGGTGATGTGGAGAGCATAGAGGAGTGGCACGCTCTTTTTTCCCCCCCTTAACTTTGTGTGTTGATTCCGGCAGCCAATCAGGGTGCAGAAACCATCCACAATGTCATGACATAAGGTCCTCTTTGATAGGCTGCCAAAGTCACAAACTATACCCTTGTTATATACTAATATGTAACACATCAACATCAGCAAGGAGTCATGCATACTGTAGTATATAAGTCCAAAGTGTGGCTATGTGGATTATTGAGTCAGTGTTACCACAGGAACTAGGAGCGCTAAGGTATAGGTACAGAGTTAAGTAGAGATAGTAAACTTACGTATAAAGTTTTTCTCATGCAGGGGGCGTCCACCCCGATGTGCAAAAAGCAGTTGAGCCGAAACGCACATTGGGGTGGACGCCAGCATCACAAGGACAACTTTATATGTAATTTTACTATCTATACTTACCTCTAAACCTTAGCGTTTCTAGTCTCTGCCATAACACTGACTGAACATAATCCACATGGCCACAATTGGGATTTATATACCACAGTATGCATGACTCCATTGCTGATATTGATGTGTTACATATCAATATATAACTAGAGTATAGTATGCATCACTATTAGCTTTGCAATATACCTGTTAACTTTACCTGCACTTGCACCTGCACTTTTTGGAACCCTCTTTTGCCATACACTTAGGATTACTTTACGAGGGTGCCTTAGGCATGGGATTTCTTCCACATGGACCATATACTATCAGTTCGCAACTGAATACACTTAGGTTGTATACAACCTTGTTTTCCCCTGAATACTGATCTGCTACCATCCAGATGTGTGCCCCTTGTTTTTATTAGTTTTTAGACATTTGGCATTGTTTTGCTTTTCCTTGTTATCACCTGAATGTTAATAAAACTTACAAAACATTGTTTCACGATCTCTACACAATGGACTTCATGGCCAGATCTGTTCTTTTTTCCTACTAATATTGGGGTGTAGCGAGGAGGCCCAATTAGCTAATCTAAATCAGTGGGGTTGGGATGAAGACTGTGGTAATGTTTTTAATGAGGTGGGATGGCATTCGGTCAAGTTCATCGGTGGTGAGATGTGATTTGGAGAGTAAAGAGGGAAATTGATTTTCCATGGTGGTGGTGAAGTTGTTTTTGGAGGAGAGTTTAGTATTTATGTGGAGGGGCTGCAAAATCTTTGCCTTAGTCTAGGTTCACATTAGCATTTCTGTGCACAGCATATCATCTGCACGCACAAACGCATACCAAAACGCATGCAAATGCATGTTTACGCATTTTTTATCGGCATCATTTTAAGCATGATGGCAAAAGCGTTGCATGTGCATGAGTTTGTATGCATTTTTTGCATGCGTTTTCGTTGTTTATGCCCATGCACACTGTATTTCCCAATGGACGTGGCTTATGGGATTTCTATAAACTACGGTCCAAAGTTTAGGGTCACCCAGACAATTATGTGTTTTCTATGAAAACTCATACTTTTATTAATCAAATAAGTTGCCAAATGAATTGAAAATCTAGTCCAGATATTGACAAGGTTTGAAAAAAATATTTTTATTTGAAATAATAATTTTTTCCTTCAAACTTTGCTTTCGTCAAAGAATGCTCCCTTTGCAGCAATTACAGCATTGCAGACCTTTGGCATTCTAGCAGTTAATTTGCTGAGGTAATCTGGAGAAATTTCACCCCATGCTTCTAGAAGCCCCTCCCACAACTTGGTTTGGCTTAATGGGCACTTTTTGCATACCATACAATCAAGCTGCTCCCATACGATCAAACAGCTCAATGGGTTTGAGATCTGGTGACTGCGATGACCACTCCACTACAGATAGAATACCAGCTGCCTGCTTCTTCCCTAAATAGTTGTTGCATAATTTGGAGGTGTGCTTTGGGTCATTGTCCTGTTGTAGGATGAAATTGGCTCCAATCAAGCGCTGTCCACAGGGTATGGCATGGCGTTGCAAAATGGAGTGATAGCCTTCGTAATCAAAATCCCTTTTAACTTGTACATATCTCCCAATTAATCAGCACCAAAGCAACCCCAGACCATCACATTACCTCCACCATGCTTGACAGATGGCATCAGGCACTCTTCCAGCATCTTTTCAGTTGTTCTGTATTTCACAAATGTTTTTCTGTGTGATCCAAACACCTCAAACTTGGATTCGTCTGTCCATAACACTTTTTTCCAATCTTCCTCTGTCCAATGTCTGTGTTCTTTTGTCCATATTAATCTTTTCCTTTTATTAGCCAGTCTCAGATATGGCTTTTTTTTTGCCACTCTGCACTGAAGGCCAGCATCCCGGAGTCGTCTCTTCACTGTAGACGCTGACACTGGCGTTTTGTGTGTACTAGTTAATGAAGCTGCAGTTGAGGACCTGTGAGGTGTCGATTTCTCAAACTACAGACTCTAATGTACTTGTCTTGTTGCTCATTTGTGCAGCGGGGCCTCCCACTTGTCTTTCTACTCTGGTTAGAGCCTGTTTGTGCTTTCCTCTGAAGGGAGTAAACACCGTTGTAGGAAATCTTCAGTTTCTTGGCCTTCTTTTTTAAGAACAAGAATAGGCTGACAAGTTTCACATGAAAGTTATTTTTTTCTGGCCATTCTGAGAGTTTAATGGAACCAACAAATGTAATGCTCCAGATTCTCAACTAGCTCAAAGGAAGGTCAGGTTTATATGTTCTCTAATCAGCCAAACTGTTTTCAGCTGTGCTAACATACTTGCACAAGGGTTTTCAAGGGTATTCAGTTAGCAAACACAAAGTACCATAAGAACACTGGAGTGATGGTTGTTGGAAATGGGCCTCTATACACCTATGAAGATATTGCATTACAAACAAGACGTTTGCAGCTAGAATAGTCATTTACCATATTAACAATGTATGGAGTGTATTTCTGAATCATTTAACCCCTTTCTGACATCTGACGTACTATCCCGTCGAGGTGGGGTGGGCCCGTATGACCACCGACGGGATAGTGCGTCATCACCGATCAGCGGCGCTCACGGGGGGAGCGCGGCCGATCGCGGCCGGGTGTCAGCTGCATATCGCAGCTGACATCCGGCACTATGTGCCAGGAGCGGTCACGGACCGCCCCCGGCACATTAACCCCCGGCACACCGCGATCAAACATGATCGCGGTGTACCGGCGGTATAGGGAAGCATCGCGCAGGGAGGGGGCTCCCTGCGGGCTTCCCTGAGACCCCCGGAGCAACGCGATGTGATCACGTTGCTCCGAGGGTCTCCTACCTCCCTCCTCACCGCAGGTCCCGGATCCAAGATGGCCGCGGCATCCGGGTCCTGCAGGGAGGGAGGTGGCTTACCGAGTGTCTGCTCAGAGCAGACACTTGGTAAGCCTGCAGCCCTGCACAGCAGATCGCAGATCTGGCAGAGTGCTGTGCACTCTGCCAGATCAATGATCTGTGATGTCCCCCCCTGGGACAAAGTAAAAAAGTTAAAAAAAATTCCCCACATGTGTGTAAAAAAAAAATAAAAAAAATATCCTAAATAAAGAAAAAAAAAAAAATATATTATTCCCATAAATACATTTCTTTAGCTAAATAAAATAAAAAAACAATAAAAGTACACATATTTAGTATCGCCGCGTCCGTAACGACCCAACCTATAAAACTGCCCCACTAGTTAACCCCTTCAGTAAACACCGTAAGAAAAAAAAAAAAACGAGGCAAAAAACAACGCTTTATTAACATACTGCCGAACAAAAAGTGGAATAACACGCGATCAAAAAGACTGATATAAATAACCATGGTACCGCTGAAAACGTCATCTTGTGCCGCAAAAAACAAGCTGCCATGCAGCATCATCAGCAAAAAAATAAAAAAGTTATAGTCCTGAGAATAAAGCGATACCAAAATAATTATTTTTTCTATAAAATAGTTTTTATCGTATAAAAGCGCCAAAACATAAAAAAATGATATAAATGAGATATCGCTGTAATCGTACTGACCCGACGAATAAAACTGCTTTATCAATTTTACCAAACGCAGAACGGTATAAACGCCTCCCCCAAAAGAAATTCATGAATAGCTGGTTTTTGATCACTCTGCCTCACAAAAATCGGAATAAAAAGCGATCAAAAAATGTCGCGTGTCCGAAAATGTTACCACTAAAAACGTCAACTCGTCCCGCAAAAAACAAGATCTCACATGACTCTGTGGACTCAAATATGGAAAAATTACAGCTCTCAAAATGTGGTAACGCAAAAAATATTTTTTGCAATGAAAAGCGTCTTTCAGTGTGTGACAGCTGCCAATCATAAAAATCCGCTAAATAACCCGCTATAAAAGTAAATCAAACCCCCCTTCATCACCCCCTTAGTTAGGGAAAAATAAAAAAATTAAAAAATGTATTTATTTCCATTTTCCCATTAGGGTTAGGGCTTGAGTTAGGACTAGAGTTAGGGTTAGGGCAAGGGTTAGGGCTAGGGTTAGGGTTGGGGCTAGGGTTAGGGCTAGGGTTAGGGCTAGGGTTGGGGCTAGGGTTAGGGCTAGGGTTAGGGCTAGGGTTGGGGCTAGGGTTAGGGCTAGGGTTAGGGCTAGGGTTGGGGCTAGGGTTGGGGCTAGGGTTAGGGCTAGGGTTAGGGCTAGTGTTACGGCTAGTGTTAGGGCTAGTGATAGGGCTAGGGTTATTGCTAGGGTTAGGGCTAGGGTTAGGGCTAGGGTTGGGGCTAGGGTTGGGGCTACAGTTAGGGTTGGGGCTAAAGATAGGGTTAGGGTTTGGATTACATTTACGGTTGGGAATAGGGTTGGGTGTGTCTGGGTTAGAGGAGTGGTTAGGGTTACTGTTGGGATTAGGGTAAGGGGTGTGTTTGGATTAGGGTTTCAGTTATAATTGGGGGGTTTCCACTGTTTAGGCACATCAGGGGCTCTCCAAACGGGACATGGCATCCGATCTGAATTCCAGCCAATTCTGCGTTGAAAAAGGAAAACAGTGCTCCTTCCCTTCAGAGCTCTCCCGTGTGCCCAAACAGGGGTTTACCCCAACATATGGGGTATCAGCGTACTCAGGACAAATTGGACATCATCTTTTGGCATCCAATTTATCCTGCTACCCTTGGGAAAATACAAAACTGGGGGCCAAAAAATAAGTTTTGTGGGAAAAAAAGGATTTTTTATTTTCACGGCTCTGCGTTGTAAACTGTAGTGAAACACTCGGGGGTTCAAAGTTCTCACAACACATCTAGATAAGTTCCTTGGGGGGTCTAGTTTCCGATATGGGGTCACTTGTGGGGGGTTTGTACTGTTTGGGTACATCAGGGGCTCTGCAAATGCAACGTGACGCCTGCAGACCAATCCATTTAAGTCTGCATTCCAAATGGCGCTCCTTCCCTTCCGAGCTCTGTCATGCGCCCAAACAGTGGTTCCCGCCCACATATGGGGTATCAGAGTACTCAGGACAAATTGAACAACAACTTTTGGGGTCCAATTTATCCTGATACCCTTGTGAAAATACAAAACTGGGGGCTAAAAAATCATTTTTGTGAAAAAAAAAAAAGAATTTTTATTTTCACGGCTCTGCGTTATAAACTGTAGTGAAACACTTGGGGGTTCAAAGTTCTCACAACACATCTAGATAAGTTCCTTGGGGGGTCTAGTTTCCAATATGGGGTCACTTGTGGGGGTTTGTACTGTTTGGGTACATCAGGGGCTCTGCAAATGCAACGTGACGCCTGCAGACCAATCCATTTAAGTCTGCATTCCAAATGGCGCTCCTTCCCTTCCGAGCTCTGTCATGCGCCCAAACAGTGGTTCCCCCCCACATATGGGGTATCAGCGTACTCAGGACAAATTGAACAACAACTTTTGGGGTCCAATTTATCCTGATACCCTTGTGAAAATACAAAACTGGGGGCTAAAAAATCATTTTTGTGAAAAAAAAAAAGAATTTTTATTTTCACGGCTCTGCGTTATAAACTGTAGTGAAACACTTGGGGGTTAAAAGCTATCAAAACACATCTAGATAAGTTCCTTAGGGGGTCTACTTTCCAAAATGGTGTCACTTGTGGGGGTTTTTAATGTTTAGGCACATCAGGGGCTCTCCAAAAGCAACATGGCATCCCATCTTAATTCCAGTCAATTTTGCATTGAAAAGTAAAATAGCGCTCCTTCCCTTCCGAGCTCTGCTATGCGCCCAAACAGTGGTTTACCCCCACATATGGGGTATCGTCGTACTCAGGACAAATTGCACAACAACTTTTGTGGTCTAATTTCTTCTCTTACCCTTGGGGAAATAAAAAAATGGGGGCGAAAAGATCATTTTTGTGAAAAAATATGATTTTTTATTTTTACGGCTCTGCATTATTAACTTCTGTGAAGCACTTGTTGGGTCAAAGTGCTCAACACACATCTAGATAAGTTCCTTAAGGGGTCTACTTTCCAAAATGGTGTCACTTGTGGGGGGTTTCAATGTTTAGGCACATCAGGGGCTCTCCAAACGCAACATGGCGTCCCATCTCAATTCCAGTCAATTTTGCATTGAAAAGTCAAATGGCGCTCCTTCCCTTCCGAGCTCTGCCCTGCGCCCAAACAATGGTTTACACCCACATATGGGGTATCAGCGTACTCAGGACAAATTGCACAACAATTTTTGGGGTCCAATTTCTTCTCTTACCCTTGGGAAAATAAAAAATTGGGGGCGAAAAGATCATTTTTGTGAAAAAATATGATTTTTTATTTTTACGGCTCTGCATTATAAACTTCTGTGAAGCACTTGTTGGGTCAAAGTGCTCACCACACATCTAGATAAGATCCTTAGGGGGTCTACTTTCCAAAATGGTGTCACTTGTGGGGGGTTTCAATGTTTAGGCACATCAGGGGCTCTCCAAATGCAACATGGCGTCCCATCTCAATTCCAGTCAATTTTGCATTGAAAAGTCAAATGGCGCTCCTTTCCTTCCGAGCTCTGCCATGCGCCAAAACAGTGGTTTACCCCCACATTTGGGGTATCAGCGTACTCAGGACAAATTGTACAACAAATTTTGGGGTCTATTTTCTCCTGTTACCCTTGGTAAAATAAAACAAATTGGAGCTGAAATAAATTTTGTGTGAAAAAAAGTTAAATGTTTATTTTTATTTAAACATTCCAAAAATTCCTGTGAAACACCTGAAGGGTTAATAAACTTCTTGAAAGTGGTTTTGAGTACCTTGAGGGGTGCAGTTTTTAGAATGGTGTCACACTTGGGTATTTTCTATCATATAGACCCCTCAAAATGACTTCAAATGAGATGTGGTCCCTAAAAAAAAATGGTGTTGTAAAAATGAGAAATTGCTGGTCAACTTTTAACCCTTATAACTCCGTCACAAAAAAAAATTTTGGTTCCAAAATTGTGCTGATGTAAAGCAGACATGTGGGAAATGTTACTTATTAAGTATTTTGTGTGACATATGTCTGTGATTTAAGGGCATAAAAATTCAAAGTTGGAAAATTGCGAAATTTTCAAAATTTTCGCCAAATATTCGTTTTTTTCACAAATAAATGCAAGTTATATCGAAGAAATTTTACCACTATCATGAAGTACAATATGTCACGAGAAAACAATGTCAGAATCGCCAAGATCCGTTGAAGCGTTCCAGAGTTATAACCTCATAAAGGGACAGTGGTCAGAATTGTAAAAATTGGCCCGGTCATTAACGTGCAAACCACCCTTGGGGGTGAAGGGGTTAATGTTAGCTTCATTGGAAAAAACTGTGCTTTTCTTTAAAAAATAAGGACATTTCTAAGTGACCATAAACTTTGGAACGGTAGTGTATATAGACCCTGCACAGATGACATCCTCTTCTTTTGATGCTGTATCCTGCTGCAAGATGGATCTTAGCATGGAGAACTTCAATGTGAATCTGGATTTATCATTGAAATTGGCTTTTGCTGTGGCTTGTGAGGAAGAAAGGAGAAGAGAAAGAAGGAGAAGACGTCATCGTCGCTATTGGCAACACCCTATTGTTGAAGTCCGAGAGAGCCGTGGAGCCTACCACTCATTGTACACCGAGCTTTGTGAAAACCTGCAAAAGTTTTTGAATACACAAGGATGTCTGAACAGAGCTTTGATGAATTGCTGCATCGTGTGCGAGGATCCATCACCAGGCAGAACACGCAACCAAGCAGAGCAATTTCTGCTGAGGTGACCCTAAGGTATACAATTTTGAAAAAAAAAACACCTGTGATTAATATTCTTGTTATAAAAGCAATGTATTGATTTGTTTCCCCCATTTTCTTTTCCACAGATTCCTGGCTACCGGACAGACCTTAAGATCTTTACATTTTCAATTTCAGATTGGACTGTCCACCCCATCTGGGATTGTTGGAGACATCTGCCGTGCATTATGTGACGATCTGTGTGCAGAATTCCTCCCCAACCCACAACTGAACTCTGGCTGAAAAATGCAGAAAAATTCAAGGAAATTTGTAATTTTCCAAACTGTGTGGGGGCTGTGGACGGCAAACACATTCGGATTCTAAAACCTGCTGGAAGTGGATCTGAGTACTTCAATTATAAAAAATACTTTTCCATTGTTCTCATGGTGATTGCGGATGCTAAATATCGATTTGTCGTCGTTGGCATTGGCTCATTTGGACGAGGAAACGACTCACAGACTTTCAAAAACTCTGACATGGGACGTTTCTATGCTAATAATTTTAATTTTCCACAGCCACAACCTCTTTTGAACACTGAAGGACCACCAATGCCATTTGTTGTTGTTGGGGATGAGGCGTTTCAAATGTGTGCCAACCTCATAAAACCATACTTAAGTTGGGACTTGAATCACACCAAAAGGATTTTCAACTACAGACTGATAAGGGCATGAAGAACTGTGGAGTGTGCCTTTGGTTTGCTGCCAGCTAAATGGCGCAATTTGGGAACATCAATCAATCTGAAAAATAGAGACAATTGATGAGGTTGTGAAAGCGTGTGTTTTTCTGCATAATTACATCCTGGCAAAAGAGTGACCTCACTAGGAACTAGTTAATACCACATTGCCAGATTATCATGCTCACCCTCTGAGGACTACAGTGGAAGTTGTCCAAATGAGGAATAAATTGGCTGCCTACTTTGTCTCTGATATTGGACATGTGTCATGGCAAGATGAAATGGTTTAAGTTGTAAATAAGTCAAATGCACCTGTAATGTTATGTACATGTACTTTTTTTTTACTGTAATATTGACACCTTGAATGTAACTTTAATAATAAACACCTTAGGCTACTTTCACACTAGCGTTAACTGCTATCCGTCACAATGCGTCGTTTTGCAGAAAAAACGCATCCTGCAAAAGTGCTTGCAGGATGCGTTTTTTCTCCATTGACTAACATTAGCGACGCATTGCGACGGATTGCCACACGTCGCAACCGTCGTGAGACGGTTGCGCCGTGTTGTGGCGGTCCGCCGGGAGCAAAAAACGTTACATGTAACGTTTTTTGCTCCCGACGGTCCGCTTTTTCCGACCGCGCATGCGCGGCCGGAACTCCGCCCCCACCTCCCCGCACCTCACAATGGGGCAGCGGATGCGCTGGAAAAATGCATCCGCTGCCCCCGTTGTGCGGCGGAGACAACGCTAGCGTCGGTGACCTCGGCCCGACGCACTGCGACGGGCCGAGCCCGATGCTAGTGTGAAAGTAGCCTTAACTATAACACCCGTTAATACTTCACTCAACAATACACTCAACAATACACACATGTTTAAATAAAGAGCTAAAGAAAACACAGTGAGACAGTTATTGTGAATAAAAATTATTAACAAAAATAAAAACAATTTTAATGAAAAAAAAATAAAAGAAAATGTGATTTACTTTCGGGTTCAGCGGGAGGGAGTTACATGGAGGACCTGGGGGGTGTCGGGCTGTGATGGTAGGCTTGGAGTGGTTGGCGAACTAGGGCAAGTGACACACAATTGGAGGATTGGGTCAGAAACATTGGCAGAGGACACATTGGAGGAAGAGGACACATTAGGAGTGGAAAACAAGTTGGAAGGGATTTACACGGTGGATGGAAAAGAGCCAAGGGAAAGTGTGGACAGACTGAAAAAAAAAGACACATTTGGAGGTGAGGGTGGAGGGGGTGGTTAATGATTATTAGCAGCTTTTAGTTTCCTGGACTTTGTTTTGCTGCTACCTCGGCCTTTTGCTTCCTGTTGCTGCATGGTTGAAGTGGAAGGCTGGGCTGCTGCACTCGGCTGCATGCTTGAAGGGGAAGGCTCGGCTGCTGCACTCGGCTGCATGGTGTAGCTGGGTACTGTTGGAACAGTCCTAATTTCCAGCGGTGGTTGTGGTGGTGGTGGATAGGTCCGGAAATGTGCTGGTGGATTCTGCCACTGATGCGGTCCTGGAGCTTGTTGCCCTGTAGGGAATGAAGTTTGTGCCTGCTGCTGATATCGGGACCGCTACATGGCCTTGGTGTAAGCAGCCTGACAGGCTTTCATCACATATGTTCTGATCTGGTGGCCCAGGAGTAGCATTGGACGTACTCTGGAGAAGGTGGTATCTATACTGACCGCGGACCCTGAACTTAACACCGCAACTAGAAGTAGCCGTGGGATGTACCTACTGATCCTAGACACCTCGACACAGCCGGAGGACTAATCAACCCTATAGATAGAAAAGGGAAAACTATCTCGCCTCAGAGAAAATTCCCAAAGGATAGGCAGCCCCCCACAAATATTGACTGTGAGAGGAGAGGAAAAAACATACACAGGCTGAAAACAGGATTTAGCAAAGGAGGCCAATCTAGCTAAATAGTAAAGATAGGACAGAGAACTATGCGGTCAGTATTAAAATACTAGGAAATATCCACCACAGAAAATACAAAAAACTTCACATCTAACTAAAGATATGGAGGGTATATCTGCCTCTCCAGAGATTCCAGCTTGACTGCATAAATCCTTACACAGATTAAGCTGGACAAGAAAAAACATGAAATGCACTGAACAATGAGGCCCACAACATGTGGGCTGCAAAACAAGCAGAACTTATCTTGGTGAAAAGACCAGGAAGCAGGAGAAACCATGAAGGGATGTGAATCCTCCAGAATAAAATGGACAACTGGCACTGACTAAAGGGTGAGGCCAGACTAAATAGCCCAGTCCAGAGTGGACACACCTGATAACTGCTGTGAAGGACAGACAGCAGCGCTACCACTTATAACCACCGGAGGGAGCCCAAGAACAGAATTCACAACACACATAGAGCTGGAGATCAGCACTAAGGTTTTACGTCACACCCCATTATATAGCGGAAAAATGATGATGCGCCGATCTATTAAGGTCGGCTTCCAGGCGGTCAAGGGGTCTGTGGATGTCCTGGAAAAGTGTGTTCACGTGAGTGAACCCACTATCCAGTCTTTCTACAACCGCCTTCATCCCAGCCTGGAAGACCGAGCTTAAGTGAATAAACTCGGTCATGACTGACCTCTCCCAGGCCCTCTGCCGCTGGCGAGCAGACCCAAGTAAAGTAGTGACAGAGGGCTGGGAGAGGTGAAAACCAGATGGACCGGCTTCCTGTTCCCCAGCCTGTGAAGCCTGCCTGGTTGTCCATCGCTGGTGGATGATTGGGATTGGGCCTGTTCATTGGCTGGTCGATAAGGGGGCGCTCAACAGAGGACGATCCAGGTTCTGTGGTGCTGCACCAGGTTCTGTGTGGAAAATAAATGAAAAACATTAGTAAAAAAATGAAAAGTATAAATAAAAGACAACACAAAAGATACTCACTTGCCTGAGCAAGCGCAGGCATCAGAAAAAAGCACCATAACGCTGTTATCCTGAAGATTAACCCCATATCTGCAGGTTAATAGCATTATTCCTGGTGACAGGTTCCCTTTAAATATTTTCTCTTTTTTCAATTCCTTTATTTTAGAGCTTTCAAAGTAAATTATGAAATTTATTCACACCAAGCAGACATGACTCCCAATTACAGTACAAAAAAAGTACATGTGTCTCTTCGTCTAATGGGTCTGATTTGTCTTCTGTAAACTAGAACCCCAGCAGGTTGCACCAATTTGTGTTGTATGTGTGACTTTCAGGATGTACAGGCGATTGTCAAAAAATCAAATTATCATCAAAAAGTTAATTTATTTCAGTTATTCAATACAAAAAGTGAAACTCATATTATATAGAGTCATTACAAACAGAGTGATCTATTTCAAGTGTTTACTTCTTTTAATGTTGATGATTATGGCTTACAGCCAATGAAAACTCAAAAGTCATTATCTCGGTAAATTATAATACTTTATAACACCAGCTTGAAAAATAATTTTAAAATACGAAATGTTGGCGTACTGAAATGTATGTACTTGGTTGGGGCTCCTTTTGCATCAATTACTGCATCAACGCGAAGTGGCATGGAGGTGATCAGCCTGTGGCTCTGCTGAGGTGCTATGGAAGCCCAGGTTGCTTTGATAGCAGCCTTCAGCTCATCTGCATTGTTGGGTCTGGTGTCTCTCATCTTCCTCTTGACAATACCCCATAGATTCTCAATGTGGTTACGGTCAGGTTAGGTGAGTATGCTGGCCAATCAAGCACAGTGATACTGTTGTTTTTAAACCAGATATTGGTACTTTTGGCAGTGTGGACAGGTGCCAATTCCTTCTGGAGAATTACATTTCCATCTCCAAAAAGCTTGTCGGCAGAGGGAAGCAAATTTCCTGGTAGACAGCTGTGCTGACTTTGGTCTTAAAAAACACAGTGGACCTACACCAGCAGATGACATGGCTCCCCAAACCATCACTGATTGTGGAAACTTCACACTAGACCTCAAGAAGCTTGGATAATGTGCCTCTCCACTCTTCCACCAGACTCTGGGACCTTGATTGAATAAAATGCAAAATTTACTTTAATCTTAAAACAACATCTTGGACCACTGAGCAACAGTCCAGTTCTTTTTCTCCTTGGCCCAGGTAAGACACTTCTGGCATTGTCTATTGGTCATGAGTGGCTTGACACAAGGAATGAGACACTTGTAACCCATGTCCTGGACATCTGTGTTTGGTGTCTCTTGAAGCAATGACTCCAGAAGCAGTCTATTCCTTGTGAATCTCCCCCAAACTGGCCTTTTCTTAACAATCCTTTCAAGGCTGTGGTAATCCGATTGCTTGTGCATTTTTTTCTACCACACTTTTCCCTTCCACTCAACTTTTCATTAATGTGCTTGGATACAGCACTCTGTGAACAGCCAGCTTCTTTAGCAATGAACTTTTGTGGCTTACCCTCCTTGTGGAGTGTGTCAATGACTGCCTTCTGGACATCTGTCAAGTCAGCAGTCTTCCCCATGATTGTGGAGCCTACTGAAACAGACTAAGGGACCGCTTAGGAAGCCTTTGCAGGTGTTTTTTGTTAATTATTCTAATTTACTGAGATAATGACTTTGGGGTTTTAATTGGCTGTAAGCCATAATCATCAACATTAGCAGAAATAAACACTTGAAATAGATCACTTAGTTTATAATGACTCTATATATGAGTTTCACTTTTTGTATTGAAGAACTGAAATAAATCAACTTTTTGATGATATTCTAATTCTGTGAGACACACCTGTATTTTCAGCGGCTGCACAGTGTAGTGTAACCTAGAAAAACCATGCAGCCCAAATTGGCATAAAAAGGTAGGTAATTCGTAGTAAAAAATGTGATTATTTCTTTGTGTTTTTTGACTCAATGGCATACTATTAGTCCATGTACACTCACTCCTAACAAACTCTTTAACATAAGAAAAGCAAAATAAAATGGATTTCCTGCATGACCTTCCACTATATATCTTATCATGTATACCCAACCTTAGCATTACCATCATATCATTACGTTCCTGTTTCCCTAGACATGCCTCAGGTGCTCATTGTAAAGGCTATTTGTGACAAATATTTCCATGCACATTTCAGACGGTAATAAAAAGAGGAAATAATAGTTGCAGCTTCCTGTATGGCAATGATCAGCACGATAAGTGCACTTGATAATGCATATTTAAGGAGCCTTGATACATTATTAAGAAACGTGAAAGCACTAATGAAAATCGATAGGAATTCTGCCTCTGCCTCCTCCAAAGCTGTCAGATTTCTTTTCTATAATAATCTGTGATTCAGCACAATGGAGTTGTATTTATCCATCAAATCAAGTGATTTCAAAATGTTTATGATTTAATGAAGATTTTATATACAGATTTCAAGAGAAATAAAAGTTCACCATAGACAAAGAACATTTTTGGCCATTTTCAGACACAATCAAAACTAGTCATATTTAACCCTCCAATCCTGTTTTCACCTTGATAACCAGGTCAAATTTTACAAATTTGACCAGTGTCATTTTATGAGGTAAGAACGCTTTATCGCATTCTAGTGATTCTGAGACTGTTTTCTCATTACATATTGTACTTCATGATAGTGGTTAAATTTGTTTGATATGACTTGCGTTTATTTGTGAAAATATTGGTAATTTGGTGAAAAGTTTGAAAATTTTCCTTGAACTCCACAGAAGTTTATAATGTAGAGCCATGAAAACTGCTTTTTAAGCCCCAATTTTTTTATTTTCACGAGGGTAGCAAAAGAAAATGGATCTCAAAATTTGTTGTGCAATGTCTCTTGAGTATGCAGATACCCCATATATGGGGGAAACTACTGTTTGGGCGCACAGCAGGGCTCAGAAAGGAAGGAGTGAACACAGACTTTGATAAAATGGTTTGCGGGTGTCATGTCACATTTGGAGAGTGCCTGATGCGCATAAACAGTGTAAATCTAGACCCCTCAAGGAATTTACAGTACATCGTGCAGCGGCATGCTATTCCACCCGGTTTGCGTTTAGTTGGACCATCATTTATTTTTCAACAGGACAATGACCCCAAAACACACCTCCAGGCTGTGTAAGGGCTATTTGTCCAAGAAGGAGAGTGATGGGGTGCTACGCCAGATGACCTGGCCTCCAAAGTCACCAGACCTGAACCCAATCGAGATGGTTTGGGTTTAGCTGGACCGCAGATTGAAGGCAAAAGGGCCAACAAGTTCTAAACATCTCTGGGAACTCCTTCAAGATTGTTGGAAGACCATTCCTGGTGACTACCTCATGAAGCTCATCAAGAGAATGCCAAGAGTGTGCAAAGCAGTCATCAAAGCAAAAGGTAACAACTTTGAAGAACCTAGAATATAAGACATATTTTCGGTTGTTTCACACTTTTTTGTTAAGTATATAATTCCACATGTGTTAATTCATAGTTTTGATGCCTTCGGTGTGAATGTACAATTTTCATAGTCATGAAAATTCAGAAAAATCTTAAAATGAGGTGTGTCCAAACTTTTGGTCTGTACTGTATCTAGGCATGTGGTGAGCATATTGAACCCACAGGTGCTTCACAAAATTTTACAACGTTGATCTGTGAAAATGAAAAAAATATATATTTTCCCTGAAAAATATTGTTTTAGCCCAAATGTTTTCATTTTCACAGTTATACCAGGAGAAAATTGACCCCAAAATTAATTGTGCAATTTCTCTTGAATACATTGATATCGCAAATGTGGCTGAAAACTCCCGTATATACTCTAGTATAAGCCGAGATTTTCAGCCCATTTTTTTAGGCTGAAAGTGCCCCTCTCGGCTTAAACTCGAGTCATTGTCCCAGGGGGTTGGCGGGGGAGGGGAAGTGGCAGCTGTCAAATCATACTCACCTGCTCCTGGCGAGTCTCTGCATGTCCCTGCTTCTCCGGCGCCCGCAGCTCTTCCTGTGTTCAGCAGTCACGTGGTACCGCTCATTAAAGTAATGAATATGGACGCGACTCCATAGGGGTGGAGCGCATATTCATTACTTTAATGAGCGGTACCAGTGATCGCTGAACACAGGAACAAGCTGCCGGCATCAGAGACCATCACATCGAAGAAGAAGAGACCGAGCCGGGAGGGTTATTATATTGTGGGGGGTAAGCATTGCGATATCCACCTGTCCCCGTTCCACTGCCGAGCGCCGCTGTGTCTTCTGCGTCTTCTGGATGTGACGTTCAGGTCAGAGGGTGCGAGGCGGTGGAACGGGGACAGGTGAATATCGCAAGTGACGGTGTCCCCGCCTGCTCAGGACAAGAGGGGAGTATGTCATTTTTTTTTTTAATCACAGCAGCATGGGGAAATTTTTCTATGGAGCATCTTATGGGGCCATAATCAACCTTTATGCAGCATTGTATGGGGCATAATATTCTATGGAGCATCTTATGGGGCCATAATCAACCTTTATGCAGCATTATATTGGGCACATTTTCTATAGAGCATCGTATGGGGCCATAATCAACTTTTATGCAGCATTGTATGGGGCATAATTATTATTATTATTTATTTATATAGCACCATTGATTCCATGGTGCTGTACATGATATAATCTATGGAGTATCTTATGGGGCCATAATCAACCTTTATGCAGCATTATATGGGGCAAATGTTTCTATGGAGCATCTTATGGGGCCATAATCAACCTTTGTGCAGCATTATATGGGGCAAATGTTTCTATGGAGCACCGTATGGGGCCATAATCAACCTTTGTGCAGCATTATATGGGGAATATTTTTGTATGAAGCATCTTATGGGGCCCATCACAAACTTTATGGAGCATTATATGGAGCATATTTTATTATGGAGCATCATATGGGGCCCATCATGAACTTTATGGAGAATTTTATGGGGCGTATTTTGCATGGAGCATCTTATTGGGCCCATCATGAACCTTATGGAGCATTATATGGGGTTCCTGATTCAATATGGATATTCAAAAACACTTAATCTACTGATGTCTCAATTAATTTTACTTTTATTGGTATCTATTTTTATTTTTGACATTTACCGGTAGCTGCTGCATTTCCCACCCTAGGCTTATACTCGAGTCATTAAGTTTTCCCAGTTTTTTGTGGCAAAATTAGGGGTCTCTGCTTATACTCGGGTTGGCTTATACTCGAGTATATACGGTACTTTTCAGGCATAGTGCAAAGCTCAGAAATTAAGAAGTGCCATATTGTAGTCCAAATTTTTCTGGAATGGTGATCATATTGACACCACATGTGGGTCACAGAATTTTATACCACTGGGCAGTGAAGAAAAATAATTAAATTTCTACCACCAAAATGTAGTTTTAGCCCAGATTTTACATTTTCACACAGGGAAATGGATAAAAATTACCCCAAATTTTGTTCTACTGAACGTAGATATACACCATATGTGGCTGTACTGTACTGCTTAGCCATATGGTGAGACTCGGGAAGGAGAGCGCACTATTTGCCTCCTGGAGCACAGATTTTCCTAAAATAGTTTGCAGACTTCATTAACCCCTTCACTCCCGATACATTTTTTGTTTTTGCGTTCCTGTTTTTCGCTCCCCTTCTTCCCAAAGCCATACCTTTTTTATTTTTTCCCTTTTTTATTTTTTCATAAATATGGCCATGAGAGAGATTGTTTTTTGCGGGATAAGTCGTAATTTTGAACGCCAACCATATAGTGTAATGGAACACGGGAAACAAAATTTCCAAGTGCGGTGAAATTGCAAAGAAAAGTGCAATTCCACAATTGTTGTTTTTTTTTTACCATGTTCATCATTGCTAAAACTAACCTGCCATTTTGATTCTCCAGGTCATAATGAGTCCATAGATATGAAGCATGTATATTTCTTTTTTATTTAAAGGGAACCTGTCACCCCCAAAATCGAAGATGAACTAAGCCCACCGGCATCAGGGGCTTATCTACAGCATTCTGGAATGCTGTAGATAAGCCCCCGATGTACCCTGAAAGATGAGAAAAAGAGGTTAGATTACACTCACCTGGGCGGGCGGTCCGATCCGATGGGCGTCGCGGTCCGGGGCCTCCCATCTTCTTACGATGACGTCCTCTTCTTGTCTCCGGCGCAGGCGTACTGTCTGACCTGTTGAGGGCAGAGCAAAGTACTGCATGCGCAGGCGCCAGGAAATGTCAGAGAGACCTGTTATTTCATTTTAATGCCATGTTGCGGCAATTTAAAAAAATGTAATTCTGGTGTTTTAACTTTTTTCGCGTTATACTGTTTACCGATCAGATTATTTTTATATATTGATAGATCGGGCAATTCTGAACGCAGCGATGCCAAATATGTGTATTTTTTTTAATTGTTATATTTTGAATGGTCTGTGAATTAAACTTTTATATTTTTTTTTTTATTTTTTTTTTACTGTACACTTGCTGAAATAGTCTCCATGGGAAACTAGAAGCTGCGATCATTTGATCGCTTTGTGTAGCAGAAATGTTCACTTGCTTTGAGCGCTGACTGCTGGGCAGCGCTAATAGCTATCTGACTAAGATAACCACAGGGGGCTGCTGCAGTCCTCAGGTTGTCATACCAACCCATCGGCGACTCGCGGTCATGGGAAATGGGTGCTGATCATGTTATGAAATCATGTCAGAGATTGACAGTAGCATTTAACAGGTTAATAGCTGCAAGTCAATCACGATTCCACCCGCGGCTGTTAGGGACACATGTGAGCTGTTGAAGTCAGCTGACATGTGCTGGAAAAGATATGGTTTAGCGCTGGAGTCCACATAAAATGGGGAGATCCGACATGAACCGTACATGTACAGCGCATGTCGGGAATAGGTTATCAGAACCCCAATGTGTTAGAAAAACAGAATCCCTCTTCTAGTGACCCCAATTTGGAAATGGGTGTTTTCTAGAAACATGCAGTAGTGGATGTTCCTGAGGAAAAATTGCAAACTGCCATTGTAGTTCCCAGTATGTTGTAGGGTACAGTACCTTATAGTGACCAGTACACTGTAGTGCTCAGCTCATGCTTCAGGAGACATGCACCCGTAAATTAGGAGGGCTCTCATCGCTATAGAAATATCAAACATGCGGACGCTAAATGCAGCTAAGACACACTGTGGGACTCAGAAGAGAGACGGGCATTTGGATTTGGGAGCACATAATTTGCTGAACTTCTTTTGGGGGCTGAGGAGTCATTTAGCTTTTCCAGAGCCTTTGTTCTATCAGTAACGTGGAAGCCCCCTATATTTCCATTAACTGCTGACAGACCGAAGTGGGGACTTGCTTTTTTCATAGATTGATTTGAAGCTTTAGTAGGAAACATTTTACATAACATTTTGGAACACATTTATCCTACGCTATACACTGAGCACTTACTTTGGAGTTTCCATCTAAATCTCCAAGCGACGTAAATCAGATGAAACCCCCAAGGAATCCATTCACTATTATGAGTCACCAGAATTACTCTGGACTCTGTCTGGCGTCTGTTCAGCTTGTCCATCTTTTTAGAGTTGCACAAAACTGTGGCCGACTGCACTTTTATGCATGCCTAAAAAGACGCTCACCGTCAGATCACAGGTTCTATGGTATCCATCCATCTGCCTCACTATAGGGAATCTTGCGGCGGGGGTTCTGTTTGAATCACGTATTTCATAGATTTACATGGAAACCCCGGTGTAAGCGCTCAGTACAGAGAGCATGAAAAATATGTGACGAGCCTTACTGCAATCTTTGGGAGGCAGAATGAAAAAATCAACAGCAGGTGAAGAATTTGTTTTCTCTATTTTTTACGATGTTCCTCATGCGGCATAAGTGATTAGACGACTTTATTCTTCGGGTCGGTCAGATTACAGTGATAACAGATTTAAATAGTTTTTTTCTGTTTGGCTGCTGTCAAACACTAAAAAAAGCTTTTTCTTGGCATTGCCATATTTTAAGAGCTATAGTTTTTTCATATTTTGGCCAAGATAATCTTGTGAGGGATTGTTTTTTTGGAGGACGAGCTGACATTTTTATTAATACCATTTTCGGGCACAAAGTTTTTTGATCGCTTTCTATTCTGATTTTTGTGAGCCAAAATTAACAAAAAAAGCAATTCAGTCATTTTTTATGTCGTTCCTTGTGTGGTAAAAAATGATAAGGCAGTTTTATTCTTGGGTTCAGTACGATTACAGCGATTTCCCATTTATATAGTTTTTTACTTTTTGGTGCTTTTACACATTAAAAACTATTTTCTAGAAAAAATAATAATATTTTTGCATCGCTTTATTCTGAGAGCTATAATTTTTTCACTGATGGAGCTGTATGGCGGCTTGCTTTTTGCGGTACAAGATGACGTTTTTAGCTTTATCGTTTTTATTTAATTTACATCTTAAACCCTAAAAGGTCCAACTAACTCATGTTTAACCCCTTTCTGACATCCGACGTACTATCCCGTCCATGTGGGCTGGGCCAGTCTGACCATGGATGGGATAGCTGACACCCCGCACTAAGTGCCAGGAACGGTCATGGACCGCTCCCGGCACTTTAACTCCCAGAACACTGCGATCAAACAAGATCACAGCTTTCCGGTGGCATAGAGAAGCATCGCACAGGGAGGTGATGGCGTTGTCCTGAGGGTCTCCATGGAGACCTCCGGCACCAAGATGGCCGCAGGGTCCTTTCGGGTCTTGCAGGGAGGTGGCTTCTCAGTGCCTGCTGAGAGAAGGACCTGAGAAACCTCCTTCACTGCCCGTCAGATCGCTAATCTGATATAGTGCAGTGCAAAGTGTCAGATCAGCGATCTGACTTTATATAGTGATGTCCCATCCTGGGACAATGTAAAAAAGATTTAAAAAAAATATTAGCATGTGTAAAAGGAATTTTTTTTTTAATTCCTAAATAAAGAAAAAAATATATATATTTTTCAAATAAATACATTTCTTATGTACAGTTGTGGCCAAAAGTATTGACACCCCTGCAATTATGTCAGATAATACTCAGTTTCTTCCTGAAAATGATTGCAAACACAAATTATTTGTTATTATTATCTTCATTTAATTTGTCTTAAATGAAAAAACACAAAAATAATGGTCCTAAAGCCAAATTGGATATAATTCCACACCAAACATAAAAAGGGGGTGGACAAAAGTATTGGCACTGTTCGAAAAATCATGTGATGCTTCTCTAATTTGTGTAATTAACAGCATCTGTAACTTACCTGTGGCACCTAACAGGTGTTGGCAATAACTAAATCACACTTGCAGCCAGTTGACATGGATTAAAGTTGACTCAACCTCTGTCCTGTGTCCTTGTGTGTACCACATTGAGCATGGAGAAAAGAAAGAAGACCAAAGAACTGTCTGAGGACTTGAGAAACCAAATTGTGAGGAAGCATGAGCAATCTCAAGGCTACAAGTTCATCTCCAAAGACCTGAATGTTCCTGTGTCTACCGTGCGCAGTGTCATCAAGAAGTTTAAAGCCCATGGCACTGTGGCTAACCTCCCTAGATGTGGACGGAAAATAAAAATTGACAAGGGATTTCAACGCAAGATTGTGCGGATGTTGGATAAAGAACCTCGACTAACATCCAAACAAGTTCAAGCTGCCCTGCAGTCCGAGGGTACAACAGTGTCAACCCGTACTATCCGTCGGCGTCTGAATGAAAAGGGACTGTATGGTAGGAGACCCAGGAAGACCCCACTTCTTACCCCGAGACATAAAAAAGCCAGGCTGGAGTTTGCCAAAACTTACCTGAAAAGCCTAAAACGTTTTGGAAGAATGTTCTCTAGTCAGATGAGACAAAAGTAGAGCTTTTTGGGCAAAGGCATCAACATAGAGTTTACAGGAGAAAAAAAGAGGCATTCAAAGAAAAGAACACGGTCCCTACAGTCAAACATGGCGGAGGTTCTCTGATGTTTTGGGGTTGCTTTGCTGCCTCTGCCACTGGACTGCTTGATTGTGTACATGGTATTATGAAGTCTGAAGACTATCAACAAATTTTGCAGCATAGCGTAGGTCCCAGTGTGAGAAAGCTGGGTCTCCCTCAGAGGTCATGGGTCTTCCAGCAGGACAATGACCCAAAACACACTTCAAAAAGTACTAGAAAATGGTTTGAGAGAAAGCACCGCACTGGAGACTTCTAAGGTGGCCAGCAATGAGTCCAGACCTAAATCCCATAGAACACCTGTGGAGAGATCTCAAAATGGCAGTTTGGAGAAGGCACCCTTCAAATATCAGGGACCTGGAGCATTTTGCCAAAGAAGAATGGTCTAAAATTCCAGCAGAGCATTGTAAGAAACTCATTGATGGTTACCGGAAGCGGTTGGTCGCAGTTATTTTGGCTAAAGGTTGTGCAACCAAGTATTAGGCTGAGGGTGCCAATACTTTTGTCTGGGCCATTTTTGGAGTTTTGTGTGAAATGATCAATATTTTGCTTTTTGCTTCATTCTCTTTTGTGCTTTTTCATTTAAGACAAATTAAATGAAGATAATACCAAAGAATTTGTTATTGCAATCATTTTCAGGAAGAAACTGAGTATTATCTGACAGAATTGCAGGCGTGTCAATACTTTTGGCCACAACTGTAAATAATTAAAAAAAAATAAAAGTAAACACCCGACCTATAAAACTGTCCAACTAGTTAACCCCTTTAGTGAACCCATAAAAAATAAAAAAACAACACGGCAAAAAAACAATGCTTTATCATCATACCGCTGAAGAAAAAGTGGCATAACACGCGATCAAAAATACGGATATAAATAACCATGGTACCGCTGAAAACATCATCTTGTCCCGCAAAAAACGAGCTGCCATACTGTATCATCAGCGAAAAACTAAAAAAGTTATAGCTCTCAGAATAAAGTGATGCAAAAATAATTATTTCTTTTATATAAAATAGTTATTTTATAAAAGCGCCAAAACATAAAAAAAGAGGTATCGCTGTAATCGTACTGACCCGAAGAATAAAACTGCTTTATCCATTTTACCAAACACGGAACGGTATAAACGCCCCCCCCAAAAGAAATTTATGAATTGCTGGTTTTTGTTCATTTTGCCTCACAAAAATCGTAATAAAAAACGATCAAACAATGTCATGTGGCTGAAAATGGTACTAATAAAAACATCAACTCGTCCCGCAAAAAACAAGACCTCACATGACTCTGTGGGCCGAAATATGGAAAAATTATAGCTCTGAAAATGTGGTGATGCAAAAACTGTTTTTTTGCAATAAAAAGCGTCTTTTAGCATGTGACAGCTGCCAAACATAAAAACCCGCTATAAATAGTAAATCAAACCCCCCCTTTATCACCCTCTTAGTAATAATAAAATTTTAAAAAAATGTATTTATTTCCATTTTCCCATTAGGGTTAGGGCTAAAGTTAGGGTTAGGGTTGGGGCTAAAGTTAGGGTTAGGGTTGGGGCTAAAGTTAGGGTTTGGATTATGTTTACGATTGGGATTAGGGTTAGGGGTACATCAGGGTTAGGGGTGTGGTTATGTGGGGGAGTGTGAGTACAGCACAGTTTTTTGTTTATTTTTTAAACAAACCACAGCTGCAGGACAGAAGTTCTCTGAAACCAGACTGAATTCCAGTGAATTGCAATTTGTAAGGCAGAGCTGTAATTATTCTCATTGCTGTACTAAATACTGGACACTGCTTCAGATGCAAAGAGGAAAAAGAAGTCAATGAAAACTGAAAATAAAGGTTTGATATGTTGTAACACAAAGTGAGGTAGTGCATAGTATAGAGTGGCACATTAGCAGGAAGTACACACTAGGGGCAAGGTCATATATGACCGACTTACACTGGTATTTCTGCTATAGACATTACATTAGTGGTAATCTTACTGTTGTTAAAGGGAACCTGTCTGTCATCATGATTTAGCATGTTAAAATAAACGTATGGTCACAGTGAGACAGCTGATGCATGGGATCAGCATCTTGCCTAACCTGTTAACAACGCTCAGGGATATGCTTTACCTCAACCACACGGATCACAGGAAACAACAGACTGCAGAAGCTTCGTGAATTCTGTGAGTCTTCCAGGCATGCTCACTGACCTGTGCAAAAGTCACTGTGGAGGGAGGGGAGATGAAGATATTGCTTCAATAATGGGCCCCATATATTGCTTCATGCTGAATAATGGGCCTTATATCATGCTCCATACAGAATAATGAGCTCCATGCAGATTAATGAACCTCATATAATGTACCATACAGAAAAATGGGCCCCATATAATTCTCCATACAGATAATGAGCCCCATATAATGCTCCACAGAGATTAATGAACACCATATAATGTACCATGCAGAATAATGAGCCCCATATAATGCTCCATACAGAATAATGATCCCCATATAGTGCTCCATACAGATTAGTGAACACCATATAATGTACCATACAGAATAATAGGCCCCATATAATGCTCCATACAGAATATTGGGCCTCATATAATGCTCCATACAGAATAGGCTCCATATAATACTCCATACAGAATGGGAACTATATATTGCTCCATACAGAAAGGGAACCATAATACTCCATACAGAATGGGCTCCATATAATGCTCCATACAGAATGAGCTCCATATACAGTGCCTTGCGAAAGTATTCGGCCCCCTGGAACTTTCCAGCCTTTTCCCACATATCATGCTTCAAACATAAAGATACCAAATATAAATTTTTGGTGAAGAATCAACAACAAGTGGAACACAATTGTGAAGTTGAAGGAGATTTATTGGTTACCGTATATACTCGAGTATAAGCCGACCCGAGTATAAGCCGACCCCACTAATTTTGCAACAAAAAACTGGGAAAACTTATTGACTCGAATATAAGCCTAGGGTGGAAAATGCAGCAGCTAACGGTAAATGTCAAAAATAAAAATAGATGCCAATAAAAGTAAAATTAATTGAGACATCAGTAGTATAAGTGTTTTTGAATAACCATATTGAATCAGGAGCCCCATATAATGCTCCATACAGTTCATGATGGGTCCCATAAGATGCTCCATACAAAATCCGCCCCATATAATGCTCCATAAAATTTATGATGGGCCCCATAAGAGGCTCCATATTAAAATATGGCCCATATAGTGCTGCACAAATGCTGATTATGGCCACACGTGTTCCGTGGTCTTCACGATGCTCTCTGTGCTTCTAACAGAACCCTGAGACTATCACAGAGCAGGTGCATTTATACGAAGACTTGATTACACACAGGTGGATTATATTTATCACCATTAGGCATTTAGGACAACATTGGATCATTCAGAGATCCACAATGAACTTCTGGAGTGAGTTTGCTGCACTGAAAGTAAAGGGGACGAATAATATTGCACGCCCCACTTTTCAGTTTTTGAATTTCCACAAAAATATAAAATAACCAATAAATTTCGTTCAACTTCACAATTGTGTTCCACTTGTTGATTCTTCACCAAAAATTAACATTTGGTATCTTTATGTTTGAAGCATATGTGGGAAAAGAATGAAAAGTTCCAGGGGGCTGAATACTTTCACAAGGCACTGTAATACTCCATACAGTATGGGATCCATATTTTGCTCCATACATAAAAAAGTCAAACACTCACCTCTCCTCGCTGGCTGCAGATCTGGACTCCTCAGTGTTGTGGTCTTCCGTTTCTCTGCACTCTGACTGCACAGAGCAGAGGGCGCACAGTAGTGACGTCATTGCACCTTCTGCTCTGAGACGTCAGAGTCAGAAAACGTGGAAGACCACCGGAGCTGCCGAGGAACAGGGAGAGGTAAGTATTGCAAGTGCCGGGACCCTGAGCAAATGGGGGGCCCACTCGTGAGTGCTGGCATGGGCCCCATAGCATGCCAGTGTCCCCAATGGCGAGCGGGTCCCCCGCTTGCTCATTTGCCTGGGTGTGCCGGGTGGTGATGCCGGTCCTAAATATAGAGTAAATAGTGGCAATTAAAATAATAACAGATAAAATCCTAATACCTATCATATACAGCTCTGGAAAAAATTAAGAGACCACCACATGAAAACCCTGTCATGGGCAGCCCAATCTCCAGAACTGAACCCCATTGAAAACCTCTGGAAAGTAATCAAGAGGATGATGGATAGTCACAAGCCATCAAAGAAGAACTGCTTAAATTTTTGCGCCAGAAGCAGTGTGAAAGACTGGTGGAAAGCATGCCAAGACGCATGAAAGCTGTGAATAAAAATCGTGGTTATTCCACAAAATATTGATTTCTGAACTCTTCCGGAGTTAAAACATTAGTATTGTTGTTTCTAAATGATTATGAACTTGTTTTCGTTGCATTATTTGAGGTCTGAAAGTACTGGTTATTTTAATTTTGAGTATTTCTCCTTTTCAGAAAAAAATTAAAAATTTATTGCTTGGAAATTCGGAGACATGATGTCAGAAGTTTATAGAATAAACGAACAATTTACATTTTACTCAAAAATATACCTATGAAGAGAAAAATCAGACAAACTGAACAATTTGCTGAGGTCTCTTAATTTTTGCCAGAGCTATGAGTAAACCATAAGCAGACATAAGATAAATGTAATTCTGAGTAGGTTCAATGTGAATGAAATGAATACTTATGAGATACCAGCCTCCGACGATCCTCCATGGCACCATTTGTGGTCAGAACATGAAATCTCAGCTTTGTTACAGGACTGCCTTCAGCATTAACCCCTTTCCGACTGGGCAGTTTTCTGTTTTTGCACTTTCATTTTTACTATCCCTTCTTCCGGGAGCCATAACTTTTATTTTTTCTTTTCACAAAGATGTATGAGGGAGGGACGAGTTGTAGTTTTGAAAGGCACCATTAATTTTACCACTCACAAAGTGCTGTGAAATTCTGAAAAAAAAATTAAATTCTGCAATTCTTTGTTCTTTTAAAGGGCCACTGTCACCCCCTCCAGCCGTTATAAACTAAAAGAGCCACCTTGTGCAGCAGTAATGCTGCAGTCTAACAAGGTGGCTCTTTTAGTTTTTGATTCAGTTATTCCCTCAATAAAGCGTTTTAAAATTTGCCCTACCTGTCCTTAGACCTGGAGGCGGTCCGAAGCCTCCTCTGTGAATCTCCCAACGGCCGTCACTCTTCTCTTCTGGGGATGTGGTCGCCGCCCCCTTCGCGCTGTTTTTCTTAAATCCGGCGCCTGCGCTGTGCGTGCCTGGTGCAGGCGCAGTCTTCATTGTCCTTCATAGCTCAGATGCCGGGTGCCTGACTGCGCCTGTGCGGGCAGTGCGGCCACCCTGTTGCTGAATCCCCGCCCCGCACTGTGCTACTCATTATGCACAGTGCGGGGCTGGTATTCCTGGGCATGCGCACTGCGCTGTTCAGACGCTCCCCCAGCTCCCCCGCCTTCCAGCGTTGCCGGAATATACAGGTTTCCTTGCCAGCGTTTGGAATGAAGCAGCCGCAAATAACAACGCTGGAAGGCGGGGGAGCTGGGGGAGCGTCTGAACAGCGCAGTGCGCATGCCCAGGAACCCCAGCCCCGCACTGTGCATAATGAATAACACAGTGCGGGGCAGGGATTCAGCAACAGGGTGGCCGCACTGCCCGCACAGGCGCAGTCAGGCACCCTGCATCTGACCTATGACGGACAATGAAGACTGCGCCTGTCCCAGGCAGGCACGCGCAGCGCAGGTGCCGGATTTAAGAAGAAACAGCGCGAAGGGGGCGGCGACCACATCCCCAGAAGAGAAGAGTGACGGCCGTTGGGAGATTCACAGAGAAGGCTTCGGACCTGCCTCCAGGTCTAAAGACAGGTATTTAGGGCAAATTTTAAAATGCTTTATTGAGGGAATAACTGAATCATAAACTAAAAGAGCCACCTTGTTAGACTGCAGCATTACTGCTGCACAAGGTGGCTCTTTTAGTTTATAACGGCTGGAGGGGGTGACTGTTGTGAATTCCGTTCTCGAACTGCCTCCTGTGGTCATGAATGGTACTTCGGTGAGTTCTGTCCTTGGACTCCCTCTGGTGGCTGTGAGGGGAGCTGCTGGTTCTGAGATTCCTTCCCCAGCTGCCCTCGTTTAGGGCTAGGCTAGGATTCTCTATTTAACTCCACTCAGATCGTTACTCCATGCCAGCTGTCAATGTTCTAGTACTGGTTCAGATCTCTCCTGGATCTTTCTGAGGACCTGTCTACTCCAGCAAAAGATAAGTTCCGGCTTGTTCATTTGTTACTTATGGTTTTTCTTGCTAAGTTCTAGTCCAGCTTGCTATCATGAAACTGCCTGGCTAGCTGGAAGCTCTGGGGGTGCAGAGTGGCACCACCGCACCGTGAGTCGGTGCTGGGGTATTTTTTGCACACTCTGCGTGGTTTTTGTAGTTTGTTGTGTTGACCGCAAAGATCCCTTTTCTATCCTCAATCTGTTTAGTTAGACTGGCCTCTCTTTGCTAAAGCCTATTTCATCCTGTGTTTGTGATTTCCTCTTAACTCACAGTCAATACTTGTGGGGGGCTGCTTTTACCTTTGGGGAAATTTCTCTGAGGCAAGTGAGGCTTTGTTTCCTTTCTTTAGGGGTAGTTAGCTCTTAGGCTGTGAAGAGGCGTCTAGGCAGAGTCAGGCACGCTCCACGGCTATTTCTAGTTGTGTTGATAGGAGTAGGGTTTGCGGTCAGCAGAGTTCCTATTTCCCCAGAGCTCGTCCCGATTCCGTGTTTAACTATCAGGTCATTCCTGGTGCACCTAACCACCAGGTCCATAACAGTACAGCTGGCCACAAAGTGTTAATGCATCTCAATAGAGGGAAAAGAGAAGTTCTGAGACCAGTTTTTTTTTTTTTTCTCTGCAGTGTGTTTTGCCTTTCTTTTCCCCTTACACTCTGGGTGGTTCAGAACTCAGGTGTGGATATGGACATTCAAGGTCTGTCCTCCAGTGTAGATCAACTCGCTGCAAGGGTACAAAACATTCAAGATTATGTAGTTCAGAATCCTATGTTGGAGCCTAGAATTCCAATTCCTGATTTGTTTTCTGGGGATAGATCTAAATTTCTGAATTTCAAAAACAATTGTAAACTGTTTCTTGCTCTGAAACCCCGCTCTTCTGGTGACCCTATTCAGCAAGTGAGAATCATTATTTCTTTGTTGCGTGGCGACCCTCAAGACTGGGCATTCGCCCTGGCGCCAGGAGATCCTGCATTGCGTAATGTAGATGCGTTTTTTCTGGCGCTGGGATTGCTTTATGATGAACCAAATTCTGTGGATCAGGCAGAGAAAATTTTGCTGGCTTTGTGTCAGGGTCAGGATGAAGCGGAGGTATATTGCCAGAAGTTCAGAAAGTGGTCTGTGCTTACTCAGTGGAATGAGTGTGCCCTGGCAGCAATTTTCAGAAAGGGTCTTTCTGAAGCCCTTAAGGATGTTATGGTGGGGTTCCCCACGCCTGCTGGTCTGAATGAATCAATGTCCTTGGCCATACAGATCGATCGGCGCTTACGTGAGCGCAAAACTGTGCACCATTTGGCGGTATCCTCTGAGCAGAGGCCTGAGCCTATGCAATGTGATAGGACTTTGACCAGAGCTGAACGGCAAGAACATAGACGTCAGAATGGGCTGTGTTTTTACTGTGGTGACTCCACTCATGCTATCTCTGATTGTCCTAAGCGCACTAAGCGGTTCGCTAGGTCTGTCACCATTGGTACTGTACAGCCTAAATTTCTTTTGTCCGTTACTCTGATTTGCTCTTTGTCATCCTATTCTGTTATGGCATTTGTGGATTCAGGCGCTGCCCTGAATTTGATGGACTTAGAGTTTGCCAGGCGCTGTGGTTTTTTCTTGGAGCCCTTGCAGCATCCCATTCCTTTGAGGGGAATTGATGCTACGCCTTTGGCCAAGAAAAAGGCCTCAGTACTGGACCCGGTTGACCATGTGCATGGCTCCTGCGCATCAGGAGGATATTCGCTTTTTGGTGTTGCATAATCTGCATGATGTGGTCGTGTTGGGTTTGCCATGGCTGCAGGTCCATAATCCAGTATTGGATTGGAAATCAATGTCGGTGTCCAGTTGGGGGTGTCAAGGGGTACATGGGGATGTTTCATTGTTGTCAATTTCTTCCTCCACTCCTTCTGAAGTCCCTGAGTTTTTGTCGGATTACCGGGATGTATTTGATGAGCCCAAGTCTAGTACCCTACCTCCTCATAGGGATTGTGATTGTGCTATTAATTTGATTCCTGGTAGCAAGTTCCCTAAGGGACGACTTTTCAATTTGTCTGTGCCAGAACACGCCGCTATGCGGAGTTATATAAAGGAGTCCTTGGAGAAAGGGCATATCCGCCCGTCGTCGTCACCATTGGGAGCAGGGTTCTTTTTTGTGGCCAAGAAGGATGGTTCTCTGAGACCTTGTATAGATTACCGCCTTCTTAATAAAATCACGGTCAAATTTCAGTACCCTTTGCCTCTACTGTCTGATTTATTTGCTCGGATTAAGAGGGCTAGTTGGTTCACCAAGATAGACCTTCGAGGGGCGTATAATCTCGTGCGTATTAAACAGGGCGATGAATGGAAAACAGCATTTAATACGCCCGAGGGCCATTTTGAGTACCTGGTGATGCCATTCGGCCTTTCTAATGCTCCCTCTGTGTTTCAGTCCTTTATGCATGACATCTTCCGAAAGTATCTGGATAGATTCATGATCGTATATTTGGATGATATTTTGGTCTTTTCGGATGATTGGGAGTCCCATGTGAAGCAGGTCAGAATGGTGTTCCAGATCCTTCGTGCTAATTCCTTGTTTGTGAAGGGGTCTAAGTGTCTCTTTGGAGTTCAGAAGGTTTCCTTTTTGGGCTTCATTTTTTCCCCTTCTACTATCGAGATGGATCCTGTTAAAGTCCAAGCTATTTATGATTGGACTCGGCCTACATCTGTGAAGAGCCTTCAGAAATTTCTGGGCTTTGCCAATTTTTACCGTCGCTTCATCGCTAATTTTTCTAGTGTTGTTAAACCGTTGACTGATTTGACCAAGAAGGGTGCTGATGTGAATTGGTCCTCTGCGGCCGTTGAGGCTTTTCAGGAGTTGAAACATCGTTTCTCTTCGGCTCCTGTGTTGTGTCAGCCAGATGTTTCGCTCCCTTTTCAGGTCGAGGTTGATGCTTCTGAAATTGGAGCAGGGGCTGTTTTGTCTCAGAGAAGTTCTGATTGCTCTGTAATGAAGCCATGTGCTTTCTTTTTGAGAAAGTTTTCGCCTGCTGAGCGTAATTATGATGTTGGCAATCGGGAGTTATTGGCTACGAAGTGGGCATTCGAGGAGTGGCGACATTGGCTTGAAGGAGCCAAGCATCGCGTGGTGGTCTTGACAGATCACAAGAATCTGACTTATCTCGAGTCTGCCAAGCGGTTGAATCCTAGACAAGCTCGTTGGTCGCTGTTTTTCTCCCGTTTCAATTTTGTGGTTTCGTACCTTCCGGGTTCTAAGAATGTGAAGGCTGATGCCCTTTCAAGGAGTTTTGTGCCTGATTCTCCTGGGGTTCCTGGGCCGGCTGGTATTCTCAGAGAGGGGGTAGTTCTGTCTGCCATCTCCCCTGATTTGCGGCGGGTGCTGCAGGAGTTCCAGGCTGATAGACCTGACCGTTGTCCAGCGGAGAAACTGTTTGTCCCTGATAGATGGACTAATAGAGTTATCTCTGAGGTTCATTGTTCGGTGTTGGCTGGTCATCCTGGGATTTTTGGTACCAGAGATTTGGTGGCTAAGTCCTTTTGGTGGCCTTCCTTGTCGCGGGATGTGCGTTCTTTTGTGCAGTCTTGTGGGACTTGTGCTCGGGCTAAGCCCTGCTGTTCTCGTGCCAGTGGGTTACTTTTGCCCTTGCCGGTCCCGAAAAGGCCCTGGACGCATGTTTCCATGGATTTTATTTCAGATCTTCCTGTTTCTCAAAGGATGTCGGTCATCTGGGTGGTTTGTGATCGCTTCTCTAAAATGGTCCATTTGGTAGCCTTGCCTAAATTGCCTTCTTCCTCTGATTTGGTTCCATTATTTTTCCAACATGTGGTTCGTTTGCATGGCATTCCGGAGAACATCGTGTCTGACAGAGGTTCCCAGTTTGTTTCAAGGTTTTGGCGGTCCTTTTGTGCTAAGATGGGCATTGATTTGTCTTTTTCTTTGAACGAACCAATCAGACTTTGGAAACTTATCTGAGATGTTTTGTTTCTGCGGATCAGGATGATTGGGTGACCTTCTTGCCATTGGCTGAGTTCGCCCTTAATAATCGGGCCAGTTCGGCTACTTTGGTTTCGCCTTTTTTTGTAATTCTGGTTTTCATCCTCGTTTTTCTTCAGGGCAGGTTGAGCCTTCGGACTGTCCTGGTGTGGATTCTGTGGTGGACAGGTTGCAACAAATTTGGACTCATGTGGTGGACAATTTGACCTTGTCCCAAGAGAAGGCTCAACGTTTCGCTAACCGCTGTCGCCGTGTTGGTCCCCGACTTCGTGTTGGGGATTTGGTTTGGTTATCATCTCGTTATGTTCCTATGAAGGTTTCTTCTCCTAAGTTTAAGCCTCGTTTCATTGGTCCTTATAAGATTTCTGAAATTCTTAATCCTGTATCATTTCGTTTGGCCCTTCCTGCTTCTTTTGCCATCCATAATGTGTTCCATAGGTCGTTGCTGCAGAGATATGTGGCGCCTATGGTTCCCTCCGTTGATCCTCCTGCTCCGGTGTTGGTCGAGGGGGAGTTGGAGTATGTGGTGGAGAAGATTTTGGATTCTCGTATTTCGAGACGAAAACTTCAGTACTTGGTCAAATGGAAGGGCTATGGTCAGGAGGATAATTCCTGGGTTGTTGCCTCTTATGTCCATGCTGCCGATTTAGTTCGTGCCTTTCATTTGGCTTGTCCTGATCGGCCTGGGGGCTCTGGTGAGGGTTCGGAGACCCCTCCTCAAGGGGGGGGTACTGTTGTGAATTCCGTTCTCGAACTCCCTCCTGTGGTCATGAATGGTACTTCGGTGAGTTCTGTCCTTGGACTCCCTCTGGTGGCTGTGAGGGGAGCTGCTGGTTCTGAGATTCCTTCCCCAGCTGCCCTCGTTTAGGGCTAGGCTAGGATTCTCTATTTAACTCCACTCAGATCGTTACTCCATGCCAGCTGTCAATGTTCTAGTACTGGTTCAGATCTCTCCTGGATCTTTCTGAGGACCTGTCTACTCCAGCAAAAGATAAGTTCCGGCTTGTTCATTTGTTACTTATGGTTTTTCTTGCTAAGTTCTAGTCCAGCTTGCTATCATGAAACTGCCTGGCTAGCTGGAAGCTCTGGGGGTGCAGAGTGGCACCACCGCACCGTGAGTCGGTGCGGGGGTATTTTTTGCACACTCTGCGTGGTTTTTGTAGTTTGTTGTGTTGACCGCAAAGATCCCTTTTCTATCCTCAATCTGTTTAGTTAGACTGGCCTCTCTTTGCTAAAGCCTATTTCATCCTGTGTTTGTGATTTCCTCTTAACTCACAGTCAATACTTGTGGGGGGCTGCTTTTACCTTTGGGGAAATTTCTCTGAGGCAAGTGAGGCTTTGTTTCCTTTCTTTAGGGGTAGTTAGCTCTTAGGCTGTGAAGAGGCATCTAGGCAGAGTCAGGCACGCTCCACGGCTATTTCTAGTTGTGTTGATAGGAGTAGGGTTTGCGGTCAGCAGAGTTCCCATTTCCCCAGAGCTCGTCCCGATTCCGTGTTTAACTATCAGGTCATTCCTGGTGCACCTAACCACCAGGTCCATAACAGGTGACAGTGGCCCTTTAAGGGTATGTTTCCATGTTCAGTATTGGCAGCGCTTTGGACGCAGCACATGTCCGCTCCGTCCAATGAGCTGCTGGATTTTGTACGCGCAGTGATTCCGCATGTGTTCATTGAACCGTGCAGAATCACAGCATCCAATACATTGTACGAGTGACAGTTATCTTGTGGAGACTGAGCGTCTCTGCAAGATAAATAGACATGCTGCGGTCTAGAAGGACGCACCGCATGTCCGGTTACGCAGGTGAGCCGAGGGCGTCGGTACATGCATAGTGGAGATATTTCATAAAATCCCATCCACTATGCTGTAACATCTGGCCTCTGCGGGTTGGACGCTGAGGATATACGCAGCGTCAAATCCGCAGCAAATACTGACCGTGGGAACATACCCTAAAACAGCGTTCATTGACCTTGCAATATGATTTGCCAGGTCAGTACAATGATGGAGAGAACAAACTTTTTTTTCTTTTATAGTGAAACATTTTTTGGGAAATTTGTATATAGCATTTTTTTCTCAGACCTGTAACATTTTTACTTTTTGGTTAATAGAGCAGTGTGAGCTCACATTTTCATAAATATCATTTTGTGCAGAGTTGTGGCGACCAAAAGAACATAATTCTGGGGTTTTCATTTCTCTTGACAGTGTATACCGCGGTATAGGGTAAATTTTATATTTTGATCGGACTTTTATGGATGCAGTGATATGACATTTCCTTTTTAAATGGGTGATTGGAATTTTTTTTTTCATTTTTAACCCCTTCATGACCCAGCCTATTTTGGCCTTAATGACCTTGCCGTTTTTTGCAATTCTGACCAGTGTCCCTTTATGAGGTAATAACTCAGGAACGCTTCAACGGATCCTAGCGATTCTGAGATTGTTTTTTCGTGACATATTGGGCTTCATGTTAGTGGTAAATTTAGGTCGATAATTTCTGAGTTTATTTGTGAAAAAAACGGAAATTTGGCAAAAATTTTGAAAATTTCGCAATTTTCACATTTTGAATTTTTATTCTGTTAAACCAGAGAGTTATGTGACACAAAATAGTTAATAAATAACATTTCCCACATGTCTACTTTACATCAGCACAATTTTGGAAACAAATTTTTTTTTTGCTAGGAAGTTATAAGGGTTAAAATTTGACCAGTGATTTCTCATTTTTACAACAAAATTTACAAAACCATTTTTTTTAGGGACCACCTCACATTTTAAGTCAGTTTCAGGGTTCTATATGGCTGAAAATACCCAAAAGTGACACCATTCTAAAAACTGCACCCCTCAAGGTGCTCAAAACCACATTCAAGAAGTTTATTAACCCTTCAGGTGTTTCACAGCAGCAGAAGCAACATGGAAGTAAAAAATGAACATTTAACTTTTTAGTCACAAAAATGATCTTTTAGCGAAAATTTTTTTATTTTCCCAAGGGTAAAAGGAGAAACTGGACCACGAACGTTGTTGTCCAATTTGTCCTGAGTACGCTGATACCTCATATGTGGGGGTAAACCACTGTTTGGGCGCACGGCAGAGCTCGGAAGGGAAGGAGCGCCATTTGACTTTTTGAATGAAAAATTGGCTCCAATCTTTAGCGGACACGATGTCGCGTTTCGAGAGCCCCCGTGTGCCTAAACATTGGAGCTTTCCCACAAGTGACCCCATTTTGGAAACTAGACCCCCCAAGGAACTTATCTAGAAGCATAGTGAGCACTTTAAACCCCCAGGTGCTTCACAAATTGATCCATAAAAATGAAACAGTACTTTTTTTTCACAAAAAAATTATTTTAGCCTCAGTTTTTTCATTTTCACATGGGCAACAGGATAAAATGGATCCTAAAGTTTGTTGGACAATTTCTCCTGAGTACACCGATACCTCACATGTGGGGGTAAACCACTGTTTGGGCACATGGTAAGGCTCGGAAGGGAAGGAGCGCCATTTGACTTTTTGAATGAAAATTATCTCCATCGCTAGAAGACACCATGTCACGTTTGGAGAGCCCCTGTGTGCCTAAACATTGGAGCGCTCCCACAAGTGACCCCATTTTGGAAACTAGACCCCCCAAGGAACTTATCTAGAAGCATAGTGAGCACTTTAAACTCTCAGGTGCTTCACAAATTGATCCGTAAAAATGAAAAGTACTTTTTTTTCACACAAAATTTCTTTTAGCCTCAATTTTTTCATTTTCACATGGGCAACAGGATAAAATGGATCCTAAAGTTTGTTGGACAATTTCTCCTGAGTACACCGATACCTCACATGTGGGGGTAAACCACTGTTTGGGCACATGGTAAGGCTCGGAAGGGAAGGAGCGCCATTTGACTTTTTGAATGAAAATTATCTCCATCGCTAGAAGACACCATGTCACGTTTGGAGAGCCCCTGTGTGCCTAAACATTGGAGCGCTCCCACAAGTGACCCCATTTTGGAAACTAGACCCCCCAAGGAACTTATCTAGAAGCATAGTGAGCACTTTAAACTCTCAGGTGCTTCACAAATTGATCCGTAAAAATGAAAAGTACTTTTTTTTCACACAAAATTTCTTTTAGCCTCAATTTTTTCATTTTCACATGGGCAACAGGATAAAATGGATCCTAAAATTTGTTGGGCAATTTCTCCTGAGTACGCCGATACCTCATATGTGGGGGTAAACCACTGTTTGGGTGCACGGCAAGGCTCGGAAGGGGAGGCGTGCCATTTGACTTTTTGAATAGAAAATTAGCTCCAATC
This sequence comes from Ranitomeya variabilis, assembly GCF_051348905.1. Taxonomy (NCBI): domain Eukaryota; kingdom Metazoa; phylum Chordata; class Amphibia; order Anura; family Dendrobatidae; genus Ranitomeya; species Ranitomeya variabilis. Next base: position 855,209,638 of record NC_135233.1, on the reverse strand, counting down.
GTTAGCGGACACCATGTCGCGTTTGGAGAGCCCCTGTGTGCCTAAACATTGGAGCTCCCCTACAAGTGACCCCATTTTGGAAACTAGACCCCCCAAGGAACTTATCTAGATGCATAGTGAGCACTTATAACCCCCAGGTGCTTCACAGAAGTTTATAACGCAGAGCCGTCAAAATAAAAAATAATTTTTCTTTCCTAAAAAATGATTTTTAGCCCAGAATTTTTTATTTTCCCAAGGGTAATAGGAGAAATTGGACCCCAAATGTTGTTGTCCAGTTTGTCCTGAGTACGATGATACCCCATATGTGGGGGTAAACCACTGTTTGGGCACATGCCGGGGCTCGGAAGGGAAGTAGTGACGTTTTGGAATGCAGACTTTGATGGAATGGTCTGCGGGCATCATGTTACGTTTGCAGAGCCCCTGATATGCTTAAACAGTAGAAACCCCCCACAAGTGACCCCATTTTGGAAACTAGACCCCCCAAGGAACTTATCTAGATGTGTGGTGAGCACGTTCAACCCCCAAGAGCTTCACAGAAGTTTACAACGCAGAGCCGTGAAAATAAAAAATCATTTTTCTTTCCTCAAAAAAGATGTTTTAGCAAGCAATTTTTTATTTTCACAAGGGTAACAGGAGAAATTGGACCCCAATATTTGTTGCCCAGTTTGTTGTGAGTACGCTGATACCCCATATGTGGGGGTAAACCACTGTTTGGGCACACGTCAGGGCTCGGAAGGGAAGTAGTGACATTTAAAATGCAGACTTTGATGGAATGGTCTGCGGGCGTCACATTGCATTTGCAGAGCCCCTGATGTGCCTAAACAGTAGAAACACCCCACAAGTGACCCCATTTTGGAAACTAGACCCCCCAAGGAACTTATCTAGATGTGTGGTGAGCACGTTCAACCCCCAAGAGCTTCACAGAAGTTTACAACGCAGAGCCGTAAAAATAAAAAATCATTTTTCTTTCCTCAAAAAAGATGTTTTAGCAAGCAATTTTTTATTTTCACAAGGGTAACAGGAGAAATTGGACCCCAATATTTGTTGCCCAGTTTGTTGTGAGTACGCTGATACCCCATATGTGGGGGTAAACCACTGTTTGGGCACACGTCAGGGCTCGGAAGGGAAGTAGTGACATTTGAAATGCAGACTTTGATGGAATGGTCTGCGGGCGTCACATTGCATTTGCAGAGCCCCTGATGTGCCTAAACAGTAGAAACACCCCACAAGTGACCCCATTTTGGAAACTAGACCCCCCAAGGAACTTATCTAGATGTGTGGTGAGCACTTTCAACCCCCAAGTGCTTCACAGAAGTTAATAACGCAGAGCCGTGAAAATAAAAAATAATTGTTCTTTCCTCAAAAATTATGTTTTAGCAAGTAATTTTTTATTTTTGCAAGGGTAACAGGAGAAATTGGACCCAACAGTTGTTGCCCAGTATGTCCTGAGTACGCTGGTACCCCAAATGTGGGGGTACACCACTGTTTGGGCGCACGTCGGGGCTTGGAAGGGAGGGAGCACCATTTGACTTTTTGAACGCAAGATTGGCTGGAATCAATGGTGGTGCCATGTTGAGTTTGGAGACCCCTGATGTGCCTAAACAGTGGAAACCCCTCAATTCTAACTTCAACACTAACCCCAACACACTCCTAATCCCAACTGTAGCCATAACTCTAATCACAACCCTAACCCCAACACACCCCTAACCCTAACCCCAACACACCCGTAACTCTAATTCCAACCCTAACCCTAATCCTAACCCTAATCCCAACCCTAACGCTAATCCCAACCCTAACCACAACTGTAACCCCAACACACCCCTAACCCTATCCGTAACCCTAACCACAAGCCTAATCTTAACCCTATTTCCAACCCTAGCCCTAATTCCAACCCTAACTCTAATTCCAACCCTAGCCCTAAGGCTATGTGCCCACATTGCGGATTCGTGTGAGATTTTTCCGCACGATTTTTGAAAAATCTGCAGGTAAAAGGCACTGCGTTTTACCTGCGGATTTACAGCAGATTTCCAGTATTTTTTTGTGCGGATTTCACCTGCGGATTCCTATTGAGGAACAGGTGTAAATCGCTGCGGAATCCTCACAAAGAATTGACATGCTGCGGAAAATACAACGCAGCGTTTCTGCACGGAATTTTCCGCACCATGGGCACAGCGGATTTGGTTTTCCATAGGTGTACATGGTACTGTAAACCTGATGGAAAACTGCTACGAATTCGCAGCGGCCAATCCGCTGCGGATCCGCGGCCAATCCGCTGCGGATCCGCGGCCAAATCCGCACTGTGTACACATGCCATAACCCTAACCCTAACCCTACCCCTAGTTCTAACCCTAACCCTACCCCTAGTTCTAACCCTAACCCTAACCCTAGCCCTAGTTCTAACCCTAGTGGAAAAAGAAAAAAAAAATATTTTCTTTATTTTATTATTGTCCCTACCTATGGGGGTGATAAAGGGGGTGGGGGTTATTTATTATTTTTTTATTTTGATCGCTGTGATAGAACCTACCACAGCGATCAAAATGTACTTTGTAATGAATCTGCCGGCCGGCAGATTCGGCGGGCGCACTGCGCATGCGCCCGCCATTTTGGAAGATGGCGGCGCCCAGGGAGAAGACGGACCGACTTCGGGAGGCTCGGTAAGTATGAGGGGGTGGTGGTGGGGTGGATCGGAGGACGGGGGGGATCGGAGGACCGGGGGAGCGGACAGGAGCACGGGGGAGCGGACAGGGGAACGGAGGGGGGTACCGGACAAAAACGGAGGACTGGGGAGGAGATCGGGGGCGGTGGGGGGGGGGGGGGCAGAACATGATTTCCAGCCATGGCAGATGCTATTGCAGCATCGGCCATGGCTGGATTGCAATATTTCACCATTTTCATAGGTGAAATATTGCAAATTGCTCTGATTGGCTGTTGCACTTTCAACAGCCAATCAGAGCGATCGTAGCCACGTGGGGGCAAAGCCACCCCCCCTGGGCTGAAGTACAACTCCCCCTCTCTCTGCAGATCGGGTGAAATCGGAGTTAACCCTTTCACCCGATCTGCAGAGACGCGATCATTCCATGACGCCACATAGGCGTCATGGGTCGGATTGGCACCGACTTTCATGACGCCTACGTGGCGTCAAAGGTCGGGAAGGGGTTAATGGACTTAAACCTGCAATCATCCAATCCCTTATATTACATACTACAATTACACAGTATTGTAGTATATAGAAAAAATGACGGCCTCCTATGAATGCCAGTTCCAGGCTGGCCTACACAGGTGCACCATCATGGTGGGCACATGGGGAGGACACTGCCCGGAAGATAACTCTGTCTCCAGAGCTTATATTACATGAAGAGGAGTTACCAGTGTGATTGCGTAATGGCCGCTTTCTGCTCTCCCTGCAGAGCTGTGTGTGATTATACCTGACACATCTACAGGTTCCTCTCAGCTTCCATCTCACAGGCAGACCGGGCTGCAATAGTGTTACAATACAGCAGAGCTCAGAGAGCTGCATAAGATGTGTCTGCAAGAAGACAAACTTAATTTCCCCTGTTCTGTGTAAGGCTGCTTTCACACTAGCGTCGGTACAGGGCCATCGTGCTGCGTCGGCCCGACGTACCGACGCATACTGTGAAAAAAAATGCCCCACGTGGGCAGCGGAAGCAGTCTTACGACGCTTCCGCTGCCCCATTGTAAGGTCCGGGGAGGAGGGGGCGGCGTTCCGGCCGTGCATGCGCGATTGAAAATGGCGGACACGACGTGCAAAAAAACGCTACATGTAACGTTTTTTGTGCCGACGGTCCGCCGTGACACGACGCAACCGTCACACGACGGTTGCGACGTGTGGCACTGCGTTGCAATGCGTAGCTAATAAAAGTCTATGGAGAAAAAACGCATCCCGCGGGCAACTTTGCAGGATGCGTTTTTTCTCCACAACGACGCATTGCGACGTGCAGTGCACGACGCTAGTGTGAAAGTAGCCTTAGTTACTTGTCTCACACTGGGAACTCCCCTTCATGTTATATGAGCACTGGAGGCAGAGCTATCTCCCAGGCAGCGTCTTCCCCAGAGCCTGGAACAGATCATTTATAAAAGTGATAAGAGGATTTCTCAACCACAAGACATCTGATATTAGACACACATGGAGGACTTTTTTTTTTTTTTTAAAGGCTCATACACACCATGCAAGAAAGCAGTTCAAAGCTTGTACACAGAATGATGGGGGCGCTGTGCGGGGCTCATACACAGAATGATGGGGGCGCTGTGTGGGGCTCATACACAGGATGATGGGGGCGCCGTGCGGGGCTCATACACAGGATGATGGGGGCGCTGTGCGGGGCTCATACACAGGATGGGGGCGCTGTGCGGGGCTCATACACAGAATGATGGGGGCGCTGTGTGGGGCTCATACACAGAATGATGGGGGCGCTGTGCGGGGCTCGGACACAGAATGATGGGGGCGCTGTGAGGGGCTCATACACAGAATGATGGGGGCGCTGTGCGGGGCTCGGACACAGAATGATGGGGGCGCTGTGCGGGGCATATACACAGAATGATGGGGGCGCTGTGCGGGGCTCATACACAGAATGATGGGGCGCTGTGCGGGGCTCATACACAGAATGATGGGGCGCTGTGCGGGGCTCATACACAGAATGATGGGGGCGCTGTGCGGGGCTCGGACACAGAATGATGGGGGTGCTGTGCGGGGCTCGGACACAGAATGATGGGGGCGCTGTGCGGGGCTCATACACAGAATGATGGGGCGCTGTGCGGGGCTCATACACAGAATGATGGGGGCGCTGTGCGGGGCTCGGACACAGAATGATGGGGGTGCTGTGCGGGGCTCATACACAGAATGATGGGGGCGCTGTGCGGGGCTCGGACACAGAATGATGGGGGCGCTGTGCGGGGCTCGGACACAGAATGATGGGGGCGCTGTGAGGGGCTCATACACAGAATGATGGGGGCGCTGTGCGGGGCTCGGACACAGAATGATGGGGGCGCTGTGCGGGGCTCGGACACAGAATGATGGGGGCGCTGTGAGGGGCTCATACACAGAATGATGGGGGCGCTGTGCGGGGCTCGGACACAGAATGATGGGGGCGCTGTGCGGGGCTCGGACACAGAATGATGGGGGCGCTGTGCGGGGCTCGGACACAGAATGATGGGGGCGCTGTGCGGGGCTCGGACACAGAATGATGGGGGCGCTGTGCGGGGCTCGGACACAGAATGATGGGGGCGCTGTGAGGGGCTCATACACAGAATGATGGGGGCGCTGTGCGGGGCTCATACACAGAATGATGGGGGCGCTGTGCGGGGCTCGTACACAGAATGATGGGGGCGCTGTGCGGGGCTCGTACACAGAATGATGGGGGCGCTGTGCGGGGCTCATACACAGAATGATGGGGGCGCTGTGCGGGGCTTATACACAGAATGATGGGGGCGCTGTGCGGGGCTCGGACACAGAATGATGGGGGCGCTGTGCGGGGCTCATACACAGAATGATGGGGGCGCTGTGCGGGGCTCGTACACAGAATGATGGGGGCGCTGTGCGGGGCTCATACACAGAATGATGGGGGCGCTGTGCGGGGCTCGGACACAGAATGATGGGGGCGCTGTGCGGGGCTCATACACAGAATGATGGGGGCGCTGTGCGGGGCTCGGACACAGAATGATGGGGGCGCTGTGCGGGGCTCGGACACAGAATGATGGGGGCGCTGTGCGGGGCTCGGATTCATGTGTATCGCACGCGTTGGCTTTCTTATGACCCCTGGCAGTTGCGCCGCCCTGTATCAGCAGCCATCCGGTCTTATCGGCGATCTACCTGGCAGTCTGAGGGCGGAGTCCAGATTCAGGGGGCGCGTCAGGCGGACGTGCTGAGGGGCGTATAAGGACTCGGCACATGCTTTAGTGAGGTCACTTGGCCGTGCGGGAGGTAAGTGATAGTTCCGGCACATGGCCGCCCGTACCGCTGCCGCCTCTTTGTCACCGGTCGTTGCTTTTGCTGCTGGCAGGACGGACCCGGCTGGTAACTCTTTATGTGCCGGGCTTTCATTCATTGCCGTGTGCTCCTGCGTGCTCCGCCCTGCACTGTCTGCCTCCGTGTGTGGCTGTCATTGGCCCTGCACCCCGGTCCATCTTTACTGAAGGTCATGTGTGGCGGCTGCGCGAGTCTCCTGTGTCTGCGGCCTCCACGCATGACGGCTCGGGATCTGGCGGTAGCTGCCCCATAGCACGTGCTGTCATGGCTGCCCTCCTTCCTGTGGTGCGGTTCTGGCACTTGTGGGGTTACATGTGGGAGCTTTCACCTGTGACTATTGGGAGGTGCTGGGGCCGTTACTTGTTACATGTATGACCTCAACTACCAAACCTCTGTGCACCTTTGGCCTGAAGGTGACCCCGCTGTCAGGGATGTCCCTGTCCTGCCCCAGTCTTCAGGGTGACAGAGACCCTTCTCCTCTGGGCTGTACCCCACCCCGGGGTCATCTAGGGTCTGACGCCGCATTGTTCTGTAATCGGCTTATCCCTATGGAGCCGCCTATGTGCTGCACGGGAATAATGTGACCTTCACGTGATTCTGGGAATGTGGCGGAGCGGACAGACCCGGCTTATGTCGTCGGCCATGAAGGGTCTTTCAGCAAATGTTTCTCTCAGGTTCCTCTATTAGACCCGGTCACCTCTACTTGTTCCTGCTGTAAATCCAAATATCGCTATCCCTCCTTCACTGAAAACCAAACTAATGTTGGGGACCCGGCTTGCAGTGGGGAGATCTGTCACAAAGCTCCTCCTAGATGCCGGCCAGTGACCATGTCTATTTTACATACGAAACATTAAGGGTATGTGCACACGTTGCGGTTTTTGCTGCGGATCCTCAGCAGTTTTCCATGCGGTGTACAGTACAATGTTAACCAATGGAAAACAAAAAACGCAGTGCACACGCTGCGGAAAATTCCGCACGGATTCGCTGCGGAAAAAAGTAGTAGCATGTCACTACTTTCTGCAGATTCCGCAGCGGTTTTCAACCTGCACCAATAGGAAAGTGCAGTTGAAAACCGCAGTGGTTTTGCACTGCGGATTTTCAAAATCCGCAGCAAAATCTGCAACGTGTGCACACACCTTAACACTTGAGTCCTCGGTGGCGGCTGCATTCGGTGGTTTATAACTTTTTTTTTTTTTTTAATGAACACGTTCTTAACATGGCACCTCGTGATGCTTTTCTAACAGTTGTAGTGCCTGTAGATATGAGCAGACAGGAACACCTAGAAAATAGACTTCACTTAGGCTAGGTTCACATTGCGTTAATGTGTGCACGCTAACGGACAGCGTTGCACGGCGAAAATGTCGCAATTAACGCCGTGCAACGGGTCCGTTAGCGCACCCATTGACAGCAATGTAAATTTCGCCTGTAGCGCATCGCTAGCGCGTGCCTTTTTCGGCTCGCGCTAGCGATGTGCCGTTCTTTTGTGACGCGCCGCGGACGCTGCTTGCAGCGTCCGCGGCGCGCCCGAGGTCCGTTCCCCGCTCTCGCAGATCGGGGATCTGCTAGAGCGGGGACGTTAACGCGACCCCTAAACGCGGCCCCGAAAAAAACATTGCGTTAGCGCAATCCGCTAGCGCTAAACGGATTGCCCTAACGCAATGTGAACCTAGCCTTAGGCAGGAGCTGCAGGAAGCTGTGCGCCAAATGGCAAGCTGGCAAATTGTCTTCCCACACTCACTCTTGGGCCACATTCTCACACTCAGTATTTGGTCTGCATCCTCCATCAGTATTTCACCTCAGTAATTGTAAGCCAAAACCAGGAGTGTAGCTTGCTAAAGCTCACAGCTGGGGGGTATTCTCAGGCTGGTTAGGGCCATGTATATTGCCCTCCTAACCCCCAGCCTAAAAATAGCAGCCCAGAGAAGGCACATCAATTAGATGCACCAATTCTGGCGCTTAGCCTGGCTCTTCCCACTTGTCCTGTAGGGGTGGCAAGCGGGGTAATATTTCTGGGGTTAATGTCACCAGTGACTTTAAGCCCACGGCTTAGTAACGGAGAGACATCTATAAAACACCTTTCCAATACTAATCCTATAGTTGTAATGTTAAATAAAGACACAGCCAGAATAAAGTCCTTTAATGAAATAAAATACAAGTTTTTTACCATTTTATTATTCAGGTAATCATTGGACTTCCTCTATCTCCTGAAATAAAAATAACCAACACAAATATTTCCTGTTCTGACGCAGTCCAATATAACGAGTGTCCCACAGAGTAATCTATATCTGGGGGAGATAAAATTTACAACCGGGAGCACTGCTAATGCGACAGCTCCTGGTTGTAAGCTACTGGGGAATGAGGAGAAGCTTCCGGCGCTTGCTTCAGGGACCAGGGGATGATGTCACTGAGCCTTCGCTCCCTCACAGCCTGACCTGAGGTGACCTCTGCACCGTGGGAAAATGCCAGTGAAGAGGTTACCGCAGGTAATGTCTGTTCTATGTACAGGAACTTTATTGGCCTGCACAAAGACAAAAAAATGAGAAAAAAGCAGCTTCTTTCCTGCCAAGAAATCAGGTTTTGCTGCAGGAAAAAAAGCCGCAGAAGCGCCCTGTGTAAACTTACCCTAAGGCTTGATAGATGGGACCATAACTTGGCCACAGTCTTAGGCCGGTTTCACACGTCAGTGGCTCCGGTACGTGAGGTGACAGTTTCCTCACGTACCGGAGACACTGACACACGTAGACCCATAAAAATCAATGCATCTGTGCAGATGTCATTGATTTTTTGCGGACCGTGTCTCCGTGTGCCAAACATGGAGACATGTCCGTGTTCGTGGGAGCGCACGTATTACACGGACCCTTTAAAGTCAATGGGTCGGTGTAAAACACGGACCGCACACGGACGTTGTCCGTCTGCAGTCCGTGTGCGTGCAGGAGACAGCGCTACAGTAAGCGCTGTCCCCCCCACATGGTGCTGAAGCCGCCATTCATATCTTCTCTGCAGCAGCGTTTGCTGCAGAGAAAATATGAATAATAGTGTTTAACATAAAGATCTATGTGTCCGCCGCCCTCCCACCCCCTGTGCGATCCCCCCCGCTGTTCAGAAAATACTCACCCGCTCCCTCGCAGTGTTCTGTGCTGGCCGCCCCTTCTACTGTATGCGGTCACGTGGGGCCGCCGATTAGACTCATGAATATGTGGCTCCACCTCCCATAGGGGTGGAGCCGCCTATTCATGAGTGTAAATGAGCGGCCCCACGTGACCGCATACAGTGGAAGCCGTGGCCAGACCAGGAAGCACCGACAGCCAACGAGGGAGCGGGTGAGTATTTTCTGAACAGTGGGGGGGCGGCGGACACATAGATCTTTATTTTAAACACTATTATTCATATTTTCTCTGCAGCAAACGCTGCTGCAGGGAACATATGAACCGCGGATTCAGCACCAGATGCTCGTACGTGTGGTACCCAGCACGGTGCGTGTGGTACCCAGTGGGCACACGGGCGGCACACGTGTGCCGCAAGTGTGCCACACTGATGTACACAAGAAACGTAGGGGCACACGGACACGGATAACTCCGGTACCGAATTTTCCGGTACCGGAATTATCTGGACGTGTGGGACAGCCCTTAGACCTATATTACACCTGCAATATCTAGATCGGTCTCCTCTCAAAGCCTTTACTGAACCATACTTGGATAAGATGCTGATCACTCTGCTAAGCAAATCCTAAGGCTATATGTGCACACGTTCAGGATTTCTTGCAGAAAAACCTAACATTTTCTGCAAGAAATCTGCATGCGTTTTTGGTGTTTTTTTTTTTTTTCGGGACATTTCCCAATGCATTTTATAGTGGGAAATCCGCAAAATTAATGAACATGCTGCATTTTTTTACCGCGATGCGTTTTTTTCGCGGAAAAAAACGCATCGTGCACAAAAATTGCGGGAATTCATTCTAAATGATGGGATGCATATTGTATGTTTTTTTTTTTTTTTTTTTTTGCAGTTTTATAGCGTTTTTATTGTGAATAATCAGCAATATGTGCACACAGCCTAACACCTAGCCGCACACCATGTGGGCTTGGAATACTCTACATGGGCAATGGCAACATTCCAATGGGCGAGGAACAGAACAGTGCAGGTGGTCGGCATTAGCCAAGATCCAGGCCTTTGATTTGATATTGGAGATTGAAGTCCGCCGTTGGGCATGTGTGGTCTGTGGCCAAGGTGATATGAAATCGCTGTGGGTCACACCCCATTTTATGGCACTGTAGCAAGTTATGGTTGCTGCAAGGGAGACCTGCCAATGTGTTATAGAACCATGTTGGCCTTTGCCCAGGTAGCTTTAGTGCCAACCGATTCTGATGCTTTATGCTCTAGTTGTAATTGAACTGTTCCTGGTTTTTGTACACAGATCTCTCCCATAAAACACAAAATAACCACAGTAGAGCGATCCTGCCCTTACCCTCTGTAACACCACACACATCCATCTAAAACTCCATAATCCACAGCTGTCAATCACTTCACGGTCTGTGGGCACACTAGGTTTGGGGTATGGTTTGAAGACCTGGGAGCTTGTGCTAATAATCTGTAATATGGCTTTTATTGCAGGGGTTTGACCAGGCTGTGATGAAAATGGATCGAGCGCGGACCACAATTACTAATATTGTAAGTATCGCCTTTGAATTCAGATCATCATGTTGACAATCAATCATAGATTCAACACCAGGCAAACCTGTACATTGTGAGGATTATGGAGTGGATTTTGGCAGAGTTGAGGGATAAAAAAAAAAAAAAAAAATGCTTGCTTGTTCTGGGTGGTGTATACTAAGGATATAGGTTTTAGCTGTGATGAATCTGTGCTGCACTTTATCCACATGCTCAGTAGTGACCAGTGCTGTGGGGTTGAAGGCTTGGCTTACAGAATCCACAGCCCTGTGCTGAGCTCTGTATGTTGCCACCCACAACACTAGTGGATTTCTGTGCAAACTGTTAATGGGTAGAAAGCTGCCAATCAGTGGTGGGTGCAGGGTTAGCCGGGGCTTGTGAGTATAGAGGCCGATACGGCAGTCGTGGTGGTCATCTGTTAAGTGACGTTGGCAAAAATACAGTAATGTTGGCTGTAAGACAGTAGTTACAAAATGTATTGCAATAGTTTTGTGTGCTATGGGGTGTTTTTGGTTCTTCCTCTTTCTTATGCTTATTTAGCTGCATTAAAGAGAATGTCACCAGTTTTTTTTTTTTTTTTTGTGGAATCTGAAAGCACCATAATAACCCAGATAGACCTGATTCCACCAATGTGTCACCTACTAAGTTGTATTGAAACGGAAAAACAATTGTTTTACCGGAAGGAGATGATCTCTACAGGACAAGCTGCCTTGTCCTTTCTGGTCCGGCTCCACTAAAAGCACTGCATAGCAGCTTTGTCACTATACAATGTACACAAGCTGCTACTCAGTAGTTTGGATGGGATTATATTGGATCAACATCTGAGCTCTGTTAGATGTGCTGCAGATCCAACTTTTTTTTTTTCTTTCAGGGTATATCTGAGTTTTAAAAAAAATTGTAGTTGCGAAGAGGCATCTACCTTTCGTACCCAGCGCTGGTCATCGACCAGCTCCTGCCAGAGATTCAGCTGCTCTGTCAACAGAGCAGCAGTTTCTCTTCCTGTTGACAGGGCACGGCCACTGGTGTCATGCTGACTGACACCAATCAGCATGACGCCAATAGTTCCGCCCTGTCAACAGTAAGAGAAACTGCTGCTCTGAGGGTATGTGCACACATTGTGGATTTGGCTGCAGATATGATGCTGCGAATTCGCAGCAGTGTACCATGTAAACCTATGGGAAAACCAAATCCGCATTGCCCATGCTGTGGAAACATTGCGGTGTATTTTCCACAGCATTTCAATTCTTTGTGTGGATTCCGCAGCATTTCAATTCTTTGTGTAGATTCCACATCATTTTACACCTGCTCCTCAATAGGAATCCGTAGGTGTAAAACTGCAGGTGGAATACTCACAAAAAAAAACTGCAGGTAAAATGCAGTGCGTTTTACCTGCAGATTTTTCAAAAACTGTGCAGAAAAATCTGCACAGAAGTGCAACGTGGGCACACAGCCTGACAAGGAGCAGCTGAATCTCTGGCAGGAGCAGTCAATGACTGGCACCAGGAACAACGGGCAGGTAGTTGCCTCTGTTAGTAACTACGTGACTTTACTTTTTAGAGTCCCAGATATCGCCTTCAACTGCTGCACCCAGTAAACTAAGTGCATTGCGGAATCGAGGTCTGTCACTACCTAGTGATCCTGTCAGATTACATTAACACCCTACACTAACAATCCATGTAAGAAGTCTCATGGGCATCATTGAAGACAACACCCTTAATAGACGGAATGCAAGCCAGTATAATAAGAAAGCCACACTGGTTTTCTATGTTTGAATAAAACGAGTATTAATATTGAGACACTAGTGAAACTAAAAGTGGGGACAACTGGAGAATGTTCTAAGAAAATGGCTTGTTTCCATTTGTAAATGGATAGCCTGGGTATCTTGGTACATATAGTTACAAAAAGAAACCTGTATGGCTTTTAATTGATTAGAGGATCGACCAAAATCAGTGCACCTCCCATGTAAAATATAATATGGCACATTCTTACCTGTGTACGTATTCCTGTAAGATGCTGACATGTGGCAAGCTGCACAAAAAGGAAAAATGCCCCCCCACCATAGCTTAGAGCAGACTTCTCAGACACGGCTGTGATCTCTTGGCCTCACTTCTGCATAAGTCGGTGTGAGGCAATGGGCCGTGCAGCTGAGTTTAGCTGTGTCGCACTACAAATGCTTATCAGCTCTCCTGGTTAGTGTCAGTAATCCGATTTGTCTGCTGTACTCAAGCAACTTGGGGTATTGTCACACTCTGCAACTTTCCAAAGATCACGACCAGCGATACGACCTGGCCGTGATCGTTGGAAAGTCGTTGTGTGGTCGCTGGGGAGCTGTCACACAGACAGCTCTCCAGCGACCAACGATGCCGAAGGCCCTGGGTAACCAGGGTAAACATCGGGTTACTAAGCGCAGGGCCACGCTTAGTAACCCGATGTTTACCGTGGTTACCAGCGTAAAAGTAAAAAAAAAAAACAGTACATACTCACATTCCGGTGTCCTTCAGGTCCCTTGCCGTCTGCTTCCCGCACTGACTGAGTGCCGCCGTAAAGTGAAAGCAGATCACAGCGGTGACGTCACCGCTGTGCTCTGTACTGCCTTACGGCCGGGAGTCAGTCAGTCAGCGGGAAGCAGACGGCAAGGGACCTGAAGGACACCGGAATGTGAGTATGTACGTTTTTGTTTTTTTACTTTTACGCTGGTAACCAGGGTAAACATCGGGTTACTAAGCGCGGCCCTGCGCTTAGTAACCCGATGTTTACCCTGGTTACAAGCGAACGCATCGCTGGATTGCTGTCACACACAACGATCCAGCAATGACAGCGGGAGATCCAGCGACGAAAGAAAGTTCCAAATGATCTGCTACGACGTACGATTCTCAGCAGGGTCCCTGATCGCTGCTGCGTGTCACAGTGATATCGTATGGATATCGCTGGAACGTCACAGATCGTACCGTCGTAGCGATCAAAGTGCCACTGTGAGACAGTACCCTTACTGCAGCGAGAACAGCACACATGCATGCGTGCACCAATCTCAAAGCAGTGATTGCAAGTTGCGCACCACAGACATAAGTGTGATTGCTGGAGAGTGTGTGGGAAGGGGGAAGTTCAGCTCTGCTGACAGTGCTGTTGAGTACTGCTAAACTCTGCTGTGCTTCCCCCTTGGTACACAGGGACCCTATCTGGAAGGTCTGTCATCTATGCTGTATAATTAAGCAGGTGGTAAGACCAGGAGACCAGTGTTGTATGATCACATTTCACCCACTAAGAAACCTGCACTAAGGCTACGTTCACATTTGCGGTCAGCGCCGCAGCGTCGGGCGGCGCCGCATGCGTCATGCGCCCCTATATTTAACATGGGGGCGCATGGACATGCGTTGTGCTGCGTTTTGCGCCGCATGGCCGCAAGCGTTGGACGCAAGAAACGCTTCAAGTTGCATTTTTTTTGCGTCCAACTTGCGGCCAAAAACGACGCATGCGGCGCAAAACGCAGCGTTTTAGCGTGCGTTTTGCCGCGTTTTCGTTTGCGTTGTGCGCTGCGGCTGCGGCGCACAACGCAAATGTGAACGTAGCCTAAGCTATTGTGAGGGTGTGGTGTGCTAAGTAAATTTTAAATATGTATTTACCACTTCCCTTCCTTAGCTTTCCCCTTATCAGAAAATAACCTATTGATTTGCTTTAGTTACATGCAGGGGTGTGTAGTTGGTAAGCCAAATCTCCAGACTTCTGACCCCACAGAACTGTCTCACTGCTGAGCATGTGCATAAAGTGCAGCTCAGATTCAGCTCAGCTAAAAGCAGAGATCCTTAGATCAGACACAACACATTTATAGGTCATTTAACTTTTCCATTTTATTATGAAAAAATATACAGCATTGAACCCAATTTATTATATATTATAGGAGTTGGTCCACTTTATATTCACTCCACCCAAATGGACCCCAATACCACAGCCCTGGTTACTTTAATTTTTCTCTGCTTTTTTTTTTTTTTTTTTTTTTTTTCTTAATTTTTATTAAAAAAAAAAAAAGGCATTCCCATCTAATAAAATCCTACTAGGACAGTTACACCACTTTTACATTATGGCAGCTGTGTACCAACTCCGTTTTTAACATGAGTTGATGCAAGTGACTATTTCTGAACACCACCAAATCGCCCAATTAGTGGTTGTTCACACTTATGCAACTACATTTTAATGTTAAGGCAGAAAATGAAAATAAACTTGTGTACAGATTGTGGGTGACAAAGGGACAATGTTCTGAAATGATTCTTCTTGGTATGATTAGTGAGAAGCGCTTCCCTGAATCCCAGCTGTTGCATTCCATAGGCTTGCAGCCATTTTGTTATGAAATCTATGGGAGATGCTCTAACAGCTGGGCTCTGCTTGTTGGTCTATGCGAGTTCCTCATTCTCTCCATTGAGGTGAAGGAAAAATGTGACTGGTGGCAATTGGCAGATAAGGATCAACAGACTTATTCCCTTCATGAGGTCCTGCACATATCAAATATCTAGAGTATGTGTTGTAGATGAGGCATACATTTCCAAATGGGGGAATATCCACCTACATGTGACACCATTCTCTAATAATTTCAGAGGTGTGTGTGTGTGTGTGTGTGTGTGTGTGTGTGTTCGTTTAGGCTAGTTTCACACTAGCGTCGGGAACAACCCGTCGCTGTGCATCTGGCCGACGTTCCCGACGCTAGGGTGGTCTCCGCCGCACAACGGGGGCAGCGGATGCATTTTTCCCACGCATCCGCTGCCCCATTGTGAGGTGCGGGGAGGTGGGGGCGGAGTTCCGGCCGCGCATGCGCGGTCGGAAAAAGTGGACCGTCGGGAGCAAAAAACGTTTTTTTTCTCCCGACGGTCCGCTACCACACGCCCAAGCGTCGCAAAACGGACGCGATGTTTGGCAATGCGTCGCAAATGCGTCGCTAATGTTAGTCTATGACGAAAAAACGTATCCAGCGAGAACTTTTGCTGGATGCGTATTTTCGGCAAAACGACGCATTTGCGACGTATTGCAGTTAACGCTAGTGTGAAACTAGCCTTAGCTTGCGTAATGTTTAACTGTTCTCTTTGCTTTAGTTTGGCAGGGTCCCTCTTACTTATACACGCTTCAGTTTAACCCCACAAACGGATGGAGACAGCAGTCAAGTTGAGATGAAGTTGGCAGATGAGGAAGAATGTGGCGATCAGCCTATGGGAGACCATCTTGTTTCACACCAGTCTGGAAAAAATGGATGTAAAAGTCTATGCTTTAAAATCCTAGTGGTTGTTCTTTTGTTTTTGATAGGTAAGAACCACCAAAATGTTGACAAGATGAGTTTAGTAGTTGAAGCATTGAATTGATCATAATGGTACAGAATCAGCAGCGGTGTGGACATGCTGCAGATTTTTAGTTGATAAGGATGTTACAGGAATGCAGCTAGTAATTTATATATTAACATCTTTGTAGTTCAAACAGCTGGTTTTCTTGGTTCTCTAGAAATGCATTTAAAACAAAAAAAAAACAAACAAATGTGAAGAATAGTGGGTATAGTTACACGACGGTCAACTGTATCCTCTATCAGATTCGGGAGTGTAGACCTTATTCAAAGTATGAAGCTGAGACAGGACACCTGGCTCATCGGGTGGTCCAGATTGAACAGCTGAATTGGGGGGGGGGGGGGGGGTAAAAACTCAAACCTTGCAACCTTCCCCCCCCCCCCCCCCAGCAAGGACTTTTTGGCAGGATGAACCCCTGCGGGGAGCCCAAGCTGGTTAACTGCTTCAAAGAGTTCCTCCAGACCTACAGGAGCTGTAATTTCCTAATGCATTAATTGTATGTCCTTGCCGTATACAAATTACACTCTAGGTATCTCTGAAACGAATAGCAAGTCCAAAAGAGGACTAAAATACTCCAAAAATTAAAAGACAAACACAGCAGAAAAAAAACAGCATTTCTTATTTGCCCAGGTCTTTAAACAAATGCATTACAGGATGCAGCCAGCCCATATAGCAAGATGTTAGCAACACAGGTGCATTCATGGTGGGGGTGACTTCTTGGTATACATTTGCACAACAAAAGTCTGTATAGGGCACTGAACACATAAAAGTAATGAATAGTGTCTGGTTCTCTGCCTATTAGTCATGCCCATTTCTATGGGCTAGCCGCCAGCACTCTCACTGCATCCTAGTGTGAACACCCCTGTACCAGACCAAACGTGCTGGGCTTGGCTGCACCCTGAAAAATGGTGCCTTAAAAAAAAAAAAAAAAAGGTAGATATATATCTCTCTAAGGGTCACTTCCGTCTGTCTGTCCTTCTGTCTTTCTGTCACGGATATTCATTGGTCGCGGCCTCTGTCATGGAATCCAAGTCGCTGATTGGTCGCGGCAGCCATGACAGGCAGCTAGCGAGACCAATTAGCGACGGCCACAGTCCGATTAGTCCCTCCCTACTCCCCTGCAGTCAGTGACCGGTGCCCGCTCCATACTCCCCGCAGTCACTGCTCACACAGGGTTAATGCCAGCGGTAACGGACTGCGTTATGCCGCGGGTAACTCATTGTTACTGCCGCTATTAACCCTGTGTGACCAAGTTTTTACTATTGATGCTGCCTATGCAGCGTCAATAGTAAAAACATCAGCATGGCACTTCCGATACCCCCAGGCGCCGGCAGCCAGCATGGCGGCAGAGGCTCTAGTGGTGCGTGAGACTGGCCGCAGTTTAGTGCGCAGGCGCAGCGGGAGTTCTTCCGGGTCAGCGCAGGGGCGCCTGGAAACCGGAAGCTAATGGCGCTGCGGGGGATTTAAACAGCTGAGCAGCCTGGAATCGCTGCTCAGCTATTTTCACCATGAGTGGATCAGAGCAACCCGCAGAATAAATTCTGCAACCCCTACCGAAAAAACGGCCGCAGCAGGACCCGCAACCACAGCCTACTCAGCGCCACAGCTCTGGATCACAATGCAGCAGAGGCTCCAGTGGATCCAGAAGGAAGGCAACGGTTCAAATTGAGGATGCATCTCCAAGATCTGAACCGGTACCTCCCTCATATCAGGAGGGTAAGTGAACTCCGTGAATGTACATATTCGAAATGTTTTTTTTTGTTGTGTCCCTAGGGAAAGAAATGTATGGGAAAAACTAAGCACAAAGAGTGAGAAATCTGCTCTGCAGATTTACCTGCCACATGGGTCAAACTCTGTGCGATTTGCATAGAGAGAACTTTAAGTGAAGAATCTCTCTCCCCCCACCCCCCACCCCCCCAAGATTTGCATCCGACCTTAAAGAACGCAAAAAGCCTTAAAAGGAAACGCAAATCGAGACGTAAATCCCCCAGATCCCAGTTTTAGTGAGGAACACCGTATCCAATATAGTTCCCTGTCCTTGTCGTCATCCTCGACATCGTCAGAGTGGTAGTGACTGTTTTCCTATAGAAGAAACAGATGCGCTAATAAAAGCGGTTAGAACAACTATGGGGCTAGCGGACACTCGGTCTAAAAAAAAAAAAAACGGCAGAAGATCTTATGTTCAGCGGCTTAGAGCTGAGAAAACGTCGGGCATTTCCGTTGAACGAAAAAATACAGACCCTAATAAGAGTGGAAGAGGCCAGACATAGTCCTCCTAGCCCCAAAGAGAAAATATCCGTTCGACCCTGCATGTTCTTCTTGGGCGGGGGGGGGATTAGCACCTAAAATAGATGTTGCTATTGCGAAGGCCTCTAAAAAATTTGCGTTACCCTTTGAGGATATGGGGGTCCGTTAAGGACCCTATGGCAAGAAGGCCGAGGTGTTCTTAAAAAGCTCCTGGGAAGCAGCTAGCGGGGGTCTAAAACCAGGAATAGCCACTACATGCACGGCAAGAGCATTGATGGTGTGGCTGGACCACCTAGAGTCTCAATTGAGGAACAAAACCTCACGGGAAACCATATTGGATTCTGTGTCAGTAATGAGGGGTGCTGCTGCGTATTTGGCAGACGCTTCCATAGACTGAGACTGACGGCAAGGTCAGCTTCATTTTCGAATGCAGCCAGAAGAGCATTATGGCTCGAATGCTGGCCAGGAGACCTACAAACAAAAGCAAAATTATGCTCCATACCATGTGAGGGAGAATTTTTGTTTGGGGCTACCATAGATGACATCCTTGAAGGCCGTAGACAAAGAGAGCCTTCCCAGGGTTTCTTAACCAATCTTACAAACGGCCCTTTCGGGGTAGGAAGTTCATGCGTAAACGCCCTCCAAAAAACCAAAAAGGATGGGAAGATAAAAGATGCAAAGGCTTCATGTTTAACAAACCGGACAACAAGAAGCAATCCCAATGAAGGTGCGCCCCAGGTGGGAGGAAGACTAACGTACTTCCTTCAAGCCTGGGAAAAAATATCAGGGAGCGAGTGGACACTGGGTATAATAAGGACAGGTCTAAAATTGAGATTCTATACAATGCCACACAACCATTTCGTGATAACACCACAGAGAAAATCAGAGGTCGAACAACTGGCCCTACAAAAGGAAATATACAGTCTCCTCGCAAAGAATGTCCTACAGGAGGTCCCACAACAGGAGGAAGATACAGGATTTTATTCTTCTCTTTTTCTCCGAACAAAGGCAGATGGGACATTCAGGACAATAATAAACCTGAAAAAATTAAACAAATATCTAGTGACCCAAAGTTTCAAGATGGAAACAATAAAAACCTGTGTCAGATCCCTTCATCCGTCTTGTTTCATGACAGTATGCGTCTTTCAGATCGACTACAATCATGTGCCTATCCATCCCAGTTACCAGAAATACCTCAGAGTGGCAGTGATAATGCAAGGGGAACTGAAACATTATCAGTTCAGAGCTCTCCCATTCGGCCTTGCTATAGCCCCGAGAGTATTTACGAAACGTCCCATATCTGGACGATCTCCTGGTAGTGGGCAGATCCTCACACCATTGCAGTCAACAGCTAGACAAGGTGATGACAGCCTTGTCAAATTTGGGTTGGATGTTGAATCTAGAGAAATCCAGAATTATTCCAGTACAAATACAACAGTACTTAGGAATAATGATAGATTCGACAAAACAAGAATGTCGTCTTCCAGGGACGAAAGTTACCAAGATGATACAACTAATAACTCAAATAAGGCTTTCTCCAGTCATCACTTTACGGAAGGCAATGTCTGTGTTAGGGTCAATGACAGCCTGTATGCCAGCAGTCCAATGGGCCCAGTACCACTCCAGAGATTTCCAGTGGGAGATACTAGAAGCACAACTCAGATTAAGAGGGGATTTAGAAAAGCGCTTAAATCTCCTCACGAACAATATGTTCCCTAGGTTGGTGGATAGACCCGACCAACTTAACCAGGGGGGTTCCATGGGTATGGCCAGTTTTGTTAACACTAACTACGGATGCGAGCCCATGGGGTTGGGGTTGGGGTGGGGGGGGGCTCATTTGAAAGATCAAATTGCCCAAAGCCCCTGGTCAGAAGCAGAAAAACTATGTTCATCAAACATGAAAGAACTATTGGCAGTAAAATATGCACTTGAACACTTCCTAATTTTCCTCCGTTCCCATCATGTAAGGGTACTATCAGACAACAGGGTGGTGGTGGCATACCTCAATCACCAGGGGGGAACAAGGTCCCGCTCGTTGATGGAAGTGACAAAATCTATCTTGACATTGGCAGAAACAAATCTGTCTTCTGTCAGCCCTTCACATCAAAGGGACGGGCAGATTTTTTTTTTTTTTTTTAAAGCAGAACACTTAAGACGGGGAATGGGAGTTGAACCAAGAGCTATTCAAAAGCATTGTAGCTTGCTGGGGAATACCGGAAATAGTTTGCGAACAAATCTATCTAAACCGCAAAACACAGGCATTTTGCTCAATCGACCCACGGGGGAACCCAGTGACCCTAGATGCTTTTCTGATTCCCTGGAACTTCCAACTGGCTTATGCCTTTCCTCTGATAGCATTAATTCCATTAGTTCTGCAGAAAATCCGGGAGGACAGGGCAAGAGTGATTATGATAGCCCCGTTCTGGCCAAAGAGAGCGTGGTTTCCATGGTTATGCTTGATGTCGGTAACAGCCATGGATTCTCCCGGACATCCCAAATCTTCTACGCCAAGGGCCAATAAACCATCCACGAGTAAAAAACCTACACATGACAGCATGGAATTTGAGAGGTAACTTTTAGCAAAAAAGGGGTTTTCCTCAAATTTAATTTCAACACTCTTGTCCAGTAGGAAACCAGTAACTACCAGAGCATATGGCAAGGTCTGGAAGAAGTTCCTCTCTAATCCAAATGTCAGTGTGTCGGGGAAAATCCCAATTAAGGAAGTACTAGAATTCCTTCAGAAAGGATTAGAAAAAGGGTTAGCAACAAGTACCCTTAAAGTTCAAATTGCAGCATTGGGTGCCTTATACAACTGTGACCTAGCAGGGTATCACTGGATAAAAAGGTTTGTAAAAGCCTCAATTAGGTCTAAACCAGTCATACACCACACTTCGCCTCCCTGGGACCTAAACCTGGTACTTTCTGCACTCACGAAAGCGCCTTTTGAACCCTTGTCTCAAGCTTCCTTAAAGATAATCTCCCCGAAAACCCCTCTCCTGGTAGCATTAACCTCAGGACGCAGAATTGGTGACTTGCAGGCTCTCAGCTTGCCCGCCTCTAACCCAGATACTAGAGGATAGAGTAGTCCTTAGGACTGACCCGTCTTACCTGCCCAAGGTAGCATCACATTTTCATAGATCTCAGCAAATATCCTTACCATCGTTTTGCCCAAATCCCAAAAACGAAAGAGAAGTCCCTACACACACTAGATCTTAAGAGATGCTTGACCCAATATATAACAGCCACAAGGGAGTGTAGGAAAGGCAGGTCTGTCTGTTTTCAGGGTCCAAATAAAGGGCACAAAGCATCAAAAGCAACATTGGCGAGATGGGTAAGGGAGGTATCACCCTGGCATACGCCTCGTCCAGTGAAGCCGCTCCAGAAGGGATCAAAGCTCATTCAACCAGATCAATATCAACCTCTTGGGCAGAGCGGGCAGGAGCATCGATCGACCAGATATGTAGAGCAGCCACTTGGTCTTCTCCCTCTACATTTTTCAAACACTACCAACTGGACCTATCCTGCTCTTCAGACCTAACCTTTGGTAGGAGGGTTCTGGAGGCAGTAGTCACACCCTAATATACATTCTATGAAATTCTCTCCGTGGTGCCGTCATTGGGGTAAGAGAATATCGTAGTTACTCACCGATAACTGTATTTCTCTGATCCCATGACGGCACCCGTATATTCCCTCCCTTTCACGTGTGGATGTGCACACTACTTCTTTTCCGACACCTCATGACTAAACATTAGAAGAAAAAAAAAAAAAAGATTTAATTTTGTTGTTTAATAACCATTTAAGTTACAGCTGAAGTCCTGTGAAGGCTCTGTAAACCAAACTGAGGTGGAAGAGAGGTCCTGCCTTTTTAACCTGTGGGTTTCCTGTCCCTGAGGGCGGACCCCTCTCTCCGTGGTGCCGTCATGGGATCAGAGAAATACCGTTATCGGTGAGTAACTAGATATTTTTTTATCTGCTTATACTTTTCGTACTACCACGTGTATTTGCATATCTGACCTATATATTAAGGCAGGGGTGGGCAATTCATTTTTCTGAGGAGGTGAAATTGGTTCTACTCCACATTAATATGTCAATATTATAACATTGTTATCGCATAATATTTAGCAGAATTGAGTATGCCGACATCCTCCTACATACAGAAGGAGCCCTCACATAGCTTCTCCATGACCAGCCAACCTTTCCATACACATTAAGGGTATGTGCACACGCTGCAGATTTTGCAGCGGAACTGCAGCGTTTCCGCAGCTGCAGGTCTGCAGCGGTTTCCCATGAGTTTACAGTACAATGTAAGCCTATGGGAAACTAAATCCGCAGTGCACCTGCTGCGGAAAAAACATGCGGAAACGGTGGTTTATATTCCACAGCATGTCAATTCTTTGTGCGGATTCTGCTGCGGGTTTACACCTGCTCCAATAGAAATCTGCAGGTGTAAACCCGCAGAGGAAACCGCGATAAATCTGCAGTAAAAACCGCAGCGGATTTATCAAATCCGCTGCAGAAAATTCCACAATGGAATCCGCAGCGTGTGCACAAGCCCTTAAAGAAAAAAAATACACCTACTCACCACTTTACCCCCTGGCGCTCTGCTTCTGCTCTCCGATGCGATGACATCTCATTGTCAGCTGTGCACTGCAGTCATTGCGTCATGTCACGCACACTGGTGGCCCTTCCTCCACCAATGTATTCACCACTTCCTGCATCCCAATGATGCAGACAGTGGTGACAATGGGTGCCGCCGGACAGGCTGGGGAGGGCATGTTGTGGCCTGTGGGCCTGTTTTCAGCATCTTGGTCCTCGGGCCGGATGTGGCCCGCGGGCTGCACTTTACCCAGGTCTGCCTTAAGGCAATTAAATATCCAAGTTAATCTTGGGCTGCTCTATTATCTCACTACACATGTCTGTTCATGGTTTAAGGCTACTTTTACACTTGCGTCGTGTGGCGCACATCGCAATGCGTTTTTTTTATCCAAAACTACGCATCCTGCAAAGTTGCCTGCAGGATGCTTTTTTTTTTTTTTTTTTCTCCATACACTTGCATTAGAGACGCTTTGCGACAGATTGCCACACACCGCAGCCATCGTGCGACGGCTGTCGTGTTTTGGCGGACCGTCGGCACAAAAACGTTCCATGTAACTTTTTTTTTGTGCGTCGTGCCTGCCATTTTCGACCGGGCATGCGTGGCCGAATCTCCTCCCCAGACATTACAATGGGGCAGCGGATGCGTTGAAAAACAACATCCGCTGCCCCCGTTGTGCATTTATTTCACAGCATGCGTTGGTACGTCGTCCCGACTCATTGCGATGGGCCAGTACCGACGCTAGTGTGAAAGTAGCCTAACTTCACATGCTTCCAGTGCTGGTTTCGGACCTGAAATAAACCAGTTAATGGACTGGGCTTGTATCGAACGAGGAACTGGTGGCAGGCCTACCGGGCTGGCAAGGCTTTCACTGGTGCTAGTGAAAGGGTTTCTCGGCCTGTCTGTGTTGTGCCACGTTGGTAGTTGCGTCGGCCACATCCTCTCACTCCCCATGCTCGTGTGGACAGGGGTTATCTGTGTCAGCTGACATTGCGTATCCTCAGGGGTGCAGAAAGTCACGTTGGTGACTGGTTACACGGTACAGTCTCCCCACTGGCATATTGGTGATGTCAGTCTTGGTTTTTGAGGTTCTCAACACCAAAGCAGATGTATGGTAACACTGATCTTGGGCTGTACTGGTGCTGTCTCTTGTGGTCTCATGGTTGTTAATCTCATCTATTTTTTTTTTTTTTTTTTAATTGCATTGTGTGAACGTGCCCTTAAACTTATTTATAAAATTTGGTTCCATGCAGAATCACTTGTGCTTCGTATTTGGAGACCCTTTAACCCCTTCCCGACCTGTGACACAGCGTATGCGTCATGAAAGTCTGTGCCAATCCGACCTGTGACGCATATGCTGTGTCACAGAATGATCGCGTCCCTGCAGATCGGGTGAAAGGGTTAACTCCTATTTCTCCCGATCTGCAGGGAGAGGGGGAGTTGTACTTCAGCCCAGGGGGGGTGGCTTTGCCCCCACGTGGCTAGGATCGCTCTGATTGGCTGCTGCACTTTCAACAGCCAATCAGAGCAATTTGCAATATTTCACCTATGAAAATGGTGAAATATTGCAATCCAGCCATGGCCGATGCTGCAATAGCACCTGCCATGGCTGGAAATCATGTTCTGCTCCCCCCACCGCCCCCGATCTCCCCAGTCATCCGTTATGTGGCCCGGTCCTCTCCGTCCTCTTGTCCGCTCCTCCTGCCCGCTCCTTCCTTGCTCCGATTCCCCCCCCCCCCCTTACCCCCACATACTTACCGAGCCTCCCGGTGTCGGTCCGTCTCCTCCCTGGGCGCCGCCACCTTCCAGAATGGCGGGCGCATGCGCAGTACGCCCGCCGAATCTGCCTGCCGGCAGATTCGTTCCATGTACATTTTGATCACTGTGAAAACCTATCACAGTGATCAAAATAAAAAAAAAAAAATTAAATGACCCCCCCCCCCCCCCCCCCCCTTTATCACCCTTATAGCTAGGGACAACAATAAAATAAAGAAAATATATATATTTTATTTTTTTTTTCCCCCCCCACTAGGTTCAGAACTAGGGTTAGGGTTAGGGTATTCTGGTCCTCTGTGGATTTTTCCACAGCACATTTGATAAATTCGCAGTGTAAAACCGCTGCGGACTTATCGCGGATTCAACGTGGTTTTTCTGCGGATTTCACAACTGCGGTTTTCTATTGGAGCAGTTGTAAAACCGCTGCGGAATCTGCAGAAAGAAGTGACATGCTGCAGAATGTAAACCGCTGCGTTTCCGCGCAGTTTTTTCCGCAGCATGGGCACAGCGTTTTTTGTTTCCCATAGGTTTACATTGAACTATAATCTCAAGGGAAACTGCTGCAGACCCGCAGCTGCGGATCCGCAGCGTTTTCCGCAGCGTGTGCACATAGCCTTAGAATTAGGCTATGTGCACACTGTGTGGATTTGGCTGCGGATCTGCAGCGGATTGGCTGCTGCAGATTCATAGCAGTTTTCCAACAGGTTTACAGTTCCATGTAAATCTTTGGAAAACCAAATCCGCTGTGCCCATGGTGCGGAAAATACCGCGCAGAAACGCTGCGTTGTATTTTACGCAGCATATCAATTCTTTGTGCGGATTCCGCAGTGTTTTACACCTGTTCCTCAATAGAAATCCGCAGGTGAAATCCGCACAAAAACCACTGGAAATCTGTGGTAAATCCGCAGGTAAACCGCAGTGCCTTTTACCTGCGGATTTTTCAAAAATGGTGCAAAAAAATCTCACACGAATCCACAACGTGGGCACATAGCCTTAGTGTTAAGGTACCGTCACACTAGGCGATATCGCCAGCAATCCGTGACGTTGCAGCGACCTGGATGGCGATATCGCTGTATTTGACACGCAGCAGCGATCTGGATCCCGCTGTGAAATTGCTGGTCGCTGCTAGAAGGTCTGCACATTATTTGGTCGCTAGGTCGCCGTGTATCGCCGTGTTTGACAGCAAAAGCGACGATACCAGCGATATTTTACACTGGTAACCAGGGTAAACATCGGGTTACTAAGCGCAGGGCCGCGCTTAGTAACCCGATGTTTACCCTGGTTACCAGCGTAAAAGTTAAAAAAACAAACAGTACATACTCACCTGCGCGTCCCCCAGCCTCTGCTTCCTGACACTAAAGCGCCGGCCCTAAACTGAAAGTGAAAGCAACAGCGGTGACGTCACCGCTCTGCTGTTAGGGCCGGAGCTCAGTCAGCGTCAGGATGCAGAGGCTGGGGGACGCGCAGGTGAGCATGTACTGTTTGTTTTTTTAACTTTTACGCTGGTAACCAGGGTAAACATCGGGTTACTAAGCGCGGCCCTGCGCTTAGCAACCCGATGTTTACCCTGGTTACCCGGGGACCTCGGCATCGCTGGTCGCTGGAGAGCGGTCTGTGTGACAGCTCTCCAGCGACCACACAGCGACGCTGCAGCGATCGGCATTGCTGTCGCTATCGCTGCAGCGTCGCTTAATGTGACGGTACCCTTAGGGATGGAATTAGGGCTAGGGTTGGAAATAGGTTTAAGATTAGGCTTGTGGTTAGGGTTATGGTTAGGGGTGTGTTGGGGTTAGGGTTATGGCTAGAGTTGGGATTCGGGTTAGGGGTGTGTTGGGGTTAGTGTTGAAGTTAGAATTGAGGGGTTTCCACTGTTTAGGCACATCAGGGGTCTCCAAACGCAACATGGCGCCACCATTGATTCCAGCCAATCTTGCGTTCCAAAAGACAAATGGTGCACCCTCCCTTCCGAGCCCCAACGTGCAACCAAACAGTGGTTTACCCCCACGTACAGAGTACCAGCATACTCGGGACAAACTGGGCAACAACTATTGGGGTCCAATTTCATCTGTTACCCTTGTGAAAATAAAAATGGGTATTATACCTACCGATGATTCGGTTTCCAGGAGTCCATCCTGACAGCACTCTGGAGGACGTCCTCCTCCTCCTTGCAGGGACAGGAAACAACACGAGAGGTTAAAAGGTCCCACTCCGCCCCCTTTCCTTTAGTGTTTTGACAAGTACCACACCATGGATAGATACCATTTGAATTTTTATTTAACCAAATCATATTTACAGCATATGACATAGTATACATAGGGGGGGAAGTAACGGTGCTGTCAGGATGGACTCCTGGAAACCGAATTATCGGTAGGTATAATACCCATTTTCCAGGACGTCCCCCTGACAGCACTCTGGAGAATACCAAAGAAACTCCTTTAGGGTGGGATAACTGCCTGGAGAACCTTTCTCCCAAATGACATTTGCTGTGTTGCTAACACGTCTAGTTTGTAGTGTTTACAGAATGTGTTTGCACTGGCCCATGTTGCGGCTTTACAGATTTGTTCTAATGATGCCCCCGCCCGTTCAGCCCATGATGCTGAAATGGCCCGAGTGGAATGAGCTTTTATTCCCACAGGACAATCTACCCCTTCTGACGCATAGGCTTTTGAGATAACTGTAGTGATCCATCTAGCTATAGAGGTTTTGGATGCTTTTTTACCCCTATTTTTACCTCCAAACAGGATAAATAGATTGGGATCTTTTCTCCAAGTACTAGTGGCCTCCAAATAGTCTAGTACTGCCTGTCTAACATCAAGAGAATGTAAGGATTGTTCTTTTGTATTAGAGGGTTTATTGCAAAAGGAGGGTAGAATTATTTCCTGATTTCTGTTTTGTACTGAAGCCACTTTGGGAATAAATGATGGATCTAGTTTTAAGATTATATGATCCTCACGAACCTGGAGGTACGGATCCCTAATTGACAGGGCTTGTATCTCCCCTACTCTTTTGGCCGTTGTAATTGCTACCAAAAAAGCTGTTTTCCAAGTTCGTATTGCAATGGGCATGTCACCTTTTAATGGTAAAGGGATCTTTACATAGGGCTCTGAGCACTAAATTTAAATCCCAAGTGGGAGTTATTTGTCTAAACGTGGGACATAATCTCTGGATTGCTTTTACAAATCTGATTACCCAAGGGTGAGAGGCCAATGGGTAATCCAGGAATGTGCTAAGAGCCTAAATCTGCACCTTAAGGGTACTAGGTCTCAGCCCCATATTGAATCCAGATTGGAGAAAATCCAGAACTCTGGGAACATCCGGGTTTTCCGACATCACGGCCGACCTGCCACCCTTCATACAGAATTTCTTCCAAATCTTGTGATAAATAGCTGAAGTCACTGGTTTACGACTAGTTTGGATTGTTGAGATGACTTCATCCGATAATCCCCGCGATTTCAAGATGTCCCTCTCAGGATCCACGCTGAAAGGTGTAATCGTTCCGGGTTTTGATGTAACACAGGCCCTTGATGAACGATGTCCTTCCATAGGGGAAGTCTGATTGGACTGTCTGTCATTTGTCCTGGTCTTCCTGAATCTTTCTGAGCACTCTCGGAATGAGTGCTATTGGAGGGAATGCATAAGAGTGGCTCGACCCATGTTTGACTCAAAGCGTCGACTGCTTCTGGCATGTCCATAGGGTTGAGGGAATAGAATCTGGCCACCTTCGAATTTTTTCTTGTAGCGAATAGGTCTATCCTGGGAGTTCCCCAATGATGACATAATTGGTGAAAGATTTCTTGATTTAATTCCCATTCTGTCGGACAGACTTCTTTTCTGCTCAAATAATCTGCCAGGACTTTTTGAGATCCCTCTAAGTGGACTGCTGTGATCGACAGGACTGTGTTCTCTGCCCAAAAAAATATTCTTCGTGCCAACTCTTGAAGTGGTTTGTGTCTGGGACCTCCCTGATGTCTTATGAAGGATACCGCTGTGATGTTGTCCGTTAGGACCTTCACATGTTTGTTCCTCAAGCGAGAGTGATTCCTTCTTAGAGCTTCCCAAATAGCGTAAAGCTCTCTGTAGTTTGAAGATCTTTGACTGATATCTTCTGGCCATCTGCCTTGGATGAATGATCCTTCTAGATGGGCTCCCCATCCCCACTGACTGGCGTCTGTGGTAATCACCACACAAGGGTTCAAGGTCCATGGAACACCCACTCTTAGGTTGCTGTTTTGAGTCCACCAGTGCAATGACTTTTTTACTGCTCTTGTCAGATGGATTACTTTGTCCAGTGATGACTGATGTCGATCCCATGTCGAGAGCACCTGATCTTGTAACAATCTTGAGTGAGCCTGTGCCCACCTTGCAAGTGATACAGGCCGTCCTCTTCCCTAAGATCTTCATGGCTGATCTTATAGTAATCCGATGTTTTAGGAATTCCACAATTAACGCTCTCATTGACACCTGTTTTTCTCTTGGCAAAAAGGATTGTCTTGAGGTGGCATCTAGAAGAACTCCCAGAAACACCTTCCGAGATTCGGGCTTTATGTGTGATTTCTCCTGGTTTACAACCCAACCTAGATATTCTAGGACTGAGATGGCTCGATCCCTGTGTAGGATTAAGGTGTTTTTTGTTCTGGCTACCAGCAGGAAATCGTCCAAATAAGGAATTATTGTAATTCCTTCGTTTCTTAAATATGCCACCACCTCTGCTACCAGTTTTGTAAATATCCTTGGTGCTGAGGCCAGGCCAAACGGGAGACACTGAAATTGTAGGTGGCAGGTTTGGTCCGGAATCTTTACAGAAAACCTCAGAAGCTCCTGAGATGTTACATGGATTGGAACCTGATGATAAGCGCTTTTTAGGTCGAGCGTACACATTACCGCATCTTTGTCTATGAGGTGGACAGTTGTTTTTATTGATTCCATTCTGAATCTTTTGTATCTTACATAGACGTTCAAGGGTTTTAGGTTTATTATTGTGCGAGTTTTTCCCGATGGCTTTGGAATTGAAAATAGTGAATAGTGACCTCTGGCTATTTCTGTTTTGGGAACCCGCACTATAACCTGAGACCTGAACAGCTTGTGAAGGTCCGAGAACATTGGTGAATCTTTTGCCACGCTGGTGGGTGGTATACACCTCTGTGGTGCTGGGGATACTAGCTCTATTTTGTATCCTTCTGAAATTATTTTGAGGACATAGGCATTTTTTGTAATTTTTTTTCCAGTTCAGGAAAAAACTGAGTCTGCCCCCTATACCTATGGCGTCATTGTCTCCTAGATCTAGGGCTTGATCCAAATAGGGTATTTCTTCCCCTTCGGTTCTGAGAGTATGCTCCTCTATAGGTATAGGTATAGATATATATATATATATATATATATATATACACACACACCATATATAGCACATCCCCTGCCAGATATACATATAGGGATTTAGCAGCCCTGCTGCACTTACCCCTTGTCTCTGGCATTGCAGACCTCCTTTCCGGCTCGTTTGAATGTGCGTCCCGGTTCACTGTAGCGCTTGCCGAGTAGAACGCTGGACGCTCATTTTCAAAACCGGCGCCTTTTTATAGACGCTTCAGCGTTCCACACTGTGGAACGCATGTTCTGTCACCGACTCCGCCGGAAATGACACCGCTGACGTCACCGGAAGTGACGATACACACTTACTTCCGCATTCCACGCAGTGGAACGCACGCTGAAGCCGGGAGGTTCTGCCGTCCCTGCATGCTCGCCTGAGATCATGTGGACCCATGCGCCTTTTCCCCTTACTGGCGCCTCTTGTTCCTCTTGGCGCCCGAGCAGAGAGCCTCCCCCTGGGAGGAAGCGGCTCACCCAGGAGCGCGTCCGCTCGACTGGTCTCTGGGCACAGGGACTCCCACCCGGGAAGTATGTGCCCTGGGCTATCGACGAGGGGGAAGGATATTGGACCAGCCGCACGATCCCCCTGAGCCCTCCGGTCCGGTAAGCTTGCTTCTCTCGCGTGTCCCTCCATGCAGGGACAGGAAAAACACTAAAGGGGGCGGAGTGGGACCTTTTAACCTCTCGTGTTTCTTGTCCCTGCAAGGAGGAGGAGGACGTCCTCCAGAGTGCTGTCAGGGGGACGTCCTGGAAAAATTGCTTGCTAACACATCTTTTTTGAGGAAATAAAAATGATTTTTTTATTTTCACGGCTCTGCGTTGTAAACTTCTGTGAAGCACTTGGGGGTTCAAAGTGCTCACCACATATCTAGATACGTTCCTTTTGGGGGTCTAGTTTCCAAAATGGGGTCACTTGTGGGGGGGGGTTTACTGTTTAAGGACATCAGGGGCTCTGCAAACGCAACGTGACACCCGCAGAGCATTCCATCAAAGTCTGCATTTCAAAACGTCACTACTTCCCTTCCGAGCCCCGGCGTGTGCCCAAATAGTGGTTTACCCCCACATATGGGATACCAGCATACTAGAGACAAACTGGGCAACAACTATTGGGGTCCAATTTCTCCTTTTAGCCTTGTGAAAATAAATAATTGCTTGCTGAAACATCATTTTTTGAGGAAAGAAAAATGATTTTTTATTTTCACAGCTCTGCGTTGTAAACTTCTGTGAAGCACTTGGGGGTTCAAAGTGCTCAATACAAATCTAGATAAGTTCCTTTGGGGGTCTAGTTTCCAAAATGGGGTCACTTGTGGGGGGGGTTTACTGTTTAAGGACATCAGGGGCTCTGCAAACGCAACGTGACACCCGCAGAGCATTCCATCAGTCTGCATTTCAAAACGTCACTACTTCCATTCCGAACCCCGACGTGTGCCCAAACAGTGGTTTACCCCCCACATATGGGGTATCGGCGTACTCAGGAGAAACTGTACAATAACTTTTGGGGTCAAATTTCTCCTGTTACCCTTGGGAAAATGAAAATAAAAAATTCAGGGCTAAAATCATTTTTGAGAAGAAAAATTATTTTTTATTTTCATGGCTCTGCGTTGTAAACTTCTGTGAAGCACTTTGGGGTTCAAAGTGCTCACCACACATCTAGATTAGTTCCTTCGGAGGTCTAGTTTCCAAAATGGGGTCACTTGTGGTGGAGCTCCAATGTTTAGGCACACAGGGGCTCTCCAAACGCGACATGGTGTCCGCTAACGATGGAGATAATTTTTCATTCAAAAAGTCAAATGGCGCTCCTTCCCTTCCGAGCCTTACCATATGCCCAAACAGTGGTTTACCCCCACATAAGAGGTATCGGTGTACTCAGGAGAAATTTCCCAACAAATTTTAGGAACCATTTTATCCTGTTGCCCATGTGAAAATGAAGAAATTGAGGCTAAAAGAATTTTTTTGTGAAAAAAAAAAAAAAAAAATACGTTTTCATTTTTATGGATCAATTTGTGAAGCACCTGGGGGTTTAAAGTGCTCACTATGCATCTAGATAAGCTCATTGGGGCGTCTAGTTTCCAAATTGGGGTCACTTGTGGAGGCGCTCCAATGTTTAGGCACACAGGGGCTCTCCAAACGTGACATGGTGTCCGCTAAAGATTGGAGCCAATTTTTCATTCAAAAAGTCAAATGGCGCTCCTTCCCTTCCGAGCCCTGCCGTGCGCCCAACCAGTGGTTTACCCCCACACATGAGGTATCAGCGTACTCAGGACAAATTGGACAATAACGTTCATGGTCCAGTTTCTCCTTTTACCCTTGGGAAAATAAAAAAATTGTTGCTAAAAGATCATTTTTGTGAATAAAAAGTTAAATGTTCATATTTTCCTTCCATGTTGCTTCTGCTGCTGTGAAACACCTGAAGGGTTAACAAACTTCTTGAATGTTGTTTTAAGCACCTTGAGGGGTGTAGTTTTTAGAATGGTGTCACTTTTGGGTATTTTCAGCCATATAGACCCCTCAAACTGACTTGAAATGTGAGGTGGTCTCTAAAAAAATGATTTTGTAAATTTTGTTGTAAAAAAAGAGAAATCACTGGTCAAATTTTAACCTTTATAACTTCCTAGCAAAAAAAAAAATGTTTCCAAAATTGTGCTGATGTAAAGTAGACGTGGGAAATGTTGTTTAACTATTTTGTGTCACATAACTCTCTGGTTTAACAGAATAAAAATTCAAAATTTGAAAATTGCAAAATTTTCGCCAAATTTCCATTTTTTTTTTTTCACAAACGCAGAAATTATTGACCTAAATTTACCGCTAACATGAAGCCCAATATGTCACGAAAAAACAATCTCAGAACCGCTAGGATCCGTTGAAGCGTTCCCGAGTTATTACCTCATAAAGGGACACTGGTCAGAATTGCAAAAAACGGCAAGGTCATTAAGGCCAAAATAGGCTGGGTCATGAAGGGGTTAAATATAGTTTATCAATAGTTCAGTTAATCTTGTTTGTTCTTGGTGATCATAACTGTGATTTTACAGATGGCATTCAGCTTGTCAAGAACCTGCTTGCTCTAAAAATGAACGGTGTTGAGCGCCCTCTTGTGGTTGCAGGCATAAACTTGTTAGGTTTGGGTTTTTGTTTGTTTCCATTCTGCAAATGTAAGAAGAAAAAAAATGTGTAAATTTTCTCATTTTAGTAATCGCTGATCGTCATCACGAGCAATACACTGTTGTAGTAATTAAGGTGTACCAGGGTTCACAGGAACTCTGGATCACTTGAACACCCCAACAAGACCTGACAGTCTTACAATAGGGAAGGGCAGACTAACTTCAGCCTGGTACGCTGCCTTTTACACAAAGCTTCTTTATAACGACTTATTACCCTTCCTTATCAACCATGACTAAAATGTGTGAAGCCTGATCCAGACCAGTCAGACTTCGGCTGTATTGCGTAGCAGACATCTACCTGTGACTGCATGGCTGTAGTTTAAAAAAAACAAACAAAAAAAAACCTTTCTCTGCTAAAATAATGTAACTGGAGAAGCTTTGGTATTGAAGGTCAGTACAATTGTGGCACTACGTAATGTATTACACCCATGACTTGTGTTGTTTTTTCAGTTAATGACTGTTTCTGTTCCAGGATTTCTTATTGGGTACTTAACTTACCGTGGTCGTGCCTGCCCCAGGCAGTCCAGTAATGGGGACTCTGAGGCGTGCCTGATGGCTAATGGCGTTACTGAAGATGAGGAGCCTGAGCCGGCTATGCCCACCATCATGTATTGGAGCAGTGTGAGGGCCATGTTTGTGAAAAAGCTAGATGCTACCTCATTTGTTACACAAATTTCGTAAGTGCCCAAAAATGTTATTAAATGTAAAAAAAAAAATTTCTTTTATGGTCACACTATTTCATAGACTTTAGTCCAATTGATGTCAGATTTATTGATGATCATGTCTAACTTCTCAGAATGCAGAGTTTACTGCAGATGTTGGTCCTTGCTGACGTCAAACGATCAGTTTACCATCTGTCACTGGGGGGGGGGGGAATTGTTAAGGTGAACATGTTAGCAGGATTGTGCACAGTAACCTGCAGTGTCATGTCGGCGCCGTTATACTGATTACAATGATACCTGGGTGACGAAATCCGTCTTGTGTCTTCAGTCGTATGGCTTCCGATGCTCGTGACGCTGGTGGTGATAATGAAGATAATTTGGCTAAAATGGTGCATGATAACTTCAACAGCGCAGGCCTAGATAAGGTGTGGGACGATGAGCATTATGTCACTTTACAAGACTTTACCAGGTATGTTCCTCACAGCTTCCCCCCCCCCCCCCCCTTCCTCTTCCCAACAAGTTTCTTACTGCCAATAGAGCAGGTTTTGCCTCTGGGGGGAAACCCACATAAAAGCAACATGTGAACATGGCCTATGAGGCGAGTCATTGCAAAAGTCCCTGGTGGGGAGGAGGGAGCAGCCGGGTCAGGAGTTGAAGAGTGAAATTTACTTCTGCAGGACAACTCCTTTTGTCTACATTGAGGAGAAAAAAAAAATAATTTAGTGGGTAGAAATGCAAAATGAGCAATTGTACGAACCCAGTGCTATCCAGTATGGTAACTGCAATATATTGAGGCTACACTCTTGCTGGGAGTGCTTCAATAATTTGCCTTTTACTACAGTGTGTGCGTGATTTGTTCATTTAACTTGTCTGTTTCCTGTTTTATAGAAATAACAACGTTACCCTTTTAAATGGGGATTCAGCAGAATGGATGCGTACTCCCACTTCATATGTGGCTTACAGCTATGCTGCCTCTGTTACTGTAAGTAGATTGTCTAATGTGAATTTGGGTACCCTGCATTTGGGAAAGGCATTAAGGGGTGGGTCTACATCAAATCGGTGGGGTCTGGCACCCTCCACCAATCAGCTGCCGGATATGAAATTTATGTAGTGGACGCACACAGCCCGACACCGTGTATTGGGTGCTGCTGGGTAGTATAGATCAGATCATTCATTTGATATTGAAGGCCATATTGTTCCATACTCTATTTATGCATGGGTTATATAAATATTTCCAATATTACCGTATATACTCGAGTACAAGCCGACCCCCCCCCCCTAATTTTGCCACAAAAAACTGGGAAAACTTAATGACTCGAGTATAAGCCTAGGGTGGAAAATGCAGCAGCTACTGGTAAATTTCAAGAGTAAAAATAGGTACCAATAAAAGTAAAATTAATTGAGACATCAGTAGGTTAAGTGTTTTTGAATATCCATATTGAATCAGGAGCCCCATATAATGCTCCATATTAAAATATGCCCCATATAATCCTGCATAAAGGTTAATAATGGCCCCATAGATGCTCCATACAGGCACTTGCCCCATATAGTACTGCACAAACATAATAGCCCCATAGATGCTCCATACAGGCACTTGCCCCTTAGTGCTGCACAAACATTATGGCCCCATAAGATGCTCTCTACAGACACTTGCCCGTTTGTGCAGCACTATCGTTATAGCCCCATAGATGATCCATACAGGCACTTGCCCCATATGCTGTGGCTGCGATTAAAAAAAAAAAAAAAAAAAAATCATACTCGCCTCTCCGTCGCTCAGGCCCCCGCACTTTTAATATTTACCTGCTCCTCTTTCCTGTGTGGCTCCGTCTTCAGCGTTCTCCGCACTGACGTTCAGGCAGACGGCGCGCACTGACCACGTCATCGCGCCCTCTGACCTGAGCGTCACAGCCAGAGGACGCCGAAGACTGAGCCACAACGGAACAGAGGAGAGCCCCTGCTCCCCCTCCCCCGCCGACCCCTGGGTATGACTCGAGTATAAGCCAAGAGGGGGACTTTCAGCCCCAAAAAATGGGCTGAAAATCTCAGCTTATACTCGAGTATATACGGTAGTTCTTTGCCATGTAAACTTTATTTTATTTCTTGGGTTTAATGAATTTGCTAAGCGGGTGTAGCTGTGCCTCCAGCTCTGTCCATTTTGGTGGAGCTTACTGAATCTGGCATGGAAAACTCCAAGTCACAATTGTTGCGTGTGTTGCTCCAGAAAACTGAGGGGCTAACTCACCGTGGCTGACAGTGTTTCCAATTGCCCGTGCAAAATATAGATGTGCTGTAGATATGGAAACTGGTAAAGGCCAAACCTAGGACGACTGGTGTAGATCTCGCTGGTGTGAATATTCCCTGTAGCTGAAACGGGTCATGAGATTCAAGCTGCCTGCATTAATGCTTTTGTTATAGGTGACGTTCAGTATTTGTAAGCCACAGCCATTAGAGGGTGAAAAATGCAGGGAGGATGCAGATTTTTCTGTTAAAACCAGGCGTGGGAAAGTATAATAGAAACACGTCACCACTTCTGTATTTCTCACACGCTCCTGGTCGTGGCTTACAGATCTGAGATAAAGTACTGACTGTGTGAATGTGGCCACACTTTTATCTCTGGTGTTCTCAGAAGAAAAAAAATACTTTAAGAAGCGGTCTGGGGAAAACCCACTGTCTACTCACATGAGGCAGTTAAGGGGCGGTTTGTTAATGTGTTAAGACCAGAATTCTGGCGTTAAATACAATATATTGTAAATTAAAATCGGGCCAAATTATTGCAAGTTAGTCCTGGCCAGTTATGCAGAAATGGGCATAGGATGCATAAGTAGTGCCACCTTGGTGACTGAGTGGAGTACTTCTTTGGCAGTGGTGCACGCTGGCTAACAGAGCCACCTAAGTCCTCCTGCTACACTTGGTAGGGCTTTGCTAGAGTACGATGCACCCATTCACTTAGATTGGTGTTGAGAATGCCAGTCCTCAATCTGCCTCCTAGTCCCTGACTAATTTTTCAGAGTATGGTGGTGTTTTTTTGTTTTTTTTTTTTTTTGGGGGGGGGGGGGATTGGGGTGCTGATCTTATGGACATTCCCCTTTAAGGGGGTGCAGCACCAATGTTAAATTCTTCCAGATGTTTAACCCCTGGGATCATGGTCATACGTGGTACACCATTCAGATACCTGAGGCTGTGCTTCTGGCAGACATGGCATAATGCAGTTTAAGCTTGGCAGGAGGATTCCCTGGTCCAGAATAGTTCATTGCATTTTACTGTAACTGCTTAAAGGCAATTGTACATTTCTTTCCAATCTGTTTCAGGGTAACCTTGTGTATGGCAACCAAGGAACTGAGAAAGACCTCAAAGATCTCAGTGGGAAAATAGATTTGAAGGGAAAAGTAATTCTCATGAGATCTGCACTGATACCATTTTCAGAAAAGGTATGTTTGTATTACACTTGTGTAAACCGCCATCAAGAAGCTAAGTAACACCATCACTTAGAGGAATTAATATTGTTCAACACTGGCTGAAACTGCTTTTTATACACGCTAATATTGCTCCAAGCTTTGTCCCATTGTAAGGATATGTTTTTAAAGAAAATGGTCCCTTTAGTACTTTGTTACTAATGACTGTAATCTGCCTGTCGTTACATGTTTGATCCCACCATGGTGCACACGCCTGCTTGTCTTTCCTCATTCTGTCCTCCGCTGGCTTCAATCAATGAACAGCAGGGTGGAGATGGTGGGAAGGTGAATTTAAAGATCTGGCCCCACCATGACTCTCCGAGCGCCTGTGCTTGGTTTGATCAGTTATTCTGTGCTGACTGTACCTCTAAGTATATAATGTTTCTAGAGGTACAATTATATATTGAGGTACGGTTAGTACAGAATGACTGTTCAAAAAGTGTTTAAAATAAATTGAATATCAGCACATGTACATGAATCTAGGCCATGTGAAAACAGACAAATATCCAATATGAATCATACTTCTCAAATATTTTTTCACATTTTTTCAAATTTTTTTCATAAAACTTACAGTAATAGATGAATTGAAGATTCTTAGCGCATAAATTGGCTAAATAAAGGAAAAAGTAGGACCCATCAGAAGGAGATCACCTTGCCGTGGTTGATGGGCACACATGAATTGGCCAATTTATGCGCTAAGAATCTTCAATTCATCTATTACTGTAGGTTTTATGAAAAATTTTTGAGAAAATATTTGAGAAGTATGATTCATATTGGATATTTGTCTGTTTTCACATGGCCTAGATTCATGTACATGTGCTGCTGTGTTCTTTTTTTTTTTTTTATATATATATCTATATTATGCAGTTTGCAGCGTGCACGTGTTCACATTAGGAGTGCTGGTTGGTTTATTTATATATATATATATATATATATATATATCTCCCGATTCTAACGTATCGGGTATTCTGGAATATGCATGGCCACGTAGTATATTGCCCAGCCACATATGTGACAGGTTAAAAAATTAAAATATACTCACCTTCCGATGGTACCCTTGTAATTCTGTTGCCTGCTTCTTGCGCAGGACCTGTGATGACGTCGCGCTCACATGACCGTGACGTCACGGCAGGTCCTTTTCGCAGACCATCCTTGCACCGGAACCTGCCTGGAGCGTCGCAAGGAGCGGGAAAGGTGAGTATATAATTTATTTTTTTTTATTTTTACCATTAGATGTTTTTACAATTGACGCTGCATAGGCAGCATCAATAGTAAAAACTTGGTCACACAGGGTTAATAGCGGCGGTAACGGTGTGAGTTACCCGCGGCATAACGCGGTCCGTTACCGCCAGCATTAACCCTGTGTGAGCCGTGACTGCGGGGAGTATGGAGCAGGCGCCGGGCAGTAACTGCAGGGGAGTAGGGAGGGGCTAATCGGACTGTGGCCGTCGCTGATTGGTCACGGCAGCCATGACAGGCAGCTGCCGAAACCAATCGTCGACTTGGATTCCATGACAGAGGCCGCAACCAATGAATATCCGTGACAGACAGAAAGACAGACGAAAGTGACCCTTAGACAATTATATAGTGGATAAATATATATCTATATATATCTATCTTTTTTTTTCATTTAGTGACGTTATGAATCTTTTAATTCTTTACGCTGTTTTGCTCTGTTCTATCTTTACCTCCATGCTGTCTTGTCTAATTCTTGGTCTTCGTGGTTCAAATAGCGGGTGTATCTAAGTGACTAGACAATATAGGCGATGGGTATCCCTCGACTGTATGTGTGCTCTGAAGAATTACGAGTAGTAATAAAGGTAAACTTCAGCACTCCAAGTTGCAGTAAATGAGAATTTATGAAGACTTGAATTGGACACTAAACCAATGTTTTGGCCCATATGTGGCCTTTCAGGGTAGGTCTATGAAACCTAAAATCTACAATGAAGAAAATAAACAAATACATCATACATAGTGAGAACCTATACAGCAGTTTGCAAGTAGAACGTGGAGGCTGCTGGAATCGTATCAAAAACAAAAAATGTACACTTAGTACTCAGTGCAACAGTGAGGGCGAGATGGCCATGAGGGAGCTCAAAGATGGAGGAGGATTAATGTACAAGGTAAGGGGACATTAATAATGTAGAGATAAATGATAAAAATCAACTGACAACCAAAAGGACCATATAGAATACTGAACTCTATCAAGGGACCGGACCATGGACTGGCAGAAGATGGGTTAAATGCCTGTCTAGAAACTTCTGAAACCCTCCTCTTTGCTCCTACACTTTTGTTTTTTGATTCCAGCAGCCTCCACGTTCTAATTGCAAACTGCTGTATAGATTTTTCACTATGTATGATTTGTTTTTTTTTTCTGTTTATTTTTCATTGTGTATTTTGTTTCATAGACCTACATTACACAAATTAAGCCAACATGTCAGGCTGTATGTGTTTTTTTTTTTTTTAAATGTAAGTTTTCATTTACTACAACTTGGAGTGCCGAAGCTTACTTTTACTATTGTGATTAGACAAGACGGCACTTGCCGCATGGAGTTAAAGAGAAGGAAACTGATGGAGGTTTTCCCAGAACAAAGTATATTTTAATCAATAGAATATAAATCCCTTCCACAATTGGATGTGATTAAATAAAATGTTCCTGTGCTGAGAATCTTATAAATGTGTAACGGCTGTCTGGCCGTACAGGGATATGGTCTGATCACACCACAGCTCCTGGGCGGGGGGAGTAAGAATACAGATCATGTCCCTGCACGGTCAGACAGCCATTACACCGTACACATTTATAAGGTTCTCAGCACAGGAACATTTTATTGAATTTCCATAATTGGATGTATTATTCCAAGATCCTTTTTGATTAAACTGAGATTTGTGGGAAATCTTCTCTTGATATATTACAAAGATTTCTAACTTTAGAAAGGCTGATAACTTTTTTTCAAAAGGAACCTGTGATGTAAAATGGCACTATTAATCTGCAGGTTAATAGTTCCACCATGTGGTGCCATCAGTGAGAGCTCTGCGGCTGAGAAGAGATACATTACGCCTCCGGCAGGCTGTCATAGGGGCTGCGCTGGGATGGTTTCAGTCAACGCTGTGTATATAGAGCCGGAGCTGTGACTGCCCTGATGCTGAGCTGCTGTCAGTCACTGGCGGTGCGGTTACAGGCCCTGCGCTCTATACACCGCGGTGACAAGCTGGTGGTGCCACCTATGACTAAGATGAGACAGGTGAATGCCAAGGTAAAGCACAGGTCAGCTTCAGAACTGCCGGTTAGTATGGCACTGGGGGCCGTTACTGCATTGTGTAAGCCTGACATGTCCCTACTTCATTTTAGGTAAGAAATGCTGAGCGTGTTGGAGCAGCCGGGGTTCTCATCTATCCTGAGCCTATGGATATGAGGTTTCCTGATGGGAAATATAGTGATGACATTGAAGCTCCCTTTGGCCATGTGAGTTATATTCTCACCGCTTTTCTTACTGTGCTTATCAAAATGTCTTGTTGGGCAGAACATTCTAGCGTTTGTTCTCTTGCTGGCAGGCTCACTTTGGTACTGGTGATCCTTTCACTCCTGGATTCCCTTCATTTAACCATACCCAGTTTCCACCCTCAATATCTTCTGGACTCCCCCAGATTCCAGTTCAAACACTTTCCAGCAACGATGGCAGAGTACTTTATGAGTAAGTGAGGTGTATGTTATGGGGGAAGCCTCAGTAAATCCACGGGAGCTTGGAGCAGGTGAGGCCTGACCAGGGGCCTTCACTTGTAACCTCTGTAAAGGTTCTTCTGTCTGGCGTGTCCATACACAGCCAATGTCACACAGATGACGAGAGTCTCGGTGCACGTTCTCTGGCTTATATGGTTGTGTGAGACGCCATGTTCCATAACACGTCCTGTTTTCTCCTAGTAAGCTGCAGAGTGCCGGCTGTGTGGGCAGTGGGCTGAGTGGCTGTACGCTCAAGGTTCTCCTCCAAGTGAACAATACTATGGCCGACAAGAAAATTTACAATGTTTTTGGTGTCATTAAAGGCCTTGAACCAGGTAATGAAAGCACTTCCTTGTTTTTCCTGGTGTGCCTTTCTAGCATTGCCATTTAATGAATAAACGTTTGTTTATCTAGACCGCTATGTTGTGGTTGGGGCCCAGAGAGACGCTGTAGGTATGGGAACGTGCAAGGCGGCTGTTGGGACATCGCTGCTGATGGAGCTTGCCCGCATGTTATCGGAAATGGTTAAGGGTAAGTTGTGTTTTTGTTTTTTGTTTTTTTTTCCGTGCCTAACAGCCAGCAGAGTTGTGAATATTACAGATATTAGATGTAATTCACTTGTCAGTTAAAGCATTGGTTGGCCTTTAACCACCTTTTACCATGTGCACTACATGTATGCAGACTCCCTTAAGGGTTTTCCCAGTAAGAATTAATAGCTTTTGGAATAATAGTTTCCACAATTGGATGTGTTTAAAATAAAATGTTCATGTGCTGAGAATCTTAGACTTGCTCCCGCTGTGTACTGTGATCATACCTCATCTCCAGGGCAGGAGCTTTACTAGGTGCTTCCACTTCACATCAGTAGCACTTGCCGATATCCTTTGCCATGTATGAAGTCGCTGATCTCTTCTGTATGGCCCATGCTACGGCCAACTTTTGTCTGTGGAAATTGCACAGCTATGTTGTGCAATGATTTGCAATGGGTCTATAACGTCCTGAACTCTGAGGAGGG
The DNA here is from genome assembly GCF_051348905.1 of Ranitomeya variabilis. Taxonomy (NCBI): domain Eukaryota; kingdom Metazoa; phylum Chordata; class Amphibia; order Anura; family Dendrobatidae; genus Ranitomeya; species Ranitomeya variabilis. The sequence continues at coordinate 855,167,689 of NC_135233.1, read as the reverse complement.
GTGGGCACAACAGTTGATTGGTTACCTATTGTTAATGGTTGCATGGCTTTTTCTGCAACATCCATTAAAAAATATGGAAACAATGGGAGGTTAAAAAAAAAAAAACACCAACTTTTGCAATTGGGCTTCATTTAAAAACTTTTCTGTTTGCCTCATGATTCATTTATGATGTAACACTTAGTGAAAGAAGGGCTATTGAAGCAAGCTGCCAAATTCTTAGATAAGAAAACCCAGTTGCAGAAATGGTTTTCTTCCCCCAAAAAGGTATATGTTTAGAGGTTGTCCGGGCTGATATGTAACTTCTGCAGCAACATTATGCAGTCATGTGCTCTGACAGTGGGCATATAGGGTAATTGTGATGGCATGAGTACCTTCAGTCTCCATTTCAGGCCAGACGGCACAGGTAAAGGCAATTTGACACAAGGTTTTTGCTACTTCATCTGAACAGCATGATGTAGGCACAGAGACCCTGATTACAGCAATGTGTCACTTACTGGGCTGCTAGCTATCATCATGTTGATAAAATTACTTTTTATCAAAACTAAACCAAGCAGCCCAGTAAGACACATTTTTGGGATCGGGATGTCTCTCTGCACATTATGCCGTTCTCAGATAAGGTAACATACATGGTGACGGATTCCCTTTAAAGTAAACTTTCTACCACTCTCAGGATTCTGCAGACTTTTAATTTCAGCCCAGATAACTACTCTTAAAGCATTTAATCTATTTTTTTTTTTTTTTTCCTTCAGAGGGGTATAAACCTAGACGGAGCATTGTATTTGCAAGTTGGAGTGCTGGAGACTATGGAGCAGTTGGTGCAACAGAGTGGCTAGAGGTATATCTTTTACCTGATGTTTTAATTGTGCCCAAAGGTATCCCATCTCGTTGTCATTCCCAAACCTTGAAATTGTTTGAGGAACATCTTTTTAAGATTTCAGCCCCTTACTGACATCTGCAGCACAAGTTGCTAGCAGGTGTAAGGAGCAGGCTCACAGGCTGAGCCTGTCCGTACCTGACATATGTCTGTGACAGTCAGGACCTGGCTCTAACAGCCACAGGTGGTGCAGAGCTCTGCCTGCGACTATTAACCTGTTATCATTCAGTCAGTGGCATTAATGGAGTCTGCATTGAAGCTTGTCACTTTATGTGCCCATCAGCACCCCCATGAAGTGATTACAGGAAGCCAATGGGTTTCTGTAACAACCAGGGGGTAAGTTAATGACTTGTGACTGGCTTCAAAGCAGGCTTTTAACCCCTTTCTGATATCAGACGTACTACTCTGTCCATGTGACCTGGGCCCGTTTGACCATGGATGGAATAGTACGTCTAAGCAATCAACTGCGATCAAAGGGGTGATTGTTGCTGGGTGTCAGCTGACTTTCACAGCTGACACCCGGTACTATGTGCCAGGAGCAGTCATGGACCGCTGCTGGCACTTTAACACCTGGAACACTGCGATCAAACAGGATCGCAGCATTCCAGTGGCACAGAGAAGCATCGCGCAGAGAGGGGGTTCTGCAGGGAGGTGGCTTGCCGGCGCCTGCTGAGAGCAGGCGCTGAGAAGCCTCCTATACTGCCTGTTGGATCGCTGATCTGACACTATATAGTGGGACAATGTAAAAAATAAATAAATAAATAAAAATTCATAAATAAAGAGAAATTGTTCAAATATTAGTATCGCCGCGGCTGTAACTACCCGACCTATAAAACTGTCCCACTAGTTAACCCCTTCAGTGATCACCGTAAAAAAATAAAGAATTTTTTGCTTAGTTATTTTTAATCATACTACCAGCCAAAAAGTGGAATAACGTGCGATCAATAAGACCGATATAAATAAGCATTGTACTGCTGAAAGTCATCTTGTCCCGCAAAAAACGAGCCGCCATACAGCTCCGTCAGCGAGAAAATAAGTTACAGCGCTCAGAATAAAGCGATGCGAAATTTTTTTTAGATAAGTTTTTATTGTATAAAAGCGCCAAAACCTAAAGATATAAATGAGGTATCGCTGTAGTCGTACTGACCCGAAGACTAAAACTGCCTTATCAATTTTACCACACTCGGAACGGTATAAACACCCCACCTAAAACAAATTCATGAATTGCGTGTTTTTGCAATAAAAAGCGTCTTAGCGTGTGATGGCTTCCAAACATTAAAACCCCGCTATAAATAGTAAATCAAGCCAGCCCCTATATCACCCCCTTAGTTAGGGAAAAATAATAAAATGTATTTCCATTTTCCCACTAAGGTTGGTGTTAGGGGTGTGTTGGGGTTGGAGTCAGAATTGGGGAAGGGGGCTCCATTGTTTAGGCACATCAGGACAGAACATGACGCCCGCAGACCATTCCGTCAGTCTGCGTTCCAAAATGTCACTACTTCCCTTCCGAGCCCCGACGTGTGCCCAAACAGTGGTTTACCCCCACATATGGGGTATCTGTGTACTCGGGACAAATTGCACAACAACTTTTGGGGTCCAATTTCTTGTTACCCTTGGGGGAAAAAATGGGGGGGCGAAAAGAATTTTTGTGAAGGGGTTCAAAGTGCTCACCACACATCTAGAGAAGTACCTTAGGGGGTCTGCGTGCCAAAATGGTGTCACTTGTGGGGGGTTTCCACTGATTAGGCACATCAGGGGCTCTCCAAATGAGACATGGCGTCCGATTTCAGTGCAGAATTTGCTGAAACTGAGAAGTCAAACGACGCTCTGCCATGCGCCCAAACGGTGGTTCTCCTCCACTTATGGGGTATCGGCGTACTCGGGAGAAATTAAACCCCAAAAGTTGTTGTACAATTTATCCTGTTACCCTCGGGAAAACAAAAAAAATTAACTAACTTTTTTCACAAAAAATGTCCTTCAGATCCAAATTGTTTTAAACATTCCAAAAATTCCCATGAAGCACCTGAAGGGTTAATGAACTTCTTGAATGTGGTTTTGAGCATCTTGAGGGGTGCAGTTTTTAGAATGGTGTCACTTTTGGTATCTTCTATCATATAGACCCATCCCCACATAGTGACTTCAAATGTGATGTGGTCCCTTAATGCAAATTACCCCCCCCCCCCCCCCCCCATACACGTAGCGTCTCCACTTTTCATGATCTCGGGTTAGGTGAGGATTTTGTTTTTGTTTTTTTTGCATGCCGATCTGACGTTTTTAACGGTATTTTGGTGCAGATATGAGCTTTTGATCACCTATTATTGCATTTTAATGCAATGTCTCAGTGACCTTAATGTAATTCTGGCTTTTGATTTTTTTTTTGATTTTTTTTTTTTTCTCGTTACGCTTTTTAGCGATCAGGTTAATGGTTTTTGGGTTTTTTGTTTTTTTTTCTTAGGGCTATCTTACTACTCTACATCTTAAGGCAATATCGTATATTAGTTTGGATGCCATTATTCAAGGTATGTTACATGACCACCTGTGTAAATGGTGGGTTTTTTTGTTTTGTTTTTTTTATCACTTGCTAAGCTGGGAATCATCTGGTAAACTATAAAGGGAATCTGTCAGTAGGATCACCCCTCCTAAGCATTCTGTATGGGCACAGGAAGCTAATTAAAATGATGTCCTGCGATCTGTTTTATTCCAGAGAGATCCTCCTTATGTTAAATGTAAATGTCCTCTTCAGGTTATGGGGGATGCTGCTAGGAAGCTTATATTACATGAAAGGAAGTTACCAGTGTGAGACAAGTAACTAACACAGAACAGAAGAAATTAAGTTTGTCTTCTTGCAGACACATCTTATGCAGGTCTCTGAGCTCTGCTGTATTGTAACACTATTGCAGCCCTGTCTGCCTGTGAGATGGAGGCTGAAGCTGAGTGCAACCTGCAGATGTGTAGGGTATAATAACACAGCTCTGCAGTGAGAGCCAGTGTCCATTACACCACACTGGTAACTGCCTCCAGTGCTTATATTACATGAAGGGGGAGTTATCTTCCAGGCAGTGTCCTCCCCAGAGCCTAGAAAAGATAATTTACATAGTGATAAAAGATTTATCTTCAACAAGGCATTTGAGCCATACAGGGATCAATCTCTCCTCTGCAGTCTGTAACCTGTATGCCCGATATTAATAGTTTAGACGGCTTTGTACCTGTCGCCACATTTGACCTATATGGATGGGAGAAGCTATCGGCAGAGCCCCTCTCCCTTGTATCTACATAGAATCTCATCAGTAGCAACGGCCATCTCTTATCTCAATCAGTAATGGGAAAGTCTGTTCAGGGAGCTCAGCTTTTACCTCCAAATTGAGAATTTTGTTAATGGCTGATCTGGCAGAGAAAAATGCAGAATCCTCTAAGATGTATTACAAATGTGTTTATTTTTCATCTGTACTATTTATGAACTTTTTTTTTTTATACAGGCTCTGAATCTCTGCAGGTATCTACTAGTCCACTTTTGTACAACATGATTGTAAAAATCCTGAAAGAGGTAATATTCTGACTGATTTAAAACTTATCTAAAATGCATTTTTTTAAAAAAAAATCAACAAAGTGCAATATTGTACCTTTCTTGCATTGTCTTTCTGCTTAGATTCCTGATCCAGTGTCTAATGGACAGATGTCACCCAAGTTTAGGTAAGCCTTTCAAAATCGCTATTTCCGTGCAGACATGCATTAGTGTTCCCCCTTTGACAATACAATCGTACATCTACAAAGAATCTCGTACATGAGAGCTCCTGGACACGCAACCCTCATTGCCAAATCGCAGGTTACTACAACCGAATTGTTTCTATATCTGGGCGGCTGCTGTAGGACTCCTCAAGACCTCCAACACTGGAGAATTTTTACTGCTGGCAATAGGGGGACATTGAGTGGGCCGCAGTCTATGATTCTACAGTAATTTTAGCAAGAATACTTGGAAACCTAGCATTATAGGAGCGCTCTGCAAGGAGTGGAGGGATGGTGCAGTGCTAGAGGCAAGAACCCCCCCACTTGGCTGTCCGCAATAAATATTTGCAGGCTTTGACTTTCAAAATATAAGGCTACTTTCACACTAGCGTTAACTGCAATACGTCGCAAATGCGTCGTTTTGCCGAAAATACGCATCCAGCAAAAGTTCTTGCTGGATACGTTTTTTCGTCATAGACTAACATTAGCGACGCATTTGCGACGCATTGCCAAACGTTGCGTCCGTTTTGCGACGCTTGGGCGTGTGGTAGCGGACCGTCGGGAGAAAAAAACGTTACATGTAACGTTTTTTGCTCCCGACGGTCCGCTTTTTCCGACCGCGCATGCACGGCCAGAACTCCGCCCCCACCTCCCCGCACTTCCCCGCACCTCACAATGGGGCAGCGGATGCGTGGGAAAAATGCATCCGCTGCCCCCGTTGTGCGGCGGAGACCACGCTAGCGTCGGGAACGTCGGCCCGACGCACAGCGACAGGCTACTTTCACACTAGCGTCGGGAACAACCCAAGTTTCAAGTAGTCACTTAAGACATGACTTTCTGGAAATGGTTGTAATCCATTATGCATTGGTTTTGCAACATTGGACTAGACTACCTAAAGATGCACCAAGTTTAGCAGCTGGCTTAAACCGAACGCACCAGATTACGCTGTTAGAATACTCGATGGGGAAGATTTTTATTAACTATGATTTAAAGGAGGATTCCTCTTTCAGAAAAGTAGACCAAAACGCACTAAAGCACAAGCCCCCTGTTACTACTTGGCTATAGTAGTGATTCATGCCACTGTGACGTCACTGCTGCAGCCAAAATAAGAGGGTGGCATTATTCTAGTGCCTGTAACAGGTGACTAAACTTGCACACAAACCAAAATTTCTTTTTACTTCTATAAATGTATTTAAAATTATTCTAATTGAAGTTTACGGTGTTTGATCTTGTATATTGTCTTCAGTTATGGATTCCCCATGGATGACAGTGCATACCCGTTCCTTACATATTCGGGCATCCCATCGGCATCTTTCCGATTTCAGAAGGTATAGTATTTGTGACTGAGAAACTGGGGAAGACTCTTGTCTTAAAAGGTTTGATTTTCTATTGTACTATATATAATTGAATTACACTTTTTTTTTTTTTTCTATTATAGGAAGATAGACGCTATGCATATCTTGGCACTGATGACGACACTTTTGAACATTTTGATAAGTTAGTTAATATCAACAGTATGTGTAGGACGGCTGCAAATATTACAGGCCAGATAATTCTCCGTCTAACACATGACCACAAGCTGCCGCTGGACTTCACTAAATATACAGAGGAACTGCTTAGAAGAACTATGGATCTTAACAAGCAAAAGGGTGCACTAATTGTACGAAGCATTTAGTTTTTTTCTTTTTTTTATTGCTGCACATTACAATATGGCTTCAGCTTTGTAACCTTTACAGGATGTAGTGTATTAAGCCATGCTGAGCCAGGATCTGGCACACAAGGGGAAGAGGTGATTCCCCCGGTGGGCCCTTCTACAGGAGTAGTGCTTGGCAGAATCCTGTTAATTTGCGATTTACAGACAAAAGCGACATCTAATTTTTTTTTACTGTATCTACACTTCTCTATAATAAGCTTAGCAGTGTGCTAAAGTTGTGACTGAAGGTAAAGTCTACATGTAGCTTAACAGTGGTCTCCTACGGTCAGTGTTGCAGAATGGCCCCGGTCACCCCAGTCTGACACGATCAATCATTGTCCTTTAATGTTTTTGACTAAACCGCAAGGCTGGCTTTACATAAGTGTATTTTGCGGTTTGTATATAGGCCAAATAGCCCTCTCTGGCAGCAGGTCTCCTGACCTGAAATTACAGCCTCTTATGTGAATGAGATTGCAAGCTCTGAAGAGACAAGCCGCCGGACTGGGCATTTTGGTCCATATACAGACTACAAAATATGTTTGTGTGAACCTGGCCTTGGCATACCAGCCTGACGAAAGAACGAAGACTGGCTACCAGGGTTGCTGAGCAGAGATGGAAAAGATCCCACTCCAACGAGCACTTCATTGCATTCAAACAGTCCTCACTACTTACAAGGCCACACTCGCTGCAGCAAAACAAACTTATTTCGCATATCCTCCCTGTCTCACAACCCTAAACAGTTATTCAACACCTTCAATTCTCTCCTCCGTCCCCCAGCACCCTCTCCCTCTCCACTCATCTCGGCAGAAGACTTTGCCTCATTTTTCAAGCAGAAGATTGATAACATCAGACAGTTTTGATTGACAACCCCCAGAGCCCTTCCTCCTAACTGCCCAGCCCTCCTCCTCCAAAACCAACTTCTCAATCATTACAGAAGATCGACTCTCTACTCTAATCTCAAGCTCACATCTCACCACCTGTGCACTTGACCCGATCCCATCCCACTTCATCCCAAGCCGCACCATAGTCTTCAACCTAACCCATTTCTTCAACCCATCACTAACTGGTGTTTTCCCCTCTAGCTTTATACATGCCTCAATCACAACAATCTTCAAAAAGCCCTCTCTTGCTCCTCTGCATCTAGCTGTCACCCCATATCACTTCTCCCCTATGCCTCAAAACTACTGGTACAACACATCCATCTTGAACTGTCCTCCCACCTCTTCCTGCTCCCTTTTCGACAGCTTTCAATCTGGCTTCTGGCTGCATGACTCCACTGAATGTGTCTTATCTAAAGTCACCAATGACCTATTAACTGCAAAGCCAAGTGACACTACTGTCCTCCTAGACCTGTCCTCTGACACAGTGAACCATTCCCTACTATTACAGACCCTCTCATCTCTTTGCATCACTGACTTGGCCCTATCTTGGATTTCATCGTACCTAAGAAGAGATCGGACATTCGGTGTCTCTCACTAGAGTCCCATGGCTTTGTCATCTCTATGCCGATTACTCACAGATTTACATCTCTGGACCAGATATCACCACCCTACTAACCAGAACTCCACAATGTCTGTCTTTCATCCTTCTTCCCTAGATTTCTTAAACTTAATATGGACAAAACAGAATTCGTCATCTTTCCCCATTTCAATTGACTCCAGTCCCACAAGCTTGCTGCCTCGGGGTAATCCTTGACACTCGTCTCTCCTTCAAACCACATATCGAAGCCCTTTCCACTTCCTGCCAACTTCAACTCAAAAATATTTCCTGGATCTGTACATTCCTAAATGAAGAATCTGCAAAAACCCTAGTTAATGCCCTCATCTCCTGCTCTGTGGCCTCTCCTCTGAGGCCGGCCTCACACTCAGCGTATGTAAATACGGTCCGTTTTTTACGGCCGTAATACGCAGAAAAGTCCCCAAAATAGTGATCCGTATGTCATCCGTAGGCAGGGTGTGTCAGCGTATTTTGCGCATGGCATCCGTACTGCGATATTTTCTGGCAGGCTTGCAAAACCGACATCTAATGGATTTATGTGCTCAAATGTTCGTTAAAACATATATACAGTGATATATATATTCTGTATTTATATTTAATTCAGCGCGATATATGTGAAAAGCCGGTAATTCAATTGCCAGCTTTTCATTTCTCCTTCACAAACCCGACAGGATATGAGACATGGTTTACATACAGTAAACCATCTTGTATCCTTTTTTTTATGCATATTCCACACTACTAATGTTAGTAGTGTGTGTGTGCAAAATTTGGGCGCTGTAGCTGCTAAAATAAAGGGTTAAATCGCAGAAAATTGGCGTGGGCTCCCGCGCAATTTTCTCCGCCAGAGTGGGAAAGCCAGTGACTGAGGGCAGATATTAATAGCCTAGAGAGGGTCCATGGTTATTGGGCCCCCCCCCCCCCCCCGGCTACAAACATCTGCCCCCAGCCACCCCAGAAAAGGCACATCTGGAAGATGCGCCTATTCTGGCACTTGGCCATTCTCTTCCCACTCCCGTGTAGCGGTGGGATATGGTGTAATGAAGGGTTAATGTCACCTTGCTATTGTAAAGTGACATTAAGCCAGATTAATAATGGAGAGGCGTCAACTATCCATTATTAATCCAATAGTACGAAATGGTTAATAAAACACACACATTATTACAAAGTCCTTTAATGAAATAAAGACGCAGGTTGTTGTAATATTTTATTCTCAATCCAGCTGAAGACCCACGTTCTGTAAAAGTAAAAAAAACAAACAACAATATTCCATACCTTCCGTCGTTCTGTCCCACGATGTAAATCCATCTGAAGGGGTTAAATCATTTTACAGCCAAGAGCTGTGCTAATGCACTCTCTCGTGCCTGTAAACCCCCGGGTACTGAAAGGAAAGCTGGGTGACCTGTAGTTACCTTGAGTTGCGGTGATGCGCCCTCTGCTGGATGTCCTCATATGAACTCGAGCGTGGGAACTTTTCCAAGGCTCCAGTTCATGAGGACATCCAGCAGAGGGCGCCTCACCGCAACTCAAGGTAACTACAGGTCACCCAGCTTTCCTTTCAGTACCCGGGGGTTTACAGGCACGAGAGAGTGCATTAGCACAGCTCCTGGCTGTAAAATGATTTAACCCCTTCAGATGGATTTACATCGTGGGACAGAACGACGAAGGTATGGAATATTGTTTGTTTTTTTACTTTGTTTCAGGACAATGGTCTTCAGGTGGATTAAGAGTCTAATAAAATATTACAACATGTGTCTTTATTTCATTAAAATACTTAGTACTAAATGGTTAATAAAACACACACATTATTACAATTGGATTAATAATGGATAGGTGTCATAATTGACGCCTCTCCTTTATTAATCTGGCTTAATGTCACCTTACAATAGCAAGGTGACATTAACCCTTCATTACCCCATATCCCACCGCTACACGGGAGTGGGAAGAGTGGCCAAGTGCCAGAATAGGCGCATCTTCCAGATGTGCCTTTTCTGGGGTGGCTGGAGGCAGATGTTTGTAGCCAGGGGGGCCAATAACCATGGACCCTCTCTAGGCTATTAATATCTGCCCTCAGTCACTGGCTTTACCACTCTGGCGGAGAAAATTGCACGTGAGCCCACACCAATTTATTCCGCAATTTAACCCTTTATTTTAGCAGCTACAGCGCCCAAATTTTGCACATACACACTACTAACATTAGTAGGTTTTTTTTTTAAAACACAGCTTTGAAGCAAATACTCACAAACGTGGAAGTACAAAAGATTCTCTTTTTATTATAAGTACAATACATTATAAAATTAGTGCCAATCTAAGCAAATTATCACACATTAGTAAATGCAACCAGAGAAAATTTGAATGAGGTGCAGAGATGCACTCACTGAAGTGTGTGGCACAGTGAAAACAACATGGATCTTTAAACTTGGGGGGTACGGGGCAAATACCCACTGCTAGAGGCAATAATAAAGTGCTTAGTGCATGTCAAAAAGTGCTTGCCTAATACAGTGTCACTGCATAAATACAGTGATAATGACAGCCCATTTCGCTCAAAAATAGCTACCAGTTATCCCACATGAACAATGTTCCCAGTCGGTCATCTTACCCATGTTATAATCCACGTGCACACACCCGCGCCCCAAAGCGCGTTTCGCCCTCGGCTTCCTCAGGGGGCTGCTAGATCTTTGTCCCACTGTCAGGTTTTTATATCCTCCCCCACCATTTCAAAGCGGTGCATGCGCGCAATACCCACGGCATCGTTATGCCATCACATCCGGCGTCAGCAGAGGGTCCTGGGCGGGGAAAATTCCGATGACGTCATTATCCCACAAGCCCCTGCTTAAAGACGCCGGCGTGATGCCGCAATAAACCGTGGATCGCGGGCATGCGCACTCCGGCCAGTAGATGTCATAGTTGCCATCTTGATGAAGGGAACCAAGTTCCCATAACATACCGTTCATCACCCCGGATAACCAGGTGACAAACTAACATGGCCCAAAGGCGGGGAAGTTACCAAAAGGTAAAGGTACTATGTCTACTTATAATAAAAAGAGAATCTTTTGTACTTCTACGTTTGTGAGTATTTGCTTCAAAGCTGTGTTTTAATATATCGTCAGAAGCATCACATTAATAGTGGTTAGAGTAGCTTTGTGGAGCTCCCACTGACTACTGTTGATACTAATGGTGCCTGAGATCCTGTATTTAACATTAGTAGTGTGGAATATGCAAAAAAAAAGGGGATATGAGATGGTTTACTGTATGTAAACCATGTCTCATATCCTGTCTGGTTTGGGAAGGAGAAATGAAAAGCCGGCAATTGAATTACCGGCTTTTCTCTCTAACACCGGTGCGTATTTCTCGCAGGTCACACTGCTGGTCCGTGTGTAATCCGTATTTTTCTCGCCCCCATAGACTTTCATTGGATTTTTTTTTTTTTTTTTTTTGTGCAATACGGTGACAAACGCAGCATGCTGCGATTTTGTACGGCCGTACAAGACCGTATAATACGGATCAGTAAAATACGGCTGATAGGAGCTGGGACAAAGGGAATCATTGGGCCGTGTTATGCGTATTTTACGGACGTAGTTTATGCGCTCATACGTCCGTAAAACTCGCGTGTGAGGCCGGCCTAACACTCACGCACCCCTCCAATCCATTCTAAACTCTGCTGCCTGACTAATCCACCTGTCCCCCCGCTATTCCCCGGCCTCTCTCCTCCATCAATCCCTTCACTGGCTCCCCATTGCCCAGAGACTCCAGTGCAAAACCCTAACCATGACATACAAAGCCATCCACAACCTGTCTCCTCCATACATCTGTGACCTCGTCTCCCGGTACTTACCTACACGCGCAACCTCCGATCCTCACAAGATCTCCTTCTCTACTCCCCTCTTATCTCCTATTCCCACAATCGTATACAAGATTTCTCCCGCGCATCACCCCTACTCTGGAACTCTCTACCCCAACACATTAGGCTCTCCTACTGTTGAAACCTTTTAAAAAGAACCTGAAGACCTACCTCTTCTGACAAGCCGACAACCAGCAGTAACCACCAAACCGCTACATGACCAGCTCTATCCTCGCATACTGTATTCTCACCCATCCCTTGTAGATTGAGACCTCGCAGGCAGGGTCCTCTCTCCAGTCCTGTACCAGTCGTGACTTGTATTGATTTACGATTATTGTACTTGTTTTTGTATACCCCCTCCTCACATGTAAACTGCCATGGAATAAATTGCATTATAATAACTACCGGTAGGTATATGGGGAAACATGGATGAAGGGCTCTCCCAGCAGATTTTGAATATGAAGAGCAGAGTAAGTCACTGCCAATCACCTCTGGTGACAACTTATCACCTAAAGAGTTAAGGTACCTTCACACTAAACGACTTTGCAACGCTAACGATAGCGATCCGTGACGTTGCAGCGTCCTGGATAGCGATATCGTTGTGTTTGACAAGCAGCAGCGATCTGGATCCTGCTGTGATATCGCTAGTCGTTGCTGAAGTTCAGAACTTTATTTGGTCGTCAGATCGGCGTGTATCGTCGTGTTTGACAGCAAAAGCAACGATGCCAGCAATGTTTTACAATGGTAACCAGGGTAAATATCGGGTTACTAAGCGCAGGGCTGCGCTTAGTAACCCGATATTTACCCTGGTTACCATTGTAAATGTAAAAAAAAAAAACAGTACATACTTACCTTCTGATGTCCGTCAGGTCCCTGGCCGTCTGCTTCCCGCACTGACTGTGAGCGCCGGCCGGCTGTAAAGCACAGCGGTGACGTCACCGCTGTGCTCTGCTTTTACTTTACGGCCGGCGCTCAGTCAGTGCAGGGAAGCAGATGGCCAGGGACCTGACGGACATCAGAAGGTGAGTATGTACTGTTTTTTTTTTTTTTTTTTTTTTTTTTAAATTTACAATGGTAACCAGGGTAAACATCGGGTTACTAAGTGCGGCCCTGCGCTTAGTAACCCGATGGTTACCCGGGGACCGGCATCGTTGGTCACTGGAGAGCGGTCTGTGTGACAGCTCTCCAGCGACCACACAGCGACGCTGCAGCGATCGGCATCGTTGTCGATATCGCTGCAGCGTCGCTTAATGTGACGGTACCTTTACCCGTGGTTTAATCTTATCCATAAACCTTTAGTACACGTCTTATCTGATATTCTGTTAGCTCCTTCTTCCTCTCTCCAGTCTAAATTTTTTTTTTTTTTTTTTTTTAATTAGCAACGGCCATCTCATACTTCGAGGAATAGGCGAAAGGCAATGCTGCCATCTCTTATCTTGGGAATGTAACAATCTCTCTCCACTGAATACAGATTTTACCTGTGAACGGAGAATTTCGAGAACAAAAGATCAGACCTGGCAGAGAAAAAATAAACATTTTTTCCTAGAAGATATATTAGAGTTGCTTATTTCACATGTACTATTGATTAATGAAATATTAAAATGGTGGTTATTTTTTGTGTATTTAAGCATGCCTGATCCTTTGCTGAGGAGGTCCAGATAAACTAAAGCTGCCTTGCCAGTTCCCAAGAAATCCCTGTATTCACCTCCTTTTAATTTACTATTTTACATTTAAAAGACAAAATAAAATCCTGCACTCTGTAATAGTACACACAGAACCTGGACTAAACGGGTTTTTCCCTTTTTATCTTTAGAATATGAACCTAGATGTAAAATGGATGAATTCTGCTTTGGGAGACTTCAACCGAGCTGTTGCCACACTCAAGAAAGACTTTCTCGACTCTGACTTGGAAAATAATCCTTTTCTGCGTTCACTAAATGATCGTATTATGAAGGTAAAGTTTGTTTGAATTGCCACTTACTATGGATGTGTAGGGTCTTAATATTGTGTGTATGTATGTATGTATGTATGTATGTATGTACATACATACATGCATGTGTGTATGTATGTATGTATGTGTATATATATATATATATATACACATGCAAAAAAGTATTTAGTCATTCAGCAATAGTGCAAGTTCCACCACTTAAAAAGATGAGAGGCGTCTGTAATTTACATCATAGGTAGACCTCAACTATGGGAGACAAACTGAGAAAAAAAAAATCCAGAAAATCATTGTCTGTTTTTTTTATCATTTTATTTGCATATTATGGTGGAAAATAAGTATTTGGTCAGAAACAAAATTTCATCTCAATACTTTGTAATATATCCTTTGTTGGCAATGACAGAGGTCAAACGTTTTCTGTAAGTCTTCACAAGGTTGCCACACACTGTTGTTGGTATGTTGGCCCATTCCTCCATGCAGATCTCCTCTAGAGCAGTGATGTTTTTGGCTTTTCGCTTGGCAACACGGACTTTCAACTCCCTCCAAAGGTTTTCTATAGGGTTGAGATCTGGAGACTGGCTAGGCCACTCCAGGACCTTGAAATGCTTCTTACGAAGCCACTCCTTCGTTGCCCTGGCGGTGTGCTTTGAAAGACCCAGCCACGTTTCATCTTCAATGCCCTTGCTGATGGAAGGAGGTTTGCACTCAAAATCTCACGATACATGGCCCCATTCATTCTTTCATGTACCTGGATCAGTCGTCCTGGCCCCTTTGCAGAGAAACAGCCCCAAAGCATGATGTTTCCACCACCATGCTTTACAGTAGGTATGGTGTTTGATGGATGCAACTCAGTATTCTTTTTCCTCCAAACACGACAAGTTGTGTTTCTACCAAACAGTTCCAGTTTGGTTTCATCAGACATAGGACATTCTCCCAAAACTCTTCTGGATCATCCAAATGCTCTCTAGCAAGCTTCAGACGGGCCTGGACATGTACTGGCTTAAGCAGTGGGACACGTCTGGCACTGCAGGATCTGAGTCCATGGTGGCGTAGTGTGTTACTTATGGGTAGGCCTTGTTACATTGGTCCCAGCTCTCTGCAGTTCATTCACTAGGTCCCCCCGCGTGGTTCTGGGATTTTTGCTCACCGTTCTTGTGATCATTCTGACCCCACAGGGTGGGATTTTGCGTGGAGCCCCAGATCGAGGGAGATAATCAGTGGTCTTGAATGTCTTCCATTTTCTAATTATTGCTCCCACTGTTGATTTCTTCACTCCAAGCTGGTTGGCTATTGCAGATTCAGTCTTCCCAGCCTGGTGCAGGGCTACAATTTTGTTTCTGGTGTCCTTTGACAGCTCTTTGGTCTTCACCATAGTGGAGTTTGGAGTCAGACTGTTTGAGGGTGTGCACAGGTGTCTTTTTATACTGATAACAAGTTTAAACAGGTGCCATTACTACAGGTAATGAGTGGAGGAAAGAGGAGACTCTTAAAGAAGAAGTTACAGGTCTGTGAGAGCCAGAAATCTTGATTGTTTGTTTCTGACCAAATACTTACTTTCCACCATAATATGCAAATAAAATGATAAAAAAACAGACAATGTGATTTTCTGTATTTTTATTTCTCGGTTTGTCTCCCATAGTGGAGGTCTAACTATGGTGGAACGTGCACTATTGCTGACTGACTAAATGCTTTTTTGCCCCACTGTGTGTGTGTGTGTATGTATGTATGTATATATATATATATGTGATTTTTTTTTTTTTTTTTTTTTTTATTTGAGGGCACTTTTCTGCATTGTTGCCATAATTCCCAACATTTTAACCCCTTCATGACCTTGGGATTTTCCGTGTTCGTTTTTCGCTCCCCTCCTTCCCAGAGCCATAACTTTTTTTTTTTTTTTTTTTTTTTTTCCCCCCCGTCAATTTGGCCATGTGAGGGCTTATTTTTTGCAGGACGAGTTGTACTTTTGAACGACATTATTGGTTTTACCATGTTGTGTACTAGAAAACGGGAAAAAAATTCCAAGTGCGGTGAAATTGCAAAAAAAGTGCAGTCCCACACTTGTTTTGTTTGGCTTTTTTGCTAGGTTCACTAAATGCTAAAACTGACCTGATATTATGATTCTCCAGGTCAGTACGAGTTCATAGACACCTAACATGACTTGGTTATTTTTTTTTTTTTTTATCTAAGTGGTGAAAAAAAATTCCAAACTTTGCTAAAAAAAAAATTGCGCCATTTTCCGATACTCGTAGCGTCTCCATTTTTCATGATCTGGGGTCGGTTGAGGGCTTATATTTTTGCGTGCCGAGCTGGCATTTTTAATACCATTTCGGTGCAGATACGTTCTTTTGATCGCCCGTTATTGCATTTTAATGCAATGTCGCGGCGACCAAAAAAAGTAATTCTGGCGTTTCGAATTTTTCTCGCTACGCCATTTAGCGATCAGGTTAATACTTTTTTTTTTTTCTTCTGAACGCGGCGATACCAAATGTGTAGGTTTGGTTTTTTTTTTTTTGTTTTTTTTTTTTATTTTGATTCAAAGGGGGGTGATTTAAACTTTTTATATATATATTTTTTTTTTCTTTCATTTTTTTTTTTTTTTACTTTTGCCATGCTTCAATAGCCTCCATAGGAGGCCAGAAGCTGGCACAACGCGATTGGCTCTGCTACATAGCAGCGATTATCAGATCGCTGCTATGCAGCAGAAATGCAGGTGTGCTATGGGCGCCGACCACATGGTGGTGCTCACAGCTACCGGCGATCAGTAACCATAGAGGTCTCAAAGACCTCTATGGTTACTCTGCAGAAGCATCGCTGACCCCCGATCATGTGACGGGGGTCGGCGATGCGCTCATTTCTGGCCGGAAGCACCGGTTAAATGCCGCTGTCTGTTTGACAGTGGCATTTAACTACCGGTAGTTAATAGCGGCGGGTGAATCGCGATTTCACCCGCCGCTATTGCGGGCACGTCAGCTGTTCAAAACAGCTGACATGTTCCGGCTCTGATGCGGGCTCACCGCCGGAGCCCGCATCAAAGCGGGGCTTCTGACCTCGGACGTATTATCCCGTCCCAGGTCAGAAAGGGGTTAAATGTGGAATTTTCACACTACAAAAAAAATTTGGTGGTTTGTGACTAGGGAGTGTTCACTAATTCAGTGAACATAAAAGCCTCCCAAGTGTTCTACAGTTTTTGAATAAGCAATCTATTGATTCTAATGCAGAGTGTTTTGGAAGCAGTTTTTGTGGCCTATGTAGCTGACTACTAGTAATGAGCAAAAGTGCTTAAATAAGGCGTTATCGGAGCATGCTTGAAAAATGTTTGTCACTGCGGCTGCATGTCTCATGGCTGTTCGACTATTTGTTCGACAGCCGCAACACATGCATGGATTGCCTAAGGGTATGTGCACATGCTGCGGAATTTTCCGCAGCGGATTTTGAAAATCCGGAGTGCAAAACCACTGCAGTTTTCACTGCGGATTTTCACGCGGTTTCTTCTGCGGATTCCTCTGCGGGTTTTCAACTGCACTTTCCTATTGGTGCAGGTTGAAAACCGCTGCGGAATCCGCAGAAAGAAGTGACATGCTACTTTGTTTCCGCGCTGATTTTTCCGCAGCATGTGCGCAGCGGTTTTTTTTTTTTCCCATAGGTTTACTTGGTACTGTAAACTTAGGGAAAACTGCTGCGGATCCGCAGCGTCAAATCCGCTGCGGATCCACCGCAAAATCCGCAGCGTGTGCACATACCCTTAGGGTACGTTCACACAGGACTTTTTTGCTGCTTTTTTTTTGCTGCTTTTTTTATGCTAATTTTCAGCTGCTTTTTACAGTACCAGTAAAGCCTATGAGATTTCAGAAATCTCATGCACACACGTTGGTTTTTTGTTTGATCAGTTTTTTCTGCTTTGCTGCTTTTTTTGGACATAGGGCATGTCACTACTTTCAGCGTTTTTGCAGCGTTTTTTCACCCATTGACTTGAATGGGTGATGAAAAAAACGCTGAAAAAACGCATGTAGCATTATTTGCTGCGTTTTTTGTGCAGAAAATCCTGGCCAGCAGGAAGGGATCTCACAGCCAAGAGCTTAGGGGGTGTGGTTAGTGAGGTGTGAAGAGCCATTGTGAGGTGTCCTGTTTGTGATCTATTGTGAGGGAGTTCCTGGTAGTGAGGTGTGAAGAGCCATTGTGAGGTGTCCTAGCAGCTGAAAATTGGCATAAAAAAAGCAGCAAAAATCTGCAGCAAAAAAGTCCTGTGTGAACGCACCAAAAAACGCACCTAAATTAGCATAAAAAAAAAGCAGCAAAAAAGTCCTGTGTGAACGTACCCTAACAGTCACTAGACATGCAGCCTCGGGGACTCTGATATATTTTTCGAGCAAGTCAAAGACACTTGGTTAGCATATGAGCATGCTCTGATAACGCCTTATCCGAGCATTCACTTATCACTACTACTCCCAAATCTCATACAGTGAGAAAATACTATAAAAATGTGCTCGTTATTGTCTGTAGCGAGGTCTCTTTTTCAGACATCTTAATGTGATAAAAAAAAAATTATATTTTTTTTCTTCTCTACACTTTTAGGTTGAGCATTCTATGCTCTTTCCCTATGTTTCTCCTAAAGAGTCACCATTTCGACACATTCTTTATGGCTACGGCAATCACACTTTTGATGCAATGAAGAAGCACCTAGATTTACTGAAGGAAGACAAGTCCAAGTTTAATGAAGATGTCTTTAAAAACCAGTTGGCCCTTCTTACTTGGACTGTCCAGAGTGCTGCAAATGCCCTGGAGGGTGAGATTTGGGAAATAGATAATGAGTTTTAAGATGATGCTGTACCCCTCCAAAGTGAAGCACTTATTCCTATCCATGAGGCTGAAATGATTTCAATGTCAAAAGGAACTTTTCTTCTGATTCGTCCTGTCCAAACCACGGGCCGCACAATCCTGAGCATGAGTGCAAAATCGCAGGTGATTGATGGGTCTCTCCTTTTCTGTGTACATGGGGAGAGACCTGCACATTTTCTCTAAGTAGCGAAGGAAGAAGCCGGCCAAGAGATGTCTGGGCAGCATGAATCAGATAAGTTTCCTTAGTTTACAGATCTCCTCACCCCATCCCTCTTGTATTCACTTTCTTGAGCCAACATCTGGTGAAATAACTTTGGTTTGTGCCATACGAATACTAGCCACTGGAATAGAGGCGCCACTTTATTTCCCCCTCTCCTTACTTTCTATTGTGCACAAGGTTGGTATTTCAAGGCTGCTAATTCTGTCCCATTTAGAAAGTTTTTATACATGATCCCACTCCATTTTCCACACATTTCTACTTGAAACCCCAGAATAACTGTAGACACTATAGAGAAGCGGGAACCTTTTTAGAGCCCGGTGGCCAGCCTGGATCCGAATGGTGGCCAGCCTGGTTTTGGTTGGCAGTTGTTTGCTGCCCTGTTCAGGTTACACAGTAAGTAATCGGCTGACTACCTGCAGTGCAGGAGCAGTATGGATGGGCTCAAACTAGGAGGATTCTGAACGTATGTTAAGCACTGAATACTTATTTATTTATCAGTGACAGTGATCACTATAAATGGTGTTAATTTTTGTTATTTTGGTAATTATCGGAAGCAGTGACTTCCATAATTGACGGTTATACTGTCGGATTTTATTTTTTTCCGTAATAAAAGCAGCATCTGCTTAACCAGTCTGTCATGATACTGGAATATCTGCTCTCCCTGTGCCATGCAACAGAGGGCTGAAACTCTTGCGATTGCTAGAAATTCTTTCTGTGCTTTAGGTTGGTGGTTGGGTTCCTTAATGAGCAGCATGCATGGAAGGTTATAGAATGGCTATCTACATTTCCACTTGAATAACCTGATGCTGGGTAACACATGACTTTTGGTCAGTAACTTGATGCCATGGTATATAAATTATGTATGTTCAAGTGTGGAGCTTATGAAGGAAGTCAATCACCATCTGAAGGCGTACAAGGGCTTCTCTGTTGCATTGCATAGTCCATAATGGCACGTGCACACAAGCACTTCGAAGCTACATTTTGGCTATTTATCAGTTTTATACCCTTTCTATTAAGGGTTGAGTCACATGGGACATCAATTTAGCAGAGAAAATCGGTAAAATTAATATTCTTGCAGATTTTGCTTTTTTCCTTGGTGAAAAGTTACAGCATAAATTGACATGTTCTGGATTTAAATCTGCAGCGTGTTGTAATCCCTGCTGATTTTTCATGGACTTGCAATCACATGGTTGAGACTCCCATTCTCTCTCCTGCTACACTTCAGACTTGACATCCAGAGCATCTGCCCCATGTGCACGTGCCCTAAAGCAGACTTTCCAGTACCTTGTATCATGAAGCGTACGAGCTTACATTATCGGGAGCAGTGTCTTCCATAATGGATTGTGTACAAAATTGGTAGTTTTTGCCTACCACAGTGTTATATCGGGGGCAGTGATCCCTCATATGTTACACTACAGGTGTACTTAATTATCGGGGACAGTGTTTCCCATAATTAGTTTTAGGTTAAATACTTGCTTGCAATGCTTAGCTCTGTTCACTAACTGTATATTGTGTTGCCTGTGTGCATGTTGTGGTCTTTGGCTCCTCTTGAAGAAAGCGTTTGATTTCTGCTCTGTGCAATTGTCTTTTTAAATTTCTACAATATTTATACCAGTTTAGGAAAAAATTTCCACAAAGATTAAAAATGTCTTCACTTTAAAGATTGCGCCAGGTCTGTACAAATAGTACTGTTAAGTTACACCCTGAAGCTCTTGTTTGGGCCGAGAGTCTTCCTTTCCAGGATGAGCACTTATTATAAATTACCTTGATCCTACTTGGTGAAAAGTCTTTGCATATAAAGAATTTGTTTTGTGGTTGTTGAAAAATGTCGCTAAAACTATACTTCTCTAGAAGTCTATTTTCCGCAGTGCATGTTTCATGTGTGACTGAGCTCATGTCTAATCCATTATGCAAATCTACTGTATCATAACCCTGAGGGTTTACTGGCCTCAAAGCAGGAGAACCTGAGGAATTGTAAGATTAAGCTGACCCGTCGCCAAGTGTGACAGTACAAGCAGCATACATTGATTTCTTAGACCTAATGATACTGGTATACTCACTCTGGCTGTATAACTTGGACATTTTCAGTCTGTAATTAAGGGAAGTATTCCAGTATGATTAGGTGTAAGATAATGTATTGAGTTTGTATTTGGTGGTCTGCTTTGACCATGGCTATTGCCACTGAAATGTCTACACATGTAGGTACTCTGGCTATGCCATCCACTGATGGTAAATACATGCAATGAATTAAGAGTATATAAATATTTGGTCATTAACCCAAACAGGGAGAAAAAATTTTATTTAATGGGTTATACACCCAAGTTTAGACGGTCAGGGCAGTTTGTGGGGAATGATGGTTAACCCCATTAAAATATATTGAAAGCCGATTACTTAACATTCCTCTGGGATTTCCTTGCGTATGGGTCTATGATGTAACTAGCTGTTAATTTTACTGTCACTCTGCTTATAATGTCAATGATTGGCTGTGCTTAATTAAACAGTTCTCCCTAAAGTCTGTCTCCTGTGTGATTTACCTTGGATTTGAGGCACCTTTTGTAAGCCACATGGTTTGTTCACTCATTGCATTTTTTTTTTTTCTTTGCCGGTACTGTAAAACACTGCATTTCTTTCTATGGCAAAAGGCAAAGTGACTAGGATTCCTTTGCAGAATTTTGAACCATCAAAACCATTTTCAAATCTGTGGCATTGCTGCTTTTATTGTTTGCAGCATTTTTTTACTTATTCAAATGAATGGGGGGCACATCAAGTAACAATGTATCAAGCACGCACACAGGTAAGGTACACATTATCTCAGCAGAAATGTCTCCAAATAAAAAGATCTGTTAGTTTATAGAGGGCAGTAAACGGGGTTAGAAGTAGGGATGAGCGAACAGCTTTGGGTAACTCCTTATCCGAATAACTATAGCGCTTGATGAATAGCTGCAGCAGGAACCCGGCTTCCTGGAGCGCTCCCGATAATCAGTGGTTCAGCTCCGCAGCTGCAGGTCACAGCTGTGACTGTCACAACGCACAGGATCTCCATGTATGTGTTGTGACTGTGAAACAGCCGTGACACATGCAGCTATTCAGTAAGCGATATCCGAATAGCTAAATAATAAACTATATCGCTTACTGAATAGCTGCATGTGTCACGGCTGTTTCACAGTCACAACACATACATGGAGATCCTGTGCGTTGTGACAGTCACAGCTGTGACCTGCAGCTGCGGAGCTGAACCACTGATTATCGGGAGCGCTCCAGGAAGCCGGGTTCCTGCTGCAGCTATTCATCAAGCGCTATAGTTATTCGGATAAGGAGTTACCCAAAGCTGTTCGCTCATCCCTACTTATTAAGGCATTTACTCATTTTGCATGTTTACCAGACTTTATTAAAAAAAAAAAAATCGGATAAAATCTGGGCAATAACAGTTGTCAGAATTACTGCCTAGAAACTAGAGTATAGAAATTAACACTTGTTCCTTCCCCTGAATTGTCAAGAGGTGCAAGAGCCAGAATATGAAACAAATTGTACTGCTTTGTTACAGCTCTCAGACTTAATAAAAAGACTTGCTTTCAAACAAAAACCAATGTACCGTATTGTGCAGATTAGATACACCCCAAATTTTGAGAAGAAATGGGGAACAGATGTACAGTACAGATCAAAAGTTTGGACACGCCTTCTTAAACATTTTTCTGTATTTTCATGACTATGAAAACTGTAAATTCACACTGAAGGCATCAAAACTATGAATTAACACGTGTAATTATATACTTTCACACTTTTTTTTTTATTATGTCTTATATTCTACGTTCTTCAAAGTAGCCACCTTTTTTTGCTTTGACTGCTATGCACTCTTGGCATTCTCTTGATGAGCTTCAGGAGGTAGTCACTGGGAATGGTTTTCATTCACTTCACAGGTGTGCCCTGTCAGGTTTAATAATTGGGATTTCTTGCCTTATAAATGGGGTTGGGACCATCAGTTGTGTTGAGCAGAAGTCTGGTGGATACACAGCTGATAGTCCTACTGAATAGAGCTGTGTTGTTTTTTTTTGTTTTTTTTTCTTGCCATAATACAAATTCTAAGTAAAGAAAAATGAGTGGCCATCATTACTTTAAAAAATGAAGGTCAGTCTGAAAAATTGGGAAAACGTTGTGTCCCCAAGTGCAGTTGCAAAAACCATCAAGCGCTACAAAGAAACTGGCTCACATGAGGACTGCCCCAGGAAAGGAAGACCAAGAGTCACCTCTGCTTCTGAGGATAAGTTTATCTGAGTCACCAGCCTCAGAAATCGCAAGTTAACAGCAGCTCAGATTAGAGACCAGGTCAATGCCACAGAGTTCTAGCAGCAGACACATCTCTACAACAACTGTTAAGAGGAGACTTTGTGCAGCAGGCCTTCATGGTAAAATAGCTGCTAGGAAACCACTGCTAAGGACAGGCAACAAGCAGAAGAGACTTGTTTGGGCTAAAGAACACAAGGAATGGACATTAGACCAGTGGAAATCTGTGCTTTGGTCTGAGGAGTCCAAATTTGAGATCTTTGGTTCCAACCACCGTGTCTTTGTGACACAAAAGGTGAATGGATGGATTCTATATGCCTGGTTCCCACCGTGAAGCATGGAGGAGGAGGTGTGATGGTGTGGGTGCTTTGGTAGTGACTGCTGGGGATTTATTCAAAATTGAAGGCATACTGAACCAGCATGGCTACCACAGCATCTTGCAGCAGCATGCTATTCCATCTGGTTTGAGTTTATTTGGACCATTTTATTTTTCACCAGGACAATGACCCCAAACACACCTCCAGCCTGTGAAAGGGCTACTTGTCTAAGAAGGAGAGTGATGGGGTGCTATGCCAGATGACCTGGCCTCCACAGTCACCAGACCTGAACCCAATCGAGATGGTTTGGGGTGAGCTGGACTGCAGAGTGAAGGCAAAAGGGCCAACAAGTGCTAAGCATCTCTGGGAACTCCTTCAAGATTGTTGGAAGACCATTCCCGGTGACTACCTCTTGAAGCTCATCAAGAGAATGCCAAGAGTGTGCAAAGCAGTCATCAAAACAAAAGGTGGCTACTTTGAAGAACCTAGAATATAAGACATAATTTCAGTTGTTTCACACTTTTTTTGTAAAGTACATAATTCCACGTGTTAATTCATAGTTTTGATGTCTTCAGTGTGAATGTACAATTTTCATAGTCATGAAAATACAGAAATCTTTTAAATGGGAAGGTGTGTCCAAACTTTTGATCTGTAATGGGGTTTTTTTTTCTTCAATGTTCGGTTACAATCGGCAAAAATTGCGATTGTAATCCGAACACCAAGTCAGTGGGAGGCAAAACAAACGCCTTCAAACAGACCCAAAAGCTGCCAAGACACATCAAATTAGGGATAGACACTAGGAAAGTAGCCTCAATTCACCCACAGTACAAAATGTAGCATGGCATAGTATCAAGCAGCCATGCATTAGGTATCGTGATCTGGGCCAGAATTTATAGCTTTTACTTAAACACCAAAGTAAGATGAGGTGGTTGAGGATCGGTGTAGGCCTGCTGTGCTGGGAACCCTAATACCACATACAATAGCTCAGATTTTTATTGACAACGGTAGCCTCCGAAACTCGTATTTGTAACACGATAGTTCATTCCCATGAGGTGGAGGCCTGCTGGTCTCAGAGGCCTACTGCTACAGGCAATACACATGAAGGAGAACAAAAAACTGAAAAAAAGCTGAATGGCACTAAGAACCAGGTGGATGCTCATGAAGCAGGAGTAGCTGAGTCAACGACCTCACCCACGGTGAATACACTGGAGCTGGCGTGCTTGCTTGAAAAACACCTATATGGCAGTCCAGGTAAGAGAACGTAGCAGCACCACACAATGGGTCCGGGACCCGTTGACTGCACCAGCTCTGTCTGCAATTCGTCCTGCCCTCTATTCAAACATGCTGTGGACAAGGTGACAAAGGTTTTTATCGGAGTAACACATGAAGGAGACCTAACCAGTACGCTACATATTGCTAAAACTGATGCCACTTTGGCAGTGTCTGCCACTAATTTTTGGAATAGTATAATAGGTACCAACAAGTCTTCCACTACTCCCAACCAGGAGTGATCACATTACCAAAAAGTGTGCCACTTTGTTGGTGTCTGCCACTAATATTTATTCTCTTATGAAATTTATAATGGGGACCGACACACTTTCCACTACAGCCAACCTGCCTATACACATTTCCACAAATTAGTTTTAGCAGCGGCACAGAAGCCAAACTAAACATATCACAAAGTGTGGTTATGCAATATTAATGCAGCATATTAAAAATGCAACCACCTAGCCCAGTCTGTGGTTGGGATGCAAAAGTCCTTGGGGATCCATGTTAATCTTGATGAAAACTAGGCGGTCTACACTTTCAGGGGACAGCCAGCTGCGCTTATGTCAGCATACCTCCAGCAGCGCTGAAGACCCGTTCTGAGAGAATGCGGTCTGCTGGGCATAATAAAACCTGCAAGGTGAGAGGCAAGCTCAGGTCACTCGTCCATTTCTGAAGACCAAAATGTAAAAGGGTCCAAACCCTCCCTGATGGTATTGATATTCAGTTCTAGATACTCCTGCACCATCCTCTCCGTTTGTTTACCACATATAAGACTTGGTGTGACAAAGGTCTCACAGGAATGGCTTTTTGCACTGCTGCTAATGTCTTGGTGTTGACAAATTGACGTGCCGGACTTTGTGCATCACAGCTCTAGGCTTTCACTGTGCTTCACCGGCTTTGGGAAAAACCTCTCTAGGTAGGTTGTGTAAGTGTGTTTTGATAATCCAGCATTTGAGGGTCCCTTTCCAGGGTGGGAAGCATCTGGCAAATTTGGTGTTATAACATGGATCTAACAAAGTAGCAACCCAGTAATCGGCACCATTTCTAATCATAACTATACGGGGATCATGTTGCAAATAGTGCAGCAAGAAGGCACTTTTGTCATGCTCAACCATGAGGTCCAAGCCCATGCTGTGTTGGTGGCTGGGTAACACTGATGCTTATTTCCTCCGTCCCCTCCCGCCAACCACAGAAAAGAGATGAATCTTCTTTTCATCTCCTGAAAGTTGCTCACCAATCACATCATCTTCCTCCATTTGTTCCTCAGAGCTTGCACCTTCACCAACAGTTTCTGTTATCACCAGACCGCCTCGATTGCAGTAATCCACCCTCCCTTGGCGCCTACCTGTGTGACAACAGTCTGGAACTTAGAGACCATGTTATCCCTTCCGCATCCTCCTCTTCCTCTTGGACCACCACCTCCTCCTGCAGGCTATTCAAAGTCTGCTCCAGTATATAGATGACTGTAATAGTGATGCTGATGACGGCGGCGTCTGCGCTAACCATCTAGGTAGCCATTTCGAAACTGCAGAGGTCCTTAATCTGTGCCCGCTCTGTAAACGTGATATGCGCCACATCTGTACTGCTTTGGCCTAGGCTATACAACATGACATGCTGCATTAGGGCTTGTTGCCACTGTCGGCACATTGTTCATGCCAGTTAACAGGTTGATATGCAAAGACCTCTATCGATGCAAGTCGACGACCTAAGGGGTGTGAACAGCGGAAGTGAGCACACAGTTTCCATGCTTTCTGCAGCAGCTTGCCCAGGATAGTGGCGGCTAAAATGCTGTACCAGCAGATTGAGGATGTGAGCCATGCAAGGCACGTGTGAGCTTGCCTCACCGTAGGGCTGCCACTAGGTTTGCACTGTTATCAAACACTGCCTTCCCTGGATGCAGGTTCAGCGGAGACAGCCATTGATCAAACTGGGCCTGGAGAGCTGTCCACAACTCTTCAGCTGTATGACTTCGATCTCAAAGCGATATCAATTTTAACACTGCCTGATTGCAGTGAGCCCTGGCTAAGCAGTATGGAGGTGGTGGGGATTCGCTATGCACTGTTGGAGGCCCTAGAGGAGATAAAGGAGGAGGCAGAAACAGTGGAGGAAGTGTTAAATATAGATGTTTGTCCTGCAAGCCTTGAGGATTCCAAGACTTGTGGAGCAGCGCCTGCTCCACCAGAGTTACCCAGTGCCCAGTCAGAGATGTAACCCCCTTGGCCATGCTTGCTCATCCAAGTGTCTGTGGTGAAATGCACCTTAGCAGACAGATTTAGGCAAGGAACAGGTGATGTCTGTGACATGCTGGTGTAGCGCAGGCACGGCTTTCTTAGAAAAGTAACAACTGGGGGACTGCGACGGACAGCATGTGGACTTGAACACATACTTGCACACTTGCAATAAAATGCAAAATAATTATGTCAAAATCATACAATGTGGTTTTTCTGGATTTTTTTTTTTTAGATTCTGTGTCTCAGTTGAAGTGTACGTGTAATAAAAATCACAGACCCCTCCATTTTTTGTAGGTGGGAAAATTTGCCAAATCCACAGTATACAGTAGAGATAGATAGATAGAGATATATATATATATATATATATATATATATCTCTATTTATTTTTTTTTTTTCATAGGTCCGATTAATCAAAATATAAAATTAAACTGAAAATTAACCACAGTAATGAGAAAAAAATGTATCCAATCTTGATGGTACGATTACTCTTGCTGGCAACTAACATCTGATGATTCAATCATATGAGAGAATCAAATGCTATATGCAAATGCCCCTCAGCCCAAAATCTGCTGGGAGCGTGATCCGAGTGTCATTTTACTGTGCTACGATCCACTCCCTTAATTTCTCCATTCTGTCAGTTCGCGTATATTGGACTGCACTTGGATGACGTCCAAGTGCAGTCCGATGTTTCGCACTTACGCATAGACTTTTATGGGCGCATGCTGTCCAATGCTCGTACTCTGCCAGTTGCAGCATTCAGTCTTTTTTTTTTTCTCATGCCAGCTTGGCATGAGAAAGTAAACCTTAGTTAATTTGGGGGCATAGGCCTACCAAACATAACCGCTATATATTTATCGAATTTAATAAAACAAAGCCAGTACTGGTTTATGCAAGAAGACCCCCCCAAACTGGCTTGACCTTGAAATTGTACATAACCACAATAAATCACCTAAAGAATTGGTTTTTGACCATATCCTAAACAGACCTTGTAATGCCTATGCACATCACCCTATCTTTTCTCCCATTATATACGCCTGGGACAAACTGTCTAAACGAAAGAGAGGCTCCAACAGGAAAATCCTTCTCCGCAATACCCCTATAGAGATTATCATGCTTATCCAAAATATTAACCCCTCTCCCATATGGAGAGACAATGGGATCCAAAAATTAAATGATATCCATGATGGGGTTAAATTTCTCAGCTTCAGCTCTGTAAAACAAAAATTTAAACTTCCCTCCTCAGCCTTTTTCCCTTATATGGCACTGAAGGACCAAGCTCAAAATTTCATCACAAACAAACCAAAAATATCTGAAGCAATTATTAAATTATTAAAAAAAAAAACAAACATCATCTATTTTGGAGCAACAAGCAAATATATCGGTGGTTTAACAATGATACACAATTTAATAAGTTAACTTACATGACAAAATGGGAAAGGGATTTGAATACAACGTTCACTTCAGAACAGTGGGAAAATGCGATCCACTTTATTTACGCATCAAACATCTGTATGACATTGAAAAAGGCCTACTATAAAATCATCACAAGATGGTACTATACTCCGGCTCGCCTTTCTCATCTACCGTCAGGAGGATCTCCATTGTGCTGGAGAGAATGTGGAGAACACGGAAGTTTGCTACATGTGTTTTGGTCATGCCCCCGGGTGAAACCCTTATGGAGACAGGCCATAAAATTAATCAATAAACTATTAACAGACAACACTATAGTCACCCCTGCAATGGCCTTGTTGTCCTTGAACTGGGAAAGTACGGACACAAATGTGAGATCTATTATAATTCATATCTGTCTCGTAGTTAAACAAATTATAGGCTTCCAATGGAAAAACCCGATCTTACCGGCCTTTACCGAAATTATAGACCAAATTAACCTACACAAGACATGAAGAAAACTTCGCAATAGCAAACAATTATTATAAGAAATATGATAGGAAATGGAAGAAGTGGGTTGATGTAGACTCCAACTTATCGCATTAAAAGGAAAGATGGTGGTTACTGCATACCTGTGAGGATAATATATGTTAACCTGTTAAAAATTGTTAATAACTATCAAATTTTGTTATGACTGGACAGCGTGTCCACAAAGTTGTACTTACCCTTTCCCAGTCCCATTTCCCTTACCTCCCTCCCCCTCCTTACCCTTATTCCCTTGAGAGCTGATTATATGACTATTTCCGCATGTTCATACTAAATTTTAAAAGATACAATAAAATTATTTGAAAGAGAAAGTAAACCTTAGTCTGCACTGCTCCATAGTATAACATTGGAGTGAGTGCTATCCAATGAAACTTCAGATAGCACTCGTGCATATTATATGTGGACTACTTGCCAGTGTGAGCATACCCTAACCACGAGAATCATGATTTCGGGTAAGTTTTTGTTTTTCTTTACATTGAATGGTAAAATAAATAATGCCATTCAAAATTACAACTTGTCCTATAAATAAACAAATCTCCATACAGCTATGTAGACAGAAAAATATAAATAAAGTTATGGCTCTTGGAAGAAGGGAAAGGGACAAAAAATGAAAAAAATGAAAATTTGATGCGGAGGAAGGGGTTAACAAATTACAGATTAGTTTGCTGATATTGCCATCTTGTGACTGAAGGTGTAAACTACACTTTCTGAGATACATAGGAAATCTTTCTTACAGATATTGCAGTGCTAACTGCTATGATCTACTTGATCTATATTGTATTGGATCTTTTGCACTTGGATACTTCTAGGCTGCATTGTACAGTACAAGTCTATTTTTACACTGTAAACACACTGTACGTTATTCTGGCTTCTGTATTATGTGCAGAAATTAGTGGTTAGAATCAGGACGGAATGGCATCCCATCCTATAAGGTATAGTATGTACACACAATGTCTTCCAGATCCCAGGGGAACCCGCCTAGTTTTGCAGGAGGTAGACTCTTCAACTAACAACTGGCAGTGGGATTTTTCTGAAGCTTCTTTATTGGCATCCTTTTTTATGCTTTTTTTTTTGTACACTATGTATACAATAGTGAGTGGCTTCCAAGTAGAAACCGCTTGAAGGATGCTCAGATGACAAAAGACTGACTGGCACATCCAGACTAGTGTGAATAGCTGCATACCAGGTGGCGTTACCGCCATATACAATATACAAAAAAAGGTTGCACTCTATCGTGCTATAGCATGTCAATGTGAAATATATGAAATATGAATAGCAATACGGCTTTAGAATATTAGGAAAACATTTTTGAGACACTTGGCCAAAAATTTGGCCAAATTATATCTACCCATCAACCATCGTCAAGGTGGTCTCAAAAACTGATGGGTCCCTACGTGTGTGAATACCTCTCCTAGACTGATGTCTGAATGCCTGCATTTATAGGTAAGTAGGGACCTGCTGTAATTAAAATCACATGTTGAAGGGCGGAGTGCTCGGTCAGTAAGCTAACATACAAACAGGGCCGAATTTAGAGTTTCTGCTGCCCTAGGCACTTTTAGTGCTGCCTCCCCCATTGTTGAGTATGACACTATCGGCTGTGACTTTGGCAAAAATCGCTGATGTGAAGGTAGCCTTTTGCAGCAGATCCGGCAGTTTTTCCGCATCTGCCGCGTAACGGATCACTTACGGCAACACTGCGTTCGCCTCATTCATTCTCTATGGGACTTGCGGACATGTGCGGCACTTGCGGTTTTGCTGCGATCCGGCAAATGCGGTACTAGCAGCAATGGAAAAAAACACTGCTAGCAGTGTCTTTTTTTCTCTCACCGCAAGTGCAAAACCGCAAGTAGCCATCACTACCTGTCCTTGCACCTTGCTAGCTCATCCCTAACCATCCCTCTCTGACCTAAAACTACACTATAAAGCTTTAGAAAAACAATATATTAACTGACATATTCCTGTGATAATGAGGCTCCAGGCTACGGCGTAGACTGGGACGGGCAGTCTCTAGGTCTCCATTCTCTCTCTGTGCACATCCTCAGTCACTGCCTCTGCACAGATATCCCTCCACCGGACCCGGTAATTGCCGCTTGCAGTTGCAGAGGTGTATCTAGGGTTTCTGGCACCCGGGCCAAGAATTCATTTTGGCACCCCCCCCCCCCAAGAACAAGTGAAGCTTGTTGTCACAGGACCACAAGTATGAAAATCGCATATTATTTATTTATATAGCACCATTGATTCCATGGTGCTGTACATGAGAAGGGATTACATACAAATTACAGATATCACTTACAGTAAGCAAACTAACAATTACAGACTGGTACAGAGGGGCGAGAACCCTGCCCTTGCTGGCTTACATTCTATGAGTAAGTATGCAGATGAGTGAAGTGTCCATGTGATGACTATTGGAATCTGCAGAGCTGAGTCCTGACATCGAAAGGCTTCTGAATTCTCACAACTAATGCACTGCACACCTTTAGGATTCTCCTTTGCCGGTTGACAGTCATGTCAGCACAAGCATGTGATTTGTATACCTCGGGCCACACTCCGACTAGACGTGACCAGCCTCACTCAGTCCATTTTCATTGAGTGAGGCAACATATATCTAGTCAGCGCATGACTGCATGTATGTAAATCGCCAGCAAGAGAGAATCCTGACATTGTGCAGTGCGCACTGTGAGAATTCAAAAGTCTGCAGTCACAAAGAATGACTGCAGACTCATTACAAACCTGGACATTCCCGTTAATGCTCCTAACATAAATAAAAACATGAGAATTACCTTATATACCCGAGTATAAGCCGAGACCCCTAATTTTGCCACAAAAAAAACTTGAAAAACTTATTGACTCGAGTATAAGCCTAGGGTGGGAAATGCAGCAGCTACTGGTAAATTTCAAAAATAAAAATAGATACCAATAAAAGTAAAATTAATTGAGACATCAGTAGGTTAAATGTTTTTGAATATCCATATTGAATCAGGAGCCCCATAAGATGCTCCATACAAAATACGCCCCATATAATGCTCCATAAAGTTCATGATGGGCCCATAAGATGCTCCATACAAAAAATATGCCCCATATAATGCAGCACAAAGGTTAATAATGGCCCCATAATGTGCTCCATATTAAAATATGCCCCATATAATGCTGCATAAAAGGTTAAGGTTAATGATGGCCCCATAAGATGCTCCATAGAATAATATGCCCCGTATGCTGCTGTGATTACAAAAAAAAAATGACATACTCACCTGGCCAGGTACTGGTGTCCTGAGCAGGCGGGGACAGCGGTGAGCTATGGGGGCCAGGTGCCGCTGGCTCAGGCCCCCGGCACTTGCGATATTCACCTGTCCCCGTTCCACTGCTGCGCGCCGCTGTGTCTTCCGCGTCTCTGCAGCGACTGTTCAGGCATCGCACCCTTTGACCTGAATGTCACAGCCAGAGGACGCGAAAGACACAGCCCGGCGGTGGAACGGAGACAGGTGAATATCGTATGGCTCACCCTCCCCTGTTATACTCACCCTCCTGGTGCGGTCTCTGCACTTCCCCGCTTCGTCCCGGGGCCTGCAGCTCCTTCCAGTGTTAAGTGGTCACATGGTACCGCTCATTAAAGTAATGAATATGTGCTCCACGCCTATGGGAGTGGAGTCGCGTCCATATTCATCATCTTAATGAGCGTACCGCGTGACCGCTGAGCACAAGAAGAGCTGCCGGCGATGTGACCATCGGAGTTGCAGGCATCGCCGGAAAAGGACGAGTATGATGTCTTCAAGAAGGTGGGGAGGGAGGTGGGTGGAAAATGGAAGTAAATATATTTTCTTTATTTTATTATTTTTCCCTAACTAAGGGGGTGATAAAGGGGGGTTTATTTACTATTTTTTTTATTTTGACCGCTGTGATTGTGAACATTTAAAAAAAAAAAACACAAGGTATTGCCGCATTCAGAAAAGTCAGATGTATCAAAACTAACCCAATTGGTAAACGCTAAACAGAAAAAAATCACAAATACAAAAATTGTGTTTTTTTCCTTTCATTCCCACAACATTGCAAATAAAGGCTGTAAAGAGCAATCAAAATGTTACCTCTATCCCAAAATAGCACAAAAAAATAATCTAATCTGGAGCTGGTCAGATGTGACATCATTTCAAGTTACATCTTTTAAGTGTTTTGTCAGAAATATGCCACAATGGTAACCCATGGTATATTCTCCTTCACTCTGTCATGCCCTAACCCATCTGCTTCCATCCACAGGTACGTTTGAACTGTCTCCTAACCTGGAATACCCACTGCACCCCTGAATCCATGCACCTCTCTCCCTCTGTTCTACCTGGTAAGCTGCTACTTTTTCCCTGACTTTAATTCCATGTATCATACTTCGAATTTACTGCATGCTGATTGATATATCCATGCTCTTCACACCTAACACTATCCTCCCATCTTATTATATCTTTCTTTAGCTTTGATGGTAGTCAAATGTTTCTTTTAACTGCAATCTGCTAATTGTTCCCTGCTGTGAACTGTCCTCCACCTCCTTCCTCCTCCCCCTCCCTCTCTCACCTGGCTTCATTTCATGGACATTTGACTGATATAAGTTGAATGGAGCTGGTCAGATTTGACTTGAGTCAGATGTGACATCTTTTAAGTGTTTTGTTAGAAATAGTCCAGAAATCGGCTAGACGGTAAGACTAACCACTGTATTCTAATTTTACTTGCTTTTCTTTTCTTCCCCTGCTCTTTAACCCCTTACTGACATCGGACGGGATAGTACGTCCGATGTCAGCTCCCCTGCTTTGATGCAGGGCTCCGCGGTGAGCCCGCATCAAAGCTGGGACATGTCAGCTGTTTTGAACAGCTGACATGTGCCCGCAATAGCGGCGGGTGAAATCGCGATTCACCCGCCGCTATTAACTAGTTAAATGCTGCTGTCAAACGCAGACAGCGGCATTTAACTACCGCATCCGGCTGGGCGGCCGGAAATGATGGCATCGCCGACCCCCGTCACATGATCGGAGGTCGGCGATGCTTCTCCATTGTAACCATAGAGGTCCTTGAGACCTCTATGGTTACTGATCGCCGGTAGCTGTGAGCGCCACCCTGTGGTCGGCGCTCACAGCACACCTGATTTTCTACTACATAGCAGCGAACAGCAGATCGCTGCTATGTAGCAGAGGCGATCGTGCTGTGCCTGCTTCTAGCCTCCCATGGAGGCTATTGAAGCATGGCAAAAGTAAAAAAAAAAAAAAGTGAAAAAAAATAAAAATATAAAAGTTTAAATCACCCCCCTTTCGCCCCAATCAAAATAAATCAATAAAAAAAATCAAATCTACACATATTTGGTATCGCCACGTTCAGAATCGCCCGATCTATCAATAAAAAAAAGCATTAACCTGATCACTAAACGGCGTAACGAGAAAAAAAAATCGAAACGCCAGAATTACGTTTTTTTGGTCGCCGCGACATTGCATTAAAATGCAATAACGGGCGATCAAAAGAACGTATCTGCACCGAATTGGAATCATTAAAAACGCCAGCTCAGCACGCAAAAAATAAGCCCTCATCCGACCCCAGATCATGAAAAATGGAGACGCTACGAGTATCGGAAAATGGCGCAATTTATTTTTTTTTTAGCAAAGTTTGGAATTTTTTTTCACCACTTATGTAAAAAATAATCTAGTCATGTTAGGTGTCTATGAACTCGTAATGACCTGGAGAATCATAATGGCAGGTCAAATTTAGCATTTAGTGAACCTAGCAAAAAAGCCAAGCAAAAAACAAGTGTGGGATTGCACTTTTTTTGCAATTTCACTGCACTTGGAATTTTTTTCCCGTTTTCTAGTACACGACATGGTAAAACCAATGATGTCGTTCAAAAGTACAACTCGTCCCGCAAAAAAAAAAAAGCCCTCACATGGCCAAATTGACGTAAAAATAAAAAAGTTATGTCTCTGGGAAGGAGGGGAGTGAAAAATGAACACGGAAAAACGAAAAATCCCACGGTCATGAAGGGGTTAACCATACTCACATTTGCCATCACTTTTTTTCGACCCACTAATCCTCACTTTCCTTCGCTAACCCCTTACCCCTGCACCCTCAACCAAATAACTCCCCCTCTCTACCACCCCCCACCTCGCTTCATCCGCAGACCTGCCCTTCAACTTCAAACCTCACCTACTAACATATAATATAAACCGATTGCTCTCCTTCACCCACCTGCTTTCCCTTTTTCTTCTCATTCTCACTGCTGGCGACATATCCTCCAATCCTGCCCCCCGCCTCATACATCCCACTAATCCTCACCCCTATACTTCTCACACCAAGAGAAACCACCGCAATCCTTCACACTTTAAAATCTGTGCCACTGACCCCCACCCCCCTGCTTCCTCTCTCTGGGGCAGTTTGGAATGCCCGCTATGTCTACAACAAGCTCCACGTGATCCACGATCTCTTTACTTCCCGCAACCTTTCCTTCCTGGCCCTCACTGAGACCTGGCTGACGCCCCCTGACACGGCCTCCCCTGCTGCACTGAGTTATGGTGGCTTCCACTTTACCCACACTCCTCGCTCTGGCAACAGACATGGCCAGGGAGTGGGTTTCCTTCTTTCCAAAAACTGTTACTTCAACCCTATCCAATCCCCACCCTTCCTTATCCTCCCTTCTTTCGAGGTTCACTCTGTACGTATCTACTCTCCCTCTAATCTCCAAATAGCTGTCATATACCTACCATCGGGCTCAGCCACTGCCTTCATTGACCAATTCTCCACCTGGCTTCTTCACTTTCTCTCTGCTGACATCCCCACCATCATAATGGGTGACTTTAATATCCCTACTGACACCCGCCAGCAAGCAGCCTTCAAGCTCCTGTCCCTTACTTCATCCTTTGGACTTACTCAGTGGTCCTCCACAGCCACCCACACAGACGGACATATGCTAGACCTCATCTTCACCCGCCTCTATTCCTTATCTAATCTCACAACCTCTCCCTTCCCCCGATCTGCTCACCATCTACTCACCACCTCATCCTTGTCCTCCTCACCTGCCCCCCATGTCCAGCCACTACCACATCCTCGCAGAAACCTTGCACACCTAGACATTCACAGACTCTCAGACTCTCTTCTACCCCTGTCCTCCATATCTTCACTCCACGACACAGACAGCGCCACCGCTTTCTATAACTCCACCCTCACATCAGCCATAGACTCAGTCGCCCCTCTCATGCATGGCAAAGTGCGACAAATCAATAGGCAACCCTGGCATAACAACCTCACCAAAAAACTCCGACAAGCATCCAGGGTCGCGGAGCGGCTTTGGTAAAAAACATGCCTGCCAGACGACTTCACTGCTTTCAAACAAGCTACATACACTTGCCTTCAAACTACCCCTTACTTCTGCTAAACAGACCTATTTCACTAACCTTGTATCTTAACTATCCTACAACCCAAAACAACTGTTCAGCACATTTAACTCTCTCCTCCGCCCACCACTGCCACCTCCAACACTCCTCATCTCTTCTGAGGACTTTGCCACCTACTTAACAAGATCGACCAAACAAGGCAAGCCTTTACTGTTCCACCACCCCAACCACTCCATATACCAGACCTCTGCCCTTCCCTAATAACATCCCTCTCCAACATCACTGAAGGAGAACTTACTCGCCTCCTTTCCAAATCACACCTCACCACCTGTGCACTTGACCTCATCCCTTCCCACCTGGTCCCCAACCTCATTAACATGCTCATTCCAGCCCTAACCCATCTCTTCAACCTATCGCTATCTTCTGGTACCTTCTCCTCAGCCTTCAAACATGCCACCATCACACCCATCCTCAAAAAAGCTAACCTTGACCCTACTGCTATGCCCAGCTATCATCCCATATCACTGCTCCCGTTTGCTTCCAAACTCCTTGAGCAGCATGTCCACGCTCAACTTTCCTCCCACCTCTCATCTAACTCTCTCCTTGACAACCTCCAATCTGGCTTCTGCCCCCACCACTCCACCGAAACTGCTCTGACCAAAATTACTAATGACTTACTCACAGCCAAAGCTAACAGACAGTTCTCCATCCTCCTCCTTCTCGACCTGTCCTCTGCTTTCGACACAGTCGACCACTGCCTACTGCTACAGATTCTTTCTTCCCTTGGCATCAAAGGCCTCATCATCTCCCTCTTCGATTACTGCAAAACCCTCCTCCGTGGCCTCCTCGCTA
Organism: Ranitomeya variabilis; assembly: GCF_051348905.1. NCBI lineage: Eukaryota > Metazoa > Chordata > Amphibia > Anura > Dendrobatidae > Ranitomeya > Ranitomeya variabilis. The sequence goes on along the minus strand of NC_135233.1, from coordinate 855,130,825 downwards.
GCTCCCTTGCACCACTCCAGTCTGTCCTCAACTCTGCTGCTCGGCTAATCGACCTCTCTCCTCGCTACTCCCCTGCTTCTCCCCTCTGCAAATCCCTCCACTGGCTCCCAATTCCCCAACGAATCTAGTTCAATCTACTAACACAGATCTACAAAGCCATCCAAAACCTGTCCCCTCCCTATGTCTCTGAACTAATCTCCCACTATCTTCCCTCACGTAATCTTTGATCCTCCCAAGACCTCCTACTCTCCTCCACACTTATTCGTTCCTCACACAACCGCCTCCAAGATTTCTCCCAAATATCCCCCATCGTCTGGAATTCCACGCCTCAACACGTCTGATTATCCACCACCCTCGGATCCTTCAGACGGAACCTGAAAATCCATCTCTTCAGGAAAGCCTACAGCCTGCAATAACCATTCTGCCGTCTCACCAGCCACCCGAGCTGCTGCCTTCAACCACCAAGCTGCCGCCTCACCAACCACCCGAGCTGCCGCCTCACCAACCACCTGAGCTGCCACCTCACCAACCACCAGTGCTGCAGCACCCCGACCTCCTGTCTCTTCCCCATTATCCTGTAGAATGTAAGTCCGCAAGGACAGGGTCCTCTCCCCTCTGTACTAGTCTGTCATTGTAAATTTATTTTCTCTTAATATCTATAACCATTGAATCAATGGTGCTATATAAATAAATAATAATAATAACCCTGTATGCTACCCCTTTTCTCAAGTACAGCACCATGGAATTAACCGCTTAATGACCGTCAATACGTCTTTTAACTGACCTGAGATATAAGAGAATAGCCTCCCCATACAAGTGACAATCCAGCAGCTGTCGACTGTCCACTATAACTGACAACTTTCTGCATCAGCCACGATCAATGTTGTCACCGTCCATATCTGTTTAACACCTTAGATGCTGCTGTCAATAGTGACTACATCATATAAATGGTTATCGGAGTGTGGGGGCTTCCTCTTTATCCCAATTGGTGCCCTCAGATCATCATTTTGTGGTCCTGATGTTTGCCATGGCAATTCATGACCAAATAGCGGCCTTAGAGTCTGATGGCTGTTGTAACCTGTTCAGAAGTTAGAGGCATTTAGGTGGTAAAAATACACATTTTCATTCCGGTTATGCCACTTTGCATTAATTCCTGAAATTCACCTGAAGGGTTAATAAACTACCTGACTGCAGTTTTCAATATGTCAGGGGGTGCTGTTTTTAAAATAGTATAAGTTTTGGGGGTTTCCCAATATATGGGACCCCTTAAGGCACTTCAAACATGGATAGGTCCATAAAAAATAAAATTTGTAAATTTCCTTGAAAAAAAATGAAAAATTACTGCTACATTTTTAAACCTCCTAAAATGCTAACAAAATAAAAGAACGTTTTACAAATAGTGCTGATATAAAGCCAACATGTGGGAAATGTTATTTATTAATGTTTTGCTGTGGTATGACTATCTGGATTAAAGGGATAATCATTCAAAGTTTGAAAATTGCTAATTTTTTTTCATTTTTCGCAAATTTCTGATACTTTTTCTAAAAAAAACACAAAACATATCAACCTAAATTTATAATTATCATAATGTGCCACGAAAAAAACAGTCTCAAAATCACTGGGATTTGTTGAAGCGTTCCAGAGTTATTACCACATAAGTGAAACTGGTCAGATTTCCAAAATTTGGCTGTCACTAATGGGTTAATGGTGCTATATAAATAAATAATAATAAATAATAATAATATGTTCTTACACAGCTTTATTGACTTAAAATGTTGTGGGTCTTTGAAAATGGAGACACAATCAAAAAAAAGTTTTTGTTTTTTTTTCCTTTTACAAAGCATTTTTTTTTCTTTCGCTACCACAAAAATAAATAAAAACGGGACAAGTTTGGTATCGCATAATAACCCTGATAAGGAAAATAATATTGTTAGGTCATTTTTACTGCACAATATATGCCGTAAAAACAATAAAAAAAAAACAATGTTTTTTTCTGCGTTTCTTTCGCAGTTTCAACGGCCTTGAATTTTCCTTTTTATCGGTTTCCAGTCTGGCATGAATGGCACCAATCAAAATTACAACTCGTCCCGCAAAAAGCAAGTCCTAAAACTGTACATCTTTGTCAACACAAAACTAAAAAAAGCTATGGCTCTTGGAAGAAGTTAAGGAAGAATCTAATCGCAAAAAAATTAAATTGGCCATGTCAGAAAGGGGTTAAAATGGCCATTGCCTTGTTACAGTGACTGAAATCTGTCTTAGTCCGGGGTCACACTAGACCGTAATAAGGACGAGTGCAATGCGAGAAAAAAATCGCATAGCGCTCGACCCAATGTTAATCTATGGGGCAGCTCCCATCATCCGATATTTTTGTCGGCCGTATTCAGGATCCGAGTGAAATCGCAGCATGCTGCGATTGTCAGCGTATCTTGGCCGAGAATCGCCAATGCAAGTCTATGGGTGCGAGAAAAAATCGGATTCCACACGGACCAGCAGTGTGACTTGCTAGAAAAATGCAGCGGTGTTCTATAGAAAAGCCGGTAATTCAATTGCCGGCTTTTTCTTTCTCCTTCACAAACCCGACATGATATGAGACATGGTTTACATACAGTAAACCATCTCATATCCCTTTTTTTTGGCATATTCCACAGTACTAAGTTAGTAGTGTGTATGTGCAAAATTTGGGCGCCGTAGCTTGTAAAATAAAGGGTTAAATCGCGAAAAAAATTGGCGTGGGCTCCCGCACAATTTTCTCCGCCAGAGTGGTAAAGCCAGTGACTGAGGTCAGATATTAATAGCCTAGAGAGGGTCCATGGTTATTGCCCCCCCCTGGCTAAAAACATCTGCCCCCAGCCACCCCAGAAAAGGCACATCTGGAAGATGCGCCTATTCTGGCACTTGGCCTCTCTCTTCCCACTCCCGTGTAGAGGTGGGATATGGGGTAATGAAGGGTTAATGTCACCTTGCTATTGTAAGGTGACATTAAGCCAGATTAATAATGGAGAGGCATCAATTATGACACCTATCCATTATTAATCCAATAGTACGAAATGGTTAATAAAACACACATTATTTAAAAGTATTTTAATGAAATAAAGACACAGGGTGTTTTAATATTTTATTATACTGGTAATCCACCTGAAGACCCTTGTCACCTGAAACAAAGTTAAACAAAACAAACAACAATATTCCATACCTTCCGTCGTTCCGTCAGTCCCATGATGTAAATCCATCTGAAGGGGTTAAATCATTTTACAGCCAGGAGCTGTGCTAATGCACCCGCTCCTGTCTGTAAAATGTTGTGAATGAATGGAGTGCAGGGGAATGTCCTGTAGTTACCTTGATTCGCGGTGATGCGCCCCCTGCTGGATGTCCTCATATGAACTCGAGCCTTTTTCCCACGCTCGAGTTTTTCCCACGCCAATTTTTTCCACAATTTAACCCTTTATTTTACAAGCTACAGCGCCCAAATTTTGCACATACACACTACTAACATTAGTAGTGTGGAATATGCAAACAAATAAGGGATATGAGATGGTTTACTGTATGTAAACCATGTTTCATATCCTGTCGGGTTTGTGAAGGAGAAATGAAAAGCCGGCAATTGAATTACCGGCTTTTGGGATATCTAGCGCTGAATTAAATATAAATACAGTATATATATATATATATATATATATATATATATATATATATATATATATATAATATATAAAGCTGAATGTGTGTATGTGTGTATGTCTGGGATTGGCATCTGAACCGTCGCAGTTACAGCCACAAAATTTTGCACAGTAAGGGTAAGTTCACACAGGACTTTTTTGCTGCGTATTTTTGCTGCGTTTTTTTATGCTAATTTTCAGCTGCTTTTTACAGTACCAGCAAAGCCTATGAGATTTCAGAAATCTCATGCACACACGTTGGGTTTTTGTTTGATCAGTATTTTCTGCTTTGCTGCGTTTTTTGGACATAGGGCATGTCACTTCTTTCAGCGTTTTTGCTATGTTTTTGCAGCGTTTTTTCACCCATTGACTTGAATGGGTGATGGAAAAAACGCTGCAAAAACACAGCAAAAACGCATGTAGCATTATTTGCTGCGTTTTTTGTGCAGAAAAATCATGGCCAGCAGGAAGTGATCTCACAGCCAAGAGCTTAGGGGTGTGGTTAGTGAGGTGTGAAGAGCCATTGTGAGCCATTGTGAGGTGTGAAGAGCCATTGTGAGGTGTCCTGCTTGTGATCTATTGTGAGGGAGTTCATGGTAGTGAGGTGTGAAGAGCCATTGTGAGCCATTGTGAGGTGCCCTGATTGTGATCTATTGTGAGGGAGTTTCTGGTAGTGAGGTGTTAGCCATGTCTTGGTATAGGAGGATGAGCATTAATGTTTCCCAACTAATCATGGAGGTAATATTTTTTTTAATTTGTGATATATATATCTATCCGATTGTTTGCAATGGTACACTTTGCGGTGCTCATGTGCTGTTATGTACATGTTCATGTGTTCTGCATGTGTATGTTTGTATCTTCCTTGTCATGAATGTTGGCTTCATTTCATCTTGCATTTGGTAATTACTTTTTCATTTATTTTTCCAAGGTGGAAGCAATGCCTGTAATTTGGGATGTAGCTTGCCCAAACTACAGTGATCGTTAAAAAAAGGCCGATGCATGGCATGTAATTCGCCGTAAATTGTTCCCCCGCTGGGATGAAGGCGATGCTAAGCTCCACTGGGGTCACTCAACTTTATTATCATGCACAAATAGAGAAAAAAACGCACCAAAACCGCACAAAAAACGCATCTATTATAAATTAAGCAGCTGTAAATTGGCATAAAAAACGCAGCAAAAATATGCAGCAAAAATACACAGCAAAAAAGACCTGTGTGAACTTACCCAAAAAAACGCACCAAATACGCACCAAAAAAACGCACCTAAATTAGCATAAAAAAACGCTGCAAAAATACGTAGCAAAAAAGTCCTGTGTGAACTTACCCTAACACGTCTGGACCCCGAGAGCGTCAAAGCTATGTTGTGAGGTGAAATTTTAACCCCGCGCTTTCCAATTCACCAAACAATTTTGCCCCTATCTACATAATGGGGAAAAAATGAAAGGAAAAGTGTTGGAGGCAAATTAACAGCTGCCAGATGTGAACAAGGGGGACTTAAAGAATGAGAGTGATGGCGCCAAAGAGTATATACTGTACAGTTGCTAAGGTGGGGCCCTGACATGGGATAATCACCAAACCACCACGGGGATATGAACACACACACAAAATGCGCCACACACTACCACGTGCTCGAACACATATACCACCCTCAGCGCACATTTCACCACACAAACACCAACCTCGCCACATAAAAGTCGAAACACAAAAGTCGACGCTCAAAACTCGCCACGCGCAAAATTCTCCACATGCAAAACTCGCCACACGCAAAACTTGCACACGCGGAAAAATTGCCACATGCACAAAAGTTGCAACACATGCAAAAGTTGCCTCACACAAAACTTGCACATACTCAAAAGGCACCACACATAAAACTCGCCACGCGCAAAACTCGCCATGTGCAAAACTTGCTGCACACAACTTGCTACACTAACCTGTCACATGCAACTCGACACACAAAAAGTTGCTACACGCATGTCGCCACACAAAACTCATCTCACAAAAGTCGCTACATGCATGTCGCCACACGCAACTCAACACACACAACTTGACACATGAAACTCGCCCTAAAACACACACAAGTCTGGTATTATCCTTCAAAAATAAACATCTGATTAATAAGCAGACAAACTACAAGAGCAACAAATGTACCATATAGGAATCCGGCAGCTGTCAGTCACATGACCAGTTATTATGTGTATGTGTGAGCTAATATATACTGCCAGGGGGTGGGCTTACTGTTGGCTGGGGATTTATCAGGCTGCCAATTTAGCTTACAAATACTGAGGTAAAAATACTGACCAAATAACGTGTGAACGAGGTCTAATACAGGAGGAGATGACATACAGATATATACTATATACAGGAGGAGATGACACACAGGTATATACTATTTACAGGGGAGATGACACACAGGTATATACTATATACAGGAGGAGATGACACACAGATATATACTATATACAGGAGAGAGGACACACAGGTATATACTATATAGAGGAGGATGTTATGTGTTATGACCCCAATGGCAGAGGGTCTCAGAAATAATTACTAAGTCTGCAAACACAAAAAACCAGCTCATAGGGCAGTGGTAACTGAGCTGACCATATATCTAATCCTAGCACCACAAATAGCAGCAGCCGGGGAACGTGCCTACGTTGGTTCTAGACGTCTCGCGCCAGCCGGAGAACTAACTAACCCTAGAAGGGAAAAGAAAGACCTTTCTTGCCTCCAGAGAAAAGACCCCAAAAGTTGGATACAAGCCCCCAACAAATAATAACGGTGAGGTAAGAGGAAAAGACAAACGTAAGAATGAGCTAGGAATTTAGCAAAGAGAGGCCCACTAGCTAATAGCAGAATATAGTAAGATGACTTATATGGTCAGCAAAAACCCTATCAAAATATCCATGCTGGATATTCAAGAACCCCCGAACCGTCTAACGGCCCGGGGGGAGAACACCAGCCCCCTAGAGCTTCCAGCAAAGTCAGGAATCACATTTAGTACAAGCTGGACCAAAAATAAGAGCAAAGCAAATAACCAAAAAACAAAGAAGCAGGACTTAGCTTAATTATGCACGAACCAGGACCATCAGACAGGAGCAAACAGAAAGGATCTGATTACAACGATGCCAGGCACTGGACTAAGGATCCAGGAAGTTTATATAGCAACACCCCTGGACTAACGACCCAGGTGGGTGCCAAACTGAGGGAAGACAATCCCAGAGTCATATCACTAGTAACAACAAGAGGGAGCCAAAAAGTCTAATTCACAACAGTACCCCCCCCTTAAGGAGGGGTCACCGAACCCTCACCAAGACCACTAGGGCGATCAGGATGAGCAGCGTGAAAGGCACGAACTAAATCGGCCGCATGCACATCAGAAGCAACCACCCAGGAATTATCCTCCTGACCATAGCCCTTCCACTTGACCAGATACTGAAGCCTCCGTCTGGAGAGACGAGAATCCAAGATCTTCTCCACCACGTACTCCAACTCGCCCTCAACCAACACCGGAGCAGGAGGCTCAACAGAAGGAACCACAGGTACAACGTACCGCCGCAACAAAGACCTATGGAACACGTTGTGAATGGCAAACGACACCGGAAGATCCAAGCGAAAGGACACAGGATTAAGGATTTCCAATATCTTGTAAGGACCGATGAAGCGAGGCTTAAATTTAGGAGAGGAGACCTTCATAGGAACAAATCGAGAAGACAGCCATACCAAATCCCCAACACGAAGTCGGGGACCCACACCGCGGCGGCGGTTGGCAAAACGCTGAGCCTTCTCCTGTGACAACTTTAAGTTGTCCACCACATGATTCCAGATCTGCTGCAACCTATCCACCACAGAATCTACCCCAGGACAGTCAGAAGGCTTCACATGTCCCGAGGAAAAACGAGGATGGAAACCAGAATTGCAGAAAAATGGCGAAACCAAAGTAGCGGAACTAGCCCGATTATTAAGGGCAAACTCAGCCAACGGCAAGAAGGTCACCCAATCATCCTGATCTGCCGAAACAAAACACCTCAAATAAGCCTCCAGAGTCTGATTAGTTCGCTCCGTTTGTCCATTAGTCTGAGGATGAAAGGCAGACGAAAACGACAAATCAATGCCCATCCTAGCACAAAAGGATCGCCAGAACCTGGAAACAAACTGGGATCCTCTGTCAGACACAATATTCTCAGGAATGCCGTGTTAACGAACCACATTCTGAAAGAACACAGGAACCAGATCGGAAGAGGAAGGCAGCTTAGGCAAAGGCACCAAATGGACCATTTTAGAAAAGCGATCACATACCACCCAGATGACAGACATGCCCTGAGACACCGGGAGATCTGAAATGAAATCCATGGAAATGTGTGTCCAAGGCCTCTTCGGGACAGGCAAGGGCAAGAGCAACCCGCTGGCACGAGAACAGCAAGGCTTAGCTCGAGCACAAGTCCCACAGGACTGCACAAAAGACCGCACATCCCGTGACAAGGAAGGCCACCAAAAGGACCTAGCCACCAGATCTCTGGTGCCAAAAATTCCCGGATGCCCTGCCAACACCGAGGAATGAACCTCGGAAATGACTCTGCTGGTCCACTTATCAGGAACAAACAGTCTGTCAGGTGGACAAGAGTCAGGTCTACCAGCCTGAAATCTCTGCAACACACGTCGCAAATCAGGAGAAATGGCCGACAAGATAACTCCCTCTTTAAGAATACCAACTGGTTCTGTGACTAAAGGAGAGTCAGGCACAAAGCTCCTTGAAAGAGCATCAGCCTTCACATTCTTTGAACCTGGTAAATACGAGACCACAAAGTCAAAACGGGAGAAAAACAATGACCAGCGGGCCTGTCTAGGATTCAGGCGTTTAGCAGACTCGAGATACATCAAATTTTTGTGATCAGTCAAGACCACCACACGATGCTTAGCACCCTCGAGCCAATGACGCCATTCCTCAAATGCCCACTTCATGGCCAGCAACTCCCGATTGCCAACATCATAATTCCGCTCAGCAGGCGAAAACTTCCTAGAGAAAAAAGCACATGGTCTCATTACAGAGCAACCAGGGCCTCTCTGCGACAAAACGGCCCCTGCCCCAATCTCAGAAGCATCCACTTCGACCTGAAAGGGAAGTGAGACATCAGGCTGGCACAAAACAGGCGCCGAAGTAAACCGGCGCTTCAACTCTTGGAACGCCTCCACGGCTGCAGGAGCCCAGTTAGCAACATCAGAACCTTTCTTGGTCATATCCGTCAAAGGTTTAACAACCTAGAAAAATTAGCGATAAAACGACGGTAGAAGTTAGCAAAACCCAAGAACTTCTGAAGACTCTTAACTGACGTGGGTTGAGTCCAATCATGAATAGCTCGGACCTTGACTGGGTCCATCTCCACAGCAGAAGGGGAAAAAATAAACCCCAAAAAGGGAACCTTCTGTACTCCAAAGAGACACTTTGAGCCCTTAACAAACAAAGCATTCTCACGCAAAACCTGAAACACCATCCTGACCTGCTCCACATGTGAGTCCCAATCTTCAGAGAAAACCAGAATATCATCCAGATAAACAATCATAAATTTATCCAGATACTTCCGGAAAATATCATGCATAAAGGACTGAAACACTGAGGGAGCATTAGAGAGCCCAAAAGTCATCACCAAGTACTCAAAATGACCTTCGGGCGTATTAAATGCTGTCTTCCATTCATCTCCTTGCTTAATGCGCACAAGGTTGTACGCACCACGAAGATCTATCTTGGTGAACCACTTGGCACCTTTAATCCGGGCAAACAAGTCCGACAACAGAGGCAAAGGATACTGAAATTTAACAGTGATTTTATACAGAAGCCGATAGTCAATACAAGGTCTCAAAGATCCGTCCTTCTTGGCCACAAAAAAGAATCCCGCACCAAGAGGGGAAGAGGATGGACGGATATGCCCCTTCTCCAGAGACTCCTTGATATACGAACGCATTGCGGCATGCTCAGGTACAGACAGATTAAATAGTCTTCCCTTAGGAAATTTACTACCTGGAATCAAATCTATGGCGCAGTCACAGTCCCTATGAGGAGGCAGAGCACTGGACCTGGACTCGCTGAATACATCCTGATAATCAGACAAATACTCAGGAACTTCCGAAGGAGTAGAGGAAGCAATAGACACCGGCGGGGAATCAGCATGAATTCCCTGACAGCCCCAACTTGACACAGACATTGCCTTCCAATCCAAGACTGGATTGTGGGTCTGTAACCATGGCAGACCCAAAACGACCAAATCATGCATTTTATGCAGAACAAGAAAACGAATCACCTCCCGATGTTCAGGAGTCATGCACATGGTTACCTGCGTCCAAAACTGCGGTTTATTTTCCGCCAATGGCGTAGCATCAATACCTCTAAGAGGAATAGGATTTACCAACGGTTCAAGAACAAAACCACAGCGCTTGGCAAATGACAGATCCATAAGACTCAGGGCAGCACCTGAATCCACAAACGCCATAACAGGGTAAGAAGACAATGAGCAAATTAAAGTCACAGACAAAATAAATTTAGGTTGCAAATTACCAATGGCGACAGGACTAACAACCCTTGTTAGGTGTTTAGAGCATGCTGATATAACATGTGTAGAATCACCACAGTAAAATCACAACCCATTCTGACGTCTATGATTTTTCCGCTCATTTCTAGTCTGAATTCTATCACATTGCATTAAATCAGGTGTTTGTTCAGACAACACCACCAGAGGATTAGCGGTTTTGCGCTCCCGCAAACGCCGGTCAATTTGAATAGCCAGCGCCATGGAATCATTCAGACTTGTAGGAATGGGGAAACCCACCATCACATTCTTAATGGCTTCAGAAAGGCCATTTCTGAAATTTGCGGCCAGAGCACACTCATTCCACTGAGTAAGCACGGACCATTTCCGAAATTTTTGGCAATACACTTCAGCTTCATCCTGGCCCTGAGAAATAGCCAGCAAGGCTTTTTCTGCCTGAACTTCAAGATTGGGTTCCTCGTAAAGCAATCCGAGCGCCAGAAAAAACGCATCAATATTTGCCAATGCCGGATCTCCTGGCGCTAGCGAGAAAGCCCAATCCTGAGGGTCGCCCCGTAAAAAAAAGAGATAACAATTTTAACTTGCTGAGCAAAATCTCCAGATGAACGGGGTCTCAGAGATAGAAACAATTTACAATTATTCCTGAAATTCCTAAACTTAAATCGGTCTCCAGAAAACAGTTCAGGAATAGGTATTTTAGGTTCAGACATTGGACTACTGGTAACAAAATCTTGTATGCCCTGCACACGAGCAGCAAGCTGGTCTACACTTGTAATCAAGGTCTGGACATTCATGTCTGCAGCAAGCACAAGCCACTCAGAGGTAAAGGGGAGGAAGAGAGGAAAAAAATAAAAAAAAACTCAGAATTTCCTTTCTTAATATCCCACTTCTGCAATGCATTAAACATTCAATGTTGGCCCGGCATACTGTTATGACCCCAATGGCAGAGGGTCTCAGAAATAATTACTAAGTCTGCAAACACAAAAAACCAGCTCATAGGGCAGTGGTAACTGAGCTGACCATATATCTAATCCTAGCACCACAAATAGCAGCAGCCGGGGAACGTGCCTACGTTGGTTCTAGACGTCTCGCGCCAGCCGGAGAACTAACTAACCCTAGAAGGGAAAAGAAAGACCTTTCTTGCCTCCAGAGAAAAGACCCCAAAAGTTGGATACAAGCCCCCAACAAATAATAACGGTGAGGTAAGAGGAAAAGACAAACGTAAGAATGAGCTAGGAATTTAGCAAAGAGAGGCCCACTAGCTAATAGCAGAATATAGTAAGATGACTTATATGGTCAGCAAAAACCCTATCAAAATATCCACGCTGGATATTCAAGAACCCCCGAACCGTCTAACGGCCCGGGGGGAGAACACCAGCCCCCTAGAGCTTCCAGCAAAGTCAGGAATCACATTTAGTACAAGCTGGACCAAAAATAAGAGCAAAGCAAATAACCAAAAAACAAAGAAGCAGGACTTTGCTTAATTATGCACGAACCAGGACCATCAGACAGGAGCAAACAGAAAGGATCTGATTACAACGATGCCAGGCACTGGACTAAGGATCCAGGAAGTTTATATAGCAACACCCCTGGACTAACGACCCAGGTGGGTGCCAAACTGAGGGAAGACAATCCCAGAGTCATATCACTAGTAACCACAAGAGGGAGCCAAAAAGTCTAATTCACAACAGTTATGATCCTAGTGGCAAGGATCGCAGGTCGGACTAGCTAAGTAACTGAACAGACTACTAGCTCTGGGGAAGTGGTAACTAGATTGACTGCAACCTGATCCTATCCGCAAACAACTATAGGCAGCCGTGGAACGTTACCTAAAAAATCGTAGACGTCTCGTCACGGCCTGAGAAACTGACTATTCTTGGAGGGAAAGTAAGTCCTCACTTGCCTCAGTGGAAGACCCCAAAGATATAGAATAGCCCCCCACAAGTATTAACGGTGAGTTAAGGGGAAAGCACAAACGCAGAGATGAAATCAGATTTAGCAAATGGGGCCCGCTAATACTAGATAGCAGAAAATAGGAAGGAAACTGTGCGGTCAATAAAAAACCCTATTCAAAATATCCACGCAGAGATTGCTCGAGCCCCCGCACCAACTAACGGTGTGGGGAAAGCAACTCCGTACCCCAGAGCTTACCAGCAAAAAGAAATCACATGTTAGCAAGCTGGACTAGACTCATCATACACAGAAATCATATTGCAGGCAGATGAGCAAAAAATATTCAAACAGAACTTAGCTTATCCTGAAGAGGCAGAAAACGAGATAATCAGGAGAAATCAGAATAGCACTGAATACATTGACAGCCGGCAACAAGTGGAAGTGAAGCAGAGCTAAATAGGAGCCTCCCTGGTGAATAACGAGGCAGCTGATCCAGCAGACCCGCAGGATAATAAACCAAACCACCAGGGGGAGCCAAAAAACCAAAGTCACACAATACCATCTGTGACCACAAGAGGGTGCCTGAAAACGGAGTTCACAACAGTACCCCCCCTTGAGGAGGGGTCACCGAACCCTCATCAAAACCCCCAGGGCGATCAGGGTGAGCCACATGGAAGGCACGAACCAAATCGGCCGCATGAACATCAGAGGCGACAACCCAGGAATTATCCTCCTGACCATAGCCTTTCCACTTAACCAAATACTGAAGCCTCCGTCTAGAAATACGAGAATCCAAGATCTTCTCCACCACGTATTCCAATTCTCCCTCAACCAGCACAGGGGCAGGAGGCTCAACCGAAGGAACCACAGGCACCACATACCTCCGCAACAACGAGCGATGGAACACATTATGAATAGCAAACGATGCCGGGAGGTCCAAACGAAATGACACAGGGTTAAGGACTTCCAAAATCTTATAAGGACCGATAAACCGAGGCTTAAACTTAGGAGAGGAGACCTTCATAGGAACAAAGCGAGAAGACAACCACACCAAATCCCCAACGCGAAGTCGGGGACCCACACAGCGACGGCGGTTGGCAAAGCGCTGAGCCTTCTCTTGTGACAGCTTCAAATTGTCCACCACATGATTCCAAATCTGATGCAACCTATCCACCACAACATCCACTCCAGGACAGTCAGAAGACTCCACCTGACCCGAGGAAAAACGAGGATGAAACCCTGAATTACAAAAAAAAGGCGAAACCAAAGTAGCAGAACTAGCCCGATTATTAAGGGCAAACTCGGCCAATGGCAAAAAAGTCACCCAGTCGTCCTGATCAGCAGAAACAAAACATCTTAAATAGGTTTCCAAAGTCTGATTAGTGCGCTCGGTTTGGCCATTCGTCTGAGGATGGAAGGCCGACGAAAACGACAAATTAATGCCCATCTTAGCACAAAAGGTCCGCCAAAATCTAGACACAAACTGGGATCCTCTGTCGGAAACAATATTTTCAGGGATCCCGTGCAAACGAACCACATTTTGAAAAAACAGAGGAACCAACTCGGAGGAGGAAGGCAACTTAGGCAAGGGCACCAAATGGACCATTTTAGAAAAACGATCACACACCACCCAAATGACCGACATTCTCTGAGAGACAGGGAGATCTGAAATAAAATCCATGGAAATGTGCGTCCAAGGCCTCTTCGGGACAGGCAAAGGCAACAACAAGCCACTGGCACGAGAACAGCAAGGCTTAGCCCGAGCACAAATTCCACAAGACTGCACAAAGGAACGCACATCCCGCGACAAGGAAGGCCACCAGAAGGACCTAGCCACCAAATCTCTGGTACCAAAAATCCCAGGATGGCCTGCCAACACCGAAGAATGAACCTCGGAAATAACTCTGCTGGTCCATCTATCCGGGACAAACAGTCTCTCCGGTGGACAACGGTCAGGTCTATCCGCCTGAAACTCCTGCAGCACTCTGATGGCAGACCAAATCACCCCTTCTCTGAGGATACCAGCTGGCTCTGAATCACCAGGCGAGTCAGGCACAAAACTCCTAGAAAGAGCATCAGCCTTCACATTCTTCGAACCAGGCAGGTATGAGACCACGAAATCAAAACGAGAGAAAAACAACGACCAACGAGCCTGTCTAGGATTCAGCCGCTTGGCCGACTCGAGATAAATCAAATTCTTGTGATCAGTCAAGACCACCACACGATGCTTAGCTCCCTCGAGCCAATGTCGCCACTCCTCAAATGCCCACTTCATAGCCAACAACTCCCGATTACCAACATCATAATTCCGCTCGGCAGGCGAAAACTTTCTTTAAAAGAAAGCACATGGCTTCATGACAGAGCCATCAGAGCTTCTCTGCGACAAAACAGCCCCCGCTCCAATCTCAGAAGCATCAACCTCGACCTGGAAAGGAAGGGAGACGTCTGGCTGACATAAGACCGGAGCCGAAGAAAACCGGCGCTTCAGCTCCCGAAAGGCCTCCACAGCCGCAGGAGACCAATTAGTAACATCAGAACCCTTCTTGGTCAAATCCGTCAATGGCTTAACAACACCAGAAAAATTAGCGATGAAGCAACGGTAAAAATTAGCAAAACCCAAGAACTTCTGAAGACTCTTAACAGATGTAGGCTGAGTCCAGTCATGAATAGCCTGAACCTTGACTGAGTCCATCTCAATAGCAGAAGGAGAAAAAATGAAACCCAAAAAAAAGACCTTCTGGACTCCAAAAAGACATTTTGAGCCCTTCACAAATAAAGCATTGGCACGCAGGACCTGAAACACCATCCTGACCTGCTTAACATGGGACTCCCAATCATCCGAAAAAAACAGAATATCATCCAGATACAAAATCATAAATTTATCCAGATATTCGCGGAAGATGTCATGCATAAAGGACTGAAAGACAGAAGGAGCGTTAGAAAGTCCAAAAGGCATCACCAAGTACTCAAAATGGCCTTCGGGCGTATTAAATGCAGTTTTCCATTCATCACCCTGCTTAATACGCAAAAGGTTATACGCACCACAAAGATCTATCTTGGTGAACCAACTAGACCCCTTAATGCGAGCAAACAGATCAGATAACAATGGCAAAGGATACTGAAATTTGACCGTGATTTTGTTTAGAAGGCGATAATCAATACAAGGTCTCAAGGAACCATCCTTCTTAGCCACAAAAAAGAACCCTGCACCAAGAGGGGAGGAGGAGGGGCGAATAAGTCCTTTCTCCAAAGACTCCTTTATATAACTCCGCATAGCAGCATGCTCCGGCACTGACAAATTGAAAAGTCGTCCCTTAGGAAACTTACTACCAGGAATCAAATTTATAGCACAATCACAATCCCTATGAGGAGGTAGAGAACTGAGTTTGGGCTCATCAAATACATGCTGGTAATCTGACAAAAACGCAGGGACCTCAGAAGGAGTGGATGAAGCAATTGACACCACAGGAGCGTCGCCATGAATTCCCTGACAACCCCAACTTGAAACAGACATTGCTTTCCAATCCAGGACTGGATTATGAGTCTGCAACCATGGCAGGCCCAACACGACAACATCATGCAAATTATGCAATACAAGAAAGCGAATCACCTCCTGATGAACAGGAGTCATGCACATGGTCACTTGTGTCCAGTACTGAGGTTTATTCGTAGCCAATGGTGTAGCATCAATTCCCCTTACTGGAATAGGGAATTTTAAAGGCTCCAAAACAAAACCACAGCGCCTGGCAAATGACAAATCCATCAGACTCAGGGCAGCACCTGAATCCACAAAAGCCATAACCGGGTAAGATGACAGGGAACAAATCAGGGTAACAGACAAAATAAACTTAGGCTGTAAAGTACCAATGGTGACAGATTTATCAATCTTTTTTGTGCGCTTAGAGCATGCTGAGATAACATGAGCTGAGTCACCACAGTAAAAGCACAACCCATTTTGCCGTCTATAATTTTGCCGTTCACTTCTGGTCAGAATTCTATCACATTGCATAGACTCAGGTGTCTGTTCAGAAGACACCGCCAAATGGTGCGCAGGTTTGCGCTCCCGCAAACGCCGATCAATCTGAATGGCCAGAGTCATTGACTCATTCAGACCTGCAAGCGTAGGGAACCCCACCATGACATTCTTAATGGCTTCAGAAAGACCTTTTCTGAAATTTGCAGCCAGGGCACACTCATTCCATTGAGTAAGCACCGACCATTTCCGAAATTTCTGGCAGTACACCTCTGCATCATCTTGCCCCTGAGAGAGGGCCAACAACGCTTTTTCAGCCTGGTTCTCAAGATTAGGTTCCTCATAGAGCAATCCAAGGGCCAGAAAAAACGCATCCACACTGAGCAACGCAGGATCCCCTGGAGCCAATGCGAAAGCCCAATCTTGAGGATCGCCACGCAAGAAATAAATAATAATCTTAACTTGCTGAACAGAATCCTCAGAGGAACGAGGTTTCAAAGAAAGAAACAACTTGCAATTGTTCTTAAAATTCAGGAACCTAGATCTATCTCCAGAAAACAACTCCGGAATAGGTATTCTAGGCTCTGACATAGGACTGTGCACAACAAAATCCTGAATACTTTGTACCCTTGCAGCAAGATGATCTACACTGGAGGCTAAACTCTGGATATCCATATCAGCAGCTGAACTCAGAGCCACACCAAGATTAAGAGGAGGAGAGAAGCCAGACACACAGCAGCTAGACACACGGCAGCAAAAAAAAAAAAAAAAAAAAAATATCTCCAAGCTTCTTTTCTCCTGCTTCTGCCATGCAATTAACACTTTATAGGCCGGCTGTACTGTTATGATCCTAGTGGCAAGGATCGCAGGTCGGACTAGCTAAGTAACTGAACAGACTACTAGCTCTGGGGAAGTGGTAACTAGATTGACCGCAACCTGATCCTATCCGCAAACAACTATAGGCAGCCGTGGAACGTTACCTAAAAAATCCTAGACGTCTCGTCACGGCCTGAGAAACTGACTATTCCTGGAGGGAAAGTAAGTCCTCACTTGCCTCAGTGGAAGACCCCAAAGATATAGAATAGCCCCCCACAAATATTAACGGTGAGTTAAGGGGAAAACACAAACGCAGAGATGAAATCAGATTTAGCAAATGAGGCCCGCTAATACTAGATAGCAGAAAATAGGAAGGAAACTGTGCGGTCAATAAAAAACCCTATTCAAAATATCCACGCAGAGATTGCTCGAGCCCCCGCACCAACTAACGGTGCGGGGGAAGCAACTCCGTACCCCAGAGCTTACCAGCAAAAAGAAATCACATGTTAGCAAGCTGGACTAGACTCATCATACACAGAAATCATATTGCAGGCAGATGAGCAAAAAATATTCAAACAGAACTTAGCTTATCCTGAAGAGGCAGAAAACGAGATAATCAGGAGAAATCAGAATAGTACTGAATACATTGACAGCCGGCAACAAGTGGAAGTGAAGCAGAGCTAAATAGGAGCCTCCCTGGTGAATAACGAGGCAGCTGATCCAGCAGACCCGCAGGATAATAAACCAAACCACCAGGGGGAGCCAAAAAACCAAAGTCACACAATACCATCTGTGACCACAAGAGGGAGCCTGAAAACGGAGTTCACAACAGGAGGAGATGACATACAGGTACATACTACATACAGGAGGAGATGACATACAGGTATATACTATATACAGGAGGAGATGACACACAGGTATATACTATATACAGGAGCAGATTACCTACAGGTATATAGTATATACAGGAGGAGATGACATACAGGTATATGCTATGTATAGGAGATGACATACAGGTATATACTATATACAGGAGGAGATGACACACAGATATATACTATATATAGGTGAGATGACACACAGGTATATACTATATACAGGAGGAGATTACATACAGGTATATACTATATATAGGAGGAGATGACATAGAGGTATATACTATATACAGGGGAGATGACACACAGCAGGTATATACTATATACAAGGGAGATGACATACAGGTATATACTATATACAGGAGATGACATACAGGTGTATACTGTATATAAGGGAGATGACAAACATGTATATACTGAAATGAAAATGAGAGGTGTGAGGTGAAAATGAAAAGGTGTGAGTGCAAAATGAGAGGAGTGAGGGAAAATAGTGGAGTGATCGGAAAATGACAGATGTGAGGTCGAAATGACAAGTGTTAGGGGGGAATGAGAGGAGTGAGGGGGAAAATGAGAGGAGTGAGGGGGAAAATGAGAGGTGTGAGGGGGAAAATGAGAGGTGTGAGGGAGAAAATGAGAGATGTGAGGGGGAAAATGAAAGATGTGATGGGGAAAATGAGAGGCGTGATGGGAAAATAAGAGAAGTGAGGTGCTATAACTAACCACAGATATTTACTATGCCCAGGCAACGCCATATATATATATATATGTGTCTCAATGATATATATATATGTATATATATATATATATATATATATATATATATATATATATATATATATATATATATATATACTGTATGTATGTTTAAACGAACATTTGAGCCGAAAAATCCATTAGATGTTGGTTTTGCAAGCCTGCGAGAAAATCTCGCCATACGGATGTCACACGGATAATTTGATGTGAGGAAATCGCATCCTCGCACTGCACACGGATCAATGTTTTGGAAACATTTGTGCGATTCTCATCCGTGAAAAACGGACCGTTTTTTAATACGTTGTGTGTGTCCCCGGCCTTAGAAATATCAATAGGACTGGTAACTATGAGCATGTGCAGTAGGAAGCATCACCCTTCACATTTCCTGTGTATAAAGATGTGTTCTCAGTGTATATACTGATCTAATACTGGATATACCAACGGTGCTAATGTAAGAAGATAAGTGCTCACATTGCTGTCTAGCCTGTCCTTTTGATCTAATAGCACAGGTCTATAAAAAATATTTTTTCTAATCATCGCAGATGACTTTGTACTTTTCTGAATCACCGTTTTGTCCAAATTTAAAAAAAATTATATATTTTTTCTGTAGCACGTATAGTTTCCATGGAGCAGCATCATTATTAAAAGATATAGGAAATATACTGGCAATATTAAGAAAACAGTAATCTACATATCAGAAAAAAATGCTTCACCTTACAAAACAGTTTTTATTGACCCCAAATAATTTCACATGCAAAATAGAAACCGAAATATGAGCAGAAATTAAAAGTGCTTGTCATTGATATTATTTTTCAGGGTTGTCCCTATATAACATCCAACAGTAATCTGCCATCATTGAGTCATTCCAAAAACCCTGGTAGCGGTGTTCCATTACTTTAATGTCCTGGTGAAACTGCTTGCCTTGTTCATTGCTTATATCCCCAAGTTTTTGAGGGATGAAGTCTAAATGTGAATGCAAAAAGTGCATTTTCAGAGTCATGCGACATCCAAGACACTGCTATGCATTTAGCAGTTCCTCAACACCTTCAACATATTCTGGAGATTTTTTTTTTCCTTAGAAGTTTTCACAGATCCACTTCAAGCTTTTCCAAGATCTCAATTCCTTCCATAATTTGGCAAATCCAACACTGAACCTGTTTCACAAAATTTGGCAAGCAGTTTGCTAATTGTAACATGGGAGATGGGTGGACTCGTAGGGTGTCTTGCATTGAAATCTTCTGCAATGACCCGGGTACTACGTTCACCAGACATCAACAAAATTTCTATCCGCTCCTCGTGAATTAACTTCTGCGACATGTCAAAGGCTGTAAACAAAGAGAAACTTGTAAATAACTCATGAAAGAATAAAGTTACGTTAAAACCAAGCACACCATTGTTTTTCTTGTGAAATTCTCAACAGGTTTGATGTGTCACATGACCCTCTTCCCATTGGAAAAATATAGCTGGATCCAAAATGGCTGACTTCAAAATGGCCGCCATGGTCACCACCCATCTTGAAAAGTTTCCCCCCTCCCATATACTAATGTGCCATAAACAGGAAGTTGATATCACCAACCATTCCCATTTTATTTAGGTGTATCCATATAAATGGCCCACCCTGTACATCTGGTACATCTTTTTAATATCATGAGTGATTGAACGTACATGGCCTTTTGGTGTAAAAGAACCACACACATAGCTGAATCTGTTCGAATGGTTGATACATGGTCGGGGCATTTTTCTCCTTTAAATCAGATCAAACAGTAGAGTAAGTTTAGTTCAATGGTGATGACAAAATAAAAAAATATGCGATGAGCCAACCGACTATACGTAGATATTTCCCCAGCGATGACAGAGGCATCTTGTATTTAGAACTGATTTTACTGGACGTAATCTGGTAGATAACTATATGCAGTTGTGAGGTAAACAGGTCAGCCTATTCTGTACAGATGAACATTTGCAGACAGACAGTTTCTCAGCGTTACAT
The DNA here is from genome assembly GCF_051348905.1 of Ranitomeya variabilis. NCBI lineage: Eukaryota > Metazoa > Chordata > Amphibia > Anura > Dendrobatidae > Ranitomeya > Ranitomeya variabilis. Next base: position 855,110,334 of record NC_135233.1, on the reverse strand, counting down.
TGGCTGCTTTCAGGTTCTCTCTCTGTGGAGACCCTCACTCAGTTACACCTCAGTGGCTGTGCTGTTTTCTTCCCTCTGAGGCGACTTGCCATCCCAGAAATGCAGTGAAAATCCTCTCACAATGGCGGCTGTCCGCTGCTTTCCATTCTATCTCCCTATGGCAGGGCTCAGATCCCTGTACAGGCCTGTCTCCTGTCAGAGTCTCACATACCAGCCCTTGCTGCCATCACCATCCTTTTCTGACTGACTCAAATCTTACCACCTCATAACAGTTAGCTCCTCCCCATAACATGTGACTTTCCGAGAAGCAGTCATTGGTTGACTGCACTGTCAATACTCTTTCCCACAAAACTCACTAAAACCTTTACTGAAAATTCACAATTAGTAAGGCAAGCAAATAAATGGAAATAACATAGGAAAAACCACATACATTGAAAATGCAGAAATAATGTAATAACAAAAATACTTCTGTCTCAGAAACTTTATGTGATAGAGCAAAACTAAGCATATTTTTTATAATCAGCACATCAAACTCCATAAAACAGACATATTACCTTTGCTGATGATTTTTTTGTGTTGACCAGTGTAGTGGAGATATCAGGACTGCTGAAGTAACTAGAGGCTGCTCACACTACTGAGCACCCACCCTATGTATCTGATTTAATAAGGAGGACACCAATGGTCCAGAAGTAAAACGCCACTCATACTGCAGATCTTTCTGACCACTTTCTGGAGTGTTGAGGTAAGCAGAGGCTGCTCACACTTTGGTCCACCCTGTCTTTTTGATCAATAAAGGAGATACGACAAGTGCATAGGTTCCATGTTGCTCACACTATTGTCCACCATGTCTCTTTGAGTGTGGATAGGATGAAAAAGTCTTTGCTCCCTTCCTGATTTCCTATTCTTTTGCATGTTTGTCACACTTAAATTTGGTGATCTGAAACAATTAAATATTAGACAAAGAGAACACAAGTATACACAAAATGCAGGTCTTTATTATTAAGGGAAAAAAGAAATTCAAACCTCCAGGGCCCTGTGTGAAAAAGTGAATGTCCCCTAAACCTAACTGCAACCAAGCGTTTGCGATATCTGGCAATGAGTCTTTTACGATGTTCTGGACAATTTTTGGCCCACTCGTCTTTACCACCTTTTAAAGGTCATGCCACAGCATCTCAATCGGACTTTGACTAGGCCACTCCAAAGTCTTAATATATTTTTTCTTAAGCTATTCAGAGGAGGACTTGCTGGTGTGTTTTAGATCATTGATCTGCTGTGTAACCCAAATGTGCTTCCGCTTAAGATCACAAACAGATGGCTGCACATTCTCCTTCAGGATTTTTTGATAGACAGCAGAAATTGTAGTTCCATTTACCACAGGAAGTCTTCCAGGTTCAGAAGCAGCAAAAAAGCCCCAGACCATCACATAACCACCACCATATTTTACTTTTGGTATGATGCTCCTTTTCTGAAATGCTGTGTAACTTCTAGGCCAGATGTAATGGGATATATGCCTTACAAAAAGTTCCACTTTTGTCTCGTCAGTCCACAGAGTATTCGCCTCAAAGTCGTGGGGATCATGAAGATGTTTTCTGGCAAAACTGAGACAAGCCTTCATGTTCTTATTGCTCGGCAAAGGTTTTTTTCTTGGAACTTTGTAATGCAGGCAATTTTTGCCCAGTCTCTTATGGTGGAGTCATGAACACAGACCTTAATGGAGGCAAGTGAAGCCTGCAGTTCTTTGGATGTTGTTGTGGGGTCTTTTGTGACTTCTTGCATGAGTCGTCGCTGCGCTTTGGGGTAATTTTGGTCTGCTGGCCACTCTTGGAAAGGTTCACCACTGTTCCATGTTTTTGCCACTTGTGGATAATGACTGTCACTGTGGTTTGCTGGAGTGTCTAAGCCTATTTTCCATGACAAAATAAAGCTTTATAAGCACTTCAAAGATGATCTGATTATCATATGGAAGGGGACAGAGGAGGAAGCGGCACAATTAATAAAGGAGCTTAATAATAACAACACCTGGGGATTACGTTTACATCACAAATCAACAAAGTAAAAATGGTGTTTCTTTATCTGGAGATCAGCCATAGTGGGGGAAAAATTATTTCAAAAACCCATTTTAAAAAAGTGGATTCAAATGGCTTTTTAGATTTTAATAGTGCACATTACAAAAAGTGGAAGGTAAATATATCCCACAGTCAATTTTCTTGGTATAAGAAAGAATTGTACGAGAGAATCTGATTATGTGGCTCAGTCCAAAATCCTAAAAAGAAAATTTAAAGACTAAAGATACCCAAAAAAATCTGATAAATGGTGCATATAGAGACAACAAAATAAAGACACAGGAGGAATGTTTAGAAGGAAAAAATAGGAAAGGGGATAATTTGACTATTGGTAAAGAAAAAAGTGATGATTGCTTGAAATTGAATTTTGTGACTACATTCAATAGGGGAAATAAAGTTATAAGAACTGTGCTTTCAAAATATTGGTATACCTTGAAACGTGACCCAGTTTTGGGAAAACATCTCCCTGATAAACCAGGGATTAGATATAGAAGGGGGAAAACTTTGAAAAACTTGGTGGCCCCTAGTAAATTAAAAAACCTGTTGAATTTAAAAAGAAAAAAAAAAATAAGAATCTTATTCTGTTCTTCAAGAAACTAGAGTTCTTAAATGCAACTCCAAAAAATGTTTGACCTGTGGGATGCTAGATCATGGGGCCAAAATTATTAAATGCAATAATATCAGTGATGTTTTTGAGATCCCACAAAGACTCACCTGCAGTGATTAAATTGTATATGTCATCACTTGCAGTTGCGTTTGCAATATGTGGGAAGCACCAAGCAGACACTGCGGTCCCGAATCAATAGACACAGAAATTGAGCAAAAAATAGCTTTTTGAAGCCTAGCCTTTCGAGTCATTTGCTAATTAAACATAATAAAATGTTTAACATAAAAGTAACCCCGATGGAGCTGATACCCTCTGGTGTTACAAACAGGAATGCTCTTTTAAACCGAAAAGAAACGTTTTGGATATTTCGTTTGGGAACGTTATATCCAAATGGTTCGAATGATATTATAGGTGATAACCAGATGGGTTGGCATGATCATTGCTGGATCGCTATGAGTGCTGCCTGGTGGTCAGCGCTCATAGCAAGTGAGCATTTCTGCTACATAGAGCAGGACTGCAGCCCTGCTCTATGAAGCAGAGGCGATCGGACAACTGCAGCTTATAGTCTACCATGGGGACTATTGAAGCTAGTAAAAAGTAAAAAAAAAAATGTTTTTAAAAATATATAAAAAGTGAAAAAATATAAAAGTTCAAATCACCTCCCCTTTTGCCCCATTCAAAATAAAACAATAAAAAAATCAAATATACACATATTTGGTATCGCCGTGTTCAGAATAGCCCAATCTATCAATATATAAAAATAATTAACCCCTTTACCCCCAAGGGTGGTTTGCACATTAATGACCGGGCCAATTTTTACAATTCTGACCACTGTCCCTTTATGAGGTTATAACTCTGGAATGCTTCAACAAATCCTGTTGATTCTGACATTGTTTTCTCATGACATATTGTACGTCGTGATGGTGGTAACATTTCTTTGATATTATCTGCGTCTATTTGTGAAAAAATACAGAAATTTGGCGAAAATTTTGACAATTTTGCAATTTTACAACTTTGAATTTTTATGCCCTTAAATCACAGAGATATCTCAAACAAAATACTTAATAAGTAACATTTCCCACATGTCTACTTTACATCAGCACAATTTTGGAACCAAAATTTTTTTTGTTAGGGAGTTATAAGGGTTAAAAGTTGACCAGCAATTTCTCGTTTTTACAACACCATTTTTTTAGGGACCACATCACATTTGAAGTCATTTTGTGGGGTCTATATGATAGAAAATAACCAAGTGTGACACCATTCTAAAAACTGCACCCCTCAAGGTGCTCAAAATCACATTCAAGAAGTTTATTAACCATTCAGGTGTTTCACAGGAATTTTTGGAATGTTTAAAAAAAATTAACATTTAACTTTTTTTCACAAAAAATGTACTTCAGCTCCAATTTGTTTTATTCTACCAAGGGTAACAGGAGAAAATATACCTCAAAAGTTGTTGTACAATTTGTCCTGAGTACGCCGATACCCCATATGTGGGGGTAAACCACTGTTTGGGCGCATGACAAAGCTTGGAAGGGAAGGAGAGCCGTTTGACTTTTCAATGTAAAATTGACTGGAATTGAGATGGGACGTCACGTTGCGTTTGGAGAGCCCCTGATGTGCCTAAACATTGAAACCCCCCACAATTGACACCATTTTGGAAAGTAGACTGCCTAAGGAACTTATCTAGATGTGTGGTGAGCACTTTGACCCACCAAGTGCTTCACAGAAGTTTATAATGCAGAGCCGTAAAAATAAAAAATCATATTTTTTCACAAAAAATATCTTTTCGCCCCTAATTTTTTATTTTACCAAGGGTAAGAGAAGAAATTGGACCACAATAGTTGTTGTGCAATTTGTCCCAAGTATGCCAATACCCTATATGTGTGGGTAAACCACCGTTTGGGCGCATGGCAGAGCTCGGAAGGGAAGAAGTGCCGTTTGACTTTTCAATGCAAAATTGACTGAAATTGAGATGGGACGCCATGTTGCATTTGGAGAGCTCCTGATGTGCCTAAACAAAGAAACCCCTCACAAGCGACTTCATTTTGGAAAGTAGACCCCCTAAGGAACTTATATAGATGTGTGGTGAGCACTTTGACCCACCAAGTGCTTCACAGAAGTTTATAATACAGAGCAGTAAAAATTAAAAATCATATTTTTTCACAAAAATGATCTTTTCGCACCCAATTTTTTATTTTCCCAAGGGTAACAGAAGAAATTGGACCCCAAAAGTTGTGCAATTTGTCCTGAGTACGATAATACCTGATATGTGGGGGTAAACCACTGTTTGGGCGCATGGCAGAGCTCGGAAGGGAAGGAGCGCCGTTTGACTTTTCAATGCAAAATTTACTGGAATTGAGATGGGACACCATGTCGCGTTTGGAGAGCCCCTGATGTGCCTAAACATTGAAACCCCCCACAAGTGACACCATTTTGGAAAGTAGACCCCCTAAGGAACTTATCTACATGTGTTGTGAGAGCTTTGAACCCCCAAGTGTTTCACTACAGTTTATAACAGAGCCGTGAAAATAAAAATTCTTTTTTTTTTCACAAAAATTATATTTTAGCCCCCAGTTTTGTATTTTTCCAAGGGTAACAGGAGAAATTGGACCCCAAAAGTTGTTGTCCAATTTGTCCTGAGTACGCTGATACCCCATATGTGGGGGGGGACCACGGTTTGGGTACATGGCAGAGCTCAGAAGGGAAGGAGCGCCGTTTGGAATGCAGACTTAGATGGAATGGTCGGCAGGCGTCACATTACGTTTGCAGAGCCACTAATGTACCTAAACAGTAGAAATACCCCACAATTGACCCTGTATTAGAAACTAGACCCCCCCAAGGAACTTATCTAGATGTGTTGTGAGAGCTTTGAACCCCTAAGTGTTTCACTACAGTTTATAACGCAGAGCAGTGAAAATAAAAATTCTTTTTTTTTCACAAAAATTATTTTTTAGCCCCCAGTTTTGTATTTTCCCAAGGGTAACAGGAGAAACTGGATGACAAAAGTTGTTGTCCAATTTGTCCTGAGTATGCTGATACCCGATATGTGGGGGGAACCACCGTTTGGGCGCATGGCAGAGCTCGGAATGGAAGGAGCGCCGTTTGGAATGCAGACTTAGATGGATTGGTCTGCACGTGTCACATTGCATTTCCAGAGCCCCTGATTTTCCTAAACAGTAGAAACCCACCACAAGTGACCCCATATTGGAAATTAGACCCCCCAAGGAACTTATCTAGATGTGTTGTGAGAACTTTGAACCCCCAAGTGTTTCACTGCAGTTTATAACACAGAGCCATGAAAATAAATATTTTTTTCCGACAAAAAGGGTTTTTTAGCCCCCCAAATTTTTATTTTCCCAAAGGTAACAAGAGAAATTGGACCTCAAAAGTTGTTGTGCAATATGTGCTGAGTAAGCTGATACCCCATATGTTGGGGTAAACCCCTGTTTGGGCTCACGGGAGAGCAAGGAAGGGAAGGAGCACTGTTTTACTTTTTCAACGCAGAACTGGCTGGAATTGAGATCGGACGCCATGTTGCGTTTGGAGGGGCCTTAATGTGTCTAAACAGTGGAAACCCCCTATTCTAACTGAAACCCTAACCCAAACACACCCCTAACCCAAACACACCCCTAACCCTAATCCCAACTATAACCATAACCCTAACCACACCCCTAACCCGAACATGCCCCTAACCCTAATCCCAACCACACCCTAACCCCAACCACACCCTTAACTCCAACACACCCCTAACCCTAATCATAACCCTAACCACACCCCTAAATCCAACACACCCCTAACACTAATCCCAACCATAACCCTAACCACACCACTAACCCTGGCACACCCCTAACCCTAATCCCAACCTTAAATGTAATCCAAACCCTAACCCTAACTTTAGCCCCAACCCTAAATTTAGCCAGAACCCTAACTGTAGCGCTAACCCCAACCCTAGCCCCAACCCTAACCCCAACCCTAGCCCTAACCCCAACCCTAACCCTAGTACTAACACTAGCCCCAACCCTAGCCCCAACCCTAACCCTAGCCCCAACCTTAGCCCTAACCCTAGCCTCAACGCTAACCCTAACTCCAACCCTAACCCTAGCCCTAACACTAATGGGAAATGGAATTATATACATTTTTTTAATTTTATTAATTTTCCCTAACTAAGGGGGTGATGAAGGGGGGTTTGATTTACTTTTATAGCGGGTTTTTAGCGGATTTTTATGATTGGCAGCTGTCACACACCAAAAGATGCTTTTTATTGGAAAAAAATAGTTTTTGCATCTCCACATTTTGAGAGCTATAATTTTTCCATACTTTGGTCCACAGAGTCATGTGTGGTCTTGTATTTGCGGGACGAGTTGACGTTTTTATTGGTACCATTTTTGGGCATGTGACATTTTTTGATCGCTTTTTACTCTGATTTTTGTGAGGCAGATTGACCAAAAACCAACTATTCAAGAATTTCTTTTGGGGGGGGGGGGGCGTTTATACCATTCCGCGTTTCGTAAGATTGATCAAGCATTTTTATTCTTCGGGTTAGTACGATTACAGCGATACCTCATTTATATATTTTTTTATGTTTTGGCACTTTTATACGATAAAAACTATTTTATAGAAAAAATAATAATTTTTGCATCGCTTTATTCTGAGGACAATAACTTTTTTATTTTTTCACTGATGATGCTGTATGGTGATTCATTTTTTGCGGGACAAGATGACGTTTTCAGGGGTACCATGGTTATTTATATCCGTCTTTTTGATCGCGTGTTATTTCACTTTTTGTTTGGTGGTATGATATTAAAGTGTTGTTTTTTGCCTCTTTTTTTTTTACGGTGTTCACTGAAGGAATTAACTAGTGGGACAGTTTTATAGGTCGGGTCCTAACAGATCTTTGCACAGCACTGTGTCAGATCAGCCATCACAGCACTTTTGCAGGATGCGTTTTTTCTATAAAACGACGCATAGCGACGTGCAGTGCACGACGCTAGTGTGAAAGTAGCCTAAGTGGTGGAAAAAAAAATTCCAAAGTTTGTAAAAAAAAAAAAAAAAAAAGTTGCCATTTTCCAATGCCCGTTGCGTCTCCGTTTTTCGGGATCTGGGGCCGGGTGACAGTTTATTTTTTGCGCGCAGATCTGACATCTTTCTTGTTACCATTTTGGTGTAGATACGATCTTTTGTTCGCCCGTTATTGCATTTTATTGCAGTGTTGCAGCAACCAAAAAAGTAATTCTGGCGTTTCGATTTTTTTTCTCGCTACACTGTTTACCGATTGGATTAACCCCTTTCTGACATTAGTACTTACTATCCCGTCTAGGTAGGGTGGGCCCGTATGACCACCGATGGGATAGTACGTCATATGCGATCGGCCGCGCTCACGGGGGGAGCGAGGCCGATCGCGGCCGGGTGTCAGCTGACTATCGCAGCTGACATCCGGCACTATGTGCCAGGAGCGGTACGGACCATTAACATGATCACAGTGTTCTGGCGGTATAGGGAAGCATCGCGCAGGGAGGGGTGTTGTGAATTTGGTTTCTGGGCTCCCCCGGTGGTTTCTGGTGGTACTGCACTTGTGTGCTTCATCTCCTCTGTTCACCTGTTTCCATCAGGATGTGGGAGTTTTCTATTTAACCTTGCTCCTCAGTCATTTCTATGCCGGCCAACAATGTTACCAGAAGCCTTTCTGTTGCATGTTCCTGCTCCTAGACTACTATCAGCTAAGTTGGACTTGTAGTCCTAAGTTTGTTTTGCATTTTTGTTCCAGTTCTCTGTGATTGATTCTTCTGAGGCTGGAAGCTCTTGTGAGCTGAAATTGCCACTCTGGTGTCATGAGTTGATATTAGAGTCTTAAAGTAATTTCAGGATGGTGTTTTGAAAGGGTTTTCAGCTGACTGTGAAGTTCCCTTTTCTGTCTTCCTACTATCTAGTAAGCGGACCTCAATTTGCTAAACCTATCTTCATACTTCGTATGTCAATTTCCTCTGAAATCACCGACAATATATGTGGGGGCTACTGTCTGCCTTTTGGGGAAAATTTCTCTAGAGGTAAGCCAGGTCTGTATTTTCCTCTGCTAGGGTCAGTCAGTTCTCCGGCTGGCGCTGGGCGTCTAGGGATAAAACGTAGGCACGCTACCCGGCCACTGTTAGTTGTGCGGTAGGTTTAGCTCACAGTCAGCTCGAGTTCCCATCTTCCAAGAGCTAGTCCTTTTTGTATGCTTTACTATGTTCTCTTGCCATTGAGAACCATGACAGAGGGGGCTCCCTGCGTGCTTCCCTGAGACCCTCGGAGCAACGCGGTGTGTTCGCGTTACTCCGAGGGTCTCCTACCTCCTTCTCCCTGCAGGCCACGGATCCAAAATGGCCGTGGGACTGCTCAGAGCAGGCACTGGTAAGCCAGGAGCCCTGCTTGTCAGATCACACAGTGCTCTGCAAAGTGTCAGATCAGCGATCTGACCTTATAACATGATGCCCCCCCATCCTCGGCGCAATGTTATAAAGTAAAAAAAAAAATATTTAGTTGTGTAAAAAAAAAAAAAAAATTCTAAATAAAGAAAAAAAAATATTGTTCCGTAAAAACATTTCTTTATCTAAATAAAAAAAACAATGAAAGTACACATATTTAGTATCACCGTGCCCGTAACGACCCGACCTATAAAACTGTCCCACTAGTTAACCCCTTCAGTGAACACCGTAAAAAAAAAAAAAAAAAAAAAAACCGAGGCAAAAAACAACGCTTTGTTATCATACTGCCGAACAAAAAGTGCAATAGCACGCGATCAAAAAGACGGATATAAATAACCATGGTACCGCTGAAAACGTCATCTTGTCCCGCAAAAAACGAGCCAACACACAGCGTCATCAGCGAAAAAATATAAAGTTATAGTCCTCAGAATAAAGCGATGCAAGAATAATTATTTTTTCTATAAAATAGTTTTTATCGTATAAAAGCGACAAAACATAAAAAAAAGATTTAAATGAGGTATCGCTGTAATCGTACTGACCCGAAGAATAAAACTGCTTTATCCTTTTTACCAAACGCAGAACGGTATAAACGCCCCCACAAAAGAAATTCATGAATAGCTGTTTTTTGGTCATACTGCCTCACAAAAATCGGAAGAAAAAGCAATCAAAAAATGTCATGTGCCCGAAAATGTTACCAATAAAAACCTTAACTCGTCCCACAAAAAACAAGACCTCACATGACTCTGTGGACCAAAGTATGGAAAAATTATAGCTCTCAAAATGTGGAGACGCAAAAAACTATTTTTTGCAATAAAAAGCGTCTTTTGGTGTGTGACAGCTGCCAATCATAAAAATCCGCTAAAAAACCCGCTATAAAAGTAAATCAAACCCTCCTTCATCACACCCTTAGTTAGGGAAAATTAATAAAATTAAAAAAATGTATATATTTCCATTTTCCCATTAGGGTTAGGGCTAGGGTTAGGGTTGGAGCTAGGGTTGGGGCTAGGGTTGGGGCTAGGGTTAGGGCTAAGGTTGGGGCTAGAGTTAGGGTTGGGGCTAGTGTTAGTACTAGGGTTAGGGTTGGGGCTAGGGTTGGGCTAGGGTTAGGGGTTAGGGTTGGGGTTAGGGCTACAGTTAGGGTTGGGGCTAAAGTTAGGGTTAGGGTTGGGGCTAAATTTAGGGTTAGGGTTAGGGCTAAAGTTAGGGTTGGGGCTAAAGTTAGGGTTTGGATTACGTTTAAGGTTGGGATTAGGGTTAGGGGTGTGCCAGGGTTAGCGGTGTGGTTAGGGTTATGGTTGGTATTAGTGTTAGGGGTGTGTTAGGGGTGTGGTTGGGGTTAGGGGTGTGGTTGGGATTAGGGTTAGGGGCATCTTCGGATTAGGGGTGTGGTTAGGGTTATGGTTACAGTTGGGATTAGGGTTAGGGGTGTGTTTGGGTTAGGGGTGTGTTTGGGTTAGGGTTTCAGTTAGAATAGGGGGTTCGCACTGTTTAGGCACATCAAGGCGTCTTCAAACGCAACATGGCGTCCGATCTCAATTCCAGCCAGTTCTGCGTTGAAAAAGTAAAACAATGCTCCTTCCCTTCCGACCTCTCCCGTGAGCCCAAACAGGGGTTTACCCCAACATATGGGGTATCAGCTTACTCAGCACAAATTGGACAACAACTATTGGGGTCCAATTTCTCTTGTTACCTTTGGGAAAATAAAAATTTGGGGGGCTAAAAAACCCTTTTTGTCAGAAAAAAATATTTTTTATTTTCACGGCTCTGTGTTATAAACTGCAGTGAAACACTTGGGGGTTCAAAGTTCTCACAACACATCTAGATAAGTTCCTTGGGGGGGGTCTAATTTCCAATATGGGGTCACTTGTGGGGGGTTTCTACTGTTTAGGTATACCAGGAGTATATCGGGTATCAGCGTACTCAGGACAAATTGCACAACTTTTGGGGTCCAATTTCTTCTGTTACCCTTGGGAAAATAAAAAATTGGGTGCGAAAAGATCATTTTTGTGAAAAAATATGATTTTTAATTTTTACTGCTCTGCATTATCAACTTCTGTGAAGCACTTGATGGGTCAAAGTGCTCACCACACATCTATATAAGTTACTTAGGGGGTCTACTTTCCAAAATGAAGTCGCTTGTGGGGGGTTTCTTTGTTTAGGCACATCAGGAGCTCTCCAAACGCAACATGGCGTCCCATCTCAATTTCAGTCAATTTTGCATTGAAAAGTCAAACGGCGCTTCTTCCCTTCCGAGCTCTGCCATGCGCCCAAACAGTGGTTTACCCACACATTCGGGGTATTGGCATACTCGGGACAAATTGCACAACAACTTTTGTGGTCCAATTTCTCCTGTTACTCTTGGTAGAATAAAACAAATTGGAGCTGAAGTAAATTTTTTGTGAAAAAAAGTTAAATGTTAATTTTTTTTTAAACATTAAAAAAATTCCTGTGAAACACCTGAAGGGTTAATAAACTTCTTGAATGTGGTTTTGAGCACCTTGAGGGGTGCAGGTTTTAGATTGGTGTCACACTTGGTTATTTTCTATCATATAGACCCCTCAAAATTACTTCAAATGTGATGTGGTCCCTAAAAAAATATGGTGTTGTAAAAATGAGAAATTGCTGGTCAACTTTTAACCCTTATAACTCCCTAACAAAAAAAAATTTTACTTATTAAGTATTTTGTGTGACATATCTCTGTGATTTAAGGGCATAAAAATTAAAAGTTGGAAAACTGCGAAATTTTCAAAATTTTTGCCAAATTTCCGTTTTTTTTTCACAAATAAACGCAGGTGATATCAAAGAAATTTTACCACTATCATGAAGTACAATATGTCTCAAGAAAAAAAATGTCAGAATCACCGGGATCCGTTGAAGCGTTCCAGAGTTATAACCTCATAAAGGGACAGTGGTCAGAATTGTAAAAATTGGCCCGGTCATTAACGTGCAAACCACCCTCGGGGCTTAAGGGGTTAATGACCAAACCAATTTTTACAATTCTGACCACTGTCACTTTATAAGGTGATTCTGAGACTGTTTTTTCGTGAAATATTGTACTTTATGTTACTGGTAACATTTTTTCGATATTACCTGTCTATCCTACAGATAGACAATGACCCAAAACATAAAGCCAAAGCAACCCAGGAGTTTATTAAAGCAAAGAAGTGGAATATTCTTGAATGGCCAAGTCAGTCACCTGATCTCAACCAAATTGAGCATGCATTTCACTTGTTAAAGACTAAACTTCAGACAGAAAGGCCCACAAACAAACAGCAACTGAAAACCACCGCAGTGAAGGCCTGGCAGAGCATCAAAAAGGAGGAAACAAAGCGTCTGGTGATGTCCATGAGTTCAAGACTTCAGGCAGTCATTGCCAGCCAAGGGTTTTCAACCAAGTACTAAAAATGAACATTTTATTTAAAATTATTGAATCTGTTCAATTACTTTTGGTCCCTTTAAAAACAGGGTCGCACATGTTAAGGAGCTGAAACTCCTAAACCCTTCATCCAATTTTATTGTGGATACCCTCAAATGAAAGCTGAAAATCTGAACTTCAACTGCATCTGAATTGTTTTGTTTAAAATTCATTGTGGTACTGTCTATAACCAAAATTAGAAAAATGTTGTCTCTGTCCAAATATATATGGACCTAACTGTAGCTCCATCAATCCCTATATGAGAGACAAATGTGCCAATAGACGTGGTACACCATAGCAAGCTCCCACCCGCCAAGGTCGGAACCGCTATATGCACAAAACAACCAGTTCTCTATAGAAAGTATTGTCTGGTACCAGAGGTACGGAATTTCCTCATTTTTAGAAATCCTCCAATAAAATTATCATGCACGTATCATCAACATAAATATAAGTAATATAAATGGAAGCCAAAGTTTTGTGTAGCAAGACAGTCGTAAAAGCAGACAAAGTTAGATAAATGGTCAAAAAGGTTTGTGAGTAATCAAGTCCTAGAATTCATCTTCAGATTATCTGACTTTTCAAGATCATTTGTGGGGTCCACATTCTAACGCGTATTGATGTGGGTACGTGGACAAGAATTTGTTGGAATAGTAGTTTGGTATGGGATTGATCAAGTCCTAGAATTTTCAGATGACCTGACTTTGCAAGAACATTTGTGGGGTCCACACTCTAGAGCGTACAGACGTGGGTACGTGGACAAGAATTTGTTGGGATAGTAGTTTGGTACGGGATTGATCAAGTCCTAAAATTTTCAGATGACCTGACTTAGCAAGAACATTTGTGGGGTCCACACGCTAGAGTGTACAGACGTGGGTACGTGGACGAGAATTTGTTGGGATAGTAGTTTGGTATGGGATTGATCAAGTCCTAGAATTAATTGTGAAATGGGGTAAAATGGGATCTACTAATTAAAATATTCTTTATCAATTGTTCCAAATTGTTCTACTGGGGCCACTAAACAGAAAATAAAAATTATTGAAAAAAAACCCCAAACTAATAATTGTAGGTGAAAAGGGTAATTGCACGGCAGTCCGTAAAGGTGAGGTGCACGAATAGGGTACCACTCCCAATATTAGAGAAAGAAATCCGGCACTCTCAAATGTCATGCGGAAAACAAGATTCAGAAATGTATTATTGATCCACTGTTGACAAAAAAATCGTTGACGTTTCGGCCAACACCTAGGCCTTCATCAGAACTCTAATAAATAAACATAAAAGATACATATCAGTATAGTACATAGAATATCAAAAGCCACAACAGTGGAAAGCCACAGAACAAATGAAATAATAGAAACCATGATATCAGGATAATTAAAGTTAGTTATGAATCATGAAATACTACCTAAAGCGGATGGTAGGACATCAAAAAATATATAATATACATATAGAGCCAGGTATGGCCATAAGCCATAAAGTAATATGGGATTGTGGAAGAGTATCTAATAGTAAACATATATTATATATTTTTTAGATATGTATCTTTTATGTTCATTTATTAGAGTTCTGATGAAGGCCTAGGTATTGGCCAAAACGTCAACGATTTTTTTGTCAACAGTGGATCAATAATAAATTTCTGAATCTTGTTTTCAGCATGACATTTGAGAGTGCCGAATTTCTTTCTCTAATAATTGTAGGTGGTGTGGTAGGTCTCAAAACAGGGGGAGATACAAAGGCCTGGTTGGGATGGGCATGTGGGGCAATAGAAACGGGAATCACTCCGTCTGCCATGCTTTCTGCAAACTCAGCATCCTTTTTGAGGATACCTTTGAGTGGGAGTGACAGGGACAGGGTGAGGAAAATGGCATTCTGCAAGTCTCCGGGAATCCTCCAGTCGAAGGCTTCCCTCGGTGCCATTGACTCAAATATGAGGCTCTCTACAATTTTTTCCTGAAAGTGCAGGAACATAAGTGGTCCTTGAGACTTTTTATACAGGACAATGCTGTTATATGTGGCACTTTGAATAAGGTAGATTGCCACCTTTTTGTACAAGTCCCTGGTCTTCCTCTTGACCAGGTATGGTTGCAAAACCTGGTCCGACAAGTCTACGCCACCCATATATTTGTTATAGTCTGTGACGCAGACTGGTTTTTCCTTGTCCCTGGTGGACCCCTCTCTCTGACCATCACAGTGGTGTTCGCATGCAGAGTGGTAAGCATGTAGACGTCCTTCCTGTCTTTCCACTTCACTGCAAGAAGTTGGTCACTTGGGAGTGAGAATGACGCCCCTCTCTCCAAACATCTGGACACCAACTGTGACGGAAACCTCACTGTTTTTCCTGACTGTCCCACAGGCCCCTGTATTTGCAGCATGGAGGGATTTATATAGGGGGATGCTCGTGTAGTAGTTGTCAGTATACACATGGTACCCTTGATGGAGAAAGGGCGTCATTAGCTCCCAGACAATTTTGTCTGGGATACCAATTTTCTGGGGGCAGTTTGAGGGATTTATTTGGTGGTCCCTACATTCATAAATTAGGAAGGTGGAAGTGTACCCTGATGAGCTTTCCCAAGTTTTGTATAATTTTATGCTGTATTTGGCTCGCTTGGAGGGAATAAATTGGCAGAATGATAGATGGCCCTTGTAGCTCATCAAGGACTCGTCAACTGCCACATAGTTCTCTGGGGTATAGGAATTTAGAAATTAAGTTTTTAGGAGGGAAATTAGGGGTCTCAATTTATCCGATTGAAGTTGGGGTCAGTTCTTGGGGGGCTTGGGAATTGTCACTGAAGTGGAGGAATCTCATCAGGGCTTCGTAACGGACTCGGGACATGACGACTGCAAATACAGGGGTGCTGTGGACAGTTTTTGTTGCCCAATAAGAGCGGAGTGTGTTTTTTTTTTTACTAAACCCATATTCAGGGTGAGGCCTAAGAAATTTTTTATTTCGGGGACATTTGTGGGGATCCAGGAACGGGAATGAAAGGCAGTGGGTTTTTGGGAAATATATTATCGGGCATAAAGGTTTGTTTGGTGGACGATTAATTGCAGGACTTCGGGGCTAATGAAAATTTGGAAAAAATCAATGGGGGGTAAAATTGGCGACATCTCTTATTCCAGGGACTGCAGAAAAAGGGGGAATTTGAGGGGAAAATGAGGTGTCATTATACCACAGCGGTGGGGGGACTGCGGTACTTGGGCCTGCCTCTGAAGCTTCAGCAGTGACAACCGACTCCGCTACCATCGGGCTGGGGGATCCCGTCGAGGAAGAGTCGTCGTCACTGTCTGAAAGATGCTCAGCTTCAGAGGCAGATTCTGTTTCACTGCCGGAGCTGCAGGAGCAAAGCAGGCTGTAAGCTTGCTCCGCGCTGAAAGTTCTGTGGGCCATTTTATATATTTCCTCTGCTAACCCTAACTCTAATATGTGTAACCCTAGCCCTAATGTGTAACCCTAACCCTAATATGTGTAACCCTAACCCTTATATGTGTAACCCTAATATGTGTAACCCTAACTCTAATATGCGTAACCCTAACCCTAACCTTAACCCTAAAAAATTATTTAAAAAAATTATTAGAAAAAAAATTATATAAAAAAAGTTTTTTTTGTCACTGACAGGGCAGCACTTCAACTGTAGTCTCTCTCTCTCTTCTCTCCCAGAACAACTACAAGGAGAGAAGAGAGAGTTACAGCCCAAGTGCTGCCATGTTTATCAAACATTAGGGGTTTTGATCACTGTCATAGGATCTATTACAGTAATCAAAACCCAGCAGCCAATGAGAAAATTCTCACTGGTTGCCGGGTGTCGGCCGGCAGATCTTGGTGGGCGCACTGCGCATGCGCCCGCCATTTTCTTCCTGTCGAGGAGAAGGGGGGCCGTGGGCTGGGGACCGGGGGACAACCTCTACGGGGACAAAGGTATCGTAGGGGGCTCGGGGGACCCTATTTCACTCCCCTCTGATGTGCGATCACATCAGAGGGGAGAGAAAATGCAAAACAAACTTTTTTTTCCTATATACAGTACAGACCAAAAGTTTGGGTACACCTTCTCATTTTAAAATTTTTCTGTATTTTCATGACTATGAAAATTGTACAGTCACACTGAAGGCATCAAAACTATGAATTAAAACATGTGGAATTATATACTTAACAAAAAAGTGTGAAACAACTGAAAATATGTCTTATATTCTAGGTTCTTCAAAGTAGCCACCTTTTGCTTTGATGACTGCTTTGCACACTCTTGGCATTCTCTTGATGAGCTTCCCGAGGTAGTCACCGGAAATGGTTTTCACTTCATAGGTGTGCCCTGTCAGGTTTAATAAGTGGGATTTCTTGCCTTATAAATTGGGTTGTGTTGTGCAGAAGTCTGGTGGATACACAGCTGATAATCCTACTGAATAGACTGCTAGAATTTGTATTATGGCAAGAAAAAGCAGCTAAGTAAAGAAAAATGAGTGGCCATCACTCATCATTCCATTTTCTTTCTGCCGGAAGAGACGGAGGGGGGCTGGGGGACAGCTTTTCCGCTACTTAAGGTACCGTGGGGGGCTCGGGGGACCCTATTTCTGTCCCCTCTGATGAGTGATCACATCAGAGAGAGAAATTAAATGCAAAACCTTTTTTTTTCTTCTTTTGCGGTCGCTGGTAAAGGGTTAATTACGGGCGATCGCAGTACCGGGGTCGGTAAAAACTGACCTGAATCCTGTTCTCTGGGGTCTCGGCTACCCCCGGCAGCCGAGACCCCGGAGGTAATCTGGGGGGGGGGGGCGCTATACACTTTTTTCACAGTACCCTTAATGACCGTCGTTAAAAGGCGTATCGGCGGTCATTAAGGGGTTAATCTACCATAGTTACAGTGCCTTGCGAAAGTATTCGGCCCACTAGAACATTTTAACCTTTTTCCACATATCATGCTTCAAACATAAAAATACCAAATGTAAATTTTTGGTGAAGATTTAACAAGTGGAACACGTTTGTGAAGTTGAACAAAATTTTTGGGTTATTTTATTGTTAAATTTATTGCACGTCCCACTTTTCAGTTTTTGAATTTCCACAAAAATTTAAAATGACTAATAAATTTTGTTCAACTTCACAACTGTGTTCTACTAGTTGTTGATTCTTCACCAAATATTTACATTTGGTATCTTTATGTTTGAAGCATATGTGTGAAAAGGTTGAAAAGTTCCAGGGAGCCGAATACTTTCGCAAGGTACCGTATTGAACGCCTAATTCACGACGCCATTGTCTCCCGCAACAAACCTAAAATAATAAACCAACATATAATACTCCCTGTCCGACGTAGTCCATTACTGGGTGTTCCACGATGATCTCACGTGTAGAACAGTTGTGACTGCCCTATCTGGCCTGTGGCGATACATGGACAGGAGATAATTGCTCCCGCAGTGTATCACTGAGAGTTCACCGGAGTTCATCAGCTCCAGTGCTGTCACTTACGGCACCTGTAAGAATGTTCACATGCAGCGGTGCCGCAAGTGAGAGCACTGGAACTGATCAGCTGATGAATTCCAGTGAACTCTTACGGCGGCTCAGTGATACACTGCGGGAGCGATTACCTCCTGTCCATGTATCGCCGGAGGCCGGGTAGAGCAGTCACAACTGTTATACACGTGAGATCACTGAGGGACACTTGTTAGGAAATGGACTATGGCAGAAAGGTAAGTATATGTTGGTTTATTATTTTGGATTGCTTGCAGGAGACGCAGGCGTCGGGGATTAGCTATTTGTTGAGTATGAATATTGTGTGCAATTATGTAAATGTTTTTAATTTTTGTTTACAATTGAACAAAGGCGCTGGATGATGGGACTACTCTCCCATCATTGGCTCATGCTGTCACTGTTATATGTGACAGCAGACCTAGCTGCATGGGAGTGGTAGTTCCATCAGACGAAGCCTGGGTACTCAGACACCTGCAGACATGCATATAGTCTTCGCCCACACACTCTTCCTCCTTCTGACATTTCCTTTCTGCGTTTTTGGCAGCACATCCACAGACCTCCTTACACCTGCGGTTTTGGCAGCGCATCCACAGACCTCTTTACACCTGCGGTTTTGGCAGCACATCCACAGACCTCTTTACACCTGCGGTTTTGGCAGCACATCCACAGACCTCTTTACACCTGCGGTTTTGGCAGCACATCCACAGACCTCTTTACACCTGCGGTTTTGGCAGCACATCCACAGACCTCTTTACACCTGCGGTTTTGGCAGCACATCCACAGACCTCTTTACACCTGCGGTTTTGGCAGCACATCCACAGACCTCTTTACACCTGCGGTTTTGGCAGCGGATTTGACTGACACAATGGAAGTCAATGGGTGCAGAAATGCTGCAGATCCGCAAAAAGAATTGACATGCTGCGGAAAATAAAACGCTGAGAATCCGGACGGAATTATCCGCAGTATGTGCACACCATTTCTGGATTCTCATTGATTAACCTTGGTTGAGCAAATGCTTTGCAGATTTGGTGCAATTCCAAGCGGGAAAAAATGCTGCGGATCCCCAGCAAATCTGTAACGTGTGCACACAGCCTAAGGTATTGAGAACTATGTAATTGTCACGTTTCTTTTACTTTTCCAAAAAATAAGTGTGTGATGTATGGAAGAGGTTCCTGTATAGGGTCTGCCCTCACCGCCGCGGGTAGCCACAGGCCGACAGACCCCATAGACTGGCGCTAACCCTCAGCACTTTGTATGAGATTAGACCCTAAAGGCGCTGTGAGTGCGGCCTTTCAAGGAGGTCCAATGGCTGGCGGCATAAATGGGGGCACTCTGGCAGGCGTGGTACCTACAGAGCTCCCCTATGTAGCATAACACCAGTGACGCCATGGTCCCGGCATAGGGGAATATCCTGCCCCCTGTCAGACACAGGCCACATTCCGGCTGGGACCGCCATCACCTGCGCACAGAGCACGACAAGCCAGCGCCGGTTACCATGGTGTCAGGTCTGTGCGGCACGTGGGCGCTCGTCGCTGAGTGCGCGCTCTAGCGGGTTCCCGCCGCTCTCGGGAGCGCGCCCTGCACCCTACAAGCGACGAGGATCTTGTTGTGCTCCCCGGAGAGCGGGGCGACCTACATGACAGGCCAGGTCAGTTGTAGACTCGCTGCTGTTGTGTGAGTGGCGACCACCTGATGATATTTGCTGTGTGTGACGAGTGAGGAGACATGGCTGCATATTCCTGTCAGGGCAAGTGTGTACATCCCCTGTCTGCAGCAGCTCGCCGTGTGCTCCGCCGGCTGGCACCGACGTCACACAGGTAGGTACAGGGATGCCAGGGGGTCTGCACGGCTCGGAGCCATTACTGCCGGTGTGAGGTAGATGGCCCGTGTGTGGCGTGTGTCACCGGTGGCCATGGCCCGTGTGTGGTGTGTGTCACAGGTAGCCATGGCCCGTGTGTGGCGTGTGTCACTGGTGGCCATGGCCCGTGTGTGGTGTGTGTCACCGGTGGCCATGGCCCGTGGGTGGCGTGTGTCACTGGTGGCCATGGCCCGTGTGTGGTGTGTGTCACAGGTAGCCATGGCCCGTGTGTGGCGTGTGTCACTGGTGGCCATGGCCCGTGTGTGGCGTGTGTCACTGGTGGCCATGGCCCGTGTGTGGCGTGTGTCACAGGTGGCCATGGCCCGTGTGTGGCGTGTGTCACAGGTGGCCATGGCCCGTGTGTGGTGTGTGTCACCGGTGGCCATGGCCCGTGTGTGGTGTGTGTCACCGGTGGCCATGGCCCGTGTGTGGCGTGTGTCACTGGTGGCCATGGCCCGTGTGTGGCGTGTGTCACCGGTGGCCATGGCCCGTGTGTGGCGTGTGTCACCGGTGGCCATGGCCCGTGTGTGGCGTGTGTCACCGGTGGCCATGGCCCGTGTGTGGCGTGTGTCACCGGTGGCCATGGCCCGTGTGTGGCGTGTGTCACCGGTGGCCATGGCCCGTGTGTGGCGTGTGTCACCGGTGGCCATGGCCCGTGTGTGGCGTGTGTCATGGGTGGCGTGTGTCACAGGTGGCCATGGCCCGTGTGCCACAGGTGGCCGTGGCGTGTGCCACAGGTGGCCGTGGCCCGTGTGCCACAGGTGGCCGTGGCCCGTGTGCCACAGGTGGCCGTGGCCCGTGTGCCACAGGTGGCCGTGGCCCGTGTGCCACAGGTGGCCGTGGCCCGTGTGCCACAGGTGGCCGTGGCCCGTGTGCCACAGGTGGCCGTGGCCCGTGTGCCACAGGTGGCCGTGGCCCGTGTGCCACAGGTGGCCGTGGCCCGTGTGCCACAGGTGGCCGTGGCCCGTGTGCCACAGGTGGCCGTGGCCCGTGTGCCACAGGTGGCCGTGGCCCGTGTGCCACAGGTGGCCGTGGCCCGTGTGCCACAGGTGGCCGTGGCCCGTGTGTGGCGTGTGTCACAGGTGGCCATAGACCACACCACAAATGCCTCATTTTTTGGTGAATTATGCTTTTATTCGTGCATTCCTTGGTCCTAAGGTATGGGCTCGATGGCAAATTTTAGCCTGTGGGACAAGCTTCTGGCGCATGTGTTATTTATAATAATAAATAATAATAATAATAATGAACAATGGCCCATCCTTAATGCGTGTACATCTGACTGCTTCTTGATCAAATCACTGTATTGTCAGAGTGCTGCCCATAGGAAAAACGGACAGCCCTCGGACCAGTTCTCAAACTGAAATTAGTCATAAAGGGTGTGATAATGGGATTACAATGATTGATAAATTCCGATGCTGAAGTTGGTTTCTTATTTATCCAGTTTCTTATTAGGCAATTTTTTTTCTTTTTCTTTTTTTTTTTTACAGGTTTAGCGACAAAAATATTGTATTTTATTATTGTAATTTTTTATCGTTAAACTTGTAAAAAAACAGAATAAAATAAATTACTAAATAAGAAACCGCCTAATAAGAAACCAACTTTTGAGCATTGTTGTGAAATTCCAGATTACATTTCTGTAGGCGATTCAGCGTTCAGTGATATAATCACCTCATTACTAGTCTCTTAGGCCGGCGTCACACTAGCGAGTTTTACGGACGTAAGAGCGCAGAAAATACGTCCGTAAAACTGGCCAAACAAATGGCACAATTATTCTCAATGGGTCTGGTCCTATCAGCCGTATATTACGGTTCAGTATTATACGGCTTTCTACGGCCGTAGTAAATCGCAGCATGCTGCGTTTGTCAGCGTATTGCGCAAATAATACGCCAATGAAAGTCTATAGTGGCGAGAAAAATACGGATTACACACGGACCAGCAGTGTGACTTGCGAGAAATACGCAGCGGTGTTAGTGAAAAGTCGGTAATTCAATTGCCGGCTTTTCATTTCTCCTTCCCAAACCCGACAGGATATGAGACATGGTTTACATACAGTAAACCATCTCATATCCCCTTTTTTTTTTGCATATTCCACACTACTAATGTTAGTAGTGTGTATGTGCAAAATTTGGGCGCTGTAGCTGCTAAAATAAAGGGTTAAATTGCGGTAAAAATTGGCGTGGGCTCCCGCGCAATTTTCTCCGCCAGAGTGGTAAAGCCAGTGACTGACGGCAGATATTAATAGCCAAGAGAGGGTCCATGGTTATTGCCCCCCCCCCCCCCCCCCCCACCTGGCTACAAACATCTGCCCCCAGCCACCCCAGAAAAGGCACATCTAGAAGATGCGCCTATTCTGGCACTTGGCCACTCTCTTCCCACTCCCGTGTAGCGGTGGGATATGGGGTAATGAAGGGTTAATGCCACCTTGCTATTGTAAGGTGACATTAAGTCAGATTAATAATGGAGAGGCGTCAATTATAACACCTATCCATTATTAATCCAACTGTATGAAAGGGTTAAAAAACACACACACACGTTATTAAAAAGTATTTTAATGAAATAAACAAACAGGTTGTTTTAGTATTTTATTGCTCTCTCAATCCATCCAAAACACCCTCGCTTGGCAAAATAATAAACCAACAATATACATACCTTCAGATGTACTGTCAGGTCCCACGAGGTAATCTCAATGACATATATATATATATATATATATATATATATATATATATATATATATATATACTGTATATATGTTTTCCCGAACATTTGAGCACAGGTTTTGCAAGCCTGCGAGAAAATATCGCAGTACGGATGCCATACGGGTTACATACGGAGGATGCCATGCGCAAAATACGCTGACACACCCTGCCTACGGAGGACATACAGACCACTATTTTGGGAACATTTCTCCGTATTACGGCCGTAAAAAACGGACCGTATTGTCTTGCGCTGAGTGTGACGCCGGCCTTAGACTGGGAACATCAGCATCCCAAACAGAAAAATTCATCATACAGGAGACTTGGCACATTAGACTCTATACAGAATCCTCTTCAGCAAAGAACTGACGCTACTCAGATGCGATACTAGAAACAATCTACTTACATAGAAGCAGTAAAATAACCAGACCTACTACATCGATATCGTACCATGTCCCCACTTAGTGTAAATGCTGTGGGTTTTTTGTACAGAAAATCTGCTTTAGGGTCTGTGCACACGTTGCGGATTTGGCCCTGCGGATTCGCAGCAGTTTTCCATGCGGTTTACAGTACCATGTAAACCTATGGAAAACCAATCCGCAGTGCACATGGTGCGGAAAATACTGTGCGGAAACGCTGCTGTA
The DNA here is from genome assembly GCF_051348905.1 of Ranitomeya variabilis. Lineage (NCBI taxonomy): Eukaryota > Metazoa > Chordata > Amphibia > Anura > Dendrobatidae > Ranitomeya > Ranitomeya variabilis. Next base: position 855,087,138 of record NC_135233.1, on the reverse strand, counting down.
TATTTTCCACAGCATGTCAATTCTTAGTGCAGATTCCGCAGCCGTTTACTCCTGTTCCATAATTGGAATCCGCAGGTGTGAAAATGCATGTGAAATCCGCACAAAAACCGCGGTAAAACGCAGGGCGTCTTACCTGCGGATTTTTCAGAATCTGCATGGAAAAATCCACACACGAATCTGCAACGTGTGCACATACCCTAAGGTTATGTGCAGACGTTAGGATTTTTCATGTTTTTTTCGCGTTTTTTTTCTGCCGTTTTCCACGGAAAAACGCTAAAAAAACGCTTACATTAAGCATCCCATCATTTTAATGCATTCCGCAATTTTTGTGCACATGCTGCGTTTTTTCCGCGAAAAAAATGCAGCATGTTCATTAACCCCTTAGTGACAGAGCCAATTTGGTACTTAATGACCGAGCCAATTTTTACAATTCTGACCAGTGTCACTTTATGAGGTTATAACTCTGGAACGCTTTATCGGATCCCGCTGATTCTGAGATTGTTTTTTCGTGACATGTTGTACTTCAAGTTAGTGGTAACATTTCTTCGATATTACTTGCGATTATTTATGAAAAAAATGGAAATATGGCGAAAATTTTTAAAATTTTGCAATTTTCAAACTTTGTATTTTTATGCCCTTAAATCAGAGAGATATGTCACAAAAAATAGTTAATAAATAACATTTCTCACATGTCTACTTTACATCAGCACAATTTTGGAAACAATTTTTTTTTTTGTTAGGGAGTTATAAGGGTTAAAAGTTGACCAGCAATTTCTCATTTTTACAACACCATGTTTTTTTTAGGGACCACATCACCTTTGAAGTGATTTTGAGGGGTCTATATGATAGAAAATAACCAAGTGTGACACCATTATAAAAACTGCACCCCTCAAGCTGCTCAAAACCACATTCAAGAAGTTTATTAACCCTTTACGTACTTCACAGGAACTAAAACAATGTGGAAGAAAAAAATGAACATTTTACTTTTTTTTGCAAACATTTTACTTCAGAACCATTTTTTTTAATTTTCACAAGTGTAAAAACAGAAATTTAACCACAAATTTTGTTGTGCAATTTTTCATGAGTACGCCGATACCCCATATGTGGAGGTAAACCACTGTTTGGGCGCACCGCAGAGCTTGGAAGTGAAGGAGCACCGTTTGACTGTTTCAATGCAGAATTGGCTGGAATTGAGATCGGACGCCATGTCGCGTTTGGAGAGCCCCTAATGTGCCTAAACAGTGGAAACCCCCCACAAGTGACACCATTTTGGAAACTAGACCCCCCAAGGAACTTATCTAGATGTGTGGTGAGCACTTTAAACCCCCAAGTGCTTCACAGAAGTTTATAACGTAGAGCCGTGAAAATAAAAAATCGCATTTGTTTTCACAAAAATGATTTTTTCGCCCACAAATTCTTATTTTCACAAGGGTAACAGGAGAAATTAGACCACAAAAGTTGTTGTGCAATTTCTCCTGAGTACGTCGATACCCCATATGTGGAGGTAAACCACTGTTTGGGCGCACCGCAGAGCTTGGAAGTGAAGGAGCACCGTTTGACTTTTTCAATGCAGAATTGGCTGGAATTGAGATCGGATGCCATGTCGCGTTTGGAGAGTCCCTGATGTGCCTAAACAGTGGAAACCCCCCACAAGTGATACCATTTTGGAAACTAGACCCCCCAAGGAACTTATCTAGATGTGTGGTGAGCACTTTGAACCCCCAAGTGCTTCACAGAAGTTTATAACGTAGAGCCGTGAAAATAAAAAATCTCATTTTTTCTACAAAAATGATCTTTTTGCCCCAAAATTTTTATTTTCACAAGGGTAACAGGAGAAATTAGACCACAAAAGTTGTTGTGCAATTTCTCCTGAGTACGTCGATACCCCATATGTGGAGGTAAACCACTGTTTGGGCGCACCGCAGAGCTTGGAAGTGAAGGAGCACCGTTTGACTTTTTCAATGCAGAATTGGCTGGAATTGAGATCGGATGCCATGTCGCGTTTGGAGAGTCCCTGATGTGCCTAAACAGTGGAAACCCCCCACAAGTGATACCATTTTGGAAACTAGACCCCCCAAGGAACTTATCTAGATGTGTGGTGAGCACTTTGAACCCCCAAGTGCTTCACAGAAGTTTATAACGTAGAGCCGTGAAAATAAAAAATCTCATTTTTTCTACAAAAATGATCTTTTTGCCCCAAAATTTTTATTTTCACAAGGGTAACAGGAGAAATTAGACCACAAAAGTTGTTGTGCAATTTCTCCTGAGTACGTCGATACCCCATATGTGGAGGTAAACCACTGTTTGGGCGCACCGCAGAGCTTGGAAGTGAAGGAGCACGGTTTGACTTTTTCAATGCAGAATTGGCTGGAATTGAGATCGGATGCCATGTCGCGTTTGGAGAGTCCCTGATGTGCCTAAACAGTGGAAACCCCCCACAAGTGATACCATTTTGGAAACTAGACCCCCCAAGGAACTTATCTAGATGTGTGGTGAGCACTTTGAACCCCCAAGTGCTTCACAGAAGTTTATAACGTAGAGCCGTGAAAATAAAAAATCTCATTTTTTCTACAAAAATGATCTTTTTGCCCCCAAATTTTTATTTTCACAAGGGTAACAGGAGAAATTAGACCACAAAAGTTGTTGTGCAATTTCTCCTGAGTACGTCGATACCCCATATATGGGGGTAAACCACTGTTTGGGCGCACCGCAGAGCTTGGAAGAGAAGGAGTGTCGTTTTACTTTTTCAATGTAGAATTGGCTGGAATTGAGATCGGACGCCATGTCATGTTTGGAGAGCCGCTGATGTGCCTAAACAGTAGAGACCCCCCACATATGACACCATTTTGGAAACTAGACCCCTTAAGGAACTTATCTAGATGTGTGGTGAGCACTTTAAACCCCCAGGTGCTTCACAGAAGTTTATAACGTAGAGCCGTGAAAATAAAAAAATCGCATTTTTTCTACAAAAATGATCTTTTTGCCTCCAAATTTTTATTTTACCAAGGGTAACAGGAGAAAATGGACCCCAGAAGCTGTTGTACAATTTGTCTTGAGTACGCCGACACCCCATATGTGGGGGTAAACCACTGTTTGGGCGCATGGCTGAGCTCTGAAGCAAAGGAGCGCCATTTGACTTTTCAATGCAAAATTGACTGGAATTGAGATCGGACGCCATGTCGCATTTGGAGAGCCCCTGATGTGCCTAAACAGCAGAAACCCCCCAAAAGTGACCCCATTTTGGAAACTAGACCCCCCATGGAACTTTTCTAGATGTGTAGTGAGAACTTTGAATGCCCAAGTGCATCACAGAAGTTTATAATGCAGAGTCGTGAAAATAAAAAATATATATTTTTTAACAATAAAGATTTTTTAGCCCCCAAGTTTTTATTTTCACAAGGGTAACAAGAGAAATTGGACCCCAAAAGTTGTTGTCCAATTTGTCCTGAGTATGCTGGTACCCCATATGTGGGGGTAAACCACTGTTTGGGCGCATGGCAGAGCTCGGAAGGGAAGGAGTGCCATTTTGGAATGCAGACTTTGATAGAATTGTCTGCGGGCGTTATGTTGCCTTTGCAGACCCCTAATGTACCTAAACAGTAGAAACCCCCAACAAGTGACCCCATTTTGGAAAATAGACCCCCCAAGGAACTTATCTAGATATGTGGTGAGAACTTTGAATGCCCAAGTGCTTCACAGAAGTTTATAATGCAGAGTAGTGAAAATAAAAAATATTTTTTTTCCCACAAAAAAGATTTTTTTAGCCCCCAAATTTTTATTTTCACAAGGGTAACAAGAGAAATTGGACCCCAAAAGTTGTTGTCCAATTTGTCCTGAGTATGCTGGTACCCCATATGTGGGGGTAAACCACTGTTTGGGCGCACGGCAGAGCTCGGAAGGGAAGGAGCGCCATTTTGCAATGCAGACTTTGATAGAATTGTCTGCGGGCGTTATGTTGCGTTTGCAGACCCCTAATGTACCTAAACAGTAGAAACCCCCACAAGTGACCAAATTTTGGAAACTAGACCCCCTAAGGAACTTATCTAGATATGTGGTGAGAACTTTGAAAGCTCAAGTGCTTCACAGAAATTTATAATGCAGAGTAGTGAAAATAAAAAAATATATTTTTTTCCAACAAAAAAGATTTTTAGCCCCCAAGTTTTTATTTTCACAAGGGTAACAGGAGAAATTGGACCCCAAAAGTTGTTGTCCAATTTATCCCGAGTACGCTGATGCCCCATATGTGGGGGTAAACCACTGTTTGGGCGCACGGCAGAGCTCAGAAGGGAGGGAGTACCATTTGACTTTTTTAGCGCAAAATTGGCTGTCGTGTTTGGAGACCCCCTGATGTACCTAAACAGTGGAAACCCCCCAATTCTAACTCCAACCCTAACCCCAACACAGCCCTAACCCTAATCTCAACCCGATCCATAATCCTAATCACAACCCTAACGATAATCACAACCCTAACCCCAAAACAGCCCTAATCTCAACCCTAACCATAACCCTAATCAAAACCCTAAATCCAACACACCCCTAACCCTAATCCCAACCCTAACCCTAATCCCAACCCTAATCCCAAACGTAACACTAATCCCAACCCTAATCCAAACCCTAACCCTAATCCCAACTCTAACCCTAACTTTAGCCCCAACCCTAACTTTAGCCCCAACCCTAACCATAACTTTAGCCCCCGTCGTCACAAAAAAAGTTCAATGTAACCTTTTTTTTGTACGTCGCGTCCGCCATTTCCGCGGATGCGTGGCCGTAACTCTGCCCCCTCCTCCCCAGGACATAGACTGGGCAGCGGATGCGTTGAAAAACTGCATCCGCTGCCCACGTTGTGCACAATTTTCACAACGTGCGTCGGTACATCGGGCCGACGCATTGCGACCGCCCCGTACCGACGCAAGTGTGAAAGAAGCCTTAGGCTACTTTCAGACATAGCGCATTTTTGAGCGCTATTTTGCGGGCGCTTTTCAAAAATGCGCAATGTCATTTTCGTCTGCCGGCAAAGTGAATGAGAAATTCACTTTGCCGTTCAGACACACCGCAAAAAAACGCGGCGCTTTTGTCTGCAAACACGCCGGCGTAAAAAGAATTGACATGTCAATTCTTTACGCAGCGGCGTGTCTGCGTATCCCCCTAGGGCCCCATATTACCTTCCACACACAGCGCCTTTGTCCTGGGTGTCGGCGTCTTTGTACGGAGGGGTTGACACCCAGGACCGGACGTGACGTCGGACAGGAAGAGGGAAGCCCCCGCCCCCCAGTGAAGCAGCATGGAGTCCTTCTGTGTGTGTGTGTGTGTGTGCGTGTGTGTGCGTGTGTGTGCGTGTGTGTGCGTGTGTGTGCGTGTGTGTGCGTGTGTGTGTCCCCATGCGACGCTAGTGCCACCATTGTGCTAAGTCGCCGTATGGGACTACTACTCCCATCCGGTATTAGGATGGGAGAGTTGTCCCTGTGTCCGGCGACTTAGCACAATTGTAAAGTTACACAAAACACCTACACACAATACACATACATGACACACAGTACATACAACATATAACACAGAGTATATACTCACCAACAGCACACTTGTAGGCGAAGCCCTCGATCCTCCAGGAAAAAATCCCAAAATAATAAACCAAATTCATACTCCCTGTCCGCAGAATCCATAAAACGAGTGTCCCACGCCGATCGGCTGCTCTCCGGCGATACACTGCCAGGAGCGAAGCTCCTAGCAGTGTATCGCGTACTGTTCCGGAGTTCAATGACTCCGGCGTCTCGGTTAACAGCAGTACAGCTGCGTTGAACTTTCCCACGCAGCACTGCCGTTAAGCGAGAGTGCCGGGGTCAATGACCGCCGGTAAACTCGCTCGCGCATGCGCAGTGACACACCGACAGGAACTATGGCTCCTGTCAGTGTGTTGCTGCAGCCGTGGAGAGCAGACATATCTCTGGATGTGTCTGTTCTCCATGGAAAATCTTGATACGTGGCACTTAAATATGTGGCAATTAAATACGTGACACGTGGCACTTATACGTGATACGTGTCACTTAAATACGTGGCACTGAAATACGTGATACGTGGCACTTTGATACGTGGCACGTGGCACTTTGATACGTGACACGTGGCACTTTGATACGTGGCACGTGGCACTTTGATACGTGGCACGTGGCACTTTGATACGTGGCACGTGGCACTTTGATACGTGGCACGTGGCACTTTGATACGTGGCACGTGGCACTTTGATACGTGGCACGTGGCACTTTGATACGTGGCACTGAAATATGTGGCACGTGGCACTTTGATACGTGGCACGTGTCACTTAAATACGTGGCACGTGGCACTGAAATATGTGGCACGTGGCACTTTGATACGTGGCACGTGTCTCTTAAATACGTGGCACGTGGCACTGAAAGATGTGGCACGTGGCACTTTGATACGTGGCACGTGGCACTTTGATACGTGGCACGTGGCACTTTGATACGTGGCACGTGGCACTTTGATACGTGGCACGTGGCACTTTGATACGTGGCACGTGGCACTTTGATACGTGGCACGTGGCACTTTGATACGTGGCACGTGGCACTTTGATACGTGGCACGTGGCACTTTGATACGTGGCACGTGGCACTTTGATACGTGGCACTGAAATATGTGGCACGTGGCACTTTGATACGTGGCACGTGTCACTTAAATACGTGGCACGTGGCACTGAAATATGTGGGACACGTCGCACAAAAAAGTTACATGTAGTTTTTTTGTGTCGACGGTCCGCCGAAGCACGACGCATCCGTCGCACGACGGATGCGACATGTGGCAATCCGTCGCAATGCGTCGCTAATGCAAGCCAATGGAGAAAAAACGCATCCTGCAAGCACTTTTGCAGGATGCGTTTTTTCTCCAACGACGCATTGCGACGGAAGCCAAAAAACGCTAGTGTGAAAGTAGCCTAACCCTAACCCTAGCCCTAACCCTAACCCTAAATTTAGCCCCAACCCTAACCCTAACTCTAACCCTAACCCTAACTCTAACCCTAACCCTAACCCTAACCCTAATTTTAGCCCCAACTTGTCTTCTCCTGCCGGCCGGCAGATGGCAGCAGATGGCGGGCGCACTGCGCATGCGCCCGCCATGATGAAAAAGCCGGCTGGCAGGAGAAGACAGAAGAGGACCCAGGGACCCCGGGTGAGTATGATAGGGTCCCCGAATCCCCCTATTTCTCTGTCCTCTGATGTGCGATCACATCAGAGGACAGAGAAATAACTGATCGCTTTTTTTTTTTTTTTTTTTTGCGGTCGCCGGTAAACTGTTAATTACCGGCGATCGCAAAGCAGGGGTCGGTGCAAATCGACCCCGATCATGTTCTTTGGGGTCTCGGCTACCCCCGGCAGCCGAGACCCCAAAGAACATCCGGGTGCCGGGCGGCGGGCGCACTGCGCGTGCGCCCGCCATTTTTTCCCGGAAAAAAGATGGCGGCGCCCATGGGGAGACACGAGGAGCACCGGGGGAGGTAGGTAAGTATTGGGGGGCTATTGGGGGCCATCGGGGACCACATTTCTCTGTCCTCCGATGTGCGATCACATCGGAGGACAGAGAAATTAAACGGCAAATCGCGTTTTTTTTTTTTTTTGTTGCGACCGCCGGTAAACGGTTAATTACCGGCGATCGCAACTCGGGGGTCGGTAAAAAACCCCCGAATCATGTTCTCTGGGGTCTCGGCTACCCTCGGCAACCGAGACCCCAGAGAAAATCCGACTCTGGGGGGCGCTATTCACTTTTTCCACAGCGCCGTTAATTAACGGCGCTGTGGTTTAAGTACCCTTAGCGGCCGCCGTTAAAAGGCGTATCGGCGGTCGTTAAGGGGTTAATTTTGCGTATTTTTTGCGTTTTTACGGCTATATTAAAGCATTGGAAAGCTCCGGAAAAAAACCTCAAAAAATCCGCAATAAAATCGTGCAAAAAACGCAAGCGGATTTCCTGCAGAAAAAGTCCGGTTTTGTTCAGGAAAATTCTGCTGACATTCCTGAACATGTGCACATAGCCTGAAGCTGTTCAAGGAATGTGGATTAGTGATGAGCTAGTGTACTCGTTGCTCGCTCGGGTGACCTCCGAGTGTTTATGACTGGTCAGAAATTTAGTTTTCATCACGGCAGCTGAATGATTTACAGCTACTAGCCTGCTTGATTACATGTGGGGATTCCCTAGCAACCAGGCAACCCCCACATGTACTCAGCCTGGCTAGTAGCTGTAAATCATTCAGCTGCCGCAATGAAAACTAAATTTCTGACCAGTCATAAATACTCGGAGGTCACCCGAGCGTGCTCGGGAAAATCCAAACAACGAGTACACTCGCTCATCACTAATGTGGATGTGATTTCATGAAAACTGCTGCCTACTGTATGACTGTTGAGCCTTGCGTGTTTTAGTGTTTTTATTTTCTTTCTCCTTTGAGGAGCCTTAAAGGGAATCTGTCACCCCAAAAATGGCCTATAAACTAAGGCCTCCGGCATCAGGGGCTTATCTACAGCATTCTATAATGCTGTAGATAAGCCCCCGATGTATCCTGAAAGATAAGAAATAATGGTTATATTAGGGTAAGGTTCCACGTTCCGGATTGCCGGCGCTTTGGACGGAGCGAAAAACTCGCTCTGCCCAAAGCGCCGCCCCCTTCTATACGCGCGGTGATTCCGGATGTGTTCATTGTACACATCCGGAATCTCCGCATCCCATACATAGTGCCCTGTGATATACCTTGCGGCACCGGGGACGATAATGCAGCAAGAGGAGGCGGCGCCCGGCGCGCACAGGCCCGGAGTGACGGCTGTGCTGCGTCTGATTAGGAAAGTTAAGACCCGCCTCCCTGGCGATTTCAGGGTATGAGGGGGCACATTTTATAAGTGATTATTTCAGTGTGTGCAGGCATCATAACTAATAGAGCCACCCTGTCAGAATGCAGCATTTGTGCTGCACAAGGTGGCTCTTTTAGTTACAAACGCCTGAGGGGGGTGACGGGTTCCCTTTAATCATAAATAATTTTTATTTTTTTTGCTTTCCTGGTGTGGTCCACATCTATTGATACACAGAGACATAAGGAGATACTATGTCCTCTCACTCCTGTCCCTGCTGCAGCTTTGTCAGTTCCCTGCAACCCCCCATCTCTTTCACAATGGCTGAAAGAAGGGTGAGGGGTTATTTCAGATGTGTGTATCTCAGCCTAGATCTCAGTTAAGTCCTGGCTCACATCTGCATGAAAAAATTGCTCTGATGTTGATCCAAAAAAGTAAGACGAATGTCATGCGAATATAATGTGATTTTTCTCATCTAGCATCTGGATGACATGTGTGATGCAGTGTCCCATGCTGCAGCTTGGGGGCGCTGTATGTGCTGCTCAGGATACGCATGGAGGCGTAACTATAATGGTGATAATGAGATAGTGACTGGCATGATTGTAAATGGCCGGTATGTGTCGCAGAGGGAGTATGCGCTGTAAGCCAGTAATGTTGTCCTGGGACCTGTGGTCCCACAAGTATTCGTATAGTTGTAAAGGGAGGCTTGCAGGGTTAGTTGGAGAGCTGGGCGGGTCTGACTAACCACACACCTCCCACCTGTGGGAGGGGTTACAGGTACATAATGTGACCATGGTGTGGTCACATGATGAAGAGTGTGTAGGTCCTGGAAGGCTTGTGTGTTGAGAATTACTGTGTGTGGATCGGATCCCTGAATAGTGCACTGAGAGGCCTGTGTTGGAAGATCCTGGGAGTAGGACTTCCTGAAGAGCACATGGAAAGGTATGGAGAGCCTGTGATGGCACTGCATTGGGGGAGCTACAGCCCGTCTGAGGATCTGGACTGTCTGGTGGCCTGGTGAGCAAGGCATTGTCCGGGACGGTGATCCCGGTTCGGCAGCTTTCCTGAGAGAGAGTACTGACAGGAGTCAGCGTATGGAGCAGGATCTCATGGAAGGTAACCCAGAGTACGGGGAACTGTGTTCATTGACAGGGGGGTCAGTTAATGAACTGTGCGGTCACCCATGGTAACTGGACAGAGTAAGGCCCAGCATGTGTAGTGCCTGCGAACCAATGTCGTGTGTGTTATATGAATAGAGACATTGATATGGCGTACGGACACCACCGGTAACTAGTCAAGGAGGACTGGTGGGTGTAGTGAATGATCTGTGAGTTAAAGCCGTATATGAAGTATCTAAGTTAAAGCTGCAACTTAATGTCATCTGTTGGTGCCTATTGTGTTCCATGAAGTATATAATGAACTGTGCATGACCCGGTTTATGACTGCATAATAAACCGCATGGACTGTTTAATAGAGAAAATTGTGCCCGTGTGACTGAATCCCGTGGTTAAGTGAGTGTCCCCCAACACATGCAGTAAGCGCTATCTTACACATGCTTATTTTAAACAATTTGTAATTCTCAAGCTTTTATTATCCCTTTAATCCATATAGTAATCCCAAACAAAAACATTAATAAATAACATTTCCCTCATGTCTACTTTATATCGGCGCCATTTGTAAAATGTTCTTTTATTTTGTTAGCATTCTGAGGCTATGTGCACACGTTGCAGATTCTCCTGCGGATTTTTCTGCACTAAAAACCGCACATCTTGGCAGAAAATGCAGGTGCGGTTTTTTGTGCGGGTTTTTTGTGCGGGTTTTTTGTGGCGGTTTTTAATGCGTTTTTCCTTGCAGATTGTCTGTGTTTTTGACACAAATAAAGCTTGAACTGCAGTGGGAAAAAAAAACCACATGATGTCATTTCCTTGTCCAACCCCTTCTTCTTTCATCCTCCATTTTGTGAAAACATCAAAATGAGATGCGCCAATTCTGGCACTTAACCCCTCTCTTCCCACTCCCGTGTAGTGGTGGGATATGGGGTAATGAGGGGTTAATGCCACCTTGCTATTGTAAGGTGGCATTAAGCCCGGTTAATAATGGAGAGGCGTCAATAAGACGCCTATCCATTATTAATCCTACTAAAAGGTAAAAAAAATATATAGGGGGACCCCAAAAAAAAATTGCGTAGGGTCCCCCTATATTTTTAGGTCAGAAAGGCTAGGCAGACAGCTGTGGGCCAATATTTGTGGCCTGGGAAGGGGTTAAAATACCCATGGCTGTTCCCAGGCTAGGAATATTAGCCCACAGCTGTCTGCGTAGCCTTTCTGGCTCTAAACTACAGGGGGGCCCCCAAAAAAAATTGCGTAGGGTCCCCCTATATTTTTAGGCCAGAAAGGCTAGGCAGACAGCTGTGGGCCAATATTTGTGGCCTGGGAAGGGGTTAAAATACCCCTGGCTGTTCCCAGGCCATGAATATTAAGCCCACAGCTGTCTGCGTAGCCTTTCTGGCTCTCAAATATAGGGAGAGCCCCCCAATAAAGTGTTGGGGTCCCCCTATATTTTTAGGCCAGAAAGGCTACGCAGACAGCTGTGGGCTTATATTCATAGCCTAGGAAAGGGGCCATGGATATTTGCCCCCCCCCCCCCCGGCTACAAATAGAAGCCCGCAGCCGCCCCAGAAAAGGCGCCAATTCCGGCACTTAGCTCCTCTCTTCCCACTCCCGTGTAGCGGTGGGATATGGGGTAATGAGGGGTTAATGCCACCTTGCTATTGTAAGGTGGCATTAAGCCCGGTTAATAATGGAGAGGCGTCAATAAGACGCCTATCCATTATTAATCCTATTAAAGGGTTAAAAAAACCACAGACACTAGAAAAAAATATTTTAATGAAATAAAGACACCCACTTTTTGACAAACCCTTTATTACACGCTCAATCCATCTGAAGACCCTCGACCTGAAAAGAGAAATAAAAAAACAAACCAAATTCATACTCCCTGGCCCTGTCCGCAGAAATCCAACGAGTGTCCCACGACGATCTGCCATGGAGAGCAGACACATCCGGAGATGTGTCTGCTCTCCACGGCTGCAGCAACACACTGACAGGAGCTATGGCTCCTGTCGGTGTGTAACTGCGCATGCGCGAGAGGGTTCATTGACCCCGGTACTCTCGCTTTACGGCAGTGCTGCGTGGGAAAGTTCACATGCAGCTCTAATGCCGTAAATAGAGACGCCGGAGCCACTGAACTCTGGTAAAGTATGCGATACACTGCTAGGAGCTTCGCTCCTGGTAGTGTATCGCCGGAGAGCAAGCGATCGGCGTGAGACACTCGTTGTTGGATTCTGCGGACAGGGAGTATGGATTTGGTTTATTTTTTGGACTTTTTCCCTAGGGGACCGAGGGCTTTGCGTACCAGTGTGCTGTATGGTGAGTATATACTCTGTTATATGTTGTATGTAATGTCTGTCATGTATGTTACGTGTATTGTATGTGTTTTACTGACAATTGTGCTAAGTCGCCGGACACAGGGACTACTCTCCCATCCTAATATCGGATGGGAGTAGTAATCCCATACGGCGACTTAGCACAATTGGGTGGCACTATCGTCGCGTGGGGACACACACACACACACACACACACACACACACACACACACACACACACACACACACACACACACACACACACACACACACATTCACATACATGCCTCCATGCTGACGGTCACACTCCGCCCACGCACTTCCACCCACGCACTTCCTCCTGCTTCCCCGCACTTCCTGCTGCAGCGGTTTCTACACCAAAACCGCAAAAAACCCGCAGATATTTTTTCTTCTGCGGGTTTTACTGCGGGTTTGACCCTCACAATGGAGGTCTATCGGTGCAGAACCGCTGCAGTTCCGCACAAAGAAGTGACATGCTGCGGAATGTAAACCGCTGCGTTTCTGCGCGGTTTTTCCCGCAGCATGTGCACAGCGGTTTGCGGTTTCCATAGGTTTACATGTTATTGTAAACGCAATGGAAACTGCAGCGGACCCGTAGCGGCAAAATCGCTGCGGTTCCGCGGTAAAAACGCAACGTGTGAACATGGCCTGAAGGTTTAAAAATGTAGCAATAATTTTTCATTTTTTATGTTTAATCTGGTTTTTAATGAAAAGAAATTCAGAACAATCAGGCTATATGCACACGTTCATGTTTTTTTTGCATTTTTTCGCTATAAAAACGCGAAAAAAATGCTCACATTAAGCATCCTATTTTTAGAATGCATTCTGCATTTTTTGTGTACATGCTGCGTTTTTTTTTCCGCAGCGGAATCACATTCTGGAAAAAAATGCAGCATGTTCATTCTTTGTGCGGAGTTGCGGGGATTCCGCACACTTAGGAATGCATTGATCCGCTTACTTCCTGCATTATCATTTTTAACACTCTATATGTTATAGAGCAGCATCAATAGTAAAAAGTTGGTCACATTTGTCAAACACTAACCAACCTGTCAATCTGTAGCATCGCTTGGTAAACTGATTGACAGGTTGGTCACGCTAATTACGCTTGCAAAATGCTAGTGTTTAGCGGGAAAACGCATGCCAATTCCGCATGCGATATGATATACCCGCGGCAGGAGTTGCAGAATTGCCGCGGAAATTTCTGCAACATGTGTACTTAGCCTCTAGTAACAAAGTATTAAGCAACATAACAATTACTGAGTATAAAAAGAAACTATACAACTGTATATCAAGACTTGTAGCCAACAAGTCCCGAAATAATAGAACTTTCAGGTCAAAAGTCATTTTCAATCAAGTCCATCAAAATTTGAAAAGAAAAATAAATCCATGGCAGATGTAGGTATCCTCTATCCAGGGAGACTGTATGACCTTTGGCGATACATGTGAAGTATCCGCTGAAAGAGAGCGACCCAAACAAGAGGAGCTAGGTCACTCCAAGTAATGGTATAAGCACGAAAGGAAAGAATGAGATGAAGAAGAGGAATAAGGGGGGGAGAGGAGAGAGAAAGAAAAAAAGATGGGAGAGGGGGGAAGAACCATGGAGTCTGATATAAAAGGGGGCAACTTGCATTCCTATAATGGTGTCCATCTAAGGCTAGTTTCACACTAGCGTTAACTGCAATACGTCGCAAATGCGTCGTTTTGCCGAAAATACGCATCCAGCAAAAGTTCTTGCTGGATACGTTTTTTCGTCATAGACTAACATTAGCGACGCATTTGCGACGCATTTGCGACGCATTGCCAAACGTCGCGTCCGTTTTGCGACGCTTGGGCGTGTGGTAGCGGACCGTCGGGAGAAAAAACGTTTTTTGCTCCCGACGGTCCACTTTTTCCGACCGCGCATGCGCGGCCGGAACTCCGCCCCCACCTCCCCGCACTTCCCCGCACCTCACAATGGGGCAGCGGATGCGTGGGAAAAATGCATCCGCTGCCCCCGTTGTGCGGCGGAGACCACCCTAGCGTCGGGAACGTCGGCCCGACGCACAGCGACGGGTTGTTCCCGACGCTAGTGTGAAACTAGCCTAACCTGTATTGTTCAATCTGTCCATATACAAAATACAAGGACTCCAAACCTGCAGATATTTCTCCATTGAACCATTAACCTCAGCGGACAATTCCTTCATACTTTGAAGGCTGGTCATCTCCTTAACCCATTCAGACATATTCAGAGATTGGGAGGATTTCCAGTGTCTCGGGATCACAGTGCGCACAGCAGTTAAGCAGAATCTTAGAAGCCCCTTTTTCTGGAAGCGAAACGAGCCCGGGAGGATAGATAATAAAGCCACCTGGGGGAGTTGGTCACCAAATGACCGTTAAGGGCTTGATAAGCGGAAAAGACAGAATCCCCAAATAGCTTAATATGCTTACATCCCCACCAAATGTGTAGCATGGTACCTCTGTCTACTCAACGACAGCACCTACTGGAGACGTAGGGAAAAGCGGCGTGTAAGGCTACTTTCACATTTGCGTTAGAATTCGCAGCGTATCATCCGCAAACGCATGCAAAAATGCATTCAAACGTCTGATAACGCAGCGTTTTTTATCCGCATCAGCTTACGCATGATGGTAAAAAAACGCAGCGTTTGCATGCGTTTTTACATGTGTTTGCGCTTTTTATGCGCATGCGTTTGATATTTTCAGGAGGGTGTGTCTCTAATGGGCATGCGCAGTCCGAAGTACGCAAGCGCATCAAACGCATGCGTACGCAAAGACGTGTACGCATGCGTTCCCATAGATAGTAATGCGTTTTTTGCCGCATTCCTTGCGCTAACAACCGCATACGTTTCTAGGCGGCAAATTGACGCCTCTAAAATTACTACATGTTGCGTTTACCGCGCCAAACCGCAGACGACGAAACGACGCATGCGTCGTCAAACGCTGCAAAACGCAACCAATCGCAGACTCATATGTCCCTAATGTTAAATATAGGAAAACACAACGCATGAGGATAATTGCGGAAGAAACGCTGCGGACACAACCGCAAATGTGAAACCGGCCTAAGACATTAGGGCAGCGATACCACCTGGTGAGAATTTTGTAATTTTTTTCCCTGTGCGACACAGGCAATAGAGACTTTATGTGAGTATACGAACGCCTTCCTCCACTCCGCCTCCGATAAATCAACTCCCAACTTACCCCTCCACCTCTCCACGTACTTGGGGAACTCGTCTTTGGTACTTTGGTTCAAAAGAGCATATATTAAGGAGACAGCATGCGCAGACGGCGACCCCAACAGGAAAAGCTTTTTAAGCGGCGTAGGAAGGGTGGAGTATGAGCCTGCGCCCTCTGGAGACGAGAGGAAGGATTTTAGTTGGAGGTATTCAACCAATCAGAAGGGCTCCCGTCCTCTAATGGCTGCACGGTTTCGAAAGTGGGCATGGCCGAACCCTTGAGAACATGAAAGCATCTAGTATTGTCCCTTCTCTCCCACCCAAGAAAACGCTCCCTCTTCACCCCCAGAGGAAACTCCGGATTAGAGAAGAGAGGTGTAAGCGGTCCACTGCCTAAGGGCAGAGAGCCTCTGCGGGTCTCCAGATCCCATCCTCTAAGTGTATCTTTAAGGAGTTCAGCTTCAGAACTGAATTGACCTCTACTTTTAGGCTTTGTGCACATGTTGCGGATTGTATGCTTTTTTGCCGCTCGCCGCGAAAACGCATACACAACACAACCCATTGAATTCAATGGGATTCTGCAATGCTGTGCTAATGCTGCGGATTTTTTCGCGGCGGAATCGCATCGCAGAAAAATACGCAGCATGCTCATTCTTTGTGTGGAATCGTGACTATTCAGCACACATAGGAATGCATTGATCCGCTTACTTCCTGCATGGGGCTATGCCCACCATGCGCAAAGTAAGCGGATCATGTGCGGATGGTACCCAGGGTGGAGGAGAGGAGACTCTCCTCCAGGCCCTTAAAAAAAGAATTTAAATAAAAAATAGTTATATACTCACCTTCTGGCGGCCCCCGGTTCCAGCCCAGGCCTTAGCGATGCTCCCGCCAGCTCCCGTTCCTAGGGATGCCTTGCGATAATGACCTGTGATGACGTAGTGGTCTCGCTGCGTCATGTGGGGTCATTGTCGTAAGGCATCGCTAGGAACGGGAGTTACCAGGAGCATCGCGAGGATCGGGAAGACTTTGGGGGCCGCCGGAAGGTGAGAATATCACGATTTTTAATTTTTTAAAATTATTTTTAACATTATATCTTTTTACTATTGATGCTGCATAGGCAGCATCAATTGTAAAAAGTTGGTCACACTTGTCAAACACGATGTTTGACAAGTGTGACCAACCTGTCAATCATTTTTCCAGGCGATGCTACAGATCTCTTGAAAAACGCAAGCATTCTGCAAGCTAATTACGCTTGCAAAACACTAGTGTTTAGCGGGAATACGCATGCCAATTCCACATGTGAATTTCCCGCGGCAGGGAGTTGCGGAATTGCAACGTGTGCACATAGCCTTAGGGCTGATCCAGGGGAGGTTATGGAGTGGAATTTTAGAGCTATCTTGTTCTATTCCCACCCATTGTTTGTCCGAACTGTGGTACTGCCAGTCTAGCAAGCGTGTCAACAGCGCTGCTCTGTGATACTATTTGAAATTTGGAAGACCCACCCCCCGAACCTTTGTGCCTATATAAAGTACCCATGCCGATCCGGGGTCTACCACCCCCCCCACACAAATCTCGAGATGGCTGATTGGATTCTGGAAAAGAAAGAAGGAGGAATTAGAGGAACTGTCTGGAAAATATACAGGAAACGAGGCAGTACATCCATTTTTATCGCATTGATACGGCCGAACCATGAGAGCTTCCGCTTATCATAGCTATAAAAGTCTTTCAAAGTCTTATCCAAAAGGGGTTGGAAGTTTAAAGAATTTACTTTAGTATGATCTGCCGGGATGGTTAGTCCCAAGTATCTTTTGCATTTCTTGCCATTTGAAGGGAAAATTATGTTTAAGATGTTGAACTTCATCTCTGGATAATGTTATATTAAGGGCCTCCGATTTAGAATAATTAACTTTAAAATTACTAAGATGGCCAAATGTCACAAATTCTTTGACTATTGAGGGGAAGGAAATGCGAGGCTGTCATGAGGTCATCTGCATATAAGGCCAATTTACATTGACTTACCGCAACTGGAATACCAAGAATGCTGGGGTTCTTTCTAATGGCTATTGCCAGATGTTCCATTATCAATACATACAAGAGAGGGGACAGAGGACACCCCTGCCCGTGTACCATTGTTGATGTGGATAGGGGAGGACAGGAACCCATTAACCCTAACCCTAGCTGAAGGGCTCCTATATATAGAGAGAATCTTCTCAATAAATTTCGTGTCCAGGCCCAATTGATGCAAGGAAGCTGACATGAAGCTCCAGCTGACCCGGTCGAAGGCCTTTTCCGCGTCAACCGAAACCAAACAATGGGAGTGATCTGGACTGTTATGATCCGGTGGTAGGATCACCAAACTGACCTGATAGGTAAACCTGAATATTAGGACAAGCTCCGGGGATGTGGGAACTATACCGACCGCAATCCTGAACCTATCCACACACACTAAAGGCAGCCGTGGAGCGTTACCTAAAAACCTAGACGCCTCTTCACAGCCTGAGAAACTAACTACCCCTAGAGAGAAGGCAAGCTTCACTTGCCGCAGAGAAGTAACCCCAAAGTTTAGACAGCCCCCCACAAATAATAACGGTGAGTTAAGGGGAAAATACAAACGTAGGAATGAAAAACAGGTTTAAGCAAATGAGGCCCGCTAACACTAAATAGACAGAAGATAGCAAGGAGTCTGTGCGGTCGGTACAAAAACTATCAAAAACAGTCCACGCAGAAAGTGCAAGAACTCCCACACCGACTCACGATGTGAGGGGCGCACTCTGCACCCCAGAGCTACCAGCAAGCGAAAAATCACATATTAGGCTACGTTCACATTTGCGGTCGTCGCCGCATGCATGATCATGCGCCCCTATATTTAACATGGGGGCGCATGGACATGCGTCGCACTTGCGTTTTGCGCCGCATGCGTCTCTGCGGCTCCCACGTCCGGGCGCAGAGGACACAGCAAGTTGCATTTTTGCTGCGTCCAAAATCAATGAAAAAAAGGACGCATGCGGCGCAAAACGCAGCGTTGTGCATGTGTTTTGCTGCGTTTTTGTTTGCGTTGTGCGCTGCGGCGCCGACGCTGCGGCGCACAACGCAAATGTGAACGTAGCCTAAGCAAGCTGGACTGAACTCATCATATACTAAGAAACATTTTCAAGGAAACAATGAGCAAAAGAACTAGCAAGACTTAGCTTCTCCAGCAGGAGACAGGTCACAAGGAAAATCCAGGAGAGGTCAGAACCAGTACTGAGTACAACGACAGCAGGCAACAAGTGAAGGTCCAGGTGGAATTAAATAGGGACCAGCATAGCAGGAAATGAGGCAGCTGAGCCCTGCTACAGACCTGCAGTATCGCTAAAGGCCACCAGAGGGAGCCCAGACGGAATTCACAACACTGGACCTCGCCTGAGCCATCAGGAGAAGAGTTTTATACGTAGTATCTCTAGCTTCCTGGCCCTTGACAAACCCTACTTGATCTGTATTAATAATCCCGGGTAACAAAGGCGCCAACCTATTTGCCAGGGCCTTTGAAAATATTTAGGTGTCCACATTAATCAAAGAGATTGGCCTATAATTGGAAATTAACAATGGATCCTTTCCTGGTTTTGGTAAAATGCTGATGTGGGCCTCCAGGGACTAGGGCACGAATGGGGATCCCTCTGACACAGAACTGAAGACTTTTGTTAGGAAAGGGACAAGTTGCTTGCTAAATACCTTATAAAATTTTGGAGTGTACCCATCAGGGCCTGGGCTCTTTCTTGCCGGATTTGATTTAACAATGGCAGCAATCTCTTCCTCTGAAATTTCCTCCTCCAGAGAGTCTGCAAGGTCAGGATGGACAGTTGGGAGGGCGTTTTGTCTGATATAGTCGTTTATTTTAAGTTGAAGTGACGAAGCTGACATGTCCCTGAATTGGCCTTTAATATTATATAGGTTACTGTAATAGGCTGGAAAGGATTCGGTAACTTGGGTTGGGTTGGATTCTGTGTCCGCCCCCCCCCCCCGATCAGCATGATTTGTGGGATATAACTAGTGTCCTTTCTGGGATGTAGCACCCTAGCCAATGCCCTGCCACATTTATACGCGTGTTCATACATAAATTGACGGAATCTAATTTTTTTGACTGGAATATTTTTGATCCAGTAGGACCCTAAGCTCCTCCCTTGCTTTTAACAGGTCCTCATACACAGTAGAGGATAGAGATTGGTTATGTGAGAATTCCAATGTATTAATCCGCAGGAGCAGACTGGAAATTAGCGAGGCCCTCTCTTTTTTTCAATCTAGAGCCATGCTTTATCAAAAGACCCCTTATAACACACTTAAGAGTTTCCCACTGGGTAGGAAGGGACGTCTGGTCACGTTCATGGATTTCTAGAAGTTCAGAGATTGACTTCCTAATCTCCATAGTGCATAGAGGGTCTTTAAGTAAGTTATCGTTGAGGCGCCATGTCCATGGTCGGTGAAGGCCACTTGGTGGGGTAAGATGGAGAAACACTGGAGCATGGTCCGACCAGGCAATGTCACCAATAGAAGCCTGGGCCTGCCTGGTCAGGGCATGCTGCATGCTGGCTGATTAACATCAAATCTATGCGGCTGTATGAAGAGTGCGTTGGGGAGTAATACGTATAGTCCCTATCCGTAGGATGCAGGATTCTCCAGGCGTCTACCAGGCGTAGGTTCTGAATGTTACGTTTAAGAGCATTGATACGTCTATGGCGCTTAGATGAAATATCCACCTCCGGATCAAGGGTAAAATTGAAGCCACCGCCTGCAATCTGAGTTCCCTCCCCAAAATCCGACAGGATCGACAGAATAGCAGAACATGCTAAAGTCGAGTCTTTATTGGGTAGGTACCAATTGGCTATGGTGAGTACCATTGAGTTAATACAAAGTTTTCGGAGAATGTACCTGCCTTCTGGGTCAATCCTAGAATCTAGGACCGAATGGGCCAATGACTTGTGTAGGGCTATTGAGACCCCTTTTGACTTTGAGTCAGGGTGAAACCAAGACCAATAATATTGATCCTTCAAGGTGGGGAGACAGCCAGCCTTGAAATGAGTCTCTTGGAGCAGGAGGATGTGAGTCCGCTTTGTATGCATATCATACAAGATCTGAGACCTTTTCTGAGGGACATTCATCCCTCGGGCGTTAATGGATCCTATGCTGATCCATTCCATGCTAATGGTAAAGTACTTTATAAGCAGGGGAGAGAAAGAAGAAAAAGAGAAGAGAGAAGAAAAAGAAAAAATATGAGAGGGGGAGGAAAAGAAGAAGGGACAGAAGCGCAGACACAGCAGTGAGTAGAGGGAAGCGAAAGGAACATCTAAAAAGTCAGCAAGGGAGAGAAGAAAAATGTAAGGGAAGAAAACAGACAAACGTACTAGCTAGGTTAGAGTGGATATTCTAAGATACAAACTAACATGTACAAAAACATGTGCGAAGTGCAGTTGGGAAAATTGTTTAACGTCCAACAAACTGACGTGAATTCCCAGTGGGGACTATGCTTTCCATAGAGGGGCTCCCCAGGCCGAGACGACACCAAAGCTGAATCCACCCCATAAGTGCCATTGCCCCCCATGTAAAAACCAAGCATAACAGAGTACAGTTATATAATTAGAATACAAGCCCCAGGACCCTCCCTTGGCCAAGACTATTAACCTGTTCTCTGTCTTGGGAGGGGGGAGAAGGTCACCAAGCCCCAGGGGGAAGAAAACATTGATAACACAACTCCTGATGACAAATATACATAACTAGAGCGACATTCCACAATCAGTATGTTGCTAACTTCTGAACAGGCCACTATAGCTGGCAGATTCTAAGGCCGCTACAGCCGGCAGATTCTAAGGCCGCTACTTGGCCGTGAATTGCCATAGTACCCATCAGGACCACACAATCATAACCTCTGAGTACCGATGGGGTTAAAGAAGCCCCCACACTCTGTTAATCATTTAGATGCTATAGTCACTATTGACAGCATCTAAGGAGTTAAAGGGTCATGGTCTGTGCAAACACTGATGGTTGCTGATGCAAAAAATTTTCATCTATAGTGTACAGATTGCCACCTGTCTAGAGATGCTATTCTCTTATTTATCAGGGGATAAACTTGATTGATAGTTCACTGTCTGCATTCTCTGTTTTCTTTTTTTACCTACTGAAGCATACCTACCATACCTACTTGCATATGAGCATGCAAGTCCTAGAAAGTCGAATAAAGTGATACCTTGATAACTGCGATCAGATGTCTTATTCTAGAGAAATCCATGTTTTTCTCAATATGTAAATGAGGTGTTAGGATCTATGGGCCGTACATACTGTAGATCTCTCTGAGAATCTGCCTCCAGAGCGTATTGAAAATAAAAGGGGGCTTTAAAAGTGTGACACATGTAATGACTGACAGTCTGCTGTGTTGATTTCACTGCAGAGCTGTTGGGAACAGGGTCTGGCCCGGAGATTTTAACAGCTCATTTACATAAAAGAAAAAATTTCTCCGGAAAAAGACATCGACTCACAGATATCAGTGTATCTTTTCATTCAACTTTCTATAACCTCCATACACATGTAGACCGCTTAACCCCTTCCTGACATCTGACGTACTATCCCGTCGAGGTGGGGTGGGCCCGTATGACCACCGATGGGATAGTACGTCATACGCGATCGGCCGCGCTCACGGGGGGAGCGCGGCCGATCGCGGCCGGGTGTCAGCTGCATATCGCAGCTGACATCCGGCACTATGTGCCAGGAGCGGTCACGGACCGCCCCCGGCACGTTAACCCCCGGCACACCGCGATCAAACATGATCGCGGTATAGGGAAGCATCGCGCAGGGAGGGGGCTCCCTGCGGGCTTCCCTGAGACCCCCGGAGCAACGCGATGTGATCGCGTTGCTCCGAGGGTCTCCTACCTCCCTCCTCGCCGCAGGTCCCGGATCCAAGATGGCCGCGGCATCCGGGTCCTGCAGGGAGGGAGGTGGCTTACCGAGTGTCTGCTCAGAGCAGACACTTGGTAAGCCTGCAGCCCTGCACAGCAGATCGCAGATCTGGCAGAGTGCTGTGCACACTGCCAGATCAATGATCTGTGATGTCCCCCCCCTGGGACAAAGTAAAAAAAAAATTCCCCACATGTGTAAAAAAAATAAATAAAAAAAATATCCTAAATAAAGAAAAAAAAAATATTATTCCCATAAATACATTTCTTTTGCTAAATAAAATAAAAAAAACAATAAAAGTACACATATTTAGTATCGCCGCGTCCGTAACGACCCAACCTATAAAACTGCCCCACTAGTTAACCCCTTCAGTAAACACCGTAAGAAAAAAAAAAAAAAAAAACGAGGCAAAAAACAACGCTTCATTATCATACCGCCGAACAAAAAGTGGAATAACACGCGATCAAAAAGACTGATATAAATAACCATGGTACCGCTGAAAACGTCATCTTGTCCCGCAAAAAACGAGCCGCCATACAGCATCATCAGCAAAAAAATAAAAAAGTTATAGTCCTGAGAATAAAGCGATACCAAAATAATTATTTTTTCTATAAAATAGTTTTTATCGTATAAAAGCGCCAAAACATAAAAAAAATGATATAAATGGGACATCGCTGTAATCGTACTGACCCGACAAATAAAACTGCTTTATCAATTTTACCAAACGCGGAACGGTATAAACGCCTCCCCCAAAAGAAATTCATGAATAGCTGGTTTTTGATCACTCTGCCTCACAAAAATCGGAATAAAAAGCGATCAAAAAATGTCACGTGTCCGAAAATGTTACCAATAAAAACGTCAACTCGTCCCACAAAAAACAAGATCTCACATGACTCTGTGGACTCAAATATGGAAAAATTACAGCTCTCAAAATGTGGTAACGCAAAAAATATTTTTTGCAATGAAGAGTCTTTCAGTGTGTGACGGCTGCCAATCATAAAAATCCGCTAAAAAACCCGCTATAAAAGTAAATCAAACCCCCCTTCATCACCCCCTTAGTTAGGGAAAAATTAAAAAATTAAAAAATGTATTTATTTCCATTTTCCCATTAGAGTTAGGGCTGGGGTTAGGGCTGGGGTTAGGGCTGGGGTTAGGGCTGGGGTTAGGGCTGGGGTTAGGGCTGGGGTTAGGGCTGGGGTTAGGGCTGGGGTTAGGGCTGGGGCTAGGGTTGGGGCTAGGGTTGGGGCTAGGGTTGGGGCTAGGGTTGGGGCTAGGGTTGGGGCTAGGGTTGGGGCTAGGGTTGGGGCTACAGTTAGGGTTGGGGCTAAAGATAGGGTTAGGGTTTGGATTACATTTACGGTTGGGAATAGGGTTGGGTGTGTCTGGGTTAGAGGAGTGGTTAGGGTTACTGTTGGGATTAGGGTAAGGGGTGTGTTTGGATTAGGGTTTCAGTTATAATTGGGGGGTTTCCACTGTTTAGGCACATCAGGGGCTCTCCAAACGGGACATGGCATCCGATCTGAATTCCAGCCAATTCTGCGTTGAAAAAGGAAAACAGTGCTCCTTCCCTTCAGAGCTCTCCCGTGTGCCCAAACAGGGGTTTACCCCAACATATGGGGTATCAGCGTACTCAGGACAAATTGGACAACAACTTTTGGGGTCCAATTTATCCTGATACCCTTGTGAAAATACAAAACTGGGGGCTAAAAATCATTTTTGTGAAAAAAAAAAAAGAATTTTTATTTTCACGGCTCTGCGTTATAAACTGTAGTGAAACACTTGGGGTTTCAAAGTTCTCACAACACATCTAGATAAGTTCCTTGGGGGGTCTAGTTTCCAATATGGGGTCACTTGTGGGGGGTTTGTACTGTTTGGGTACATCAGGGGCTCTGCAAATGCAACGTGACGCCTGCAGACCAATCCATTTAAGTCTGCATTCCAAATGGCGCTCCTTCCCTTCCGAGCTCTGTCATGCGCCCAAACAGTGGTTCCCCCCCACATATGGGGTATCAGCGTACTCCGGACAAATTGGACAACAACTTTTGGGGTCCAATTTATCCTGATACCCTTGTGAAAATACAAAACTGGGGGCTAAAAATCATTTTTGTGAAAAAAAAAAAAAAAGAATTTTTATTTTCACGGCTCTGCGTTATAAACTGTAGTGAAACACTTGGGGGTTCAAAGCTCTCAAAACACATCTAGATAAGTTCCTTAGGGGGTCTACTTTCCAAAATGGTGTCACTTGTGGGGGTTTTTAATGTTTAGGCACATCAGGGGCTCTTCAAACGCAACATGGCATCCCATCTTAATTCCAGTCAATTTTGCATTGAAAAGTAAAATAGCGCTCCTTCCCTTCCGAGCTCTGCTATGCGCCCAAACAGTGGTTTACCCCCACATATGGGGTATCGTCGTACTCAGGACAAATTGCACAACAACTTTTGTGGTCTAATTTCTTCTCTTACCCTTGGGGAAATTAAAAAATGGGGGCGAAAAGATCATTTTTGTGAAAAAATATGATTTTTTATTTTTACGGCTCTGCATTATAAACTTCTGTGAAGCACTGGTTGGGTCAAAGTGCTCAACACACATCTAGATAAGTTCCTTAAGGGGTCTACTTTCCAAAATGGTGTCACTTGTACAGGGTTTCAATGTTTAGGCACATCAGGGGCTCTCCAAACGCAACATGGCGTCCCATCTCAATTCCAGTCAATTTTGCATTGAAAAGTCAAATGGCGCTCCTTCCCTTCCGAGCTCTGCCCTGCGCCCAAACAATGGTTTACACCCACATATGGGGTATCGGCGTACTCAGGACAAATTGCACAACAATTTTTTGGGTCCAATTTCTTCTCTTACCCTTGGGAAAATAAAAAATTGGGGGCGAAAAGATCATTTTTGTGAAAAAATGATTTTTTATTTTTACGGCTCTGCATTATAAACTTCTGTGAAGCACTTGTTGGGTCAAAGTGCTCACCACACATCTAGATAAGATCCTTAGGGGGTCTACTTTCCAAAATGGTGTCACTTGTGGGGGGGTTTCAATGTTTAGGCACATCAGGGGCTCTCCAAATGCAACATGGCGTCCCATCTCAATTCCAGTCAATTTTGCATTGAAAAGTCAAATGGCGCTCCTTTCCTTCCGAGCTCTGCCATGCGCCCAAACAGTGGTTTACCCCCACATATGGGGTATCAGCGTACTCAGGACAAATTGTACAACAAATTTAGGGGTCTATTTTCTCCTGTTACCCTTGGTAAAATAAAACAAATTGGAGCTGAAATAAATTTTGTGTGAAAAAAAGTTAAATGTTTATTTTTATTTAAACATTCCAAAAATTCCTGTGAAACACCTGAAGGGTTAAACTTCTTGAAAGTGGTTTTGAGTACCTTGAGGGGTGCAGTTTTTAGAATGGTGTCACACTTGGGTATTTTCTATCATATAGACCCCTCAAAATTACTTCAAATGAGATGTGGTCCCTAAAAAAAAATGGTGTTGTAAAAATGAGAAATTGCTGGTCAACTTTTAACCCTTATAACTCCGTCACAAAAAAACATTTTGGTTCCAAAATTGTGCTGATGTAAAGTAGACATGTGGGAAATGTTACTTATTAAGTATTTTGCGTGACATATGTCTGTAATATAAGGGCATATAAATTCAAAGTTGGACAATTGTGAAATTTTCAAAATTTTCGCCAAATATTCGTTTTTTTCACAAATAAACGCAAGTTATAGCGAAGAAATTTTACCACTATCATGAAGTACAATATGTCACGAGAAAACAATGTCTGAATCGCCAAGATCCGTTGAAGCGTTCCAGAGTTATAACCTCATAAAGGGACAGTGGTCAGAATTGTAAAAATTGGCCCGGTCATTAACGTGCAAACCACCCTTGGGGGTGAAGGGGTTAAACAGGTTGATCCTTTTGACAGATTCCCATTAATATTTTATTTATACCTGATAATATAATTCATCATGCAAAAGACAAGCTGTAAGACTTGATGGAAAAGCTATTATTTTTTCAAAGAAGTTATCATGTTTGTAATGCAACAATGAGATAGCGATTAAAAAAAGGTTGGTCTTCAGAACTGCAGATTTGATGCTCCTGTAGTGGTTAATGCTATGGTTATATTCCATCCTGCTCTGCAGGACTTCTCTTGGATGCAGTTTCTGCACACTTTGTTTGCTTTAGGTACTAGAGTGAAAGCAGTTGACACAACCTATTCAATAACTTTATGCACATATTGAAGAAGTACACAAAATATAGAAGTGATTTTCTAGAACCAAACACGTTACCTAATTTACAATGTTAGTAGAAATTCACAATTTTTTTCTCCAGCTCAGCAATTAATTTGTGCTGACACAAGTGTAGTTTTCATAGTAATCGATAAGTGTGCTTCATGTTTGATCTAAGGATTAATACTAGAGGCAAACAAAATAGCTGCTGCCCCAAAGACACTGTGCTTTTATTAACGAACATTCCCGGAATCGTCTAATTAGCCAAGTCCTCCCCCGGAGCAGGCTGGACAGCTGTCTGTGAGATTAGAGAAACTAGGAACACAGGGTCTCATTCAACTTAAACACTCCACCCTATTCATGAGTAAGGGAGGCTGGGTCCGTCATACTTCAGGGACACATACCTCACCCACACTTACTGAGAAGTTAGGACGCTACCTTTCACTCCAACTTGGTGTAAACAAAATTGCTTTTTATGTGTTTTTTTTTGCCATCTTGCAGAAGGATTAGGATAAAAATGTACCGTACTTAGTAGTGATTTTATTTAGGGTCACATTCAAATGTGCTGCAGACTTTCAAATCTGTCCTGCCGTTTCACAGCTGTGTACTTATCTACAGAAAGTATTGTGACTCCTTCTTCAAACTGACCAGAATAAATGAGGAGTAAATATAGAAAAAACATGCAAACAAAATAGAGGAGATTTGCTAAGACAGAAGACGTCTGACTGCGAGAATTCTAGGTGATATTCTTTTGGTAAAAATGGGCAAGGTTTCAAGAGGCCAGAATTGTATGTTACTTTTGTGTGGAAATTGTATAGGTAACATATTTATCTTGTGGCCTTTTGTTTAATTTTGATATTTTACTTTTTAAAGGGAACCTGTCAGCAGGATTGTGCTCGGTAACCTACAGACAGTGTCATGTTGGTGCTGTTATACTGATTAAAATGATACCTGGGCTGATGATGATATCTGTTTTGTGGTTGTTGTTTAATCCTTATTTGTAGTGTTCAGTTAATGAGATTCTCACGCTTTGGGGCAACCTGTGGGGTGGGACTTTGTGGTGCTCTGCCTCCATGTTCATCTGTATGACTTATGACAGGTCACTGATCCCTCGGTGACCTGTCCCCTATTTTACATACTGCATAGAATATGCTTTGGAAAAAATTCACATTCATCTGGCAGGTAGCGACGTCTGCGCTGTACCATGGTGCGGTGGATAATATGCCTGTTTTTCTTTTTTATACATGCTGTATAGTGGTATTTGACGCAGTAGCATCTATTGCATTCCAATAGATGCTACTGTGCAGGCGCCATTTTAGTGGAGTAAAAAAAAATTAGGCTCTATCAAGATGGCACCGACGTAGTAGCATCTATCGGAACGTGATAAATTCTACTGCGCATCTGTGGCTGCCTACGCCATTTTGATTAAAATATATATATTTTTGTCAAACAGCATTATATATATAACCAAGGTAGAAGGCCCTAGTGGCCACTAGGGAAGATCTAAGCTGCAAAATTAAGACAGCAACCACCCTGATGTCAGTGTGGAATGCACAGCAATTGGGTAAAACAGTGATTTTGCGCTAAAAATCTTATCCGGAGGGAAGGCAGGATGATTGAGGGCTATGCGGGATATGTTCTCGTGGGGCAGAACTGCATGTTTTTTATACTCACACATAACTTTTTTAGATATGAGGTGGACTACTATACCCAGCAGTGGGGTACAGCTATGAGGACCAGGTTCACGCCCAGTTAAGCTAACCTTTATGTGGGGAAATTGGAGTCCGATCACATTTACCCCGGGGGTGTAATGCATGCGGGCCTGGTCCCGTGGCTCCGCTTCATTGATGATATTTTATTCATTTGGGTAGGAGGTCCTGAATCACTGCATGACTTGATATTAATAAAAACAAATTATTTTAACATTTTACGTCAACCACTAGCAGTGAAAAAATTTACTTTTTAGATTTAATAGAGGAAGAGACTGTACAAACTCGCACCTTTATAAACCCACAGATACTAACAGCTACATCTCTGCAGAGAGCTGCCTCCTCCCTAGCTGTCTAATAAATGTACCCAAGAGCTAACTCATGCATGCCTATCGCAACTGCTGGTGACCTCAGGATTTTAACCAGGAAACAAAAACAGAGAAATTCCTAACAAAATCATATCAATCTCCTTTCTAAAGCCAGGGAAACAGTGGAGAGAACATCAAGGACCGATCTTTTGTATAGAAAAAAGTGGGCCATAGACACTAGGGATACATTGGACATAACCATCATCATCCAGTACAATTCTAATGTCCACATATTAAAGAAAATTGAGAAAAAACAGTGGAATATGCTTAAAGATGATAAAATCATACGTGGAGAATTACCCATACTACCTAAATGTGTTTATAAGAATGCCTGTAATTTGGGGAATATCACCCCCCCCCCCCATCGGTTCAAGACAACAATAATATTAAACCTATGTCATTTTTTCAGAAAAACCTCACTGGTTTATTTCCGTGCCGCAAATGCAAAACATGCCAGACCCTCCATACTAAAAAAGCAGTTGGTCATTCGCAAAGGAGATACCGAACCCCCGGATTCGAGATTTCATTACATGCACCACCTCTGGGGTCATCTACATACTAAAATGCCCCTGCAATAAAGTGTATGTCGGCCGAACAAAACGTCCCTTTAAATGAACACCTGTGGAATAATAGAAAGAAATTTCTGGGACATCTTCTACCCAAACATTTCATAGAACACCATGATGGATCAGTGCAAAATATTTCAATGACTGGCGCAGAACTGGTAAAAAGACATTGGAGGAAAGATGATTACATGAGACAAATGTCACGGGCAGGGAGTTGATGGATCTTCCTACTAGACTCACTGAAACCGAATTATTTGGCTTTTACTGACCCACACCTGACAGGCATTGAAGAAGGTATTTAAAGGACCCTCGCCATGTAGAAGACCATCCCTGATGAAGGAAACCGCCATTTCAGAAACGCGTAGATTGCCTTCGGTCCTCACAGCGCCTCATACCAGCAATAACCACTTGGGGTACACGTGGCCTCCAACGTCACACAGGTCCTGCTTGTTCCAGCGGTCATCCGCACAGAAACCGACCGCAACAGCAAAGACCTCCACGCATGTCCGGTAAGTGTCGCAGGGAGAACTTGCCAACGGGCGGGACAGCGCTCCACTTCTCTGCCTGTCCCACACACCAAACAGGAACACGGGGCACATTAACTTCCTGCAGCCCTCACGCCCGGTATGTTCTATCATACCCAACAGAAGTCAAGGGAAAAAAACTTTTTAATCTGACTATACCAGCTATCTGCCATAGGGCCTTTTCAGCCCCCTTTGTATTTGAGCAACCTGTGCCTATTGACTCTGATATCGCCTCAGTGGAGCTACCTGAAGTGAAAGCAGATTCTCCGAGCACCCACACCGCTGCATGTCCTCTGCACGCTTCCAATTGGATGCTCTGTCAACTGTGACCCTCTCCTCTGTGCAGTCCACAGCATATGAATTTTGACTCTTAAGTACCCACTGATATCATACCAACATTTTTTCAATTAGGTACCATTCTCTCTACTCAATTCGGCATTACCATTTTACATTTACTTTCAGGTACACCTTCCCACCGGAACATATCCCGTATAGCCCTCAATCGTCCCAACTGCCCTCCGGGTAAGATTTTCAGCGCAAAATCACTGTTTTACCCAAATAAAATATATTATATACACTAGATGCAGGCCCGATGCTATCACACCGGCAGGGCGGTAATGTCGCGATGGGGGCAGGCTTTGCAGCATTGAGAATCTCTCCCCCCATGTGCTCACCCACCTGTCCACTCTCTCTTTCCCCATGTGCTGACTTCTCCCATCTGTGCTCTCTTCTTTGACCTGTCTACCCCATGTGCTATCTCCCTTGTATGCTGTCTTTCTCTTTTCCTGTGCTGTGTTCTCCCCTCATTTGCTGTCCCGTTTGAGCTGTCTCCCCCCACAGAACATACCACAACTCCTGGGCAGAGGAGGAAGCAAAAGACAATACTAACCTTACAGCAGGAGATCGCAAAGGATTCATTTTGTGAGGTAAAATATTGTTTAACCCCTTTGTGTCATTGGACGTACTATTCCGTCCATGTGGGGTGGGCCCTACTTGCCAAGGAATAGTACGTCCAGCGCGATCGGCCGTACTATATGACTATCGCAGCTGACATCCGGCACTATGTGCCAGGAGCGGTCACGGACCGCCCCCGGCACATTAGCCCCCGGCACACTGCGATCAAACATGATCGCAGTGTTCCGGCAGTACAGGGAAGCATCGCGCAGGGAGGGGGCTCCCTGCGTGCTTCCCTGAGACGATCAGTACAAGGCGATGTGCTCACCTTGTACCGAGCGTCTCCTCCCTGCAAGCCCCGGATCCAAAATGGCCGCGGGGCTGCATCCGGGTCCTGCAGGGAGGTGGCTTCACTGCGCCTGCTCAGAGCCTCCCTTCTGTGCACTTCAGATCGCCGATCTGACACAGTGCACAGCAAAGTGTCAGATCGGCGATCTGTCACTTTACTGTGATGACCCCCCCGGGGCAAAGTAAAAATGTGAAAAAAAAAAAATCCCAAATAAATAATAATAAAAAAAAAAATATATTGTTCCAATAAATATTTTCCTTTAGCTAAATAAAAAAACAAAACAATAAAAGTACACATACTTAGTATCACCGCGTCCGTAACGACCCGACCTATAAAACTGTCCCACTAGTTAACCCCTTCAGTGAACACCGTAAAAAAAAAAAAAAAAAAAAAGGGGCAAAAAACAACGCTTTATTATCATACTGCCGAACAAAAAGTGGAATAACACGCGATCAAACAGACGGATATAAATAACCATGATACCGCTGAAAACGTTATCTTGTCCCGCAAAAAACGAGCCGCCATACAGCATCGTCAGCAAAAAAATAAAAAAGTTATAGTCCTCAGAATAAAGCGATGCAAGAATAATTATTTTTTCTATAAAATAGTTTTTATCGTATAAAAGCGCCAAAACATAAAAAAATGATATAAATGAGGTATCGCTGTAATTGTACTGACCCGAAGAGTAAAACGGCTTTATCCATTTTACCAAATGCGGAACTGTATAAACGCCCCCCCCAAAAAAAAAAAATTCATGAATACCTGGTTTTTGGTCATTCTGCCTCACAAAAATCGGAATAAAAAGCGATCAAAAAATGTCACGTGCCCGAAAATATTACCAATAAAAGCGTCAACTCGTCCCGCAAAAAACAAGACCTCACATGACTCTGTGGACCAAAATATGGAAAAATTATAGCACTCAAAATGTGGTAACGCAAAAAGCATTTTTTGCAATAAAAAGCGTCTTTTAGTGTGTGACAGCTGCCAATCAAAAATCCGCTAGAAAACGCGCCTTAAATAGTAAATCAAACCCCCCTTCATCACCCCCTTAGTTACGAAAAATTAAAAAAATGTATTTATTTCCATTTTCCTATTAGGGCTAGGGTTAGGGCTAGGGTTAGGATTAGGGCTAGGGTTAGGGCTAGGGTTAGGGCTACAGTTAGGGTTAGGGATGGGGCTAAAGTTGGGGTTAGGGTTTGGATTACATTTACGGTTGGGAATAGGGTTGGGATTAGGGTTAGGGGTGTGTCAGGGTTAGGGGTGTGGTTAGGGTTACAGTTGAGATTAGGGTTAGGGGTGTGTTTGGATTAGGGTTTCAGTTATAATTGGGGGGTTTCCACTGTTTAGGCACATCAGGGGCTCTCCAAATGGGACATTGCGTCCGATCTCAATTCCAGCCAATTCTGCATTGAAAGAGTAAAACAGTGCTCCTTCCCTTCCCAGCTCTCCCGTGCGCACAAACAGGGGTTTACCCCAACATATGGGGTATCAGCGTACTCAGGACACATTGGACAACAACTTTTGGGGTCCAATTTCTCCTGTTACCCTTGGGAAAATACAAAACTGGGGGCTAAAAATCATTTTTGTGAAAAAAAAAAAAAAGAATTTTTATTTTCACGGCTCTGCGTTATAAACTGTAGTGAAACACTTGGGGGTTCAAAGTTCTCACAACACATCTAGATAAGTTCCTTGGGGGGTCTAGTTTCCAATATGGGGTCACTTGTGGGGGGTTTCTACTTTTTATTTACATCAGGGGCTCTGCAAATGCAACATGACGCCTGTAGACCAATCCATCTAAGTCTGCATTCCAAATGGCGCTCCTTCCCTTCCGAGCTCTCCCATGCGCCCAAACGGTGGTTCCCCCCACATATGGGGTATCAGCGTACTCCGGACAAATTGGACAACAACTTTTGGGGTCCAATTTCTCCTGTTACCCTTGGGAAAATACAAAACGGGGCTAAAAAATGTTTGTGGGGGGGGGGGAAATAATTTTTATTTTCACTTCTCTGCGTTATAAACTGTAGTGAAACACTTAGGGGTTCAAAGCTCTCACAACACATCTAGATGAGTTCCTTAGGGGGTCTACTTTCCAAAATGGTGTCACTTGTGGGGGGTTTCAATGTTTGCACATCAGCGGCTCTCCAAACGCAACATGGTGTCCCATCTCAATTCCAGTCAATTTTGCATTGAAAAGTCAAATGGCGCTACTTCCCTTCCGAGCTCTGCCATGCGCCCAAACAGTGGTTTACCCCCACATATGAGGTATCAGCGTACTCAGGACAAATTGGACACCAACTTTTGTGGTCCAATTTCTTCTCTTACCCTTGGGAAAATAAAAAATTGGGGGCGAAAAAATCATTTTTGTGAAAAAATGATTTTTTTATTTTTACGGCTCTGCATTATAAACTTCTGCGAAGCACTTGGTGGGTCAAAGTGCTCACCACACATCTAGATAAGTTCCTTAGGGGGTCTACTTTCCAAAATGGTGTCACTTATGGGGGGTTTCAATGTTTAGGCACATCAGGGGCTCTCCAAACGCAACATGGCGTCCCATCTGAATTCCAGTCAATTTTGCATTGAAAAGTCAAATGGCGCTCCTTCCCTTCCGAGCTCTCCCTTGCGCCCAAACAGTGGTTTACCCCCACATATGGGGTATCATCGTACTCAGGACAAATTGTACAACAACTTTTGCGGTCCATTTTCTCCTGTTACCCTTGGTAAAATAAAACAAATTGGAGCTGAAGTAAATTTTGTGTGAAAAAAAGTTAAATGTTCATTTTTATTTAAACATTCCAAAAATTCCTGTGAGACACCTGAAGGGTTAATAAACGTCTTGAATGTGGTTTTGAGTACCTTGAGGGGTGCAGTTTTTAGAATGGTGTCACACTTGGGTATTTTCCATCATATAGACCGCTCAAAATGACTTCAATTGAGATGTGGTCCCTAAAAAAAAAAATGGTGTTGTAAAAATGAGAAATTGCTGGTCAACTTTTAACCCTTATAACTCCCTAACAAAAAAAAATGTTTGGTTCCAAAATTGTGCTGATGTAAAGTAGACATGTGGGAAATGTTACTCTGTGATTTAATTGTATGAAAATGCAAAGCTGGAAAATTGCGAAATTTTCAAAATTTTCGCCAAATTTCCATTTTTTTCACAAATAAACGCATGTAATATCAAAGAAATTTTACCACTATCATGAAGTACAATATGTCACGAGAAAACAATGTCAGAATCACCGGGATCCGTTGAAGCGTTCCAGAGTTATAACCTCATAAAGGGACAGTGGTCATAATTGTAAAAATTGGCCCGGTCATTAACGTGCAAACCACCCTTGGGGGTAAAGGGGTTAAAAACAGTCAGTGAAATATTTAACCTGGCAAAATGAATCCTCTGTGATTCCCTTCTGTAATGTGTAATGTGTTGCCAACGCACTAAATGTGGCAGGAAAATCCACACTTCTTTCAAAAATGCGGATGGCACCTACCAATATTACATCAAATCAGCTATTACTTGTGAATCTACGGGAGGTATCTACATCCTAATATGCCCATGCAACAAGATCTAGGTTGGTCGCACTAAAAGACGACGGAGGGTCTGCATCAAGGAACATTTAGATAATATTGGGAAAGGGTTCAAAGGCCACCCTCTATCGCAACATTTTCGTGAAAACCACAATAACTCTTGTTCAGGGATCATTTTTTATGGCATCCAATTAGTCCCTCAAAATTGGAGGGGGCGATTACATCAAACTAATGTCCAGGGCAGAATCCAAATGGATTTTCACTTTAGATTCCTTGGCACCAAAAGGGTTAAATCAAGAAATAGAGCTTTATGCATTTTAACTGAAGCAGCACTAGGAACAAATGAATAATGATTTAAGTACTAGAATCGGGATATGAATATATACACACCTTTTTTATGCAGGTACACATTTTTTAATACACACCTGCTTTTTATACGCCTTTCTCCCCCGCCTAGAAAGCATATGCTATGTAGCATAAATACAAATCAAAAACACCATAACTCTGGGGTGAAAAAAACTCAGCGGCCTATCACGTTCCCTAATCAGTCATTTTATGTTTGTGTGTGTGTGTAGCCCATTCACTATCTCATCTACCCCCCACCCCCTGAAGATGGCTGGACCATCATTGTAAATACATCATTGTAAATACACACCTGTACTTTGTATCTCCCCACCTCATTGTAGATTGTAAGCTCTCACGAGCAGGGTCGTCTTATTTTGCTTTATTGCTGTATTGTTAACATTGTTACCAATGACTGTTGTGTTTGAAACTGTTAAACTGTAAAGCGCTGCGGAATATGTTGGCGCTATATAAATAAAGATTATTATTATTATTATTAGATATCTGGGGATCATTAATATAACATGTTTTTAACATTGAATCTAAACCCATTAAGAAAATTAATATATACCTCTTATAATGGAAAAGATTGGATCTTGATATTCTATTAATGCTGCAATATAGTGCTGGCCACTGACAAGGCGGTAAATCCGGCAGCCCCCGTGTGAGACGTTAATGAAGGCAGAGGAGGCGGAGCCCGGCGAGCAGATATTGATTGACGGCTGGGAGGCTTTTCTGTCCGGGGGGAAAAGACCTGCCCCCAGGTCTATTTCAAGGTATCAGGGACAAATTATAAAAGCGATTATTTCTGCAGTGGCAGGGACCCGAACTAAAAGAGCCGCCTTGTCAGAATGCAGCATTAGTGCTGCACAAGGTGGCTCTCTTAGTTAAAAACGCCTGAGGGGGGGTGACAGGTTCCCTTTAAACCCTGATTTAGTACACAAGTGTACTGTTACTAAATACTGTATTATCCGATCACTGCTAGAACTATTGATCACTGAGCTCACTATATCCCAATTAGACAATTTTACAATGAATATCTATTGTGCTTAAACTAGGGGTAACCTAGCAGGATACCATATCTGCTTCTAAATAACAGCCTATTCACGCAGTATCAACGGACTATACTACCAACTTTCCACGAATATCGATCTCCAAGTGGTTACACTACCTTACGGTACTTCAGTAAGTACAATTGCAGACACATATTACAATTCATTGTACATAGAAGTCTCATTACTAGTCTTGTTGGTAATAAAAAAGCTCTATATAGGGGGGAACATACCCCATCCCGTTAAATTCTGGGACCAAAACCTTTTTGAACTAAGTACCCCTCACCAGATCCGTATCCTTGGCGCAACCACAGTAAGTTTCTCTTAAATCATATATTTAGTATCCTCCCAATAACTCCCCCACTGTCATCGTCTTTATACATGTATGGAGTAGCGCGGTGATATGTTTTTGATTTCTATTAGGTTGTGTTTTCCAGCAGGTACACACAGAACCTGCTTTAATCACCAGCAGCTCTCCACATAAATCTCTCCCTTGGGTCAGTCGTTCACAGAGCGCCAGTGTTTATCTATATTTCTCAAAGTAAATGTAGTTTTAATGTCCAAAACTTATAAACAAAACAAACAGTGTCCTCTGGATCGCAGCCGGGAAACAAGACAGTCTATAAATGCATCCTGTTGCCGAGGGCGACTGCACCAGCGTATTATGCTGCTGGGTGCCAGGAGTTCGCTCTGCTTGGTTCTGTGTTCCCCCACACAGGCTGAGCTTTTGCAGAGCCGTCTGTTCTGCACCTTGCAAACTCCACACTGACACACCCAACCCTCTGCTGCAGGGGTTTTTACCAAAGAACCGTAGGCCATATGGAAAGCCCGGGCTGGGGAAGAAATGGACCACCCCACTACCCCACTACCTTCCTGTAGTCCATTTAAAAAATAAAAGCCGATGGCAGGTTTTCCTAAATCTGCCTTGGACAAATAGCTTGCCCAAGACCAACACTCACTTTTATTCTGCATTGTAATCACAGCTATGCCTGTGACTGCAATGCACTCCGCAGCCTCAATGTGCTTCTTTGTGCACCTTGCGACACTCGCATATGACCCCAGTCACTGCCTCACAGTATGTATATATGGTATATCTGTATGTCTATGTACATGTATGTTTGGTATGTGTGTACGGTATATGTGTATATAAGTGTGGGTGTGTATGTATGTACTGTATATGTATGTATGTACAATATGTGTGTATGTATGTACAGTGTATGGTATATGTTTATGTATGTAGGGTATGTGTATACTATATATGTGTGTTTGTGTGTGCGATGTATATGTATGTATGTTCGGTGTGTATGTGTGTACGGTATGTGTATACTATCTGTATTTCTGTATGTACGGTGCATGTATACAGAGAGTACAGAAAGTATTCAGACCCCTTTAAATTTTTCACTCTGTTTCATTGCAGCCATTTGGTAAATTCAAAAAAGTTCATTTTTTTTCTCATTAATGTACACTCTGCACCCCATCTTGACTGAAATAAAAACTAGAAATGTAGTAATTTTTGCGAAGTTTTTTTAAAAAAAAAACAAAAAAAAACAAACCTGAAATATCACATGGTCGTAAGTTTTCAGACTCTGCTCAGTATTGAGTAGGAGCACCTTTTGAGCTACTACAGTCATGAGTCTTCTTGGGAATGATGCAACAAGCTTTTCACACCTGGATTTGGGGATCCTCAGCCATTCTTCCTTGCAGATCCTCTTCAGTTCCGTCAGGTTGGATGGTGAACGTTGGTGGACAGCCATTTTCAGGTCTCTCCAGAGATGCTCAATTGGTTTTAGGTCAGGGCTCTGGCTGGGCCAGTCATGAATGGTCACAGACTTGTTCTGAAGCCACTCCTTTCTTATTTTAGCTGTGTGCTTAGGGTCATTGTCTTGTTGGAAGGTGAACCTTCAGCCAAGTCTGAGATCCAGAGCACTCTGGAAAACATTTTCATCCAGGATATCTCTGTACTTGGCTGCATTCATGTTTCCTTCAATGGCAACCAGTTGTCCTGTCCCTGCAGCTGAAAAACACCCCCATCGCATGATGCTGCCACCATCATGTTTCATTGTTGGGAATGTATTGGGCAGGTGATGAGCAGTGGATTTCTCCACACATACCGCTTAGAATTATCACCAAAAAGGTCTATCTTCGTCTCCTCA
Source organism: Ranitomeya variabilis (assembly GCF_051348905.1). Lineage (NCBI taxonomy): Eukaryota > Metazoa > Chordata > Amphibia > Anura > Dendrobatidae > Ranitomeya > Ranitomeya variabilis. Next base: position 855,049,063 of record NC_135233.1, on the reverse strand, counting down.
GACCAGAGAATCTAATTTCTCATAGTCTGGGAGTCCTTCATGTGTTTTTTTTTTTTTTTTTTAGCAAACCCTATGCTGGCTTTCATAGGTCTTGCACTGAGGAGAGGCTTCTGTGGGGCCACTCTGCCATAAAGGCCTGACTGGTGGAGAGCTGCAGTTATAGTTAAAGGGAACCTGTCACCCCCAAAATGGCTGGTGAGGTAAGCTCACTGGCATCAGGGGCTTATCTACAGCATTCTGTAATGCTGTAGATAAGCCCCCGATGTTACCTGAAAGAGGAGAAAAAGACGTTAGATTATACTCACCCAGGGGCGGTCCCGGTGCGGTCTGGTCAAATGGGTGTCTCCGGTCCGCTCCGGCGCCTCCCATCTTCATTCCATGACGTCCTCTTCGGGTCTTTACGCCGCGGCTCCGGCGCAGGCGTACTTTGTCTGCCCTGTTGAGGGCAGAGCAAAGTACTGCAGTGCGCAGACGCCGGGCCTCTCTGACCTTTCCGGCGCCTGCGCACTACAGTACTTTGCTCTAATAATCTAACGTCTTTTTCTCCTCTTTCAGGTAACATCGGCTTATCTACAGCATTACAGAATGCTGTAGATAAGCCCCTGATGCCGGTGAGCTTACCTCACCAGCCATTTTGGGGGTGACAGGTTCCCTTTAACTTTGTGGAACTTTCTTCCATCTCCCTACTGCATCTCTGGAGCTCAGCCACAGTGATCTTGGGGTTCTTTTTTTACCTCTCTCACCAAGGCTTTTCTCCCAGGATTGCTCAGTTTGGCTGGACGGCCAGGTCTAGGAAGACTTCTGGTGGTCCCAAACTTCTTCCACTTAAGGATTATGGAGGCCACTGTGCTCTTAGGAACCTTGAGTAGTGCAGAAATTCTGTTGTAACCTTGGCCAGATCTGTGCATTGCCACAATTCTGTCTCTGAGCTCATTGGCCAGTTCCTTTGACCTCATGATTCTCATTTGGTCTAAGGCTACTTTCACACTTCCGTCTTTTTGAAGATGTTGCAATGTGTCGTTCTGTGCAGAAAACGCATCCTGCAAAGTTGCCCGCAGGGTGCGTTTTTTGCACATAGACTTGTTTATCGGACGCATCGCGACGTATAGACACGTTCCATACGTTGTGCACTGGATGCGTCGGTAATTGGCGGACCGTCGTCACAAAAAAACGTTCAATGTAACTTTTTTTTTTTGTGCGATGGGTCCGCCATTTTCGACCGCGCATGCGCGGCCGAAACACCGCCCCCTCCTCCCCGGACTGCAGAATGGGCAGCGGATGCGTCCATCCGCTGCCCACATCGTGCAGAGAACTCACAACGTCCTTTCCGTACCCACTGTATATGGTATATGTGTATGTCTATGTACATGTATGTACGGTTTGTGTGTATGGTATGTGTGTACGGTATGTGTATACTATATGTGTATATCAGTGTGTGTATGTATGTGTGTGTATGCATGTGTGGAATATGTAGCATGCTATATGTGTGTACGGTATGTATGTGTGTACGGTATATGTGTGTGTGTACAGTATTTGTATACTATGTATTTAAGTGTATATGGTTTGTGTGTGCATATGTATGGTATATGTTTGTATGTACCGTATGTGTGTACATACGGTATGTGTGTATGTACAGTATGTGTGCATGTATACGTTTGTGTGTGTGTGTGTGTGTGTATTGATACATGCATACATGGTGTATGTGTGATCCATCGGATTGTGGATAACTTGCTTATCACTGGGGATTTGACCACTTGCGTCCGAAATTCGGAAAACAGGGCTCTGCAGTCTTGTCCTGGATTGAGCAGAGTTGTGAATGCTGAGTGCTGCGCTCTGTTTCCATCAGTTGCATAGACAAGGAATAGAGCAGATACCAGATGATAGATAGATATAATGTAGTATAATTTACACATGGTTGGGCTCTGCCGTTCCAGCAGTAACCACAAGGAGGTGCTTTGCACACTTGCTGTCAAGTGCCAACTAAGCTCTTTTATTGGAAAGCCTTTTCTACAGTGGGAGAGAAAAATCCCTTTGCCTTTTACTATCCATAAACAGACTGATAATGCATGTCCAGGGATCGAAATTATTGTTTAAGTATTGCTAATACTTGTCATATATTTTATTTATTGAAAGCTGTATTCAAGGTATTAAAGGGAGCCTGTCACCCCCCCCCGGCGTTTTTAACTAAAAGAGCCACCTTGTCCAGACAACACTGCAATACTACTTTTTATAATTTGCGCGCCATACCTTTAGTCTATCCGGGGGGCACATCTTTTCCCCCGGACACAACTGCCTCCCAGCCATCACTCAGCTCCTCCGTATGCCGCCTACTCTGCCTTCAGTAACATACCCGGCGCCTGCGCTGTGCTTTCCTTTTTCGGGCAAAAGGCGCATGCCAGAAAAAAGAAAGCACAGCGCAGGCGCCGGGTGTGTTACTGAAGGCAGAGGAGGCTGTGCCCGGAGGGGCTGAACGATGGCTAGGATGAGGTTGTGTCCAGGGGGACAAGGTGGCTGGACAAGGTGGCTCTTTTAGTTAAAAACGCCGGGGGGGGGGGGGGGGGGGGTGACAGGTTTCCTTTAAAAATACTTCAGATCTGTGGCTACTATTTGGGAACCACGGTAGCTCAGTAGTTAGCACTGCAGCCTTGCAGTGCTGGGGTGCTGGGGTCCTGGGTAGAGATGAGCGAATTTTTCTATGTTCGGTTCGGCTCACGATCCCTGAATCTGCAATATTCTAATCGGCGGTGAAATCATCCCCGTCGGTCAGAGAGCTGCGGTTCCCACGCTGTCAGAAGACAGCGTGAGCGCTCAGCTATGATTGGAGGTAAAAAGTTTACCTTCGATCACTGGTGTCATCTGATGTAATGGGACTACAGCTCCCATCAGCTGACACTTGCTGCCGCTATTAACAGTGAGAGCAGGAGCCACGGATGGGAGTATTCATCAGTCACTCCTGCGCTGTAAATAAATAAATAAAAAAACCCTGCTTGGGTTCCCCTGTATCTTTGATAAACAGCCAGGCAAAACTCACAGCTGAAGGCTGCAACCCTCAGCTGTCAGCTTCAGCAAGGTTGGTTATCAAGAATAGAGGGGTCCCCACGCCGTATTTTTAAATATTTAAATAAATTAAAGTAACAGAGTGGGTTCCCCCTCATTTTTCACAACCAGCCTTGCTAAAACAGACAGCTGGGGGCTGGTATTCTCATGCTGGTATGGGGCCATGACTATAGGGCCCCCAGCCTAAAAATAGCAGCCCACAGCTGCCAAAAAGTGACAAGTTCACCGCAGTTGAAATTCACCACAGTGAAATTCTCCCGGTGAACTCGCCTCTGCACCATGCAACTTTCTCAATGTTCTAGCGGGGATCTCACCGAAGTCACCGCTAGTCGAGCAGCTCATTCACCAGTGGTTCTCAGCCTGGACGGTCACATCTTGGCAGCGTCCAGGTTGAAAACTATTTCTCCCTCAGACATGGATTATGGTGTGGGACAGAACAACGGACAGGTATGGTATATTGTTGTTTTTTTTAGTTTTATTACAGAAGAACATAGGCTTTGGTGGAATTAGGCGAGGTTGTAGGTATTATTTAATTAAGATTATCAAAGGAGTCTGTCATTATTTCAATTAAAGGACTTTTTTCTGGGTGTCTGTGTTTTTATACAATGTGACTATAGGGTTAGTAATGGGGGCGTCTTATTGACGCCTCTCCATTACTAACCTCTGGGCTTGAAGTCACCTGACAATACAAATGTGACATCAACCCCATAAATATGCACCACTACAGGGCAAGTGGGAAGGGCGAGGCTAAGTGCCAGAATTGGCACTTCTTAGAGATGCGCTTTTTCTGGAGCGGTTGAGAACTGATGTTTTTAGCTTGGAGGGTGGGGTTCAGTATCCATGGCCCCTTCCTAGGCTATTATTATCAGCCCGCAGCTGTCTGCACAGCCTTTGCTCCTTATTAATTACAGGGGGACCCTACGTCATTTTTTGTAGGGTCCCTCATTTTAATAGCTAGTAAAGGCTAAGTATACAGCTGTGAGCTGATATTAATAGCCTGGGAAGCTCCATGGGTGTTACCCCTTTCCCAGGCCATAAATATCGGCCCCCAGCCTTCGGCTTTCCCTCTGCTAGTTACGAAAATTACACAGGAGCCCACACCATTTAAAAAAAAAATATATATATATATAAAATGTATTATTTAAATACATGTACAGTAAGCTGCGCACACGCTGTGCTAATTGTATTTGTCACTGACATCTATATATCTACATATTCTATTTGTATTTATTGTATGTAATCCATCTCTTCTATGCTGTCGGCTCCTGCTGGGATTTTACACTACCGTGGCTGCTAATTTGCTGGCTTTCCTTCTATCTATATGTGTAATATACAGTACAGACCAAAAGTTTGGACACACCTTCTCATTTAAAGATTTTTCTGTATTTTCATGACTATGAAAATTGTACAGTCACACTGAAGGCATCAAAGCTATGAATTAACACATATGGAATTATATAGTTAACAAAATTGTGTGAAACAACTGAAATTATGTCTTATATTCTAGGTTCTTCAAAGTAGCCACCTTTTGCTTTGATGACTGCTTTGCACACTCTTGGCATTCTCTTGATGAGCTTCAAGAGGTAGTCAACGGGAATGGTTTTCACTTCACAGGTGTGCCCTGTCAGGTTTAATAAGTGGGATTTCTTGTCTTATAAATGGGTTTGGGACCATCAGTTGTGTTGTGCAGAAGTCTGGTGGATACACAGCTGATAGTCCTACTGAATAGACTGTTAGAATTTGTATTATGGCAAGAATAAAGCAGCTAAGTAGAGAAAAATGAGTGGCCATCATTACTTTAAGAAATGAAGGTCAGTCAGTCCGAAAAATTGGGAAAACTTTGAAAGTGTCCCCAAGTGCAGTGGCAAAAACCATCAAGCGCTACAAAGAAACTGGCTCACATGAGGACTGCCCCAGGAAAGGAAGACCAAGAGTCACCTCTGCTTCTGAGGATAAGTTTATCCGAGTCACCAGCCTCAGAAATCGCAAGTTAACAGCAGCTCAGATTAGAGACCAAGTCAATGCCACAGAGTTCTAGCAGCAGACACATCTCTACAACAACTGTTAAGAGGAGACTTTGTGCAGCAGGCCTTCATGGTAAAATAGCTGCTAGGAAACCACTGCTAAGGACAGGCAACAAGCAGAAGAGACTTGTTTGGGCTAAAGAACACAAGGAATGGACATTAGACTAGTGGAAATCTGTGCTTTGGTCTGAGGAGTCCAAATTTGAGATCTTTGGTTCCAACCACCGTGTCTTTGTGCGACGCAGAAAAGGTGATCGGATGGACTCTACATGCCTGGTTCCCACCGTGAAGCATGGAGGAGGAGGTGTGAGGGTGCTTTGCTGGTGACACTGATGGGGATTTATTCAAAATTGAAGGCATACTAAACCAGCATGGCTACCACAGCATCTTGCAGCGGCATGCTATTCCATCCGGTTTGCGTTTAGTTGGGCCATCATTTATTTTTCAACAGGACAATGACCCCAAACACACCTCCAGGCCGTGTAAGGGCTATTTGACCAAGAGGGAGAGTGATGAAGTGCTACGCCAGATGACCTGGCCTCCACAGCCACCAGACCTGAACCCAATTGAGATGGTTTGGGGTGAGCTGGACCGCAGAGTGAAGGCAAAATGGCCAACAAGTGCTAAGCATCTCTGGGAACTCCTTCAAGATTGTTAGAAGACCATTCCCGGTGACTACCTTTTGAAGCTCATCAAGAGAATACCAAGAGTGTGCAAAGCAGTCATCAAAGCAAAAGGTGGCTACTTTGAAGACCTAGAATATAATACATAATTTCAGTTGTTTCACACTTTTTTGTTAAGTATATAATTCCACATGTGTTAATTCATAGTTTTGATGCCTTCAGTGTGAATGTACAATTTTCATAGTCATGAAAATACAGAAAAATCTTTAAATGAGAAGGTGTGTCCAAACTTTTGGTCTGTACTGTATATACAATAAGTTCAGAAAGTATTCAGACCCCTTTACATTTTTCTTTGTTTCATTGCAGCCATTTGGTAAATTCAAAAAAGTTCATTTTTTCTCATTAATGTACACTCTGCACCCCATCTTGACTGAGAAAAACCCAGAAATGTAGATTTTTTTTTCAAATTTAATAAAAAAGAAAGACTGAAATATCACTTGGTCATAAGTATTCAGACCCTTTGCTCAGACACTCATATTTAAAGGGGTTGTCCACTACTTTCAATTAACCCCCCAATGTATCCCCCCCGGGGCCCCTGATGAATTGTGTAATTACCTTCCGTTGTCTTTTTCGCCTGTGAGCGGCGCTATTCCGGCGGCTGAGTCCGGGTCACGTGACCCCCAGGCTGCAGCCACCGCTTATTTCCGCCGACGTCACGTCAATTTCCAGACTCTGGAAATTGACGTGACGTCAGCAGCAGGCATGAGCCAGCCTCACAGTCAGCAGTCACTCATCAAGAGTAACTGGGCTGTGGGCGGGGCTGGTGGCTGCCTGCGGGGCTGTGCTGGGGGCGGGCGGGGCTAGGCAGGGATGATTGTGCGGGCGCCGAGGTCTGTATGTGCGTGCCGGCGCCGGTATGTGCGTGCTGGGGCTCTGCGTGCCAGCGCCGGTATGTGCGTGCCGACGCCGGTTTGTGCGTGCCGGGGCTCTGCGTGCTGGCGCCGGTATGTGCTGGGTCTGCTGGGGGGGTGGTCTTTGGGGGGTGTGTGTCTCTCTCTGTGTGCAGGCATTGTCCGATGGGACTACAAGTCTCATTGGGCTCTGCCTGCTACAGTGACAGTGAGTGACACATTAGCCAATGATGGGACAGTAGTAGTCCCATCATCCGGCTAATGTGTTGAATGTAAAAAAAAAAAATACACATATACAGTACATACAACACACACCATGTGACATGTAACAACATGCGACATGTGACAACATGCAACATACGACATGCAATGACATGCAACATGTGACATGCGTCAACACGCAACATACGACATGCACCATGCAACATTCAACATGCACCATGCTGCGGCATGCACCATGCTGCGGCATGCCCCATGCGAAGACATGCGCCATGCGACGACATGCACCATGCGACGACATGCACCATGCGACCACATACACCATGTGGCGACATGTGACCACATGCACCATGCGACCACATGCACCATGCGACCACATGCACCATGCGACCACATGCACCATGCGACCACATGCACCATGCGACCACATGCACCATGCGACCACATGCACCATGCGACCACATGCCCCATGCGACGTCATGCCCCATGCGACGACATGCACTATGCGACGACATGCACCATGCGACCACATACACCATGCGGCGACATGCGACGACATGCGACATGCGACGACATGCACCATGCGACCACATGCACCATGCGACCACATGCACCATGCGACAACATGCGTCAACATGCAACATGCACCATGCGACGACATGCACCATGCGACGACATGCACCATGCGACGACATGCACCATGCGACGACATGCACCATGCGACGACATGCACCATGCGACGACATGCACCATGCGACGACATGCACCATGCGGCGACATGCACCATGCGTCAACATGCACCATGCGACGACATGCACCTTGCGGTGACATGCGACGACATGCACCATGCGACGACATGCACCATGTGACGCATTGCGACATGCACCATGCGATGACATGCAATAACATGCGACGACATGCAACATGCCACATACAGTATGTACATATATACTACATACATACAGACATACAGTACATGTAATATAGATTACATACTCACCATCACTTGTCACCTTGATCCCCGAAGCCAGTGTCATCTGTAAAAAAATATTAAAATAAACAACCAATATACTCCCTGATCCGCAGAAATCCAATTAAAAAAGTGTCCCTCGACGATCTCCCGTGGAGAGCAGGAGCATCTGCTGATGCGACTGCTCTCTAAGAGCTCCAGGACTACAATGATGGAAGGTATCCTTCCACAATGTATTCCTCACAATGTATTCCTACGCCCCTGTGAGAAAATAGTCCCTAGTCTCACTTTATGCCATTGCTGTTGAGAAATTTTCCAAGGCAGCAATTGCCATAAAGTGAGACTTTGAACTCAGGTAACCTCAGTGATGCACTGCAGGAGCCATTGTCTCCTGTCAGTGTGTCACTGAGGGTCCTATAGAGCAGTGACATCACCCGATGTCACTGTTCTATAGGGGAGATCGTCATGGGACACTCGTTATTAATTAGACTACGGCTGACAGGTAGTATACGGTTTATTATTTTACGTATTTTGCAGGCGCTGAAGTATGGTAAGTATGGTGAAATGAAGAATATTAAAATACTTTTTTCCTAATGTCTGTGTGTGTTTTATTAACCCTTTATTAGTATTGGATTAATAACGGATAGGCGTCTTATTGACGCCTCTCCGTTATTAACCCGGCTTAATGTCACCTTACAATAGCAAGGTGACATTAACCCCTTATTACCCCATATCCCACCGCTACACGGGAGTGGGAAGAGAGGGGCTAAGTGCTGGAATTGGCGCATTTTACAGATGTGCCATTTCTGGGGCGGCTGCGGACTGGTATTTGTTGCCGGGGGGGTAGACCAATATCCATGGCCCCTCTCTAGGCTGTGAATATCAGCCCGCAGCTGTCTGCGTAGCCTTTCTGGCTATAAAATATAGGGGGACCCCACATCATTTTTTGTGGGGGTCCCCCTATTTTAATAGCCAGTAAAGGCTACGCAGACAGCTGTGGGCTGATATTCATAGCAGGCTACAAATATTGGCCCCTGGCCGTCGGCTTTCCCCCTCTGGCGCAGAAAATTGCGCGGGAGCCCACGCCGTTTTTTTTCCGTTTTTTATTAAATTAAACGCTCATAAAGGCCTATTTCACCCTTGCGTCGGTACGGGTCCGTCGCTATGCGTCGGGCCTACGTACTGACGCATGTCGCGAAATTTGTGCACGTCGTGGGCAGCGGATGCAGTTTTTCAACGCATCCGCTGCCCATTCTGGAGTCCAGGGAGGAGGGGGCGTAGTTTTGGCCGTGCATGCGCGGTAGAAAATGGCAGACGCGACAGACAAAAAAACTTTCACTTGAACGTTTTTTCGTCCCAACGGTCCGCCAAAACACGATGCATCCGTTGCACGACGGACGCGACGTGTGGCCATCCGTCGTGATCCGTCACTAATACAAGTCTATGGGTAAAAAACGCATCCTGCAAGCACATTTGCAGGATCCGTTTTTTTCCCCAAAAAGACGGATTGCTAAAAACGCAAGTGTGAAAGTAGCCTTAGGCTGCTTTCATACTAGCGTCGGTAAGGGGCCGACGCATACTGGTCCAGTCTTAAGACGCTTCCGCTGCCCCATTGCAAGGTCCGGGGAGGAGGGGGCTGCGTTTCGCCCGCGCATGCACTGCGTCGCAATGTGTCGCTAATAAAAGTCTATGGAGAAAAAACGCATCCTGCGGGCAACTTTGCAGGATGCGTTTTTTTTTCCACAACGACGCATTGCGATGTGCAGTGCACGACGCTAGTGTGAAAGTAGCCTTAGAAACATCGGCCTTTCTATTATATATCTATGGATATATCTATCCATAGATATATTTATAGATAGATATATCTATAGATACATAGATGTATCTATCCATATATTTGGCTGCTTTCACATCAGGTTTTTACCGTCAGGCACAATCCGGCGAGTTTTGAAAAAAACGGATCCATTTTTTTCCGCCGGATCCGTTTTTCTCTCTTAGAGTTGTATTAGCGCCGGATTGCGCCTGATGGCCACACGTTTCATCCGTTTTTTGCCAGATCCGTCAAAAAAGCTGTTTCCGCCGGACGGAAAACACATACAGAGGAACGTTTTTTCTGTCCAGGGAAAAAACGCACAGCGACGGATCCGGCAAAAAACGTATGAAACTGAGATGTGAAATGATGAATCCGACCTTGGAATCAGTTTTTTTCATGCATGTTTCCATTCAAATCATGCACATTTTCCGTTTATTTATTTCCAAAAACGGCATTAAAACTGCGCATAAACCGCACCAAAAAAAAGCATCAAAACTGCACCAAAAACTGCATCAAAACTGCACCAAAAACTGCATCCAAACCTGGTGCGGTTTTGATGCAGTTTTTGGTGCAGTTTTGATGCGTTTTTTGTGCAGTTTTGATGCGTTTTTTAGGCAGTTTTTTTTGAACGGTTTTGATGCATTTTTTAATTCGCTTTTGGTGCAGTTTTTGCGCGTTTTTTCTGCATTTTGGAAAGCTAAATAAAGATCTATTGTTGAACAAAAAAAAAAAAAGATTTGTGATGTCATTATTGTCCGACCTCCTCTTTTACATTTGTCCAACCCACATTCCATTACACACACAGATAGACAGATAGATGATAGATGAAATGGATAGACAGATCTACATATAGATAGATCTATAGATGCATACATCTATCCATATATCTATCTATAGATATATCTGGATAGATATATCTATTGATAGATGTATGGATAGCGTAGGGTGTGTGTCCACTGTCCGGATTACATCCGAATTAGCTGCAGATTTAATGCTGCGTACTTGTAGTCCCATCGGATGATGCCTGCACACACACCCCAAAAGACCCCCTGCACAGCCCCGCACACACCCGAACAGTCCCGCACACATCCGAACAGCCCGCAGACCCAGCACACACATACACACACACCGTCACTGCCCACATTCCGCCCAACACACTTCCCTCCTCCCCAACTGCAGCGTTTCTCAGACCCACATCCGCATCTAAACTGCAGATCTTTTTTACATCTGCGGTTTTTGCTGCGGATGTGCCCGACTCAGTGAAAGTCTAAGGGTATGTTTCCACGTTCAGGAAACGCTGCTTGTTTGACGCTGCGCAGCGCTGCAGCGTCAAACAAGCAGCGTCCAGATGTTCCTGCATAGTGGAGGGGATTTTATGAAATCCCGTCTCCACTATGCGTGGAAACCCGCACGCGGCGGCCCTGCGACTACGGACATGCTGCGCGTCTTTTCAGATCGCAGCATGCCCGTACACCTTGCGGGGACGCAGCGTCCCCGCAAGGCATATCACAGGGCCCTATGGGAGCGAGCGATCATCCCGGATGTGAAGAGTTAACACATCCGGCATGATCGCGTCCCAGGAAGGGGGCGGGGCTTAGCGCCGAGCGGCTTCGCCGCTGCGGCGATACCGCCGCCCCTCCGGACCGTGGAGCCATACCCTTAGGGTGCAGAAACACTGCAGTTCCGCACAAAAGAAGTGACATGCTGCGAGAAAAAAAAGTTGCGTTTCAGTGCGGCTTTTTCCGCAGCATGTGCACAAGTCTGCGGCTCCCATAGACTTACATTGGTTGTGCACTACACTGCGGATTTGATGCAATTCAGTGCGGCAAAAAACGCTGCGGATCTGCAATCAAATCCGCAAGGTGTGCACACAGCCTTAGCATTTAATGAACCTAGCAAAAAAGCCAAGCAAAAAACATCTGTGGGATTTGGCCTTTTTTGCAATTTCATTGCACTTTGAATTTTTTTCACATTTTCTGTTACACGACATGATAAAACCAATGGTGTCGTTCAAAAGTAGAACTTGTCCCGCAAAAGATAAGCCCTCACATGGCCATATTGACGGAAAAATTATGGCTCTGGAAAGAAGGGGAGCGATAAACGAAAACAAAAAAGCTCCAGGGGTGAAGGGGTTTAGAAACATGGATATGGACATATCTATGGAAATAGACAGATATATAGAGATATCTGTATCTATCTATCTATCTATCTATCCGTGTGTAATGGAGTGTGGGTTGGACAAATGTAAAAGAGGAGGTTGGACAGAAATGACATCACAAATCTTTTTGAAGATAGAGGGGGGGAGAGGAGGGAGGAGTTGGGGGGTGTTTTGGAGTGGGTGTGCCAGGTGCTGAGTTACAGGCGAGTGCAATGCATCATGGAACTTGTAGTATTAGAGCACAGTAAGGCAGGAGAAAGGAAGTTGTCGATTAACCCCATGAGAGCTGGATCCAGCACTGAAGATGTGCTGCTACAGCATGATGAAAGGTAATATTGCTAAAATAAACACAGTAGATGTTTTCAGTGGCACATAATAGCAAGATTTATGAAAAAAATAAAAAAAAGGTTATAGTAGTGGACAACTTCTTTAAAGAAGTCACAGCCAGGCTTGCTGAGTGCGCCAGTGCGGCCACCCACCTTGGTAATCCCAGCCCCGCAGTGTGTTATGCATTATGCAGAGTGCGGGGCTGGGATTCACAAGCAGGGTGGCCGCACAGGCGCAGTCTGCAAGCCTGGCTGTGACGTCAGACGGCCAGAGCTCTCTGCGCCTGCACCAAACAGCGATACACAGCAGCAGCCGGATTTCATGGGTAAACAGCGCTGAGGGGGCGGTGCCCGGCACCCCTGAACATTTGAGTGATGGCAATGTGGCGTTACAATCTTGTGCTAAAATCTCATGTTTGTTCATAAAGTTCATAAGCCGTTATGCTATTCCTATTCCTTAGATTTCAAACTTCCTTATTTTAGCACAGATGTGTGCAGCCATAATCTATTATTATGTATGTATTTTTTTGGCTATGCACCAGCATTTATAATTATTATATATTGTTCAGTCAGTTTACTTATTTTTAATATGTACTATTTTCTGACTTGAACGTCCCGCCCTTCACCATACCTGTGATTTTTAATTACATCTTAACACTATTGGTTCTGAGCCTCCCTATATAAGAAGGCTTTATCATGTCATTAGCCACAAGCATGTGTTCACATTGGGCAGTAGCTCAGAGACCATAGGTAAGTGTTCACACTAGGCAGGCAGTGTAGTTACCCATTCAATCTGAGATTACCTTGTCGTTGGTGAATGGGCTCACAATATTTGGCCAAATCTTGTGCTAAAATCTCATGTTTGTTCATAAAGTTCATAAGCCGTTATGCTATTCCTATTCCTTAGATTTCAAACTTCCTTATTTTAGCACAGATGTGTGCAGCCATAATCTATTATTATTAATGTGGCGTTACAAGCAGGGGGGTGAGGACCTGCCTCCCTGGCTAAAGAAAGGTATTTTGGCGAAAATATAAAACCCTTTATTTTGGTAATACATGCACCTAAAAAGAGCCACCTTGTTAGAATGCAGCATTACTGCTGCACAAGGTGGCTCTTTTAGTTTATAACGGCTGGAGGGGGTGACAGTGGCCCTTTAAGTCACATGCTGTCCATTTCCTTGTGATCCTCCTTGAGATGGTTCTACTCCTTCATTGGAGTCCAGCTGTGTTTAAATAAACTGATAGGACTTGATTTGAAAAGGCACACATCTGTCTATATAATAAGGCCAGGTTCACACTGCGTTTTAGCGGTCCGTTAGACGGACTACATTACACCGCGGCATAAAGCGGTGTAACGCAGTCCGTTAACGCCGCCATTAAGCCCTATGGCGGACGCATCACTGGCGCACGCCCATAATGGGCATACGCTAGCGATGTGCCGTCATTGAGTGACGGACCCTGGGATGTGGGCTGCAGCATTTCCAGGCCCATCACTGCTAGCGCAGATAGAGCTAGCAGATGCTCTATGACAAGTCGGCACTTGCGTTAACAGCAGCCCGTTAACGCATGTGTTGAACGGGCTGCTGTTAACGCAATGTCAACCTAGCCTAAGACCTCACAGCTCACAGTGCATGTCAGACCAAATGAGAATCATGAGGTCAAAGGAACTGGCCAAGGAGCTCAGAGACAGAATTGTGGCAAGGCACAGATCTGGCCAAGGTTACAAAGTAATTTTTGCAGTACTCAAGGTTCCTAAATGCACATTGGCCGCCATAATCCTTAAGTGGATGAAGTTTGGAACCACCAGAAGTCTTCCTAGACCTGGCCATCCAGCCAAACTGAGCAATCGTGGGAGAAGAGCCTTGGTGAGAGAGGTAAAGAAGAACCCCAAGATCACTGTGGCTGAGCTCCAGAGATGCAGTAGGGAGATGGGAGAAAGTTACACAAAGTTAACTTAACTGCAGCCCTCCACCAGTCAGACCTTTATGGCAGAGTGGCCCGACAGAAGCCTCTCCTCAGTGCAAGTCACATGAAAGCCCGGATAGAGATTGCTAAAAAAAAAAAAAAAACACATGAAGGGCTCCCAGACTATAAGAAATAAGATTCTCTGGTCTGATGAGATGAAGATGGACCTTTTTGGTGATAATTCTGAAGTGGTATGTCTGGAGAAAACCAGGCACTACTCATCACCTGCCCAATACAATCCCAATTGTGAAACATGGTGGTGGCAGCATCATGCTATGGGGGTGTTTTTCAGCTGCAGGGACAGGACATCTGGTTGCCATTAAAGGAAACATAAATGCGGCCAAGTACAGAGATATCCTGAATGAAAACCTCTTCCAGAGTGCTCTGGACCTCAGACTTGGCCAAAGGTTCACCTTCCAACAAGACAATGACCCTAAGCACACAACTAAAATAACAAAGGAGTGGCTTCAGAACAACTCTGTGACCATTCTTGACTGGCACAGCCAGAGACCGGACCTAAACCCAATTGAGCATCTCTGGATAAACCTGAAAATGGCTGTCCACCAACGTTCACCATCCAACCTGACGGAACTGGTGAGGTCTGCAAGGAAGAATGGCAGAAAATTCCCAAATCCAGGTGTGAAAAACTTGTTGCACCATTCCCAAGAAGACTCATGGCTGTACTAGCTCAAAAGGGTGCTTCTACTCAATACTGAGCAAAAGGTCTGAATACTTATGACCATGTGATATTTCAGTTTTTCTTTTTTAATAAATTTGCAAAAGTTTTTTTTTTTTAGTCAAAAGTGTAGATTAATGAGAAAAAAAAATGAACTTCTTTGAATTTACCAGATGGCTGCCATTAATTAGAGTGAAAATATAAAGGGGTATGAATACTTTCCGCACCCACTGTATGTGTGTATGTATGTATGTATATGTATATATATATATATGTGTATATATATATATATATATATATATATATATATATATATATATATATATATATATATATATATATATATATATATATATATATATATATATTTATTTACACCTTTTCTAGTCTAACCTGTCACGCTTTGATTTTACTGAACGCAGCACATAAACTACCGGCTTTTATTCTGTCTCTGTCTCTTACCAAATGTTACCGTTATCGGTAAGTAAACTATATATTTTTTTCACTAATTGGCAGGATTGTTTTCTAATTACTGCTACATTTCAGCTGCTGTCATAACTTTCTATGGCTTTCTGCTCCTCTTTCTTAATGTGTTCAGTACTTTTTCCCTGTGTCAATTCTCATTATTACACATAACTTAATTTATGGATATCAGTGGTTTGATTTCTTTGCCTGTGTGGGTGGGTTGCTACCAACATCTGGTGAAAATTTCATGTTAATAGCACCTTTTAGAAATGTATTTACTTAAATAATTGATGACGTGTTCAATACTTATTTGACCAGCTGTATGTTTTGTATATATATTTTTATCATTTTGTATTGTGAATGAATAGAATATTATATTTTTTATATTATTGTCGGGAGCCTGTTTTTTTTCTTTTCCGATTAGATAAATTGTGACCCGTAGGCTACTTTCACACTAGTGTCGTGTGACGTGCGTCGTTTTGGAGAAAAAACGCATCCTGCAAAGTTGCCCGCAGGATGCATTTTTTCTCCATAGACTTGCATTAACGACGCATTGCGACTTATGGCCACACGTCGCACCCGTCGTGCGACGGATGCATCGTGATTTGGCGGACCGTCAGTGTGCGTCGCGTCCGCCATTTTCGACCGCGCATGTGCGGCTGAAACTCCGCCCCCTCCTCCCCGGACATTACAATGGGGCAGCGGATGCGTTGAAAAACTGCATCCGCTGCCCCCGTTGTGCATTTATTTCACAACGTGCGTCGGTACGTCGAGCCGACGCATGGCGACGGTCCCATACCGCGCTAGTGTGAAAGAAGCCTTACTGTAGGACCAGGTTCATTAATAATACTTTACGTTAAGGTACACATACACGATGCCTCAGTACCTTGCGACTAATTGAATATATGAACTCCAATATTGCTGCAAAACGTTAAGAACATAAAGAAACATAGCAGTTTTTTGATCAAAGAGGGCAAAAGCCATCCAACCACATCAAGGTGACCTTTTAATATCAAAAGTCTCATATGGATGGCTATGATAAAAAAAAAAAAAAAAACTAATTTCCTTTATGTTTTTAACGTTTGACAGCAATATTGTGGTTCATGTGTTCATTAGCCGCATCGTGTATGTATATGTTAAGTATATTGGCCACATAGTGTATTTTTTAACCAGAGAATTAATTTAATACTAAAGGTGTGCGAGCCCTATTTTTTTTCCCCTTTTTCTTATTTCTTTTGTTTATCTTAAAGCTAACTTGATAGATTTATGATGCCAGATGCACAAGCTACATGAATCAAGTAGAAACCAGTCTGACTGTGTTATTGAAGCTGTGTATATTTTACTCATTCTGTGAAATGCTAGCCCACAACTTTGGATCTTGGGTAAGTAGTGTGAGGCAGGTCCTGAGTGTGAGGCAGGTCCTGAGTGGCAGCTCCTTTCTCCGATTCCATAAGCTGACAAGTTTTTGCCTATACACACACGCTTAGGCCCCTTTCACACATCATTTGTTTGCTGTCAGGCAGAATCTGGCGAATTTTCGAAAAAACTGATCCGTTGCAAATTGTGAAAAACTGATGTGACGGATCCATTTTTTTCTCCGGATCCGAGTATGTTGATCTGCCGGCTGAGAGAGAGAGAGATCTCCATCGCCGGGTTCCATAATTTTACCTCCCGTTTCATCCGTTTTTCGCAGGATCCTTCACTGTGCGGTTTTTCGACAGACCGAAAAAACTTTTGCCGGATCCGTTAATTTTTTTGCAAAATTTGCCAGATTGTTCCAGACCGCAAAAAAACTTGTGTGAAAGGGGCATTAGAGGGAAACCTGTCAGTCATGGGGAGAAGCTGCTGGGACTGACTTCTTGGACTAGTCATCCATACCGCCTCATCCCCTGCCAGCTTATCCAAGTATGTTTTACTCTGAAACACTGCAACATTTCAGAGTAAAGCATACTGTACAGGTCTTTAATAAAGAATGAATTGATGCTGTGCCATTGGATCTTGTAACGTCATGTGGTTAATCAGAGCTAAGGTTATAAAAACTGGAATTCTGGTAATGAAACCGGATGTTTCTCAGATATAGTGTGAGCATGTTGCAGCCAATACATGCTTTGTCTTGTAAATTCTCTTGATTATTCACAACTGCCCGGCAGATGACTAACTTTATGTAGTCACGTGCTAAGTGAATATAAAGCAAGCAGTTGTAAATTAGAAATCATGGTGATCCTTAATGGGTTTAGTATGTAATTTTACGTTCACATCACACTATTGTATGCATGCAAAAGTGACCCTAAAACTAAAGCTGTGTAGATAAAACTTCTGTGTGCAATACTACGTGGTTATTATGTAATGATTTTCCTAACTTAAACAGAAGATTAAGGCCATGTTCACACTTTGCGGTTTTTACCGCGGAACCGCGGCGATTTTGATGCTGCGGGTCCGCAGCAGTTTCCATAGCGTTTCCATTTACATGAAAACCCTATGGAAACCGCAAACCGCTGTGCACATGCTGCGGGAAAAACCGCGCAGAAACGCAGCGGTTTAAAACCCGCAGCATGTCACTTCTTTGTGCAGAATCGCTGCGATTCTGCACCCATAGGAATGCATTGAACCGCTTACTTCCCGCATGGGGCTGTGCCCACGTTGCGGGAAGTAAGCGGTTAATGTGCGGGTGGTACCCGGGGTGGAGGAGAGGAAACTCTCCTCCAGGCCCTGGGAACCATATTTGGGGTAAAAAAAGAATAAAAATAAAAAATCATGTTATACTCCTCTCAGCGCTGCACGCGGCCGGCCGGTCAGAGTTGCTGTGCGAAAAGGACCTGCGGTGACGTCGCGGTCACATGACCGTGATGACGCCCGGGTCACATGACCGTGACGTCACGAAGGTCCTTCTCGGCACAGCATCTTTGGAACTGGAGCGCCGCGTGCAGCGCCGAGGAGATCCGGACATCGGAGGGTGAGTATAACCAATTTTTATTATTTTTAACATTACTATTGATGCTGCATATTGCTGCATATGCAGCATCAATAGTATAGGAGTAATCCCGCAGCGGAAATCGCAAAACAAACCGCGATAAATCTGCAGGGATAACCGCAGCGGTTTTGCCCTGCAGATTTATCAATTCCGCTGCGGGAGAACCCGCAGAGCACGCCGCAAAGTGTGAACATGGCCTTAAGCTGCAACTGTAGGTGAAGCTTTATAGATAGTGATGAGCGATTATACTCGTTACTCGAGATTTCCCGAGCACGCTCAGATGACCTCCGAGTATTTTTTAGTGCTTGGATATTTCGCTTCCATCGCCTCCGCTG
Source organism: Ranitomeya variabilis (assembly GCF_051348905.1). Lineage (NCBI taxonomy): Eukaryota > Metazoa > Chordata > Amphibia > Anura > Dendrobatidae > Ranitomeya > Ranitomeya variabilis. Next base: position 855,030,550 of record NC_135233.1, on the reverse strand, counting down.
AATGATTTACATCTGTTATCCAGCTTGATTACATGTGGGGATTCCCTAGCAACCAGGCAACCCCCACATGTACTTATGCTGGCTAACAGATGTAAATCATTCAGCTGCGGCGATGAAAACGAAATCTCCGAGCACTAAAAAATACTCTGAGGACACCCGAGCGTGCTCGGGAGATCTCGAGTAACGAGTATATTCACTCATCACTTGTTATAGATCATCTCTGTCCTATAAGCAAGGGAACATGGGAAAAAGAGGTCAGCCCTTCCACTTGGTAATTTAAAAGGTCAGTAATCCTTTATTAGTAATCTATTAAAAAAACGAAGAGGAACAAATGAAATAATAAAAAAAAAAATGATGCTTTTCTGTCTCGTTATACATGTTTAATCATAGTATATCAGTCAAATCATGGGAGTCTTGTTTTAAAGTGGGCGGAACCTATCACATGCAGTGTAAGAAATTATGTAAATTCAACAAATAGTAAGAAACACTGTACCTGTATTAAGCAGCTGTGGTAATCAATTTTCTGATTTACCTTTCAGTAAGCAAAATGCACTTGTTTCCCTACAACAATTACAAGCAGAAAATGAAAAAAATAGATGGGTGTCATAGAATCCAACATGCCATCCAGTAGAATCAAGAGCATCTGTCTTTGATTCCTTCCAAACATTGGTTGAACGTGATTTGAAAATTCTCCATGATCAAACAAAAAATCTAACTAGACAAAAAAGTTGATACAAAGTGTAAAAAATGGCTGCTTAAAGATCATTATATAATCCCTATATTTCAAGGCTTACCCAAAACGCATAAAAATATTTTTCCTCCACCTCTGTGTCCCATCATTTCGGGGATTAGATCTCGGAATAAGGGGCTCAGCAAATGGTTGGATGAACACCTACAACCATTGGTTGCTAGAAGTCCATGATATTTAAAGGGCAGCTCATCTGTGTAACAAACAAATAGCCGCATTTCCATGTGATGTAATGCTATTAACCTATCGGTATATTCTTATATTCCCTATGATTTTGCTATCAATGCATACAACATATTTAGATAGCTGAAGCTCCTACATAAATTAATTGAAACAATTTATACTTACCAGCCTACATTATTTACTTCGACATCACTATTTTATGTTTAATTCTAAATTGTTGGCGCCCCCAATAGGTGCAAAGTTTTCTCCTTTACTTGCTACTGTATTAAAGGCTTGGTGGGAAGAAAAATTAATTTTTACTGTAACCAATCCTTTCGCGAATGAGCTTGTGGTGTACGGTCGATATGTGGACGATCTCCACATATTTATCAACAATAATTAATTTAACCTATGGTTCACAGTTAATCCTCCAGATACTGAAATACCGTTATTTGACATCTTCCTTTTTGGGCAATCACAATAATTGTAGATTTCACACATCTTTACACGGGAAGGATATATCCGGCAGTGCGATCTTACAATCAACAAACTGTCACAGTACATATGGCAAAACAGTCCCAAATTTGATAAATACCTTACATCTGTCACTTTCACCACCCCTTTCAGTTTGCAATTTAACCAAATTAAACGTATCATGCAAAAAAATCTGATTGGGGTTAAACAAGATGCCCCTTTGAGGCAAATTATTTCGGGGGGGGGGGGGGGGGGTGTTGTAGATGTGTATTGAAGAAGGGGCGATCCCTAGGTAATATCCTGTCACCTAGCTTAAATCAAAGCTCTACTATTAAGACAACCTAGCTTAGTCCCTAAAGTTTCTATAATTGTGCAGGGAGTCAATGTAATATGTGTACCTTTGCTGTTGATAAAACACATCCACCTCTCGTGTCTCCCCTTTTCCTCATAGATTGTAAGCTTGCGAGCAGGGCCCTCATTCCTACTGGTATCTGTTTTGAACTGTGATTTCTGTTATGCTGTAATGTCTATTGTCTGTATAAGTCCCCTCTATAAGTTGTAAAGCGCTGCGGAATATGTTGGCGCTATATAAATAAAATTATTATTATTATTATTATTGCTTTGCCTTTACCACATGATGATGATCGCCACTTCATTGATCTGATGAATTGTGACAAACACCATGTGGTGTGTTGTATAGAATGTAATCTATGCAAAATTAAAAAGCATTGCAGAACATGTCGCCAATATATATAAAAGAATGGATCCTACTCCGATGCTGTCAAACATTTTGCCACCCTACATAATGGAGACACCAGGCATTTCAGTTTTATGGCATACAGAAAGTTGCTTGTCCCTATAGAGGCGGCAGTTGGCAGAAACGTCTCATGCTGCATGAGTGCTTTTTAATTTTACCACTTCACATGAAATGCCCACGGGGCATGAATTAAAAAAAATTATTTATTTAACATCTGTTGAGTTTGATTGAATTGATTTATTTTGAAGTTGCTTAATGTTTATATACAGGTACTGTTTTGATACTATTGGTTGAATATACGGTACTTCATTTATTATCCTGCACCCAATTTAAAACGAGACTTTCGCAATTTGACTAATATACTATGATTAATGGGAATCTGTCACCTCATATTTCGTATATAAACTGCTGCTACCGCCATCAGGGGCATATCTACAGCATTCTGTAATGCTGTAGATAAGCCCCCGATGTACCCTGAAAGATAAGGGTGCGTGTCCACAGTCCGTAACCACAGCGCAGCAGAAAACCCGCTCCGCCCCAAACGCCGCCCCCTTCTGTACGCATGGTGATTTCGGATGTGTTCAGTGAATGCATCCGGAATCTCCGCACCCCATACATAGTGCCCTGTGATTTACCTTGTGGCGACGGAGCGACGCTGCAAGTTTAAAACAGACATACTGTGTTCTAAAAAGACGTGCCGCATGTCCATAAACGCAGGGCCGCCGGGTGCGTGTTCGCACGCATAGTGGAGATGGGATTTCATAAAATCCCCTCCACTGTGCTGTAACATCTGGACGCTGCGGGTTGAACTCTGCGGCTGTACGCAGCGTTCAATCCGCAGCTAATCCGGATGTAATACTGAATGTGGACACATACCCTAAGAAAAACAAGCTAGATTACTCACCCAGGGGTGGTCCCGGTGCGGTCTGGTTCGATGGGCGTCGCGGTTCCGGGTCGGCGCCTCCCATCTTCATACGATGACGTCCTCTTCTTTGCTTCCTGCTGCGGCTCCTGCGCAGGCGTACCTTATCTGTCCTGTTGAAGGCAGTGTAAGGTACTGCAGTTTAAAATTATAAGATGCACCCCCATTTTCACCCCACATTTTTGGGAAAAAAAGTGCGTCTTATAATCCGTAACATACGGTATTTGCTATTGCTTCATTCAGAATCATCCGATCTAGCAATATAAAAAATTATCCCAATCGGTGAAGGGGTTTAATCACCCCTCTATTGCCCCTTTCAAAATAAAACAATTAAAAAAAAAAATACACATAGTTGGTATCGCCGCTTTCAGAATCACACAGTTTATCAATATATAAAAAGAACTAGCTGTTTCCAGCCAGCTAACGCTCGGCATGCTCATTGCTATCTAATTAACGCTGCTAGTGATTAAACTAAAGTAAATAATGACAACATTCAATAGCGCTTACACAGGTGGTAAATTGACTTAAAATGAAGTTAATAACAATAATAATAATTAAAAATCAGAATAATACTAATACATTTTATTCACAGTGTAAAATCAAAAGCAAACTGGATTCGTGTGGTAATGTGTGGGGACGCAGCCACATGTGGTAATGTGTGAGGATGGAGCCTCGTGTGGTAATGTGTAAGGACGGAGACTCGTATGGTAATGTGTGGGGACAGAGCCTCATGTGGTAATGTGTGAGGACGGAGCCTGGTATGGTAATATGTGGGGACAGCCTCGTGTGGTAATGTGTGAGGACGGAGCCTCGTGTGTGTCAGGACTCAGAACATTTTTTACCTTTTGTGCATTACTGCCCTTTTCCAAGATGGCGTCTTTGGTCTCATATGCACTGTGTCTTCCTGCTATAAAACTCCACCCCAGCCTTCAGTCTGTGCTAGAGTATTCTGACTTGAATCCAGCTCCTGACCTCTGATTACTCCCAGGCTATATACCTGCTCCTGTGAACCTGTGGGGTGATCCTGCTACTCTGCTCTGAGTTCCTGCTGCATACACCAGTTTCCAGTAATCCTCCTTCATCTGCTGCTCGTGTTTACTTCCATGTGCATTTGCTGGACATGTAAGCTGTGTCTGCTCTGCAAAAACCTGAGACTATTAACTGTTGTGGATTCTGTTTTTGGGCTTTCTCTGGTGGTTACAACTGGTACTGGGTGACTTTGGTGGGTTGCGGTTTCTGGTTTCCACCTGTCCATCAGTGGCTGGGTGTTTCCTATTTAACCTGGCTTTCCTGTCATTCCCTTGCCGGCTATCAATGTATCAGTGTGTGTCTCTGTTACCTGCTCCTAGGCCTTCAAGACAAGCTAAGTCTGTATTTCCCTGTTTCATGATTGCTTTCATGTTTTTTAGTCCAGCTTGCAGATATGTAATTCTCTGCTGCTGGTTGCTCTAGTGGGCTGAAATTACCACTCATGTACCATGAGTTGGCACATGAGTTCAAGTAATTTCAGGATGGTATTTTGAAGGGTTTTTCAGCTGACCGCGCAGTTCACCTTTTGTATCCTCTGCTATCTAGCTTAAGCGGGCCTCATTTTGCTGAATCTGTTTTCATAACTACGTTTGTGCCTTCCTCTCATTTCACCGTCATTATATGTGGGAGGCTGCTATCTCTGTGGGAATATTTCTCTGGAGGCAAGTGAGGTCTGTTATTCTTCTGATAGGGGAAGCTAGATCTCCGGCTGGCGCGAGACGTCTAGGGGCCCCCCAGGAACGTCCCCCGGCTACTGTTAGTTGAGTGTTGAGGTTCAGGATCGCGGTCAGCTCAGGTTCCATCACCCTAGAGCTCGTCCTGTTTTTGCCCGTGTTATGTTGACAAATTCCCTGCCATTGGGAATCATAACAATTAACCAGGCCTCCCTGGTTGGGCTAAGATATGATTTGAACTGCCTTATAAGCTTATCTATCTGTGTTTGGACTAAGACAAGGATTTATTCTTGTCAAGTATCCTCAAGAATAACTGTGCTTCATAGACTTTCTGCTTGATTGCATTTTCCTCTGAAGTTTCCTATAGACTGCTAAGCTGCATTTAATATTTACACCAGGTGTTGTGGACTTGAGTTTCTCTCTGCACCTGTTTGAATCAGTGTGATAATATAACTTTACCACTTATAAAACTGTGTCCTGTAGTTGTCTTGTTCCACGCAAAGAGTCTCCTGAGTTATCCTCTATAATTATTACAATGTGGTAATGTGTGGGGATGGAGCCTCGTGTGGTAATATGGTGGAGTGGCGGGATTGTGTGTGGTAATGTGGAGTGGCGGGATTGTGTGTGGTAATGTGGAGTGGCGGGATTGTGTGTGGTAATGTGGGGGGTGGGATTATGTGGTAATGTGGGGGGATGGGATTATGTGGTAATGTGGGGGGGCGGGATTATGTGGTAATGTGGGGGGCGGGATTAGGGGCGGGATTATGTGTGGTTATGTGGTGGGGGGCGGGATTATGTGTGATTATGTGGTGGGCGAGATTGTGTGGTAATGTTGGGGGGCGGGAATGTGTGGTAATGTGGGGGGGGCGGGATTGTGTGTGGTAATGTGGGGGGCAGGATTATGTGTGGTAATGTGGGGGGGCGTGATTATGTGGTAATGTGGTGGGGGGCGGGATTGTGTGTGGTAATGTGTGGGGCGGGATTGTGTGGTAATGTGGTGGGGGGGTGGGATTGTGTGTGGTAATGTGGTGGGGGGCGGGATTGTGTGTGGTAGTGTGGTGGGGGCGGGATTATGTGGTGGGGGGCGGGATTGTGTGTGGTAATGTGTGGGGCGGGATTGTGTGGTAATGTGGTGGGGGGGTGGGATTGTGTGTGGTAATGTGGTGGGGGGCGGGATTGTGTGTGGTAGTGTGGTGCGGCGGGATTATGTGGTGGGGGCGGGATTGTGTGTGGTAATGTGGTGGGGGCGGGATTGTGTGGTAATGTTGTGGGGGGGCGGGATTGTGTGTGGTAATGTGGTGGGGGACGGAATTGTGTGTGGGGGCGGAGCTACTGTGCAGGGGGCGGGATTAGCAAGTAATCCCGATGCCTCATATATATATAGATTACCGTATTCTGATCAGTAAACGGCGTAACGAGAAAAAAATTAAAAACTTCAGAATTACTTTTTTTTGGTCGTCGCTACTTTGCAATAAAATGCAATAATGGGCGATCAAAAGATCGTATCTACACTAAAATGGTATCAATAAAAATTTCAGCTCGGCACACAAAAAATAAGCCCTCACCGGGCCCCAGATCACGAAAAATGGAGAAGCTACAGGTTTCGGAAAATGGCGACTTTTTTATTTTTCCACCAAAAAATAACCTAGACATGTTAGGTGCCTAAGAACTCATAATGACCTGGAGAATCATAATGGCAGGTCAGTTTTAGCATTTAGTGAACATGGTAAAAAAAAACAAAAACTGTTGGATTGCACTTTTTTTGCAATTTCAAAAAACAAGTCCTCACATGGCCATATTGACGGAATGCTATAAAAGTTATGGCACTGGGAAGAAGGGGAGCAAAAACGAAAATGCAAAGTGGAAATACCTCTGGCCGTGAAGGTGTAAAGGGCATCAATAAAGGATTACTGGAATTTTACATTACCGGATGGAAATGTCGACCTCTTTTTTTTCCTCTTGTCAGATATCATTTTATCAAAGGAAACCACACAATGTCCCATGCCTCTGATTTAATTTTAGTATTTCTCTGTAGAAGTGCACATTCACTGTGTTCAGAGTTTTATTTTGCCATCTTTTATTAATGTCACCAGGTTTTTGCTACCTTATCAGAGAGCAGCATAATGCAGGAAAAGAGATCCTGATTCCAATGCTGTATCACTTAGTTCATGCTCCTGCATTTCTATACCTTGTAAGTGCGATCAGACTGCAGAAAGTGAAAGTCCCACAGTGGGAATAAGTGAAAAAATAAAAGTAAAAGTACTTGTTTGAAAAATCACTATATATATATATATATATATATATATATATATATATATATATATATATATATATATATATATATATGTATATGTGTATATATATATATATATTTATATTATACCCATAAATAAGTACTATGAAAAGAAAACAATAATCGTATACATTTTTGGTATCGCCACGTCCGGAACAATCTAACTTATAAAACTGTCCCACTAGTTAACCCCTTTAGTGAACACTGTAAAAAAAACAAAGAAAAAACGAGGCAAAAAATTATGCTTTATCATTGTAGCACCGAACTAAAAGTGGAATAAAACGCAATCAAAAACACAAATGTAAATCAAAATACTTCTGAAACTGTCATCTTGTCCCGCAAAAATAAAGCTGCCATCAACCGAAAAGTAAAAAAGTTATACCCCTCAGAATAAAGTGATGCAAAAATAATCATTTTTTCTGTAAAATGGTTTTTATTGTGTAAAAGCACCAAAATATGAAAAAAAAAAAACAATATAAATGAGGTATCACTGTAATCATACTGACCTGAAAAATAAAGGTGCCTTATCAATTTTACCACATGCTGAACGGTATAAAAAAAAACAAAAAACAATTCCTGAATTGCTGGCTTTTGTTCACTCTATCTCCCAAAAATCATAATAAAAAGCGATAAAAAAATTTCTTAAGCCCAAAAATAGTACCAATAAAAATGTCAACTCGTCCCGCAAAAAACAAGCCCTCATATGACCACATGTGGGCCAAAATATGGAAAGCTTATAGCTCTCAAAATGTGATGCAAAAACTATTTTTTTGCAATAAAAAGCGTCTCTTAGTGTGTGACAGCAGCCAAACATAAAAGCCCGATATAAATCTGGTATTGCTGTAATCGCACTGACATTAAAGGGATCCTGTCCGCTGTTTTGGCCGATATAAGATTCGGCCACCCCATTTCAGGGCTTACCTACACCATTCTATAATGCTGTCGATAAGCCCCCAATCCGACCTACAAGTGAAGAAAAGTGGTCTGGTGCGGTCCGGTCCGATGGATGTCGCAGATCCCGGTCCGTCGCCTCCCATCTTCTTGCGATGCCGCCCTCCTGCTTCTTTATCGCTCCCCGGCAATGCGCTTCTGTGCAGGAGAACTTTATGCCCTGTTGAGGGCAGAGCAAAGTACTGCAGTGCGCAGGCGCTGGGAAATGGCATAGAGCACTGCAGCACTTTACTCTGCCCTCAACAGGGCATAAAGTACTCCTGCAGAGGAGTGCATTGCCGGGGAGCGATAAAGAAGCAGGAGGGGGGCGGCGTCAGAAGAAGGGAGGTGCCAGACGCAGACCTGAGACACCCACCGGACCGGACCGCCCCCCCGGTCAGTGTAATAAAACTTAATTTTCTTCACTTGCAGGTTGGATTGAGGGCTTATCTACAACATTATAGAATGCTGTAGATACAGTACCTTGCGAAAGTATTCGGCCCCCTGGAACTTTTAAACCTTTTCCCACATATCATGCTTCAAACATAAAGATACCAAATGTAAATTTTTGGTGAAGAATCAACAAGTGGAACACAATTGTGAAGTTGAACAAAATTTGCTGGTTGTTTTCAGTTTTTGAATTTCCACAAAAATTTAAAAGTGTGGCGTGCAATATTATTCGGTTCCTTTAACTTAACCCCTTCCCGACCTGTGACGCCACGTAGGCGTCATGAAAGTCAGTGCCAATCCGACCTGTGACGCTTATGTGGCGTCATGGAGGGATCGCGTCTCTGCAGATCGGGTGAAAGGGTTAACTCCAATTTCACCCGATCTGCAGGGGGAGTGGTACTTCAGCCCAGGGGGGTGGCTTCACCCCCCTGTGGCTACGATCGCTCTGATAGGCTGTTGAAAGTGAAAGAACCAATCAGTGCGATTTGTATTATTTCACCTATGAAAACTGGTGAAATATTACAATCCAGGCATGGCCGATGCTGCAATACCATCGGCCATGGCTGGAAACCCTGATCTGCCCCCCACCGCCACTGATCTCGTCCTCCGTTCTGTGCTTCGCTCCCCTCCGTCCTGTCCGCCCCCCATCCTGTCCGCTCCCCTGTGCTCTGATCCCACCCCCGTGCTCTGATCCCACCCCCGTGCTCTGATCCCACCCCCCGTGCTCTGATCCCACCCCCCGTGCTCTGATCCCACCCCCCGTGCTCTGATCCCACCCCCGTGCTCTGATCCCACCCCCCGTGCTCTGATCCCACCCCCGTGCTCTGATCCCACCCCCGTGCTCTGATCCCACCCCCCGTGCTCCGATCTCCCCCCTCATACTTACCGAGCCTCCCGGTGTCTCCATGGGCGCCGCCATCTTCCAAAATGACGAGCGCATGCACAGTACGCCCGCCGAATCGGCCGGCAGATTCGTTCCAGGTACATTTTGATCACTCTGATAGGTTCTATCACAGTGATCAAAATGAAAAAAAAAATAGTAAATGAACCCCCCCTTTATCACCCCCATAGGTAGGGACAATAATAAAATAAAGAAAAGATATATTTACTTTTATTTTTCCACTAGGGTTAGGGTTAGAACTAGGGTTAGGGTTAGAACTAGGGTTAGGGTTAGAATTAGGCTATGTGCACATGGTGCGGATTTGGCTGCGGATCCGTAGCAGTTTTCCATCAGGTTTACAGTACCATGTAAACCTATGGAAAACCAAATCCGCTGTGCCCATGGTGCGGAGAATACTGTTGTGAATTCTGCTCTTGGGTTCCCTCCGGTGGTTGTTGGTAGTAATGCAGTTGTCCCTGGGTTGCAATCCTGGGCAGGTGTCCCTGCTGATTGCAGCTCTGACTGGGATATTTAGGTGTGCAGGATTCATTAGCCCTTGCCAGTTGTCCATTGTTCTTGGAGGTTTTGCATCTCTGTCTGGTTCCTCCTGCCCTGCTGCCAAATCAGCTAAGATAAGTGTCTGGTTTTGTTTCTGCAGCACACATGCTGTGTGCTTTACAATTCAGTACTATTCAATGTTTTTTCTTGTCCAGCTTAGACTGTGTTTGGATATTTCAGTCAAGTTGGATTCTCAGGAGATGCAGATATACATTCCATGTCTTTAGTTAGATGGTGGAATTTTTGTATTATCTGCTGTGGATATTTTTAGGGTTTTAATACTGACCGCTTAGTATTCTGTCCTATCCTTTCCTATTTAGCTAGCGTGGCCTCTTTTGCTAAATCCTGTTTTCTGCCTGCGTGTGTCTTTCCTCTAATACAGTCAATATTTGTGGGGGGCTGCCTATCCTTTGGGGTACTGCTCGGAGGCAAGATAGAATTCCCATTTCCATCTATAGGGGTATTTAGTCCTCCGGCTGTGCCAAGGTGTCTAGGATGTGTTAGGTACACCCCACGGCTACTTCTAGTTGCGGTGACAGTTTAGGGTTTGCGGTCAGTACAGGTTCCACCTACTCCTGAGAAAGTCGCATGCGGCTCCAAGGTTACCGGATCATAACAGAATACTGCGCGGAAACGCTGCGTTGTATTTTCCGCAGCATGTCAATTCTTTGTGCTGGTTCCGCAACGTTTCACACCTGTTCCTCAATAGGAATGCGCAGGTGAAATCCACACAAAAAACAGTGGAAATCCGCGGTAAATCCGCAGGTAAAACGCTGTGCCTTTTTAGCTGCGGATTTTTCAAAAATGGTGCGGAAAAATCTCACACGAATCCGCAACGTGGGCACATAGCCTTAGGGTTAGGGTTGGAATTAGGGCTAGGGTTGGAAATAGGGTTAAGATTAGGCTTGTGGTTAGGGTTAGGGGTGTGTTGGGGTTAGGGTTGGGATTAGGGTTATGGCTAGAGTTGGGGTTAGTGTTGGAGATAGAATTGAGGTGTTTCCACTGTTTAGGCACATCAGGGGTCTCCAAACGCAACATGGCGCCACCATTGATTCCAGCCAATCTTGCATTCAAAAAGTCAAATGGTGCTCCCTCCCTTCCGAGCCCTGACGTGCACCCAAACAGTGGTTTACCCCTACATATGGGGTACCAGCATACTCCTGACAAACTGGGCAACAACTATTGGGGTCCAATTTCTCCTGTTACCCTTGCGAAAATAAAAAATTGCTTGCTAAAACATAATTTTTGAGGAAAGAAAAATTATTTTTTATTTTCACGGCTCTGCGTTGTAAACTTCTGTGAAGCACTTGGGGGTTTAAAGTGGTCACCGCGCATCTAGATTAGTTCCATGGGAGGTCTAGTTTCCAAAATGGGGTCACATGTGGGGGAGCTCCAATGTTTAGGCACACAGGGGCTCTCCAAACGCGACATGGTGTCCGCTAACGATTGGAGCTAATTTTTCATTCAAAAAGTAAAATGGCGCTCCTTCCCTTCCGAGCCCTACCGTGTGCCCAAACAATGGTTTACCCCCTTATGTGAGGTGTCGGTGTACTCAGGAGAAATTGGCCAATAAATTTTAGGATCCATTTTATCCTGCTGCCCATGTGGAAATGAACAAATTGAGGCTAAAAGAAATTTTTTGTGAAAAAAAGTACTTTTTAATTTTTACGGATCAATTTGTGAAGCACCTGCGGTTTCAAAGTGCTCACTATGCATCTAGATAAGTTACTTGGGGGGTCTAGTTTCTCAAATGGGGTCACTTGTGGGGGAGCTCCAATGTTTAGGCACACAGGGACTCTCCAAACGCGACATGGTGTCCACTAAAGATTGGAGCCAATTTTTCATTGAACAAGTCAAATGGCGCTCCTTCCCTTCCGAGCCCTGTCGTGCGCGCAAACAGTGGTTCCCCCCCCCCCCCCACATATTGGGTATCGGCGTACTCAGGACAAATTGTACAATAACTTTTGGGGTCCAGTTTCTCTTTTTACCCTTGGGAAAATAAAAAAAATTGTTGCTAAAAGATCATTTTTGTGACTAAAAAGTTAAATGTTCATTTTTTCCTTCCATGTTGCTTCTGCTGCTGTAAAGCACCTGAAGGGTTAATAAACTTTTTGAATGTTGTTTTGAGCACCTTGAGGGGTGCAGTTTTTAGAATGGTGTCACGTTTGGGTATTTTCAGCCATATAGACCCCTCAAACTGACTTCAAATGTGAGGTGGTGCCTAAAAAAATGGTTTTGTAAATTTCGTTGTAAAAATGAGAAATCGCTGGTCAAATTTTAACCCTTATAACTTCCTAGGAAAAAAAATGTTGTTTCCAAAATTGTGCTGATGTAAAGTAGACATATGGGTAATGTTATTTATTAACTATTTTGTGTCACATAACTCTCTCGTTTAACAGAATAAAAATTCAAAATTTGAAAATTGCGAAATTTTTGCCAAATTTCCATTTTTTTCACAAATAAACGCAAAAATTATCGACCCAAATTTACCACTAACATGAAGCCCAATATGTCACGAAAAAACGGTCTCAGAACCGCTAGGATCCATTGAAGCGTTGAGTTATTACCTCATAAAGGGACACTGGTCAGAATTGCAAAAAAAAGGCCAGGTCATTAAGGTCAAAATAGGCTGGGTCATGAAGGGGTTAATAATACTTTGATGGGCCACCTTTTGCTGCAATTACAGCTGCAAGTCGCTTGGTGTATGTCTATATCAGTTTTGTACATTGAGAGACTGAAATTCTTGCCCATTCTTCCTTGGCAAACAGATCGAGCTCAGTGAGGTTTGATGGAGATCGTTTGTGAACAGCAGTTTTCAGCTCTTTCCATAGATTCTCGATTGGATTGAGGTCTGGACTTTGACTTGCCCATTCTAACACCTGGATACGTTTATTTGTGAACCATTCCATTGTAGAATTTGCTTTATGTTTGGGATCATTGTCTTGTTGGAAGACAAATCTCCGTCCCAGTCTCAGGTCTTTTGCAGACTCCAACAGGTTTTCCTCAAGAATGGTCCTGTATTTGGCTCCATCCATCTTCCCATCAATTTTAACCATCTTCCCTGTCCCTGCTGAAGAAAAGCAGGCCCAAACCATGATGCCCCCACCACCATGTTTGACAGTGGGAATGGTGTGTTCAGGGTGATGAGCTGTGTTGCCTTTACGCCAAACATATCGTTTTGGCATTGTTGCCAAAAAGTTCGATTTTGGTTTCATCTGACCAGAGCACCTTCTTCCACATGTTTGTGTCTCCCAGGTGGATTGTTGTAAACTCTAAACTACACTTTTTATGGATATCTTTGAGAAATGGCTTTCTTCTTGCCACTCTTCCATAAAGGCCAGATTTGTGCAGTGTCCTATGGACAGACTGTCCCACCTCAGCTTTAAATCTCTGCAGTTCATCCAGAGTGATCATGAGCCTCTTGGCTGCATCTCTGATCAGTCTTCTCCTTGTTTGAGATGAAAGTTTAGAGGGACGGCCGGGTCTTGGTAGATTTGCAGTGGTATGATACGCCTTCCATTTCAATATGATCACTTGCACAGTGCTCCTTGGGATGTTTAAAGTTTTGGAAATCACTTTGTATCCAAAACCGGCTTTAAGCTTCTCCACAACAGTATCACGGACCTGCCTGTTGTGTTCCTTGGTCTTCATGATGCTCTCTGTGCTTCAAACAGAATCCTGAGACTATCACAGAGCAGGTGCATTTATACGGAGACTTGATTACACACAGGCGGATTATGTTTATCATCATTAGGCATTTAGGACAACATTGGATCATTCAGAGATCAACAATGAACTTCTGGAGTGAGTTTGCTGCACTGAAAGTAAAGGGCCGAATAATATTGCACACCACACTTCTCAGTTTTTGAATTTCCAGAAAAATTTAAAATAACCAATAAATTTCGTTCAACTTCACAATTGCGTTCCACTTGTTGTTGATTCTTCACCAAAAATTTACATTTGGTATGTTTACGTTTGAAGCATACAGTGGGGTAAAAAAGTATTTAGTCAGTCAGCAATAGTGCAAGTTCCACCACTTAAAAAGATGAGAGGCGTCTGTAATTTACATCATAGGTAGACCTCAACTATGGGAGACAAACTGAGAAAAAAAAATCCAGAAAATCACATTGTCTGTTTTTTTATCATTTTATTTGCATATTATGGTGGAAAATAAGTATTTGGTCAGAAACAAAATGTCATCTCAATACTTTGTAATATATCCTTTGTTAGCAATGACAGAGGTCAAACGTTTTCTGTAAGTCTTCACAAGGTTGCCACACACTGTTGTTGGTATGTTGGCCCATTCCTCCATGCAGATCTCCTCTAGAGCAGTGATGTTTTTGGCTTTTCCCTTGGCAACACGGACTTTCAACTCCCTCCAAAGGTTTTCTATAGGTTTGAGATCTGGAGACTGGCTAGGCCACTCCAGGACCTTGAAATGCTTCTTACGAAGCCACTCCTTCGTTGCCCTGGCGGTGTGCTTTGGATCATTGTCATGTTGAAAGACCCAGCCACGTTTCATCTTCAATGCCCTTGCTGATGGAAGGAGGTTTGCACTCAAAATCTCACGATACATGGCCCCATTCATTCTTTCATGTACCCGGATCAGTCGTCCTGGCCCCTTTGCAGAGAAACGGCCCCAAAGCATGATGTTTCCACCACCATGCTTTACAGTAGGTATGGTGTTTGATGGATGCAACTCAGTATTCTTTTTCCTCCAAACACGACAAGTTGTGTTTCTACCAAACAGTTCCAGTTTGGTTTCATCAGACCATAGGACATTCTCCCAAAACTCCTCTGGATCATCCAAATGCTCTCTAGCAAACTTCAGACGGGCCCGGACATGTACTGGCTTAAGCAGTGGGACACGTCTGGCACTGCAGGATCTGAGTCCATGGTGGCGTAGTGTGTTACTTATGGTAGGCCTTGTTACATTGGTCCCAGCTCTCTGCAGTTCATTCACTAGGTCCCCCCGCGTGGTTCTGGGATTTTTGCTCACCGTTCTTGTGATCATTCTGACCCCACGGGGTGGGATTTTGTGTTGAGCCCCAGATCGAGGGAGATTATCAGTGGTCTTGAATGTCTTCCATTTTCTAATTATTGCTCCCACTGTTGATTTCTTCACTCCAAGTGGGTGGCTATTGCAGATTCAGTCTTCCCAGCCTGGTGCAGGGCTACAATTTTGTTTCTGGTGTCCTTTGACAGCTCTTTGGTCTTCACCATAGTGGAGTTTGGAGTCAGACTGTTTGAGGGTGTGCACAGGTGTCTTTTTATACTGATAACAAGTTTAAACAGGTGCCATTACTACAGGTAATGAGTGGAGGAAAGAGGAGACTCTTAAAGAAGAAGTTACAGGTCTGTGAGAGCCAGAAATCTTGATTGTTTGTTTCTGACCAAATACTTATTTTCCACCATAATATGCAAATAAAATGATAAAAAAACAGACAATGTGATTTTCTGGATTTTTTTTTTCTCAGTTTGTCTCCCATAGTTGAGGTCTACCTATGATGTAAATTACAGACGCCTCTCATCTTTTTAAGTGGTGGAACTTGCACTATTGCTGACTGACTAAATACTTTTTTGCCCCACTGTATGTTAGAAAAGATTGAAAAGTTCCAGGGAGCCGAATACTTTCGCAAGGCACTGTAAGCCCTGAAAGGGGGTGGCCGCATCTTATAGCGGCCAAAACAGGTGACCTGTTCACTTTAAGAACAAAGTCGCCTAATCACTTATACCGCACGAGGAACGGCGTAAAAACTAAATACAACCAATTCTTCACCTGCTGTTGATTCTTTTCATTCTGCCTCCCAAAGATCGCAGTAAAGCTTGGCTCACATTTATCCTGAGCGCTAACACGGGGGTTTCCGCGTATATCTCTGAAGTACGTGATTCAGACGGAACTCCCGGCGTAAGATTTCCTATCATGAGGCAGATGGAGGCACTGTGGACGCGGTGTGATCTGTGATCCGGCGGTGTCCATCTTTTTATTAGGAGTGCATAAAAACGGAATCTGCCACAGTTTTCTGCACCTCTGGGGGAAAAAAAGGATTCTACTGAACAGAGGCCAGACAGAGTTCAGAGTAACTCTGCTGCCTCATAGTGAATGGATCCCTCAGGGATTTCATCGGAATTACGTCAGTCGAAGATTTAAAGGGAAACCCCAATGTGAGTGCTCGGCGTAGAGTGCTGGATAAATGTGATCCCAAATTGTTATATAAAATGTTCCCAACAAAAGTTCTACTCAATACACAAATAAAGCAAGTCCCTACTCATGTCCATCATCTGTTCATGGAATTATAGGGGGCTTCCACTTTACTCGTAGCACAAAGGCTCTGGAAAAGTGAAATGGCCCTCACTCCTCAAAAGAAATTCAGCAAATAATGTGCCCCCAAATCCAAATGCCCTCCTCCCTTCTGAGCCCCAGTGTGTCTAATCCACATTTTTTGCATCCACTTGTTTGGCATTTCTGTAGCTGTGACAGCCCGCTTAATTTACAGGTGCATGAGCTGGGCACTACGATGGTAGATTGCAATTTTCACTCTGCAATATACACTGCTGCTTGTTTCTGGAAAAGATTGAGTCAAAATCATCATGACACCCGTAGATAAATTCCCAAAGGGGTATAATTTCCAAAATGTGGTAACGTGAGGGGGGATTCTGCTCTTATAGCTCTTGGGGGTTCTGTATATGAAGTCCACAAACTATTTTAGGAAATCCTGTGCTTCAGGATGCCTCCTGTATGACAGTGCAACTTAGCCATTCGGTGAGACTCGGGAGGGTCAGAGCGCTGTTTGCCAATAGCGCTCTGTCCCTCCCAAGTCTTGCTGTATGGCTAAGCAGTACGGTACTGACACACTTTGGGTATTTCTACACTCAGCAGAAATTGTGGGCCAAAATTGGTGCAATATTTACCCATTTCCCATGTGCAAATGTAAAGTCTGGGGCTAAAACAGAATTGTGGTCATAAAAATGTAATTTATTTTTTTTCATTGCCATATGGTATAAAATTCTGTGATGCACTTTTTGAGTCAATATGATCACTGCATCCCTAAATGAATTAATTCAGGTGTACTTTGTAAATTGGGTCACTTATAGGGGTTTCTGCTGTTCTGGCACCTCGGGGGCCCTGCCAATGTGACATTGCACCCTCAAATCATTTAATATTACAGTCATGAAGCACCAATATACTTTGTATAGATGAGTGGTAAATACCAACTCTCTCTAGGCACTCCTCAGGTGCCCTTCTGGGACTACTCCAAACCAATACATAAACAAAAACACGGAGAAAAAAAGTCCACTTCAACATATTTAGAAAACAATATACAAAAGGTTTATTAAGTAATCAATCATATACAAATACAAATACGTAAAATACAAAACATGGGTGTATTGTCAATACCGCCATATAGCAGAAGACACATAGGAGGAAATGCGGCAATGACCAAGTCAGGGGGGGGGGGGGGGGAGTTCACATATACACCTTTTGGGTGGCAGAGTCAGCTCAGAAAGTAAAGAGAAACTATGATCAAATACAATCACTACGTCTAACTCACATGGCAAAATAGCCCAAAGTACAGGATCATATCTTCATAAGTACGTATATTTGCTGCTTACCCATTATGGATCAGGTGTGTTCTCCCCACCTCACTCGGTCCCCTCGTTTGACGCGCGTTTCGCGTGGCTTTTTCAACAGGGTGTATCCATAGTGTGTCTCATTGTGTTTAAATATCATAAACCCGGAAGTAGAGCCGGTGATGCCGGCGCATGCGCAGTAGCGTCCAGAGTGCATCGTTCAATAGGGCCATCACAGTGGGGAGTGTATGAGAGGCGGAGCTCCACCTTCCAAGCACAAGAAGTGTATCTCTCCCCACTCGTAAGTGATAGGCCCACAAGAAGATGGCTACGATGGACGACACCGGGCATGCGCACCACCAGCTCCCAATAAAAAAGGCCCTGGCTACAGCCATTTTCTTAGTGATAAAAATAGGATCGCTCAAAAAACAGAACGCCGCAGCGTTCCGAAATATACGTAAACCGGAACGCTAGATAGATTAGAAACGTCCTCCATAGAGTGAAAAAGCGGGACGCTAGAAAGATGTAGAAAATAATAACGCACCTCATATGTTTAAAGTGTGTACAGTTATATAAAAACAATAAAGAGAAAAAGAAAAAGAAAAGAAGCACTATAATAAAAAGACAAATTACAAAAAGAAACAATAACATACATATACAATTGTGAACAAAGCATATATCATACGTGTAAAGCATATATGTGATACCGTGTATATGTTATAAAACAAACCCCACTACACAATGGGGAATAAATTATACTATGTATTAATAGTCGCTTACAGCCCCAAAATACATTTTTAATATTAACCCCTTCACCACCAAGGGTGGTTTGCACGTTAATGACCGGGCCAATTTTTACAATTCTGACCACTGTCCCTTTGAGGTTATAACTCTGGAACGCTTTAACGGATCTTGGCGATTCAGACATTGTTTTCTCGTGACATATTGTACTTCATGATAGTGGTAAAATTTCTTTGATATCACTTGCGTTTATTTGTGAAAAAAAAGGAAAATTGGCGAAAATTTTGAAAATTTCGCAATTTTCCAACTTTGAATTTTTATTCTGTTAAACCAGAGAGTTATGTGACACAAAATAGTTAATAAATAACATTTCCCACATATCTACTTTACATCAGCGCAATTTTGGAAACAAAATTTTTTTTTTTTAGGAAGTTATAAGGGTTAAAATTTGAACAGCAATTTCTCATTTTTACAACAAAATTTACAAAACCATTTTTTTTAGGGACCACCTCACATTTGAAGTCATTTTGAAGGGTCTATATGGCAGAAAATACCAAAAAGTGACACCATTCTGAAAATTGCACCCCTCAAGGTGCTCAAAACCACATTCAAGAAGTTTATTAACCCTTCAGATGTTTCACAGCAGCAGAAGCAACATGGAAGGAAAAAATTAACATTTTACTTTTTAGTCACAAAAATGATCTTTCAGCAATAATTTTTTTAATTTCCCAAGGGTAAAAAGAGAAAATGGACCTTAAAAGTTGTTGCCCAATTTGTCCTGAGTACGCTGATACCCCATATGTGGGGGGTAACCACTGTTTGGGCGCATGGCAGGGCTCAGAAGGAAAGGAGCGCCCTTTGACATTTTCAAGCTAAAATTGGCTGGAATTGAGATCGGATGCCATGTCGTGTTTGGCGAGCCCCTGATGTGCCTAAACAGTGGAAACCCCCCATAAGTGACCCCATTTTGGAAACTAGACCCCCTAAGGAACTTATCTAGATGTGTCGTGAGCACTTTTATCCCCCAAGTGCTTCACGAAAGTTTATAACGCCCGGGTGTGAAAATAAAAAATCCTATTTTTTCTACAAACATGATCGTTTAGTCCCCAATTGTTTATTTTCTCAAGGGTAGCAGGAGAAATTGGACCCCAAAAGTTGTTGTCCACTTTGTCCTGAGTATGCTGATACCCCATATGTGGGGGGTAACCACTGTTTGGGCGCATGGCAGGGCTCAGAAGGAAAGGAGCGCCCTTTGACATTTTCAAGCTAAAATTGGCTGGAATTGAGATCGGATGCCATGTCGTGTTTGGCGAGCCCCTGATGTGCCTAAACAGTGGAAACCCCCCATAAGTGACCGCATTTTGGAAACTAGACCCCCTAAGGAACTTATCTAGATGTGTCGTGAGCACTTTTATCCCCCAAGTGCTTCACGAAAGTTTATAACGCCCGGGTGTGAAAATAAAAAATCCTATTTTTTCTACAAACATGATCGTTTAGTCCCCAATTGTTTATTTTCTCAAGGGTAGCAGGAGAAATTGGACCCCAAAAGTTGTTGTCCAATTTGTCCTGAGTACGCTGATACCCCATATGTGGGGGGTAACCACTGTTTGGGCGCATGGCAGGGCTCAGAAGGAAAGGAGCGCCCTTTGACATTTTCAAGCTAAAATTGGCTGGAATTGAGATCGGATGCCATGTCGTGTTTGGCGAGCCCCTGATGTACCTAAACAGTGGAAACCCCCCATAAGTGACCCCATTTTGGAAACTAGACCCCCTAAGGAACTTATCTAGATGTGTCGTGAGCACTTTTATCCCCCAAGTGCTTCACGAAAGTTTATAACGCCCGGGTGTGAAAACAAAAAATCCTATTTTTTCTACAAACATGATCGTTTAGTCCCCAATTGTTTATTTTCTCAAGGGTAGCAGGAGAAATTGGACCCCAAAAGTTGTTGTCCAATTTGTCCTGAGTACGCTGATACCCCATATGTGGGGGGTAACCACTGTTTGGGCGCATGGCAGGGCTCAGAAGGAAAGGAGCGCCCTTTGACATTTTCAAGCTAAAATTGGCTGGAATTGAGATCGGATGCCATGTCGTGTTTGGCGAGCCCCTGATGTGCCTAAACAGTGGAAACCCCCCATAAGTGACCACATTTTGGAAACTAGACCCCCTAAGGAACTTATCTAGATGTGTCGTGAGCACTTTTATCCCCCAAGTGCTTCACGAAAGTTTATAACTCCCGGGTGTGAAAATAAAAAATCCTATTTTTTCTACAAACATGATCGTTTAGTCCCCAATTGTTTATTTTCTCAAGGGTAGCAGGAGAAATTGGACCCCAAAAGTTGTTGTCCAATTTGTCCTGAGTACGCTGATACCCCATATGTGGGGGGTAACCACTGTTTGGGCGCATGGCAGGGCTCAGAAGGAAAGGAGCGCCCTTTGACATTTTCAAGCTAAAATTGGCTGGAATTGAGATCGGATGCCATGTCGTGTTTGGCGAGCCCCTGATGTACCTAAACAGTGGAAACCCCCCATAAGTGACCCCATTTTGGAAACTAGACCCCCTAAGGAACTTATCTAGATGTGTCGTGAGCACTTTTATCCCCCAAGTGCTTCACGAAAGTTTATAACGCCCGGGTGTGAAAATAAAAAATCCTATTTTTTCTACAAACATGATCGTTTAGTCCCCAATTGTTTATTTTCTCAAGGGTAGCAGTAGAAATTGGACCCCAAAAGTTGTTGTCCAATTTGTCCTGAGTACGCTGATACCCCATATGTGGGGGGTAACCACTGTTTGGGCGCATGGCAGGGCTCAGAAGGAAAGGAGCGCCCTTTGACATTTTCAAGCTAAAATTGGCTGGAATTGAGATCGGATGCCATGTCGTGTTTGGCGAGCCCCTGATGTACCTAAACAGTGGAAACCCCCCATAAGTGACCCCATTTTGGAAACTAGACCCCCTAAGGAACTTATCTAGATGTGTCGTGAGCACTTTTATCCCCCAAGTGCTTCACAAAAGTTTATAACGCCCGGGCGTGAAAATAAAAAATCCTATTTTTTCCCCACAAAAATGATCTTTCAGTCCCCAATTTTTTATTTTCCCAAGGGTAACAGGAGAAATTGGACCCCAAAGTTGTTGTCCAATTTGTCCTGGGTACGCTGGTACCACATATGTGGGAGAAAACTACTGTTTGGGCACACTTCGGGGCTCGGAAGGGAAGTAGTGACGTTTTGGAATGCAGACTTTGATGGAATTGTCTGCGGGCATCATGTTCCATTTGGTGAGCCCCTGATGTGCCTAAACAGTGGAAACCCCCCATAAGTGACCCCATTTTGGAAACTAGACCCCCTAAGGAACTTATCTAGATGTGTCGTGAGCACTTTTATCCCCCAAGTGCTTCACAAAAGTTTATAACGCCCGGGCGTGAAAATAAAAAATCCTATTTTTTCCCCACAAAAATGATCTTTCAGTCCCCAATTTTTTATTTTCCCAAGGGTAACAGGAGAAATTGGACCCCAAAAGTTGTTGTCCAATTTGTCCTGGGTACGCTGGTACCACATATGTGGGAGAAAACTACTGTTTGGGCACACTTCGGGGCTCGGAAGGGAAGTAGTGACGTTTTGGAATGCAGACTTTGATGGAATTGTCTGCGGGCATCATGTTCCATTTGGTGAGCCCCTGATGTGCCTAAACAGTGGAAACCCCCCATAAGTGACCCCATTTTGGAAACTAGACCCCCTAAGGAACTTATCTAGATGTGTCATGAGCACTTTTATCCCCCAAGTGCTTCACGAAAGTTTATAACGCCCGGGCGTGAAAATAAAAAATCCTATTTTTTCCCCACAAAAATGATCTTTCAGTCCCCAATTTTTTATTTCCCCAAGGGTAACAAGAGAAATTGGACCCCAAAAGTTGCTGTCCATTTTGTTCTGAGTACGCTGGTACCCCATATGTGGGAAAAAACTGTTTGGGCACTTCAGGACTCAGAAGGGAAGCAGTGACGATTTGGAATGCAGACTTTGATGGACTGGTTCTGAGGGCGTCATGTTCCGTTTGCAGAGCCCCTGATGTGCCTAAACAGTAAAAAAAACCCACAAGTGACATCATTTTGGAACCTAGACCCCCATGGAACTTACTTAGATGTGCCCCCTCTTTGGAACTAATCTACTGGTTCCTAATTAGTAGTGCATGGAGGTGTGGTACAATTTGAAGCAGTCCTTCATACACAGGCCAGGTTTGTCGGGGCAGGTGTCGCATTGATAGATGGTGTCCTTGCGTACTCCTCGTTTGTAGCACACTCGGCACCTTTTTTGTGGCTTACCTTTTCTACCAGTTGGCGGGACCACCCCCGGAAAATGCTGACCTGGTACAATACGAGCACCCTCAGTTCCGGAAGTACTGGGGCCCGCTCCTTCCCTCGTGCCAAACATCAGGGCCTTAATCACTACCTCCTGGAACTGAAGGTACGTCGTATCGGTGTGGCGTGCACATCGTGACAGCAGGAAAGCGTTAAGCATTGCCATTTGTACGATGTACACCGACAGCTTTTTGTACCACACCTTGGCCTTCCTCAAAGCACTGTACGGTTGGAGGAGTTGATCGGAGAGATCAACGCCCCCCATGTTTTTGTTGTACCCCAGTACACAGTCCGGTTTGCAGACCTGTGTAGAGGTACCCCGTACAGTGCTGAGGGCGCTGCCATCACCGTGTATGGTGGTCAACAGAAGGACATCCCTCTTGTCCTTGTACTTGACCACCAGCAGGTGGTCGCTACATTGGGCTTTGCTCTCACCTTTTCTGAGCATCTGCCCAAGTAGCGTCTTCGGGAGGCCTCTCTGATTTTTGCGGACAGTACCGCAGGCTGCGGTACCTCGCGCAGAGAGGGATTTGTAGAGTGGGATGCTGGAATAAAAGTTATCGGTGTAGAGGTGATAACCTTTATCCAGCAGTGGGTGCACCAAATCCCACACTATTTTCCCACTCACTCCCAAGACAGGGGGACACTCAGGCGGTTCAATCCTGCTGTCCTTCCCTTCGTAAACTCTAAAGCTGTGGGTGTACCCTGAGGTACTCTCACACAGCTTGTAGAGTTTGATTCCGTACCTAGCCCTTTTGCTGGGCAGGTATTGACGGAATCTGAGCCGCCCCTTAAAATGAACCAAGGACTCATCCACACAGATGTCCCTTTTGGGCACGTACACTTCAGCAAACTTTTTCCTGAAGTGTTCGATGACCGGCCGAACTTTGAACAGACGGTCAAAATTGGGGTCATCTCGTGCGGGACACTGTGCATTATCGGAATAATGCAGGAATTTGTGGATGGCCTCAAAACGCGTCCGAGCCATGACCATTCGGAACACTGGAGTGTTATATAAAATATCCACACTCCAATATTGCCGAAGGTCTGGCTTCTAAACGATCCCCATGTGGAGGACCAGGCCCCAAAACTGCATCATTTCTACTGCGTCTACAGGAGACCAGTTAGAAAATGATGAACTGGGGTTTTGCTCCAAAAATTGCCGAGCGTACAAATTAGTTTGCTCCACCATGAGGTTAATAAAATCCTCAGAGAAAGACTTTGAAGAAGTCTATTTCTGTGAGGCCGGTGGTGTCAAACCTGATTCCTGATTCTGCCACAAAATCAGGAATCAGTGGCTCGTAATTTTCGGGGGGCGAGGTCCATATGGGGTCCGAAGAAGGGCGCGCTGGTTCATCTTCAGGAGTGGGTGCTGCGTCATCTTCTCTCCTGGGGCGTCTGCGAGGCGGTTCCGCAGGACCCGAGGAGGAAGATGAGGAGGAGGAGGAGGAGGAAGAGGATGAAGAATCTGAAGAGTAAAGGAATGTGGGATCCTCTCCCTCGCTATCAGTGTCGGAGGCAAGAAAAGAATATGCCTCCTCTGCTGAATAGCGCTGCTGGGACGAACGGGACGAACGGGACATTTTTTGTGTGAGTATGGTGTTTGGGTGCAATTTATTGGAACTATGTGTACGTGTGGGGGGGGGGGGGATAGTGTTTGGTGCAAACTTCTGAAAAGTAAAAGAAAAAAAGCAAATAGGGAAAACAAATACCTGTGAAAGGAAAAGTCTAAAACAGCAGGCCCTAGCTCTGATAAGTGAACTGCGTCACTTATCAAAGTTCGGCGCCTGCTGGGTGTGTGAATGGGGATGTGGAAAAAACACCAGGCACGAGAGCTCTGATCAGTGAACCGAGTCACTTATCAAAGTTCGGCGGCGGAGGCTGGGTGCGCGGACGGGGATGTGGAAAAAAAAAAAAGAAACGAAAGGCACGGGTTCAGACACAGTGGCGGGGTGCGCGGACGGGGATGTGGAAAAAAAAAAAAGAAACGAAAGGCACGGGTTCAGACGCAGTGGCGGGGTGCGCGGACGGGGATGTGGAAAAAAAAAAAAGAAACGAAAGGCACGGGTTCAGACGCAGTGGCGGGGTGCGCGGACGGGGATGTGGGAAAAAAAAAAAAAGAAACGAAAGGCACGGGTTCAGACGCAGTGGCGGGGTGCGCGGACGGGGATGTGGAAAAAAAAAAAAGAAACGAAAGGCACGGGTTCAGACGCAGTGGCGGGGTGCGCGGACGGGGATGTGGAAAAAAAAAAAAAGAAACGAAAGGCACGGGTTCAGACGCAGTGGCGGGGTGCGCGGACGGGGATGTGGAAAAAAAAAAAAAAGAAACGAAAGGCACGGGTTCAGACGCAGTGGCGGGGTGCGCGGACGGGGATGTGGAAAAAAAAAAAAGAAACGAAAGGCACGGGTTCAGACGCAGTGGCGGGGTGCGCGGACGGGGATGTGGAAAAAAAAAAAAAGAAACGAAAGGCACGGGTTCAGACGCAGTGGCGGGGTGCGCGGACGGGGATGTGGAAAAAAAAAAAAAAGAAACGAAAGGCACGGGTTCAGACGCAGTGGCGGGGTGCGCGGACGGGGATGTGGAAAAAAAAAAAAGAAACGAAAGGCACGGGTTCAGACGCAGTGGCGGGGTGCGCGGACGGGGATGTGGAAAAAAAAAAAAGAAACGAAAGGCACGGGTTCAGACGCAGTGGCGGGGTGCGCGGACGGGGATGTGGAAAAAAAAAAAGAAACGAAAGGCACGGGTTCAGACGCAGCGGCGGGGTGCGTGGACGGGGATATGGAGGAGAAAAGTGAGCACGAGTGTTGATCGGTGAACTGCGTCACCAATCAACGCTCGGCGGCACTAAGGGGGGTGAAAAAGAAAAGCGAGCACGAGTGTTGATCGGTGAACTACGTCACCAATCAACGCTCGGCGGTTGCTAAATTTGGGCACGGACGGACGCGGCGCAAAGTGAGGGTGGAGGGGGGATGGGGGGAGGGTAAGGGGGGGATGGGGGGGTAAGAAAGATCGGGCCGGGATCGGGGTATCAACACTTACGGTTGTAGTCTCTCTTCTTTCTTCTGTCTTCTTTCTTCTGTCTTCTTTCTTTCTGTTTTTTCAGCGAGAATTATGGTGTCACAGGCTACTGTGGCACCACAAGTCTCAGCACAGGAGGGGGATCTGACAGCGTGACCGCTCTGCAGGAACCCTCACCAAGTGTGAGGATTCCTGAAGAGCGGTCAGACAGGTCAGGGACAGGTGACACAGGTCACAGAGCGGTCACACCGCTGCTGTGACCTGTGATTGGTGGGATCGATGATCACATCGATCCCACCAATCAGGGGAGGCCCTGGTGACGCCGGTGTTGCTAGGCACCAGCCTATGATCGGAGCTCACAGCTCCGGTCATAGGCAGGTTACCGGCAGGTCACCAGCAAGTGACCGGCAGGTGACCAGCAGGTCACCGGCAGGTCACTATCAGGGCACAGCGCGGTCATACCGCTGCTGTGCCCTGTGATTGGCGCGATCGACGATCACATCGATCGCGCCAATCACACCTGCAGGATCCGGAGCACAAGGAGGCAGGGCACAGGAGAGCAGAGGGGGCTGCGGAGCGCGTTACATGCAGGGCACAGCGCGGTAACACCGCCGCTGTGCCCTGCGATTGGCGCGATCGATATGATCGTCGATCGCGCCAATCCGGGGGGTTCTGGCCAGTGCCTGGCGTTGCCAGGCACCGGCCCCAGGATCGAGTACATCGGTACTCGATCCTAGCCTGGGACCTCACTGTTTCAGCCAATCTGATTGGCTGAAACAGTGAGAAAGGCTGTGATTCGCTGTTCAGAATTGAACAGCCAATCACAGCGATCGGGAGGCCGGGGGGGCGGTGCCATACCCCGAAATGCCGAGGCCATCTTCCGTACGGTAAGATGGCATCGGAATTTTAATGCGATCACCGCGACTTAAGTCGCGGTGTCGCATTAAAGGGCATGACGTACTATCCCGTCGGCGGTCATACGGGCCCACCCCACCTCGACGGGATAGTACGTCAAATGTCGGGAAGGGGTTAAAAGGTCCTCTAAAGGCCCTAAAATATAAACCAACAAGGTTAAGATTGATATGTGATCCTGCACATTCTTAAAAGACGCAGGAATGTCAAGTGAAGCCTAGTGAATAACTAATGGCCCCCAACCCCTGGACTAGACCAAAACATATAGGCATACTAACAAACTCATACAAACATTCACTAAGAAATAATGTTTGCATATAAAAGCCACATAAGAGTGCAAACTCATGAAAAAAACACACGTAGACCACGTGTAAGAAAACACATATAAGGACAACATATAGACAATATGTAAAGGACACTCCTTCTCTTCAGGTTCCGAAACGTTCAACGGGTTTTGCTGCGGCGTCATCACCAATGCGTAGCCATGGACAACTAATAAAAACTAAAAAGAAAAACACACAACAAGACAGTAAATACATAAAAATATTAAAAGCGAATGGTGAAAGAGTCACCCAAGAGAGGACAGCCAGGTCAAAGGTCATGGACCATTGTCCATATTACATCCATATTGTATCGCTGCATGTCAGAACAAAGCCGGAAACTTAAAAATATATATATACTTATGGAACCAAGTAAAGGTGTCAGACACAACAGAGAACCTACGGGACTCTCACAGGAAAGGAGCGAAGCTGAGCTGTTCATTAAGTCCCCTAGGGGCAAGGGTGTCAAGGGTGACAATCCACTTACACTCGCACTGTGCGAGTAACTTAGTCATGTTGCCACCCCTGACACCTCCATGTATTAAATCTATCCCTCTCACTTTTAAGCCCCTAGGGTCTGATCCGTGAAACAGCCGAAAGTGCCTGGGTATTGTTTTTAAGACCGATGGATCTTCTACCTCTTTACCTCTTTACTTGCCAAAAAAAGGGAGTGTAAGTGGATTGTCACCCTTGACACCCTTGCCCCTAGGGGACTTAATGAACAGCTCAGCTTCGCTCCTTTCCTGTGAGAGTCCCGTAGGTTCTCTGTTGTGTCTGACACCTTTACTTGGTTCCATAAGTATATATATATTTTTAAGTTTCCGGCTTTGTTCTGACATGCAGCGATACAATATGGATGTAATATGGACAATGGTCCATGACCTTTGACCTGGCTGTCCTCTCTTGGGTGACTGTTTCACCATTCGCTTTTAATATTTTTATGTATTTACTGTCTTGTTGTGTGTTTTTCTTTTTAGTTTTTATTAGTTGTCCATGGCTACGCATTGGTGATGACGCCGCAGCAAAACCCGTTGAACGTTTCGGAACCTGAAGAGAAGGAGTGTCCTTTACATATTGTCTATATGTTGTCCTTATATGTGTTTTCTTACACGTGGTCTACGTGTGTTTTTTTCATGAGTTTGCACTCTTATGTGGCTTTTATATGCAAACATTATTTCTTAGTGAATGTTTGTATGAGTTTGTTAGTATGCCTATATGTTTTGGTCTAGTCCAGGGGTTGGGGGCCATTAGTTATTCACTAGGCTTCACTTGACATTCCTGCGTCTTTTAAGAATGTGCAGGATCACATATCAATCTTAACCTTGTTGGTTTATATTTTAGGGCCTTTAGAGGACCTTTTAATATTAAAAATGTATTTTGGGGCTGTAAGCGACTATTAATACATAGTATAATTTATTCCCCATTGTGTAGTGGGGTTTGTTTTATAACATATACACGGTATCACATATATGCTTTACACGTATGATATATGCTTTGTTCACAATTGTATATGTATGTTATTGTTTCTTTTTGTAATTTGTCTTTTTATTATAGTGCTTCTTTTCTTTTTCTTTTTCTCTTTATTGTTTTTATATAACTGTACACACTTTAAACATATGAGGTGCGTTATTATTTTCTACATCTTTCTAGCGTCCCGCTTTTTCACTCTATGGAGGACGTTTCTAATCTATCTAGCGTTCCGGTTTACGTATATTTCGGAACGCTGCGGCGTTCTGTTTTTTGAGCGATCCTATTTTTATCACTAAGAAAATGGCTGTAGCCAGGGCCTTTTTTATTGGGAGCTGGTGGTGCGCATGCCCGGTGTCGTCCATCGTAGCCATCTTCTTGTGGGCCTATCACTTACGAGTGGGGAGAGATACACTTCTTGTGCTTGGAAGGTGGAGCTCCGCCTCTCATACACTCCCCACTGTGATGGCCCTATTGAACGATGCACTCTGGACGCTACTGCGCATGCGCCGGCATCACCGGCTCTACTTCCGGGTTTATGATATTTAAACACAATGAGACACACTATGGATACACCCTGTTGAAAAAGCCACGCGAAACGCGCGTCAAACGAGGGGACCGAGTGAGGTGGGGAGAACACACCTGATCCATAATGGGTAAGCAGCAAATATACGTACTTATGAAGATATGATCCTGTACTTTGGGCTATTTTGCCATGTGAGTTAGACGTAGTGATTGTATTTGATCATAGTTTCTCTTTACTTTCTGAGCTGACTCTGCCACCCAAAAGGTGTATATGTGAACTCCCCCCCTGACTTGGTCATTGCCGCATTTCCTCCTATGTGTCTTCTGCTATATGGCGGTATTGACAATACACCCATGTTTTGTATTTTACGTATTTGTATTTGTATATGATTGATTACTTAATAAACCTTTTGTATATTGTTTTCTAAATATGTTGAAGTGGACTTTTTTTCTCCGTGTTTTTGTTTATGCACCCTCAAATCAGTCCAGCAAAATGTCAACTCCAATATGGCGCTTCTTCCCTTCTGAGTTTTGCACTGTGCCTCAAAAGTAGTTTTCGACCACATATGGGGTATCAGCGTACTCAGGAGAAATAACACAACAAATTTTGGGGTCCATTTTTTTCCCTGCTATCCTTGTGAAAAGAAAAAAAAATTAAGGCTAAAATAACTTTGTGGGAATTTTTTTTTTTTTTTTTTTTCTTCACGGCTCTATATTACAAACTTCTGTGAAGCAGCTGGGGGTGCATTCCTGGGGGGCCTAGCTTCCAAAATGGTGTCAGTTGTGGGGTTTTTCCACTGTTTAGACACATCAGAGTCTCTCAAACTGAGACATGACACCGGCAGACCATTCCATCAAAGTCTGCATCCCAAAAGTCACTACTTCTTTTCCGAGCCCTGCTGTGAGCCTAAATAGTATTTTACCCCCGCATATGGGGTATCTGTTCACTCAGGTGAAATTGCACAACAAATTGTATGGTGCAATTTCTCCTGTTACCCTTGTGAAAATGCAAAATGTAAGGCTAAAAATCATTTTTCTGGGGAAAATGTGATTTCTTTATTTTTTTTATTTTCACGGCTCAATGTTATAATCTTCTGTGAAGCACCTGAGGGTTCAAGTTGCTCACCACACATCTACATAAGTTCCCTGAGGGGGTCTAGTTTCCAGAATGGTGTTACTTGGGGGGTGTTTCCACTGTTTATAGGCACTCCAAATGCGACATGACGTCCGCTTATTCCAGAAAATTTTGCTTTCAAAAATTCAAATGGCACTAATTCCCTTCCAAACCGTGCTGTGCACCCAAACAGTAGTTTTCTCCAACATATGGTGTATCGGCATGCTCAGGAGAAATTGCACAACAAATTTTCGGTTTATTTTTTTCTGTTACTCTTGCGAAAATAAAAAATTTGAGGTCTAAAGTAAAGTTTTTGTGACAGTTAAATGTTCATTTTTTTTCCTTCCACGTTCCAAAAATTCCTGTGAAGCTCCTGAACGGTGTATAAACTTCTTGAATGTGGTTTTGAGCACCTTGAGGGATGCAGTTTTTAGAATGTCAGTTTTGAGTATTTTCTGTCATATGTCACTCAGTCACTTCAAATGTGATGTGGTCCCTAAAAAAATGGTTTTGTAAATTTTGTTGGAAAAATGAGAAATCGCTGGTAACATTTTAACCCTTTTAACTTCCTAACAAAAAAATTATTTCAAAAATTGTGCTGATGAAAAGTAGACATATGGGAAATGTATTAATTATTTTGTGTGATATAACTCTGATTTAAGGGCATAAAAATGTAAAGTTTTAAAATTGCAAAATTTTTAACATTTTCACCAAATTTCCGATCTTTCACAAATAAACTCGATAAAATTTTACCACTATCATGAATTATAATATAGTACGGAAAAACAGTCTCAGAATGAATGGGATCAATTGAAGCTTTCCAGAGTTATTACCACATAAAGTGACAGTGGTCAGAATTGTAAAATTTGGCTTCGTCATAAAGGTAAAAACAGGCTGAGGAGTGAAGGGGATTAATCACCCCTCTTCTTCCCCTTTCAAAATATAACAATTTAAAAAAATACACATATTTGGTATCTCCGCTTTCAGAATCACACAGTTTATCCATATACAGCTCTGGCAAAAATTAAGAGACCACCACATGAAAACCCTGTCATGGGCAGCCCAATCTCCAGACCTGAACCCCACTGAAAACCTCTGGAATGTAATCAAGAGGATGATGGATAGTCACAAACCATCAAACAAAGAAGTACTGCTTACATTTTTGCACCAGAAGCAGTGTGAAAGACTGGTGGAAAGCATGCCAAGACGCATGGAAGCTGTGATTAAAAATCATGGTTATTCCACAAAATATTGATTTCTGAACTCTCCCTGAGTTAAAACATTAGTACTGTTGTTTCTAAATGATTATGAACTTGTTTTTTTTTTTTTTTGCATTATTTGAGGTCTGAAAGCACTGGTTTTTTTTTCATTTTGACCATTTTTCTTTGTCAGAAAAAAAATACAAAATGTATTGCTTGGAAATTCGGAGACATGATGTCAGAAGTTTATAGAATAAAAGAACAACATTTTGCTCAAAATTATACCTATAAAGAGAAAAATCAGACAAACTGAACATTTTGCAGTGGTCTCTTAATTTTTGCCAGAGCTGTATAAAAAGATTTACCGTATTCTGATCGGTAAACGTTGTAACGAGAAAAAAAAATCTAAACTCCCGAATTCCTTTTTTATTGTCGCCACAAGATTGTATTAAAATTGAATAACGGGCTGTCAAAACATTGTATCTACACCAAAATAGTATCAATAAAACATCAGCTCGGCTCACAAAAAATAAGCCGTCACCCAAGCCCCAGATCCTGAAAAATGAAGACTCTTCGGGTTTCGGAAAATGACTCAATTTTTTTTTTTTAACAAATTATTTTTTTTCAACCACTTAAATAAAAAAGAACCTAGACATGTTTGATATTTACAAACTCGTAATGACCTGGAGAATCATATTGGCAGGTCAGTTTTAGCATTTGGTGAACATTGGGGAAAAACCCCCCAAAGAATAATTGTATAATGTACTTTTATTTTCAATATCACCATGATTG
Source organism: Ranitomeya variabilis (assembly GCF_051348905.1). Taxonomy (NCBI): domain Eukaryota; kingdom Metazoa; phylum Chordata; class Amphibia; order Anura; family Dendrobatidae; genus Ranitomeya; species Ranitomeya variabilis. The sequence continues at coordinate 854,998,661 of NC_135233.1, read as the reverse complement.
GATTTTTTTCCCCCCGTTTTCTAGTACATTATATGCTAAAATCAATCACCACCATATTTATAGAAAAATAAAAAGCTATGGCTCTAGGGAAGAAGATGAGCAAAAACAGAAATGCCAAAGTGTAAAATTGCCCAGAGGTGAAGGGTAAAAGGGACAGCAGCTGTCAAAATGCTACTGCCAGCTCGAGAACTACCAGCTCAAGCATTCAGCCCCTGGGGCCGGAGAAAAGGTCATCGAGGGCCGTAAACGAATCCTGGGCTTGAGGATCCCCACCCCTATAGTAAGGCATTAATTATCTCCGGCTTTATCACATGGTTAATTAATCGATCTGTTACATACTGTCCATGCTTGTGTATTAGGCTACTTTCACACTAGCGTCGTGCACTGCACGTCGCTATGCGTCGTTTTGTAGAAAAAACGCATCCTGCAAAAGTGCTTGCAGGATGCGATTTCTCTCCATAGACTTGCATAAGCGACGCATTGCCACACGTCGCAGCCGTCGTGCGACGATTGCGTTGTGTTGCGTCGGACCGTCGCCAACAAAAAACGTTACATGTAACGTTTTTTGGTGCGTCGTTACCGTCTTTTCCGACCGCTCATGCGCGGCCGGAAATCCGCCCCCGCCTCCCCGCACCTCACAATGGGGCAGCGGATGCGTTGTAAAACTGCATCCGCTGCCACCGTTGTGCAGCGCTTTCACAGTTTGCGTCGGTGCGCCGCAACGTCGCATTGCGACATGCAGTGCACGACGCTAGTGTGAAAGTAGCCTTATTTGGGTCGGTTCATTGTGCCAGGTGCTCAATCAGGAGCGTATGCACATGGATGGTGGTTTGAGTGCTCTGGTCTGGAAGTGTTCAGAGTAAGTGCAAATGTCAGTGGTGGTATGTGCCATGCTCCTTTTGGCAAAGGTTGCCATGCCTGCTTCCCCCATCTGCATGAATCATTAAATGATCGCTTCTACTCGGTCTAAAAAGGGCTGGCGCACCCCAAATTTTGCAACTTGTGACGAAGGTCACAAGACGTGCGTTGAGGTATTATTTGCCGTTGAGGAATCACACTGTTTTACTACTATGTCTTCGGGTAACATATTTTTCTAGTGTCTTATTATGGAGGGATGATAAAGTTCTGAATTAATCTTGGCTGGGATCTGCGTATGTAATTTTCGTTTATCTGTGGTTTATTTACTGCTGATTTGTGTTTCTGATATTACCATGTAATAACTGCAGACTGTCTGATGCCTGATACAGTTATTTATATGTTATACTGTTGATGGGACCTTGTTACTGGCCATGTAATTTAATAATCCTTATATATTTTTTTGTTTTTGTGTGAACTGGGGATCTATCATTTCAGTAGGTTATGAATGTTAATAAAGATATATATTTTTAATTGTATAATTACTTTACTCTGATCAGAATATTGGCTTGGCTCATTTATCACAGCTGACAGTAAAGTCGTCATTGTCGCCCAAAGCTCAGCATTCATTTTACCAGAGCAGTTTAAAGCGGATCTGTCATTATATTGCACAATACAAGCTGCATGAATCATTAAAGGGAACCTGTCTTCATGAAAGTGCAGGCTGCATGGTATGGGACAGGGGCTGCTGAGTAGATTGAAATGTCAGAAAAGACTCAGCATAACTTTTTTTCATCTTTTCAACTTTTTCTTTGATGTTTGGCCAGTTGACGGTCTTATTAGTGATTGACAGCTATGCCTGTATGCACACTTATACCCTATGGACCTTCTAAACGCCAGAGGCACCCAGGCTGCTAGTATGCCAATACAGAACCCTGTACCTGCTGCCATGGAGCATCGACACAAACGCCGGGCCAATGTACTGCAAATCTTTTTGCTCACCTAAAATAAAAACACGAGAATTTCTAGAATACATTTTTATTGTAACCCTCTCACTGATTGCTTTGTGCAGCTTATATCACAGCTGCTGTATTCAATGTCCTTTTATTACAAGTAACAATGGCTGGGATTCTGTAAGAATCAGTGTCTGATAGTGTTGTCATGTACAATCCTCATTAAGCATAATATAAGGACACCTTATTTCTGCATTGTGCTCAGCACAGTAGTGCCTTGTGTACTGCGTCGTCCCAAAGTGATTTGTGTCCACTATTATCACCACCTGCCTTTCTCAACTGTAATAATAGAATGAATACTGTAAAATCGGCCTGTTATGCAGTGAGAACAATGTGCATGTGATGGGAAAGCTGAGGGGCCCTATATTTTCTGCTTCACTATGCCATTGTGTTTATGATGAGGCATTCTGTCATATCCTGATGTAAGCATAGTAATTGGTGACTGTAACAATTACGGAAGGGGTGTTGCTAGGGTGTATGACGATCAGGGGCATGGTCCCCAAGACATTTGTTTTGTCCTGCACAAAATCATTATCAATTAAAAATGACCAGTTGTGCCATGTGTCAGATGAACTGCCTCCGCAGTCTACAGGCCTTGGGTTTACACGAGCACTGTGGGGTGTATAAATCTGTGTGTGACCGTCTGCAGTCACTACACTAGGAGCAGAGATCCTCACATACGTACCGCCATCATAGTGTAGAACAAGATCCTATATAACAAGACCAACCTTACAAATAAAGCAGAGTGCGGGTGAAATGATGCCACCAGACAGTGACTGAATCTTACTATGTACTAACATACTAAATACAAATATAAAAAAGTCAGAGAATGAAAAAATACTGAAAAAATGTTTTGCCAGTAAATAAACATTTCTTTTGTGAAACCAAAAGTACTCCTAATTGGTGTCTCTTTGGTGGCTTTTTTGATGGATTAGTTTTTTTTTTTACTGGTACCATTTCGAGATACATTAACATTTTAAGGGGGAATGATAAAAGAACAGAGCAGCGGTTCTGTTTTTTTTTTTTTTTTGCCTTTTTTTATGCAATATCAAAGTAGTTTTGATGTTTCTATGCATATGTTTCTTCTATTATTAAACTCATTGGTTTGTGTTGACACCCTATGCAATGTTCACCATTGAAGTTTATTGACCATGCAACTGGCTGCAGAACCTTGGAGAAACGCCACTCCGATAACTGCTGTGATCTTATTGTTCTTTTTTCAGGTTTTTTTTTCTACATTTCTTATTTTTTCTATTGTATTATTTATTTTACCTATTACTTCATACAGTGCGCCTCAGTAACATCAGAAACTGAAGTGCATAGTTGTGGGACGGGAGGGAAGATCCAGATTTTCTTTAGAAGGCTGAGTTGGTGGTATGAGTAAAGGGAGTGATCTCAACACACAACATGACTATTAACCTATAACCACTAGACATTGTCATACATCCTCATGTCAGAGTAATGAATGTTCTTTTATATGCTTGGAGAATGTTCCTGTGCTCAGTATGGTGATGGCTTGTGTAGTATAAGGAAGCCTTTCTCGCTGTATTTGTTTTATCCTCTGATTTTCTTTTTAGGTTTGTGTCTCTGTAATAGAAGAGAATTACTGAAGTTCTTTGCCATTATCTTCTGAAGTGTATGAACAATGGCTTATGAAAAACATTCCACAAGATATCCCACAAATATTTAAGTGAACATCTACTGAAAACAGACGCTCCTGCCAAAGGAGCCTACAGCCAACTCAATGCCATGCATAACAGACACCGTGTGGATCCAGAACACCTTCTATAGAAGTGAGGTGTACAGACAGCCTGGACACATTTTGGGGTAAGACATTTAATCTAAAGAAAGACTTTAAAAATAAGCAAATTGCATCAATGTTTCTGCTTTGTATCATGCAATATATTGTGTACTTCTCATAGGATATGTCTAGATTGCCCTAAATTAACAATAATTGTGCCAATTCATTGACATGTTGAAAATTAGCACCATGTTTATTAAACAGGTAAAGAGTAACCGTTGTTTTAAATTTTTTCTCTCATTAATCAATATTACACATGAAGATGCGAAATGTAATATATTTTATCAGAGAAATCAGCTTTTTTCTCCTTCTGGGCTGATCGATCATTCTTAAAATTCTCAATTCACATGTATCCAAGAAGTATCATTTTTCCTTGCGGAGAGTGACATGTTAAGCATGCTGAGATGAGGAGACTTAAAGCTGCAATGCTTTTCTGGGAAATATGCAAATTGTCTCTTCAGAGAGGAAGAGGACTAGAACTCTAGTGCCACCTATTAGAAGTAGCAATCCTAAAAGTCATTGTTGACCCTTTAGCGAGCCTTGTCACATGACTCAGGATAAAGGCCAAAACCGGCTTGTTAAAGGGTCAACATTGACTTTTAGGATTACTACTTCTAATAGATGGCACTAGAGTTCTAGTCCTCTTCCTCTCTGAAGAGACAATTTGCATATTTCCCAGAGGAGCATTGCAGCTTTAAGTCTCCTTATCTCGACATGCTTAACATATCACTTTCCGCAAGGAGAAACGATACTTCTTGGATCCCGGTCAGACGCCTGTCACACATCCAAACCAGATCTCACACACTGCACTGACGAGGGGCAGTACCCCAAAACACAATGTCTGCAAATTGAAATTCTGGTTTGGCTATTATCCTAAGTCATGTGACAAGGCTCTTTAAAGGGTCGACATTGACTTTTAGGATTGCTACCTCTAATAGGTGTCACTAGAGTTCTAGTCCTCTTCCTCTCTGAAGAGAGAATTCGCATCAGTTCACAGGTAAAATGTGTGTTCAGTGAAGAGACTTTCCCATTACTGCGGTAGAAGATGACCATTGGTGCTCATAAAGTCCTAAGGAGAACTGTAACCTCTCCCCTTCTCCATAGAACATTAAAAGCTTATTTCAATTATAGGAAACTCTGTGTTCACTGCATACAGATTTTACAGATCTTATCCATGAATTGACAGTGAAAGAGGAGAAAGAGCTACATATGTTACGAAGTTTCTTATTTTCATATGTATTAATGACTTATGACAGTACAGAAAAATTATAATTACTGTTGCTATCTAAGTTTTTTTTTCTTTTTGTAATTTGCCCGAGTCTTCTGAAAGGGGTGAGAAAAGAGTGTGGTTTGTCAGTTACTGCAATAGGGCCTATCAATGTCTGAAGACAAAAGGTTGTCTTACAAAGTGAAGCATGTGTATAACCGGACAGAGCGGGCATAGCGGTGGAACCTGTTTCTAAGAGGGTTGTTAGTTTTAGAAACATTTATCATGAGCTGTGTGACATGTTAAAGTGTGTCACAGACATCAGTCAGGTACAGTTTTACACCACGACTGCAGTACTGTGGATTTGCCATCTGCAGCATGTCCACCATGGATTTCACATTTTGTTATGTAGAGAGTGAAATCAGTGGCAGCAGGGCCACCAAACATAGTGAGTGCTTGCTCCAAATGCAGAAGTGAAGGAAGCACAGTGTGTTAGCAAGGGGACCCCACCGCTGAAATTAAAAGTGTGCTTGCACTCTGCAGTACATAAGAGGTGGAGTAGTGGGGGCATTACTGTTTGGAGCGCCCAGAGGCCGAGTTCCCACTACTGTAGGACTTCTGTCGTAGTGTACTGTTAGATGATCATCTGGCACGTCTATGACAATAACAAGTTGTGCCTCCCGCACTAGACCCATAGAATAGAGGAAATGCTCCCTGTGACATATGGGCTATACAAACCAATCATCACTCCTTGTAAGGGTTCAGAGATCACGCCACATGATTAATACTACACATCAGACTTCAGCACATCGAAGTGGCCGGCCACAGAGGATCCACTTATTTCTGTGGCCTAGCACAGTGCGTCTTGATACCTGGAATCCTACCCCAGCTTCTGCTCTCCTGCTCGCTTCATCTACTAATATGATAGACTGGTGGGAGAAGCCAAATCCCTCATTAGATCTTGCTTTATCTCCTGCTCTTTGAAACACTGTGAGGGGGCGGGTTACAGTGCCTACGGGCTGACATCTCTCCTGAAGAGAGCGGGCAGGTCGTAATTCGTTAAGAACTTGCATCGTCCCAGCCCCCTCACACCATAAATGCAGGCCTGGTGTCTGTATTAGTGTGTTTTGTTTTCAAAATATCTAGAAGTTGTTTCTTCCACTAGTTAGCACTACCTGAACTTACTACATAGTGGTAAATCTCACTGTCGGACAGTGACATGATGTGCAGGAGAAACGTTTGACTTTGCACAGCAGACTGTTCCCAGAGCCTGAGTAGTACAGACATACATTACGCAGTGATAATCCGAGGGAATAACGGACAATGGAAAGGTCGACAGGATGGTGAAAAAATGAGCAAATTCATTCAAATAGTAGTTACCAAAGGATAAAGGCTAACTTTTTGATCACTGAAGGTCCGATTGTTGGGACCCTCAGCGATCCCAAAAACAGAGCTCTGTAGCATGCTCAACCTCCCCAACATTCGTTGGCTATAGGACTACCCAAAATAGCCAAGAACAGCACTCGCTAACTCTGGTAGTCCCATAGACATAAGTGGAGTGGTTGTTACTACTTTACTCAGTTTTAATGGGAGTGCCGCAGACACTGTGCAGCACTCGGATATTTCTAGCAGTCCTATAGAGATTGAATAGCTTGGCATAGTCAACCATTTCTCCACTCACACAGGCTCTACAGGGCCCCAGTTCTTAGGGTCAGTGAGGTTCCCATCAGTTGGACCGCACCGATCATAAAATTTTCCCCTATTGCAAGTATAGGGGAAAACTTTGAAATTTGCTACTACCCCTTTTAATGGAATTTTCGAACTGTGAACACCTAATTCAAAGGTTGGGGCGTCTGACAGCTGACCCCCCACTAATCAGAGCATGCTGGCATATTGAAGTGATGTTTCTCTACATTTTGTGATGGAAGTGATGATATGACTGTATACAGAATGATATGGGGATGTTTGCTAGAGTCCAGTGGCCCCTAGATTCTGGGAGCGCTCCGCCTGCTTCTGTACCACTGTATGAGATTGTATACAGCAGTGACCGCACTACTTTGGATCATCATGAACATTGGCTCTTACTGGACCCTTTCTAATTGTTAGTGTACGGTGTAATTTTGGTTTAGGATAACTTCCGTTCATTGTTAAGGTATATTAATATTTTCATGTTTAAATGGCAATTGTTCCTGCTTGGCTAAAAATACTCTTCAAGAATACTAAGAGGAGAAGTGCGACCTCTCTTCACATGTAAAAAGACGCTTACTCTGATGGTTCAATATAATATAGGAAAGCAGATGGATCTGGCTACCTATAATGGAGGAATATAAAAGGAGCAAGTGAAAGACCATGTAAGGACTGTAAGTTCCCTTTACGTTAAGCAGGTTAGCTGAGCTTGAGAGAGAAAGCACAACTAACCCAGGAAGGTAAGCACAGGAGTCCTGGGTGTGGAGTGTTTCCTTTAGGTTCCTCCCTGTCTATACTCCTAGCTCAGAGGAATTAGGCCTGAGGCATGGAGGAAGCTGGGCTGCATTCCTAGGAACATTTCAGGGGGGCCCAATGCATACAGCACGGCTCAGCATGACAGGTTACTGATGCTGATTGTACCTCACTGCTACTTTGTTGCTCTTGTCCTTGTGCTATCCATACAAGATGTTAACAGACTTCATACTTCTTTCCATGTACATAACAATAAAGCATGATTCTGGTTAAACTGGCATTAATACATAATTTATACATGTATTCTTGTTTATTGAATTCCGTGTGTCAGGTCATAAATTGTTAATTTGCAGTAGTGCATACAAAACTGTTTGCATTATTATATTAAATTGGGTTTTCTACCTCCTGTTTTGTTTTTTTTTTGTTTTTTTTTAAGTAGACTGAAAGAAAAAAATATACTTTGTCTATCCTCCATTGCTGCTTTAACACGAACAGGTAGTTAAATGGATCCTGTCATGTCATTTTTAGCATCTAAACTATCCCCAGTGCATTGTTGGCGATGCAATGTTCATCACTAACACGTTTTTAAAACGGCGCTGTAATCATGTGCTAAAAGCACCTTATATAGTTAGATCGTACCTGTTCATTTAGTTATAGGGGTGTGCTTCATTTTGTTCAGTCACAGTTGTCGCCTTCATTTTGAATGATGTTCCCGGGGTTGCGCCGACGTCGCTCAAATCTGCGCTCTGCATAACCCCGCCCACACCATTGATTGGCAGCTTTCTGTGTATACTGTGAATAAGCAGAAAGCTGCCAATCATTGCTGGGGGCGGGGTTATACAGAACTCATTCATATGGGGGGCTACATAACCATTACTCATCCTCTAGTGATAATCTTCTGGTGATGATAACTGATTTTAGCTAGACTACAAGAAGTAGACCAGTAAGTGACACATCACTGGAATTAAAGGTTTCTGCCCCTACATTATGCTGTTCTCAGATTAAATAGGTTCTCTTAAGGGTATGTGCACACGTTGCGGAAAGTGTTGCGGATTTTTCCGGACTAATTTTGGTAAATTTGCAGGTAAACCGCACTGCGGATTTCCTTCGGAATTACCGCAGTTTTTGTGCGGATTCCACCTGCGGTTCAACACCTGCGGATTCCTATTGTGGAGCAGGTGTAAACCGCTGCGGAATCTGCACAAAGAATTGACATGCTTCGGAATAAACAACGCAGCGTTTCCGTGCATTTTTTTCCGCAGCATGTGCACTGCAGATTTTGTTTTCCATAGGTTTACATGGTACTGTAAACTCAGGGAAAACTGCTGCGAATCCGCAGTGGCCCTTCCACTGCGGATCCACAGCAAAATCCACAAAGTGTGCACATAGCCTTAATCAGTTTTTTCTGTCACTAGGTTTGGCTGATATGAGATACGGCCACCACCTTTCAGGCCTGATATACAGTATTCTATAATGCTGTATATCTGTCCCCAACCTGACCTACAAGACAAGAAAAAGACCTTTTATTATACTCACCTGGTCCGGTCGAGTTTCCCTTTAATGCTAATTGCGGCTATAAAAATTGAAACAGAATAACTTGTGAAAACCAAAATCTGTGTTTGTCTTAAAAAATTTTGGTCACGACTATACATGGGAACAAAGTGGCAGCCCTGAAGAGGAGCGAGGTAAATAAACATGGACATATACTGCAATATCCATGCATTGTTTCTGCCACCTCCACTACAGTAGAGACTTTGATTGGGATGCTATGCAACATGTGCGTAATGTGAACAATCACCCATTCTGTCTGTGTACACATATGTTCTCTGGCTAGAAGGTCGAATCTCCAGATTCATTGATCAGAGTGCTTTATTTACATTTGTTAATCACTCATATCTATGCCATTTATTCGCTTAGACTGCCTGGTTATGTTTTTTGATAGTGCGTGTTGCTACTTGGTTCTGACCATGCTTCTGGCTGTATACTTTTTGCTTCCTTCAAGACTGTCTTTTGCCTGACCGTCTCAAACTTGATATACGATTACTACATATAGTCATAACCAGCTAACCATCTGACGTCTTCCCCTGCTTTGACGTTCACCTATTTCATGTGGTATTGTCCCTCGCCAGTATGAGATCTGATTTGGCGAGAAGGTGAGAGACTTAAGACTGGGATCTAAGTGGTACCGTTTCTCATTGTGGAGTGTAACAAGCGAGGTCTCCATATAAATGTATTGAGCGAGGCCACGCCACTGGTCTGGTTCTGCCTGGGAGTATGCATATCGCATACATGACCACCGTTCTAGGGCACACAGCTGGCCGGGGGCATGGTTACAGCTGCCGCTTTGTATATTCAAGAGCCGTGACTGAAACCAGAACACTGCTGGGGAGAATGAAGTTCATTTTCTCCCCGCAGCATTCGCCTAAGGGCTCATTTCCACATGCGAGGCACACGTCCGTATCTCGCATGTGGAAACCAAGCTCTGGCGCCGGCACTTTGGAGCGGAGCTGTGCAGCTCCATGTGTTCCTATGCGGCCGCACGCTCCGCTCTGGAGTGCCGGCTCCACAGCTTGGTTTCCACATGCGAGATACGGACGTGTGCCTCGCATGTGGAAATGAGCCCTAAGTGTGGGCATCGAAACAGGTTAGTAACACTATTAACCTGCAGATTAATCCAATTTCTGAAGGTTAATAGCATTTTTCTGGTGACATGTTCCCTTTAAGAAGTCCGAACTGCTTTGAATACCTGTCACCCCCCCAGGGCCTATTAAAGTAAAAGAGCCACCTTCAGCAGCACTAAGACTGCATTCTGTGAAGGTGGCCCTTTTGTTTATTATCCCTAGGAACGCTGAAATAATGACTATTATAAATTTCCCGCAATACCTCTTTTGAGCCAGGGAGGTATATATTCTCCCCCTGACTCAACCGCTTCGCAGCCGTCCATCATCCCCCACTGGCCTCCGGCCGCCGCCTCCTCTTTCTCGTGATGTAACCGGCGCCTGTGCTCTGCAATCAGTTCTCGGGCATGCGCCGTGCGCGCTGCCTGGGATCTTACATCGGGTGATGTAAGGATATCGCGCCTGCGTGTAGCGGAGGCCCCAGATCCGGCCCCGCAGTGTGTTATGATAAGAGGAGGGGAATGATGGATGGCTGCGAGGCGGTTGAGTCAGGGTGAGAAAACACACCTCCCTGGCTCAATAGAGGTATGGCGGGAAATTTTATAATAGTCATTAGTGCTGCTGAAGGTGGCTCTTTTACTTTAATAGGCCCTGGGGGGGTGTCAGGTTCCCTTTAAGCATCCAGCTTAGGATAAAAGCCACACACGAGGATCAGCTGTATGAAGTGCATACATTCATCAGTAATTGTGAATGCGGTATAAAGATTATTTCTTTATTATTCACAAATGGTACAGGACTACATTGTAGGGACGCACAAACTGGGCGTGTGTCTCTACAATGAACTCCTGTACCAATTTAGAATAATAAAGGAATGACTGCACGTAAGCGTTGAGTGCAACTACTTTCTGGTGTTTATCCTATTAAGGCTGGGATCACACTTGCGAGAAATACGTCCGAGTGTCGCATGGTAATACCCGGCATTGCCACTGTCACTCAGAAGCGGAGAGTGCGGCCACATAGCAATACATTCGGCCGCACGCCCTGCTCCAGAGAGACGGCGGCAATGCCGGGTATTACCATCCGAGACTCGAACGTATTTCTCGCATGTGTGATCCCGGCCTAAGCAGCATCTTTTTTGCAGAGCTCTGACAGAGGAGATGCCATAGCGATATCTGCAACTGTTTTATCTTAACCCCTTAACGAACTCCGATACTCCTTTTAACGGCGACAGTTAAGTGTTCTTATTCCTCAGCGGTGAGAAATTAGGCTATTGCTCCCCCCCCAGCGTCGGAAACTCTACGGGGTCTCGGCTGAGGCCCCGGAGAGCATGATTCAGGTTGGTTTTTACCATCCCCAGTGTTGCGATCTTGGGAAAAAAAGTCCAATTTCCCATTTATTTCTCCTCTGATATGATTAGCACATCAGAGGAGAGGGAAATGGAGTCCCTCGAGCCCCCCGAGTACCTCCTGCATCCCCCGATGTCTTCATCCAGTAAAAAAATGGCGGGCGCATGCACAGTGCGCCCGCCAAGATCTGCAGGCCTGCACCCGTCAAGACTAGGAGATTTTTTCGTATTGGTTGATTTTAATCACTGTGATATGGTCTATCACAGTGATTAAGATAAAAAAAAAAAAAAAAGTAAATCAAACCCCCTTTAACACCCCCTTAGTTAGTAAAAATAATAATAAAAAAAAAGAATGTATTTTTTTTCCGCTAGGGTTAGGGTTGTGTTAGGGTTTGGGTCGTGGTGTTGGGGTTAGGGTGGTGTTGGAGTTAGGGTTGGGATTAGGGTTAGGGGTGTGTTGGGTTTAGGGCTGGAGTTAGAATTAGGGGGTTTCCACTAACGGTGCTCCCTCCCTTCTGAGCCCTGCCATGCGCCCAAATAGTGGCTTTCCCCCACATACGGGGTATCACCGTACTCAGAAGAAATTGCACAACAATTTTGTGGTCCATTTTCTTCTGATAACCTTGTGAAAATAAAGTTTGGTCCCAACTTAATTTTTTTGTGATAAAAAAATGTTCATTTTTTCCTTTCACATTGCTTTAGTTCTCGTGAAGCCCATGAAGGGTTAATAAAGTTTGACCCCCCAAACTCACTTCAAATGAGTATTCTTGTCTTGTATACTAATAGGAAAATGGACCTGTCTACGTCTGATTTTGCATTTTAAAGGAATTTCCACCACTTTGTGTGTTATTTCTTTTAAAGCATGCAACATTGCCAATAAAAAGCATAATCTGTTACCGATCCCCCAGCGCTCCTCTCCTACCAATCCCCAAGCACTCCTCTCCTACCGATCCCTCAGCGCTCCTCTCCTACCGATCCCTCAGCGCTCCTCTCCTACCGATCCCCGAGTGCTCCTCTCCTACCGATCCCCGAGTGCTCCTCTCCTACCGATCCCCGAGTGCTCCTCTCCTACCGATCCCCGAGTGCTCCTCTCCTACCGATCCCCGAGTGCTCCTCTCCTACCGATCCCCGAGTGCTCCTCTCTTACCGATCCCCGAGTGCTCCTCTCCTACCGATCCCCCAGCGCTCCTCTCCTACTGATCCCCGAGTGTTCCTCTCCTACCGATCCCTCAGAGCTCTTCTCCTACCGATCCCCAAGCAATCCTCTCCTACCGATCCCTCAGCGCTCCTCTCCTACCGATCCCCGAGTGCTCCTCTCCTACCGATCCCCGAGTGCTCCTCTCCTACCGATCCCCGAGTGCTCCTCTCCTACCGATCCCCCAGCGCTCCTCTCCGACCGATCCCCGAGTGTTCCTCTCCTACCGATCCCCGAGTGCTCCTCCTACCGATCCCCGAGTGCTCCTCTCCTACCGATCCCCGAGTGCTCCTCTCCTACCGATCCCCGAGTGCTCCTCTCCTACCGATCCCCGAGTGCTCCTCTCCTACCGATCCCCGAGTGCTCCTCTCTTACCGATCCCCGAGTGCTCCTCTCTTACCGATCCCCGAGTGCTCCTCTCCTACCGATCCCCCAGCGCTCCTCTCCTACCGATCCCCGAGTGTTCCTCTCCTACCGATCCCTCAGAGCTCTTCTCCTACCGATCCCCAAGCACTCCTCTCCTACCGATCCCTCAGCGCTCCTCTCCTACCGATCCCCGAGTGCTCCTCTCCTACCGATCCCCGAGTGCTCCTCTCCTACCGATCCCCGAGTGCTCCTCTCCTACCGATCCCCCAGCGCTCCTCTCCGACCGATCCCCCAGCGCTCCTCTCCGACCGATCCCCGAGTGTTCCTCTCTTACCGATCCCCAAGCACTCCTCTCCTACCGATCCCTCAGCGCTCCTCTCCTACCGATCCCTCAGAGCTCCTCTCCTACCGATCCCCGAGTGCTCCTCTCCTACCGATCCCCCAGCGCTCCTCTCCTACCGATCCCCGAGTGTTCCTCTCCTACCTATCCCTCAGCGCTCCTCTCCTACCTATCCCTCAGCGCTCCTCTCCTACCGATCCCCGAGTGCTCCTCTCCTACCGATCCCCGAGTGCTCCTCTCCTACCGATCCCCGAGTGCTCCTCCTACCGATCCCCCAGCGCTCCTCTCCTAATACTGTCAGATGTGTGTGGTTTCTTTTCCAGATGGGACGGTCTTTTGACCTCTGCTGCCACTGATTAGCTGCAGCAGTCATATGTTTGTGCAAACACAGAGTGATGTACTCTACATAGACGAGCTCTGTGTCCATCTGTTTTTGTGACATTGCCAATCAGTTGCCACAGCAGTGACCCCTTGGTATGGTTAGAGAGTACCGTATGTTCCAAGTATTGGATTAATATCCATCTATAAGATAGAAAGTATCTTTTGAAGGTAACTTCCCGATCGTTGGGTGTCTGACTGCTGTTATCCCCACTAATCCTAAAAACAGCACTTTAAAGACCCCTGTGTGAATGGAGCAGAGGTTGAGCATGCTCACTTCATTCAGTCTACATAGGACTACCAGAGATAATCAATGGGTTTTCATAATACCATGCACAGTATGAGGTGCTAAATCAGGTGTATTATCTTCTTGGTTGTAATTATCTACCTAATTATAGAGTCACATGGAGGTTTTAATAACACCATTGACTGCAATATATTTTGTTAATTAGTAACTTCTATGGTTCCTATGTTGATTTGTGCTTTTCAACAGCTCTGTGTTTACTTAACATCATCTTTAGGGTTTTAATTGCCAGGTATTTAATGTAATGGTTTGTAGAAGAAGGGTTGTAATCCAGCTTAAAAAGAGATCGAAGGCAAGATCCCCCTCCAATTGTTGCATCACTCTGGCACTGAATAAAGAATCCTATTATCTCCAATATAAACAGCTCAATATTTCATTTTAGCTACCGTATTTATTTTAAGGAATTACCAGTATAGTCACATGCTGTAGATGGATTATATATTCTAAAGGCCTAAGACAAAAGCTTTTCTAAATAGAATACTTTAACTTTGTTAATAATAAAATTAGTTTTTATAGGGAAGGTGCCACCAGTTTTTTTGTAGTTTGTTTTTTTGTGAAATTAAGCTTAAAATAGTAAGTAAAATGTATTAATACAATGTTTGCACTGTTTGCAAACATTTCTATATGAAAAATATATATTTTCTTACAAATATATATATTGACCACTAGGGGGAGCATTTTCCGTTTTAGACCTCAAGCAGCTATAGTAAGACTTACCAGCTTTACTGTTAGCTGGAAAATTGGGGCAGTAACTGCTGACATCACCATTTCCCTCCCCTTTTGGGTGGTCTAATATCCCTGGGGCAGAATGAAGAGCAGCATCACAGGGCAGGGCCATTTTGTGTGTGACTGCCCTGTGATCTGCTATCACCAGCAGTTACTGCATGAGAAACACAGCTACAGAGTTTACAAAAGAGCAGAACACAGTGGGCTCCGCAGCATGGTGGACTGGAGGAAAAGTGAAGACATGTGGTGTGTATGTATGGAGCAGCTTCTCTCCTGCGATAGAGAGTAAGTGTGGAGCTCGGCAGATAGCACTGGGCTATAATAAAATGGCAGCCAGTCACACCTACAGCAGTGAATTGTGCAGCCCACAGAGGCGTGCCCAGCTCACTGCTAATGCTGCTGCAATGTTAAGAGATAGGGTCTGCGGCGGTCTATTATCTCCTATGTCCATGGGGTGCCGTAAAATGACACTGATAGTGTCGTGAACTGCTGTGAAACCAAGATGTCAGCCCCCAGTGCCTTCTTTAAACTCATATAACACACAAAATCTGTTTCACATGCATTTAAAACTTGGTTATAGCAGCATGTTATGCTACATTACAGTGATTTATTAATGATCTACAAACGCGGTACCTTCCCTTTAAGCTGCAGACTGAATCTGATGGTAGTCATTGGATTTTATCTTGATTTATACTGAGATTTGCCAACAACCACATATTTTAAATTGACCCTACAATTTAGCTGTTGGCCTAACAATTGTTTGCTGGCAATTATCGCTTCTGATTTGCAAAATCATAGGTTTCTTTTACGGGGGAGAATGAAAAACGCTGCTGCCAGACACCTTTAGCAGCAACCTGTTTGCTGTGAAACAAAATTGGGCTTTGATATCCTGACTCTTCTCTCTCCAGCCAAGAGGCTTCCATGCAGGTCAGACAGTCAACCTGCTGTTCTTAGTTCTTCCTTTTATTATGAATGAGGGGCCTTTAGATGTTAGCCCCTTTGGGGAATAGATGGATTAGTCTGACATTTTTATGTGATCCTTTTCCTTCCAAGCAAAAAGTGGCCATGTAAATTTCTCTACTGACACTAAAAGCTATTTTTTGGTTTTGGACAAAAAATCCCTGTCCACCAGTTGCAGTTTGTTTTAAAAAAACAAACAAAACAAACAAAATTTTCCCTCCCCTAGTCCAGCTCTGAGTGTATGACTATGCCTAGGTCCTTGCCATGCTGAAAGGTGGACTTCCTTTTCATCTTCAGCTTCTTGGCAGAGGCCTGAAGGTTTTGATGTAAAATTTACTGATATTTGAAACTTATCATATTTCCCTTCATCTTAACTAATGCCCCAGTTCCAGCTGCCGAAAAACAGCCTCAAAGTATAATATTGGCTCCACCATCTCACTGTGGGTGTGGTGCCTTTTTGATGATGTGCAGTATTGGCTTTGCATCCAATATACCTTTTTAGAATTATGAACAGAATGTCCAACATTAGTCTCATCAGACCATAACACATTTTCCCACATGCTTTTGGCAGACTTGCCATATATTTTGTAAGCCATAGTTGGGGTTGGATGATCAAACATATGAAGAATACAGAGCATTGTTGTCAAATGCAGTACACAACCAATAATAGAAAAAAAAAATCCTGCTACTTCCTTAAAGGGAACCTGTCACCCCCCCCCCCCCCCCCCCCCAGGCGTTTTCAACTAAAAGAGCCACCTTGTACAGCACTAATGCTGCATTCTGTCAAGGTGGCTCTTTTAGTTGGGGTCCCTGCCAATGCTGATCTATTCGGTTTTAGAATTTGCCTTTCCTACGATGTGGGAAGTAAGCGGATAATGTGCGGTTTCTACCCAGGGTGGAGGAGAGGACACTCTTCTCCAGGCCCTGGGAAGCATAAATATTGTAAAAAAAAAAAAGAATTAAAATAAAAAATGATGCTATACTCACCTCTCAGCGCTGCACGCGGCCGTCCGGTCTCAGTTGCTGTGCGAGCAGGGCCTGAGATGACGTCGCGGTCACATGACCGTGACGTCACGAAGGTCCTTCTCGGCACAGCATCTTTGGAACCGGAGCGCCGCGTGCAGCGCCGAGGAGATCGGGACGTCAGAGGGTGAGTATATAACCTATTATTATTATTTTTAACATTACTATTGATGCTGCATATTGCTGCATATGCAGCATCAATAGTATAGGAGTAAACCCGCAGCGGAAATCGCAAAACAAACCGCGATAAATCTGCAGGGATAACCGCAGCGGTTTTGCCCTGCAGATTTATCAATTCCGCTGCGGGAGAACCCGCAGAGCACGCCGCAAAGTGTGCACATAGCCTTAGTGCTGCACAAGGTGGCTCTTTTAGTTAAAAACGCCTGGGGGGGGTGACAGGTTCCCTTTAATGTTACCATAGAACTCTTGGCAGCACACTAGACCATTTCTTCATGTCTTTTCATTAATTGTTTTTAGAAACATCCACTTCTAGGTAATGCCACTGCTGTTGTCCCAAATGTAAGCCACTTCTTATGACAGTCTTCAAAGTATTCCATGTTACAGTGGGTACGGAAAGTATTCAGACCCCTTTAAATTTTTCACTCTTTTTTTTCATTGCATCCATTTGGTAAATTTAAAAAGTTAATTTTTTTTTCTCATTAATGTACACCCCTGCACCCCTTCTTAACTGGAAAAAAAAGAACAGAAATGTAGAAATGTTTGCATATTTATTAAAAAAGAAAAAATGAAATATCACATGGTCATAAGTATTCAGACCATGAGTCTTCTTGGGAATGATGCAACAAGATCCTCTGCCATTCTTCCATACAGATCCTCTCCAGTTTCGTCAGGTTGGATGGTAAACGTTGGTGGACAGCCATTTTCAGGTCTCTCCAGAGATGCTCAGTTGGGTTTAGGTCAGGGCTCTGGCTGGGCCAGTGAAGAATGGTCACAGACTTGTTCTGAAGCCACTCCTTTGTTATTTTAGCTGTGTGCTTAGGGTCATTGTCTTGTTGGAAGGTGAACCTTCGGCTAAGTCTGAGGTCCACAGCACTCTGGAAGAGTCATCCTGTCCCTGCAGCTGAAAAACACCCCCATAGCATGATGCTGCCACCACCATGTTTCACTGTTGGGATTAGATAAACCTCCATTATCTGATCACTGTCCCTATGCCGGAGAGAGCACTCAAATTACTGTCCTTGCTGACAATGGCTTCATGGTTATACCTCATGCGGGAGAGTGTAATTTGTGCTATCTCCTGCATTAGGGACTGTGATCACATAACTGAGGTTAAGCCAATGCTGTCAGTCGTCAAGGACAGAATGTTATAATAAACTTTTTACAATAAACAGATTTACGAAAATAACTATTTTTATCGTTGCGCCGTCTCCTTGAAGACTATGTGGTTAGTTTGGAGTGTAAATTTGGGGTGACAGACTCCTTTTTTAGAGCAGAATCTCAGCATTTCTGCACTTAAAATGTGCACAAAAAAAAAACTCCACAAAAAACAAACGACAAAAAATGCAATAATCTAATCAAATTGCTGTAGCTATTTTTTTGCAGAAAAAATGCAATGGGAAAACAGCGCTTTAGCAATTGAGAACATGACCTAAACATCACTAGATTACTTATAAATATGTCTGGCACTGGAGCAGTTAACATTATTAAAGCTACCAAGTACTATTTATCAGAAACAGAGAAAAGCTTACATATCTGTAAGACCCATGTGTCGTCAATCAATGTATTCTCACCAGAAGCCAACGCACAGGGCAAAAGTGACCTGAGCAAGGAAATGTGTACTAGGATTAAAAGTCAGGAGTTGTGAAGAGCTGCGATTTAGTGAATGTGGCTAAGGTGTATGTAACAGTGTGACAACTGTCCATCAGAAAACTGTCGGATTGTCTCATCAGGTTAGTTGTTCACTGATTGTGTTCAAAATTACATGTGTTCACATGCAGGTTTTCACAATTGGGCGCTTGAAAAATGTCTGCAGATTAAGCTTACAAAGACCTGAACAATTTTTAGAATTTATCCCATTGTGTCTTTGATCGTGCAATCTTTATGGAGTACGGTAAAGATGTCATAACGTCAGGCACTGTATTAGATCTAACTAAAGACGTGTCAGCTGGTGAACCGTATCGTATGAATGCAATAATTACACTGGGGGTGTACTCGTTTATCCACTGCAGTCTCTGTGGTCATCTCACGTGTTCTTCAGTACTGCTGCACCAGGCCTGGCATATGGAGGGTTTTATCTGATCAAAGCTGCTTAGACCACAAGCCTTATGCTTAGTCTAAAGCTTATCCTGGGAATATACTGTTCTATGTTTAATTGATGAAGGAAAACGTACATTTCGTTAATTATGCAGTTGTGGTGCAGTCTGACTGTGCTACTTGGTTTATTTGTACTTGACTATGGATTCCAGGTTCTCAGTTTGGCAATTAGCTGCCATTTTGTTAAAAACAAGAAAAATTATGCCATCTTTACTTCAGTACGGCAGTGTATTTTCTCTGTATGAGAGAGGTGTTTGACATCAGACTGACGTGGTCTAAATGTGATGGTGACCTTTCATCTACATCGATCTTGGCTACAAGTCGAATGTGTAATAGAGAACTGAGCGACCATACCACGGAATATATATCATAGTTCTCTGCCTATCCCGCAGTAAATCACCGCTCAGGTTCCCTTTAAGTGCATTTTCTTCTATTAAAATGATTTTTATGGGACGGATTGGTTATAGTAGTGAATAGTTTGTTGCATACCACACTATTTTTACATAGAAAATAGTCCTTTTGGGAACATTTCTAATGTTTAAAGGGATTTTCCCAGGAATGATAATTCATTTTAACCAATAGATCTTGTAATAAAAATTATTTCCATTATTGGATGTGTTAAATAAAATGTCCCTGTGCTGAGATAATCTTATAAATGTGCCCCTGCTGTGTACTGTATAATGGCGGTGTCTGACCGTACAGGAACATGGTCTGATCATGCCACAGCTCCTGGGCAGGGGGGAAGCAAAGAAGTGTACAGACATTACAGCATCGGACGATAAATTATTTTTTTCTTTGAAGTAAAACATTGTTTAAAAACAGGCAGGGAAATGTTTTATCTCACAAAAAGAATCAACTGTGATCCCATGCTGTCCTGTCTGTATGTAGATGTGGTATGATCAGATTCTATTTCTACACAGTCAGACACAGCCATTACATTTACAATATTTTCTAAGATTATCTCTGCACCGGAACGTTTTATTTACACACATCCAATTGTGATATTATTATTCCAAAATCTATTGATTAAAATCAGATTTTGTTTTGTGGTAAAACCCCTTTAAGTGAACATATTGTTTGTTGTTTGCTTTTACAACAGGAGTCAGTATGTCCAAAGCTATTGCAACCCTGTTTAAGGCTATGTTCACACTGCATTTTTTCTGTGTTCTCTTTTCATGCTTAATTGGCAGTAAAGAAGCTGCTTACAAATAGCTGTTTTTGCTGAGGAGCTTTTGTTGTCTCTGGTGCATGCTGATGCAGTGTTTTGCGCCCCCCTAACTTCCTTAGGTTTTTGTACCAAAAAAGGCCAGCATTTGTACTGCATTTTTGCACTTGCCCATTGCTTTCTATGGGTGAAAAAACGCTGCAATAATGCAGTAAGAATTGACATTCTGCTTCTTTCAAAAACGCAGCAGTTTTCAAATTCAGTCAGGAAAAAAACCAATGTGTTTGCATGAGGTTTCTAGAATCTCTTAGGTTTTGCTGGTACTGTAAAAAGCAGCTTAAAATTTGCATTAAATTCAGTAAAAATGCAACGTGTGAACATAGCCTAAGTGGTGTGAAAAAACACAAAAACCTGAAATGTTTTATGATGGACCAACTAATTGGAAATCTCAGGAAATCCACAAGTGCATTCGATAAATACAGTTGCTTCTAATGCTGTGTAGTCCACAACATGTTGACAGCACAAGTCATAGGGTTGTCTCATAGTAGTCCAATGTTCAGAGCGTTCTCATAGGCGTTAAGATGGGTGCGAATGTTGACTGTATAGATTATTTTAAATTGCTTTACTGCTGTATCTTTTTATTGCTTCCGATGAGTAGTGGCAATTAAAAGGGTTGTCACAAAGCATGTTCTCGACAGCAACAGCGATTCTGCGACAAGGCTACAGCTAAGGCTACGTTCATATTTGCGTTGTTGGGCGCAGCGTCGTCGACGCATGCGTCATGCGCCCCTATCTTTAACATGGGGGGCGCATGGACATGCACCGGTATGCGTTGTACTGCGTTTTACGACGCATGCGTCATATAGACGCATAAGACAGGGCGCAGGGGACGCTACTTGTAGCGTTTTCCCTGCGCCGAAAGTCCAGATCTGTAGGATCTTATGACAACGCATGCGTCGCAAAACGCTGCGTTGTGTACATGCGTTGTTGGTTGCGTCGCCGACGCTGCTCCCAACAACGCAAATGTGAACGTAGCCTTAGCTGCTGTGACTGTTCCTTATGTTCAGGCTCAGTGGGAGTAGGGAGGTGATAATATTGGGTGAGTGGAGGTCCAATGCAGAGCTGTCCAAACTTCTCACTGCGATCTATAGGTTGGGGGAATGGGGTCTCCTTACTGGTCATCAATGGGGATCCCATTTGTCAGACACACTAATGTAAACTTTATTACTTATCCAATAGCTAAAAAATGCCTTTAGACAGAATTCCCATTTGTCAGACACACTAATGTAAACTTTATTACTTATCCAATAGCTAAAAAATGCCTTTAGACAGAATTTAATAATCCCATGAGGGCTCAATATACTGTTTGTTAAAACTTTTAGTGTGCAACATACTCTTATTGGGCCTGTTGCTCTTGAATGTATTTAACAGTAAAGAATCCTTTCATTAAGAAGCAAAGGACCATGAAGTGGGTAGAGGTCCCTTCCCAAAGTGGATATTGCAATTGCTCAGCTTTCAAGGACATGGTAGTTTAATCAGAAGTTGTTCCCACCTTAAAAGTGGATGTTTTGTCAGGAAGTGACCTATTTTATACATTCTCATTTTTATGTAACAATTTTATTGCTAGCATTTTTAATTATTTTACTATTTCTATTTTTCTACCTGAATTCTTGCAGTTTTCATACTGACCATTGAGCTGTACAATAAGCTGACACTTCCTCATGTGTAGAGATCACTTCTCATCAGTTTTCTCAATATAATCACAGGGAAGATTATAATAAGATATAGTTTTGCTCAAAAGTTTACATACCCCGGCAGAATTTTTGCTTTCTTGATATTTTTTCATAGAATATGAATGATAACACCAAAACTTTTTCTACACTCATGGTTAGTGGTTGGGTGAAGCCATTTATTGTCAAACTCCTGTATTTTCTGTTTTGAAATCATAATGACAACCCAAAACATCCAAATGACCCTGATCAAAAGTTCACATACCCTGGTGATTTTGGCCTGATAACATGCACAGAAGTTGACACAAATGGGTTTGAATGGCTATTAAATGTAGCATCCTCACCTGTGACCTGTTTGATTGTATTCAGTGTGTGTGCATAAAAGCTGAGTGAGTTTCTGGGATCCAGACAGACTCTTGCATCTGTCATCTAGCCACTGACGTTTCTGGATTGTGAGTCAAGGGGAAAGCAAAAAAATTGTCAACGGATCTTCGAGAAAAGGTAGTTGAACTGTATAAAACAGGAAAGGGATACAAAAATATATCCAAGGAATTGATAATGCCAGTCAGCAGCAATCAAACTGTGATTAACAAATGGAAAATCAGGGGCTCTGTAAAAACAAAACCACGGTCAGGTAGAGCAACAAAAATGTCATCAACAGCTGCCAGGAAAATTGTTCGGGATGCAAAGAAAAACCCACAAATAACATCAGCAGAAATACGGACTCTCTGAAAACTAGTGGTGTGGCTGTTTCAAGATGCACAATAAGGAGGCACTTGAAGAAAAATTTTCTGCATGATCGAGTCGCCAGAAGAAAGCCATTACTGCACAAATGCCACAAAGTATCTCACCTACAATACACAAAACAGCACAGAGGCAAGCCTCAAAACTTCTGGAACAAGGTAATTTGGAGTGATGGGCCAAAATATAACCTTTTGGCCACAACCATAAACGTTACATTTGAAGAGAGGTCAACAAGGCCTATGCTGAAAGGAACACCATTCCTACTGTAAAGCATGGAGGTGGATCGCTGATGTTTGGGGGATGTGTGAGCTACAAGGCACAGGAAACTTGATCAAAGCTAAAGGAAAGATGAATGCAGCACGTTATCAGCAAATACTGGAGGCAAATTTGCACTCATCAGCCCTGAAGCTGTGCATGGGACGTGCTTGGACATTCCAACATGACAGCGATCCAAAACACAAGGCCAAGTCAACCTGTCATTGGCTACAGCAGAACAAAGTGAAAGTTCTAGAGTGGCCATCAGTGTCCTGACCTCAATATCATTGAGTCACACTGGGGAAATCTCAAGTGCGCAGTTCATGCTAGACAGTCCTGAAATTTACAGGAACTGGAGGCTTTTTGCCAAGAAGAGTGGGCAGCTTTACCATCTTTGAAAATAAAGAACCTCATCCACAACTACCAAAATAGACTTCAAGCTGTCACTGATGTTAGAGGGGGCAATACATGGTATTAAGAAATGGGATATGGGAACCTTTCATCAGAGTCATTTGGATGTTTTGGGTTGTCATTATTTAAAAAGAGAAAACACAGTTTGTGTGACAATAAATGGCTTCACACAACCACTAACCAAAAGTGGAGAAAAAGTTTTGGCGTTATTCATATTCTCTGAAAAAAGGCCAAGAAAGCAATATATATAGTTAGTCATCTCCAGGAACCTCTTATGGTCCTTGAGGCTACTGTAAAGTAAACTGTTAGCAGAACAGCGTGACAGTGAGGCACGATGGCTGCTCATATAATGTACAGAAAATATATTAAACAGCTTAAATCGGAAAACACAAACCTATTAAAGGGAATCTGTCACCCCATTTTAGGCCTATAAGCTAAAGCCACGGGCCTCAGGGGCTTATCTACAGCATTCTATAATGCTGTCAATAAACCCCCCGATGTAACCTGAAAGACAAGAAAAACAAGTTAGTTTATACTCACCCAGGGGCGGACCCAGTACGGTCCGGTCTGATGGGCGTCCCGGTCCGGGGCCTCCCATCTTCATACGATGACCTCCTCTTCTTTGCTTCCTGTTGCGGCTCCGGGGCAGTCGTACTTTATTTGCCCTGTTGAGGGCAGAGCAAAGTACTGCAGTGCGCAGGCGTCGGGAAAGGTCAGAGAGGCCCAGCGCCCTTTAAGAAAATATGATTTATTATTTTTATTATATTTAGTAAGAAAAACTAGGTTATGTATTTATTTATACACATTGTTAGGAAGAATGTTGTCCCAGCATTTCAGTGTGTATAGTTAAGCAGCTCAGGCTTGAATAGCCAATGCCTTTTTTGAAGTGGCAAGATGACATCAATAGGGACTTACGGTAATAAAGTTTTTTGTGTCATTCTCCTCGTCTTTGGATTTCCTTTGTGATGTTGCAGAGCTGTCAGTAAAGCTAGACTTTTCTCTATAAATTTCTCTCTTGCAGAGACTATAGGGGACTACAGGTGTCTTTTGTGAGACAAACCCTTTAACCCCATGGCAACATCTGCTACTCTAGTTCTGAGCGATTCGCCTCTTAGATTCTATGGTAATAGCAATAATAGAATCTATGTGGTTTGACCCAATCTGGCGGTGCTGGTGGGTTGTCATGGTAGCCATGGGCCTAACAAAAGTATGTCATCTTTGTATACATATTTTGGACCTTTTTCACCTGTTTCCCAATTATAAAAAAGTATATCTAAACTGTATTGTAATCTGTTATGACCTTAACTGTATCAAAAAGCTAAATACATTTGGTATAGCTATAATCATACTAATCTCCCCAAAAATTAAAATATAATTTATATCGCATACAGAAAAATTAGGAAAATTAAAATGTCGCACAGCTACATTGACAGAAAATAAACAAGTTGTGTCTCTCATAAGGTAGGAGACGCAGTCAATCCTACATTGATGTCAGTGGTGAAGGGCACACCTCTAAGCCCCTCCCACATCTAAGCCCCTCCCACAACGGTAAACATGTGCAGACAGTTATGTGATGCGTTATGGAGCCCACTGAGGTATTTGTGCCCCATAACATTATCTAATCCTATGTTTATATACGTACATAGTTACATAGGTTAAAAAAAGACCAATGTTCATAAAGTTCAACCTTTCTCTTGGGAATTTTGATAGGAGACCTCTTGTTATGGCAGGTGATGCTTCAGTTGTGGCCTAGCAGAAAACTACAGGTGATCCCGGTAACAGCATTATTTGAATAACTTAATATTGGCCAAAGAGTGATTTTATTTTATTTTTTACCTGGAGTGACTCTTTAGGGTTTGTGCACAAAATCAGAAATGTCTCAGTATTGACTCAAGATTTGACGCAGGTGAAATCTGCACCAAACGTCACTAGCATGTCACTTGCGTTTTTGATGGTTTTTTTGATGCGTTTTTGATGCGTTTTTTCTTCATGCGTTTTTGATGCATTTTTTTCATTGCATGCGTTTTTTTTGTCACTTAAATAAAGCTAATTGAAAGTTGGCTTCTGGGAAGGAAAACCAAAGTAATTTCCCATTTGCAGATATATTGGGGGTAGGTTCCCACAGTCAGTAATTGCTGCAGGTTGGACGCTGCGTATATCAGCAGCACCTAACCTGCAGCATCCAGCTGTTACAGCATATTGGATGGGATTTCAAGAAATCCCATAGACTTTCATTAGATTCAGTAAAACTGCATGATCGGGAGGGAACGCAGCTTACTACGCATGTGTATTAATTTAAATAATGGTGAATCTTGTGACACAGCCAGAAGTAAATGACACAGGAAGTGGAGGAAAGCAGAGAGAGAGGTCCTCTTATTTTTAATAAATAAATTATAATTAAAAAAAAAAAAAAATAGCATTGGATCCCCCTATATATGTTAATCAGCCAGAGTAAAGCAGACTACTGGGACTGGTATTTCAGGCTGGTAAGGATCCAATGTCCATGAACCTTACCAGCCTGATAATACCAGGCCGCAGCAGTCTGCTTACCTTGGATGGTTAGCAAAAATAGTGGGATTCCCGCTAAAAGAATAGCGTGGAGTCCCCTATTTTTGTTAACCAGTGAAGGTAAAAGCAGATCTGGTATTCTCAGGCTGGCGAGGCTCATGGATTTTGGCCCTCACCAGCTTAAAAATAGCAGCCCCCAGCTGGCACATCCAGAGATGCGCTAATTGTGGCACTTTACCCGACTCTTCCCACTTGCCCTGTAGCGGTGGCAAGTGGGATTCATATATATATATATGGGGTTGATGTCACTTCTGTATTGTCCGGTCACATCAAGCCAAGGGCTTAGTAATGGAGAAGTGTCTATAAGACACCTATCCATTACTAATCCTATATAGTAAATACACAGCCAGAATAAAGTATTTTAATTGAAATAATGACATAGGCTCCTTTAATATTCTCAATTAAACCATACTTGCTGCATCGCCTAATTCCACTGAAGCCCTCGATCTCCTGTAAGAGAATTAAAATAAAAAAGTAACCATATCCTTACCTGTCCGCCGAGAAGATATACATACTTTCCCACAACGAGTCTAGCTCTGCTACAGCTAGATGCCTTTGGCTGAACGGTGGCATTATGTCACCATTCATCCTGACATCCAGACACAGCGGAGCTGGAAGCTGATGACCGGAGGAGATAACTCGGTTCCCGGTGGTCACGTGCACAGCAGTTCTCCCAGTCAGCTGATCGATCGGGAGAACTGCAGTGTACACGAACTTCCAGCTGAAACAAGGTACACTATTATGTAAATTAGTACACATGCGTAGTAAGTTGCGTTCCCACACTTAATGTGCATGTGACTAAGAAGATAATGCGGTTTTACTGTATCTAATGATAGTGAATGGGTAGTTTACGCTGTGGAGATGGGGCGTCTCCGCATCATAAATAGACATGCTGCGGTCTGGAAAGATGTGCCGCATGTCCATTTACGCAGGGATGTCAGGGGCGTCTCTGAACGCATAGTGGAGATGGGATTTCTTGAATATTTTAATTATTTAAATAAATAATTAAATAAAAAAACGGTGTGTGCCCCTCCCCATTTTTGACAACCAGCCAAGCTAAAGCAGACAGCTGGGGGCTGGTAATCTCAGACTGGAAAGAGGCCACAGATATTGCGCCCCTTCAGCCTCAAAATAGCAGCCCGAGCTGCAGAGAAAAAGCGTATCTATTAAATGTGCTTATTCTGGTGCTTTGCCCAGCTCTTCCCACTTGTCGCAGTGGCAAGTGGGGTTCATATTTGTGGGGTTGATGTCAGCTTTGCATTGTCAGGTGACATCAAGCCCACGGATTAGTAACGGAAAGGCATCTATAAGACACTTATCAATCACTAATTCTATAGTTACAAGACATAGCTATATTAAAATGAATTTTGCACTCCAAATTCCCCCTCTTTCTGAGCCCCACTGTGCCTAAACCACAGTTGGCGGCTGCATGTTTGGTATTATTGTAATGGAGAGAAGGCACTTAATTTACTTGTGTGTATCACCAGAAGCACAAGCTGGGTGCAATGTATGGAGGTGATACAATATATGGGGATTCTACACTGTATTGGGACACTATGTATGTGCAGCGCCCCAGAGTCCTGGTCGTTGCAGTACTGTGGCTCCGCCACTATGGGGAGCCATGGTGCGTCCGATGGCACTGAAGGAGTTCATCTGATCAGGTATCACAGACACCAATACATTTCACAGCCGGGCCTCCGGGGGGAGCTAAGGGTTCTATTCATTAGGCCACTCCCCACCATAGTGGGTAAACTGGGGGTCAGGCAGGAAGTTAGATCAGAAAAGCTGACTGGATTGGACGAAGCAACACTCAGTGGCAGAGGGTGTTGTGTGTTATGACCCCAGTGGACAGGGTCTCAGAGGAACGTGTAAGTCTGCAAGATACAAAAATCCAGCTCATAGGGCTGTGGTAACTGGGTTGACCAAATAGCTACTCCTAACGCCAACACTAGAAGTAGCCGGGGATCATGCCTACGGTGATCGCTAGATGACTCGCGCCAGCCGGAGAATCTAACTACCCCTAGGAGAAGAAAACAAGACCTCTCTTGCCTCCAGAGAAAGGGACCCCAAAGCAAGATACAAGCCCCCCACAAATAATAACGGTGAGGTAAGAGGAAATGACAAACACAGAAATGAACCAGGTTCAGCAAAGAGAGGCCAGCTTACTAATAGCAGAATATAGCAAGATAACTTATCTGGTCAACAAAAACCCTATAAAAATCCACGCTGGAGATTCAAGAACCCCCGAACCGTCTAACGGTCCGGGGGGAGAACACCAGCCCCCTAGAGCTTCCAGCAAAGGTCAGGATACAGATAGGAACAAGCTGGACAAAAATACCAAACAAAACAAAAGCAAAAAGCAAAGAAGCAGACTTAGCTTGAAAAACAGGAACCAGGATCAGAGGACAAGAGCATAACAGATTAGCTCTGATTTCAACGATGCCAGGCATTGAACTGAAGGTCCAGGGAGCTTATATAGCAACGCCCCTGAACTAACGGCCCAGGTGAGGATATAGGAAAAGACAGACGCTCCAGAGTCAAATCACTAATGACCACTAGAGGGAGCAAAAAGCAAAATCACAACAGTACCCCCCCCTTAGTGAGGGGTCACCGAACCCTCACCACGACCACCAGGGCGATCAGGATGAGCGGCATGAAAGGCACGAACTAAATCGGCCGCATGAACATCAGAGGCGACCACCCAGGAATTATCTTCCTGACCATAGCCCTTCCACTTGACCAGGTACTGAAGCCTCCGCCTGGAGAGACGAGAATCCAAGATCTTCTCCACCACGTACTCCAACTCGCCCTCAACCAACACCGGAGCAGGAGGCTCAGCAGAAGGAACCACAGGCACAACGTACCGCCGCAACAAGGACCTATGAAACACGTTGTGGATAGCAAACGACACAGGTAGATCCAGGCGAAAGGATACAGGATTAAGAATTTCCAATATCTTGTAAGGACCAATAAAACGAGGTTTAAATTTGGGAGAGGAAACCTTCATAGGAACAAAGCGGGAAGAAAGCCACACCAAATCCCCAACACGTAGTCGGGGACCCACACCGCGGCGGCGGTTGGCAAAGCGCTGAGCCCTCTCCTGTGACAACTTCAAGTTGTCCACCACAAGATTCCAGATCCGCTGCAACCTATCCACCACAGAATCCACCCCAGGGCAGTCAGAAGGTTCCACATGACCCGAAGAAAAACGAGGGTGGAAACCAGAGTTGCAGAAAAACGGCGAAACCAAGGTGGCGGAACTAGCCCGATTATTAAGGGCAAACTCAGCTAACGGCAAGAAGGTCACCCAATCGTCCTGATCAGCAGAGACAAAACACCTCAAATAAGCCTCCAGAGTCTGATTAGTTCGCTCCGTCTGTCCATTAGTCTGAGGATGGAAAGCAGACGAAAACGACAAGTCAATGCCCATCCTACTACAAAAGGATCGACAGAATCTGGAAACGAACTGGGATCCTCTGTCTGACACAATATTCTCAGGGATGCCGTGCAAACGAACCA
This sequence comes from Ranitomeya variabilis, assembly GCF_051348905.1. NCBI lineage: Eukaryota > Metazoa > Chordata > Amphibia > Anura > Dendrobatidae > Ranitomeya > Ranitomeya variabilis. Next base: position 854,969,425 of record NC_135233.1, on the reverse strand, counting down.
CGTTCTGGAAAAACACAGGAACCAGATCGGAAGAGGAAGGCAGTTTAGGCAAAGGAACCAAATGGACCATCTTGGAGAAGCGATCACATATCACCCAGATAACAGACATGCCCTGAGACACCGGAAGATCAGAAATGAAATCCATGGAGATATGTGTCCAAGGTCTCTTAGGGACAGGCAAGGGCAAGAGCAACCCGCTGGCACGAGAACAGCAAGGCTTAGCTCGAGCACAAGTCCCACAGGACTGTACAAATGACCGCACATCCCTAGACAAGGAAGGCCACCAAAAGGATCTGGCCACCAGATCTCTGGTGCCAAAAATTCCTGGGTGACCTGCCAACACCGACGAATGAACCTCGGAAATGACTCTGCTGGTCCACTTATCAGGCACAAACAGTCTGTCAGATGGACAAGAATCAGGCCTATCAGCCTGAAATCTCTGCAACACACGTCGCAGATCAGGAGAAATAGCTGACAAGATAATACCATCCTTAAGAATACCAACAGGTTCAGCGACTCCAGGAGCATCAGGCACAAAGCTCCTGGAAAGAGCATCGGCCTTCACATTCTTTGAACCTGGTAAATACGAGACAACAAAGTCAAAACGGGAGAAAAACAATGACCAGCGGGCCTGTCTAGGATTCAGGCGTTTAGCAGACTCGAGATACATCAGATTTTTGTGATCAGTCAAGACCACCACACGATGCTTAGCACCCTCGAGCCAATGACGCCACTCCTCAAATGCCCATTTCATGGCCAACAACTCCCGATTGCCCACATCATAATTTCACTCCGCAGGCGAAAACTTCCTAGAGAAAAAGGCGCAAGGTCTCATAACAGAGCAACCAGGGCCTCTCTGCGACAAAACGGCCCCTGCTCCAATCTCTGAAGCATCCACCTCAACTTGAAAGGGAAGCGAGACATCAGGCTGGCACAAAACAGGCGCCGAAGTAAACCGACGTTTCAACTCCTGGAAAGCCTCCACGGCAGCAGGAGCCCAATTAACCACATCGGAGCCCTTCTTGGTCATATCCGTCAAAGGTTTCACAATGCTAGAAAAGTTAGCGATAAAACGACGGTAGAAGTTAGCGAAACCCAAGAACTTCTGAAGACTCTTAACTGACGAGGGCTGAGTCCAATCAAGAATAGCTCGGACCTTGACTGGGTCCATCTCCACAGCAGAAGGGGAAAAAATGAACCCCAAAAAGGGAACCTTCTGTACACCAAAAAGACACTTTGAGCCCTTGACAAACAAAGAATTTTCACGCAAAATTTTAAAGACCATCCTGACCTGCTCCACATGCGAGTCCCAATTATCAGAAAAAACCAGAATATCATCCAGATAAACGATCAGAAATTTATCCAGATAGTACCGGAAAATGTCATGCATAAAGGACTGAAAAACTGAAGGGGCATTAGAGAGCCCAAAAGGCATCACCAAGTACTCAAAATGACCTTCGGGCGTATTGAATGCGGTTTTCCATTCATCCCCTTGCTTAATGCGCACAAGGTTGTATGCACCACGAAGGTCTATCTTGGTAAACCACTTGGCACCTTTAATCCGGGCAAACAAGTCAGACAACAGCGGCAAAGGATACTGAAATTTGACAGTGATCTTATTTAAAAGCCGATAGTCAATACAAGGCCTCAAAGATCCGTCCTTTTTAGCCACAAAAAAGAATCCCGCACCAAGAGGGGAAGAAGACGGACGGATGTGTCCTTTCTCCAGAGACTCCTTGATATATGAACGCATAGCGGTATGTTCAGGTATCGACAGATTAAACAGTCTTCCCTTAGGAAATTTACTGCCTGGAATCAAATCTATTGCACAGTCACATTCCCTATGAGGAGGCAATGCACTGGACCTGGACTCGCTAAAGACATCCTGATAATCAGACAAGTACTCCGGAACTTCCGAAGGCGTAGAAGAAGCAATAGACACAGGCAGGGAATCCTCATGAATACTACGACAGCCCCAACTAGACACTGACATAGCCTTCCAGTCAAGGACTGGATTATGGGTCTGTAACCATGGCAGCCCCAAAACAACCAAATCATGCATTTTATGTAGAACGAGAAAACGTATCACCTCGCGGTGTTCAGGAGTCATGCACATGGTAACCTGTGTCCAATACTGCGGCTTATTTTCTGCCAATGGCGTAGCATCAATACCCCTAAGAGGGATAGGATTTTCTAATGGTTCAAGAATAAAACCACAGCGCTTAGCAAATGAGAGATCCATAAGACTCAGGGCAGCACCTGAATCTACAAACGCCATGACAGGATAAGATGACAGTGAGCAAATCAAAGTTACAGACAGAATATACTTAGGATGCAAATTACCAACGGTGACAGGACTAACAACCTTAGATATACGTTTAGAGCATGCTGAGATAACATGTGTAGAATCACCACAGTAGTAGCACAAGCCATTCCGGCGTCTATGAATTTTCCTCTCATTTCTAGTCAGGATTCTATCACATCGCATCAAATCAGGTGTCCGTTCAGACAACACCATGAGGGAATTTGCGGTTTTGCGCTCCCGCAACTGCCGGTCAATTTGAATAGCCAGGGACATGGTATCATTCAGACCTGTGGGAATGGGAAAACCCACCATAACATTCTTAATGGCCTCAGAAAGGCCATTTCTAAAATTAGCGGCCAGTGCACACTCGTTCCAATGTGTCAGCACGGACCATTTCCGAAATTTTTGGCAATACACCTCAGCCTCGTCCTGGCCCTGAGACATAGCCAGCAAGGCTTTCTCTGCCTGAATCTCAAGATTGGGTTCCTCATAAAGTAAACCGAGCGCCAGAAAAAACGCATCAATATCAGCCAATGCCGGATCTCCTGGCGCCAACGAAAAAGCCCAATCCTGAGGGTCACCCCGTAAGAATGAAATAACAATTTTTACTTGTTGAGCAGAGTCTCCAGACGAACAAGGTTTCAGGGACAAAAATAATTTACAATTATTCCTGAAATTCCTAAACTTAAATCGGTCTCCTGAAAACAGTTCAGGAATCGGAATCTTGGGTTCAGACCTAGGATTTCTGGTAACATAATCTTGTATACCCTGCACACGAGCGGCAAGCTGGTCCACACTTGTAATCAAGGTCTGGACATTCATGTCTGCAGCAAGCTTAAGCCACTCTGAGGTAAAGGGGAAAAGAAAAAAAAAAATGAGAAAGGGAAAAAAAAAAACCTCAAAATTTTCTTTCTTATAATCCCACTTCTGCAATGCATTAAACATTTAATACTGGCCTGGCATACTGTTATGACCCCAGTGGACAGGGTCTCAGAGGAACGTGTAAGTCTGCAAGATACAAAAATCCAGCTCATAGGGCTGTGGTAACTGGGTTGACCAAATAGCTACTCCTAACGCCAACACTAGAAGTAGCCGGGGATCATGCCTACGGTGATCGCTAGATGACTCGCGCCAGCCGGAGAATCTAACTACCCCTAGGAGAAGAAAACAAGACCTCTCTTGCCTCCAGAGAAAGGGACCCCAAAGCAAGATACAAGCCCCCCACAAATAATAACGGTGAGGTAAGAGGAAATGACAAACACAGAAATGAACCAGGTTCAGCAAAGAGAGGCCAGCTTACTAATAGCAGAATATAGCAAGATAACTTATCTGGTCAACAAAAACCCTATAAAAATCCACGCTGGAGATTCAAGACCCCCCGAACCGTCTAACGGTCCGGGGGGAGAACACCAGCCCCCTAGAGCTTCCAGCAAAGGTCAGGATACAGATAGGAACAAGCTGGACAAAAATACCAAACAAAACAAAAGCAAAAAGCAAAAAAGCAGACTTAGCTTGAAAAACAGGAACCAGGATCAGAGGACAAGAGCACAACAGATTAGCTCTGATTTCAACGATGCCAGGCATTGAACTGAAGGTCCAGGGAGCTTATATAGCAACGCCCCTGAACTAACGGCCCAGGTGAGGATATAGGAAAAGACAGACGCTCCAGAGTCAAATCACTAATGACCACTAGAGGGAGCAAAAAGCAAAATCACAACAGTTGTGGAGGAAGAGACAGTAGGGTCTCTGTCAGGGGTGGGATCCTGACAGAGGCTTGGCATTGGAAAGAACGTAACGGGTCCGTGCCAGCTCCGGGAAGCGGCGGGATTCAAGAAAGGACTAGAAGCGAGATAGATTGTGCTGAGTGAGAAACGAGATCAAGCGATAGGAGAATTCCAGCAGGGGTCGTGCTGTAAGACCGAAGCAACACCCTACTGAGGCGCACTACCGGTGGCCGGAACGCCGAGGGAGTATTATAACATTCAGCTTCAAGCAATACTCTAAACAGCGGCAGGACAGTCAGTTTAAGGCGGGCTGTCTAACACATATCACCTATGAAGTCTTGGGAGGCAATTGCGGGAGAGGGGCGTCTCTAGGGTCCCGGAAGAACTCCAGGCCTACCCGACAAACGGGTGCCGTTCTAACCGTAACATCAGGGAGGGACGGACGATTAGAAGAACATCATTTAATCGAGTTGTGAGGGAACTTAAGAAACAGACACAACAGTTGTGGGGTACTTTCCGTAAGCACAGCAGGGGAGGACTACAACACATAGCGCTAAGAAGGAAGGCACCGATTTCCACCTGTGAAGAGGACTCTGGAGGTGCCATTGGACCGGCCGGACTTGCGCAGCCTGGTGAGCCGTACTCTGGACTGAGGACTCAGAAATCTCCAGTAAAGAGGTAAAGAGACTGCAACCTGGTGTCCTCGTTATTTACCGCGACCTGCACCCCACAACTGCACCGTTACAACACCACTTATTGCACCGGACGTCCCCCACTGACAGACAGGGCCACGGACCGGGTCTAGCCACCGTGACAACCCCAGAACTGAGACTCAGAGGCCCGGCTCCGGGTACCCCTCGGCCCTGCGGCGGTGTGGGGGCGCTCCATATGGGTACTAGACTGGCAGTTTTGCATTTCTCCAGAAAATAAACATGGCGTGGATGTTACAAAAAAGTCACTGCACCCGTAGATGAATTCAATGAGAGGTGCAATTTCTACAATGGGGTCACTTTTGTAATTTCTCTGCTGTTCTGACACCTTAAGGGCTCTGAAAATGTCTTTAAACTATTTTAGCAAAATCTGTGCTCAAATAGCACTCCTTCCTTCTCCGCCCTGACATGTGGCCTTAGGGCTCATACTCATTTGCGAGAAAAACAGATGAGTGCAATCCGATAAATTATTGGATTGCACTCTGACCAGTTATTCAATGGGTTACATCTCAGCTGATATCGTACTGAGAAAAAAAATCGCAACATGCTGCGAGTGTCCTCGAATATCGGACGAGACTCACCATTGCAATCCTATGGGTGCGAGAAAAAAAATCACACAGCACTCTGACCAATGCGAGAGTTGTCTATTTTTACGCACCAGTGTCCTTTGAAAAGCCGGCAAGTCATGTTCTGAATACAGTAAAATCAGAGTGACAGGTTAGAATAGAATAGATAGAATAGATATATACACATAGAATACATACAGATTCAGTGACACACATATATACAGATCTGGCAAAAATTAAGAGACAACTGCAAAATGTTCAGTTTGTTTGATTTTTCTCTTTATAGGTATATTTTTGACTTCTGACAACATGTCTCCGAATTTCCAAGCAATAAATTTATTTTTTTTCTGAAAAAGAAAAATGGTCAAAATAAAAGCAAAATCAAAACAGTGCTTTCAGACCTCAAATAATGCAAAGAAAACAAGTTTATAATAATTTAGAATCAACAATACTAATGTTATAACTCGGGAAGAGTTCAGAAATAACAATATTTTGTTGAATAACCATGATTTTTAATCACAGCTTTCATGCGTCTTGGCATGCTTTTCACCAGTCTTGCACACTACTTCTGGCGCAATAATTTAAGCAGTTCTTCTTTGATGGCTTGTGACAATCGATCTTTCGTTTTATTACTTGCCAGAGGTTTTCAATGGGGTTCAGGTCTGGAGATTGGGCTGCCCATGACAGGGTTTTGATGTGGTGGTCTCTTAATTTTTGCCAGAGCTGTATGTATATATTACATAGATCAAAAGCCGGCAATTCAGCAGCCGCTTAATGTAAAATCACAGCAGAAGCCGACAGGATAGAATAGATGAATTACATAAATTATATACACATAGAATAGATAGATATGCAGATGTCAGTAACAAATACAATTAGTACAGTGTGTGTGCAGCTTACTGTACATGTATTTAATTATTAAAATATTATTTTTCTGTAAAAATGGTGTGGGCTCCCATGTCATTTTCTGGACCAGCAGAGGGAAAGCCGACGACTAGGACAAATGTTTATAGCCTGGAAAGGGATAATACCCATGAAGCTTCCCAGGCTATTAATATCAGCTCACAGCTGTATAATTAGCCTTCACTGGTTATTAACCCCTTCCCGACCTGTGACACAGCGTATGCGTCATGAAAGTCGGTGCCAATCCGACCTGTGACGCATATGCTGTGTCACAGAATGATCGCGTCCCTGCAGATCGGGTGAAGGGGTTAACTCCCATTTTACCCGATCTGCAGGGACAGGGGGAGTGGTACTTCAGCCCAGGGGGGGGTGGCTTCACCCCCCCGTGGCTACGATCGCTCTGATTGGCAGTTTCACTTTCAACAGCCAATCAGAGCGATTTGTAATATTTCACGTATGAAAATGGTGAAATATTACAATCCAGCCATGGCCGATGCTGCAATAGCATCTGCCATGGCTGGAGACCCCGATCTGCCCCCACCCCACCCCACCGATCGCCTCCCCAGTCGTCCTTTTTGCCCCGATCTCCGTTCCGCTCCCCTCCTCCCTCCTGTCGGCTCCCCCGGTCCTCCTGTCCGCTCCCCAGGTCCTCCGATCCCCCCCCGTGTTCCGGTCCCACCCCCCCATACTTACCTAGCTCCGATGTCCCTCCCGGTGTCCGGCCGTCTGCTTCATGGGCGCCGCCATCTTGGGAAATGGCGGGCGCATGCGCAGTGCGCCCGCCGAATCTGCCAGCCGGCAGATTCGTTCCTGCACATTTTGATCGCAGTGATAAGTTCTATCACAGCGATCAAAATAAAAAAAATAGTAAATAAATCACCCCCTTTATCACCCCCATAGGTAGGGACAATAATAAAATACAGAAAATATAATTATTTTTGTTTTTCCGTTAGGGGTAGGGTTAGGGGTAGGGTTGCACTTAGGGTTGCACTTAGGGCTAGGGTTGCACTTAGGGTTGCACTTAGGGCTAGGGTTGCACTTAGGGTTGCACTTAGGGCTAGGATTGCACTTAGGGTTGCACTTAGGGCTAGGATTGCACTTACGGTTGCACTTAGGGTTGCACTTAGGGTTGCACCTAGGGTTGCACTTAGGGCTAGGGTTGCACTTAGGGTTGCACTTAGGGTTGCACTTAGGGCTAGGGTTGCACTTAGGGTTGCACTTAGGGTTGCACTTAGGGCTAGGGTTGCACTTAGGGTTGCACTTAGGGCTAGGGTTGCACTTAGGGCTAGGGTTGCACTTAGGGCTAGGGTTGCACTTAGGGCTAGGGTTGCACTTAGGGCTAGGGTTGCACTTAGGGTTAGAATTAGGGTTAGAATTAGGGTTAGAATTAGGGTTAGGGTTGGAATTAGGGTTAGAATTAGGCTATGTGCACACGGTTAAGATTTGGCTGCGGATCCGCAGCGGATTGGTCGCTGCGGATTCGTATCAGTTTTCCATCACGTTTACAGTACCACGTAAACCTATGGAAAACCAAATCCGCTGTGCCCATGGTGCGGAAAATACAGCGCGGAAACGCTGCGTTGTATTTTCCGCAGCATGTCAATTCTTTGTGCAATTCCGCAGCGTTTTACACCTGCTCCATAATAGGAATCCGCAAGTGAAATCCACACAAAAAACACTGGAAATCCGCTGTAAATCTACAGGTAAAGCGCAGTGCGTTTTACCTGCAGATTTTTCAAAAACTGCGGAAAAATCCACACAAATCCGCAACGTGAGCACATAGCCTTAGGGTTGGAATTAGGGGTAAGACTAGGGTTAGGGGTGTGTTGGGGTTACGGTTGTGGTTAGGGTTGGGATTAGAGTTAGGGGTGTGTTGGGGTTAGTGTTGGAGTTAGAATTGAGGGGTTTCCACTTTTTAGGCACATCAGGGGGTCTCCAAACGGGACACGGCGCCACCATTGATTCCAGCCAATCTTGCGTTGAAAAAGTAAAATGGTGCTCTCTCCCTTCCGAGCCCCGACGTGTGCCCAAACAGTGCTTTACCCCCACATATGGGGTACCAGCGTACTCAGGAGAAACTGATCAACAACTTTTGGGGTCCAATTTCTCCTGTAACCCTTGGGAAAATAAAAAATTGCGGGCTAAAAAATTATTTTTGAGGAAAGAAAAATGATTTTTTATTTTCACGGCTCTGCGTTATAAACTTCTGTGAAGCACTTAGGGGTTCAAAGTGCTCACCACACATCTAGATAGGTTCCCTTGGGGGTTTAGTTTCCAAAATGGGGTCACTTGTGGGGGGTTTCTACTGTTTAGGCACATCAGGGGCTCTGCAAACGCAACGTGATGCCCGCAGAGCATTCCATCAAAGTCTGCATTTCAAAACATCACTACTTCACTTCCAAGCCCCGGCATGTGCCCAAAGAGTGGTTTACCCCCACATATGGGGTATCAGCATACTCAGGAGAAACTGGACAACAACTCTTGGGGTCAAATTTCTCCTGTTACCCTTGGGAAAATAAAAAATTCAGGGCTAAAAAAATTTTTTTGAGAAAAGAAAAATTATTTTTTATTTTCATGGCTCTGCGTTATAAACTTCTGTGAAGCACTTGGGGGTTCAAAGTGCTCACCACACATCTAGATTAGTTCCTTGGGAGGTCTAGTTTCCAAAATGGGGTCACTTATGGGGAAGCTCCAAAGTTTAGGCACACAGGGGCTCTCCAAACGCGACATGGTGTCCGCTAATGATTGGAGCTAATTTTCCATTCAAAAAGACAAATGGCGTGCCTTCCCTTCCAAGCCCTGCCGTGCACCCAAACAGTGGTTTACCCCCACATATGGGGTATCATCGTACTCAGGACAAACTGGACAACAACATTTGGGGTCCAATTTCTCCTGTTACCCTTGGGAAAATAAAAAATTCTGGGCTAAAAATCATTTTTGAGGAAAGAAAAATTATTTTTTATTTTCACGGCTCTGCGTTATAAACTTCTGTGAAGCACTTGTTGGTTTAAAGTGCTCACTATGCATCTAGATAAGTTCCTTGGGGGGTCTAGTTTCCAAAATGGGGTCACTTGTGGGGGAGCTCCAATGTTTAGGCACACAGGGGCTCTCCAAACGCGACATGGTGTCCGCTAACGATTGGAGCTATTTTTCCATTCAAAAAGTCAAATGGCGCGCCTTCCCTTCCAAGCCTTGCCATGCGCCCAAACAGTGGTTTGCCCCCACATATGAGGTATCGGCGTACTCAGGATAAAATTGCCCAACAAATTTTAGGATCCATTTTATCCTGTCGCCCATGTGAAAATTAAAAAATTGAGGCTAAAAGAATTTTTTTGTGAAAAAAAAGTACTTTTTCATTTTTACGGATCAATTTGTGAAGCACCTGAGGGTTTAAAGTGCTCACTATGCATCTAGATAAGTTCCTTGGGGGGTCTCCTTTCCAAAATGGGGTCACTTGTGGGGAAGCTCCAATGTTTAGGCACACAGGGGCTCTCCAAACGCGACATGGTGTCCGCTAACGATGGAGATAATTTTTCATTCAAAAATTCAAATGGCGCTCCTTCCCTTCCGAGTTCTGCCGTGCGCCCAAACAATGGTTTACCCCCGCATATGAGGTATCAGCGTACTCAGAACAAATTGGACAACAACTTTTGTGGTCCAGTTTCTCCTTTTACCCTTGGGAAAATAAAAAAATTGTTGCTAAAAGATCATTTTTGTGACTAAAAAGTTAAATGTTCATTTTTTCCTTCCATGTTGCTTCTGCTGCTGTGAAACACCTGAAGGGTTAATAAACTTCTTGAATGTGGTTTTGAGCACCTTGAGGGGTGCAGTTTTTTGAATGGTGTCACTTTTGGGTATTTTTAGCCATATAGAACCCTCAAATTGACTTCAAATGTGAGGTGGTCCCTAAAAAAAATGGTTTTGTAAATTTTGTTGTAAAAATGAGAAATCACTGGTCAAATTTTAACCCTTATAACTTCCTAGCAAAAAAAAATGTTGTTTCCAAAATTGTGCTGATGTAAAGTAGACATGTGGGAAATGTTATTTATTAACTATTTTGTGTCACATAACTCTCTGGTTTAACAGAATAAAAATTCAAAATGTGAAAATTGCAAAATTTTCAAAATTTTCGCCAAGTTTCCATTTTGTTTCACAAATAAACGCAGAAATTATCGACCTAAATTTACCACTAACATGAAGCCCAATATGTCACGAAAAAACAATCTCAGAATCGCTAGGATCCGTTGAAGCGTTCCTGAGTTATTACCTCATAAAGGGACACTGGTCAGAATTGCAAAAAACGGCAAGGTCATTAAGGCCAAAATAGGCTGGGTCATGAAGGGGTTAAAATGGGGGACACTAAAAAAAGGTCCCCCTATAATTAATAACCAACAAAGGCTACGCAGACAGCTGCAGGCTGATAGTAATAGCCAAGGAAAGGGCCATGGATACTGGTCCCCCCAGGCTAAAAACATCAGCTCTCATCCGCCACAAGAAAAGGCACATCTGTAAGATGTGCCAGTTGTGGCACTTAGCCTCTCTCTTCCCACTTGCCCTGTAGCAGTGGCAAGTGGGGTGATGGCTGGGTGGGTTGATGTCACTTTTGTATTGTCAGGTGACATCAAGCCCCGAGGTTAGTAAAGAAGAGGCTCAATAAGACACCCCTGTTACTAACCCCATAGTCACATTGTATAAAAACAGACACCCAGAATAAAGTTCTTTAACCCCTTCACCCCCGGAGCTTTTTCTGTTTTTTAGTTTTCGTTTTTTGCTCCCCTCCTTCCCAGAGCCATAACTTTTTTATTTTTCCGTCAATATGGCCATGTGAGGGCTTATTTTTTGCGGGACAAGATGTACTTTTGAACGATACCATTGGTTTTACCATGCCCTGTAACAAAACGGGAAAAAAATTCCAAGTGTGATGAAATTGCAAAAAAAGTGCAATCTCACACTTGTTTTTTGTTTGGCTTTTTTGCTAGGTTCACCAAATGCTAAAACTAACCTGCCATTATGATTCTCCAGGTCATTACGAGTTCATAGACACCTAACATGTCTAGGTTATTTTTATCTAAGTGGTGAAAAAAAATTCCAAAGTTTGCTAAAAAAAATAAATTAAAAAAAATTGTGCGATTTTCCGATACCCGTAGCGTCTCCAATTTTCGTGATCTGGGGTCAGGTGAGGGCTTATTTTTTGCGTGCCAAGCTGGCATTTTTAATGATACAATTTTGGTGTAGATACGTTCTTTTGATCGTCCCTTATTGCATTTTAATGCAATGTCGCGGCGACCAAAAAAACATAATTTTGGCGTTTTGATTTTTTTTTCTCGCTACGCCATTTAGCGGTCAGGTTAATCCTTTGTTTTTACTGATAGATCGGGCGATTCTGAACGCGGCGATACCAAATATGTGTATGTTTGATTTTTTATTTTTTTTTATTTTGATTGGGGCGAAAGGGGGGTGATTTGAACTTTTATAGATTTTTTATATTTTTTAAATACTTTTTTTTTAAAATTTTGGCATGCTTCAATAGCCTCCATAGGCGGCTAGAAGCATTCACAACTCGATCGCCTCTGCTACATAGAGGTGAAGTACAGATCACCTCTATGTAGCAGAAATGCAGGACTACTTTGAACGCCGACCACAGGGTGGCGCTCAAAGCAATCGGCCATCAACAACCATAGAGGTCTCAAGGAGACCTCTGGTTGTTATGGCAATGCACCGATGACCCCCGATCATGTGACGGGGTCAGCGGTGCGAGCACTTCCGGCCACGCGGCCGGGAGCGCTAGTTGAATGCCGCTGTCAGCGCTTGACGGCGGCATTTAACTAGTTAATGGGCGCGGGCGGATCGCGATTCCGCCCGCGCTCATTGCGCGCACATGTCAGCTGTACAAAACAGGGGATCTGCCAGCTGACGTACTATTCCGTCAGCTGGCAGAAAGGGGTTAATTGAAAGAATGACACAGACTTCTTTAATAAATCTTAATTAAACCTTACTTATGAGCTCGCCCATTCCACCGACGCCCTTGTCACCTGCAAAAGTGTTAAGAATTAAAAACAACAATATTCCTCACCTTTCCGCAGAGATTCTGCTAATCCATTTGTCCCACGATGGGACTAGCTCTGCTACATCTAAATGGCAGGCTGCATGGTTGCTTGATGCGACAATACCGCCTGTCATCCAGCAGAGACACTGAGCACTGTGTTCTCAGTGTCTCCCTGTGAACCCCTATTCCCTGTCTGAGAGCACAGCGAGCGTGAGAAAGTTCTCCTCTCGTGGTATCATCAGACAGGTCCTGCAAGTTCACAGCCAATGAACTCACTTCGCCTTTCTGACCTTTCTGAAATTTCGGATTCAGATAGGTTAAGTGAATGTATATGAGTTTCGAAGACCGTTTCCTTTGAAAACGATGTGTAAGTGACTTAGAGAATTACTCAATGTAAAAGTTCATGTTAAAATCGCATTGCAATCACACTGCATTCGGATATAAATTGGATGCTAGGTGTGAAAAATCGGATTGTACTCACATGACATTCGTCCTTTTTTTCGGTCCTCGTATTGGAACATTTTTTTCACACATATGGGTATGAGCCCTAACAGTAATTTCTGACAACATTTGGGGCAGTGCTGCGTTCAGGAGAAATTGCGCAATAAACTGTGATGTCTAGTCTCACCCATTAACCCTTGTGTACCTGACAAATTTGCAGCAAGTACAAAAATTACATTTTTACTTCTAAAATGTCATATTTCCATCTCTCATTGTTAAAAGATTCTGTGAGGCACCTATGGGTTCAAAATACTCACTACATCCCTAGAAGAATTCCACGTGACAGCTCGACAAACACCCGGTGTTCGGGCAGCCGAACCCGAACAGTAACACAGACTTCCTGGTGAAGTCCGTATTCAGTGTCCAAGCCTGAACTGTTTGGGTTCGCCCATCTCTACCTGTTACCCTTGCAAAAATAAAATAAATTGGGGCTAAAAGTACATTTTTGTGGGTACATTTTTTTTATTTTTTCACAGCTCTGTTATAAACTGCTGTGAAGTCCCTGGGGTTTCAAAGTGCTCCCCACAAATCTAGATACATTCCTTAAGGGATCTAGTGTCCAAAATGGGGTCACTTGTGGGGGGTTTCCACTGTTTAGGCACATCAGGGGCTCTAATGGCGTCCGCCCTTGATTCCAGCTATTTTTGTGTGCAAAAAGTCAAACAGTTCTACTTCCCTTCCAAGACATGCCATGCGCTCAAACAGTGGATTACCGCACATATATAGCATATCGGTATACTCAGTAGAAATTGCACAACAAATTATAGATTCCATTTTCCGTTACCCTTGTAAAAACAATACATTTGGAGCAAAAGTAAAATTTTTGTGAAAAAAGTTACCATAAATGTTCATTTTTGCCTTCCACATTGCTTTAGTTCCTGTGAAGAATCGGAAGGGTTAACAAACTTCTTGAATGTGAGTACTTTGAGGAGTGTAGTTTTTAGAATGGTGTCACTTTTGGGTAATTGTTGTCATATAGACCCTCCAAAGTCACGTCAAATTTGATGTGGGCCCTAAAAAAAATGGTTTTGTAAAGTTTTTGTTGGAAAAATGAGAAATTGTTGGTCAACTTATAACCCTTCTAACTTCCTATTTTTTATGTTTCAAAAATGATGTAGATGTAAAGTAGACATGTGGAAAATGTTAGTTATTAACCATTTTGTGTGACATAACTTTCTGATTTAAGGGCATAAGAAGTAAAAGTTTTAAAATTATGAAATGTTTTAATTTTCCACCAAATTTCTGATAGCAACGAAAGTCATATCGAGCAAATGTTACAAGTATTATGAAGTACAATGCATCACGAGAAAGCAGTCTCCGAATCAGTGGGATCCGTTGAAGCGTTCAACAGTTATAACCACATAAAGTGAAACTGATCAGATTTAAAAAAGTTGGTCTGATCATTAAGGTCAAATTTGGCTTGAAAACTAAAACAACAACCAAAAGACAGATTTCATCAACAGAGGTATAATCTTTAATCAGTATAACAGCACCAACCTGACAGTGTCTGTAGTTTACTGAGCAAAATCCTGATGTCAAGTTCACTTTAACATCCGCCAATGTTCAGAATCTGTAGTCTTACAAACATTGACAAAATTGTTGGTATCCTGTTAACCCCTTTACCCCAAGGGTGGTTTGCACGTTAATGACCGGGTCAATTTTTACAATTCTGACCACTGTCCCTTTATGAGGTTATAACTCTGGAACGCATCAACGGATCCCGGTGATTCTGACATTGTTTTCTCGTGACATATTGTACTTCATGATAGTGGTAAAATTTCTTTGATATTACCTGCGTTTATTTGTGAAAAAAACGGAAATTTGGCGAAAATTTTGAAAATTTCGCAATTTTCCAACTTTGAATTTTTGTGCAATTAAATCACAGAGATATGTCACACAAAATACTTAATAAGTAACATTTCCCACATGTCTACTTTACATCAGCACAATTTTGGAACCAACATTTTTTTTTGTTAGGGAGTTATAAGGGTTAAAAGTTGACCAGCAATTTCTCATTTTTACAACACTATTTTTTTTTTTAGGGACCACATCTCATTTGAAGTCATTTTGAGGGGTCTATATGATAGAAAATACCCAAGTGTGACACCATTCTAAAACCTGCACCCCTCAAGGTGCACAAAACCACATTCAAGAAGTTTATTAACCCTTCAGGTGTTTCACAGGAATTTTTGGAATGTTTAACCCCTTCATGACCATAGGATTTTTCGTTTTTCCGTGTTCATTTTTCACTCCCCTCCTTCCCAGAGCCTTAACTTTTTTTATTTTTCCGTCAATTTGGCCATGTGAGGGCTTATTTTTTGCGGGACGAGTTGTACTTTTGAACGACATGATTGGTTTTACCATGTCGTGTACTAGAAAACAGGAAAAAAATTCCAAGTGCGGTGAAATTGCAAAAAAAGTGCAATCCCACACTTGGTTTTTGCTTGGCTTTTTTGCTAGGTTCACTAAATGCTAAAACTGACCTGCAATTATGATTCTCCAGGTCATTACGAGTTCATAGACACCTAACATGTCTAGGTTCTTTTTTACCTAAGTGGTGAAAAAAAATTCCAAACTTTGCTAAAAAAAAAAAAAAAAAAAAAATTGCGCCATTTTCCGATACTCGTAGCATCTCCATTTTTCATGATCTGGGGTCGGTTGAGGGCTTATTTTTTTGCGTGCCGAGCTGGCGTTTTTAATGATTCCAATGCGGTGCAGATACGTTCTTTTGATCGCCCGTTATTGCATTTTAATGCAATGTCGCGGCGACCAAAAAAACATAATTCTGGCGTTTAGATTTTTTTTTTCTCGTTACGCCTTTAGCGATCAGGTTAATGCTTTTTTTTATTGATAGATCGGGCGATTCTGAACGTGGTGATACCAAATATGTGTAGATTTGATTTTTTTTTTAATTGATTTATTTTGATTGGGGCGAAAGGGGGGTGATTTAAACTTTTTATATTTTTTTATTTTTTTCACATTTTTTTTTTTACTTTTGCCATGCTTCAATAGCCTCCATGGGAGGCTAGAAGCAGGCACAGCACGATCGCCTCTGCTACATAGCAGCGATCTGCTGTTCGCTGCTATGTAGCAGAAAATCAGGTGTGCTGTGAGCGCCGACCACAGGGTGGCGCTCACAGCTACCGGCGATCAGTAACCATAGAGGTCTCAAGGACCTCTATGGTTACAATACTGAAGCATCGCCGACTCTCGATCATGTGACGGGGGTCGGCGATGACGTAATTTCCGGCCGCCCGGCCGGATGCGGTAGTTAAATGCCGCTGTCTGCGTTTGACAGCAGCATTTAACTAGTTAATAGCGGCGGGTGAATCGCGATTTCACCCGCCGCTATTGCGGGCACATGTCAGCTGTTCAAAACAGCTGACATGTCCCGGCTTTGATGTGGGCTCACCGCGGAGCCCTGCATCAAAGCAGGGGAGCTGACATCGGACGTACTATCCCGTCCGATGTCAGTAAGGGGTTAAATAAAAATGAACATTTACCTTTTTTTCACAAAAAATTTACTTCAGCTCCAATTTGTTTTACTTTACCAAGTGTAACAGGAGAAAATTGACCCCAAAAGTTGTTGTACAATTTGTCCTGAGTACGCCGATACCCCATATGTGGGGGTAAACCACTGTTTGGGCGCATGGCAGAGCTTGGAAGCGAAGGAGCGCCATTTGACTTTTCAATGCAAAATTGACTGGAATTGAGATGGGACGCCATGTTGCGTTTAGAGAGCCACTGATGTGCCTAAACATTGAAAACCCCCACAAGTGACACCATTTTGGAAAGTAGACCCCCTAAGGAACTTATCTAGATGTGTGGTGAGCACTTTAACCCATTAAGTGGTTCACAGAAGTTTATAATGCAGAGCCGTAAAAATCATATTTTTTCACAAAAATGATCTTTTCGCCCCCAATTTTTTATTTTTCCAAGGGTAAGAGAAGAAATTGGACGCCAAAAATTGTTGTCCAATTTGTCTTGAGTACGCTGATACCCCATATGTGGGGGTAAACCACTGTTTGGGCGCATGGAAGAGCTCGGAAGGGAAGGAGCGCCGTTTGACTTTTCAATGCAAAATTGACAGGAATTGAGATGGGACGCCATGTTGCGTTTGGAGAGCCACTGATGTGCAAACATTGAAACCCCCCATAAATGACACCATTTTGGAAAGTAGACCCCCTAAGGAACTCATCTAGATGTGTTGTGAGAGCTTTGAACCCCGAAGTGTTTCACTACAGTTTATAACGCAGAGCCGTGGAAATAAAAATTCTTTTTTTTTGCCACAAAAATTCTTTTTTAGCCCCCAGTTTTGTATCTTTCCAAGGGTAACAGTTAAAGTTGTTGTCCAATTTGTCCTGAGTACGCTGATACCCCATATGTGGGGGGGAACCACCGTTTGAGCGCATGGCAGAGCTCGGAAGGGATGGAGCGTCATTTGGAATGCAGACTTAGATGGATTGGTCCACAGGCGTCACATTGCGTTTGCAGAGCCCCTAATGTACCTAAACAGTAGAAACCCCCCACAAGTGACCCCATATTGGAAAGTAGACCCCCCAAGGAACTTTAGATGTGTTGTGAGAACTTTGAACTCCCAAGTGTTTCACTACAGTTTATAACGCAGAGCCGTGAAAATAAAAAATCTTTTTTTTTTTCCACAAAAATTATTTTTTAGCCCCCAGTTTTTTTTTTTTATTTTCCCAAGGGTAACAGGAGAAATTGGACCCCAAAAGTTGTTGTCCAATGTGTCCTGAGTACGCTGATACCCCATATGTTGGGGTAAACCCCTGTTTGGGCGCACGGGAGAGCTGGGAAGGGAAGGAGCACTGTTTTACTTTTTCAACGCAGAATTGGCTGGAATTGAGATCGGACGCCATGTCGCGTTTGGAGAGTCCCTGATGTGCCTAAACAGTGGAAACCCCCCAATTATAACTGAAACCCTAATCCAAACATATTCCCAACGGTAACCCTAATCCCAACGGTAACCCTAACCACACCCTTAACCCTGACACATCCCTAACCCTAATCCCAACCCTATTCCCAACCGTAATTGTAATCCAAACCCTAACTTTATCCCCAACCCTAACCCTTGCCCTAACCCTTGCCCTAACCCTTGCCCTAACCCTTGCCCTAACCCTAACCCTAATGGGAAAATAGAAATAAATACATTTTTCTAATTTTTTGATTTTTCGCTAACTAAGGGGGTGATGAGGGGGGGGGGGGGTTGATTTACTATTTATAGCGAGTTTATTAGCGGATTTTTATGATTGGCAGCCATCACACACTGAATGATGCTTTTTATTGCAAAAAATATTTTTTGCGTTACCACATTTTGAGAGCTATAATTTTTCTATATTTTGGTCCACAGAGTCATGTGAGGTCTTGTTTTTTGCGGGACGAGTTGACGTTATTATTGGTAACATTTTTGGGCACGTGACATTTTTTGATCGCTTTTTATTCCGATTTTTGTGAGGCAGAATGACCAAAAACCGGCTATTCATGAACTTCTTTTGGGGGAGACATTTGTACCGTACCGCGTTTGGTAAAATGGATTAAGCAGTTTTATTCTTCGCGTCAGTACGATTACAGCGATACCTCATTTATATCATTTTTTTATGTTGTGGCTCTTTTATACGATAAAAACTATTTTATAGAAAAAATAATTATTTTTGCATCGCTTTATTCTGAGGACTATAACTTTTTAATTTTTTCTTTGATGATGCTGTATGGCGGCTCCTTTTTTTCAGGACAAGATGACGTTTTCAGCGGTACCATGGTTATTTATATCCGTCTTTTTGATCGCGTGTTATTCCACTTTTTGTTTGGCGGTATGATAATAAAGCGTTGTTTTTTGCCTCGGGTTTTTTTTTCTTTGTGGTGTTCACTGAAGGGGTTAACTAGTGGGACATTTTTATAGGTCGGGTCGTTACGGACGCGGCGATATTAAATATGTGTACTTTTATTGTTTTTTTTTTTATTTCGATAAAGAAATGTATTTATAGGAACAATATATATATTTTTTTTTTGGAATTTTTTTTTGGAATTTATTTTTATTTTTTTTACAGATGTGAATATATATTTTTTTTACACTATAACATTGCCCCGGGGGGGGGGGGGGGGGGGGGCATCATGTTATAGTGTAAGATCGCTGATCTGACACTTTGCTGTGCACTGTGTGAGATCGGCGATCTGACGTGCACAGATCCAGGCTTCGCGGCTCCTGCTCTGAGCAGGTGCTGTGAAGCCACCTCCCTGCAGGACCCGGATGCCGCGGCCATTTTGGATCCGGGCCTGCAGCAGGGAGGAGGAGGTAAGAGACCCTCGGAGCAACGCGATCACATCGCGTTGCTCCGGGGTTCTCAGAGAAGCACGCAGGGAGCCCCCTCCCTGCGCGATGCTTCCCTATACCGCCGGATCATGTTTGATCGCAGTGTGCCGGGGGTTAATGTGCCGTGGGCGGTACGTGACCGCTCCTGGCGCATAGTGCCGGATGTCAGCTGCGCTAGTCAGCTGACACCCGGCCGCGAACCCGCAGTGAGCTCGGCCGATCGCATATGACGTACTATCCCGTTGGTGGTCATACGGGCAGACCCCACCTCGACGGGATAGTACGTCTAATGTCAGAAAGGGGTTAAAGTACCTAGTCGCTAGTATTCATGGGTTTAGGAAATCTGATAATTTATTTGTACCCTTTTGAGGTCTGACTAGTAGTGGTCATTATTAAAAGCCTAGAACATCTACCGTAGATATCTTAAAGTGACAATTGCTGCTATGTTGAAGGTATTTGTCTTCTTAATTTCGTTAAACTCCTCCATGTCCGCAGCAGTATCTTGGGCTGAGAAGTCTCTAGCATCTGTATAGCTGCATCATGGATTACTCTACCCAAGTTCATATATATATTTGCTCTGAGGAGGAGACTAGCTTTGTACCTTCAGTTTTGAGCCTTGTGTTTTCACACCCTTGAAGTGTCTGTGCCTGCAGCAAGGAAATTGAGAAAAATATGAAGCTACTTCTTTCTTGTAGTCTAAGGGTATGTTTCCACATTCCATAAAGGCAGCGCTTTGGACACAGCAGATACCCTCTCTGTCCAAAGCGCTGTCGGCTTTTGTACGCACGGTGATTCTGCCTGTGTTCATATTGAACACAGGCGGAATCACCGCATCCTATACATATGATGTTGCTATTTATCTTTCGGAGACTCAGCGTCTCCGCAAGACAAATAGACATGCTGCGGTCTATAAACACGCGCCGCATGTGCATATTCGCAGGTCTGCCACCTGTTTCTTTGAACGCATAGTGGAGATATTTCATAAAATCCCATCCACTATTCTTTAACACCTGGCCTCTGCGGATTGGACGTTGCGGCTGTATGCAGCGTCCAATCCGCAGCAAATACTGAACGTGGAAACATACCCTAAGAAGTGCCATAAGTGTTTACCCTCTCAAGAAACATATGTGCTAAATGCCGTTATTGCTCAGGTTTTTAAAATGACACATTGGGAGGCGGTTAATACAATCTGATGATTCCTGTTGGCAGTGACTTTCATTATTCTTCTGGGATATTGAATAGGAAATCTCCCTAAAATGCCATGATACAGTGTTGATGCAGTGAGCTCTGAAACTTTTATTTCTTACCAGGCACAACTCCATACTTTTAAGCCCATTGTCGGGGTGCCGTAAGGTAGACTGCCTGTGATGATTACATCCAAAGGTTTATTTTAAATGCACCATAAGTCATATGCTCTAAACACTATTGTAGATCTATACATTGACCTATTGATGATTTGTTAAAGGGATTGGCCAAACTGGGGTTTAATATGTTGGGGACATAATTTGTGGCACTTACTACTATGTACAGTGAGTACAGACAGTGTTCAGACCCCTTTAAATGTTTCACTTTTTGTTTCATTGCAGCCATTTGGTAAATTCAAAAAAGTTATTTTTTTTCTCATTAATGTACACTCTGCACCCCATCCTGACTGAAAAAAAACAGAAATGTAGTAATTTTTGCAAATTTAATAAAAAAGAAAAACTGAAATATCACTTGGTCATAAGTATTCACACCCTTTGCTCAGACAGTCATATTTAAGTCACATGCTGTTCATTTCCTTGTGATCCTCCTTGAGTTGGTTCTACTCCTTCATTGGAGTCCAGCTGTGTTTAATTAAACTGATAGGACTTGATTTAGAAAGGCACACACCTGTCTATATAGGACTTTACAGCTCACTGTGCATGTCGGACCAAATGAGAATTAGGAGGTCAAACAAACTGGCACAGAATTGTGGCAAGGTACAAATCTGGCCAAGGTTACAACAGAATTTCTGTAGTACTCAAGGTTCCTAAGAGCACAGTGGCCTCCATAATCCTTAAATGGAAGAAGTTTGGGACCACCAGAAGTCTTCCTAGACCTGGCCGTCCAGCCAAACTGAGCAATCTTGGGAGAAGAACCTTGGTGAGAGAGGTAAAGAACCCCAAGATCACTGTGGCTGAGCTCCAGAGATGCAGTAGAGAGATGTGAGAAAGTTCCACAAAGTCAACTATCACTGCAGCCCTCCACCAGTCGGGCCTTTATGGCAGAGTGACCTGACTTCCGTGCAAGACATACGAAAGCCTGCATAGTTTGCTAAAAAACACATGAAGGACTCCCAGACTGAGAAATACGATTCACTGGTCTGATGAGATGAAGATAGACCTTTTTGGTGATAATTCTAAGCGGTATGTGTGGAGAAAACCAGGCACTGCTCATCACCTGCTCAATACAATCCCAACAATGTAACGTGGTGGCAGGATCATGATATGGGTATGTTTTTCAGCTGCAGGGACAGGACGACTGGTTGTCATTGAAGGAAACATTAATGAGGCCAAGTACAGAGATGTCCTGGATGAAAACCTCTTCCAGAGTGCTCTGGACCTCTGACTTGGTCGAAGGTTCACCTTCCAACAAGACAATGACCCTAAGCACACAGCTAAAATAACAAAGGAGTAGCTTCAGAACAACTGTGACCATTCTTGACTGGCCCAGCCATAGCCCTGACCTAAACCCAATTGAGCATCTCTGGAGAGACCAGAAAATGGCTGTCCACCAACATTCACCATCCAACCTGATGGAACTGGAGAGGATCTGCAAGGAAGAATGGCAGAGGATCCCCAAATTGAGGTATGAAAGACTTGTTGCATCATTCCCATGAAGACTCATGGCTGTACTAGCTCAAAAGGTGCTTCAACTCAATACTGAGCAAAGGGTCTGAATACTTATTACCTTGTGATATTTCAGTTTTTCTTTTTTAATAAATTTGCAAAAATTACTACATTCCTGTTTGTTGTTTTTCAGTCAAGATAAGGTGCAGTGTACATTAATGAGAATTTCCATTACGTCCCTCAGGACAGCACCATGGACAGCACCATGGAGGACGTCCTTCCTTGACCTATAGCGGGACAGGATCATAGAGAGGTTAAAAGGACCCTCCCACCTCCACCCTCCAGTGTTTTTTCCTGTCCCTACAGGGACGGTTGTATGATAGGTTGCTCCTAGAGCGAAGATATCCTGTGGATTCTCTTCCCCCTGTCAAGTGGTCCGTGGCCGACACCTCACTGGGTAGAGGTCCCTCAGCTATCCGTGCTGTACCAGATGGACTCAGAGTTCGGGGATCTCAGCCTTCCCTTTTCCCGGTCAGACGGACCATGGCCGACTCCTCTTTGAGAGGTTTCTCAGCCATCAGCCTGTGTAATGGGCTTAGGGAGATCGTGCGGCAGGTCCAATCCTTCCCCCTGTCAAGTAGCCCAGGGTGGAAACTCCCAGGTGGGGAGTCCCTCAGCCCCAGAGACCAGTCGAGCGGACGGGCTCCTGGGTAGAGCCGCTTCCTCCCAGTGGGGGGCTCTCGGCTCGGACGCTGACCGGCAAAACACCGCTTCCTAAAGTCGTGCGGCGGAGAAGGCCGTTGCGCTCCCAGTGACGTCAGAG
Source organism: Ranitomeya variabilis (assembly GCF_051348905.1). Classification (NCBI taxonomy): domain Eukaryota; kingdom Metazoa; phylum Chordata; class Amphibia; order Anura; family Dendrobatidae; genus Ranitomeya; species Ranitomeya variabilis. The sequence goes on along the minus strand of NC_135233.1, from coordinate 854,946,706 downwards.
AGGAGCGCCGGCACATTTGATCGGCGTGCGTTCCACAATGGAACACGGAAAGGGGCACAGGCAGTAATGCAGCATTTCTGAATGGACGCCGTTTCCTTCCACGGTAGGCTCTCGGCGTTACCAGCTCCCCCTGTCTTCTAGCAGGTATGGAGCCATCACAGGTGAGTGCTTGGTTTAATGTTGCATCGATGGCCGGGGCCTCTGGGCTGACTCTAGCCTCAGGCATTTGTGCCAAAGCTGTACCTGGAACCCATTTGCAGCTAGGCCTTGGACCTCTAGGCTATGGTGGGGCCATATGTCCAGGCTACATCTCATGACTGGACTTTAGTTAGTTGCAGGTCTTGTCTGCACAGAGCCTTATGATCGGGCTTCGGAGTGACTTTGGAAGCATGCTTTCCATTTTCTGGTTCAATAAGCAAGTGTTTCACTTTTCTTTGCAACTTAACTACTCCATCCATAGGAGGACACAAGGTGTTAATTTAGCACATTGTCTCCATGAAGACTGCCCTCCAGCTGCGGCTCATTAATTAGCTCCTTCGGGTGGAGTCAGTCTGACAAATGAGATGTATTGTTCAGAGTGGAGATTTATCTGGAACTCTGATAGATTGCTCTTTTGCTTAAAAGTGTAAGTCTGGTCTCTTGTTTGGCACCTTCAGGCATGGCCTAGTCATACTGCCTCTATGTATCATATTGAGTGCCTCCGTGCATAATACTGCCTCTATGCATCATATTGAGTGTCTCTGTGCATAATACTGTATAATAGTGCCTCTATGCATCACATTGAGTGCCTCCGTGCATAATACTGCATAATAGTGCCTCTTTGCATCACATTGAGTGCCTCCGTGCATAATACTGCCTCTATGCATCATATTGAGTGCCTCCGTGCATAATAGTGCCTCTATGCATCATATTGAGTGCCTCCGTGCATAATACTGCATAATAGTGCCTCTATGCATCATATTGAGTGCCTCTGTGCATGATACTGCATCATAGCACATCTATGCATCATATTGAGTGCCTCTGTGGCATCATACTCTTTCATAGTTACTTCATGTATTATATTGCATCATATTGCTTCATGGTTCCTATGTGCATCATAGCGCTTCATAGTGTCTCTGGGCTTCATATTGCATCACTGTTCCTATATGCATCATAGTGCTCGTATTGCCTTTGTGCATCATATTGCTTCAGGTTTCCTTTGTGCATCATAGCGCTTCATATTGCCTTTGTGCATTATATTACAACATATTGCTTCATGGTTCCTATACGCATCAGCGCTTCATATTGCCTTTGAGCATTATATTACAGCATATTGCTTCATAGTCCCTATATTCATCATATTGCTTCATTGTTCCTATATGCACCATAGCGCTTCATAGTTACTTCATGCATCATATTGCATCATACTGCTTCATTATTTACATCATATTGTTTCATTGTTCCTATATGCATCATAGTGCTTCAAATTGCCTTTGTGCACCATATTTCTTCATAGTTGCTATATGCATCATAGCGCTTCAAAGTAACTTTGTACATCATATTGCATTATATTGCTTCATGGTTCCTATACAGGTCCTTCTCAAAAAATTAGCATATAGTGTTAAATTTCATTATTTACCATAATGTAATGATTACAATTAAACTTTCATATATTATAGATTCATTATCCACCAACTGAAATTTGTCAGGTCTTTTATTGTTTTAATACTGATGATTTTGGCCTACAACTCCTGATAACCCAAAAAACCTGTCTCAATAAATTAGCATATCAAGAAAAGGTTCTCTAAACGACCTATTACCCTAATCTTCTGAATCAACTAATTAACTCTAAACACATGCAAAAGATACCTGAGGCTTTTAAAAACTCCCTGCCTGGTTCATTACTCAAAACCCCCATCATGGGTAAGACTAGCGACCTGACAGATGTCAAGAAGGCCATCATTGACACCCTCAAGCAAGAGGGTAAGACCCAGAAAGAAATTTCTCAACAAATAGGCTGTTCCCAGAGTGCTGTATCAAGGCACCTCAATGGTAAGTCTGTTGGAAGGAAACAATGTGGCAGAAAACGCTGTACAACGAGAAGAGGTGACCTGACCTTGAGGAAGATTGTGGAGAAGGACCGATTCCAGACCTTGGGGAACCTGAGGAAGCAGTGGACTGAGTCTGGTGTGGAAACATCCAGAGCCACCGTGCACAGGCGTGTGCAGGAAATGGGCTACAGGTGCCGCATTCCCCAGGTAAAGCCACTTTTGAACCATAAACAGCGGCAGAAGCGCCTGACCTGGGCTACAGAGAAGCAGCACTGGACTGTTGCTAAGTGGTCCCAAGTACTTTTTTCTGATGAAAGCAAATTTTGCATGTCATTCGGAAATCAAGGTGCCAGAGTCTGGAGGAAGACTGGGGAGAAGGAAATGCCAAAATGCCTGAAGTCCAGTGTCAAGTACCCACAGTCAGTGATGGTGTGGGGTGCCATGTCAGCTGCTGGTGTTGGTCCACTGTGTTTCATCAAGGGCAGGGTCAATGCAGCTAGCTATCAGGAGATTTTGGAGCACTTCATGCTTCCATCGGCTGAAATGCTTTATGGAGATGAAGATTTCATTTTTCAGCACGACCTGGCACCTGCTCACAGTGCCAAAACCACTGGTAAATGGTTTACTGACCATGGTATTACTGTGCTCAATTGGCCTGCCAACTCTCCTGACCTGAACCCCATAGAGAATCTGTGGGATATTGTGAAGAGAAAGTTGAGAGACGCAAGACCCAACACTCTGGATGAGCTTAAGGCCGCTATTGAAGCATCCTGGGCCTCCATAACATCTCAGCAGTGTCACAGGCTGATTGCCTCCATGCCACGCCGCATTGAAGCAGTCATTTCTGCCAAAGGATTCCCGACCAAGTATTGAGTGCATAACTGAACATTATTATTTGATGTTTTTTTTGTTTGTTATTAAAAAACACTTTTATTTGATTGGACGGGTGAAATATGCTAATTTATTGAGACAGGTTTTTTGGGTTATCAGGAGTTGTATGCCAAAATCATCAGTATTAAAACAATAAAAGACCTGCCAAATTTTAGTTGGTGGATAATGAATCTATAATATTTGAAAGTTTAATTGTAATCATTACATTATGGTAAATAATGAAATTTAACACTATATGCTAATTTTTTGAGAAGGACCTGTATGCTTCATAGGTCCTATATGCATCATTTTGCATTATAAGGTTTTGGTGCCCTTTTGCAAGGCAGGGGGTATCAGAGTGTCGGGCTTGGTGCCTTTTTCGCCTCTGGCTGTGAGCCACTGGATCAGACCTTCTGTCTGGTGCCTTGTTGTGTGGCCGCACATTGTATCATCGGCCTACCACTTCACATTTTTGTCTTGGGCCTCAACTCTGGATATGGAGTCCTTGTGTTTTGGACCCAGATCCAGCTTCTGTTACTTCATTCTTTACAACAGGGCTTAGTCAAGCAAACAGATATGCTTGAATTGGCTTAGTAAAATCTGCATTTCTTCTATTCGGAACAGGTCTCTCAGGTAGGTTCTACCTTGAGTGCGAAAGGCACGTCTATTTCATAATTGGCTTTAAAAGATGACGACGTCATTTTGATACATTCTATAATCCTTTAGAAGGACATACTACTGTCCCGGGAGCGGAAAATCCCACGAGTTGAAAGGAAGGATTCCTTCCGCCTCGGAATGCTTTGCCCTAAGATATTAGGGCCATCTACAATTTGCATAGTTTTGGGCGCTCCGAGCCTTAAGACACATTTGTTCAGAGCGGCCTATCACGTTCCCTAATCAGTCATTTTATGTTTGTGCGTGTAGCCCATTCACTGTCTCCATCTATCCTCCACCCCCTGAGATGGTTGTGCCATCATTGTAAATGAAATATTGTTGATACACACCTGTACTTTGTATCTTCCCCGCCTCATTGTAGATTGTAAGCTTTCAAGAGCAGGGTCGTCTTATTTTGCTTCAATTATTATATGGTTGTTACTTATGACCGTTGTGTTTGAAACTGTCAAACTGTAAAGCGCTGCCGAATATATTGACGCTATATAAATAAAGTTTATTATTGTTGTTATTATTATTAATCCATCCCAAACTCTACATTCGGCTATCAGACAGATTCTTGTCCTATAAGTCTGTTGCGTTATGTTTACCAGGGACATCAGCACTGCCTTTTGTACCTTGTGGTCAAGCAGCAGCACTGTCGTGTGGCAGAGGATCCCATACTCGCGGCTCTTAAGGTACCTTCACACGAAGCGACGCTGCAGCGATAGCGACAACGATGCCGATCGCTGCAGCGTCACTGTTTGATCGCTGGGGAGCTGTCACACAGACCGCTCTCCAGCGACCAACGATGCTGAGGTCCCCGGGTAACCAGGGTAAACATCGGGTTGCTAAGCGCAGGGCCGCGCTTAGTAACCCGATGTTTACCCTGGTTACCAGCGTAAAAGTTAAAAAAACAAACAGTACATGCTCACCTGCGCGTCCCCCAGCGTCTGCTTCCTGACACTGACTGAGCTCCGGCCCTAACAGCACAGCGGTGACGTCACCGCTGTGCTTTCACTTTCACTTTAGGGCCGGCGCTCAGTCAGTGTCAGGAAGCAGACGCTGGGGGACGCGCAGGTGAGTATGTGCTGTTTGTTTTTTTTTACTTTTACGCTGGTAACCAGGGTAAACATCGGGTTACTAAGCGCGGCTCTGCGCTTGGTAACCCGATGTTTACCCTGGTTACCAGTGTAAAACATCGCTGGTATCGTTGCTTTTGCTTTCAAACACAACGATACACGGCGATCGGACGACCAAATAAAGTTCTGGACTTTATTCAGCGACCAGCGACATCACAGCAGGATCCTGATCGCTGCTGCGTGTCAAACTAAACGATATCGCTAGCGAGGACGCTGCAACGTCACAGATCGCTAGCGATATCGTTACAAAGTCGTTTCGTGTGAAGGTACCTTAACAGCAGTTGCGGCTCCTAAGATAAATGAAACTGGATCCAGGTCTCTTACTGTTAAGACCCCATAGTCTCACTGCCTCACAGTAGATAATCTCCCTCTATTACGAGGAAGAAACCTACTTTTCTCTAGCCATGGAATATGGTTACTCCCACAATGGCAGTCTGAGTGTATAAAGATCCCTGAGAAGATTGCCTCTTGGGATATGTATGAGCGTAATATGCATATATGGACAAATAAGTTGACATACTTATAATGTCTGGACTAATGACTCGTATAAATGCAGTTCCGAATAATTTCAAGTGTCGGAAGATCTTTACTAGCACTACCACCACCACCTTCATCGATTCAGAGTCCAGACTCCCTGTGTCTAACATCAGTAAAACAGGAGTGATGACCCACGTTTCTCTTTCAGAGCTTCTAATGAGAAGCCAGAAGTTGGTAGTGGTAGGAGATATTACCTGTCGGATGGTGTATTCCTTAGTTTCAATAATATATAACCCTTCTTGGGGTTAGACATCTAAGGATTTGGAATAGACGTGATGGATGAGTACTGTGCGTACACCCAATGCTCTGCCATTATCCATGTACTAACTGTTATTGGTTTGATCTTCCCGCAGTCCAGGACCTCTGTCCTGCAGGTCTCCTTGTAGTACGGTAAGCTGGTCTGTAACCAAGACTTAACCTGAGCCCAGAAGGACCGATGAAGGAGCAGTCCTGGGTTATAAGCACATGCAGCTTATTATTGGTCGGTACAGTCCTCATTGTGTGGTGGCTGTGACTTTCACCATATTTTGCTGGGCAATAAGGTTCTCTAACCCTATTCTGGGGCTGCGATGTCTATAAGTATCTATCACAATAAATAACTTGCTGTGGTTATTATTATTGGTATTGGAGTACAATGGGTGAATTTCACTCTCTGCTCCTGATGCTTATTTCATTTACCACATTCATACTGAAATTGGCCATTATAGATGTATATCAGACACTCACTACGGTGATTTTTCTTTGCGGATCTCTTTAGATATCTATGGTTTTTCTGATCTTTCAGATCCTCTATATATTTAGTCTGGTTTTTGCCTGGGACTTTGATTCCTGGGCTTCTGTACCCACCCTGGGAGAGTTGCTTTGCTTCTCCATGGTGCTGTCCTGAGGGGGACGTAATGGAAAAAGGGAAATTAGACTTACTGGTAATTCCATTTCCAGGTAGTCCCTCAGGACAGCACCCGTAGTTCCCTCCCTTATGTTTCTGTTTTTTAGGATTGTTCGGGATTAATCTACCGGCAGATCGTTTATCCTTCGGGTCACCATGGCTCGAAATTAAGATGAAGCAGTTTAATGGTTATTACAGACATGTTTGTAAGGGCTCATTTAGACCATTTATTTCCATCCTCGGTGGTACTTTGAAACAACACTGGAGGGTGAAGGTGGGAGGGTCCTTTTAACCTCTCTATGATCCTGTCCCGCTATAGGTCAAGGAAGGACGTCCTCCATGGTGCTGCCAAGGTGCTGTGCTGAGGGACTACCTGGAAATGTAATTACCAGTAAGTCTAATTTCCCTTTTTTTTAACTTTTTTAAATTTACCAAATGGCTGCAATGAAAAAAAGAGTAAAAAATGTAACCCCTTCATGCCCTTTTTTGTTTTTGCGTTTTCGCTTTTCGCTCCCCTCCTTCTAAGCCATAACTCTTTTATTTTTCTGTCAATATGGCCATGTGAGAGCTTGTTTTTTGCGGGACGAGTTGTACTTTTAAACGACCCCATTGGTTTTACCATGTCTTGTACTAGACAACAGGAAAAAAATTCCAAGTGTGGTGAAATTGCAAAAAAATCTGCAATCCCACACTTGTTTTTTTTGTTCGGCTTTTTTGCAGGTTCACTAAATTCTAAAACTGACCTGCCACTGTGATTCTCCAGGTCATAACGCGTTCATAGACACCAAACATGTCTAGGTTATTTTTTATCTAAGTGGCAAAAAAAAATTAAAAACTTTGCTAAAAAGAAAAAAAATTGCACAATTTTCCGATACCCATAGCGTTTCCATTTTTCAGGATCTTGGGTCGGGTGAGTGCTTATTTTTTGCGGTCCGAGCTGACATTTTTACGTAATTCTGGCGCTTTGAATTTTCTTCTCGCTACGCCGTTTTGCAAATCCTTTTTTTTTTACTGATAGATCGGGCGATTCTGAACTCGGCGATACCAAATATGTGTATGTTTGATTTTTTTTTTTTTTTATTTATTTTGAATGGGGCGAAAGGGGGATGATTTTTAACTTTTTTATTTTTTTTTTATTTTTTTCAAACATTTTTTTTTTAACTTTTGCTTTGTTTCAATAGCCTCCATGGGAGGCTAGAAGCTGGCACAACTCGATCGGCTCTGCTACATAGAAGAAATGCTCAGATCGCTCCTATGTAGCTGAATTCCTGCATTGCTATGAGCGCCGACCACAGGGTGGTGCTCACAGCAAGTCGGCATCAGTAACCATAGAGGTCTCAAGGAGACCTCTGGTTGTCATGCCGACACATCGCCGACCCCCGATCACGTGATGGGGGTCAGCGATGTGCGCATTTCCTACCCGATGGCCGGAAGCGCTAGTTAAATGCCGCTGTCAGTGTTTGACAGCGGCATTTAGCTAGTTAATAGCGGCGGGTGGATTGCCATTCCACCCTCCGCTATTGCGGGCACATGTCAGCTGTACAAAACAGGTGACATGTTGCGGCTTTGATGTGGGCTCAGCGCCGGAGCCCACATCAAAGGGGAGGCATCAATACTTTACGTACCCACTGTAAGTATTAGGGTATGTGCACACGTTGCAGATTTGCCTGTGGAATTTTCTGCGCAGATTCTGCATCCCTTGGCAGAAAACGCAGGTAAAAATAATCTCGGATTTGATGCGTTTTTTTTTTAATGTGGATTTTCATGCATTTTTTTTTCTTGCGGATTTGTATGCGGTTTTTTAAAACTAAATAAAGATTTATTATTTACCAAAAAAAAGAATGTGATGTCATTTCTTGTCCAACCTCTTCATTTACATACTCCATTGAAGAATAATGTTTACACACACAGACATAGATAATAGATAGATAAATCGATAGATAGATCTATAGGTAACACAGGTCAACAAAAAAAAATTTTTTTTCTGGTGTCCAAAATATTTTAATGAATTTGGGGTATTTTTGGGGTGCTGATTCTGAATATGCTATCAGTTTTGCCAGATTGGCTCAAGTTTTTGACATTTTTGGTATCTTATTTATAGCACTTGTTGGTAAATGCGACGCATCATCTCATTAATTTCTTTGGATTAGTACTTGAACTGAGCAGTTCTCAATATAGTTTTGTGTTAGTGTTCTAAAAGTTTGTTCATAGCTTGATTTTTGCACTAACTTTATGTTGTTGTCTGTTTTCCAGTGAAAAGCATGAACTCATCAAGAAGAAGTTGTCTTAACGATCCAGACTCATTCTGTTACATTTGTGGTGAATACACACTGCCAAAACATAGAAGAAACATAACAGACTTCGTAAAAAAAGTGTATTTTGCCTATTTTGGGGTTATGCTTGGGGACCAAGACAAGTTTTGGGCACCACACATAGTGTGCAAAGCATGTATCGAATTATTACGAAAATGGAGCAAAGGACAAAGAAAAAGCTTCAAATTTGGTGTTCCAATGGTGTGGAGAGAGCCAAAAAATCATCATGATGACTGTTATTTCTGTGCAGTGCAAGTGCAAGGATTCAATAAGCGTAAGAAACGAAAATGGGGGTAACATGGAATCTGCAAGAAGGCCTGTCCCTCATTGTGAAGATGTGCCTGTACCTGTGTTTACCATAAATAACAGTCATCATGATGATTTTTTGGCTCTCTCCACACCATTGGAACACCAAATTTGAAGCTTTTTCTTTGTCCTTTGCTCCATTTTCGTAATAATTCGATACATGCTTTGCGCACTATGTGTGGTGCCCAAAACTTGTCTTGGTCCCCAAGCATAACCCCAAAATAGGCAAAATACACTTTTTTTACGATGTCTGTTATGTTTCTTCTATGTTTTGGCAGTGTGTATTCACCACAAATGTAACAGAATGAGTCTGGATCGTTAAGACAACTTCTTCTTGATGAGTTCATGCTTTTCACTGGAAAACAGACAACAACATAAAGTTAGTGCAAAAATCAAGCTATGAACAAACTTTTAGAACACTAATTAACACAAAACTATATTGAGAACTGCTCAGTTCAAGTACTAATCCAAAGAAATTAATGAGATGATGCGTCGCATTTACCAACAAGTGCTATAAATAAGATACCAAAAATCTCAAAAACTTGAGCCAATCTGGCAAAACTGATGACATATTCAGAATCAGCACCCCAAAAATACCCTAAATTCGATGAAATATCTTTGGCACCAAAAATGCTGTTGACCAGTGTGATAGATCTTTAGATCTATCTATAGATTATCTATCCATCTATCTACAGATATATATACTGTATATGTATCTATAGAAAGATGGATAGATAGATAATTCCAAGCCCTATGTTTAGTAGTAAACAAACACACACACACACACACACACACACACACACACACACACACACACACACACACACACACACACTCTGCATTAGGCTCACACTTGCGAGAAACTTGCATGAGTCTCTTGCATCAATACCCGTCACTGCCACCGGTACTTGGGACCGGAGCGTTCAGCTACATAGAAATGCATGCAGCCGCACACTCCGGTCTAGAGTGCAGGCTGCAGTGCCAGGTATTGAGGTGCAAGACTCGTGTGAGTTTCTCGCAAGTGTGACCCCGGCCTTAAACGCAATATCTGTTTAATTTAAAAAAAAAAAAAAAAAAATTAAAATGGCGTGGGCTCCCGTGCAATTTTCTGTGCCAGAGAGGGAAAGCCAGCGACTGGGGGCCACTGTTTATAGCCAGGGAAGGGGTTAATACCCATGGATCTTCCCGGGCTTTGAATTTCATCCCGTAGCTGTATATTTAGCCTTTACTGGCTATTAAAATAGGGTGACCCCCAAAAAAAATACATGGGGTCCCCCTATAATTAATAGCCAGAAAAGTCTATGCAGATAGCTGCAGGCTGATATTCACCATTACCTGATGAAGGCGGCATTCAGCCACCGAAACACGTTGTGTGTTCAGCATTTTAATAAAGGTTTATACATTTTTTAACCTTCTGTCCTTATCTATATGCCCAGCGCTCTGCCTGACCGCACAGTCTTTCCTTCATTTACTTACACTCGGTTGTGAGTTGCGGATGGAGCAGCACAGGCATTACCATTTGGAGATGTGCAGGACCTGTGGTCATATGGTCTTGTCACATGTCAGCTTGGATTCCACGCCCCACAGCTTGACGGCCGGCTCTCCACTCATCGTAGGCTTCTCCCGTGGTTGTGCAGGGGTGCACAACCCAGACAGGGTGGATCTCCGATTTATTGTACGTTCCTCTTGACCATCAGGTGTAATCCTAGGAGCACCCCCTTGCTCTGTTTTTTATTAGATATTCATAACCTAGGAAGGGACCATGGATATTGGCCCTTACCGGCTACAAACACCAGCACACAGCCGCCCCAGAAATGGCGCATCTGTCAGATGCGCCAATTCCGGCACTTAGCCTCTCTCTTCCACTGCCCTGGATCTGTGGCATATGGGGTAACAGTTGGGGGTTGATGCCACCTTTGAATTGTAAGGTGACATCAAGCCTTCTTAATAATGCAGAGGCGTCAATAGGATACCTATCCATTACTTATCATATAGTTGTAAAATGGTTAAATAAACACACAGCCAGAATAAAGTATTTTAATGAAATAAAACACTACATAGTTTTGCCATCTTTATTGTTTTGCCAATCCATGCGACCCCCTGCAAAAAAATAAAAAAATAGACTAACACAAATACTCCTCGTCCGGCGCAGTCCATATAATAAAAAATAAAATAAAGCAACAGTGTACTCCCTGAACCGATGTAATCCATTTAATAATGACTGTCCCACAACGATCTCCCCAATAGAGCGGTCACATCAGAAGATGTGACAGCTATATAGGCCTCCAGTGACACACTGACAGGAGACAATGGCTCCTGAGTTCAGGCTCTCACTTAACGGGGGGGGGGGGGGCAATATCTATGGTACCTTCCTAGGCTATGAATATTAGCCTGCAGCTATCTGCATAAACTTTTTTTGCTATTAATTATAGGGGGACCCCACGTCGTTTTTTTTTGTTTGTTTTTTTTTTTGGGGGGGGGTGTCCCCCTATCTTAATAGCCAGTAAAGGATAAATATACAACTGCGGGCAGAAATGCATAGCCTATGAAGATCTATGGGTATTAACCCCTTCCCAGGCTTTAAACAGCGGCCCCTAGTTACTGGCTTTCTCTCTCTGGTGAAGAAAATTGCGTGGGAACGCCGTTTTTATTTTTCATTTTTTTAATAAATTAAACATATTGCATTTAAGGCCGGGGTCACGCTTGTGAGAAACTCGCACGAGTCTCTCACATCAATACCTGGCACTGCCGCCAGCACTCGGGAACGGAGCTTGCGGCTGCATGTATTTCTATTGAGCTGAACGCTCCGGTACCAAGTGCTGGCGGCAGTGCCGGGTACTGAGGTGCGAGACTCGTTTGAGTTTCTCGTAAGTGTGACTCCGGCCTAACGCAGATTTTGTGTGTGTGTTTATTTAACTCTTTATAGTAATTATTATGTTTACTAGATGGTGGCCCGATTCTAAAGCTTCGGGTATTCTAGAATATGTATGTACGTCGCGCTGTGAATGGGGGTTAAATTTGGCGCCAATATCGCTGATTGGTCGCAGCCAGACGGGCACGACCAATCAGCGAAGCGTGGTTGAAATCCTGCACCAATTCGCGGCTGGACTGCGTTTCGCTGATTGGTCGCGGTTGGCCGGGCACAACTAATCACCGAAGCGGTGTTTAAATCCCGCAGCAATATCGTTGATTGGTCGCGCCCGGCCGCATAGTATATACAGTAGCACAGCCACGTAGTACAGTATATAGCAGCCACGTAGTATATAGCGCAGCCACGTAGTATATAGCACAGCCACGTAGTATATTGCACAGCCACATAGTATATAACACAGCGATGTAGTATATAGCAGCCACATAGTATATAACAGCCACATAGTATATAACACTGCCCACCTAGTGTATAGCACAGTGACGTAATATATAGCAGCCACGTAGTATATAACACATCCACGTAGTATATAGCAGTCACGTAGTATATAGCAGTCACGTAGTATATAGCAGCCACGTAGTATATAGCACAGTGATGTAGTATATAGCAGCCACGTAGTATATAACACAGCGATGTAGTGTATAGCAGCCACATAGTATATAACACTGCCCACTTAGTATATAGCACAGCAACGTAATATATAGCAGCCACGTAGTATATAACAGACAGCCACGTAGTATATAGCAGTCAGTCACGTAGTATATAGCAGCCACGTAGTATATAGCACAGCCCACCTAGTGTATAGCAGTGACGTAATATATAGCAGCCACGTAGTATATAAGTCACATAGTATATAGCAGCCACATAATATATAGCAGCCGCGTAGTATATAGCAGTCATGTAGTATATAACACAGCCCACGTAGTATATAGCAGCCATGTAGTATAGAACACATCCACGTAGTATATAGCAGTCACGTAGTATATAGCAGCCACTTAGTATATAGCACAGTGATGTAGTATATAGCAGCCACGTAGTATATAACACATCCACGTAGTATATAGCAGTCACGTAGTATATAGCAGCCACGTAGTATATAGCACAGTGATGTAGTATATAGCAGCCACGTAGTATATAACACTGCCCACTTAGTATATAGCACAGCAACGTAATATATAGCAGCCACGTAGTATATAACAGACAGCCACGTAGTATATAGCAGTCAGTCACGTAGTATATAGCAGCCACGTAATATATAGCAGCCACGTAGTATATAGCACAGCCCACCTAGTGTATAGCACAGTGACGTAATATATAGCAGCCACATAATATATAGCAGCCGCATAGTATATAGCAGTCATGTAGTATATAGCAGCCACGTAGTATATAACACAGCCCACGTAGTATATAGCACAGCCACGTAATATATAGCAGCCACGTAGTATAGAACACATCCACGTAGTATATAGCAGTCACGTAGTATATAGCAGTCACGTAGTATATAGCAGCCACGTAGTATATAGCACAGTGATGTAGTATATAGCAGCCACGTAGTATATAACACATCCACGTAGTATATAGCAGTCACGTAGTATATAGCAGCCACGTAGTATATAGCACAGTGATGTAGTATATAGCAGCCACGTAGTATATAACACAGCGATGTAGTGTATAGCAGCCACATAGTATATAACACTGCCCACTTAGTATATAGCACAGCGACGTAGTATATAGCAGCCACGTAGTATATAACACAGCCCACGTAGTATACAGCAGTGTGGGCACCATATCCCTGTGAAAAAAGAATTAAAATAAAAAAGTTATATGCTCACCTTCCGTCGTCCACCGAAGCTGTCCCGCTCTGTTGTGAATTCCGTTCTCGGGCTCCCTCCTGTGGTCGTGAATGGTACTTTGGTGAGTTCTGTCCTTGGACACCCTCTGGTGGCTTTAAGTGGAACTGCTGATCTTTGAGGTTGGCTTTCTCAGCTGCCCTCGTTTATTGCTGCTGCTGGCTTCCCTATTTAACTCTGCCCAGGTCGTTAGTTCATGCCAGCTGTCAATGTCTCAGTACTGGTTCAGATCTCTCTTGGATTTCTCAGATGACCTGTCTACTCCAGCAGAAGCTAAGTCCTCGCTAGTCCATTTGCTGTTCATTGGTTTTTGAATATATTTCTCAGTACATGCTATGTTTCTAGTCCAGCTTGCTATTATGATATTTCCTTGCTAGCTGGAAGCTCTGGGGGTGCAGAGCTGCACCTCCACACCGTGAGTCGGTGTGGAGGTCTTTTTGCACACTCTGCGTGGTTTTTGTAGTTTTTAATACTGATCGCATAGTTCCCTTTCCTATCCTCTGTCTAGAGAAGATTCGGCCTCCTTTGCTAAAATCTGTTTCATTCCTGTGTTTACTTCCTCTTATCTCACAGTCAATATTTGTGGGGGGCTACCTTTACTTTGGGGAATTTCTCTGAGGCAAGGTAGGCTGCTATTTCTATCTTTAGGGGTAGTTAGCTCTTAAGCTGTGAAGAGGCGTCTAGGGAGAGTTAGGTACGCTCGACGGCTACTTCTAGTGTGTGTTATAGGATTAGGGATTGCGGTCAGTAGAGTTACCACTTCCTCAGAGCTTGTCCCAGGTTTTTCCATTTTAACCATCAGGTCATTTCGGGTGCTCCTAACCACCAGGTCCATAACACCGCTCCTCGCGATGCGGCCGGCAGCTTCCGTTCCCAGAGATGCATTGCGAAATTACCCAGATGACGTAGTGGTCTCGCGAGACTGCTAAGTCATCTGGGTAATTTCGCAATGCATTTCTGGGAACGGAAGCTGCCGGCCACATTGCGAGGAGCGGGAAAGCTGTGGAGGCGACGGAAGGTGAGAATAGCATGATTTTTTATTATTTTTTTGTTATTTTTAACATATCTTTTTACCTTTAAACCTTTTTACCTTTTTATCTTTAATAAGTTGGTCCGGGATGGGGTGACACACTGGCGCTGACTGGAGGGGAGTCGGAAGGGGACATCGACTGGAGGAGAGTAAGGAGGGGCCAATTCGCGGCCAGACTAAGCCTGTCGCTGATTGGTCGCGGGATTTCTGTTACAGACAGACAGACAGACGGAAGTACCCCTTAGACGATTATATAGAAAGACTAGATGGTGGCCCGATTCTAACGCATCAGGTATTCTAGAATATGTATGTATGTACATTGCGCTTAGCACAGCCACGTAGTATATAGCACAGCCACATAGCATATAGCACAGCCACATAGCATATAGCACAGCCACATAGCATATAGCACAGCCACGTAGTATATAGCACAGCCACGTAGTATATAGCACAGCCACGTAGTATATAGCAGCCATATAGTATATAGCACAGCCACGTAGTATATAGCGGCCACGTAGTATATAGCGGCCACGTAGTATATAGCGGCCACGTAGTATATAGCGGCCACGTAGTATATAGCGGCCACATAGTATATAACACAGGCCACGTAATATATAGCACTGCCCACGCAGTATATAGCACTGCTCACGCAGTATATAGCACTGCTCACGCAGTATATAGCACAGCCCAAGTTAAACACGTAAAAAAATAAAAAATAAATAAAATAAAATAAAAAAGTTAGATTCTCACCCTCCGGCGTCCAACGAAGCTGTCCCGATGCGCGCGATACTGCCGCCAGCTTCCATTGCCAGTGATGCATTGCAAAATTACCCAGATGACTTAGCGGTCTCGCGAGACCACTAAGTCATCTGGGTAATTTTGCAATGCATAACTGGGAACGGAAGCTGGCGGCAGCATCGCTTGCAGCGGTGGATGTCGGAAGGTGAGAATAGCACAATTTTTTATTTTTTTAAATTATTTTTAACACATCTTTTTACTATTGATGCCGCATAGACAGCATCAATAGTTAAAAGTTGGTTCGGGATGGGGCGACACACTGGCACTGACTGGAGGGGGGCACTGACTGGAGGAGAGTAGGGAGGGGCCAATTCGCGGCCGGACTAAGCCTGTCGCTGAATGGTCGCGGCCGATCAGTGACGCGGAATTTCCGTTACAGACAGACAAACAGACGGAAGTACCCCTTAGACGATTATATATATAGATTACTAAACCTAGGGCTTGGTATTATCTCTCTATCTATAGATCTATCTATTATCTATCTCTCTACCTATCTATTTATCTATCTTTCTGTGTGTATAAACATTATTCTTCAGTGTAGTATGTAAATGAAAAGGTTGGACAAAAAATGACATCACAATTTTATTTTTTTGTTCAATAATAGATATTTATTTAGCTTTCAAAAACGCATACAAATCCGCATGAAAATCCGCATCAAAAACGCATCAAATGCGTGTGGATTTTTACCTGCGTTTTCTGCCAAGAGATGCAGAATCTGCCCCAAAATTTCCTCAGACAAATCTGCAATGTGTGCACATACCTTAACTGCTTCTTCTGCACTTACTAGTACAGCTTTCCTAACACACTGCACAGCTCTCCTGTCCACAATATTTCCGCAGGTCGAGTACTGGTGGATAGCACTGCAGCCTTGCAGCACTGAGGTCCTTGGTTCAAATCCCATCAAGGACAACATCTGCAAGGAGTTTGTATGTTCTCCCCGTGTGGGTTTCCTCTGGGTACTCCGGTTTCCTCCCACATTCCAAAGACATACAGTGCCTTGCGAAAGTATTCGGCCCCCTGGAACTTTTCAACCTTTTCCCACATATCATGCTTCAAACATAAAGATACCAAATGTAAATTTTTGGTGAAGAATCAACAACAAGTGGAACACAATTGTGAAGTTAAACGAAATTTATTGGTTATTTTAAATTTTTGTGGAAATTCAAAAACTGAAAAGTGGGGCGTGCAATATTGTTCGGCCCCTTTAACTTAATACTTTGTTGCGCCACCTTTTGCTGCGATTACAGCTGCAAGTCGCTTGGGGTATGTCTCGATCAGTTTTGTACATTGAGAGACTGAAATTCTTGCCCATTCTTCCTTGGCAAAAAGCTCGAGCTCAGTGAGGTTTGATGGAGATCGTTTGCGAACAGCAGTTTTCAGCTCTTTCCACATATTGTCGATTGGATTGAGGTCTGGACTTTGACTTGGCCATTCTAACACCTGGATACGTTTATTTGTGAACCATTCCATTGTAGAATTTGCTTTATGTTTGGGATCATTGTCTTGTTGGAAGACAAATCTCCGTCACAGTCTCAGGTCTTTTGCAGACCCCAACAGGTTTTCTTCAAGAATGGTCCTGTATTTGGCTCCATCCATCTTCCCATCAATTTTAACCATCTTCCCTATCCCTGCTGAAGAAAAGCAGGCCCAAACCATTATGCCCCCACCACCATGTTTGACAGTGGGAATGGTGTGTTCAGGGTGATGAGCTGTGTTGCCTTTACGCCAAACTTATCGTTTGGCATTGTTGCCGAAAAGTTCGATTTCGGTTTCATCTGACAAGAGCACCTTCTTCCACATGTTTGGTGTGTCTCCCAGGTGAATTGTTGCAAACTTTAAACAACACATTTTACGTATATCTTTGAGAAATGGCTTTCTTCTTGCCACTCTTCCATAAAGGCCAGATTTGTGCAGGGAACAACTGATTGTTGTCCTATGGACAGACTGTCCCACCTCAACTGTAGAGCTCTGCAGTTAATCCAGAGTGATCATGGGCCTCTTGGCTGCATCTCTGATCAGTCTTCTCCTTGTTTGAGATGAAAGTTTAGAGGGACAGCTGGGTCTTGGTAGATTTGCAGTGGTATGATACTCCTTCCATTTCAATATGATCACTTGCACAGTGCTCCTTGGGATGTTTAAAATTTTGGAAATCATTTTGTATCCAAATCAGGCTTTAAACTTCTCCACAACGGTATAACAGACCTGCCTGTTGTGTTCCTTGGTCTTCATGATGTTCTCTGTGCTTCAAACAGAACCCTGAGACCATCATAGAGCAGGTGCATTTATACAGAGACTTGATTACACACAGGTGGATTATATTTATCATCATTAGGCATTTAGGACAACATTGGATCATTCAGAGATCCACAATGAACTTCTGGAATGAGTTTGCTGCACTGAAAGTAAAGGGCCGAATAATATTGCACATCCCACTTTTCAGTTTTTGAATTTCCACAAAAATTTAAAATAACCAATAAATTTCGATCAACTTCACAATTGTGTTCCACTTGTTGTTGATTCTTCACCAAAAATTTACATTTGGTATCTTTGTGTTTGAAGCATGATATGTGGGAAAAGGTTGAAAAGTTCCAGGGAGTCGAATACTTTCGCAAAGCACTGTACTGATAGGGAATTTAGATTGTGAGCTCCATCGGGGACAGTGATGATAATGTGTGCAAACTCTAAAGCGCTGAGGAATATGTTAGCGCTGTATAAAAATAAAGATTATTATTACTGTCCATCAGTCTCAGTGAATGAAAAAACTGCATGTGCAGAAAATTGTACAGCCCTGTCTTCTTCTTTATGGAGCTACTTAAACCGATCTCTAGTCTTTGCCCCCCCATTACGCCTATGAAGTTGAAATAGTTGGCTCACCAGCAGCATCCTGGAGATAGGTTATTAGGTCACACTATGTATGTTAGTCCATACCCCAGAGCATTGCAGCAGTTCTTCTAACAAGTTATAGATACATTTCTTTACTGAAAAACAATGGCTGCTAGTATTGCAAGTCATCACTCCAAATCTGAGAACTGACTAACTGCTGTTTCATTGTAAGACAGAAAAAGTAAGCGGCTGAAGAGTGGATTTATGATTTCATTGTGAGGTATGTTGGACCCCTTGTTTTGTGGACGCATACTGTCCTTTCACATATCACACACGTACCAGAGACCATTCAGTGGACCATAGTAATAGACTCCTACAGCAACAGTCACAGCGCCCTCTAATTCCAGACGCCATGCCATTGTGGGTGTCCACCATAATGCAATGAGCATCTGCCACAATTCCCCACGTTAGCAACTGCAATTTATGTTTAATCTGGTTTTTATTGAAAAGAACTTCAAAACAAACAATGAACAAAGGATTAAACAACATAAAAAGTATTGAGTACAAAAAGAAATCTCATATACAACTGTATATCAAGACCTGTAACCAACAAGTTCCGAAATAGTATAACTTTCAGGTCAAAATCATTTTCAAGTCAAGTCCAACAAGATCTGAAAAGAAAAAAAAATAGGGGTATCCCCTATCCAGGGAGACTGTAGGACCATTGGTGATACATATGAGGTATCCTCTGAAAGAGAGCAACCCAAACAAGAGGAGCTAGGTCACTCCAAGTAATAATGGTATAAACACGAACGGAAAGAATGAGACTAAGAAGAGGAATATGAGGGAGGAGAGAGGATGAAAAAAAAGAAAAAAAGGGGAGGGGGAGGAACCATGGAGTCTGATATAGAAGGGGGCAGCTTGCACCCCTATAATGACGTCCATCTAACCCGTATTGTTCTATCTTCCTTATGGCTTAGAAAAGGGGGATTGAAAGTCCTGAGAGTCCATAAACAAATTCCAAGGACTCCAGACCTGCAGATATTTTTCCATTGAACCGTTAACCTCAGCGGAGAATTCCTCCATACTTTGAAGGCTGGTCATCTCCTTGACCCATTTAGACACACTAGGAGATTGGGAGGATATCCAATGTCTCGGGATCACAGTGCGCGCAGCAGTTAAGCTGAATCTTAGGTGCCCCTTTTTCTGGAAGCGAAACGAGCGCGGGAGGATAGATAATAAAGCCACCTGGGGGGAGTTGGTCACCAAATGACCACTAATGGCTTGATAAGCGGAAAAGACAGAATCCCAAAATGGCTTAATAAGCTCACATCCCCACCAAATGTGTAGCATGGTACCTCTCTCTACTCCACAACGCCAGCACCTATCGGAGACGGAGGGAAAAGCGGCGTGTAAGACATCAGGACAACGACACCACCTGGTGAGAATTTTGTAATTATTTTCCTGTGCGGCACAGGCAATAGAGAATTTATGTGAATATACGAACGCCTTCCTCCACTCCGCCTCCGATATGGCAACTCCCAACTCACCCCGCCACCTCTCCACATACTTGGGGAACTTGTCTTTGGTATTTTGGTTCAAAAGAGCATATATTAAGGAGACAGCATGTGCAGGGGGCGACCCCAACAGGAAAAGCTTTTCAAACGGCGTAGGAAGGGAGGAGTATGAGCCTGCGCCCTCTGGAGATGAGAGGAAGGATTTTAGTTGGAGGTATTCCAACCAATCAGAAGGGCCCCCTCCCTCTGACGGCTGCACTGATTCGAAAGCGGGCATGGCCGAACCCTTGAGGATATGAAAGCATCTGGTATTGTCCCCTCTCTCCCACCCAAGAAAACGATCCCTCTCCACCCCCGGGGGAAACTCCGGATTAGAGAAGAGAGGCATAAGCGGTCCACTGCCTAAGGACAGAGAGCCTCTGCGGGTCTCCAGATCCCATCCTCTAAGTGTATCTTTAAGGAGGTCAGCTTCAGAACTGAATTGACCTCTACTTTTAGGGCTGATCTAGGGAAGGTTATGGAGTGGAATTGTAGAGCTAATTTGTTCTATTCCCACCCATTGTTTGTCTGAACTGTGGAACTGCCAGTCTAGCATGCGTGTCAATAGCGCTGCTCTGTGATACAATTTGAAATTCGGAAGACCCGCGCCCCCTGAGCCTTTGTGCCTATATAAAGTACCCATGCCGATCCGGGGACTACCACCCCCCCACACAAATCTCGAGATGGCTGATTGGATTATGGAAAAGAAAGAAGGAGGAGGAATTAGAGGAACTGTCTGGAAAATATACAGGAAACGAGGAAGTACATCCATTTTTATTGCATTTATACTGCCGAACCATGAGAGCTTCCGCTTATCATAGCTACCTAAGTCTTTCAAAGTCTTATCCAAAAGGGGTTGGAAGTTTAAAGAATATAGTTTAGTATGATCTGTCGGGATGGTTACTGCCAAGTATCTTAATGCTGTTTCCTGCCATTTAAAGGGAAAATTATCTTTAAGATGTTGAACTTCATCTCTAGATAAAGTTATATGACCTACCCCAACTGGAATACCGTGAATGCTGGGGTTCTTTCTAATGGATATTGCCAGATGTTCCATTATCAATACATACAAGAGAGGGGACAGAGGACCATTGTTGATGTGGATAGGGGAGGACAGGAACCCATTAACCCTAACCCTAGCTGTAGGGCCCCTATATAGAGAGAGAATCTTCTCAATAAATTTGGTGCCCAGGCCCAGTTGATGCAAGGAAGCCGACATGAAGCTACAACTGACCCGGTCGAAGGCCTTTTCCGCGTCAACCGAAAGCAAACACAATGGGAGTGATCTGGACCTCGCCCGAGCCATCAGGAGAAGAGTTTTATACGTATTATCTCTGGCTTCTCGGCCCTTGACAAACCCTACTTGATCTGTATGAATAACCCCGGGTAACAAAGGTGCCAACCTATTTGCCAGGGCCTTCGAAAATATTTTGATGTCCACATTAATCAAAGAGATGGGCCTATAATTGGAAATTAACAATGGATCTTTCCCTGGTTTTGGTAAAACGCTGATGTGGGCCTCCAGGGACTGGGGCACGAATGGGGATCCTTCTGACACAGAACTAAAGACTTTTGTTAGGAAAGCAACAAGCTGTTTGCTAAATACCTTATAAAATTTTGGTGTGAACCCATCAGGCCCTGGGCTCTTTCCCACAGGATTTGATTTAGTAATGGCAGAAATCTCTTCCTCTGAAAAGTCCTCCTCCCGAGAGTCTGCAAGTTCAGGATGGACAGCTGGAAGGGCGTTTTGTCTGATATAGTCGTTTATTTTAAGGTGAAGAGATGAAGCTGACATGTCCCTGAATTGTCCCTTAATATTATAAAGGTCACTATAATAAGCTCGAAAGGATTAGGTAGTTTGGGTTGGATCCTGTGTGCGGGCCCCCCCGAGCCGCATGATTTGTGGGATATAACTAGTGTCCTTTCTGGGATGTAGCACCCTAGCCAATGCCCTGCCACATTTATCCGCATGTTCATACATAAATCGATGGAATCTGATTTTTTGACGGGAATATTTTTGATCCAGTAGGACCCTAAGCTCCGCCCTTGCTTTTAACAGGTCCGCGTACACAGAAGAGGATAAAGATTGTTTATGTGAGAATTCCAATGTATTAATCTGCTGGAGCAGACTGGAAATTAGAGAGGCCCTTTCTTTTTTCAATCTAGAGCCATGCTTAATCAAAAGACCCCTTATAACACACTTAAGTGTTTCCCACTGGTTAGGAAGGGACGTCTGGTCACGTTAATGGATTTCTAGAAATTCTGAGATAGACTTCCTAATCTCCAAAGTGCATAGAGGGTCTTTAAGTAAGTTATCGTTGAGACGCCATGTCCATGGTCGATGAAGGCCATTTGGTGGGATAAGATGGAGAAACACCGGAGCATGGTCTGACCAGGCAATGTGACCAAAAGAAGCCTGGGCTTGCCAGGTCAGGGCATGCTGGCTTATTAACAGCATATCTATGCGGCTGTATGAAGAGTGAGTCGGGGAGTAATACGTATAGTCCCTATCCGTAGGATGCAGGACTCTCCAGGCGTCTACCAGGCGTAGGTTCTGAATCCTACGTTTAAAAGCATTGATACGTCTACGGGGCAGGAAATGACGCTGAGATGAAGTATCCACCTCCGGATCAAGGGTAAAATTGAAGTCACCGCCTGCAATCAGAGTCCCCTCCCTGAAATCCGACAGGAGTGACAGAATAGCGGAACAAGCTAAAGTCGGATCTTTATTGGGTAGGTACCAATTAGCTATGGTGAATACCATTGAGTTGATGCAAAGTTTTAGGAGAATGTACCTGCCTTCTGGGTCAATCCTAGAATCCAGGACTGAATGGACCAATGACTTATGTAGGGCTATTGAGACCCCTTTTGACTTTGAGTCGGGGTTAGGGCTGTGAAGCCAAGAGCAATAATATCGATCCTTCAGGGTGGGAAGACAGCCGCAGCTGCATATTATTAGCCACAGTGCCTACATGAAAAACATACCACAGTATATTTAAAGATTGGGCAGTGATCATCTAAGGCCATGTTCACACTTCGCGGTTTTTATGCTGCGGGTCCGCAGCAGTTTCCATAGCGTTTACATTAACATGTAAACACTATGGAAACCGCAAACCGCAGTGCACATGCTGCGGGAAAAACCGCGCAGAAACGCAGCGGTTTACAACCCGCAGCATGTCACTTCTTTGTGCAGAATCGCTGCGATTCTGCACCCATAGGAATGCATTGATCCACTTACTTCCCGCATGGGGCTGTGCCCACGTTGCGGGAAGTAAGCGGATAATGTGCGGTTGCTACCCGGGGTAGAGGAGAGGAGACTCTCCTCCAGGCCCTGGGAAGCCTAAATAGTGTAAAAAAAAAAAAAAGAATTAAAATAAAAAATGATGCTATACTCACCTCTCAGCGCTGCACGCGGCCGTCCCCGGTCTCAGTTGCTGTGCGAACAGGACCTGCGGTGACGTCACGGTCACATGACTGTGATGACGCCACGGTCACATGACCGTGACGTCACGAAGGTCCTTCTCGGCACAGCATCTTTGGAGCCGGACCGCCGCGTGCAGCGCCGAGGAGATCGCGACGTCAGAGGGTGAGTATAGCCAATTTTTATTATTTTTAACATTACTATTGATGCTGCATATGCAGCATCAATAGTATAGGCGGAAACCCGCAGCGGAAACTGCGGAACAAACCGCGATAAATCTGCAGGGATAACCGCAGCGGGTTTGCCCTGCAGATTTATCAAATCCGCTGCGGGAGAACCCGCAGAGGTCACACGCAAAGTGTGCACATAGCCTAAACATACTGCTGTTATTAGTAAAGAGAAGGATCGGCATGAAGAATGCTGGCTCTCAACTCTCATCAGTAGTGGGATCTTTTGTATGGTTTGCAGTATTTCTATGTGAGCGCCTGCCTACCTCTGTGTCCTGCCTTGTGAGTTGGGCTTTATGGGCGCTATGACATCTGCACAAAGGTTTTTTTTTTTTTTTTTTTAAACAATTGAAAATTCTAGTTAATTTGCTGTGGATACAGTAATTTATAAAAAGTATACATTTTGAAATGGGATATTTAATATTCAGTAAAATTATTTTTTGTCTTTTAAAATATAAATTAAAGGGTTCTGTGACTACTCATGCGTAATTTGTATAGTGTACTTTGCAAGGCACTACTCCCATCTGTTAGGCATGTTACCAGTGTAGCCTTCACTGACCACAGTTCAGTGGATGATCAGTCCAGGAGGAAAAAGAAGCCGATTTCTCTCATAAGATATATTACAAAATTACTTATTTCTCGGTCCCCCATGACAGCACTACGGAGAGAGGGGATCCGCCCTTCAGGGACAGGAAACCTACAGATAAAAGGGCGGTACCTCTCCCTCGCATCAGTTGGTTTCCTGTCCCTGACGGGGAACCTCTTTTCGGCAGTACCTGACACGAAGACGCCGTTTCCAAAGGACCGGGACCGGACAGTCGGCTCCTGCCGCGGCTCGTCCGGCACCCGAAGCCGCCACCGCTGGAACCGACGGGTTCTTCAGGGTGTGCGGGGGAGAGGCCGCCGCCAGACTCCGAGGGAGGAAGGGGCGCTGGTCACCCGGAGCTCCGGTGCCGGCTGCTGCACGCTCCGGGTGAAGAAAGATGGCCGCCGCTCCGGAAATGCGGCGTTAACTTCCGGGTCATCTCCGCGCACATGCGCGGTACTCTCTCCTCTCCCTGGGATGTGCGCAGGACCGGAAGTGAGGCAGAACGCCAGGGGTGGCGCCGAATTCAAAAAGGGAGATAGTGCAACAACTATGTGTGCACCATCTCCCTGTAACCATGGAGGACAGCGATCCACAGCAGCTGCAGCCCAGACAGCAGCACCATAAGAAAAGGGGACCCAAAGAGCTCCAGAAGAAGTGAATCAAGCAGTCGGTCCACACAGCGCAGCAGATCTGCTGCAGGGACTACCTCTCCTCCTCAAGAGGCTCCACTGCCAGACCCGGGCCCGCCTCCAGAATCGGTACCTGCCTCCACAATCCGGATGGTGAGTGATCTCCGTGAAAGTGTACATTTTTTATAATAGGGCTCCCTCTTCTCCCTTACTAGGGTAAGAAGAGCCTGGAGAAAAAGAAAAATAGGGTCTGTCCCACCTGTAACAAAGCTTTGCCGGTAACCTGGAGAAAAAAGCTTTGTAAATCTTGCATTCAGCGATTATTATGTGAAGAGACCCCTGACTTCGCATCTGAACTAAAAACTATAATTAGATCTGAAGTTCAGAATGCCCTGTTATCTTCCAAAAAAGGGAAGGAAAAGGTGAAGGAGACGGTATATTCTCACTCTGTCCGATCCTCGTCTGAGGACGCGGACTCTGACGATTCCAAATCCTCCCTATCTTCCTCTGATGAAGATTCGGGCCGTCATTGCTTCCCACTAGAGGAAGTGGACGCTTTAGTTAAAACCGTCACAGCCACTATGGGGGTTGAGGATCCCAGACCCGATAAAACGGCTCAAGATATTATGTTCGGAGGTCTGGGACAAAAAAAGCGGAGAACTTTTCCGTTAAATCCCAATGTCCAGACACTGATCAAAAAAGAATGGGAAAAACCGGACAGGAGGAACTCTTCAGTACCCTCGCTTAAAAGAAAGTATCCCTTCGATGATGAGGCGTCCACTTCTTGGGACAAGGCACCCAAATTGGACGTGGCAGTGGAAAAAGCCTCGAAAAAATTTGCGCTCCCGTTTGAGGATATGGGTACCCTCAAAGACCCCTTAGACAAGAAAGCGGATACCTTTCTTAAAGGGGCTTGGGAATCGGCTGAGGGTAGCTTGAGACCTGCAGTTGCAGCGACCTGCACCTACAGATCTTTGATGGTGTCGGTTGACCAGCTGGAAAGCCAGATCAAGGACGGGTCACCCAGAAGTAAATTGCTGGACTCAATCCCTGCAATTAGGGCAGCAGCAGCATTCCTAGCGGACTCCTCAGCGGACTCAGTACGTTTAACATCCAAGGCCGCTGCCCTCTCCAACGCAGCCAGAAGGACCCTATGGCTTAAGAGCTGGCCAGGGGATCTCCAAACAAAGTTGAAATTGTGTTCTATTCCATGTGAGGGAAATTTCTTGTTTGGGGAAACCCTGGATGACATCCTCCAGAAAGCAGGAGACAAAAAGAAGGGGTTTCCAAACCTGGGGCCAGCCCCATTTAAACAGTCCTTTCGGAACCGTAAATTTTTTCGTCGGAGACCTCCCAGAGAACAGAATAAATGGGAAGAAGGGAGAAGACGAGATAGAGGTTACCTCTTTGGCAACACCTCCCGTGATAAAAAACCCTCCAAATGACATTTTCCCTACGGTGGGGGGAAGGCTCACCTCATTTCTTCCTGCCTGGGAAAAAATATCCAACAACACCTGGATTTTAAGACTAATACAATCTGGTCTAAAAATAGATTTATTTTCTCTCCCCCCCCCCGAAATTATGTAGTGACAAAGACGAGGTCTTCGGCAGCAGAACAAGCAGCATTAGAGAAAGAAATTATTTCCCTACTGCAGAAAGCCGTAATTCAGGAGATACCTCCTCAAGAAATACCGTGTTTCCCCGATAGTAAGACAGCGTCTTACTTTCTTTTCCCACTCAAAAGTCCCACTATGTCTTACTATCGGGGGGGGGGGGGGGGTGTCTTACATTGAAAAAAAAACCTGTGTGGTCGCTGGAGAGCTGTCACACAGACAGCTCTCCAGCGACCAACTATGCGAAGTCCCCTGGTAACCAGGGTAAACATTGGGTTACTAAGCGCAGGGCCGCGCTTAGTAACCCGATGTTTACCCTGGTTACCAGTGTAAATGTAAAAAAAAAAAAAAAATGTGAGGTGTCATATCTTGTTTTTTCCAGAGGTGATTTTGGAGTTTTTGGGCTGTCAGAAAGATACTGATGACTTCCATCTCCGAGGGCGCCCCAGTGCAGGCTGCAGTAGGCCGGCTCTGGCGGCGGGTCCATGCGGGGTGGAGTAGATGAAGCTGGCCGCTGCTTGCTGCTCCGGAGCGCACAGTCCGTGCGGGGGATGGTGCACCGGGCCGGGGGAGGACAGGACGTGCAGGTATCCGCCGCCTCCTGCGCCAACCACAGCGCCGCCCCCGGCCACGAACCCCCCGGAGAAGCTGGAGCATTTGTCTGGGAGCAGCAGCTGGTCGTGCCCGAGGTGGCTTCCCTTTCTCATGGTATGGAGCCGCCGCCTTCTCCGCTCTCCTCCTTGTGACCCCAGTAATCCGCACTGCCCGGCCTGCACCCTACAAATAGCCGGGGCTGCAGTTAGAGCAGGTGCTGAGGTGAGCTCGTCGGAGGGCTATCGAGCACCGGGGGAGGCATATGGAGGACAGATTGTACGGCTGTGTGTGCTCGGGCCCCAGCTCCGACCTCCCTGCCACCACCGCGGCTGAAAAATGGCTCCAGGAAGCTGACAATGAATGAAGGGATGCGGTTTACGCTCGAAGGTCGGAGCTGGGGCCCGAGCACACACAGCCGTACAATCCGCCTCACAAGGAGGAGAGCGGAGAAGGCGGCGGCTCCGTACCATGAGAAAGGGAAGCCACCTCGGGCACGACCAGCTGCTGCTCCCCGACAAATGCTCCAGCTTCTCCGGGGGGTTCGTGGCCGGGGGCGGCACTGTGGTTGGCGCAGGAGGCGGCGAATACCTGCACGTCCTGTCCTCCCCCGGCCCGGTGCACCATCCCCCGCACGGACTGTGCGCTCCGGAGCAGCAAGCAGCGGCCAGCTTTATCTACTCCACCCCGCATGGACCCGCCGCCAGAGCCGGCCTACTGTAGCCTGCACTGGAGCGCCCTCGGAGATGGAAGTCAACAGTATCTTTCTGACAGCCCAAAAACTCCAAAATCACCTCTGGAAAAAACAAGATATGACACCTCACTTTTTTTTTTTTTTTTTTACATTTACACTGGTAACTAGGGTAAACATCGGGTAACTAAGCGCGGCCCTGCGCTTAGTAACCCGATGTTTACCCTGGTTACCAGTGAAGCCTTAGCTGAATTGTCGTACGGCTTATATTTTTCCAACGTGCAGTACTACGTCTTACTTTCGGGGGTGCGTCTTACATTAGCCGACCCCGCTAAAACCCCCACTACGTCTTACTATCGAGGGTGTCTTACTATCGGGGAAACACGGTAGAGGAAGGGTTCTTTTCCCCTCTCTTTCTTGTACCGAAACCCGACGGGTCTTTTCGGACGATTATAAACTTGAAAAATCTAAACAACTATGTAAGAAATCACAAGTTCAAAATGGAAACAATAAAATCTACAATAAAAATTATCTTCCCAAATTGCTACATGGTTGTGATAGACCTAACCGACGCATATTACCATGTGCCCATCCACGAACATTCTCAAAAATTTCTCAGGATGGCGGTGTCCATAAAGGGAAAAATAAGAAACTTCCAGTACAGGGCCCTCCCGTTCGGGATTTCTATTGCTCCGCAGATATTCACAAAAATAGTAGCGGAGATGATGGCCCACATAAGGGAACAAAACATTATCATAGTCCCTTACTTGGACGATTTTCTTATTGCCAGCGAACTCGGCTCAAAGTTGCAGAGAACAGAGAGACCGAGTAATGACTATTCTAACGGACTTGGGTTGGCTCATAAATATAAAAAAATCAAAATTGGAACCCTCTCAAGTGCAGGAGTTCCTAGGGCTGACGATAGACTCCCAGGTTCAAGAATGCCGACTCCCGGGCCCCAAAAAAGACAAAATATTAACCATGATAGCACAAACACTGCAAAACCCCTCCATGACTCTAAGGAGGGCAATGTCACTGCTGGGATCTCTATCTTCATGCCTGCCGGCGATACCCTTTGCACAATTCCACACAAGGGAGCTTCAGTGGCACATACTAGAATGGCAGGTAATATTAAAAAACAATTTGGAAAGCAGGGTCATTCTAAATTCCTCCGTTATTCATTCCCTTCTCTGGTGGGGAAAGAACCAGAATATCTCAAAAGGGATTACTTGGGTACCAAAAATATCTCGGGTGATAACAACCGATGCAAGTCCCAAGGGGTGGGGGGCCCACATGGCAGACAAAGTGGCTCAGGGCAACTGGTCAATTCAGGAACTGTCAGCATCCTCAAATCAAAAAGAACTCTGGGCGGTACATCATGCGCTTCTATCATTCCTTACCTACATTCGGGGACATCATGTCCGAATTCTCTCGGACAATATAGTGACAGTAGCCTACATAAATCACCAGGGAGGAACAAGGTCTCGGTCACTGATGAATTCCTCCGCCAAAATTTTCAGCCTTGCAGAAACAAATCTACTATCCCTTTCTGCACTGCATATTCAAGGTTCAAAAAACGAGAAAGCAGATTATTTGAGTCGAACCCAGTTGAAACAAGGCGAATGGTCCCTGAATCAGTCTGTCTACAAGCAGATCACGAGGATGTGGGGAACGCCAACAATAGATTTGTTCGCCAATTACAAAAACAAAAAAGTAAGCAAATTTTGTTCTCTAAGCCCGGAAGGGAATCCTCAGGCTCTGGATGCCTTTCTGATTCCATGGACACACAAACTGACATACGCTTTTCCACCAACCATTCTGATTCCGGCAGTCATTCGGAAAGTCAGAGAGGACAAAACAAAAATGATCCTTATTGCCCCATTCTGGCCCAAAAGGACATGGTTTTCCTGGCTAAGGATGCTATCGGTCTCAGACCCATGGGTTCTACCGAATTTGCCAGACCTACTACAGCAAGGACCGATCTTCCACCCACAGGAGACGAACTTGCATTTGACAGCCTGGTTTTTGAACGGGAACTATTAAAAAAGAGGCTTCTCAGACAACTTGGTCACAACATTATTAAAATGTAGAAAACCTATTACTACTAAGATATATGGGAAAACATGGAAAAAATTCTTGTCTGTATCCAAAGTTAAAATCCAGGAGGGACCCTCAATTAATAAAATACTTGAGTTCCTACAAAAAGGTCTGGAACAGGGGTTAGCGGTTAGTACTCTTAAAGTACAGATAGCAGCCCTGGGTGCACTCTATAACTAGAATATTGCAGCCAACCCATGGATAATAAGATTCATTAAAGCGGTAACAAGAGCAAAACCTGTAGTTACCCAAAAAATGGCCCCATGGGACTTAAATCTAGTACTCTCGGCATTATCTGGTTCTCCGTTTGAACCAATAGACATGATTCCCATTAAAATACTATCTCTTAAGACCATTCTTCTAGTAGCCTTAACATCTGCGCGCAGGATAAGCGACATTCAAGCCCTGTCCTATAACCCCCCCTTTACAAAAATCATGGATGATAGTCACTCTAAGACCTGACCCGGCTTATTTGCCAAAAGTGGCGACAAAATTCCATAGGTCACAGGAAATATCCCTGCCGTCCTTCTGCCCGAACCCTAGAAATGAGAGAGAGCAGAACTTCCATAATCTAGACGTCAGAAGATGCCTAGTCCAATACCTAGATTCCACCAGGGAGTATAGGAAGGAAGGCTCTCTGTTTGTCTGTTTTCTGGGTCCCAGAAAAGGATTCCGGGCATCTAAAGGTACCTTGGCAAGGTGGATAAAAGAGGCAATAGCGTTGGCATATTCATCCACGGGGAATGCGATCCCGGACGGTATAAGAGCGCATTCCACAAGAGCAGTAGCTACCTCATGGGCTGAGAGGTCAGAGGTATCAATAGAACAGATCTGTAAGGCGGCCACCTGGTCATCACCGTCAACCTTTTTTAGGCACTATAGATTAAATCTAGCCTCTGTGTCTGACCTGACCTTCGGTCGTAGGGTTCTTGAGGCGGTGGTCCCTCCCTAAGCTTAGTCTCTGCAATTCTCTCCGTAGTGCTGTCATGGGGGACCGAGAAAGTCATAGTTACTCACCGATAACGGTGTTTCTCGGAGCCCATGACAGCACTCGCTTATTCCCTCCCATCACGAGTGCGGTGAGCACCTTTAATTACATATGATTTATATAGTTATATATTATAATTTAGGCACGGGGTTCCTTTTTTTTTTTAAGAAATGTTATAATATGGTATTTTCTCTGTTGTAACTAACCTGGAGGTCCTCCGATGCTCTGTAAACCAACTGATGCGAGGGAGAGGTACCGCCCTTTTATCTGTAGGTTTCCTGTCCCTGAAGGGCGGATCCCCTCTCTCCGTAGTGCTGTCATGGGCTCCGAGAAACACCGTTATCGGTGAGTAACTATGACTTTTCATGTGTTATATTGATTTATGAGATAAAAAGTACAATGACTGTTATTGTTTTAACAACTGGCAGTGGGTAGTATGTTAGACCTACGCATTCAACTTCAATATCTACATCTGGACTTTAAAAAAAAAAAAAAAAAGGACTGGAAAGACTCAAAGCGCAAATAGGTTCTTATCTGGGTAACGTTAAGAGTTGTAAAATTATGCTCACATGTTGTTGTGTGCACACCACCATTGCTGATGCTTAAGGTTGCTGCATAGCCATGATAGGATGAAAGTGCAGGTAATGGAGAAACCAATGGGTTAATTCTGAAGAAAACGTTTATATACTTTGAAATGCGTTGACAAATAAAACCACTTACACTGGGGTTGGCATGTTCATCTTTCCCGTATGGCAGTGCAGAAACAAGCAATGCGGAAAATACATAGAAATCTGAGGTATTTGAAGCTAGCCACATCGCCCCTATTGGCCCCTGTGTGTGTTATTTTGACCAGGTTTGGATGAGCTTTTCTGAATCTGACATTTCCTGGCTCTCTTATAGCATGTTGTTGCTGACATGCTGTTCCAATATACACCATATTCCTATATGATGGCTATTCAGCAAATACGGCTGTATGAGAACATACCACCATATGTGCTATGTGTGAATAAAGCCTTATTGTGAGCTGTTCACTATAGAGTATAACATTGACATTTGCCCAGTTGTCGGCACATCTCTGTTTTATGTAAACTAGTTTTTGATATACCGTAGTTTTATTTTTACCATTAGCAGCTTTTAACTGAGATAACTTGGTCTGATCTGTGTATTTTCCTATTACCTGCGTAGAATGTTGTGGGGTGGAGGTCAGATTGTTAGATATACTTTTCACACCCCTAAAGATCGCCATTCCATACAATTTAGTAGATGACAGTTTTTCTCCCTAAAAAGGGCAGACTTTGTGTACAGTCTTCTTCCTTTTTCCCTGGTCTCTGCCAAATGTTCTCAGACTGGTGGGTGGCTGTGTAAATTTACAGAAAACATCCGAGACTGGTAAACACTGCAGATAATGGTAGCATGTCACTGTGATGTTCTGGCTTGCCTGTGAGTGGTCCCTTTAAGAGCTGTGTGACATCACGCTCACGTGGTTAAGAGTGCAGCACACAGGCTTGTTTAGGCTGCTGCTGTCATGCTTCAGGTTAGACGCCTGAGCACAGCATCATGCTGGAGGTAAGGCAGGCGCTGTCCTGTGTCATGTACTCTTCCTTCTCTTCACTTTAACTCCTGCAGTGTACCTGCTTTCTCGTACGCCTGAGATACATACTAAAAAAAAGAATCTGGAGGACTTTGCGTTATTGGAAATGTTTCTGGCTGTACAACAGCATTGCTCTACTCAACTGCGGCCAGATATTGTGAGGTTCTTTCATTTAGTCAGATGTGTCCTTTGTATGCCTGTTATTCTGGATAGATCAAAAACAAAGGCTTGGTGTATTGTCCATTACATAAATATTGGAGACTCTGAGTCTCTATTGTGCATGCTTTTTTTCCATACAGGAGAATAAAACGCATCTGTAATGTTCTTCATGTGCAACTAGGTTATCAAGGAAGATGGCCTAGTAGACTGCAGTTTTCACCTGTAGCATATGATAGAACTAGGTAACATGTTCTTTGTCCCCAAAGAATGTCCCCCTGCAAGAGTAAATGCTTAGGTCAGGGGTCCCCAACCTGTAGCTCGGGATCCAGATGTGGCTCACTGTCCCATGAATTGTGGCTCGCGGCTGTCTGCCAGCTTGGTGCATTAGCTCCAGATTTAGTAAACTGGTATGAAGAGAACATCTCAAAATGGTGAACTTTGTGAGTAACCTGCAGTGAAGAGCAGATCTGGGTACACATCTACTGGTCTTGGGGGTTTAGAGATAATTTAAAGTGAACCTGTCAGCAGATTTTGCCGCTATAAGATGCGGCCACTGCCTTTCAGGGCTTATCTACTGCATTCTATAATGCTGCATATAAGCCCCCTGTCCGACCTGCAAGTGAAGAAAAATCCTGTGCTGTCGAGTCCGATGGGTGTCGCTGGTCTGGGTCCAGCGCCTCCCATCTTCTTGCGACACCGCCCTCCTGCTACTTCATCGCTCCCTGGCATCTGCACTCCTGCGCAGGCGTACTTCTTTGTCCTGTTGAAAGCAAAGTACTGCAATGTGCAGGCGCCGGGAAAGGTCAGAGAGGCCCAGCGCGAATACCTTACTTGCTAGGAGTGCTGACCACTGGGCGGCGCTCAGTCATCCGGCAGTGACAACCATAGAGGTCTCCAGGAGACCTCTGGTTGTCATGCCAACCCATCGGTGACCCGTGACGGGGTCACCTATGGATGGATTTCCAGCACGATTGCCAGAAGCAATCAGTTTGACTGTGGCATTTAACGGGTTAATGGTCGCGGGTCGATCACAATTCCACCCGCGGCTGTGCCGGGCACATGTCAGCTCTTCAAAACAGCTGACATGTGCCGGGAAAGATGTGGACTTACCGCCAGAGCCAACATCAAAGGGAGGGAGATCCAAACCCAGAGGAAAGCAGCAACACATCCGTTTTGTGACGAAGAAACCTTAGTCCTTTATTTCCAATATAAATTCATGGACAAGGTAAACAGGGCAGGGACAGTCCTTTTTACTTGCACTGTCCCTGCCCTGTTTACCTTGTCCATGAATTTATATTGGAAATAAAGGACTAAGGTTTCTTCGTCACAAAACGGAAGTGTTGCTCCTTTCCTTTTCATTTGGATTTATCTACATGTTTCTTCCTGGCAAGCACCCTCCACCAAGTGACTTTACTCCCATAATGTGCCAATAATTCAGAGTGTATCCCTCTATACCAGTAAATAACTCATTACATTTATCTCAGTGCCATTCATTTTTTCTTCTATTTGGACGATCAAAGGGAGGGAGTCTTGCATTGGCGTAAATTTGTACGCCCGATGTCGGAAAGGGGTTAAATCTCATTCACATACTGCAGGTAAAACCATTGTACTATATAATATGCTTGTTATGCTGTTAATTTTCTTTTTAGATCTCATTCTTTTTGGGATCCTAGCTTGACTATCTATTCTCCTGTAAGTGTTTCACATGTATCTGGCCTTCTACATGGTGTTTTATCAAGTCCTCTTTTTAAATTACCCCATCGTCCAGTTCTGATGCTCTCTTGCTCATTGCAGGCACTTTTTGATGTGGATGAGTCAGTATGGGCACACTGACCATTCGGAAGACATTCTGCCTCTTAGGGCTCATATTCCTCTGCGAGGAAAACGGACAAGAGCAATCCAATAAATGAATCTGATTGCACTCTGATCAATGTTAAGCTATGAGTCACAGCTCATCCGCAATTTTTTTTCTCAGCTGAAATCGAACTGAGAAAAAAATCGGAGCGTGCTGCGATTATCCTTGTATCTAAGACGAGACTCATCAATGGGTGTGAGAAAAAAATTGCATGGCTCTCGGACCATGCAAGTACCGTCCGATTTTTACACATCCATTTCCATTAAAATGCCGGCAATTCATTTGCCGTGTACAGTAAAATCACAGCGTGACCCGACAGAATGGAATAGATATAAACACATAGAACAGATAGATATAAATATGTCAGTGACATATATAATTAGTACAGTGCTTGTGTAGCTTACTGCACATGTATTTTTTTACATACTAATTTATTTTCTGAAAAAAAAAAATGGCTTGGTATCCCCCTGACATTTTATTAACCAGCAGAGGGAAAGCTGTCTGCCTGGAGGCTGATGTTTATAGCCCGGGAGGAGGGTAATACCTATGGAGTTTACTAGACTATTAATATAGCTTACACCTGTGTACTTAGCCTTTACTGGTTATTAAAATGGGGAACCCACCCTTCAAAACTAAAAAATGATGTAGGGTTCCCCTATAATTAATAAACAGCAAAGGCTAGGCAGACAGCTGTGGGCTGATATTAATAGGTTAGGAAGGGGCCATGGATATTGGCCCCCTCCCAGACAAAAAACATCAGCTCTCAGACACCCCAGAAAAGGCACTTAGCCTCGCTCTTCCCATCCCACTTGTACTGGTGCAATAGCAAGTGGGGTGATAGTTGGGGGGTTCATGTCACCTTTGTATTGTCGGGCGACATCAAGCCCAGAGGTTAATAATGGAGAGGCATTTACAAGACGCCCCCATTACTAACCCCATAGTATAAAAAAACACACCATGAATAAAGTCCTTTAATTGAAAGAATGACACTGACTCCTTTATTGATTCTAAATTAAACCATACTCAAGTCATCACCCAGTCCTCTGAAGCCAATGTCCCCTGTAACAAATAAAATAATAAAGCAACCTAATCATCATCTCTCCAATGACAAGATAATAATCCAATTGTCCCGCAACACGTCTAGCTCTGCTACATCTGGATTGCAGCCTGAATTGTATGATGCCACATTACAGGCTGCCATCCAGCAGAGACACTGAGCACCGTGTGCTAGCGCTGCTGAGTGGCTCGCTATGATGAACTCCTATGACCTGAGTGACGTGTCCACGAGCATGAGAAAGTTCTGGTGCCGTCAGAAAGGTCCTGCGAGTTCTCAGCCAACTAACTCAGTTCAACTCACTGACGTCAGCGTGAGCTCCGTGGGAAGGTTTTAGGTTTTATTGATGAATTGCCGTGTATATACATGCATGCATACATACATACATACATACATACATACATACATAGAATAATTTTTCCTTGGTAAACTATGTGTAAATGACAGCGTTACTCTATGTAAAAGCTCATGTTAAAATCGCATTGCAATCGGATACCTATCGCATGGTATTCAGATGTCAATCGGACACTAGGTGTGAAAATTCGGATTGTACTCATAAAAAAAATCGCATGACACTATTCCTACTTTTCCGGACTGAAATCGTACTGTTTTTTTTTTCCACGGTGATGGGTACAAGCCCTTATATTGGAATCTGTAATACACAGGGTGTTCTGACACCTTTAATAATCTTTAATAATAATTTTTATTTTTATATAGCGCTAATATATTCCGCAGCGCTTTACAGTTTGCACACATTATCATTGCTGTCCCCATTGGGGCTCACAATCTAAATTCCCTATCAGTATGTCTTTGGAATGTGGAAGGAAACCAGAGAACCCGGAGGGAACCCACGCAAACACGGGGAGAACATACAAACTCTTTGCAGATGTTGTCCTTGGTGGGGTTTGAACCCAGGACTCCAGCGCTGCAATGCTAACCACTGTGCCACCGTGCTGCCCATGCACCTTTCAATCATAGTTTTTATTAACTTTTTCAGCAATTTGTGCTAAAGTAGTTAATGTGAGGGATCAGATCGGACGGGCTAACCTTCACTTCCCATGTGCAAAGATGAGACTTTGGAGTCACAGATTCTGTAAAATATCTGCTTGAATTGGTTAGACCCATTAAAGGGCTATTCTTTTCTCAGCCTTTCATGGTTGAGATGGGAACAAGACCATCCAGGCACCAACCAGAGGATGATGGGGATACGGATACAGCAGAAATCTGCTCAGTGATTTGTTGTTTCCTTAACTCTGTCAGAAATAAGGCTTTGGAAACAACCAAAAGCAGCTGAACAACAATATTTCCATAATTCCCATTCATCATCTGTGGTTGGCGCCTGGACAGAGTTAGCTCTGAAAGGCTGAGATGGGAAAAACATGTCTATTTTTATTGGTCCTTATTAAAATATAAGATAAAAATATAGAAAGAAAAAGGAAAAAAAAAATCTATCTATCTATCATATATGTTGTGTGTGGGTGTAAAAAAAAAAATATATATATATATATATATATATATATATATATATATATATATATATATATATATATATATATATATATATATATATATATATATATATATATATATATATATATATATATATATATATACACTCACCGGCCACTTTATTAGGTACACCTGTCCAACTTCTTGTTAACACTTAATTTCTAATCAGCCAATCACATGGCGGCAACTCAGTGCATTTAGGCATGTAGACATGGTCAAGACAATCTCCTGCAGTTCAAACCGAGCATCAGTATGGGGAAGAAAGGTGATTTGAGTGCCTTTGAACGTGGCATGGTTGTTGGTGCCAGAAGGGCTGGTCTGAGTATTTCAGAAACTGCTGATCTACTGGGATTTTCACGC
Organism: Ranitomeya variabilis; assembly: GCF_051348905.1. Classification (NCBI taxonomy): domain Eukaryota; kingdom Metazoa; phylum Chordata; class Amphibia; order Anura; family Dendrobatidae; genus Ranitomeya; species Ranitomeya variabilis. The sequence continues at coordinate 854,909,612 of NC_135233.1, read as the reverse complement.
ACAACCATCTCTAGGGTTTACAGAGAATGGTCCGAAAAAGAAAAAAAATCCAGTGAGCGGCAGTTCTGTGGGCGGAAATGCCTTGTTGATGCCAGAGGTCAGAGGAGAATGGGCAGACTGGTTCGAGCTGATAGAAAGGCAACAGTGACTCAAATCGCCACCCGTTACAACCAAGGTAGGCCTAAGAGCATCTCTGAACGCACAGTGCGTCGAACTTTGAGGCAGATGGGCTACAGCAGCAGAAGACCACACCGGGTACCACTCCTTTCAGCTAAGAACAGGAAACTGAGGCTACAATTTGTACAAGCTCATCGAAATTGGACAGTAAAAGATTGGAAAAACGTTGCTTGGTCTGATGAGTCTCGATTTCTGCTGCGACATTCGGATGGTAGGGTCAGAATTTGGCGTAAACAACATGAAAGCATGGATCCATCCTGCCTTGTATGGAGCATCTTTGGGATGTGCAGCCGACAAATCTGCGGCAACTGTGTGATGCCATCATGTCAATATGGACCAAAATCTCTGAGGAATGCTTCCAGCACCTTGTTGAATCTATGCCACGAAGAATTGAGGCAGTTCTGAAGGCAAAAGGGGGTCCAACCCGTTACTAGCATGGTGTACCTAATAAAGTGGCCGGTGAGTGTATATATATAGTATATGTTCTATGTATATACGGTATCTGATAATAATGTTCTATATATTCAGACACAGAACACTGCCTACTTAAGGTTATAATTATAAGTAGAAAGTTGTCCAGACCTGTTGATTCCAGCTAATGCAGAGTGGCCAGTAAAAAAATGCACTCAAAGGGGCTGTTACGTGATAACATGCTGATGATTGGTAATGAGTATCAGAAATGTTGGATCCGACATCTGACATCCCCTCCACTTGTTTACTCTATATTTGTAGTTTTCAGTTAATGAGAGTCTTGCTCTTTGGGGCGGCCTGTGGGGGAGGCTTTGTGTGGTGCTCTGCTTACATATTCGTCTGTATGGCTTATGACTAGTGATGAGCGAATATACTCGTTACTCGAGATTTCTCGAGCACACTCAGGGGTCCTCCCGAGTATCTTTTAGTGCTCGGAGATTTAGTTTTCCTCACCTCAGCTGAATTATTTACATCTTAGCCAGCTTGATTACATGTGGGGATTCCCTAGCAACCAGGCAACCCCCACATGTACTTATGCTGGCTAGTAGCTGTAAATCATTCAGCTGAGGCGATGAAAACTAAATCTCCGAGCACTAAAAAATACTCGGAGGACCCCCGAGCGTGCTCGAGAAATCTCGAGTAACGAGTATATTCGCTCATCACTACTTATGACCGGTCGCTGATCCCTCAATGACCTGCCCCCTATTTTACATACTGAATATAATATAGTTTTTAAAAAAATTCACATTCCTCAGGCCTGCGCTGTAGCATGATACAGGATATACTATGCATATTTTATTTTACTGGTCACTCTGCATTAGCTGGAATCAACAGGTCTGGACAACTTTCTACTTATAATTATAACCTTAAGTAGGCAGTGTTCTGTGTCTGAATATATAGAACATTATTATCAGATACCGTATATACATAGAACATATACTATATATATATATATATATATATATATATATATATATATATATATATATTTTTTTTTTTTTTTTTACACCCACACACAACATATATGATAGATAGATAGATTTTTTTTTAATGGGTCTAACCAATTCAAGCAGATATTTCCTGGCTCACAAGCAGAGCAGGCAAAATCATCAGCAGGTGTCAGCTGTGTATTGTAGCTTACATTCTGCTGTAACGACAACAATTTTGCTGTGCCTATGGTTGCCATGATGACCCTAGACCAGTAATGGCCTTGATGTTAGACAGCTATGGTGGCCTATTAGTCTCCGCTATAAGCAGGGTCTAACGTGCTCCCTGTCAGTGTCAAACTGACAGGCATAATACCCTGCAATGCGTGAGTATTTCAAGATATTAAGCCATGAAAAGGTCAGGTTGAAGTCCTGTAGCCCATTGGACTGTGGAAAAAAAGAAAAAAGTCCATTAAAGTTTGTAAAATGTAACAAAAAAAAAAATGATATAACAGATTAATGCTTTGTCACTACAAAAGAGTATACAAGATTGGTATGGCCGCCGCCCAAAGCACCCAGATCTATAGAGATGAGCAAACCCGAACAGTAAAGTTTGGCATCCATACTGAACACCTACTGTTTGGGCCTGGACACTGAACACTGACTTCACCAGGAAGTCCATGGTACTGTTCAGGTTTGGCTGCCCGAACACTGGGTGTTTGTTGCGCTGTCATGTGCATGATAGCGCGGCAAACACCGCTTCTGATCGGCGGTGAAATCATCCCCACTGGGCATAGAGCCGTGGTTCCCACGCTATCAAGACACCATGAGCGCTCAGCTGTGACCAAAGGTATAAAGTTTACCTCTGGCCACTGGTGGCAGCTGATGGGACTACTGCTCCCATCATCCGATGCCTGCTGTTGCTAATAACAGAGAGCAAGAGCATCTGGTGCGCTGTAAATAAATAATTTAAAAAAAAAAAAGAAAACCTGCGTGGGTTCCGCTGTATTTTTGTTAACCAGCCAGGCAAAACTCAGAGCTGGGGGATGCATCCCTCAGTTGTCCGCTTCAGCCAGGCTGGTTATCAAGAATAGAGGGGTCCTCACACTGTTTTTTTAATTTAAATAAATAATTTAAAAAAATGGATTGAGTCCTCCCACCATTTTTGACAACCAGCCGCCCCCCCCCCCCCCCCTCTAAGTCTAAAAATAGCAGCCCACAGCTGCCCAGAAAAGGCACATCTATTAGATGCACCTATTCTGGCTCTTTACCTGGCTCTTCCCACTTGCCCTGTAGCGGTGGCAAGTGGGGTTAATATTTGTGGGGTTGATAATCACCTTTGTATTGTCAGGTGATATCAAGCCCACGGCTTAGTAATAGAGAGGCATCTATAAGTCATCTATCCATTATTAATCCTATAGTTGTATGGTAAATACACAGCCAGAATAAAGTTGTTGTTTTTTTTTAGAAATAAAACAAAACACACTTTTACTTTTTAGTTTAAAAATAACAAACACAGTTATACTCGCCAAACAGTTTTCAACCTGGACGGTGCCAAGATGCGACTGTCCAGGCTGAAAACCACTGGTGACTGAGCTGCTGTGAGAGCAGCCTCCGTAACCGGCGGTGACATCATCGAGGTTACCTCCGGTCACTGATGCTTTCTCAGCTGGGCTGAACTGCCATGACCTCGATGAGATCCCTGCTAGCACCGTAAGAGCTTTTCACCAAGCTATATGAGAGCGAAATCTAAAATCTGGGGCTAACACAAAATCTTGGTGGTAAAAAGTTAATTATTTTTTCTTCACTGCCCAATGCAATAAAATTCTGTGACACACTTGTGGTGTCAGTGTGATCACTGCACCCTAGATGAATTAATTGACAGGTGTACTTTGTAAAAGGGGGTCACTTAGGGGGGGTTCTGCTGTTCTGGCACTTCAGGGGCCCTCCAATGTGATATGGCACTCTCAAACCAGTCCAGCGAAAGCTGTGTCTCAAAACTAGTTTTCGACCACTTATAGGGTATCTGTGTACTCAGGAGAAATCGCGCAACAAATTTTGGGGTCCATTTTGTCCTGTTACCCTTGTGAAAATGCAACCTTTGGGGCTAAAAATCATTTTTGTGGGGAAAAATGTGATTTTTTAATGTTATAAACTTCTATGAAGGATCTGGGGGTTCAAAGGTGCTCAACAAACATCTAGAAAAGTTCCTCAAGGGATCTAGTTTCCAAAATGGTGTCACTTGTGGGGGGTTTCCAATGTTTAGGCACATCAGAGGCTCTCCAAACGCGACATGGTGTCCACTTATTATTCCAACAAACTTTGCATTCAAAAAGTCAAATGGTGCCGATTCCCTCCCGAGCCCTGCCGTGCGCCCAACCAGTGGTTTTCCCACACATATGTGGTAGGGTATGCACAGGAGAAGCTGCACAAATTTGGGGGTCTATTTTTTCCTGTTACCCTTGTGAAAGTAGAAAAAAAAAAATTGGGTATAAAGGAAAATTTTTGTGAGAAAAAATAAATGTTTATTATTCCATTAATCCCTGTGAAGAACCTGAAGGGTTAATAAACTTCTTGAGGGGTACCTTGAGGGGTACAGTTTTTAGAATAGTGTCACTTTTGAGTATTTTCTGTCATTTAGGCCCCTCAATGTAACTTCAAATGTGAGGTGGTCCCTAAAAAAAAAAAGATGGTTTTGTTAATTTTGTTGGAAAAATTAAAAATTGTCAACTTTTAATCCTTGTAACTTCCTAACAAAAATGTTTTAAAAATTGTGCTGTTGTAAAGTTGACATGTGGGAAATGTTATTTATATATTTTGTGTGACCTAATTCTCTGATTTAAGTTCATAAAAATTGAAAGTTGTGAAATTATTTGTTCACAAATAAACTTGTCATATGAAAGAAATTGTACCACTATCATTACCGTAAGTACAATTTGTCACGAGAAAACCTTCTCAGAATCTGTGGAATCCGTTGACACGTTCCAGAGCTATTACCACATAAAGTGACTGGTCAGAATTGGAAAAATTGGTCTGGTCAAGAAAGTAAAAACTGGCTTCGGAGTGAAAGGTATAAGGCATAACAATTTAAATTTTGAAAAATGTTTCTGTATTATCAACAAATTTCCGATATCCTCATAAACACAAATCATATCTGCGGTACCTAAATTTACCACTTTGAAACATGAGGCTCTGTCAAAAAGGTGAAAACTGGCTTTGGTGGTAAGGGGTTAATCTCATGTAGGCACTATATTAATTCATTTTCAGAAAAATGCATTGCACTCTTCCATTTTTCTTCTATTCCAACTAGGCAGTATCCAGAAGGCACTTGGTCCTGAATCTGAGAATCCACGGTCTGATCAGTGATATCTGTGTATAATGGAAATAAAAGCTCTTTGGACAGACAAAGCTTTTCTGCTGTCTGACAAATATGGTGCAACAGGGCAAAGAAACTCTTCTTCCTAGTATTTCACTTTCCCAAAGCAACTCCTGTCCTTATGGCCTTAGTTATAAATTAACCATTAGAGGCATGGTTGCTTCTGAGTGATGGTGCATGTGCTGAACATTTGTCACACAGTTTCAAGTGGTTCTTTTACCCAGTTGGCCCAATTTTGTAATCATTTAGAAGGAAGATGTGGAATTTGGGACTTTATAGTGTGTGATGATTGGTGGCATGTCCGCTCTAGTGCCGTGCAGCTTGTTGGGAGAACAGAGACAATCGTACAGCACTTGGCCTGAAATGCACCTTACTCACATGTCCTTAGTGGGTGTTTTAGATAAAGCATATTATATGAAGATCTAGAAAGCCAAAATGGAAATCCAGACTTGAGTACTATTTGTGACATTTTCTGTTCTGTCTTTTGCAATCATCAGTCTTGGAAAGAAGCAAACACCCTCTGTGTCCTCCCCACTGACCCTGCCAGCAAAAATGTGCCACACATAACTGAATCAATGATTTCCCTTTTTAGTATCATTAGTGCCTTTCTGTTTTTGCCTTGACTTTGTGGTGCCACCATACAGCAGTTTACATTGCTGTAATGTACTACGTTCCCATTTACTGTCCAAAAGTAGATTTTAGTAAGTCTGAGACAAATATTACAATTTGAGATTCTTCAGTGGTTGATACCTTTTTAATGTCTAACTGAAAATATTGTAATAAATAGAAAGTTTTCCAGACTGAGCACGTGACAAGCAAAATCTGTAGTTGCAGAGCTCTTCATTAGGATACTGGGAAATGTTTAATAAGACTAATAAAAGCCTTTAGTGCAGTGATTTTAGAAATGTTCCGTGTTTCCTGGTGTGTGGGGCTGAGCTGCAGCTCCTGGCAGGCTCCCTGTGCTCAGCATCCCCATGCTCACCCCTCCATCAGATGCATGGCTGTGTGGGTGGTGCTGCCCAGCAGATGTGCTCTGGGTGGTTGCTCCTGGTTGGGAGGCTTTGCTCAACCTTCACTAATCTGCAGTGAGAGGTGGAGACAGAAAGGAGCTGCTGGCACTGACAGAAAGGGAGGGTGAATGCTGTACCCAGCAGTGGGGGGGATGGACGATGCAGGGCAGAACTGATGCAGGGCAGAACTGCGACAGGCTCTTGCATGGCTAGGTGCATCCGTTATGTAGCTGGACCTCCTGTGGGCAGGGTACAGACTGGGCTGACATGCCAGCATCCATTGCTGCACTTGCTCTGTCATTTCCCGGTGTCAGCAGCATTGACGGACACAGCTCAGTATTGTCAGCTGCACCCCCTGCCTGCACTGCACAGTGTTTGCTCCTGCTTCGGATATGTCATTGAAGTAGAAGGCTGCACACAGTAATCCTGGTTCTCAGCGTCCTTGAGAGGAGAAGCCTTGTAGAAATGGCCAGGATCCAGCTTGGTGCATCTGTGTGATGTGTAGCCATGCAGCCAGTGTGCAGATGCCACCCTTCGCTCTCTGTGCTGCCTGCCCGTGCTGCGGACAGTCACACACTGGCTGCACGCCGCTGTCAGTCCATTGAGATGATTTCCACATAACCGCAGAAAGTATGAACACTCGCCATGGGACTGTGCTCTCACTGTGGGACCTCTACCTGATCATCGGCGACTTCCACACGAGACTCTGATTGGTGTACCGTGAGATGATGGGGGAGAAGTCAGACTATCAGAGACTCCCTAGCAAGGAGATCCAAGAGGAGAATGAGGTAACATGGTGAAATAATGGGGGTGACGCTCTTCTTCACATTGATCCATCATTGTGTGACCGTATCAGTGCTGACAACCAGGGAACCATACCTTTTTTAAGTTTTGACAGCAGTGCATCTGTATTATTTGGGAAGGATCTTTTTTTTATAATTAATTTGTTTATTTTTTATATATAGTGTAGCGGGGGTCTAAACTGCGTATACCACCTAGTCCTCATCTCTGCTATGCACTGGATACCTCTGTTTTTCCCTCATTCTGGATCTGGGGTACTCCTTACTAGCCCCCCAGTTTACCATGCTCTCCCATCCTGCTTCTAAAGCTGACTTTAGAATTTCTCCCTAGTTGCCCTGTGGTTTCTATAGCAACTCTTCAATCGCTGTTTGTTGGTTGGTTGATGTTTTTTGCAGTGACAGCCAACTGGAGACCAGTATAAATTGTATCCGCATGGTGGGAATGCATTTTGCTTAACTCTTTCTTGCCAAAAAAAGTCTTGCCAAGTAGCTTTTTGCTTATGAGGTGATTGCAGGCGCTTTATTTTCAGTGTCAAATCAAAATCGGTTTTCATCAGCTAAAGCATCAGTGAAGTTCTCATTTTACCCAATATTGTGCAATGAGCTGATGTGTGTCTGCGATCTGTCCTAGGTACCCTTCTGGTATATCCCAGGTAGGATGTGGTTAGTGTATGCTGGCTGATGGTATCACTTATCTGGAGATATTGTGGACACTATGACCTAATTGCTCACTGTTCCCAGCTTTATTTTTCCCCATTTCTTTTGAGAAGGACAGCAAACACTACAGAAATTCCAGGCATAGTAGGGTGTAATACGTGCCACTTTCTGGGGAGTTTTGGTGATATACTACTGACTGGTCACTATTGTAAGATAAAGAAAATCAATCATTGGATATACCTTTATTGATTTCAGATAAGTTTTATGATCTGACAAAGCTGACTGTACAGTGAAGGCTTCATCCCCCTTTTGTTAATGCTTCACAGAAGGTGGTCTAAACGTCCCCGTCATGTGGTAAGGACAGGTGTACAGGCCGCCGCAGTTCACCTCCGATATGGCATGTATGTCCGCTATGTGCACATTGTGTCCTATATACTAACTGAATTCAACCGTTATTGATATAAGTGCAGAGAATTCCACGCCAGGATATTCACGTTTTCTTACTACAGACATGAGCTCTTGTAATTGTTTTCTGTGATTGGCTCCATTGTCGTTGGGTGCAAAGTTATCTAGCCTTTGGTCTTCAAGACAAATGGCTTTCTGAGCTACACAACATGATATGGTGACGTATGTACTGTCTAGCAATGTAAAGCCAAGCACACGTAGACATTTGTTTGGAGCTCCCCTGCAATCCAGTAGATTTTGGAGCTAATATTAGAGGGAATGTATTCATGGTACTGATATCAGAATATAGTATTTGTGGCTGCACAGAACATGTTCTTTATTTTGGTATGGGCTCACCTGATACCGCTCAGCTTTGATGAATCTTTGGCTATGTGATGTAGTGGTGATCTGTTTGGTAGCCACAGAAGCAGCTCTTGTTCTTCTCTTCCCCAGTGGTCAGTGTTAGCATTCCCTTTACTAGTGATATCAGGATCCTATTGGACAGCATTGGTCTCCTCTCTGGGCAGCTAAGGCTACTTTCACACTTCCGTCTTCTGGGCTCCGTCGCAATCCGTCGTTATGGGCAAAAAACGGATCCTGCAAATGTGCTTGCAGGATGCGTTTTTTTGCCCATAGACTTGTATTAGCGACGGATGGGCACACGTCGAATCCGCTGTGCGACGGATCCGTTGTGTTTTGGTGGACTGCGACGTGTCCGCCATTTCCGACCGCGCATGCATGGCCAGAACTCCGCCCCCTCCTCCCCGCTCATCACAATGGGCAGCGGATGCGTTGTAAAACTGCATCCGCTGCCCACTTTGTGCTAAATTTAGCACAACGTCCGTCGGGCCGACTGTTTGCGACGGCCCCTTACCGACGGAAGTGTGAAAGTAGCCTAAGGCTATGTTTGGACTACGGTTTGGAGTCCGGATCACGTGAAGGAAACAGACATGTCTCCAGAAAGACACATCTGCTGCCAGACGGGCCCCGCTGAATATAACGGGAGCTGTTTGGAATCCGTTAGGATGTTAATTCTGTTAACTAAAATTATCAAGCAGTTACAATACTGAAGCCTCTAACACACGGCAACCTGGATAAACCTATTCTCTTAGTATCCTGTAGCTTACAAGTACTTGTATACAACAACTGATAATAATGCTTGTGTCTGTACGTAAAAGAGAACATTTATTTTATCCCAAAATTCATATTTTTTACCTGTGTACAAATACTAGGACAATATTATGAAACAGGAGGTTACAGAGCAGACAAGTGATTGGAAACTCTTATTTAATCTCGGTGCTCTGGTATACTGACTGTATAAATCAGTATTCATAATCTTAAAAATGGTTTATGAAATGGTTTATTAAATGAACTTTTTTCTCAAATTTTATAGACGTAGGCATAAAAAATGATGAGTGATTTCCATGGGACTGGGTGTGGTGGCAGGAAAAAGAATTACTTCATGTTTTAAAAAAAGAAAATGTGTCATGAGTGAGCAGGTTTCTTCACAACAAGACGTTTTATTTTCTGTAACCATTTAAAGGGAACTTGTCATTAGATTCATGCTGCTTGAACCACGGACAGCATTACTAAGCATGGCTGCACAAGCTTGAAAGGCTGGCCATGGACTATAGGGAAGGGTGTGACTAGTCTGATGACGTCTGAGGCTTTCTTTACTCTGCCAGGTCAGGTTGATTGACATGTTTCTCCCGTCTGTGTATATAGCAAGAGATCTGCCAATTTAACTGGAGTGGGGAGAAGCCGGGGACATTATTGGACTAATCAGGTGTTTCCCTCGACCGACTTTCTGAACTATGGGCATGAGTAAAGCTTTTAAGCTAGAACTCTGGCTTAAAAAGCTTTGAAAAGTCACCGAATTTTGACACAACTGCAGGCTGCGCTAAAACTTGACTGCTTTTGTTGGTTACATTTTCACCCAGTTCACACATGGATGGAGGTGTGACGACTGCTGGTTGTCAGATTCATAACGAGTGGCAGCGTTCGCTACCCTACAACACTTACTCCAGCAGGGTCTGAAGTAGAATGTGTGGCTTGTTGAGCACAGAGACACACGCCATTCATCCGACACTCAGAATTCATGGATCAGGAGCGTCTGACTCCAGCACATCCCTGTGGGCAAGGCTGGTCTTCATGATTTCACTTCTGTTTTCTTTGAAACCTGCAGGGGCTATGTGTAAAACAAACATGGCTACAGTTGTACAGTCGGGCTCTGTTTCATGCTGCCATTGGTTGGGGCAGCATGAATCGCCTTGACAGGTTCCCTTTAACTTTATGATAAGTGTGTTTAGTAAACAAGGTCATGTGGAAACTATGATAAATCTACATCAACATGCCTATAGTAAGTCAGTGGGGTCCATCGGATGGCAGTGGGGTGCATTGTCTGATCTGGCACAGTATGACCGCTTCTGATAAGATAGTGTCGCATAGACTGATCCTAAGGGTACCGTCTCACAGTGGCACTTTGGTCGCTACGACGGTACGATCCGTGACGTTCCAGCGATATCCATACGATATCGCTGTGTCTGACACGCAGCAACGATCAGGGACCCCGCTGAGAATCATACGTCGTAGCAGATCGTTTGGAACTTTATTTCGTCGCTGGATCTCCCGCTGTCATCTCTGGATCGGTGTGTGTGACACCGATCCAGCGATGCGTTCGCTTGTAACCAGGGTAAACATCGGGTTACTAAGCACAGGGCCGCGCTTAGTAACCCGATGTTTACCCTGGTTACCATCGTAAATGTAAAAAAAAAAACAGTACATACTCACATTCCGGTGTCCGTCAGGTCCCTCGCCGTCTGCTTCCCGCACTGACTGTGAGTGCCGGCCGGAAAGCACAGCACAGCGGTGACGTCACCGCTGTGCTCCGCTTTTACTTTACGGCCGGCACTCAGTCAGTGTGGGAAGCAGACGGCGAGGGACCTGACGGACACTGGAATGTGAGTATGTACTGTTTTTTTTTTTTTTACATTTACGATGGTAACCAGGGTAAACATCGGGTTACTAAGCGCGGCCCTGTGCTTAGTAACCCGATGTTTACCCTGGTTACCCGGGGACTTCAGCATCGATGGTCGCTGGAGAGCTGTCTGTGTGACAGCTCCCCAGCGACCACACAACGACTTACCAACGATCACGGCCAGGTCGTATCGCTGGTCGTGATCGTTGGTAAATCGTTTAGTGTAACGGTACCCTAAGGCTATGTGCACACGTCAGGATTTCTGGCAGAAATTTTCCTGACAAAAACCGGACATTTCTGCCAGAAATCCACATGCGTTTTTACCGCGATTTTGATGCGTTTTTTTTTTTTTGCGTTTTTACCCAATGCATAGAATATCAGGAAAAACGCGAAAAAAACGCAAAATGAATGAACATCCTGCTTTTTTTACCGCGATGTGTTTTTTTTTGCGGAAAAAAACGCATCATGTGCACAAAAATTGCAGAATGCATTCTAAATGATAGGATGCATAATGCATGCATTTTTAATGAGTTTGTATCGTGAAAAAAACGCGTTAAAACCTGAACTTGTGCACATACCCTAAGGGTACTGTCACACTCTGCAACTTTCCAACGATCACGACCAGCGATACGACCTGGCCGTGATCGTTGGAAAGTCGTTGTGTGGTCGCTGGGGAGCTGTCACACAGACCGCTCTCCAGCGACCAACGATGCCGAAGGCCCCGGGTAACCAGGGTAAACATCGGGTTACTAAGCGCAGGGCCGCGCTTAGTAACCCGATGTTTACCCTGGTTATCATCGTAAAAGTAAAAAAAACAAACAGTACATACTCACATTCCGGTGTCCGTCAGGTCCCTTGCCGTCCGCTTCCCGCTCTGACTGCCGCCGTAAAGTGAAAGCAGCGGTGACGTCACCGCTGTGCTCTGCTCTTACATTCCGGCTGGCAGTCAGTCCGTCAGGTCCCTTGCAGTCTGCTTCCCGCTCTGACACCGGAATGTGAGTATGTACTGTTTGTTTTTTTTTTACTTTTACGATGGTAACCAGGGTAAACATCGGGTTACTAAGCGTGGTCCTGCGCTTAGTAACCCGATGTTTACCCTGGTTACAAGCGAACGCATCGCTGGATCGGTGTCGCACACACCGATCCAACGATGACAGCGGGAGATCCAGCGACGAAAAAGTTCCAAACGATCTGCTACGACGTACGATTCTCAGCAGGGTCCCTGATCGCTGCTGCGTGTCAGACACAGCGATATCGTATGGATATCGCTGGAACGTCACGGATCGTACCGTCGTAGCGACAAAAGTGCCACTGTGTGACAGTACCCTTAGGCAGGTTAATTGTGACAGACTAATAATCTACTCATTAATATTCCCAATGCAGATTTGAACAGAACGCATGGATTTTGGTGTTTAGATCACAGGGATATAGATTAGATTAGTCACTCAAAGGGGATGTATTTCAATAAACCTATTGTTTAACATCTTGGTGTCCAACAATGTCTTTTTACTGACCTGAGATATAAGAGAATAGCATGTTCTGATGGGTGAAAATCCAGCAGCTGTCCCTGTACACTACAGCTGACACCCTTCCACATCAGCCAAAATCAGTGTTGGCACTGACCAAGGCTGTTTAACCTCTTATATGCTGCTGTAAATAGTGACTATGGCATCTAGATGGTACAGTGTGTGAAAGCTCTCTTTATCCCCGTAGGCACCATGAGATCACGATTGTGCTGTATTGATGAGTGCCCATGGAGACTGTAGTGGCCTGTTCAGATATTAGTAATATTTAGGTGGTAAAAATACAATTTTTCATTCCACTTTGCATTAATTTCTGAAAAGCACCTGTAGGGTTAATAAAGCGCTTTTGAATATGTTGTGGGCTGCGGTTTTTAAAATGGTATCAATTTTGGGGGATTTCCAATATAAGTCCCACAAAGTAACTTCAAAACTGAATAATACAGTTTGTAAATTTCCTTGAAAAAAAAAAAATCTAAATTGCTGCTACATTTTTAAACCTTGTAATATCCCAACAAAATGAAGAACATTTTAGAAATGGTGCTGATGTTAAGTAGACATGAGGCAAATGTTGTTTATTAACTTTTTAGTGTGATTATGACTATATGGGTTTAAGGGATAATCATTCAAATGGAATGGAAAATTGCAAATTTTTTTTATATTTTTGTCAAATTTCTGATATTTTTATAAACTCAAAACATATAGACCTAAATTAGCATTAACGTAAAGTACAACGTGTCATAAAATAACAATATCAGAATCGCCAAGATATGTTGAAACATGCCAGAGTTATTCCCACATAAAATACATTTCAGAACATTTGGCCTGGTCACTTAGGGTATGTGTCCACGTTCAGGAAACGCTGCGTTTTTTTACGCTGCGTTTTTCCGCAGCGTCAAAAACGCAGCGTCCAGATGTTACAGCATAGTGGAGGGGATTTCATGAAATCCCGACTCCACTATGCGTTAAAAAACGCATGCGCGGTGCGTTTTTTCAAAATGCAGCATGTTGCTACAATGAGCAAAACACGCAGGCACACCGCAGGTGACCTGCCAGTGACCTCAGGTGCAGTTTTGGTCAGGATTTTACTTGCATAAAATCCTGACCAAAGCCTGAAGCAAGCCTGAACGTGGACACATACCCTTAGGGTATGTTTCCACGGTAAGTAAACGCTGCTTGTTTGACGCTGCAGCGTCAAACAAGCAGCGTCCAGATGTTCCAGCATAGTGGAGGGGATTTTATGAAATCCCGTCTCCACTATGCGTGGAAACCCGCACGCGGCGGCCCTGCGACTCCGGACATGCTGCGCGTCTTTTCAGATTGCAGCATGTCCGTACACCTTGCGGGGACGCAGCGTCCCCGCAAGGCATATCACAGGGCCCTATGGCGAGGGGTGCGATGATCCCGGATGTGTACTGTACACATCCGGCACCATCGCGTCCCAGAAAGGGGGCGGGGCTTAGCGCCGAGCAGCTTCGCCGCTGCGGCGTAACCGCCGGCCATCCTGAACGTGGAGACATAGCCTAAGGGGTTGATTACAAAAACAAGGTTATTGTCAGAAAAAATGGGCTCCATCAGAAAAAAATGACAGTCCAATTGAACTCCATTTGTGTCTTTGCAGCCTATGACCGGCCATGTCCAGAGCTCTGTCTGAGCCCGTGTCTTCTGTTTTTTTTTTTTTTTTTTTTAACATAAACACTTTGTGATCAGGACCTTAAAGGGAACCTATCACCCCGTTTTTTAAAGATTAGATAAAAATAGTGTGAAATAGGGGCAGAGCTGGGCTTTACATTAGTGCCTTTTTGTTGCCTTTATTCCCCCGTTAGGCTGCCGAAATACCTTTGTGAAGTGGCCGTTTTGTCCTGTCACTCAAGTTGGTCAGGTCGGATGGGCGTGGTTACAGCGCTTTTTTTCCCCTCAGAAACCTGCTCATCATTACGTTGGTGGCGTAGTGGTGTGCGCATGTCCAAAGCGAAGATCCAGTGCCCAGGAGATTCAAAACAGCGCGGGCTTCGCTATTGGCCGTTTACCGGTGGGCGCGGCCATCATTCCTGTGGCCGCGCGTGCGCAGATGGAGCGCTCTGCTGCCCGGGCGACAAAAAGTCGGCTGGTGGCAGCTGCCCCATATGTTAACATTGGTCCGAGTGCAATGCGATTTTTTTATCGCATTGCACTCGGCCGTTTAAAACGCCAGTGTGACGCCGGCCTAAAAATGTTTGTATGAAAAACTTTTCAGTTGTTAGGCTTGTGTTTAATGGCCACAATGGTTACAACTAATTAACAAGGTGAGACAAAAAGTGGCTTCCGTAAACTTATGTAGCCTGTGCATCTGAGAACGAATCTGGTGCAAGGATGTCACTACATCGCACCAGCTGTGCTGAGCTGCAGTTCCTGACACAGACCAGCACCTCGGGGAACAGGGTTAGGTGTGAAATTTTGTTTATTTTTTAATTCTCCTGAAGCATCTGCCACTTGAAAAACAGATGTTTTCTGAGCCCTGAAAAGAGAGGTAGTGTGGACATACCCTTACACCATCCGCTATATCAGCACTTTAGGAGCCATGAGTGTGTCATCTTAGTCCATTGCTTTCTGTCCTGCCGCTCATGTATATACATATGCTTCCTGTTGTGCATCTTTCACCTTTCCCTTCTGCATTGAAGTGTGCACTGAATGTAAAGCAGTTAGTGCTGCATCACTTCCCCCACAAATTATTTAACTATTTCGTTTTGGAGTCTTTGAGACTGCACATGTCTGTCCTGATAGATTAGTTGCTGCACTGCTTGGAGCCTTCTCAGCTTTTTTTTCTTTAGAACCACTGTAAATATCATGTGATGTCATTGATCTTGAACTCTTTGATATTGATATTATATTTGATAATGCTTCAATATATTTTTTCTTCCAAATCCATACTTCTGCCAGCTGCATGCTGCCACCAGGGCTGATCCTTACACATTTGTATATGGTACTTACTGATTTGGAGAAAACATATGTAGATATGAAAAGTAAACATGAATTAATTCACAAAGATCTGTGCAGCGATGACAAGAAAACAAAACATAGCCATTAAATCGGGTCAAAGAAAAACTTCTAATATGTTGCTGGTTCCTTACTTTATCTTTCTACATCAAAATACTCTGTGATTATAAAGGTTTTCGTGTTGATGGTTATCAGAACATTAAAACTTTTCTCATTTTTACTTTTAAGAATAGAGTTTATTGGAGCTGGAATAGTAAAGGGCTATTTTGCTGCTTATTGTTTATGCATTATTTTAGAGAACAGGTAATCCTAAAACATGTATATAAAATTCTGCTTGCATCCGTTCTTTCTATAAATGCAGTTCACCCTCTCTTTGCACAGGAGAATAACCCATATTTGTGTGATCCCAGCCTGGATGCACGACTGGTCTTAAAGTGCTTTAATGTTTCACTGAAAATTGGCTTTAAAAAATTAGTTAGGGAGCACAGCCAGAGAAAAGACAGCACTGCCCCCGGATATCCTCTCCCTGCTCTGCTTCATATGATTGACAGGTCTCTCCTATAGCATTAGGGTATGTGCACACGATGCGGAAAACGCTGCGGATTACAATGTAAACCTATGGGAAACAACGCTGTGCATATGCTGCGGAAAAAAACGCGCGGAAACGCAGCGGTTTACATTCCGCAGCATGTCACTTCTTTCTGCGGATTCCGCAGCGGTTTTACAGCTGCTCCAATAGAAAACCACAGTTGTAAAACCGCAGTGAAATCCGCAGTGAATCCGCGATAAATCTGCAGCAAAAACGCAGCATTTTTGCCCCGCAATCTTATCAAATCCGCTGTGGAAAAATCCGCAGTGGATCATTCTACATGTGCACATAGCCTCATCATTTACACTGCATGATTGTTGGGAACTAGTTTTCCCAAATATCATACAGTGTAATCAGGCTGCCAATCACCCCAAAAACATCAAAATGCTCATTCGGCTGGTGAACTGGTCTTTTGGCCTAGTTAAAGTGTCACTGTAAACAGACCTTGTGATTCCGAGAGCAATGGCAGCCTATGCTTAAAGAGCGATCTGTTACTGACCTTTCTGTGCACATCTGCTGTCTGCCTGTGTAAACTGGCTATTAAAGCAAACCTGTCAGGAGGATTGCTAACTAAACTACAGGAAAGATGTATATCTTTGTACCGTGTTATCCAGTAGATAGAAAAATATTTAGAATTGAGAGTCCTCAGTGGTTGATGCCTTTTAATGGCTAACTGAAAAGACGGTAACACATTGCAAGCTTTCGAGACTACACAGGTCTCTTCATCAGGCATAGAATAATGCAAAATCTGAAGAATCACATATTTATACACTGGGTCATTCCATGTCAAGTGGACCAGTGGTCCCCACTCGACCTTCTCCGATTTTGCTGAAAATTTATAAGGATGTACATGTATGTTTGAAAAGAGGTTCTGTAAATTTTTAGGGCCAGATCTCAAATACATTGGGCACTGTTGACCTTTCACTGGAGGTTCCACCAATCCTGCGGCTTCAGCTAAGAGGATTTTGCAAACTTTGGCACATAGCCATTAGAGTTCTATACTGGCTATGATGCTGAAATTTGGCATACTAGCTCAACTTTTGCTGCTAAACACCATAAAATTATTACCGGCTATGACAAAACAATATTTTGGCCGCAATTTTGTGTCAAAGTAGCTTGAAAAACGCGTCGCATAAAACTTATGCCAAACTTTGCCCATATATAACTCAAGACCAAAAACCAATAGTAACTGGTGCTTTGCCCTGTACACCAAACATCTACATGACTTTGCATTGCTGCAATATCACGGTCAAAGCATATGTATGAAAAACTTAAAAAAAACGAATTTTACCTATTTTTAGGTCAAATTTCTCAAAAAGGGTACCCCTAAAATATATTAATTCTGATATCTTTAGAAAGAGCACATTTTTCTCTACAAGGATCATTAGGTTTTTTTTTTTGGAGTCTCTCAGTTTAAGAAATGAAAAATGCCACTGAACATGGTGTTATTTATTAATACGCAATGAATGGTAACTGCACTATTCAAACCCTTGCGTTGGTCCATGGTGGTTATACCACAACCAATTCCCTAAGAATTGGTATTATAATCCCATTAAGAATTGTAATAATGCTGTCTTTCGAGAATTGGCAGCCCCATCGCCTAGGATCCATGGCCGATAGCTGTGCAAGGTGAGCCTCGGGCGGTCTCTTTATCGCAGGTTCCGAAGCCTGAGGGTGGGAGTCTTTGCCTAGGATCCCAGCTAGCTTCTTTCACTGGCCTGTGAGAAATGATACCTCAGCCAAGCGGCCTGGCCATCTGGTCCGCATCCATGGGAAGATGGATAGCACGGCCTACCTGGAGATTTTGGCCAAGAACCTCCGCTCCTCCATCAAGGATCTTAAGATGGGTCGTCATTTCATCTTCCAACAAGACAACGACCCAAAGCACACAGCCAAGAAAACCAAGGCCTGGTTCAAGAGGCAAAAAATCAAGGTGTTGCAGTGGCCTAGTCAGTCTCCTGACCTTAACCCAATTGAAAACTTGTGGAAGGAGCTCAAGATTAAAGTCCACA
The DNA here is from genome assembly GCF_051348905.1 of Ranitomeya variabilis. Lineage (NCBI taxonomy): Eukaryota > Metazoa > Chordata > Amphibia > Anura > Dendrobatidae > Ranitomeya > Ranitomeya variabilis. The sequence continues at coordinate 854,891,677 of NC_135233.1, read as the reverse complement.
TGAGACACCCAAAGAACCTAGATAACTTGGAGAAGATCTGCATGGAGGAGTGGGCCAAGATAACTCCAGAGACCTGTGCCGGCCTGATCAGGTCTTATAAAAGACGATTATTAGCTGTAATTGCAAACAAAGGTTATTCCACAAAATATTAAACCTAGGGGTTGAATAATAATTGACCCACACTTTTATGTTTAAAATTTATAAAAATTTAACTGAGCAACAAAACTTTTTGGTTTGTAAGATTTATGCATCTGTTAATAAATCCTGCTCTTGTTTGAAGTTTGAAGGCTCTAACTTATTTGCATCTTATTAAACCTGCTAAATCTGCAGGGGGTTGAATACTACTTGTAGGCACTGTATATACACAGGGAAAAATCTTATAGTAAAAAGCGGATTAATAGAGGACATCATCTTCCCTATTCAACCCATAGGGTTCAAGGGTTTTTAAGGTGTAGCTCCCAAATGCCTCCTTTTCTTTGTTTCTGTACCTTTTCACCTCATCTCCTGGCCAGAGGAAAATGATTAATGACTTGAAAACGTAATTGTGCAACCTTGTGGTTAACTCCTTCCTGACCTGTGACGCCTATGTGGCGTCATGGAGGGATCGTGTTTCTGCAGATCGGGTGAAAGGGTTAACTCCAATTTCACCCGTTCTGCAGGGACAGGGGGAGTGATACTTCAGCCCAGGGGGGGGGGGGGGGGGGGGGTTGTGGCTTCACCCCCCTCGTTCTACGATCGCTCTGATTGGCTGTTGAAAGTGCAACAGCCAATCAGAGCAATTCGTAATATTTCACCTATAAAAAGTGGTGAAATATTACAATCCAGCCATGGCCGATGCTGCAATATCATCGGCCATGGCTGGAAATCCTGATGTGCCCCCCCCCCACAGCCACCGATCGCCTCCCCAGTCCTCCGTTCTGTCCCGTAGTCCCCTCCGTCCGCCTGTCCGCTCCCCCATCCTCCTGCCCCCTGAAGAAGGTGTTGTAACCGAAACGTGCGTCGGGGAGGGCGCAAGGATCCCGGTGACATATCACCCGTCCTATTACTAAGAGGTAATTCATTTAGCCTTGTTTAGATTAGCATCTTGTTATTATGGCTCTTTTTATGATGCATACATTGCAAATAATTATATTGGACGAGCATTAACCTCTTGTTGTTTGTATACATCTATTTATCATGACGGGTGTATTTGTCCTGGGACCCCTGTGCCCTTAACATGCTTGCATGTCTGTGTGGTGTCTGCGCACACCATGCAGTGCTGTACCTCACCTGTTTTTTATAAATTGATATATTTTCCATTTTTGGTATATTTAATTGTTTGAATAAAGATACATGTTTTTATTTATCATTCTATATGGACGTTTGGTCGTTTCTTTTGGGCCCTTGTGACCCAATCTCTTTGACCTATAAAAAGTGGTGAAATATTACAATCCAGCCATGGCCGATGCTGCAATATCATTGGCCATGGCTGGAAATCCTGATGTGCCCCCCCCCCCACAGCCACCGATCGCCTCCCCAGTCCTCCGTTCTGTCCCGTAGTCCCCTCCGTCCGCCTGTCTGCTCCCCCGTCCTCCTGCCCGCTCCCCCCGTGCTCCGATCCACCCCCCCGTGCTCCGATCCCCCCCTCATACTTACCGAGCCTCCCGGAGTCCGTCTGTCTTCTCCATGGGCGCCGCCATCTTCCAAAATGGCGGGCGCATGCTCAGTGCGCCCGCCGAATCTGCCGGCCGGCAGATTCGTTCCAGGTATATTTTGATCACTGTGATAAAACTTATCACAGTGATCAAAATAAAAAAAATAGTAAATGAACCCCCCCTTTATCACCCCCATAGGTAGGGACAATAATAAAATAAAGAAAATTATTTTTTTTTTCTGCACTAGGGTTAGGGCTAGGGTTAGCATTAGGGTTAGGGCTAGGGTTAGGGTTAGAACTAGGGTTAGAATTAGGCTATGTGCACACGGTGCGGATTTGGCTGCGGATCCGCAGCGGATTGGCCGCTGCGGATTCATAGCAGTTTTCCATCAGGTTTACAGTACCATGTAAACCTATGGATAACCAAATCCGCTGTGCCCATGGTGCGGAAAATACCGCGCGGAAACGCTGTATTGTATTTTCCGCAGCATGTCAATTCTTTGTGCGGATTCCGCAGGGTTTTACACCTGTTCTGTATAATCATGAAAGAAAAAATGACATATAAGGGACATAAAACGTGTAACATAGAAATCCCCTTTAAAAATATAATTTTATTGATTAAATAGTTAAAAATACCACTTCCCAGTGAGAACGGAAAAAATTATTATATTATTAAGGGATATATATAGGTGCACCTACCCTACTAGATATCCCTGCACTGGCCTACTGCCCCTACCTAACAGTGGAGGTTGGCACCCTGATAGTGTATTTGGCGCCCCCACTCCGCGACGGCTAACCCCTGCTGGCCCTATAAATTACCTTACCAACTAAAGGGGAGAAAACAATAAGCAAATTAAAGAAATGAAGGAAGAGCAGGCAGGCAGAACTAAGGTGCACACTATATAGATATAGACCAACTCCCTACTTATGGTCTCTTTAGGGACAATGTGCTAAAGGCATATAACCAAAATAGCTAACCTATATTGTGTACAATTGTCCTTGTGTGTACTCACAAAAGATGTACTCCTATCCTATATATCAATACTGAGACTTTTAGTAGGAAGAGGAACACAGATACAAATGACTTGGTTCAGTCCGGATACAGGACTATGCATAATTACACTGTCTGGCAAAGAAGACATATAGATAACAGCATTGCATATATAATGGAATACAGATAGCCAGCCGGCAGTGTACAGATAATATTTTTGACTAGACCATGTAATAGCGCTGCATATAGAATCACATACAGGTGCCACTAACCAGTATTCAGTGTTTATGCTAGTGCAATATGCTAGACCAAAAAGCAATATTCAAATGCTAACATAGAAAGCCAGTGGGAAAGATATTCTCCCTAGAGGAGACACTTAGCTGTAGGTATAACGCCCCGACGCGTTTCCCCGTCATACGGTTCCTCAGGGGGCAGAAACAGATATAATAAACCGAAAGTCAGCGATGCAGGTGCCCTGATACCGGGACAGACCTGTTTAGATCCCCGGAGATGGGACTTATGTAGTAGAGTGCAATCCTGCTAGCAAATCGGCAGGGCGCCCTAAGCCCCTCCCCTCCTCACATTTCCAAACAGACCGGGTATAGCACAGCACAGTATGTGTGAAAGAGATACCAGTGTCCATGTAAGCCAAGGGCTCCCACCCCTTAGCATAAATAAACAGATAGCACATTAGAAGACTAGATTTACATACCGCACAGTACATTTACGCCACAAATAGATTCTAAGCCGCATGGTGTATAGTGGGCGCCGCCATCCTTGATACAGGAGCACCAAATTGCGCATGCGCACAGTCCCAGTGCCTAGGAGGCGGCGCCAGTGCGCTCCATGTCAAAGGAGTTCAAACACTAGAGCAGCGCTCACACTCGGCGCCGCCATGTTTGGTGTGTTGGGCATGGACAGCGCAGGCGCCTGGTCATAATCAGATAGTGAAAGCGGCGTCGGCATATTAAGTAAAAGTAATATAGCGGCAATCGCATCATCCATCGATAGGAGGATCAGCGCTCGCACAATAAAATAGAAGGCACCACTATAAACAAATAATAAATAAAGGTGCAATTTTGATGTGATGACAAAAAATGTCTGTGCAGTAAAGATAATAAGGAGTGAAAAAATAATAATAATAAATATCGGTCACAATCGACCGCCACATCTACTCCGTGGCGAAATGGCATGGCGGTCCAAAATCAGGTAACTTCCTGAACCAGTGCAGGGCAAAACAGTTTGAAGAAACACAGTAATTAAATATATAATAGAAACAAATAAATAAGTCCATTATATTAGAGAAAGCACGTATAGGTAAGGGATTCATTCAGTCCTCCCGGCGCCATGGATTGCATACGAAAAATCCACTCTGTTTCTCGTTTGAGGAGGGCTTGATTAAAATTACCTCCTCGTGTCTTGGGTTTCAACAGATCAATCATGCATAGAGTAATCCCCTCCAAGGCACCCCCATGTACTCTATTCATGTGTCGGGCAACCGGGGTATCCCTATTGTGCCTGATATCTCCAAGATGCTCCCCAAATCTCGTCCTTAGTTCCCTTTTAGTCTTGCCAATGTAGTCAAGGGGACAGGGGCACGTGATCTTATATATTACCCCTGTGGATTTACAGTTGCCAAAATCTCTGATGTCAAAACATCTACCATTGGCCGCACTCGTAAATTGTTTGGTCTGCCTGACATACTGGCACTTAGAACAGCTCCCGCATCTGAAGAAACCCAGTGGTCTCCTCTCAAGCCACGTACCTGATGCCTGTGGTTTTTGGTACAAACTGTGTACCAAACGGTCCCCAATGGATCTCCCCCAGATTTTGGAGGGAAAGGTTGTCTGTATTTTGAAGGGGAGTATCACTGATGGAAAAAACTATATTCGCATCCTGTGCCCACACATTGGTATCAATAGGACCTGAAAGGAACCCCGCCATACCATCAAAATTACAGTATAATCATGAAAGAAAAAATGAAAATGAAATGAAAAAAATTAATTTTGATCAAGCCCTCCTCAAACGAGAAACAGAGTGGATTTTTCATATGCAATCCATGGCGCCGGGAGGACTGAATGAATCCCTTACCTATACGTGCTTTCTCTAATATAATGGACTTATTTATTTGTTTCTATTATATATTTAATTACTGTGTTTCTTCAAACTGTTTTGCCCTGCACTGGTTCAGGAAGTTACCTGATTTTGGACCGCCATGCCATTTCGCCACGGAGTAGATGTGGCGGTCGATTGTGACCGATATTTATTATTATTATTTTTTCACTCCTTATTATCTTTACTGCACAGACATTTTTTGTCATCACATCAAAATTGCACCTTTATTTATTATTTGTTTATAGTGGTGCCTTCTATTTTATTGTGCGAGCGCTGATCCTCCTATCGATGGATGATGCGATTGCCGCTATATTACTTTTACTTAATATGCCGACGCCGCTTTCACTATCTGATTATGACCAGGCGCCTGCGCTGTCCATGCCCAACACACCAAACATGGCGGCGCCGAGTGTGAGCGCTGCTCTAGTGTTTGAACTCCTTTGACATGGAGCGCACTGGCGCCGCCTCCTAGGCACTGGGACTGTGCGCATGCGCAATTTGGTGCTCCTGTATCAAGGATGGCGGCGCCCACTATACACCATGCGGCTTAGAATCTATTTGTGGCGTAAATGTACTGTGCGGTATGTAAATCTAGTCTTCTAATGTGCTATCTGTTTATTTATGCTAAGGGGTGGGAGCCCTTGGCTTACATGGACACTGGTATCTCTTTCACACATACTGTGCTGTGCTATACCCGGTCTGTTTGGAAATGTGAGGAGGGGAGGGGCTTAGGGCGCCCTGCCGATTTGCTAGCAGGATTGCACTCTACTACATAAGTCCCATCTCCGGGGATCTAAACAGGTCTGTCCCGGTATCAGGGCACCTGCATCGCTGACTTTCGGTTTATTATATCTGTTTCTGCCCCCTGAGGAACCGTATGACGGGGAAACGCGTCGGGGCGTTATACCTACAGCTAAGTGTCTCCTCTAGGGAGAATATCTTTCCCACTGGCTTTCTATGTTAGCATTTGAATATTGCTTTTTGGTCTAGCATATTGCACTAGCATAAACACTGAATACTGGTTAGTGGCACCTGTATGTGATTCTATATGCAGCGCTATTACATGGTCTAGTCAAAAATATTATCTGTACACTGCCGGCTGGCTATCTGTATTCCATTATATATGCAATGCTGTTATCTATATGTCTTCTTTGCCAGACAGTGTAATTATGCATAGTCCTGTATCCGGACTGAACCAAGTCATTTGTATCTGTGTTCCTCTTCCTACTAAAAGTCTCAGTATTGATATATAGGATAGGAGTACATCTTTTGTGAGTACACACAAGGACAATTGTACACAATATAGGTTAGCTATTTTGGTTATATGCCTTTAGCACATTGTCCCTAAAGAGACCATAAGTAGGGAGTTGGTCTATATCTATATAGTGTGCACCTTAGTTCTGCCTGCCTGCTCTTCCTTCATTTCTTTAATTTGCTTATTGTTTTCTCCCCTTTAGTTGGTAAGGTAATTTATAGGGCCAGCAGGGGTTAGCCGTCGCGGAGTGGGGGCGCCAAATACACTATCAGGGTGCCAACCTCCACTGTTAGGTAGGGGCAGTAGGCCAGTGCAGGGATATCTAGTAGGGTAGGTGCACCTATATATATCCCTTAATAATATAATAATTTTTACACCTGTTCTTCAATAGGAATCCGCAGCTGAAATCCGCACAAAAAACACTGGAAATCCGCTGTAAATCCGCAGGTAAAACGCAGTGCCCTTTTACCTGCGGATTTTTCAAAAATGGTGCAGAAAAATCTCACACGAATCCGCAACGTGGGCACATAGCCTTAGGGTTGGAATTAGAGTTAGGTTGGAATTAGGGCTAGGATTGGAAATAGGGTTAAGATTAGGCCTGTGGTTAGGGTTATGGTTAGGGTTAGGGGTGTGTTGGGGTTAGGGTTGTGGTTAGGGTTGGGATTAGGGTTAGGGTTGGGATTAGGGTTATGGGTGTGTCGGGGTTAGGGTTGTGGTTAGGGGTGTGTTGGGGTTAGGGTTGTGATTAGGGTCATGGCTAGAGTTGGGATAGGGGTTAGGGGTGTGTTGGGGTGAGTGTTGGAGTTAGAATTGAGGGGCTTCCACTTTTTAGGCACATCAGGGGTCTCCAAACGCAACATGGCGCCACCATTGATTCCAGCCAATCTTGCGTTCAAAAAGTCAAATGGTGCTCCCTCCCTTCCAAGCCCCGACGTGCGCCCAATCAGTGGTGCACCCCCACATATGGGGTAACAGCATACTCAGGACAAACTGGGCAACAATTACTGAGGTCCAATTTCTCCTGTTACCCTTGAAAAAATAGAAAAATTGCTTGCTAAAACATAATTTTAGAGGAATGAAAAATAATTTTTTATTTTCACGACTCTGCGTCATAAACTTCTGTGAAGCACTTTGGGGTTCAAAGTGCTCACCACATATCTAGATAAGTTCCTTGGGGGGTCTAGTTTCCAAAAGAGGGTCAATTGTGGGGGGTTTCTACTGTTTAGGCACATCAGGGGCTCTGCAAACGCAACGTGACGCCCGCAGACCATTCCATCAAAGTCTGCATTCCAAAACATCACTACTTCCCTTCCGAGCCCCGACGTGTGCCCAAACAGTGGTTCCCCCCACATATGGGGTATCAGCATACTCAGGACAAACTGGACAACAACTTTTGGGGTCCAATTTCTCCTGCTACCCTTGTGAAACTTAAAAATTGCTTGCTAAAACATAATTTTAGAGGAAAGAAAAATGATTTTTTATTTTCACGGCTCTGCGCTGTAAACTTTTGCTAAGCACTTTGGGGGTCAAAGTGCTCACCACATATCTAGATAAGTTCCTTGGGGGGTCTAGTTTCCAAAATGGGGTCACTTGTGGGGGGTTTCTACTGTTTAGGCACATCAGGGGCTCTGCAAACGCAACGTGACGCCCGCGGACCATTCCATCAAAATCTGCATTTCAAAAGTCACTACTTCCCTTCAGAGCCTCGACGTGTGCCCAAGCAGTGGTTTACCCCCACATATGGGGTATTAGTGTACTCAGGACAAACTGGACAACAACTTTTGGGGTCCAATTTCTCCTATTACTCTTGTGAAAATAAAAAATTGCAGGCTAAAAAATAGTTTTTGAGGAAAGAAAAATGATTTTTTATTTTCACAGCTCTGCGTTATAAACGTCTGTGAAGCACTTGGGGGTTTAAAGTGGTCACCGCACATCTAGATTAGTTCCATGGGAGGTCTAGTTTCCAAAATGGTGTCACATGTGGGGAAGCTCCAATGTTTAGACACACAGGGGCTCTCCAAACGCGACATGGTGTCCGCTAACGATTGGAGCTAATTTTTCATTCAAAAAGTCAAATTGTGCTCCTTCCCTTCCGAGCCTTGCCATGTGCCCAACCAGTGGTTTACCCCCACATGTGAGGTATCAGTGTACTCAGGAGAAATTGCCCAATACATTTTACGATCCATTTTATCCTGTTGCCCATGTGGAAGTGAACAAATTGAGGCTAAATGAAATTTTTTGTGAAACAAAAGACTTTTTCATTTTTACGGATCAATTTGTGAAGGACCTGGGGGTTCAAAGTGCTCACTATGCATCTAGATAAGTTCTTTGGGGGGTCTAGTTTCCAAAATGGGGTCACATGTGGAGGAGCTCCAATGTTTAGGCACACAGGGGCTCTCCAAACGCGACATGGTGTCCGCTAAAGATTGGAGCCAATTTTTCATTGAACAAGTCAAATGGCGCTCCTTCCCTTCCGAGCCCTGTCGTGCGCCCAAGCAGTGGTTCCCCCCCATATATGGGGTATCAGCATACTCCGGACAAATTGTACAATAACTTTTGGGGTCCAGTTTCTCTTTTTACCCTTGGGAAAATAAAAAAATTGTTGCTAAAAGATCATTTTTGTGACTAAAAAGTTAAATGTTCATTTTTTCCTTCCATGTTGCTTCTGCTGCTGTGAAGCATCTGAAGGGTTAATAAACTTCTTGAATGTGGTTTTGAGTACCTTGAAGGGTGCAGTTTTTAGAATGGTGTCACTTTTGAGTATTTTCAGCCATATAGACCCCTCAAACTGACTTCAAGATAAAACGTCAAGACTGGGCCAAGAAATGTCTTAAGACTGACTTTTCAAAGGTTTTATGGACTGATGAAATGAGTGACTCTTGATGGGCCAGAAATATGGGCTTGAGGCTGGATCAGTAAAGGGCAGAGAGCTCCACTACGACTCAATGCCAGCAAGGTGGAGGTGGTTTACTGGTATGGGCTGGTATCATCAAAGATGAACTTGTGGGACCTTTTCGGGTTGAGGATGGAGTGAAGCTCAACTCCCAGACCTACTGCCAGTTTCTGGAAGACAACTTCTTCTAGCAGTGGTACAGGAAGAAGTCGGTATTGTTTAAAAAAAACATGATTTTCATGCAGGACAATGCTCCATCACATGCCTCCAACTCCTCCACAGCGTGGCTGGCCAGTAAAGGTCTCAAAGAAGATAAAATAATGACATGGCCCCCTTGCTCACCTGATCTGAACCCCATAAAGAACCTGTGATCACTCATAAAATGTGAGATCTACAGGGAGGGAAAACAGTACACCTCTCGGAACAGTGTCTGGGAGGCTGTGGTGGCTACTGCATGCAATGTTGATCGTAAACAGATCCAGCAACTGACAGAATCTATGGATGGAAGGCTGTTGAGTGTCATCATAAAGAAAGGTGGCTATATTGGTCACTAATTTTTTGGGGTTTTGTTTTTGCATGTCAGAAATGTTTATTTCTAAATTTTGAGCAGTTATATTGATTTACCTGGTTAAAATAAACAAGTAAGATGGGAATATATTTGGTTTTTATTAAGTTGCCTAATAATTCTGCACAGTAATAGTTACCTGCATCTAAAATACAACTTGCCTAATAATTCTGTACACAGTGTAGATCAGTGGATAAGTGTCCATTGTCTATAATAGACACATTAGTGTCCAAAAAATTGATAATAGTATCGTGATAATGTATGGTAAAGGAAAGTTTATCCACGCACAGATTTATCGCTGATGGCATTTTAACCAAGGAAGAGTCGCCACCATGCCACACCAGAAAGATGTCATCTATATATCTCTTCCAGAGCAGCACATGCTGTTGGAAGAGAGGGATAGTATAGATGTATTCCTACTTGCACTGTGCCATAAAGATATTGTCATATGGAGGTGCGACATTCGATCCCTTATCAGTCCTGGTCCATTGCATGAAAAATTTGTTATCAAACAGGAAGAACTTCTTGGTGAGGAGTAAAATAAGAATGGAAATACAAAACCATTTTTTGCTCCCAGTAAAGGATGTTACCTTATCCAAGAAAGTCCTGATGGCATGAATGCCCCTACCATGTTCAGTGTTGGTGTACAGATTATTCACCTCCAGAGTGACCAGTATAGAATTTGAAGGAATCTTACCAAGGTCATAGATAAATGACAAGAAGTGTGATGTATCCTGAAGGTACGATGGGATGTGACACATTAAAAGGGAAAGGCTCTTCTCTAGGACTATCGCTAGTGGGGACAATAGGGAGTTAGTTGAGGCCACTATGGGTCAACCTGTTGAGCAGGTAAGATTTTTATAAATCTAAGGTACAGTGTATAGAACTGGTATCACAGGATGTGAATTAATGAGAAATTCACTCAACTTTGCATCAGTCACACCTAGAAACCTGAAGTGGCTGGTCATTTCACGTATATCATTTAATATGGAAAACATGGGATCTCTATCAATGGGAGTATAAGTTTCAAGGTTGGCTAATTGTGAATAAATCTCGGATACATTTTGTCCATCACCACTATTGCTCCGCCTTTGTCTGTGGGTTTTATAATATGCTTATTGGCTCGCAGTCCTTAAATCGCTATATGCTCAATAGTGGAACAATTGTTGAAGATCCGGAGATGTCCTTGATGTATCTCTTGCAATTTATGTCTCAACCGGATGATAGTAGCATTGTGATGTAAAATTACTGGCTTTATGTTGTTGTAATTTTTGCAGAGTGAGAATATCTGTTGAAGGCAACTTGTAATCAATAACCATGTCAACTCGAGAATTTTGTCCAGAAACACGTGCGATTGACTTGTCACGGCAATCCTCAGAAAAATGTACCTTGAGGCGAAGAGACCTGAAGAAACGATGTAACTCTTGGTCGAGGATGAACTCATTGAAAGATGGGGTGGGGCAGATTGAAAGCTCTTTCTGAAGTACGGAAAGTTCTGATGGAGACAAAGCTGTAAGATGAAATATTGTATACTAATTGGTTAGCCGTACCTGCAATCGCATCCGTGATGGCAATGGACTGCTTCCTCTTTTCACGTTTCCTCTTGGAATACCGGTTCCTGGAGCATCTCCCTCATCTTAGTTCTAAAAAATGGGCCAAGCTCTTTGCACCCTCACTGTCAGAGCTGGTGGACACAGATCAATCCCATCTTGTATAGATCTTGCGTTTCTCCAACATACCCGTTGCGGTCTCGGGTATGTTGTAGAAACCACACAGCATATCCGGGACCGCATTTCACAACACAAATCAACAATCCAGTGCAAGCGGACTATGTTGCCCATTCCATCTTATTTTATTACCTTTAACCGTAAGGTTGCACAATTACGTTTTCAAGTGATTAATCATATTCCTCTGGCCAGGAGAGGAGGTGATAGGGTACAGAAACTCAAAGAAAAGGAGGCATTTTGGATTTAGACCTTAAAAACCCTTGAACCCTATGAGTTGAATAGGGAAGATGAGGTCCTCTATTAATCCACTTTTTACTGTAAGATTTATCCCGGTGTATATATTGTGATGCAGTGACCCCTGTTACAGCTAGGGTGCGCTGTATGTGCTCCCCAAGACATGCATGGAGGCATAATGGGGATAGTGAGACAGTGTCCAGCATTGTGGTGAATGGCCGGTATGTGTCGCAGAGGAGGAGGTCTTCTGCGCTGTGAGCCTCCCTTGATATGGGGAGCTGCTCCCTGCAATGCAACCCGGAGTATTTGGTCTTTGGTGCACATGAGCACTAAGAGATTTAGTGAATCTGCGTCGGGGTTGTGGGTAGCTATGAGAGATGGGAGGGTCTGGCTACCCACATACCTCACCACTGGGTGAGGGTGCTCACTGTACCCCTTTTTCCTGTGGGAGGTGCGGGTGTTTTGAGGACCTGCAGTGATGTCAGGATCACGTGACCAGCCCATGTGATCCATATCTCATCTGTGGGTGTGGTTACAAGGTACATAATGTGACCAGGGTTTGGTCACAGGGAGAGAGTGTTTGGATCTGTATGGTCCATGTGCAAGGTCAGGTCTGTGTTGGAGTCTCCTGTGAGTGGAGTCTTCCTGGAAGCACTTAGAAAGACTGTGGACCTGAATGGTCAGGGTGCTGGATTGTCCTGGGATGGACTGGAGTCCTGCAAGCACACCTGGTGAGAGTGTGAGTCCTGGAATGGTCAGGGTGTTTGTTTGTCCTAGAGTGGACTGGAGTCCTGCAAGCACCTGGTGAGACCATGGACTGATGGCTTGTGTGCTGGAAGTGCCTGTGACTGGACTTCCTGAAAGCGCATGGAGAGGCCGTATCTGCAGAGCCTGTGACGGCTTCTGTGTTGGGGAAGCTACAGTTCCTACTGCGGGTCTGGACTATCCGAGGTGCCCTGGTCACAAGGACGGTGATCACAGTGAGGTAGTTTTCCCCCTGTGAACCAGCACTGGCAGGAGTCAGTGTGTGGAGCCGGAGCTCCTGTAAGGTAACTCCAGATAACAAGAGGTTACGGGCAGACACGGATCTGCCATTGGAACAGACTGTTGGCGGTTAAAGTGTTCCGTTGATGTATATAACGAACTGTAATGAACTGTTTGTGTTATGGTTTATTATGTCTAATATACCGAATAAGACTGTTTACGTGGAGAAACCGGGCCTGCGTGCTTGAATCCCGTGCCAAGCGAGTATTCCCCAACGCGTTAGTGAGCGCTATCTTACTATATATAAGAGGATATGTCTTTTCTGCACGTCTTCTTTTGTCAATTACATTGTATTCTTTCTGTCTTTTAGGTCTGATTGCAACACATCAGTTATCCCTTTATCACAGACTTTCCTTTTTTTCCCCCCTGTTGTATTTTCCCCTTCTCTTTTCTCTTCTTCCCTCTCCCTTTTTTCCCCTTTTTTTTGTTTCTCCCCTTGTTCCCTCACTCTCCTTTTTTTTGCGTCCTTCCCTTCCCCCCACCCCTTTTTTTCCTTCTCTCCCTCTTCTTTCATTTTTCTATCTATTTATTTTTAGCACCACTGCGCTCTTCCACGCATGCGCACTGAGTGCCTCCCTGGACTTTGCTGTTCTCTGCTGGCTTCCACCTATAGCGCATGCCCTTTTTTTTTTTTTCCCCTCTTGTTTTTTTTTGCACACTCTTCCTGGTACCTGATTCTATAAGACCTTATTCATGAGCTTGTGGCTTCTGCCAATTACATTATGATTGTTGCTGTGTGATGATCTTTTGTATATCTAGATAGGTCATGTTCTCCCGTAGGCAACACATATTTATATGCTATTTCTGTTTTATTTTTAGCCCTGGGATTCCCTGGAGAATAAGGAATCCCCTATGAGGGGACTAGATCATACTCTGAGGGAGCTGCAGGATAATCTGAGGGGGCTACATTACACTCTGAAGGGGCTGCAGTATACAGGGATGCATTATACTCTATCAAGGACCACGGGGAGTGCATTTTACTATATGGGGCCTGCATTATACTGTATCGTGGACTATATGTGCCCCTCATTCTTCCACTGCCAGAGTAAGGGTAGGTGCACACGTTCAGTAAGCGCTGCAGGTTGGACTCTGCATACTTGTCCAGATGTTACAGTATAGTGGATGGGATTTCAAGAAATCCCATCCCACTATGTGTGCACAAACGCCTGCGGTTTCCCTGCGGAGACGGACATGTGGCGCATCTCTCCAAACCGCATCATGTCTATTTTTCTTGCGGAGATGCGAGCCTCCACAAGATAAATTTCATCCGAACAATGTATTGGACGCCTCGAATTGGCATGGTTCAATGAACACATGCTGATTCACCTGCGTTCTCTAGTCAGCAGCGCTTTGATCCAAAACCATCTAAAGGGGTTAAATCATTTTACACCCAGGAGCTCTGCTAATGCAGTTGTGCTCGTGGATGTAAACCCCGGGGAATGAATGGAAAGCAGAGGAATGTCCTGTAGTTACCTGGAGTCGCGGTGATGCGTCCTCTGCTGGATGTCCTCATATGAACTCAAGCGTGGGAAAAATTCCCAGGCTCGAGTTCATATGAGGACATCCAGCAGAGGGCGCATCACCGCCACTCAAGGTAACTACAGGACATTCCCCTGCACTCCATTCATTCCCCATATTTTTACAACCACGAGCACAGCTGCTTTCGCAGAGCTCCTGGGTGTAAAATGATTTAACTCCTTCAGATGGATTCACATCGTGGGACTTGCCAGAACGCCGGAAGGTATGGTATATTGTTGTTTTTTTATTTTTCCTTTTTTACAGAACGAGGGTCTTCATGTGGATTAGGAGAATAATAAAATATTACAACACCCTGTGTCTTTATTTCATTAAAGTACTTTGTAATAATGTGTGTGTGTTTTATTAACCATTTCGTACTATTGGATTAATAATGGATAGGTGTCGTAATTGACGCCTCTCCATTATTAACCTGGCTTAATGTCACCTTACAATAGCAAGGTGACATTAACCCTTCATTACCCCATATCCCACCGCTACACGGGAGTGGGAAGAGAGTGGCCAAGTGCCAGAATAGGCGCATCTTCCAGATGTGCCTTTTCTGGGGTGGCTGGGGGCAGATGTTTTTAGCCAGGGGGGCCAATAACCATGGACCCTCTCTAGGCTATTAATATCTGCCCTCAGTCACTGGCTTTACCACTCTGGCGGAGAAAATTGCGCGGGAGCCCACCCCAATTTTTTCCGCGATTTAACCCTTTAATTTAATAGCTAGTGCGCCCAAATTTTGCACATACACACTACTAACATTAGTAGTGTGGAATATGCAAAAAAAAAAGGATATGAGATGGTTAACTGAATGTAAACTATGTCTCATATCATGTCGGGTTTGGGAAGGAGAAATGAAAAGCCGGCAATTGAATTACCGGCTCTTATGCTATCTAGCGCTGAATGAAATATAAATACAGTGTGTGTGTGTATATGTATATATATATATATGTCATTGAGTGAGACACACACGTATGTATGTATGTATGTATGTATGTATGTATGTACAGTGGGGCAAAAAAGTATTTAGTCATTCAGCAATAGTGCAAGTTCCACCACTTAAAAAGATGAGAGGCGTCTGTAATTTACATCATAGGTAGACCTCAACTATGGGAGACAAACTGAGAAAAAAAAATCCAGAAAATCACATTGTCTGTTTTTTTATCATTTTATTTGCATATTATGGTGGAAAATAAGTATTTGGTCAGAAACAAAATTTCATCTCAATACTTTGTAATATATCCTTTGTTGGCAATGACAGAGGTCAAACGTTTTCTGTAAGTCTTCACAAGGTTGCCACACACTGTTGTTGGTATGTTGGCCCATTCCTCCATACAGATCTCCTCTAGAGCAGTGATGTTTTTGGCTTTTCGCTTGTCAACACGGACTTTCAACTCCCTCCAAAGGTTTTCTATAGGGTTGAGATCTGGAGACTGGCTAGGCCACTCCAGGACCTTGAAATGCTTCTTACGAAGCCACTCCTTCGTTGCCCTGGCGGTGTGCTTTGGATCATTGTCATGTTGAAAGACCCAGCCACGTTTCATCTTCAATGCCCTTGCTGATGGAAGGAGGTTTGCACTCAAAATCTCATGATACATGGCCCCATTCATTCTTTCATGTACCCGGATCAGTCGTCCTGGCCCCTTTGCAGAGAAACAGCCCCAAAGCATGATGTTTCCACCACCATGCTTTACAGTAGGTATGGTGTTTGATGGATGCAACTCAGTATTCTTTTTCCTCCAAACACGACAAGTTGTGTTTCTACCAAACAGTTCCAGTTTGGTTTCATCCGACCATAGGACATTCTCCCAAAACTCCTCTGGATCATCCAAATGCTCTCTAGCAAACTTCAGATGGGCCCGGACATGTACTGGCTTAAGCAGTGGGACATGTCTGGCACTGCAGGATCCGAGTCCATGGTGGCGTAGTGTGTTACTTATGGTAGGCCTTGTTACATTGGTCCCAGCTATCTGAAGTTCATTCACTAGGTCCCCCCGCGTGGTTCTGGGATTTTTGCTCACCGTTCTTGTGATCATTCTGACCCCACGGGGGGGGATTTTGCGTGGAGCCCCAGATCGAGGGAGATTATCAGTGGTCTGGAATGTCTTCCATTTTCTAATTATTGCTCCCACTGTTGATTTCTTCACTCCAAGCTGGTTGGCTATTGCAGATTCAGTCTTCCCAGCCTGGTGCAGGGCTACAATTTTGTTTCTGGTGTCTTTTGACAGCTCTTTGGTCTTCACCATAGTGGAGTTTGGAGTCAGACTGTTTGAGGGTGTGCACAGGTGTCTTTTTATACTGATGATAAGTTTAAACAGGTGCCATTACTACAGGTAATGAGTGGAGGAAAGAGGAGACTCTTAAAGAAGAAGTTACAGGTCTGTGAGAGCCAGAAATCTTGATTGTTTGTTTCTGACCAAATACTTATTTTCCACCATAATATGCAAATAAAATGATAAAAAAACAGACAATGTGATTTTCTGGATTTTTTTTCTCAGTTTGTCTCCCATAGTTGAGGTCTACCTATGATGTAAATTACAGACGCCTCTCATCTTTTTAAGTGGTGGAACTTGCACTATTGCTGAATGACTAAATACTTTTTTGCCCCACTGTACATACATACATACATACATACGTACGTACGTACGTACGTACGTACGTACGTACATACATACATACACAGGGGTTGGACAAAATAATGGAAACACCTAACATTTTGGCATCATAGTCTTCAAACATGTGATAAACATGCAAACCGTGACATATGGTAATGTTTTGTAGTTGATTATTTGTGTTATGTGATATGTGTATGTAAATTAACTGTTTGTTTTGCCGAATTGTAAGAACAATGATGAGAACCTGATACCAATGGCAGACCTCTCGGATTTTCAAAGAGGCCAATTTGTTGGTGCTCGTATGGCAGGCGCTAGTGTAACAGAAAGTGCCCGAATGCTTGGTGTGTCAAGAGGTAATGACTGCGTTTGAAAGAGAAGGAAAAACGTCCGCAGCAAAGCACAGGTCCGGCTGAAAGTCAAAGCTGACTGAGAGAGACCGTCGGACTCTAAAGCGAATTGTGAGAGAGGATCGCAAGACCACGGCTCCGAAAATCACTGCTGAGCTCAATGAACACCTACAGAACCCAGTTTCCACGAAAACTGTTCGTCGGGAGCTGCACAAATCTGGATTCCACGGAAGAGCTGCAATTAGAAAACCGCTGCTCTCAATGACAAATGTTTCCAAGCGTTTAGAGTGGTGTAGAAACCTCCAGAATTGGTCCCTCAAGCAGTGGGAACATGTGATATTCTCAGACGAATCATCGTTTACCCTATTTCTGACCTCCGGCCGAGTGAACGTTTGGAGACAGCTGAAAGAAGCATTCCATCCAGACTGCCTTCTCCCTACATGGTGGAGGTTCTGTGATGATCTGGGGTGCTATTTTGCGGAGATCCGCCGGGCCAATGATATCCCTTCATGGAAGAATTAACAGCCGAGATTATTTAGGCATTTTGGGCGACCAAGTGCATCCCATGGTTCAAGCACTGTTCCCGGAGGGGAACGCCATCTTTCAGGATGATAATGCACCAATTCATACAGCTAGAATCGTTAAAGCATGGCACGAGGAACATTCTAATGAAGTTGAGCATCTCATCTGGCCCCCACAATCCCCAGACCTCAACATTATTGAGCATTTATGGTCGATTTTAGAGATTCAAGTTAGACGTCGATTTCCGCCGCCATCATCGCTCAAAGAACTGGAGGGTGTTTTAACTGCAGAATGGGCAGTTATTGGAAACAATTCACACCTTCTATGAATCCATACCTCGGAGAATTGAGGCTGTAAAAAGTGGACCTACACCATATTAAACTAACTTTAGTTGATGTATCCAGGTGTTTCCATTATTTTGTCCAACCCCTGTATGTATGTATGTATGTATGTATGTATATGTATATATGTGTGTATATGTATGTATGTATGTGTGTGTATATATATATATATATATATATATATATATATATATATATATATATATATATATATATATATATATATACACTCACTGGCCACTTTATTAGGTACACCTGTCCAACTTCTTGTTAACACTTAATTTCTAATCAGCCAATCACATGGCGGCAACTCAGTGCATTTAGGCATGTAGACATAGTCAAGACAATCTCCTGCAGTTCAAACCGAGCATCAGTATGGGGAAGAAAGGTGATTTGAGTGCCTTTGAACGTGGCATGGTTGTTGGTGCCAGAAGGGCTGGTCTGAGTATTTCAGAAACTGCTGATCTACTGGGATTTTCACGCACAACCATCTCTAGGGTTTACAGAGAATGGTCCGAAAAAGAAAAAAAATCCAGTGAGCGGCAGTTCTGTGGGCGGAAATGCCTTGTTGATGCCAGAGGTCAGAGGAGAATGGGCAGACTGGTTCGAGCTGATAGAAAGGCAACAGTGACTCAAATCGCCACCCGTTACAACCAAGGTAGGCCTAAGAGCATCTCTGAACGCACAGTGCGTCGAACTTTGAAGCAGATGGGCTACAGCAGCAGAAGACCACACCGGGTACCACTCCTTTCAGCTAAGAACAGGAAACTGAGGCTACAATTTGCACAAGCTCATCGAAATTGGACAGTAGAAGATTGGAAAAACGTTGCTTGGTCTGATGAGTCTCGATTTCTGCTGCGACATTCGGATGGTAGGGTCAGAATTTGGCGTAAACAACATGAAAGCATGGATCCATCCTGCCTTGTATCAACGGTTCAGGGATGTGCAGCCGACAAATCTGCGGCAACTGTGTGATGCCATCATGTCAATATGGACCAAAATCTCTGAGGAATGCTTCCAGCACCTTGTTGAATCTATGCCACGAAGAATTGAGGCAGTTCTGAAGGCAAAAGGGGGTCCAACCCGTTACTAGCATGGTGTACCTAATAAAGTGGCCAGTGAGTGTATATATATTTTAACGAACATTTGAGTACATAAATCCATTAGATGTTGGTTTTGCAAGCCTGCGAGAAAATATCGCAGTACGGATGCCATACGGATTACATACGGAGGATGACATGCGCAAAATACGCTTCCACACCCTGCCTACGGATGACATACGGATCACTAT
Source organism: Ranitomeya variabilis (assembly GCF_051348905.1). Classification (NCBI taxonomy): domain Eukaryota; kingdom Metazoa; phylum Chordata; class Amphibia; order Anura; family Dendrobatidae; genus Ranitomeya; species Ranitomeya variabilis. Next base: position 854,872,583 of record NC_135233.1, on the reverse strand, counting down.
TTTGGGAACATTTTTGCGTATTACGGCCGTAAAAAACAGACCGTATTTTCATAAGCTGAGTGTGACACCGGCCATAGGGTTGGGATGTTTAGTATCAACCAGTATTTCAATTAAAGTAATGTGCGATTTTTCTCAAGCAAATGCTAAATGTCACATGTGCTTCAGAAGGGAAGTAATAGTTTGACTAGGTGGCATACGTAAGGTGTTATAAGAAAATGGACAAACGGTTTTGTAATTTTCCTTGTTAGTGGTGAACGAGGGAACACTGTTGTGCGGCATACTCCATGGTATTACTGTGCCATGTCTGTTACTGGCGTGGAGTGCTCACATACAGTACAACTCTTGCATGTCTCTTGGTACTCTGTTGTGATGCAAGTCACATATATATCTTCAGATTCATATAGTTTGCTGTTAGTATAATTGTATTACTGCTACTTTACATCTGATTACTTTGTTAGGATGCGGAGGTTTATCCACTATGACTGCTGTGATTATCTGCCTTAGTATGGAGCCTCATGGCTTTACACAACAAAAAACATTTTTCTTTTTTGTTAGGGGCACTGAAACAAAATAAAAATCTCTGTGCCTCAGTATAAAATAGGAGGCACACTGAGGTACAGTAAGAGCCCATTCTCTTATATGCACATCAAATTCTGTCTCGGCACAACTCAGAGCCATAATGTGGCAGTATATATGGGTCCTAACAGCCGTCAGATTCTTTGTGTTTTTACTGCGTTTTCTGCCTATTGAGATCAGTGAAGCTGAGCAGAAAAAATACATGACAGAAAAACAACACAGACTGACATTTTAATGTAGAATTGCCACTGCATCTTGTACTTAATTTTGTGTAGGCCAGAAATTTTTGAGCAATTTTTTGCTACATTTCGAAAGAGGTGTGAAAACGTGCCAGCTGTCATCAACAAGACACTGGCAGTGACACTTGGTGAGAAGTCAGAACTACTGTGAGGGTATGTGTCCACGTTCAGGATTGCATCAGGATTTGGTCAGGATTTTATGCAGGTAAAATCCTGACCAAATCTGCACCTGAGGTCACTGGCAGGTCACCTGCGTTGTCCTTGCATTGTTTCTGCATTTAACCATTTTTTTTATGACTTTTAGAGCAAACCGTTGCGTCGCTTTCAAAATGTTGGAAAAATTGCTCAAATATTTTTCCATTCGTAAAATGAAGTACATTTGCAGCTTTTTAAATGTTGCAAATGATGAATTGGGAAAACATCTTGAAAACCCGTAAGCGCACTTACAGTAGCAAGTAAAAATCAGGCGAACACATATAAAATAGGCTTAAAAAAGACACAAACCAAAAGATGTATTTTTTGCTAAAAAAAAAAAAAAGGCGCAGAACATCAAAAATGCGACAAAAACAAGTAAAAATACTTGTACCTCTAGTCTAAATGCCAGTCTAGTCCCAATCTACAAACCGCAGGGATCTGCACCTTTTATACATTTATGGCACTTTTTATGGATTTAAAAAATTGCAAAATCATGAATATGTATTGCTTAAAGACAGCTTAGTTTGTGAGCTTTTATTATAGGGCCCTGTTAACTTTCCATTGGGAAATTCAGCTTGGGCTAAGCAGCAGCAGGCACTTCTGATAACATGGCAGTCTGAAGGACGTGTTTGGATAAATGGATATCCGTTCCTACATGTGTGTATATGATGAGCGTGGGAATGCCATGCTTCTGCACAAAAATGCTCTGTGAAATATTCAGTCCTGATTCTGATACCTGCACTCTTTGTTCACACTGCTTTATAAAAAAAAATGCCAGGTAGAATATGTAGGTCACCACCAAATCTCAGAAAAAGCAGTGTATCCTATAATATGCTTACTTGGAACTAAGGAAATTTATTTTAATGACATAACATGGCCAAATTGGTAAAGCAATCAGCTCAGAGTCTTACATAATTGATAGTCCTATTTTTATTCTGGTGCCTGACAAACAAGTTTAACATTTCCTCACAAATCATTGAGCTTAATCTTTATTTTGGAGAAGAATTCGCTAGCCTTAGTTCAGACTTGTAACTGTTAGGGCACAGTTAGATATCACTGATTTTTCTTGAATGCAAAAATACTTTCACAATGACCAGACACTGATGAAAATTGTTAAGTTTTTACCATCAGAATTTCATTATTTTTTTTTCATATGCAAAAAACCTAGACATTTTCCAAGCTCCTCCTATCACAGGGTTTGCTCACATCTGCATGTATAAAGTAGCTGAGATTCTTAGTCAGAAAAGTTGGCGAGTCAGGCGGTGTCATACTTTTTTTTTTCACCTAGCATCCGTATGACATGCTTATGCAGTCTGCATGCAATGCATTTTTAAAGGGAATCTGTCACCCCCTGGACGATTTATATCTATTACTATGGGCATACAGGTAATTGAATGCTCAGAAGATCAATTCAGACACTGTCCATACAAGGGTGGACAGTGTTTTCTTAACTGCATCATTGCACAGCGCATGCGCGGGATTACAGCCTCGACCAGGTCAGTATGACGCTAATGGGTGGGTGGTGATAGTATAATGAAGTGAGGAAGCAGTGATTCCTTCCAAGTACCGCACGCCCTGGAGCCTGGAAGAAATCATTAACTTAAAAGATTATAAATCAATTTCTCAGTGTGTGCACCACTGCTATGAGGCGTACAGGTAAGACTGGTTTAACCATTCAATTACCCGTATGCCCATAGTAATAGATAAGAATCATCCAGAGTGTGGCAGATTCCCTTTAACATCAGCTTTTACATACAGTAATTCTGTCTTTTCAATCTAGTTTTCTAACTAATAAAACAATCTTGTATACATATATAGATTGATGACAGTAACAAAAATGTCTGTGAGATATATAATTAGTGCAGTGCAGTTTGCGCTTGCTGTACATATATTTAGCTAATAAAATAAGAACTAAAAGAAAACAATAACGTGTGGGCCCTTTTATTTGTTATACCCAGCTGAGGGAAAGCCGACAGCTGGGGGCTGATGTTATTATTGTGGAAGGGGCAATATCCATGGGTATTCCCCGCCTATTAATAACAGGGGTTAGAAATGAAGAGGTGACTATCAGACACCCCCATTACTAACCCCATAGTCAAAAGTAATAAACACACAGAAGAGTCCATTCATTGTAAAAAGCACTCCCCGGCCCTCTTTTACCATTTTGTTAACTTTAAGGCTATGTGCACACTTCGCTTTTTTTTCCGCGTTTTTTCGCTATAAAAACGCTATAAAACCGCAAAAAAAATGCTCACATTAAGCATCCTATTTAATAGAATGCAATCCGCATTTTTTGTGCACATGCTGCGTAGTTTTCCTGAGCGGAAACGCTTTCCAGAAAAAAACGCAGCATGTTCATTAAATTTGCGGAATCGCGGGGATTCCGCACACCTAGGAATGCATTGATCCGCTTACTTCCCGCATGGAGCTATGCCCACCATGAGGGAAGTAAGCAGATCATGTGCTGTTGGTACCCAGGGTGGAGGAGAGGAGACTTTCCTCCATGGACTGGGCACCATATAATTGGTATAAAAAAAAAAAAAAAGAATTAAAATAAAAAATAGTGATATACTCACCTTCTGATGGCCCCCGGAGTCATCCCGCCACTCAGCGGTGCACGCGGCCGCTTCCGTTCCCATGGATGCTTTGTGTGAAGGACCTGCAATGACGTCTGGTCTTGAGTGTGCGCGCACCCCATCACACGTTTCGGAAAGGTTTTTCCTTTCCAAAACGCGCGTCGGGGTGCGCACACACACTCAAGACCAGATGGACCTTAAAGGTATATTCCTCCTACCAGCTCACTTATTTTTGATCTACCTCAGAATGTTTACTGGTAAACCTACCCCTATTGAGCACTAAAATATATATAGCCCCTTATTGAGCACTGATAATTACGGCTCTTTTCTCTACTTCTTTTGCACTTATTTGGTTTTGTTATATATCACATTGCACTTTATTCCTATATGGAAACAATCAAATACTGTTGCACTTTTTTGAAGTTATTTGCATTTTTGCACAATTTTTAGGCACTTTAAGCATTCTTTTTTACGGATAGTACCCTTTTTTTTTATTGGAGATAATATATTACTTATTATACACTATTGCTTGGGTCTAATTAACCATCTTCGGTCTTGGAATATATGAAATTATTATTTATTTTATCTTTTTATTTGTATTTTATACTTAGTCTGGCATAATATATCATTCCTTTGTGTGCACACTTTTAATTATTTTGTGTATCATCTGTCACATATTAAATAAGGACAATTTTAATTATCACCTTCCCTTCCTGAGATTTTTTCTTTTGTCTTCCATTGTGTTGATGTTCTCCACTTTGAGTGGTTTTTCACTCACTTTTTCTGTAGTACACCGGGTGTGTCTATTAAAACGTACTTGTTAAATATTCACTTTTTTATATATATCTATGTATATACTCAATATATTATAATTCTACCCCAATAGGTGTTACTATTGTGTTTTACCACGGCAGGGGTTGCAGAATTGCCGCGGAAATTACCGCAGCAATTCTGAAACGTGTGCACTTAGCCTAAAAAATAAAATAATCCAAATTGGTCCATCGTAAATCCACAGGTCCAGGTCCTGTGCCACCCATCTTCTTGTGATGCCGCCCTCCCGCTTGCTTCATGGCTCCCCGGCATCGCGGTCTTGTGCAGGCGTACTTACAGTGCCTTGAGAAAGTATTCGGCTCCCTGGAACAGGTCAGAGAGGCCCAGCGCCTGCGCACTGCAGTACTTTGCTCTGCCCTCAACAGGGCCGATAAGTACGCCTGCGCAGGAGCGTGATGCTGGGGAACCTGTGAAGCAAGCAGGAGGGCGGCATCGCAAGAAAATGGATGGCATTGGACCAGACCGCCTTGCAGGTGAGTATAATGAAACTTATTTTTCTTATCTTTTAGGTCGGATAGGGGGCTTATCTACATAATTATAGAATGCTGTATATAAGTATATAAGCCTGAAAGGTGTTGGCCGTATCTTATATCGGCCAAACCTGGTGGCAGGTTCACTTTAATGTGATGCGCCACTTCTGGGACAGATGAAAGTTGCTATTTTTAGGCTGGCAAGGGACCAGTAACCATGGAGCTTCCCAGCTTGAGAATATCACCTTTGCAGGTTTCACACAATAGGAGGACCCCACATCATTTTTTTCCTTTTATTTATTAGGTTAAACAATTTTTATTACTTACTGCGAAGTCAAATGTTTACATACATTAAGATTACTATGCCTATTACTATTACTATGCACACCTGAAACACACTGCTTCTTTGTGTAGCATCATGGGAAAATCTAAAGAAATCAGCCAATATATCAGGAAGAGAATTGTGGACTTGTACAAGTCTGGCTCATCCTTGGGTACAATTTCAAGACACATGAAGGTGCCTCGTTCATCTGTACAAACAATTATACGCAAGTACAAACAAGATGGGAATGTCCAGCCATCATACCGCTCAGGAAGGAGACAGGTTCTGTGAGATGAGCATGCTTTGGTCCGACATGTGCATATCAACCCAAGGACAAAAGCAAAAGACCTTGTGAAGATAGTGGCGGAAGCTGGTAAGATTGTGTCCACAGTGAAATGAGTACTGTATCAACATGGGCTGAAAGGACACTCTGCCAGGAATAAGCCACTACTCCAAAAAAAAAACATAAAACAGCCAGATTAATGTTTGCAAATGCACACAGGAACAAAGATCTTAATTTTTGAAGACATGCGCTGTGGTCTGATGAAACTAAAATTGCATTTTTTGGGCATAATGACCATCGTTATGTTTGGAGGAAAAAGGGAGAAGCTTGGAAGCCTAAGAACACCATCCCAACTGTGAAATACGGGGGAGGCAGCATCATGTTGTGGGGTTGTTTTACTGCAGGAGGTACTGGTGCACTTCACAAAATAGATGGCATCATGAGAAAAGAATATTTTGTCGCAACATCTGACGACCTCAGGCAGGAAGTTAAAACTGAAATGGGTCTTCCAAATGGACAATGACCTGAAGCATACTGCAAAAATGGTAACAATTTTTTTTTTAAGGATAACTAAGTCAATGTTTTGGAGTGGCCATCACAAAGCCCTGATCTCAATCCTATTGAAAATGTATGTGCAAAGCTTTAAAGGCAGTTTCGAGCAAGGCGATCTACAAACCTGGATCAGTTTTGTCAGGAGGTTTAGGCCCAAATTCCAACCAACTATTGTGAGAAGCTTATGGAAGGATATCCCAAATGTTTGACCCAGCTCATTCAGTTTAAGGGCAATGGTACCAAATACTAATGAAATGTATGCAAACTTTTGATTTTGCAGTAAGGAAAAAAAATGCCTTCAAACTTTCTCTCATTATTCTGCCATTTGGCAAATATTAATAATTATGATAATCCTAACTGACCTAAAATGGGAAAGGCTTATTCTGATTTCATGTCAGATATTGAGAAAAACATGCATATGTGTCTCTTTATATAGTGTATGTAAACTTCTGCTTTCAACTATATCCATCTATTCTATTCTATCCATCCATCCTATCTATTCTCAGGGTTCTGGCTACAAATTTACCAGGGCTGTGGAGTCTTGAGTCTGTTTCCATTTTGGTGGAGTCAGTATAATATGGACACACCTAAAATATATAACAAATTGGGTACAGTAGTACAATTCAGGATGCGCTATACAATGTCTGTTCTGTTACTGATATAAGGATTTCGGCTTTTAGTGGAGATGAATCTGTGCTGCACTATATGCACATGCTCAGTAGTGAGGCAGTGCTGTGGAGTCAGAAGTCTGGGAAATTGAGGCATCTGAGTCGATTGCTTTGGCATTCCGACTCCTCAGCCCTGGAATTTACTTTACTTGGCTGATGCAATGTCTTGATTCTTTTGAGATGTGTGTAAAAATTGGATGGTATACTCATGGTCTGTGTGCCGTCTTTTTTTTTTTTTTTTTGCTCGCACCTATAGACTTGCTGTCAGGAACATGAGGTATTTGATTGTCTATTTTCACGCACACTGAGCTCTGCTACATCCAAGAGCTGAGGACAGACACACTCTGCAGATTCGACCCGCCTTCTTTTCTCTGCCTGCTAGCACAGTGAAAGTCTAAGCCGCTCGTTTCCCTCTCCCTCAGGAATGTCTTTGTTTGCAACTGTGAAGCCGAAAATAAAGAGTAGCAAAGCATGGTAATTCCTTTGTGTAGCTACAGTGGTCTTTAAGACCAAATATATCAAAACAGGATAGTCACAGAAATAGGCTGTTCATATTTCTGGAAACCGCAGGGACAGGGCTCCTAACTAGTGGGGTTGGGAAGCCCAGTGCTTAGCTGAAAGTGAGAAATGCATTACTGCTTAACTGGGGCTCCTAGCCAAGACGTGTTTCCACTTAAATTAACCTTCAGGACTTGCTGAGCATAGTGATAACTATGTCTTTCTGCTACGAGGTTCATACGCCAAAATATGTGTAAAAATAGAAAGGGGAGTATTCAGCCTCTGAGTGAGGTCACCACAGGGGGAGTTTTGAGCACGGAGATAAGTGAGGGAGACCTCAGTCTTCACTAGTCTTATGTCCGAGGATTGAGCTTAGAGTCTGATCTGTCATGCACTGTGATATGTGCCCTTCCCGCACAGGACATGGTCAGCCATGATAAGAACGAACTGTTTTTAATCCCTTTTTTATTTGTAATTGTACTGTACATACAATATTTGTCTTTTATAATATCCTTTTACCCTTTTGTAAACACTGCCTACCTTTTTGGAGTAAAATATAAAAAAATGATTAGCTTAGTTTCTCCTTGCTCTATAACGTACTGTCATGTCCTCTGAAGTGAATCACACTACTAATTTGTGTTGGATCCAGACCCTTTATTAATTAAGTAATCAGAGCTGATGGCAGCGGATTTGTCCTGTGCGTTCCCGCCTGAGTGGGAGTAGTTATATCGCCCTCGCTGCAGTATGCCCATTAGCCAGTACAAAGTAAGGCAGCCTTTCTGGCGACTAATTATCCTGGGTGCAGTACCCTGTCTGACCTGAGGGTAACGGGGGCGCCAGAGAGCTGCAAGTTCCAAACCGGAACTGAGAAGTGGGATATAGATAAATCTCCTTCAGAAAGAACTGGGAAACCAAACAACCCTAGTTCATGACATTGGTGTGAGCTGTGGGGATGATAAAGTTATCCTCCCTGTGAATTGTGAGATTTGCATTGGTGTGTTTCATCTGATATAGGCCTCTTTCACACTAGCGTCGTGCACTGCACGTCGCTATGCGTCGTTTGCAGAAAAAACGCATCCTGCAAAAGTGCTTGCAGGATGCGGTTTTTCTCCATAGACTTTTATTAGCGACGCATTGCCACACGTCGCAACCGTCGTGCGACGGTTGCGTCGGACCGTCGCCACCAAAAAACGTTGCTTGTAACGTTTTTTTGGTGCGTCGTCTGCAGCATTTCCAACCGCGCATGCACAGCCGGAACTCCGCCCCCGCCTCCCCGCACCTCACAATGGGGCAGCGGATGCGTTGGAAAACCGCATCCGCTGCCCCCGTTGTGCGGCGCTTTCACAGCTAGCGTCGGTACGTCGCAACGTCGCATAGCGACGTGCAGTGCACGATGCTAGTGTGAAAGTAGCCTTACTCTGCCATACGCAGCACGCTGCAGCTGAGGAAAAACTCGCAGATCTGCACTGTCTCATTGAATAACAATGGTCAGAGTGCAATACGATTTTTGTCTTACATTGCACTCGCTTGATTTATACGCTAATGTGAGCAAGCCCTAAATGTAATGTGTTCTCTCTACTGCTGTCTGTCACTGGCGGAATATTTTCATTTTCTCTGTTCTCCATACATTTACATGTTGCGCATAGAAAGCAAGATTAGAATTTGATATTGAATGAATCTATATTTTGTAGGTCGGCACAGTGGATTTACGCTTTATGCATTACAATTGGAGAAACATCTTTCAGATTGAAAGCAGTCATGCGGGACATTCCTCAGTCCTCCATTAATTTCCTGTGTTGCAGTGCCTGTGCCCTGTTGATACTTACTATGACCAGTGAGTGGCAGTCTCCTTTGGCAGCGAGCGAGTTAAGGGGATGTTGAGAGATGAGAGAGAGGGACTGTTTTAAATCCCAATGGAGGCTCTCACAGGAAATTAACTCTCCATCCTGCAGTTAAATCTGACCCTTTGGCTTTGATTCAAGTAGTTCGCCATGTGAACACCACAGAGCGTCTGTTTTTAGCAGGGCAAACTTACAGCCCAAGTAGATTGTGCTTCTAGGAAGGAGCTGGGACCACAGGCTACACCCTCTGAACAAGTTGTCTCTGAGTGTGCTGTCAGAGGCACAGAGAGGGCCAGGATACGCGGACGCTGAGGACAACGACCGGCTGGAAGACTGAAATCACAGCTACATCCCAGGGCTGCCCTGCAATATAGCACCAGCGGATTATTTTTGGTATGGACCGTGATCACTGTTCATCCTGGACACTTGTAGATCCACCTCACTGAAGGGAGAATGCAGTCATATTCAGGGCCCTAGAAATGCCTGGAATGGATCTGACACTGAAACGTTACTGCTGATCTTTTACTTAAGAATTCTTCCAAACACTGACTACCTGGACCGAAAATCAATGGCCATTGGAATGCTATTCTATCGAAATTCTAGGTGTGACCTACCACTTGTTCTGCTTTTTTTTCCTAATGTTTAGCACTGCAGTTCTGTTATGGATGTGTTCACAGCTCGCAGTCCTCGGCCAGTTTTCAGCATACCTTTTGGGATAGCTCTTTTATCCACATTATATATTTTCATATTAATCCGGGTTTAATCTGTTGAACTGTAATCCTTCCCAAGAAAACCTGTAAACTTTCTGGGATTTACTGAATTTAAAGTCTTTTCTCCCTAATGCAGCGGCCATTGGTTGTTTACATCTGCAGCTCCGTTTCGTGATGTCATTTCTTTAAAAAAAACAAAAAAAAACCAAACTTTTTTTTCTGGTCTCAAAAGAAAAATGTGTGCTTTATGCCAGTTGGTGTTTTTAGAAGAAAGTAGCAATGCTGAAATGATTGCCAATACAAGAAGCCACAATATATGTGTCTGGAGGAGCAGAGCTGGGGTCTGTACAGGAGCACAGCTGTCCTGAGATGGTTTATCTGGTGGGTCCAGCAGCTCAGGAGGGGAGAGTGGAATGTCCGCCACTGGCGCACAGTCACATCTGCTCTACTGCGAGGACCTGGATTCTTTATATTTTGAAGTTACCCTTTCATATTTTCCTTTCCTTGTCTGTTTTTGGATTATGAATTTTGTAAATATGAAACGATTTCAAGCATGGAGGAACTCCCTACCTTTTATGTCTTATTTTAATATTTATACAGTAAGTACTATATTTGCTGCTTGTCATGTTGATATAGTTTTCATACAGTATATACTACCCTGTACCTTAGATTTATGATTGAAATTGTGCTTTGGTAAAATTTTGGACAAATTATTTTTATCATCAAAATTCTAAAAATAATCCTAGTTGTATTTTTGTATAGTTATGTCAAGTATGTATTCTTTAATCTGTTGTCTGTAATTACAAGTGCCTATTGTGCAATTACTATTCTTTACTACATATACTGAACACTATTCATTTATTTTACTCACTTACATAGTGCCATTAATTCCACACCGACACTGCTCCATTTGGGCTCACAATCTAGATTCTGTATCCGTATGTTTTGGAGTGTGGGAGGAAAGCAAAGTACCCAGAGGAAACCAACATAAACATGGAGAGAACATACAAACTCCTTGCAGATGTCGTCCTTGCTGGGATTTGAACCTAGGACCCCAGAGCTGCACGGCAGCTGTGCTAACCACTGAGCCACCGTGTTGCCAATAAGTCAGTTTAAAGCTCATGTGAGATGGTCTTAGAAAGGTTGCCCAAGCAGATATTATTAATGACATATCAGTATTAGGACAGGTGGTCAGTATCAGATTGGCTGTGGTCAGCCATCCAGCACCCACAGCGATCAGCTGTTTGCTCCATCGGCGGCTGGATGTAAAATATTGAGTGGAGCTAAACAACGCCGCTCTGTTTTAATTTGTTTTCTACTCTAATGCCGCTATCTCTTAATTTATAATTGAGTCTGAGCTGGTAGGAGGATACGAACTACTCTGACATGTCCCATACACCGCACACACAGCAGGATTTTTGCTCTCCATTCCTTGTGAGCACACAAAGAAAAGCGGCTACAGGGAGGAAATTATTCAGCATTCCTCTGCTGTGTGGATGTGATTCCAGCACTAAGTAGAGGTAAAAGACTTGTTAGAAAGCTCAGCATGACCTGCCAGTGGCTGACTTCTTACATTGTTCCTCAATAGGGTTGAGCGACTTTTGCTTTTTTAGGGTCGAGTTGGGTTTTGTGAAACCCGACCTTCTCGAAAGTCGGTTCGCGTGAAATCGGCCGATTCTACTGTGAAGTCGGGTTCCGCATCGGAACACGAAACCCAATGCAAGTCAATGTGGATGTGGATCTTTCTTTCTCTCTCTCTCTCCTCTCTCCTCTCTCCTCCGTGCAAAGCATGTGTTGTGTTTGACTGCGAAAATCACTGCAGCCCAAACGGTAATATGGCTCTATGACGCCGCAGAAACCGGGCCGGAACCTATGTCATCACGCTGCCCACACTCCATAATTGGCTGAAAAAATGGCGGGGAAGGCGTCATACAAAACGTGACTTTGGCGCCAAGATCGCCGACCACGTGGCCGATCCCACGCTGGAGTCGGGTCGGGTTTCACGAAACCCGACTTTGCCAAAAGTCGGCGACTTTTGAAAATGAACGATCCGTTTCGCTCAACCCTATTCCTCAATTCTCCTGACTCCCTCCTCTCTGCACAGCGTCACTCAAATCTTCTTGGCGCCGGGCGCCGTCTCTTCACCGCTGTTTTGAAATGAGCCGGCGCCTGCGTTCTTTTCTCCTGCCTTGGGCAGGCGCAGTGAGCGCTGCCCGTCTGTCCTCATATGCAGTCTAGCTGCCTGCGCCTGTGCGGCCGCCCTGCCTGTGAATCCCAGCCTCTCAGTGAGAATAAATCAGAAGACACTGCGGGGCTGGGATTAACAGGCAGGGCGGCCGCACAGGCGCAGTCAGCTATACTGCATATGAGCACAGAGGACGGGCAGCGCTCACTGCGCCTGCCCAAGGCAGGAGAAAAGAGCGCAGGTGCCGGCTGATTTCAAAACAGCGCTGAGGAGGCGGCGCCCGGCGACAAGAAGGCTTGAGTGACGGCTGTGTGGCGTCTGCAGCAGGGGGGGAAAGGCCTGCCTCCAGGACTGAAGAAAGGACAAATTGGACAACTATTGAGGTCCAATTTATCCTGTTACCCTTGTGAAAATACAAAACTGGGGGCTAAAAAATCATTTTTGTGAAAAAAATATATATATATTTTCACGGCTCTGCGTTATAAATTGTAGTGTAACACTTGGGGGTTCAAAGCTCTCAAAACACATCTAGATAAGTTCCCTAGGGGGTCTACTTTCCAAAATGGTATCATTTGTGGGGGGTTTTAATGTTTAGGCACATCAGGGGCTCTCCAAACGCGACATGGTGTCCCATCTCAATTCCAGTCAATTTTGCATTGAAAAGTCAAACGGCGCTCCTTCCCTTCCGAGGTCTGCCATGCGCCCAAACAGTCGTTTACCCCCACATATGGGGTATCGGTGTACTCAGGACAAATTGTACAACAAGTTTTAGGGTCTAATTTCTTCTCTTACTCTTGGGAAAATAAAAAAATGTTTGCGAAAAGATCATTTTTGTGAAAATATGTGATTTTTTATTTTTACGGCTCTGCATTGTAAACTTCTGTGAAGCACTTGGTGGGTCAAAGTGCTCACCACACATCTAGATAAGTTCCTTAAGTGGTCTACTTTCCAAAATGGTGTCACTTGTGGGGGGTTTCAATGTTTAGGCACATCAGGGGCTCTCCAAACGCAACATGGCGTCCCATGTCAATTCCAGTCAATTTTGCATTGAAAAGTAAAATGGCTCCTTTCCTTGCGAGCTCTGCCATGCGCCCAAACAGTGGTTTACCCCCACATATGGGGTATCAGCGTACTCCGGACAAATTGTACAACAACTTTTGGGGTCCCTTTTCTCCTGTTACCCTTCGTAAAATAAAACAAATAGGAGCTGAAATAAATTTTGTGTGAAAAAAAGTTAAATGTTCATTTTTATTTAAACATTCTAAAAATTCCTGTGAAACACCTGAAGGGTTAATAAACTTCTTGAATGTGGTTTTGAGCACCTTGAGGGGTGCAGTTTTTAGAATAGTGTCACACTTGGGTATTTGCTATCATATAGACCACTCAAAATGACTTCAAATGAGATGTGGTCCCTAAAAAAAAAATGGTGTTGTAAAAATGAGAAATTTCTGGTCAACTTTTAACTCCTATAACTCCCTAACAAAAAAAAATTTTGGTTCCAAAATTGTGCTGATGTAAAGTAGACATGTGGGTAATGTTACTTATTAAGTATTTTGTGTCACACATCTCTGTGATTTAAGGGCATAAAAATTCAAAGTTGGAAAATTGCGAAATTTTCAAAATTATCGCTAAATTTCCATTTTTTCACAAATAAACGCAGGTAATATCAAAGAAATTTTACCACTGTCATGAAGTACAATATGTCACGAGAAAACAGTGTCAGAATCACCGGGATCCGTTGAAGCGTTCCAGAGTTATAACCTCATAAAGGGACAGTGGTCAGAATTGTAAAAATTGGTCCGGTCATTATCATGCAAACCACCCTTGGGTGTAAAGGGGTTAAATGTATCAGCAGCTGAGCACATAAGCTGCTGCGCCATTCAGTGTCCATTCATTCTCTGGAAAACGCCTATTGCTTTTCTCAGCTATCTCAAGCAGTCCATAGAAAAAAAAATGGAGCAGGATAGGTGATATATTTTGTATTTGGCAATAGATCTTTAATATAAAAGTATTTTCAAAGCCCAGATCACCCGTTCATAGACATATTTCTAATTCTTTGGGGAGCATACAGAAGTTATACAGCAGTCAATGGTATGTGCTGCTTTTTATGAAATATGTGTAAAATTATAGCCCTAAGCTGCAAATTAAAGGGGCCATAGTGTTGTCACTCTTGAGGATGGAGTGAGTGCAGTTGGCACAGTTTACTGATGTCACTTTTCATTTAGAAACTTTAGTTGTACAGTTATTGGGCACAGTTCAGTTATTATGTCTACGTTCACATTAGCGTTTGGCGCCGCAGCGTCGCCGCATGCGTCATGCGCCCCTATATTTAACATGGGGGCGCATGGACATGCGTTGTGCTGCGTTTTGCGACGCATGCGTTTTTTGGGCGCAGAGAGCGCAGCAAGTTGCATTTTTTTTGCGTCCAACTTTCGGCGAAAAAGGACGCATGCGTCGCAAAACGCAGCGTTTTAGCGTGCGTTTTGTTTGCGTTGTGCGTTGCGTCGCCGACGCAGCGGCGCACAATGCAAATGTGAACGTAGCCTATAAGAGGCATGTTGTGTGTGTATCACATAATGTAAAGATTTACATGTACAGTATGGCCTTGTGTTATGTGGCGTACCATGGTGTTACCATTAGTAAAGTCTTATGCTACACTTTCATATTTTAGCATTACTTTGGGTATTGGTTGCAATTCATGTTGATTTAGGTGTCTTCATTTCTGGCTGTTAAGTGTTCTAATATTATAGGTGTAATCTGGATATCTAGAAACAACCACAAGGTATGCTAGAATATTTCTGTCCAACTGGAAGTTTACCAGTTCTAGCTACTTCTGGAAGCCTCCATAATGCAGCATCTGATTGAGCATGGCACAATTATTTCTTTCTGATACGACAGCAAAAACCTCTGTATACCTGGTATCGAAAAACTGAATAGAGATTTTTGTATCCACACTTGTGTTTGGCTCAAACTGCGCAAGTGAATTGAGCCTAATAAGATCAGGTCCAGATCTAGTTAACATGGTGCAGTTTGGTAAAATGCTTTACTTGCCTGTTTTAATTTATACCAGGATTGTTAACTCCTTCCTGATCTTGCAAATTAACTTTTTGCGCTTTTCACTCTTCTTCTCCTTCTTCCAAGAGCCAGGAAAGATCTATATCTTGGTACTTTGTTACCATCTTTTCAGTTAGCCATTAAAAGGTATCAACCCCTGAGGACTCTCATTTCTAAATACAGTTATATGAAAAAGTTTGGGCACCCTTATTAATCTTAAGCTTAATGTTTTATAAAAATTGTTTTTTTGGCAACAGCTATTTCAGTTTCATATATCTAATAACTGTTGGACACAGTAATGTTTCTACCTTGTGTCCAACAGTTATTAGATATATGAAACTGAAATAGCTGTTGCAAAAAAAACTATTTTTATAAAACATTAAGCTTAAGATTAATAGGGGTGCCCAAACTTTTTCCTATAACTGTATTCTGCCAAGAGCCATAACTTTTTTCTTTTTCCGTCAATATGGCCATGTGAGGGCATGTTTATTGCGGGACAAGTAGTACTTTTGAATGACTTCATAGATTTTACAATATATTGTACTGGAAAACGGGAAAAAAATTCCAAGTGCAGTGAAATTGCAAAAATTGTGCAATTTTACAATTGTTTTTTGCGGTGGTTTATTTACCATGTTCACTATACTGTAAAACTCACCTGGTAATATAATTCTCTGGGTGAGTGCGAGTACCCAGATAGAAAAGATGTATAGGTTCTTTTTTATTTAAGTGGTGAAAACAAATTCTGAAATTTGTAAGAAACATTTTTTCTGCTTATGTTACCATTTTCCAAGAACCGTAGCGTTTTCGTTTTTCAGGATCAGGAGCTGGGTGAGGGCTTATTTTTTGCAGGCTTGAGTGGACGTTTTTATCAATACCATTTTAGGGTACCGTATTTTCCGGCGTATAAGACGACTTTTTAACCCCTAAAAATTGTCCCAAAAGTCGGGGGTCGTCTTATACGCCGGGTATGGTGTGTGCAGGGAGCGATCCTGAATGTTCCCAGGGTCTGAAGGAGAGGAAACTCTCCTTCAGGCCCTGGGATCCATATTCATGTAAAAAATACAGAATAAAAATAAAAAATATGGATATACTCACCCCTCCGAGAAGCCTGGCTGTCACCGCTGCAAGCGTCTGCCTCCTTTCCTAAGAATTGCAGAGCGTGAAAGACCTTCAATGACGTCACGGTCAGGTGACCGGTCAGGACCGTGACGTCATCGAAGGTCCTTCACCCTCTGCAATTCTTAGGAACGGAGGCAGACGCTTGCAGCGGTGACAGCCAGGCTTCTCGGAGGGGTGAGTATATCCATATTTTTTATTTTTATTCTTTATTTTTCACATGAATATGGATCCCAGGGCCTGAAGGAGAGTCTCCTCTCCTTCAGACCCTGGGAACCACACGCCGTATAAGATGACTGGGCGTATAAGATGACCCCCGTCTTATACAGCAGGCATATCCCAAATTCCATATTTTATATGGAAAAGTTGGGGGTCGTCTTATACGCCCAGTCGTCTTATACACCAGAAAATACGGTATTTTATTTTTCGGACTAAGACATTATTTTTCGGACCATAAAACACACCTAGATTTTGGAGGATGAAAATTTAAAAAAAAAAAAAGGAAGCCAAAAATGTGGTCGTGACGCTCTATTATGGGGGGTATCTGCTGCTAACACTGTTATAGGGGTAACGTTCCCCAATTCTGTGTGTGTGTGTGTATATATATATATATATATATATATATATATATATATATATATATATATATATATATATATATATATATATATATATATATATATAATACACACACACACACACATGGCCCCCTCATCCCCATCCGGTTATACATGGCCCCCTCATTCCCATTCCGGTATATATGGCCCCCATCATGCTGCACACATAAAAAAAATAAACCATTCTGCTTACCTTCCCTCCGCTGCCTCGCAGCGTGGCATTGTGTTCTAATGCCAGCAACTGATTTCAGATTGTAAACCGCGCATTACAGTAACGTCATGCGCTGCTTACATGCCGAGGTCAGCTGCCGGACCTTTGACTTAAATATACATCAAAGGTCATGAAGGGGTTAAAGTAAAGGTATAGAAGAAACGTCCTCTTTTTATGAAATCCAAATTTTGTATTTTTTTTGCACAACCAATTTCTCCACATACGAGAAAAATAGTCCGATTATTCTGATCACTTTTTGATAAGAGTGGCATCATATTTTCTGGGACATGGAGAGAAGAAAAGTTTCTGCACCTTTTCCATTCTGTCAGTCTATGAAAATTGGATTGCACTCAGATTTAATCCGAATGCTTGCTATTTTTTTTTCATGGACCCATAGACTTGCATTGATCCGTTTTGTTCAGCGGACCACTCGTATATGTGTATAGCCCCATAGAATATAATAGGTACGAGTGCCATTTGTGAAAATCAGGAATAGCACTCATACGATAAATTCGGTCACGTGCACCAGCCCTGATAGAGTCGCTGTCCCAACGCTCTGTATATAGAGGCCTATAGGCACATAATTTTGTCTATGCTAATTGTTTTCATGCCTCCAAGTGAAAGGAAAGCTGTCCAAGTTCTCCTACACAGGCATGTGCTTCTAATTGTGGATACATTTTTCTTTAATTGTTTTATTATAGCAATCAGGGACTGTATGATGTTTCTCTTAGTGTTTCAAGGATTGTATACTTGTTTTTACCCTAGTTTAACTTCTTTCTGCACCCTAGTTTACAGCAACCAGTACTGGTTTTGAAGGCTTCTTTTTGGAAGATGTGCATTTCATTTTTTTTTTCATTTATTCCCTCCATTTGGAGTACATAGTGTATTGAGAAACTTTTTTTTCAGGTATAAAATTAAACAGCAATTCTGGAAAAAGACCATAAATTCTGACCTAGTTTTTCACAGTTAAACCAATTCTAGGGTATGTGTACATGATGTCTATTAGACTCTGCCTCCCCCAAGTTTGTGAAGTATATTTTTGAATCATTTTTTTTCCCCATCATTTCTTTACATCTGTGTTTTTTGTAGGGTCTTCCCGTGTTGTTTGAGACACGTTATGTTTTTTTCCTGTGGATTTCTGGTTATCATTTTTTTCACTGCATTGAATAATGAAGAAATTGCTGGCTTTATTTTCTTTGTCTTTGCTAAAAAAAAAAAAAATAAAACTAAATATAATAAATATATATATATATATATATATATATATATATATATATATATATATATATATGTATATGTATATATATATGTATAATATATCTATCAGAATGATCCAAAAGATGTCTGGGCAACTTGAGCTTTTTGCAGCATTTTATTACCCATAGGAAGCAAAAAGTGCTTGCAAAAAATGCCATCAGTTTTTCAGCGTTTTTGGTGAAAACAACACAGGTAGAGCAGGATGTGAAACCCATGTAGACAGGTGTCACCTCGCTTCACTAATCTTGTTCTGCCTTCCTCCACGTATGATGCTGTGTGGATTCTAGCATACGGCTAAACCTTCATCCATTGCCTCAGTAAACAGACAGTATAGGTTCTTAAGTCTATATTTATTGAGATGATGAACGATGAACATCAATAGTGGATGATATTGTGAGATATGCGATATAATGGATGATCTGGTAAAAACTACAAAGGAAATTACAGTGCATCAGTACTTGGCACATTACAGCATGTTACAGGATGCAATAACATGAATAACAGAGATTACAGAGCTAACACAGCATAAGGCAGATACAGTTATCATGGCTATCTTAGGGAAGTTCAGGCTGTCAGCATTGTATTACTTTATACAGGCAAACATCTATCTGCATACAGAGAAACCGCAACATGAAACAAAGCACAACATGCCTAACTACACACTCTGCTACACAGTGGCTGCATAACTGATCTAACATAACACACACATGTAAGTACATTTGTGCCTCACCGGAATCCGCTTATCAAGAGCAATGATCTGCAGGAAGAGAGCCAGGAACATGTGTGTAAGACTCAAGGTCTGGGGAAA
Organism: Ranitomeya variabilis; assembly: GCF_051348905.1. NCBI lineage: Eukaryota > Metazoa > Chordata > Amphibia > Anura > Dendrobatidae > Ranitomeya > Ranitomeya variabilis. The sequence goes on along the minus strand of NC_135233.1, from coordinate 854,853,574 downwards.
AATGGCTACTCTTGCTACTCTAGTCAGAACACAGACTTAAAGCGATAAGTTCCTGGATACAGAACAGGATAAATGTGTACCTAATGACAACTGGTGCTACATTGTGAATTAACTTGCTGCACATTAATGAGCAGAACAAATCTCACTCTTCCTTGTTCCCTTTTTTCTGTATTTTCCTCAGAATCTGCTCCCTCCTATTCATCTGTCTCCACAACCTCCATGCACCCAGTAGCACTTGGTAACTGCACTTGGATACCGGCTGATGACCGGATCATGCAGCTTTATCTGAAGACCCCTATTATATAATGATGCACATTCTACCTATTGTGTCCCCCATATTTCCTTATAGATTGTAGCTTGTGAGCAGGACCCTCACTCCTCCTGTAACTGGTGAACTATGTGTTAGGCCGGCCTCACACTGGGCGTAAGACAATACGCCACGTATTATACGTCCGTACTACGGCCGTAATACGGAGAAATGTTCCCAAAATATTGATCCGTAGTCAGGGTGTGTCAGCGTATTTTGCGCATGGCATCCTCCGTATGTAATCCGTATGGCATCCGTACTGCGAGATTTTCGCGCAGGCTTGCAAAACCGACATCTAATGGATTTATGTGCTCAAATGTTCGGGAAAACATATATACAGTATATATATATATATATATATATATATATATATATATATATATATATATATATATATATATATATATATGTATGTCATTGAGACACATATATATATATATTCTGTATTTAGATTTCATTCAGTGCGATATGTGTTAAAAGCCGGTAATTCAATTGCCGGCTTCTCATTTCTCCTGCACAAACCCGACAGGATATGAGACATGGTTTACATACAGTAAACCATCTCATATCCCCTTTTTTTTTGCATATTCCACACTACTAATGTTAGTAGTGTGTATGTGCAAAATTTCAGCGCTGTAGCTGCTGAAATAAAGGGTTAAATGGCGGAAAAAATTGGCGTGGGCTCCCGCGCAATTTTCTCCGCCAGAATGGTAAAGCCAGTGACCGAGGGCAGATATTAATAGCCAGGAGAGGGTCCATGGTTATTGGCCCCCCCGTGGCTAAAAACATCTGCCCCCAGCCACCCCAGAAAAGGCACATCTGGAAGATGCGCCTATTCTGGCACTTGGCCACTCTCTTCCCACTCCCTGTAGCGGTGGGATATGGGGTAATGAAGGGTTAATGCCACCTTGCTATTGGAAGGTGACATTAAGCCAGATTAATAATGGAGAGGCGTCAATTATGTCACCTATCCATTATTAATCCAATAGTACGAAAGGGTTAAAAAACACACACACACACACACACATGATTTAAAAGTATTTTAATGAAAGAAACACAGCGGTTGTTGTAATAATTTATTGTTCTCTCAATCCATCAGGAACACCCTCGCTTGGAAAAATAATAAACGCACAAGATACATACCTTCTGGTGAACCGTCTCGTCCCACGAAGTAATCCATCTGAAGGGGTTAACTAATATTACAGGCAGGAGCCCTGCTAAATGCAGCTGTGCTCCGTGCTTGTAATTCCCCAGCGAATGAATGAAATGTAGGTCATTGACCTACATTTCCTTCAGTCGCGGTGATGCGCCCCCTGGTGGATGTCCTCATATGACCTGGAGCGTGGGAAAAAGTTCCCAGGCTGCAGTTCATGAGAACATCCACCAGAGGGCGCCTCACCGCGACTGAAGGCAATGTAGGTCAATGACCTACATTTCATTCATTCGCTGGGGAATTACAAGCACGGAGCACAGCTGCATTTAGCAGGGCTCCTGCCTGTAATATTAGTTAACCCCTTCAGATGGATTACTTCGTGGGACGAGACGGTTCACCAGAAGGTATGTATCTTGTGCGTTTATTATTTTTCCAAGCGAGGGTGTTCCTGATGGATTGAGAGAACAATAAATTATTACAACAACCGCTGTGTTTATTTCATTAAAATACTTTTAAATCATGTGTGTGTGTTTTTTAACCCTTTCCAACAATTGGATTAATAATGGATAGGTGACATAATTGACGCCTCTCCATTATTAATCTGGCTTAATGTCACCTTCCAATAGCAAGGTGGCATTAACCCTTCATTACCCCATATCCCACCACTACAGGGAGTGGGAAGAGAGTGGCCAAGTGCCAGAATAGGCGCATCTTCCAGATGTGCCTTTTCTGGGGTGGCTGGGGGCAGATGTTTTTAGCCACGGGGGGGGCCAATAACCATGGACCCTCTCCTGGCTATTAATACCTGCCCTCTGTCACTGGCTTTACCATTCTGGCGGAGAAAATTGCGCGGGAGCCCACGCCAATTTTTTCCGCCATTTAACCCTTTATTTCAGCAGCTACAGCGCTGAAATTTTGCACATACACACTACTAACATTAGTAGTGTGGAATATGCAAAAAAAAAGGGGATATGAGATGGTTTACTGTATGTAAACCATGTCTCATATCCTGTCGGGTTTGTGCAGGAGAAATGAAAAGCCGGCAATTGAATTACCGACTTTTCACTAACACCGATGCGTATTTCTCGCAAGTCACACTGCTGGTCAGTGTGGAATCCGTATTTTTCTCGCCCCCATAGACTTTCATTGGCGATTTTTTTGCGCAATACGGTGACAAACGCAGCATGCTGCGATTTTGTACGGCCGTAGAAAGCCGTATAATACTGAACCGTAATATACGGCTAATAGGAGCAGCCCCATTGAGAATAATTGTGCCGTTTATTTTGCGAGTTTTACGGACGTAGTTTATGCGCTCATACGTCCGTAAAACTCGCTAGTGTGAGGCCGGCCTTACTGTGTGTGGTCTTTACTGTCTGTACTTGTCCCTGCTTAATTGTAAAGTGCTGCAGAATATGTTGGTGGTGCTATAGAAATAAAATTATTTATTCTTCTTCTTCTTATTATTATTATTATTATTAAATGGGTTGTTTATTTTAGAAAAAAAGCATTTTGTTTGGGGGGTTTCTGTGCTGGATCCTCATCTCTTGGCCAGAGTAGTAATGCGGAGTAGTGATAAAGAGCAGCATCTCTCGTTCTGAAGACCCGATCCTGTATTATGTTACGCCTACAACCCATTTACTGGAATAGGAACTGTGCAATGCTCAATTTCCCCCAAGGTGGCGCTGCAGAGAAATCAAAGATTTACTAACTGCTTTCCCCACATTACAGCTAATTGCTGGTGGTCACAACAGAGGGACATTGTGATCTGCTAATCATCAAGGACTCCTAGTAAGTAGAGGTTGTCTAAAGCGAGTAACCATTTAATGGGTGTTAGAAAGCTGGGGGGCAACTCCTGTAGATACTGTATTGGCATGCATATTGTTCTCAGTAGGTCAAAATGGCTTTTATCAGCTTGACAGAAGGGTGACTTCAACCAGTACAGGGCTATAGTGGCCACAGGCTTCAGCTGCCCCCTCTGGCCTTATACCTGGTAGGTGAGGGCACGGTAGCACACTTTGCATTAGGGCCAGGTCACTACTCTTCTGAGCTGGAGAGCCTTTCTGTGCTCTGTGTAGGGCACTATAATCATATAGTGTATATCCATTTCTGTTGCTGCAGCAACCTGTGCTGCCTTCCCATAACAAATGGAAGTCTGAGAGAAGTGTGAAAACTTACACAGGCTCTTGGCTTCACAGGACAGATCACATACACTGGCCATTCTCCTGACAGTGTTGACAGATTTTATGGCCCTAATCTCCTTTTCTTTAGAGCCCTCTGCTTCCCACAGGTTTTCACACTCCAAGGAAGATCTGTCTCTGGAATTAGAATGAATAAAAAGCCTCTATATCACCATATAAGGTTCCATTCATGGAATCGTGCATCACATATCTGACAAGTGTCTGATTTCGATTTTCTTTGCTTTTTTCACAGAGGTTGGGCAGTAGCATGCAGGCAGATGAGGGCTCAGAATGGCTTCTGGAGCTCTTGAGCGAGGTGCAGCTGCAGCAGTATTTCCTACGTATACGTGATGACCTGAACATCACGCGTCTTTCCCATTTTGATTACGTCAAGAATGAAGATCTGGAGAAAATCGGCATGGGCCGTCCTGGTGAGCCAACTAATTTGCTAGTTATCTGTCCACACACTAAAATAAGCAAATTTTTGGAAATGGAAATTTTTTTTCTATTTTTTTTTTTTATGTACTTTACAGTGATGGAAACTGTAAGCTTTTACTCTCAATATAAATCATTGTGTGCTTCATTTATTAGAACAGATAATTTATCAGCATATTTCAATCAACAATTGTGTCCTATGCCGATCCTGTCTACCTGGCGGCAGTATGTCACCCCCAGTGATATTAGGTGACCACGGGACTAACCATGGGACTGTTTATTGCTTTCATTGAATGATTCACAGAGATGAGCAAAAGGATTCACTGGTCCTGCCTTCATATTGGTAGTCCGGGCACCCAGACAAGGATCGTACAAACTTCTCTGACAGCACTCGGATGGCTTCATGATTTGTGTTGTGCCACAACGTCATTATGTTGCAGGGACCTTGTGAACACCAGAGACCCCCAGGAAGCCTGCATTCATGTGCCAGCTGAGAAAGTTTGCAGGACTTTTTGGTCCAGACGCCAGAGAGTACTGATGTACAGAATTACTTTGCTCAACTCTAGTGATTCATTCAGGTGAAATGTAAGGGAGTTATGTGCTTTTGCTGTGCATGGCTTTTTCAGAGCTTAGGATACAATTGTTAAAAAAATATACTGATATGTTTATAATTAGCCAATTAAAAGGGTTGTCCACTACTGTAAAATTTAGAGTGACTAAACTTTATAACTGATTTTGAACTTTTAGCAAGCCTTTGTATTTTCTGCAGATCAGTGGGAGTGGGGGCCCTGAGACACCCACCGACCGTACAATAGACCCGTGAGAAGTGCACAGCTATGCAGACCGGAGCGCCAAACTGATGCATACACAGACCGGTGTATGTATGGATCCGTAGATTGTACCCAAATGCCCACCGATCTGCAGGCAGTTCCACTGCTTGCCAAATAAGAAAAATCAGAAAAGTTTGTTACTCTTTAACCTCAGTGGGCTCAGTGTGGAGTTAGAAATCTAAACCAACAAAAAAAACAGTTACCTACACTCTCCTACCTCACTGGTGCCGCTCCTCCACATTGGGTACTGCGTTTTCCTCTGGTGTCCCAACATCAACGGGTCCTCACGTGACCACTGCAGTCTTGACATTTTGACCAAAGGGAAAGAGTTCCAGCAGGAAGAAACATTACTCTTCATGTGCTACAAAATGCAAAGGATGCAGCCATGACCCAAAACCTATTAATGTTAAGTTCTAAAGTAGTTTCTAACCTTTTAATAGTGCACATTTATATGACAAGTTTGGAATAAATCCTGCTTATCGAAATTATCACTATATCACTGATAACTATTTTATCACGGTTTCTATTTCGCCTGTCACTGCAGAGAACACTAAAGGATGACACACTACACCTGCTCTGCCTGCATGTGGAGACAATTAGTGTTGATCGAATAGCTTCAGATAAGCACTTATCCAAATAACTATAGTGCTTACCGAATAGCTGCATCAGGAACCCGGATACCTGGAGCGCTCCCGATAATCAGATGTTCGGTGCCACAGCTGCATGTGTTGCGGCAGTTTCACAGTCACAACACATACATGGAGAGCCCAACAAACAGGATCTCCATGCTTGTGTTGTGACTGTCACACAGCCGTGACACATGCAGCTGCGGCGCCGGACGCTCTCCAGGTACCCGGGTTCCAGATGCAGCTATTATCGGGAGCGCTCCAGGTATCCGGGTTCCAGATGCAGCTATTATCGGGAGCGCTCCAGGTATCCGGGTTCCAGATGCAGCTATTATCGGGAGCGCTCCAGGTATCCGGGTTCCAGATGCAGCTATTATCGGGAGCGCTCCAGGTATCCGGGTTCCAGATGCAGCTATTCGGTAAGCGCTATAGCTATTTGGATAAGTGCTTATCTGAAGCTATTCGATCAACTCTAGAGACAATGCATTGTGGATGGGTTGTGAGGTCTGTTTAGTTACTTTGATACCTAAAGAGCCAAGGATGGAATCCAGTTCTATGCGGCAAGGAGCAATAGCACACTTGTTTGCTGCACCTGTTGTTCTCCAATATCAGGAGATATAGATCTGTCCACATCATAAGCCCTAGTGCAACTTCAGAAAGGATCTTTTGTTTTCCTTACTCACCATTACATTTAGTGATGTTTAGTCCATCAATTAATTAACGTAATCTCAAAGATGCTAGAGAGTTTGGGGAGTTCATGACAATGGGACAGTCACATACACCGTACTCTAGAGAATGGGTTTGCCCATCAAGACATTGATCTTCTGTTGTATATGTGTACAGTTTTAACAGAAACTATTTAGGTCATTAGTGATTGCAAACTGCTCCACTTTGTGCCTTATTAGTGGTTGCAGAATTCTTCCTATGATACTGCCACCTCAGCATTTCCTCAAGTATTTACTTAACTGCAATTCAGAAAGTAATTTGCTTTCCTGGTATTAATTTGATTTCATTTTTTCCATATTTAGATGTGGTTTGATATTGAGACAAAATTTCTTTTTATTAATCCAAGGGCATTGTACTATGGAAAACACTGATTTATGTTTTCGGGGAACTGCATCAAGCAAACTTGTGTGTAATTCAAAACCGTTGGATGTTAAAAAAGCCATGTGTTCACCATTCCTCATAGCAGCCATCTCAGCAAGAAAACCTAATTTTCAATTAAAGCTTGTCTGGCAATCTTCTGTTTGTCCCAGGCCGCCTTTTGATAACCCCCGATTGGCCATACCTTCCCTCTGCAGTTTCCGTTTAATTAATACTTTGTTAGGATGGTGGGATACATGATATTACAGATAGTCAATGATCTTTTTTTTACCTTCTAGGCCAGAGGCGTCTTTGGGAGGCAGTAAAGAGACGGAAAGCAATGTGTAAACGTAAGTCCTGGATGAGTAAGGTAAGCCAGTATTGCCCACAAAATAATTCTTGTTACTTTCTGAAGTGAAAATGTCTCAAGTACATTCACACTGTGGTAAAATCCAACATGTATTTGCAGTGAAATCAATGCTAGAAATCCAGGGTTATCATCAGATTGAACATGGCTAATCCGTGTGGCTACTTGAATTGGTGCCTGGACAGAATCCACTTCAGTAAGTGACATGTCACTAAGGCCATGTGCACACGTTCAGTATTTTTCGCTATAAAAACGCGAAAAAAACGCTAACATATGCCTCCCATTATTTTCAGTGTATTCCGCATTTTTTGTGCAAATGTAGCCTTTTTTTCCGCGAAAAAATCGCATCGCGGAAAAAAAAGCAACATGTTCATTAAAATGCGGAATTGCAGGGGATTCCGCACACCTAGGAGTGCATTGATCTGCTTACTTCCCGCACGGGGCTGTGCACACCATGCGGGAAGTAAGCAGATTATGTGCGGTTGGTACCCAGGGTGGAGGAGAGGAGACTCTCCTCCACGGACTGGGCACCATATAATTGGTCAAAAAATAAGAATTAAAATAAAAAATAGTCATATACTCACCTTCGATGTCTTCCCGCCTCTCCGCTGCATACTGCCGCTTCGGATTCTATAGCTGGTGTGCGGTGAAGGACCTGCGATGACGTCACGGTCGTGTGATTGGTCGAGACCGGTCATGTGACCGCTCACGTGACCGCGACGTCATGGAAGGTTCTGAACCACACCGGCATTTATAGGAACGGATGCCTGCAGGTGAGTATAACCATTTTTTTTATTTTTTTTATTATTTTTAAACATTCTATCTTTTACTATAGATGCTGCATAGGCAGCATCTATAGTAAAAAGATGGTCACACTTGTCAAACGCTATGTTTGACAAGTGTGACCAACCTGTCAGTCAGTTTTCCAAGCGATGCTACAGATCGCTTGGAAAACTTTAGCATTCTGCAAGCTAATTACGCTTGCAGAATGCTAAAAAAAGCGAAAAAAACGCAAAACAAAAAAAAAAAAAATGCGGATTTCTTGCAGAAAATTTCCGGTTTTCTTCAGGAAATTTCTGCAAGAAATCCGGACGTGTGCACATACTGAAACTATTTTCTAATCTGTTTTAAAAATCACTGGTCGCTTGAATGGGAACCCAGATTTCCTTATGAACGCAGTTATTATTATTATTATTATTCATTTTTATAGCGCCATTTATTCCATGGCGCTTTACATGTGAAAAAAGGCCATACATAGACCAGTACAATCAACATGAGCAATACAATGCACACACAAGTACAGAAGGAGAGAGGAGCCAGTTATTGGATAGTTTGCACATGGTTGTTCTCTAAAATTTAAAGAAAAAAATTCAGTGTGAACATACCCATGGTGCTTTTTCAAATGTAGCTTTTTTATGTTTTACAGTAACAGCAAATTAATGAGTTTTTGAAAATCTCATTCATAAGTTTTACCTGTGGTGCATTTTAAAAAAAATATATCAATTTCTCCAGTGGTTTCCAGCATTTTTCCCTTTTGAGGTCAAACTGGGTTAACACCAAAAAAACATACTGTAACACATAAATACAAAAAAAACCCATCAGAAGCGTAATTTCTGCCTGGGCTGGTGGTGTCCATTTTAGTGCAGTCGGTGTAAAATGGACCAACTCCTACTTCTAAAATCCATATATATAATCGTCTAATTCTGTCTGTCTGTAACGGAAATCCCGCATCGCTGATTGGTCGCACCAGCCGCCTGCGACCAATCAGCGACAGGCAGTCACAGTGCCACGTAGTTCAGTCACGTTTATTGAACAAGTTCTGTCACAGTGAGACGTAGTTCACTCAGGTTTACTGAAGAAGTTCTGTCAGTCACATACATACATATTCTAGAATACCCGATTCGTTAGAATCGGGCCATCATCTAGTATATAATAAATTGGGTACAGTATATCAATGCATGATGCGCTGTAAATGTTTTCATAACAATTTCGGAAATGTCCTTTAAATGTCTGTTCTGTTCCTGATCTAACGATCAAGGCTTTTAGTTGAGATGAATCTGTGCTGCATTGTAGGTACAGTTATGCTCAAAAGTTTACATAACTGTTATGGACCTGGTGGTTAGGTGCACCAGGAATGACCTGATAGTTAAACTTGGAATCAGGACGAGCTCTGGAGAAATGGGAACTCTGCTGACCGCAAACCCTACTCCTATCAACACAACTAGAAACAGCCGTGGAGCGTGCCTGACTCTGCCTAGACACCTCTTCACAGCCTAAGAGCTAACTACCCCTAAAGAAAGGAAACAAAGCCTTACTTACCTCAGAGAAATTTCCCCAAAGGTAAAAGCAGCCCCCCCACAAGTATTGACTGTGAGATAAGAGGAAATCACAAACACAGGATGAAATAGGTTTTAGCAAAGAGAGGCCAGTCTAACTAAACAGATTGAGGATAGAAAAGGGATCTTTGCGGTCAACACAAAAAGCTACAAAAACCACGCAGTGTGTGCAAAAAATACCCCCGCACCGACTCACGATGCGGTGGTGCCACTCTGCACCCCCAGAGCTTCCAGCTAGCCAGGTAGTTTCATGATAGCAAGCTGGACTAGAACTTAGCAAGAAAAACCATATGTAACAAATGAACAAGCAGGAACTTAGCTTGTGCTGGAGTAGACAGGTCCTCAGAAAGATCCAGGAGAGATCTGAACCAGTACTAGAACATTGACAGCTGGCATGGAGTAACGATCTGAGTGGAGTTAAATAGAGAATCAGCCTAGCCCCAAACGAGGGCAGCTGGAGAAGGAATCTCAGAACCAGCAGCTCCACTCACAGCCACCAGAGGGAGTCCACGGACAGAACTCACCGAAGTACCATTCATGACCACAGGAGGGAGTTCGAGAACGGAATTCACAACAGTACCCCCCCCTTGGGGAGGGGTCACCGAACCCTCACCAGAGCCCCCAGGCCGATCAGGACGAGCCAAATGAAAGGCACGAACTAAATCGGCAGCATGGACATCAGAGGCAACAACCCAGGAATTATCCTCCTGACCATAGCCCTTCCATTTGACCAAGTTCTGAAGTTTTCGTCTCGAAATACGAGAATCCCAAATCTTCTCCACCACATACTCCAACTCCCCCTCGACCAACACCGGAGCAGGAGGATCAACGGAGGGAACCATAGGCGCCACATATCTCTGCAGCAACGACCTATGGAACACATTATGGATGGCAAAAGAAGCAGGAAGGGCCAAACGAAATGATACAGGATTAAGAATTTCAGAAATCTTATAAGGACCAATGAAACGAGGCTTAAACTTAGGAGAAGAAACCTTCATAGGAACATAACGAGATGATAACCAAACCAAATCCCCAACACGAAGTCGGGGACCAACACGGCGACGGCGGTTAGCGAAATGTTGAGCCTTCTCTTGGGACAAGGTCAAATTGTCCACCACATGAGTCCAAATTTGTTGCAACCTGTCCACCAGAGAATCCACACCAGGACAGTCCGAAGGCTCAATCTATGAAAACCAAAATTACAAAAAAAAGGCGAAACCAAAGTAGCCGAACTGGCCCGATTATTAAGGGCGAACTCAGCTAATGGCAAGAAGGTCACCCAATCATCCTGATCGGCAGAAACAAAGCATCTCAGATAAGTTTCCAAAGTCTGATTGGTTCGTTCGGTTTGGCCATTTGTCTGAGGATGGAAAGCCGAAGAAAAAGACAAATCAATGCCCATCTTAGCACAAAAGGACCGCCAAAACCTTGAAACAAACTGGGAACCTCTGTCAGACACGATGTTCTCCGGAATGCCATGCAAACGAACCACATGTTGGAAAAATAATGGAACCAAATCAGAGGAAGAAGGCAATTTAGGCAAGGGTACCAAATGGACCATTTTAGAGAAGCGATCGCAAACCACCCAGATGACCGACATCCTTTGAGAAACAGGAAGATCTGAAATAAAATCCATGGAAACATGCGTCCAAGGCCTTTTCGGGACCGGCAAGGGCAAAAGTAACCCACTGGCACGAGAACAGCAGGGCTTAGCCCAAGCACAAGTCCCACAAGACTGCACAAAAGAACGCACATCCCGCGACAAGGAAGGCCACCAAAAGGACCTAGCCACCAAATCTCTGGTACCAAAAATCCCAGGATGACCAGCCAACACCGAACAATGAACCTCAGAGATAACTCTATTAGTCCATCTATCAGGGACAAACAGTTTCTCCGCTGGACAACGGTCAGGTCTATCAGCCTGGAACTCCTGCAGCACCCGCCGCAAATCAGGGGAGATGGCAGACAGAACTACTCCCTCTCTGAGAATACCAGCCGGCTCAGGAACCCCAGGAGAATCAGGCACAAAACTCCTTGAAAGGGCATCAGCCTTCACATTCTTAGAACCCGGAAGGTACGAAACCACAAAATTGAAACGGGAGAAAAACGGCAACCAACGAGCCTGTCTAGGATTCAACCGCTTGGCAGACTCGAGATAAGTCAGATTCTTGTGATCTGTCAAGACCACCACGCGATGCTTGGCTCCTTCAAGCCAATGTCGCCACTCCTTGAATGCCCACTTCATAGCCAACAACTCCCGATTGCCAACATCATAATTACCCTCAGCAGGTGAAAACTTTCTCGAAAAGAAAGCGCATGGCTTCATTACAGAGCAATCAGAACTTCTCTGAGACAAAACAGCCCCTGCTCCAATTTCAGAAGCATCAACCTCGACCTGAAAAGGGAGCGAAACATCTGGCTGACACAACACAGGAGCCGAAGAGAAACGACGTTTCAACTCCTGAAAAGCCTCAACGGCCGCAGAGGACCAATTCACCACATCAGCATCCTTCTTGGTCAAATCAGTCAATGGTTTAACAACACTAGAAAAATTAGCGATGAAGCGACGGTAAAAATTGGCAAAGCCCAGAAATTTCTGAAGGCTCTTCACAGATGTAGGCCGAGTCCAATCATAAATAGCTTGGACTTTAACAGGATCCATCTCGATAGTAGAAGGGGAAAAAATGAAGCCCAAAAAGGAAACCTTCTGAACTCCAAAGAGACACTTAGATCCCTTTACAAACAAGGAATTAGCACGAAGGACCTGGAACACCATTCTGACCTGCTTCACATGGGACTCCCAATCATCCGAAAAGACCAAAATATCATCCAAATATACGATCATGAATCTATCCAGATACTTTCGGAAGATGTCATGCATAAAGGACTGAAACACTGAGGGGGCATTAGAAAGGCCGAATGGCATCACCAGGTACTCAAAATGGCCCTCGGGCGTATTAAATGCTGTTTTCCATTCATCGCCCTGTTTAATACGCACGAGATTATACGCCCCTCGAAGGTCTATCTTGGTGATCCAACTAGCCCCCTTAATCCGAGCAAATAAGTCAGACAGTAGAGGCAAAGGGTACTGAAATTTGACTGTGATTTTATTAAGAAGGCGGTAATCTATACAAGGTCTCAGAGAACCATCCTTTTTGGCCACAAAAAAAGAACCCTGCTCCCAATGGTGACGACGACGGGCGAATATGCCCTTTCTCCAAGGACTCCTTTATATAACTCCGCATAGCGGCGTGTTCTGGCACAGACAAATTGAAAATTCGTCCCTTAGGGAACTTGCTACCAGGAATCAAATTAATAGCACAATCACAATCCCTATGAGGAGGTAGGGTACTAGACTTGGGCTCATCAAATACATCCCGGTAATCCGACAAAAACTCAGGGACTTCAGAAGGAGTGGAGGAAGAAATTGACAATAATGAAACATCCCCATGTACCCCTTGACACCCCCAACTGGACACCGACATTGATTTCCAATCCAATACTGGATTATGGACCTGCAGCCATGGCAAACCCAACACGACCACATCATGCAGATTATGCAACACCAAAAAGCGAATATCCTCCTGATGCGCAGGAGCCATGCACATAGTCAACTGGGTCCAATACTGAGGCTTATTCTTGGCCAAAGGCGTAGCATCAATTCCCCTCAAAGGAATGGGATGCTGCAAGGGCTCCAAGAAAAAACCACAGCGCCTGGCAAACTCCAAGTCCATCAAATTCAGGGCAGCGCCTGAATCCACAAATGCCATAACAGAATAGGATGACAAAGAGCAAATCAGAGTAACGGACAGAAGAAATTTAGGCTGTACAGTACCAATGGTGACGGACCTAGCGAACCGCTTAGTGCGCTTAGGACAATCAGAGATAGCATGAGTGGAGTCACCACAGTAAAAACACAGCCCCTTCTGACGTCTATGTTCTTGCCGTTCAGCTCTGGTCAAAGTCCTATCACATTGCATAGGCTCAGGCCTCTGCTCAGAGGATACCGCCAAATGGTGCACAGTTTTGCGCTCACGTAAGCGCCGATCGATCTGTATGGCCAAGGACATTGATTCATTCAGACCAGCAGGCGTGGGGAACCCCACCATAACATCCTTAAGGGCTTCAGAAAGACCCTTTCTGAAAATTGCTGCCAGGGCACACTCATTCCACTGAGTAAGCACAGACCACTTTCTGAACTTCTGGCAATATACCTCCGCTTCATCCTGACCCTGACACAAAGCCAGCAAAATTTTCTCTGCCTGATCCACAGAATTCGGTTCATCATAAAGCAAACCCAGCGCCAGAAAAAACGCATCTACATTACGCAATGCAGGATCTCCTGGCGCCAGGGCGAATGCCCAGTCTTGAGGGTCGCCACGCAACAAAGAAATAATGATTCTTACTTGCTGAATAGGGTCACCAGAAGAGCGGGGTTTCAGAGCAAGAAACAGTTTACAATTGTTTTTGAAATTCTGAAATTTAGATCTATCCCCAGAAAACAAATCAGGAATTGGAATTCTAGGCTCCAACATAGGATTCTGAACTACATAATCTTGAATGTTTTGTACCCTTGCAGCGAGTTGATCTACACTAGAGGGCAAACCTTGAATGTCCATATCCACACCTAAGTTCTGAACCACCCAGAGTTTAAGGGGAAAAGAAAGGCAAAACACACTGCAGAGAAAAAAAAAATGGTCTCAGAACTTCTCTTTTCCCTCTATTGAGATGCATTAACACTTTGTGGGCCAGCTGTACTGTTATGGACCTGGTGGTTAGGTGCACCAGGAATGACCTGATAGTTAAACTTGGAATCAGGACGAGCTCTGGGGAAATGGGAACTCTGCTGACCGCAAACCCTACTCCTATCAACACAACTAGAAACAGCCGTGGAGCGTGCCTGACTCTGCCTAGACGCCTCTTCACAGCCTAAGAGCTAACTACCCCTAAAGAAAGGAAACAAAGCCTTACTTGCCTCAGAGAAATTTCCCCAAAGGTAAAAGCAGCCCCCCCACAAGTATTGACTGTGAGATAAGAGGAAATCACAAACACAGGATGAAATAGGTTTTAGCAAAGAGAGGCCAGTCTAACTAAACAGATTGAGGATAGAAAAGGGATCTTTGCGGTCAACACAAAAAGCTACAAAAACCACGCAGAGTGTGCAAAAAATACCCCCGCACCGACTCACGATGCGGTGGTGCCACTCTGCACCCCCAGAGCTTCCAGCTAGCCAGGTAGTTTCATGATAGCAAGCTGGACTAGAACTTAGCAAGAAAAACCATATGTAACAAATGAACAAGCAGGAACTTAGCTTGTGCTGGAGTAGACAGGTCCTCAGAAAGATCCAGGAGAGATCTGAACCAGTACTAGAACATTGACAGCTGGCATGGAGTAACGATCTGAGTGGAGTTAAATAGAGAATCAGCCTAGCCCCAAACGAGGGCAGCTGGAGAAGGAATCTCAGAACCAGCAGCTCCACTCACAGCCACCAGAGGGAGTCCACGGACAGAACTCACCGAAGTACCATTCATGACCACAGGAGGGAGTTCGAGAACGGAATTCACAACACACAACCCGGCAGAATTTTTGCTTTCTTGGCCATTTTTTTTTTATAGAATATGAATGATAACACCAATACTTTTTCTCCACTCATGGTTAGTGGTTGGGTGAAGCCATTTATTGTCAGACTACTGTATTTTCTCTTTCTAAATCATAATGACAACCCAAAACATCCAAATGACACTGATCAAAAGTTCCCATACCCTATTTCTTAATACCGTGCATTGCCCCCTATAACATCAATGACAGCTTGAAGTCTTTTGTGGTAGTTGTGGATGAGGTTCTTTATTTTCTCAGATGGTAAAGCTGCCTACTCTTTGCAAAAAGCCTCCAGTTCCTGTAAATTTCAGGGCTGTCTAGCATGAACTGCGCACTTGAGATCTCCCCAGAGTGGCTCAATGATATTAAAGTCAGGAGACTGAGATGGTGTTGTGAATTTTGTTCTCGGGCTCCATCCTGTGGTCGTGAATGGTACTTTGTTGAGTTCTGTTCGTGGGCTCCCTCTGGTGGCTTTGAGTGATACTGCTGGTCTTTAGCTGGGCTCCAGCTGCCTAGTTTTCTGCAGTGCTGGTTGCCTATTTAACTCCACCTAGATCTTTACTTGTTGCCAGCGGTCATTGTATTCAGTATTGGTTCAGTTCTCTCTGGGACTTCATGTGTGACCTGACTCCTCCTGGAGAAGCTAAGTTCATGCTAGTTCATTTTTGCTCATTGCTTTTGGAAAATGTTTCTCAGTATATGTTAAGTTCAGTCCAGCTTGCTTATATGCTATTTTCTTGCTAGCTGGAAGCTCTGGGGAGTAGAGTTGCTCCCTCACATCGTGAGTCGGTGTGAGGGTCTTTTGTACTCTCTGCGTGGATATTTTGTAGTATTTTATACTGACCGCACAGTTCCCTTGCTATCTTCATACTATTTAGTACTAGTGGGCCTCTTTTGCTAAAACCTGTTTTCATTCCTATGTTTGTATTTTCCTCTTAACTCACTGTCATTATTTGTGGGGGGCTGACTTTACTTTGGGGAAATTTCTCTGAGGCAAGTGAGGCCTTTGTTTCTCTCTAGGGGTAGCTAGCTCTCAGGCTGTGAAGAGGCGTCTAGGGAGAGTTAGGTACGCTCCACGGCTGCCTATAGTGTGTGTGATAGGATCAGGTTTGCGGTCAGTAAGGTTCCCACGTCCCCAGAGCTTGTCCTATATTTCTGGTTTACCTATCAGGTTATTCCAAGTGTTCCTAACCACCAGCACCATAACAGTTGGCCACTCCAGAACCTTCACTTTGTTCTGCTGTAGCCAATGACAGGTTGACTTGGCCTTATGTTTTGGATCGTTGTCATGTTGGAACATCCAAGTACGTCCCATGCGCTGCTTCCGAGCTGATGATTGCAAATTTGCCTACAGTATTTGCCAATAACATGCTGCATTCATCTTTCCTTCTACTTTGACCAAGTTTCCTGTGCCTTCGTAGCTCACTCATCCCCAAAACATCAGCGATCTACTTCCTTGCTTTACAGTAGGAATGCTGTTCCTTTCATCATAGGCCTTGTTGACCTCTCACCAAATGTAATGTTTATGGTTGTGGGAAAAAAGTTCAATTTTGATCTCATCACTCCAAATTACCTTGTTCCAGAAGTTTTGGGGCTTGTTTCTGTGCTATTTTGTGTATTGTAGACGAGATACTTTGTGGCATTTGCACAGTAATGGCTTTCTTCTGGTGACTCTACCATGCAACCCATTTCTCTTTTAACTGCCTCCTTATTGTGCATCTTGAAATGGCCACACCGCTAGTTTTCAGAGAGTCCTGTATTTCAGCTGATATTTGTGGGTTTTTCTTTGCATCCTTAACAATTTTCCTGGCAGTTGTGGATGACATTTTTTTGCTCTACCTGACTGTGGTTTTGTTTTTACAGAGCCCATGATTTTCCATTTATTAATCACAGTTTGAACACTGCTGACTGGCATTATCAATTTCTTGGACATCTTTTTGTATCCCTTTCCTGTTTTATACAGTTCAACTACCTTTTCCCATAGATCCATTGACAATTCTTTTGCTTTCCCCATGACTCACAATCCAGAAACATCAGTGGCTGGATTAAAGATGCAAGAGTCTGTCTGGATCCCAGAAACTCACTCAGCTTTTATGCACACATACTGATTTACAAGTAAACAAGGTCACAGGTGACCCATTTGTGTTAACTTCAGTGCATGTTACCAGGCCAAAATCACCAGGGTATGTGAACGTTTGATCAGGGTCATTTAGATGTTTTGGGTTGTCTTTATGATTTAAAAGGAGAAAACACAGTAGTTTGACATTAAATGGCTTCACCCAACCACTAACCATGAGTGTAGAAAAAGTTTTGGTGTTGTCATTCATATTCTCTGAAAAAAGGCTAAAAAAGCAATAATTCTGCCGGGGTATGTAAAATTTTGAGCACAACTGTACATGTTCAGGGGTGTGGGGTCGAAGATTTGGGTTACCGACGCCATAGCCCAGATTTCTGCTGCTATTTACTGGCCATAGTATGTGTTTTTATGCAGAAAAAAAGCTACAGTGTTATGTAAAAGTTTGGGCACCCCTGGTCAAAATTACTGTGTTTGTGAACAGTTATTCAAGTTGAAGATGAAATTATCTCTAAAAGGACTAAAGAGTACACTTTTCCTTTGCATTTAAGGCAAACAACCGGCACTCCTCTATGTGAAAACATGCATGCTGCAAAACTGCATCATATAGATAAAAAAAGAACACAGCAGCACATGTGCATGAATCTAGGCCATGTGAAAACAGACAAATATTCAATATAGATTATACTTCTCAAAAATATTTTTTCACAATTTTTTTTCATGAAACTTACAGTAATGAAATACAGATGAAATGAAGGTTCTTAGCACATAAATTGGCCAATTCATGTGTGCCCATCAACCATGGCAAGGTGACTTCCCTCTGATGGGTCCTACTCTACCGTACATGCCACTTTTGGGCCACCAGCCTACAACTATGGACAAAACAGGTCACTCTAGGGCTAAGCCTACAATTTATGAGCAGGTAGAGCTGATTACGGCCACCTGCAAGGTCAATGGGAGGAGTGCAAGATCAGCCTGGAGGCAGCCAGCATCCAGTGACTAAATAGAGGGGGAAAAAAAAACAACCAGCACTCCTAATTGTAATTGTAGGCTTAGCCCTAGAGTGATATGTTTTGTCCAATTTATGCGCTAAGAACCTTCATTTCATCTATTACTGTAAGTTTTAAGGAAAAAAAAATTTTTTGAGAAAATTTGTGAAAAAAATACTTTTGAGAAGTATAGTCTATTGAATATTTGTCTGTGTTTTCACATGGCCTAGATTCATGCACATGTGCCACTGTGTTTTTTTATTAGAGATATATATATATATATATATATATATGTATATATGTGTGTGTGTGTGTGTATATATATATATATATATATATATATATATATATATATATATATATATATATATATATATATATACACACCGTATTTTTCTGACTATAAGACGCACTTTTTTCCCTCCAAATTTGGGAGGAAAGTGTGGGTGCGTCTTATAGTACGGATATAGCATGTGGGGAGGGGGGCAGCAGCGAGTGGGATCGCAATGATATCCCACTTCAGGATGTCCCCGCTGCCGGAATCAGCTGCTGGGGAAACCACATGGCCCCGCTGATTAAGTGCAGTGAATATTCATTAGCGGCTCCCGGCCCACCGATCAGCTGAGCAGTGAGCGGGGAGCAGCAAATGAATACTGCACTTAAGCAGCGACACACAGTTTCCCCAGCACTGATTCTGGGGAGAATCTGTGTCCGGGGGAGGAGGCAGTAGGGGCCAGGAGATCGCTGCATACCTGCCTGTGCTGGACGCAGAGCTGTCTGTGGTGCACAAGGAGGACCTGTGTGATGTCAGAAGTGGGTGGGCTGGAGCATCACATGGCAGCTCAGAGCCCTTCCTCTTCTGACATCATCATAGGTCCTTCAGACTCCCACCTAGAATCTGCAGCTTCCTCTTATGTCCTGCGCGTGCGCTGTGGAAAGGCAACAAGAGAGAGGGCTCTGTGTGTGCAGCCATGGGATGCTCCAGCTTTTACCTCACCAGAGGCTGGCTCCCACAATTAAGAGGTTAGTCTTTACAAAACACAATAAAGCACTCTGCCACTCCTTTGGTGAACTATAACTCCCAGCATGTCATAGGATCTGCAGGACATGCTGGGAGTTTTAGTTCTCCCATGGGATTTTAAAGCAGCACTCCAGTGTTATTTTGCAGTGCTGGAGTGGTGCTTTCACTATAAGCCATGTGCCCCCATTCTTATACTCACCCTCCAGTGTCTTCATATAGTACTGTACAGACACCACACTGGTCCCGCAGCTTCCAACATAATAACTTACTATTATATATAATAACACCACATATAATAGTATGTTATTTGTTATTAAATATTTTACCACATTTTTTTTGCTTCAAATATTTTTTTCCCTATTTTCCACCTCTAAAACCTGGGTGCGCCTTATAGTACGGTGCGTCCTATAGTCCGAAAAATACGGTATGTATGTATATATATATATATATATATATATATATATATATATATATATATATATATATATATATATATATATATATATATATATATATATATATCTGCACACTGGTTCTCATCTTCACCTGCCTCTGTTCCCGATCTAAACTTTCTAACTCCTCTTTCCTCATTTCTGACCACAACCTACTCGAATTCTCTTCCCTCTCCTCTCCAGATGCACAACCCCACTCCACACACTTGCACACCCTCATAGAAATAGCAAACATCTTGATTTGCACTCACTTTCTGAGTCCCTTCTCCTTCTTGCAGACATAGGTTCCTAACACAATGCAGGTTCTGATGCCACTTTATATAACACTACAACAACATCAAAAATCGAATTGGTCGCCCCCTCACACATACCAAAATTTGCCCAATCAACAGGATACCCTGGCACACAAGCCTGACTAAAGAACTGAGTCGGGTTTCCAGGGTAGACATGGAAAAGATCCCATTCCAGCAAGCACTTCATCACGTTCGAACAGTCCCTTACCACTTCCAAGTCAACACTCACTACAACAAAAAACAAACCTACTTCTCATATCCTCCCTCTCACACAACCCTAAACAGCTATTCAACGCTTTCAATTTTGTCCTCCGTCCCCCAGTACCTCCTCTCTCTCATCTCAGCTGAAGACTTTGCCTCAACATCAGAGAAAGCTTTGGCTTAGTCTCTCCTCATAACTACTCAGTCCTCCTCCTCCAAAAACATCTTCACCATTACAGAATACCAATCTTCCTCTCTACTCTACAGATCACATATCGCCACCTGTTAACTTGACCCTTTCCCATCCGACCTCATCCCAAACTAGTAACACTCAATCCACTGTACCGTTATATCACAATGTCTACCCTCACCTACTTGCATCTTCACCCATTCCTTGTAGACTGTGTTCCCTCATCTACAGGGTCCTCTCTCCTCCTGTACCAGTCGGTGACTTGTATTGTTCAAGATAAAAGTACTTATTTTTTATTATTTATACCCCTTTCACATGTGAAGCTGCATGGAATAAATGGCACTATAATAATGAATAATAAAAATAATAATAACTTTGATGTGAGTGCTTCTTTAATTCAGTAGGGAAAATAAGTATTTGATACACTGCTGACTTTGCATGTTTTCCCACCTACAAATAATGGAGAGGTCTGTAATTTTTATTGTATGTACCCTTCAACTGTGAGAGACAGAATCTAAAAATGAAAAAAAAACAAAAAACGGAAAATCACATTGTATGATTTTTAAATTGTATTTTATTGGATGAAAAGAGTATTTGATCACCTAGCAACCTGCAAGAATTCTGGCGCTCACAGACCTGTTAGTCTTTCTTTAAGAAGCCAACCCACTCTGCACCCATAACCTATATTAATTGCACTTGTTTGAACTCTTTAGCTTTATAAAAGACACCTGTCCACACACTCGATCACACTTCAACGTGTCCACCATGACCAAGAACAAAGAGCTGTCTAAGTACACCAAGGACAAAATTGTAGACCTGCACAAGTCTGTGATTGTCTACAGAACAATAGGCAAGCTGTTTGGTGAGAAGGCAACAACTGTTGGCGCAATTATTAGAAAATGGAAGAAACACAAGATGACTGCCAGTCTTCCTCAGTGTGGAGCTCCATGGAAGATCTCACGTCATGGGGTAAGGATGATTCTGAGGCCAGGAATCAGCCCAGAACTACACGGGGGACCTGGTCATTGACGTGAAGAGAACCGGGACCATAGTCTCAAACATTACCTTTAGTACAGGAGAAAAGGGGCCGCAGTGTTTACCTGCCCAGGTCCCCGGACAAATGCACTATCAGGATGCAGCAAACCCATGTAGTAAAGATGGCGGCAACACAGGTGCAATATAATAAGACAACCACTTACAGCCTACCAATTCATGGACGGGGTGACTTCTTAGTATATGATTGCTCAAAAGAGGCTTGTATAGGGCTCTGTTTACATACACGTAATATATAGTATCTGGTTTACAGCCTATTAGTGACGCCCATACTATTTCCATACACACTCGCAAGTGTGAGGACACTTGACGTGGGTTATGAGCTTGTATACAGTTAAGTCTATATATACTGTATTTGGACAGAGACAACATTTTTGTAATTTTGGTTATAGACATTACCACAATGAATTTTAAACAAAACAATTCAGATGCAGTTGAAGTTCAGACTTTCAGCTTTCATTTGAGGGTATCCACATTAACATTGGATGAAGGGTTTAGGAGTTTCAGCTCCTTAACATGTGCCACCCTGTTTTTAAAGGGACGAAAAGTAATTGGACAATTGACTCCAAGGATATTTCATGGACAGGTGTGGGCAATCCCTTCGTTATGTAATTTCCAATTAAGCTGATAAAAGGTCTGGAGTTGATTTGAAGTGTGGTGCGGGTCATTCCATGTCAAGTGAACCAATGATTTTTACCACTATATTTTTAATTCTTTTGAGATTTTGTTATTTGGTAATAGTGTGTCAGAGAATGCAAAATGTGAAGAAAAAAAATTCTAGATTTTTTTTTTTATTTTTTATTGATTTTCAAAGTTCGGAAAAAGTGCAAATTTCGGTGTTGCCTGCCTTTACATTTCTCCCCATAACTCAGGCTAGAAAAGAGATAGAGAAACAAAATAAACACCATTCTACTCAGAACTGTACAGGCTTTCACCAGATATGTCACAAGAGTATCTTTAATAATAATTTACCTATGCAAACCCAAGCACAAAACTTTAAAACGCATTCCCGAAAAAAACGTTTAATTTAAAAATTTCAAAAACTGCATATGTGCCTGTTATGCTCCTAGCCACATCTGCACCAAAACACAAGCTGGGAGCATGATGGGATCATATTTTAAAAAATAAAATTATTACAGTGTCAGTTCAAAAATCTTGATTTCAGGT
The DNA here is from genome assembly GCF_051348905.1 of Ranitomeya variabilis. Classification (NCBI taxonomy): domain Eukaryota; kingdom Metazoa; phylum Chordata; class Amphibia; order Anura; family Dendrobatidae; genus Ranitomeya; species Ranitomeya variabilis. The sequence continues at coordinate 854,831,222 of NC_135233.1, read as the reverse complement.
CTGTTCAGCCTGTGGTCTAACAGTGTGGGGTCTAGATTTACCAAATAATCCAAGATTGTTAGATATTCCTGTATTATTTTATTATGTTAGAGCTTAGAAGCAGGAGAGGAGAGAGGAGAAGCTTTGTTAGGGCCCAACCTGAGAATGAGCACGGGTGGACAGTGAATGCAGAGCAGATGACAAGCCGGCAACTCCAGCCTCCAGAGGCCACATTCACACCAAATCTTATCACCCAGGCAACTCCTCAAATGGAGGGAGAAAAATACTCTTAACATCCAGTCCATGTATTGTAAAAACCAGGACTACAAAGAGGAGGAGAGTTTGTTATATCGGTTACAGGAAGCAGAACCCATCACAGGGACTCAGCAATACCGGACTGTCATCCCATGTGGTGGAAATAAAGACAGTGACGTCCATGACGTGGTAGAAGGCGGCACAAGATCGGCAATGGATGACAACTGGTTATGTGACCTGTGAATATAATTAGCACTGACGGCTACTGGACTCTCCAAAGATTGTGAAAATGAAGACGTAGAAAGGACTTTTCTGCACCTTCTGGTCCAGCGCCGTCCTTTGTGTATCCAAGAAAATCAGACATTGTAAAAGTGAACAAAAATCAGATATAACTCAGGTGGAGCCGAGCACCATGACAGCCGCACATACTCTGACACAGAAGGAAACGGCCATTGCTAGTGAGCACTTATGGGCAAGATGACATTTCATCCGCTAGAAGGGACACATTGATGATAAAAGGCCAGTGTAAAAACCTACTACTAATTGTTTGATTAGTTCATATTTTATAGTACGAGCATTTAACTACTGGACAATTCTTCTTAAACACTTTAGAAATGACAAGTTTAGTGATATAGTAGAAAAAAAATTGTTCCATGTATAAATAGGTGGTAAAAATATTGGTTCTTTTAATCTTGTTTTTAACATATAATTAGGATGAGACTGTATTTAGAAAATCACACTTGAGGATATGATCACGTTTTTTCTTTTGGCTTGTTCAATTAATTCAGGTTGAAAATGCTGAGCAAGTTGTGTTATGATGATTAAGATGTAATTATTCTGGCACTTCAGTAGTTGTTTTTTGCGTTTCTTTATTGTTACATATAAATGTTGAATGCAATAACTTGTAATTTGAAAAGAAAAAGGGAAGAAACTCGCACAAACCTAAAATCAGATGATTCAAGGCTTAAAAAAAAATACAAATTTGATAGGTCCCAAGATGAATCCCTGTACAAATATAAACAAGGACACAAGTAACACACATGCATGTTTTCACAATTTTAAAACATACGTTTTTTTCAGAATTGCGCATCAAAATGTTTAATTTGATTTCACCAAAACAAAATATAAAGAAACATAGTCTTGTGACATATCAAATGAAAGCCGGTACCGTTCTGAGAAAAATTATGCCTCTCCCACCTCTATATCTTAATTCTAGCCCGAGATATGATAAAAAATGTAAAGCCATACCAGGCCAAAATCTGCGCTTTTTTAAAACTTTAAAAATCTGTAAAAAATTAACTGATGAAGAAAAAAATTCTAAACTTTTAATTTGTAACTAAAGTTGTACTTCATGAAAACAAAAAATAAAAAAAATCTAAAGACGTCAGGTAAAAAAAATATTCATATTTGGATCACTTGATATGGAATGACCCGTGCTTGCATTTGGAAGGTTTTGCTGTGAAGTAAACATGCGGTCAAAGGAGCTCTCCATACAGGTGAAACAAGCCATCCTTATGCTGCGAAAACCGAAAAAACCCATCCGAGAAATTGCTACAATATTAGGAGTGGCAAAATCTACAGTTTGGTACATCCTGAGAAAGAAAGAAAGCACTGGTGAACTCATCAATGCAAAAAGACCTGGGCGCCCACGGAGGACAACAGTGGTGGATGATCGCAGAATAATCTCCATGGTGAAGAGAAACCCCTTCACAACAGCCAACCAGGCGAACAACACTCTCCAGGAGGTCGGCGTATCAATAGCCAAATCTACCATAAAGAGAAGACTGCATGAAAGTAAATACAGAGGGTTCACTGCACGGTGCAAGCCACTCATAAGCATCAAGAATAAAAAGACTAGACTGGACTTTGCTAAAGAGCATCTAAAAAAGCCAGCACAGTTCTGGAAGAACATTCTTTGGACAGATGAAACCAAGATCAACCTCTACCAGAATGATTGAAAGAGAAAAGTATGGCGAAGGCGTGGTACAGCTCATGATCCAAAGCATACCACATCATCATCTGTAAAGCACGGCGGAGGCAGTGTGATGGCTTGGGCATGCATGGCTGCAGTGGCACTGGGTCACTAGTGTTTATTGATGATGTGACACAGGACAGAAGCAGCCGAATGAATTCTGAGGTATTCAGAGCCATACTGTGTGCTCAGATCCAGCCAAATGCAGCCAAACTGATTGGTCGTCGTTTCATACTACAGATGGACAATGACCCAAAACATAAAGCCAAAGCAACCAAGGAGTTTATTAAAGCAAAGAAGTGGAATATTCTTAAATGGCCAAGTCAGTCACCTGATCTCAACCCAATTGAGCATGCATTTCACTTGTTAAAGACTAAACTTCAGACAGTAAGGCCCACAAACCAACAGCAACTGAAAACCACCGCAGTGAAGGCCTGGCAGAGCATCAAAAAGGAGGAAACACAGCGTCTAGTGATGTCCATGAGTTCAAGACTTCAGGCAGTCATTGCCAACAAAGGGTTTTCAACCAAGTACTAGAAATGAACATTTTATTTAAAATTATTTAATCTGTCCAATTACTTTTGGTCCCTTTAAAAACAGGGTGGCCCATGTTAAGGAGCTGAAACTCCTAAACCCTTCATCCAATTTTAATGTGGATACCCTCAAATGAAAGCTGAAAGTCTGAACTTCAACTGCATCTGAATTGTTTTGTTTAAAATTCATTGTGGTAATGTCTATAACCAAAATTAGAAAAATGTTGTCTCTGTCCAAATATATATGGACTTAACTGTGTCCTGGCCAAAATATCGACCAATACCTCACATATTTTTATGTATTTTTTGCACTTTATTTTTCAGGGTGCAGCCAAGCCCTGCACTTTTGGTCTTGTAACCTGGCGTGTCTGTTCACATGGGATGCATTTATATAGTGCTGGGCAGCCCGCCTGATCAAACATTATGGGCGTTACTAATAGGCTGGGGTCACACTTGCGAGTTCAGTGCCCGCATCTCGCATCAATACCCTGCACTGCCACCGGCACTCGGAACCAGAGTGTACAGCTGCATGTATTTCTATGCAGCCTCACGCTCCAGTGCCGGGTATTGATGCGCGAGTTTCTCGCATTGAACTCGCAAGTGTGACCCCGACCATAGGCTGTAAACCAGATACTGTGCATTACCTGTATGTGAATAGCGCCCTATACAAGCCTCTTTTGTGCCATCGTATACTAAGCAGTCTCCCCCTCCATGAATTGGTAGGCTGTGAGTAGTTGTCTTATCAGTATTTTGCCCCTGTGTTGCCGCCATCTTTACTACATGGGTTTGCTGCATCCTGATAGTGCATTTGTTAGGAGACCTTGGCAGGTAAATACTACTGCCCCTTTTCTGCTGTACTAATTCTTGAATTTTGGAGGATTTTTAGTCCTGTTTTTGTGCCTTTGCTAGTTTACCTTTAGTAACACACTACGCTGTCATGGATTAAAATCCTGCAGGTCATGCAAGGTCCCCCTGCCCACGCCAGTACTTGTCCAGGCCCGTTTGAATTTCGCTAATGAAACCATCTTGATGACTCAGAGGAGGCATGAGAGATGGTCAAGTGGTAATAGGAGATCAAAATAGAACTTTTTGGCATCAACTCCTGTTTTTGAGGAAGGAGGAGTACAACCCCAGGAACACCGTCCCAACCATGAAGCATGGTGGGGAAACATACTTTGGGGGTGGTTTTCTGTAAAGGGAACAGGACAACTGCACCTTTTTGAAGGGAGGATTTATGGGGTCATCTATTGTGAGATTTTGGCCAACAACCTCCTTCCTTCAGTTAAGAGCATTGAAGATAGGTTGTGGTTGGGTCTTCCAGCATGACAATGACCCAAAACGCACAATTAGCACAACTAAGGAGTGGCTCTGTAAGATGCATGTCAAGGTCCTTGAGTGGCCTAGCCAGTCTCCAAACCTGAATCCAATAGAGAGTCTTTGGAGAGAGCTGAAACTCAATGCTGCCGAGACACAGCCCTGAAACCTAAATGATCTGGAGAAGATCTGTATGCAGAGGTGGGCAAAAATCCCTGCCACAGTGTGTGCAAAGTTGGTCAAGAACTACAGGAAACGTCTGACCTCTGTAATTGGAAACAAAGGTTTCTGTACCAAATATTAAGTTCTGTTTTTCTATTATATAAAATACTTATTTCATGCAATAAAATGCAAATTAATGTAAAAATCGTACTATGTGATTGCCTGGATTTTTTTTTTTTAGATTCTGTCTCTCATAGTTTAAGTGTACCTATGATAAAAATTACAGACCTATCCATTCTTTGTAAGTGGGAAAACTTGCAAAATCGGCAGTGTATCAAATACTTATTTTCTCCACTCTATGGGAGCCAATTTGCAGTATTTATTGCAGTTAGTTGACTGACCAGACAATATTGTGTGTGACAAGCATTTTATTCTTCATGTAAGTTGCATGCATAACACTAGTACAAGTTAGAAAACACTTTTGTGTATACAGCCTGACCTATTAACAAATACTGTATGACTGGGGAAGGTGGGTTGCTTTTAGGCTATGTGCACACGTTCAGGATTTCTTACAGAAATTTCCTGAGCAAAACAGGACATTTTCTGCAAGAAATCCGCATGCGTTTTTCTCGTGTTTTTGGTGGGCTTTTTTTGCGGATTTTTCCAGAGGTTCCTAATGCAATAGTATAGTGGGAAGTCCGCAAACAATCCGCAAAATTAATGAACATGCTGCGTTTTTTACCGCGATGTGTTTTTTTTTTTCGCGGAAAAAAACGCATCATGTGCACAAAAATTGCGGAATGCATTCTAAATGATGGGATGCATAATGTATGCATCTTTTTCGCGTTTTTATAGCGAAAAAACGCAAAAAATCTGCAACGTGTGCACACAGCCTTAGAGTGGTATGATACGTCTCCATGTGATGTTTTCCTTTATAATAGTGGAAAATTACTGAAATTTTGAAATATTTTTTCTATGTATTAATGGTTTAAGAAAAGATTTTGTATATGTGAGAATTATTATTTTAAAAGTAAAAAAAAAAAAATAAAATAACAGTATAAGGAAGTGCTGCAGGCCAAGTCATTTCCTGCCCTCTTTGTCTGTACATTGACAAATACCGGTATGCATTCTGTTGTTAGCATATGCTTTGTAGACAAAGCTTACAGGGATGTATTGTTCTTTAAAATAAATCATGTAAAGTGAAGAATTGAATGAGTTAATATTGTTGTGTGATTCTTCACTATTCTGTCCTCTGTCTACAGTGTTAGCATTTTTGGGTCTGGGGTTACTCTGAAAATAGAACCCACCCACTCAGTATCGCATGTCCCCCTATGCTCAGTGTCGGGCCATGACTGGTGACACACTGTACAAGTGTCAGCAGTTGTCCCAGGATTTCCTTTCTTGAGTCAGTGAAAGAATAGAGGATGGATTGATCCAGCTGCAGGGCTATCTGGCAGCGGAAACTGGTAATCCCAGATGAGAGATTTGCTCTACTTTTCCGGGATCCACATCACAATATTTGTATTCAATTTCTGCAGATTTTAAATAATACCTTTGCTATGCAGCTTGCAATCTTCTGAGTACTTCGATGAGAATACAATCTGTGTACATTTACTCTTAACTTTATCAAAATTAATTGTAATATTCAAATGACTTTACGTTGTTGTTTTTTGAATATACAGGTGCATCTCACAAAATTAGAATATCATCAAAAAGTTAATTTGTTTCAGTTCGTCAATACAAAAAGTGAAACTCGTATATTATATAGAGCCATAACAAATAGATTATTATTATTATTTATTGTTATAGCGCCATTTATTCCATGGCGCTTTACATGTGAGGAGGGGTATGCATAATAAAAACAAGTACAATAATCTTAGACAATACAAGTCATAACTGGTACAGGAGGAGTGAGGACCCTGCCCGCGAGGGCTCACAGTCTACAAGGGATGGGTGAGGATACAGTAGGTGAGGGTAGAGCTGGTCATGCAGCGGTTTGGTCGATCGGTGGTTACTGCAGGTTGTAGGCTTGTCGGAAGAGGTGGTCTGATGTGTTGTGGTAGAGGGTTCCAGAGTAGGGGTGATACGCGAGAGAAATCTTGTATACGATTGTGGGAAGAGGAGATAAGAGGGGAGTAGAGAAGGATTGATGTATTTCATGTATTTATTTCTGTTAATGTTGATGATTATGGCTTACAGCCAATGAAAACCCAAAAGTCATCTCAGTACATTAGAATATTTTATAACAACAGCTTGAAAAAATGATTTTAAAATCTGAAATGTTGGCCTACTGAAATGTATGTTCAGTAAATGCACTCCATACTTGGTCGGGCTCCTTTGGCATCAATTACTGCATCTGTCATGTGGCATGGAGGCGATCAGCCTGTGCAACTTCTGAGGTGTTATGGAAGCCCAGGTTGCTTTAATAGCAGCCTTCAGCTCGTCTGCATTGTTGTATCTGGTGTCTCTCATCTTCCTCTTGACAATACTCCAAAGATTCTCTATGGGGTTAAGGTCAGACGAGTTTGCTGGCCAATCAAGCACAATGATACTGTTGTTTTTAAACCGTCTTTTGATGATATTCTAATTTTGTGAGATACACCTGTATGTACTAAACGTGTGTATGTCTGAAGTTTGTAATGTAAAAGTTCGGTTAATCAGAATAGGGTATGCCCTAAATGTGGATTAAGTCTTGGGACCTGCACCTATTTCTAGATGGGGGAAAGTGTGACTACATCCCTGCAGAGTTTGTGAATGAAGGTGTGGCTGTGGATGAGGTGGAAGCCTCACCTCTGACATTTATTGTAGATCCTAGTGATGTGTCATAAATGTCTAAAAGGGGAATAACTATTTAATGATCAGACCCATGATTATATTTATGGGACAGACTGAAACGATAATTGTGTGTCCTTTTTTCCAGGTTTTCAGTGGAAAGCGCCCAGATTCAGAATTTTCTTCTCTACCACAAAGTACTTTTCGCAAACCTCCCAGCCCCCCACCTCCTTCTGAAGGTCAGCAGGCTTTGACCTGTCTCATCAGTGAAAAGGACATTTCTCTCTTTGAGAAACTTGGAGATGGTTCCTTTGGTGTGGTTAGGAGAGGGGAGTGGAACACACCCAATGGCAATCTGGTAGGTACATTTATTAACAAATTAAACGTTCCCACACAATTAGACACATAATGGCCCTAAGTTTCCCAACGTGTTGTATACTGACACATAAGGCAGACATAAACACAACATTCACCCCAGGAGCACCCTATCTATACAAAATATTGTCTGTACTAGCTTTTATAAATCTGCTCATTTTTTTCTTTTGAAAATTGTAACATTTTGTTCAAGGAGCTTGAAAAACCAAAGCAGTAGCGAAATATCAGGTCTTAGCTAGATTCTTTCTTATTAGTATGATGCCTTCTGTAATGGGGAGTCCTGAGTAGTCACAAGGAGAGCTCTTTTCTCGCCTCTCCTTAACCCTCTTTGCAGTGACTGACAGTCTGCAGTCTGTGTATACAGCAGCCTTCCGATCATTGCCCTGAGAGGTAACAAATGGCCTATCCTCATGAATACCTGACACTCAGAAATTGTGTCTTTTGGTGATCCATGTATCCAAACAGCTCAACAGTCTTTAGTAATGGTTTGGCATTTTTCTATAAATTAACTGTAATTAAAAAAGGAGCCCTTACCACACATTACACAGGAAACAATAAAACAGAAAAACGGAGTTCATGTCCAGAAAAATACAAAATATTTTATTAAATTACAAGAAATACTGATAAATAACAACAACATGTAATAATACACTACAATAAATATCAAGATAGTTGGAGATGGTAGGTAGCACAGATAAAAAACAGTGCAGCACTCAGGCTGATGCCATGTACACAAAAAATATATATATCATCTGCGTTGTGCAGAGTAAAGTGCAGGTATTAAGCCGGGGGGTATAAATAACACTATGTAGAAAGATATCAAGAGCCCTGTACACTGGCTCATGTCACACCGAAAAAGGAGCATAAATCCCCACCCCGGATTCTTACCCACACAATGGCATCAGGACCGGACCGCACCGTACGCCGCGATTTATATGTTCCCTGCAGCAGCGTTTGCTGCAGAGAAAATATGAATAATAGTGTTTAAAATAAAGATCTATGTGTCCGCCGCCCTCCCACCCCCTGTGCGCCCCCCCCACCCCCTGTGCGCCCCCCCACCCCCTGTGCGCCCCCCCCCCCGCTGTTCAGAAAATACTCACCCACTCCCACGTTGGCTGTCACTCCTTCCTCTCTTCCCCGCGCCTCCTACTGTATGTGGTCACGTGGGGCCGCTCATTTACAATCATGAATAGTCGGCTCCGCCCCTATGGGAGGTGGAGCCGCCTATTCATGACTGTAAATGATCAGCCCCACGTGACCGCATACAGGAGAAGATGGGGCCAGACCAGGAAGCCGCGACAGCCAACGAGGGAGCGGGTGAGTATTTTCTGAACAGCGGGGGGGGGCGCACAGGGGGTGGGAGGGCGGCGGACACATAGATCTTTATTTTAAACACTATTATTCATATTTTCTCTGCAGCAAACGCTGCTGCAGGGAACATATGATTCGCGGCTTCAGCACGATGCAGGGTACCACACGCTCCGTGTGGTACCCACTCGCCATACGGGCGGCACACGTGTGCCGCACGTATGGCCTACGTGAGTTCCCAGGCACACGGACACTGATAACTCCGGTACCGATTTATTCCGGTACCGGAATTATCTGGACGTGTGGGACAGCCCTTATGCATCTCAGTAATATGTCTTGGTGATAACCAAGAAGCCAGCCTCGAGCAGTCTTCACATCGCAGTCACAAACTGACATTACATGGTGCAAATGGCTATAAATTATGTCCCAAAAGTGTCCCACAGCAGAATAAAAACATTATACTGGGGAACAATGCACTAAAAGAACGAATGCATTGATAATTTTGTGTCTCGCAGTCTAAATGCTTTTTTTTTTTTTTTTTTTTAATATTTTTATGTCTGATGTTGTGTAGTTATGATCTAGAAATCCCAGGACCACTTTTGGTTAGATTTAGGAAAATCTTATTAGTGTGCAGCATTCTCTTTCTGAATTTAAAAACAATGAATAACCCTTTAATATAATGCATGTATTATGTTGCTGTGGAAATGTATCATAATCTGCAGGCACAATTGTTTGGTGTTTTTTTTCTACAGGCTTCTCTATAAGGCTAGGTTCACATTGCGTTAGGGCAATCCGTTTAGCGCTAGCGGATTGCGCTAACGCAATGTCTTTTTTGGGGCCGCGTTTAGGGGTCGCGTTAACGTCCCCGCTAGTGCAGATCCCCGATCTGCCACAGCGGGGAACGGACCACGGGCGCGCCGCGGATGCTGCAAGCAGCGTCCGAGGCGCGTCACAAAAGAACGGCACATCGCTAGCGTATATTAGGCTGCCTACATATGAGCTTGTGATGATTTTTGGACTTTGCAGATTTTGTGCACCTATTACATGAAAAAGTATATTAGCATATTTGCATTTTTTTTAAAAATGCAAAACTTAAAATAATCACCAAAAACTCATTATGGGAGCGTAGTCTAAGGGTATATTTCCACATTAAGGATTCGTTCAGGATTTGCCTCGGATTGGACGCTGCGTACAGCCGCAGCGTCCAATCCGCAGCGGCCAGATGTTACAGCGTAGTGGATGGGATTTTATTAAATCCCACCTCCACTATGCGTGCAGGGTTGCATCCGGTGGCCCTGCGTAACCAGACATGCGGCACGTCTTTCCAGACCGCAGCATGTCTACTTCTCTTGCGGAGACCCAAAATAAATAACCCAGTCTATGAATATGATGCCGTGATTCCGCATGTGTTTAATGAACACATTCAGTATCACCGCGCGTACAGCAGGGGGCAGAACGGGATATCCACTGCGTCCAAAGCGCAGACATTACACCCCGTGGAAACATAGCCTTAGACTTCAGAAATGACAGAAAAATTACATGTACAAAATGTTAAAGCATAAAAATGCCACGTCTATCACAATTAAAACAAGGCACAAAGTAATCCATTACTCATTTGCACCATATTAAACATTACATTTGTACAATTAGAAACATAGAATATCATAATTATTCACTCCTCAACATTGAAGTTGCACACAAAAGAACATGTCGTGGAGATATGGCAATCACAGGATGGATAGACATGTTAATGATCTGCATATGGTGAAAAGATGGAAATAAGAGTTTTTGAAACATCTCTACGTATCGGGTATGCGTGCCACATGTGGAAGTACATGCACCCATATGCCTTGGCAATACTGTCAGTGAGGTTATTAGTGGTTGTCTAAGGAATGTTTTGCCATGATGAATGCATTTGGGGACGTAAATCATCAAGATCCGCTGCTGGCAGCTTCCTTTTCTATTGCTGAACAATAATGTCCCAGATGTGCTCGATGAGAGTAATATACCAGTCATAGTGGCATCGTCAATATACAAAAATTTGTTTAACCCCTTAGTGACGGGGCCACATTTTTAAAATCTGACCAGTGTCACTTTATGTGGTAATAAGAACGCTTCGACAAATTCGAGTGATTTTGAAATTGTTTTTTCGTGACGCATTATACTTTATGATAATGGTAAATTTATGTTGATTTGTTTTGTGTTTATTTATAAAAAAAATCAGAAATTGACAAAAATGTAAAAAAATTTGCAATTTTCAAACTTTGAATGATTATCCCTTTAATTCACATAGTCATACCATAGCAAACCATTAATAAATAACATTTCCCACGTGTCTGCTTAACATCAGCACCATTTGTAATGTGTTATTTTATTTCGTTAGCATTTTAGCAGGTTTAAAAATGTAGCAGTAATTTTTCATGGAAATTTACAAAATAATTTTTTTAGGGACCTCTCCAGGTTTGAAGTGATTTTAGGGATCCTATATATTATTATTATTTATTATTATAGCGCCATTTACTCCATAGCGCTTTACATGTGAGGAGGGGTATACATAATAAAAACAAGTACAATAATCTTAAACAATACAAGTCACGACTGGTACAGTGGAGAGAGGACCCTGCCCACGAGGGCTCACAATCTAAAAGGGATGAGTGAGGATACAATAGGTGAGGGTAGAGCTGGTCATGCAGCGGTTTGGTCGATCGGTGGTTACTGCAAGTTGTAGGCTTGTCGGAGGAGGTAGGTCTTCAGGTTCTTTTTGAAGGTTTTGATGGTAGGCGAGAGTCTGATATGTTGTGGTAGAAAGTTCCAGAGTAGGGTTGATGCACGAGAGAAATTTTGTATGCGATTGTGGGAAGAGGAGATAAGAGGGGAGTAGAGAAGGAGATCTTGTGAGGATCGGAGGTTGCGTGCAGGTAAGTACCGGGAGACGAGGTCACAGATGTATGGAGGAGACAGGTTGTGGATGCTTTTGTATGTCATGGTTAGGGTTTTGTACTGGAGTCTCTGGGCAATGGGGAGCCAGTGAAGGAATTGATAGAGGGGAGAGGCCGGGGAATAGCTGGGAGGGGGACAGGTGGATTAGTCGGGCAGCAGAGTTTAGAATAGATTGGAGGAGTGCGAGAGTGTTCGAGGGGAGGCCACAGAGCAGGAGGTTGCAGTAGTCGAGGCAGAAGACAATGAGGGCATGAACTAGGGTTTTTGCAGATTCTTGGTTTAGGAATGTACGGATCCGTGAAATATTTTTGAGTTGAAGGCGGCAGGAAGTGGAAAGGGCTTGGATATGTGGCTTGAAGGAGAGATCAGTGTCAAGGATTACCCCGAGGCAACGAGCTTGTGGGACTGGGGAGAGTGGACAGCCGTTTACTGTAATGGATAGGTTTGTTGGGGGGTTGCATGAGATGGGGGGGAAAGATGATGAATTCTTTTTTGTCCATGTTAAGTTTTAGAAATCTAGCGGAGAAGAAGGATGAAATAGCGGACAGACATTGAGGGATTCTGGTTAGTAGGCTGGTAGTATCTGGTCCGGATATGTAGATCTTTGTGTCATCAGCATAGAGGTGATACTGAAAGCCGTGAGATTCTATGAGGTGTCCCAGGCCAAAAGTGTAAATGGAGAAGAGCAGTGGCCCTAGGACTGAACCTTGCGGGTCTCCAACAAATAGGGGGCGAGGTGAGGAGGTGGTTTGTGAGTGGGAGACGCTGAAAGTCCGGTCTGTTAGGTAAGAACAGATCCAGAATAAGGCCAAGTCTTTGATGCCAAGGGATGAGAGGGTCTGTAATGATAGGGAAAGGTCCACTGTGTCAAAGGCAAAGGACAGGTCCAGGAGGAGGAGGACAGAGTAGTGTTGCTTGCTCTTGGCGGTTAATAGGTCATTGGTGACCTTAGTTAGGGCAGTTTCAGTGGAGTGGTGTGACCGGAAGCCAGATTGTAAGCGGTCGAAGAGGGAGCAGTGAGAGAGATGGGAGGATAGTTCAAGATGCACGTTTTGTTCCTGTAGTTTTGAGGCATAGGGGAGAAGTGATATAGGGTGATAGCTAGATACAGAGGATGGGTCAAGAGAGGGCTTTGAGGATAGGTGTGATTGGGGCATGTTTAAAGCTTGAGGGGAAAACACCAGTTGTTAGTGATAGGTTGAAGAGATGGGTTATGGTTGGAATGAAGACTGGCGAAGTTTGGGATGAAGTGAAAAAGGATCGGGTCAAGTACACAGGTGATGAGATGGGATCTTGAGTAGAGTGGAGAGTCGATCTTCTGTAATGGTGGAGAAGTTGGTTTTGGAGGTGGAGGGCTGGGCAGTTGGGAGGAAGGGCTCTGGGGGTTGTCAATCAAAACTGTCTGATGTTATCAATCTTCTGCTTGAAAAATGAGGCAAAGTCTTCAGCTGAGATGAGTGGGGAAGGGAGGAGGTGCTGGGGGACGGAGGAGAGAATTGAAGGTGTTGAATAACTGTTTGGGGTTGTGAGACAGGGAGGATATGAGAGATGAGAAGTAGGTTTGTTTAGCTGTGGCGAGTGTGGCCTTGAAAGTAGTGAGGGACTGTTTAAATGCGATGAAGTGCTCATTGGAATGGGATCTTTCTCGGTCCCCCATGACAGCACTACGGAGAGAGGGGATCCGCCCTTCAGGGACAGGAAACCTACAGATACATAAGGGCGGTACCTCTCCCTCGCATCAGTTGGTTTCCTGTCCCTGACGGGGAACCTCTCTTCGGCAGTACCTGCAAAGAAGACGTCGTATCCAAGGACCGGGACCGGGCAGCCGAGTTCCGGCAGCGAGGAGGCTCCTGCCGCGGCGTGTCCGGCACCCGAAGCCGCCACCGCTGGGACCGAGGGGTTCTCCAGGGTGTGCGGGGGAGAGGCCGCCGCCGGACTCCGATGGACAAAGGGGCGCTGGTCACCCGGAGCTTCGGTGCAGGCTGCTGCACGCTCTGGGTGAAGAAAGATGGCCGCCGCTCCGGAAATGCGGCATCAACTTCCGGGTCGTCCCCGCGCGCATGCGCGGTAATATCTCCTCTCCCGGGGATGTGCGCAGGACCGGAAATGAGGAAGAACGCCGGGGGAGCGCCGGATTCAAAAAGGGAGATGGTGCACACTTAGTTGTCGCACTATCTCCCTTTCATTATGGAGGACAGCGATTCCCAGCAGCTGCCAGCCAGGCAGCAGCAGCATAAGAAAAATGACCCAAAGAGCTCCAGAAGAAGTGGATCAAGCAGTCGATCCACACAGCGCAGCAGATCTGCTGCAAGGACTAACTCCCCTCCTCAGGAGACTCCACTACCAGATCCCGGCCCTCTTCCAGAACCGGTACCTGCCTTCACATCTGAATGGTGAGTGATCTTCGTGAAAGTATACACTCCTATAATAGGGCTCCCTCTTCTCCCTTACTAGGGTAAGAAGAGCCTGGAGAAAAAGAAAAATAGAGTCTGCCCCACATGTAACAAAGCTTTGCCGGTAACTTGGGGAAAAAAGCTTTGTAAATCCTGTATCCAGCATCTATTGTGTGAAGAAACCCCTGACTTTGCCTCTGAACTTAAAAATATAATTAGATCAGAAGTTCAGAATGCCCTGTTATCCTCCAAAAAAGGGAAGGAAAAGGCGAAGGAGACGGTATATGCTCACTCTGTCCGATCCTCATCTGAGGACGCGGACTCTGATGATTCCAAATCCTCCCTATCTTCCTCTGATGAAGATTCGGGCCGTCACTGTTTCCCATTAGAGGAAGTGGACGCTTTAGTTAAAGTCGTCAGGGCCACCATGGGGGTTGAGGATCCCAGGCCTGATAAAACGGCTCAAGACATCATGTTTGGAGGTCTGACACAAAAAAAGCGGAGAGCTTTTCCGTTAAACTCCAATGTCCAGACTCTAATCAAAAAAGAATGGGAGAAACCAGACAGAAAAAATTCTTCAGTACCCTCGCTGAAAAGAAAATATCCCTTCGATGATGAAGCGTCCACTTCTTGGGACAAGGCACCCAAATTGGACGTGGCAGTAGCCAAAGCTTCAAAAAAATTCGCGCTCCCATTTGAGGATATGGGTACCCTCAAAGACCCCTTAGACAAAAAAGCAGATACCTTTCTCAAAGGGGCTTGGGAATCGGCTGGGGGTAGCCTGAGACCTGCAGTCGCGGCAACCTGCACCTCCAGGTCTTTAATGGTATGGGTTGACCAGTTGGAAAGCCAGATCAAGGACGGATCACCCAGGAATAAATTATTAGACTCAATCCCTGCAATTAGAGCTGCAGCAGCTTTCCTAGCAGACTCCTCAGCGGACTCAGTGCGTCTAACATCCAAAGCCGCTGCCCTCTCCAACGCGGCCAGAAGGACCCTTTGGCTTAAAAGCTGGCCAGGGGATCTCCAAACAAAGTTGAAGCTGTGTTCTATACCTTGCGAGGGAAACTTCTTATTTGGGGAAACCCTGGATGACATCCTCCAGAAAGCGGGTGACAAAAAGAAGGGGTTTCCAAATCTGGGACCAGCCCCATTTAAACAGTCCTTTCGGAGTAGAAAATTTTTTCGTCGAAGACCACCTAGAGACCAAAATAAGTGGGAAGAAGGTAGAAGGTGAGATAGAGGCTACCTCTTTGGCAACACCTCCCGTGATAAAAAACCCGCCAAATGACATTCTCCCTGCGGTGGGGGGAAGGCTCACCACATTTCTTCCTGCTTGGAAGAAAATTTCCAACAACACCTGGATTCTAAGACTCATACAATCTGGTCTAAAAATAGATTTCCTTTCCCTCCCTCCTCGAAATTATGTTGTGACAAAAATGAGGTCTTCGACGATAGAGCAAGCGGCACTAGAAAAAGAGATTATCTCCCTTCTACAAAAAGCTGTAATTCGGGAGATTTCTCCTCAGGAAATGGGGGACGGGTTTTTCTCCCCTCTCTTTCTGGTACCGAAACCCGACGGGTCCTTTCGGACAATTATAAATTTAAGGAACTTAAACAACTACGTAAGAAATCACAAATTCAAAATGGAGACAATAAAATCCACAATAAAGATTCTCTTTCCAAATTGCTACATGGTTGTGATAGATCTAACCGACGCATATTATCATGTGCCCATCCACGAGCTTTCTCAAAAGTTTCTCAGGATGGCGGTGTCCATAAAAGGGAAAATAAGAAACTTCCAGTACAGGGCCCTTCCGTTTGGGATTTCTATAGCTCCGCGGATATTCACAAAAATAGTAGCGGAGATGATGGCCCACATAAGGGAACAAAACATTATCATAGTTCCCTACCTGGACGATTTTCTTATTGCCAGCGACTCGGCTCAAAGTTGCAGAGAACAGAGAGACCGAGTAATGACTATTCTAACGAACTTGGGTTGGCTCATAAATATAAAAAAGTCGAAGTTGGAACCCTCTCAGGTACAGGAGTTCCTAGGGCTGACGTTAGATTCCCGGGTTCAAGAGTGCCGGCTCCCGGGCCCCAAAAAGGACAAAATACTAGCCATGATAGCACAAACGCTGCAAAACCCCTCCATGACTCTAAGGAGGGCAATGTCCCTATTGGGGTCCCTTTCCTCATGCCTGCCGGCGATACCCTTCGCACAATTCCACACAAGAGAGCTTCAGTGGCACATACTAGAATGGCAGGTAATATTAAAAAACAATCTGGAAAGCAGGGTCACTCTAAATTCCTCTGTTATTCATTCCCTTCTCTGGTGGGGAAAGAGCCAGAATATTTCAAGAGGGATTCCCTGGGTACCCGAAATATCCCGGGTAATAACAACCGATGCAAGTCCCAGGGGGTGGGGAGCCCACATGGGAAACAGAGTGACTCAGGGCAACTGGTCAATTCAGGAACTATCAGCATCCTCGAATCAAAAAGAACTCTGGGCAGTGTATCAGGCTCTCCTATCATTTCTTCCCTACATTCGAGGACATCATGTCCGAATTTTCTCGGACAATATAGTGACAGTAGCCTACATCAATCACCAGGGGGGAACAAGGTCTCAGTTACTGATGAATTCCTCCGCCAAAATTCTCCGCCTGGCGGAAACGAATCTACTCTCCCTTTCCGCACTACATATTCAAGGGTCAAAAAACGAGAAAGCAGACTACCTGAGTCGAACTCAGTTGAGACAAGGCGAATGGTCCCTAAATCAGTCCGTTTACAACCAGATCACGAGAATGTGGGGAACCCCAACAATAGATCTGTTCGCCAATCACAAAAACAAAAAAGTAAACAAATTTTGTTCTCTAAACCCAGAAGGGAATCCCCAGGCTCTGGATGCTTTTCTCATTCCTTGGACACACAAACTAACTTACGCCTTTCCACCAACCATCCTAATTCCGGCGGTCATCCGCAAGGTCAGAGAGGACAAAACAAAGATGATCCTTATTGCCCCATTCTGGCCAAAAAGGACATGGTTTTCCTGGCTAAGGATGCTATCAGTCTCAGACCCATGGGTTCTTCCGAATTTGCCAGACCTGTTACAGCAAGGACCGATCCTCCACCCACAGGAGACGAACTTGCATTTGACAGCCTGGCTTTTGAGCGGGAACTATTAATAAAAAGAGGTTTTTCAGACAACTTGGTTACAACATTATTAAAATGTAGAAAACCTATTACTACCAAAATTTATGGCAAAACATGGAAAAAATTCTTGTCTGTATCTAAAGTCAAAATCCAGGAGGGACCTTCAATTAATAAGATACTTGAGTTCCTACAAAAAGGGCTGGAACAAGGATTAGCGGTTAGTACCCTTAAGGTGCAGATAGCAGCCCTGGGTGCTCTCTATAACCAGAATATAGCAGCCAACCCGTGGATAATAAGATTCGTTAAAGCGGTAACAAGATCAAAACCTGTAGTTACCCAAAAGATGCCCTCATGGGACCTAAACTTAGTCCTTTCAGCATTATCTGGTCCACCATTCGAACCCATAGATGTGATTCCCATAAAAATACTGTCACTAAAAACCATTCTTCTAGTAGCCTTAACATCGGCACGCAGGATAAGCGACATTCAAGCCCTGTCCTCTAACCCCCCTTTCACAAAAATCATGGATGATAGAGTCACTCTAAAACCTGACCCGGCCTATTTGCCAAAAGTGGCAACAAAATTCCATAGGTCACAGGAAATATCCCTGCCGTCCTTCTGCCCGAACCCTAGAAATGAGAAAGAGCAGAACTTCCATAACCTAGACGTCAGAAGATGTCTAGTCCAATACCTAGATTCCACTAGGGAGTATAGGAAGGAAGGCTCTCTCTTTGTCTGTTTTCAGGGTCCCAGAAAAGGATTCCGGGCATCCAAGGGTACCTTGGCAAGGTGGATAAAAGAGGCAATAGCGTTGGCATATTCATCCACGGGGAATGCGATCCCGGACGGTATAAGAGCGCATTCCACAAGAGCAGTAGCTACCTCATGGGCTGAGAGGTCAGAGGTATCAATAGAACAGATCTGTAAGGCGGCCACCTGGTCATCACCGTCGACCTTTTTTAGGCACTATAGATTAAATCTAGCCTCTGTGTCTGACCTGACCTTCGGTCGAAGGGTTCTTGAGGCGGTGGTCCCTCCCTAAGCTTAATCTCTGCAATTCTCTCCGTAGTGCTGTCATGGGGGACCGAGAAAGTCATAGTTACTCACCGATAACGGTGTTTCTCGGAGCCCATGACAGCACTCGCTTATTTCCCTCCCATCACGAGTGCGGTGAGCACCTTTAATCACATATGATTTATATAGTTCATATATTACAATTTAGGCACGGGGTTCCTTTTCTGTTAAGAAATGTTATAATGTGGTATTTTCTCTGTTGTAAACTAACCTGGAGGTCCTCCGATGCTCTGTAAACCAACTGATGCGAGGGAGAGGTACCGCCCTTATGTATCTGTAGGTTTCCTGTCCCTGAAGGGCGGATCCCCTCTCTCCGTAGTGCTGTCATGGGCTCCGAGAAACACCGTTATCGGTGAGTAACTATGACTTTTCCATCTCTGCTCAGCAGCCCTGGAAGCTCGCCTCAGTTCTTTAGTCAGGCTAGTGTGCTAGTGTTGTATGTTGATTTTGCGAGCTTTGGTATGTCTGAGAGGGTCAACAGATTCCAAAGCTACAGCTATTGTGGTGTTATATAGAGCGGCAGCGTCATCCACATTGTGTAGGGAACTTATTTCTGTAAGAGGGAGAAGGGATTCAGAGAGTGAGTGTAGATCGAGGTGTTTAAGATTTCTGCGAGGGTGTGCAAGGTTGGGGATTGTACAACAGGAGTGGCGAGGGAAGAGAATGTGAGTAGGTTGTGGTCAGAAAGAGGAAGAGGTGCGTTAGAGTGGTTAGATAGGGAGCAGAGGCAGGTGAAGATGAGGTCCAGTGTGTGGCCATCTTTGTGGGTTGCTGTAGAAGACCATTGAGTGAGGCCAAAGGAGGAAGTGAGATATAGAAGCTTAGTGGCAGCTGAGAGGGAAGTATCAATGGGGATGTTGTCATCACCCAAGATGATAGTGGGGATGTCAGCGGAGAGGAAATGAAGTAGCCAGGTGGTGAAGTGGTCAAAGAAGGTGGTGGCTGGCCCTGGGGGGCGGATAATGACAGCCAGTTGGAGGGGGAGTAGATGCGCACAGAGTGCACCTCAAAGGAAGGGAGGGTAACAGAGGGTGGTAATTGGATTGGGGTGAAGGAGCAGTTATCTGACAGGAGAAAACCAACTCCTCTACCATGCTTGCTGCTAGGGCGGGGTGTGTAAGAAAGGTGGAATCCACCATACGAAAGTGCAGCAGGAGAGGCTGTGTCAGAAGGGTTGAGCCATGTTTCGGTGACGGCAAGGAAGAAAAGTTTGGTAGTAACAAAAAGATTATGTATGTAGGAAAGCTTGTTGCAGACACAGTGAGCGTTCCACAGAGCTCCTTTTAGTGGGACTGGGGAGGCGGGGGCTGGGCGAATGGCGTATAAGGTTAGAGAGGTTACGGAAATTTGTAATAGAGCGTGGATGGGAGATAGAACTGACTGTGGGAATGTGGTGAGGAGGACCAGGATTTGGAGAGAGATCATCAGCAGTGAGAAGGAGCAGAGAAAGTGTTAGCAGGTGGGAGCAGGAGAGGGCATGAGGTGGCTGTCTGTGTTTGGAGACAGAGGATTGTATGTTGAGGAACAGTTCAGAGGAGGGGGTAAGATGGATGGGGAGGATTGAAGAAGAGATGAACAGTTCCTTACTAGGAGTAGGGATTAGGCGAAAAATATATTGGAAAACCCCCAAAAGTGATACCATTTTAAAATCAGCAGTTTTCAATATGTCGAGGGGTGCTGTCAGGTTGTTTATTAACCCTTCTTGTGCTTTTCAGGAATTAATACAAAGTGGCATGATAGGAATTAAAAAGTTGATTTTTACCAGCTAACTGTCGCTGACTTTTGAACAGGTCAGTGTAGCCGGCAGACTCTAAGGCCGCTATTTGCTCGTGAATTGCCATGGCAAACATCAGGACCACACAATCATGATCTCAGGGTTCCGATGAGGATAAAAAGGGAGAAGCTACTCTTCTAGGCTATGTGCACATGTTGCGGATTGTATGCGTTTTTGCCACGTTTTTTCACGGCGAAAACGCGATAATGCATGCACAACACAGCCCATTGAATTCAATGGGATTCCGCAATGCTGTGCTAATGCTGCGTATTTTTCCTCAGCGGAGTCGTATCGCGGAAAAATACGCAGCATACTCATTCTTTGTGCGGAATTGCGGCGATTCCGCAAACATAGGAATGCATTGATCCGCTTACTTTCCGCATGGGGCTATGCCCACCATGCGGGAAGTAAGCTGATAATGTGCGGTGGTACCCGTGTCTGGAGGAGAGGAGACTCTCCTCCAGGCCCTTGGGAACCATATTTCTGTTAAAAAAAAAAAAAAAAAAAGAATTAAAATAAAAAATATTGATATACCGTATATACCCAAGTATAAGCCGAGACCCCTAATTTTGCCACAAAAAACTGGGAAAACTTAATGACTCGAGTATAAGCCTAGGGTGGAAAATGCAGCAGCTACCGGTAAATGTCAAAATAAAAATAGCTACCAATAAAAGTAAAATGAATTGAGACATCAGTAGGTTAAGTGGTTTTGAATATCCATATTGAATCAGGAGCCCCATATAATGCTCCATACAGTTCATGATGGGCCCCATAAGATGCTCCATATTAAAATATGCCCCATATAATGCTGCACAAATGTTGATTATGACCCCATAAGATGATCCATACAGACATTTGCCCCATATAATGCTGCACAAATGCTGATTATGGCCCCATAAGATGCTCCATAGACACATTTGCCCCATATGCTGTGATTAAAAAAAAAGAAGTCATACTTACCTCTCGTCGCTCAGGCCCCCGGCACTCGCTATAGTCACCTTCCCCGTTCCACCGCCGGGCGCCGCTGCGTCTTCTGCACCGAAGTTCAGGCAGAGGGCGGCGTGCACACTAATCGCGCCCTGTGACCTGAGCGTCACTGCAGAGGACGCGGAAAACGGAGCCCGACGGTAGAACACGGATAGGTGAATATCGCGCAATGCCCCCGTTATACTCACCTGCTCCTGGCACGGTCCCTGCACATCCCTGGTTCTTCGGGCACCGGCAGCTTCTTCCTGTGTTGAGCGGTCACATGGTACAGCTCATTACAGTCATGAATATGCTGCTCCACCCCTATGGGAGTGGAGTTGGGTCCATATGCATTACTGTAATGAGCGGTACCATGTGAACGCTCAACACAGGAAGAAGCTGCCGGCGCCTGGAGAAACAGGGACCACGCCAGGAGCAGGTGAGTATTAGGCTGCCGTCACACTAGCAGTATTTGGTCAGTATTTTACATCAGTATTTGTAAGCCAAAACCAGGAGTGGGTGATAAATGCAGAAGTGGTGCATATGTTTCTATTATACTTTTCCTCTATTTGCTCCACTCCTGGTTTTGGCTTACAAATACTGATGTAAAATACTGACCAAATACTGCTAGTGTGACGGCAGCCTCAGACAGTTCCCGCTCCCCTGCCGGCCCCTGGGAATGACTCGAGTATAAGCCGAGAGGGGCAATTTCAGCCTAAAAAAATGGACTGGAATTCTCGGCTTATGCTCGAGTATATACGGTACTTACCTTCCGATGGCCCCTGGAGTCCTCCCGCCTCTCAGCGGTGTACACGGCCTCTTCCGTTCCCAGGGATGCATTGCGCGAAGGACCTGATATGACGTCACGGTCACGTAACTGTTACGTCAGAAAGGTCCTTCGCGCAATGCATCCCTAGGAACGGAAGCCGCCGTGAGTGCCGCTGAGGAGATCGGGGGCCATCGGATGGTGAGAATAACTATTTTTTTATTTTTTTTATAATTTTTAACATTCTATCTTTTACTATTGATGCTGCATAGGCAGCATCAATAGTAAAAAGTTGGTCACACTTGTCAAGCACTATACTTGACAAGTGTGACCAACCTGTCAATCAGTTTTCCAAGCGATGCTACAGATCGCTTGGAAAACGCTAGCATTCTGCAAGCTAATTACGCTTGTAAAACGCTAGTGTTTAGCGGGAATATGCATGCCAATTCTGCATGGGTTATACCCGGGGCAGGAAGTTGCAGAATTGCCGCTGAAATTTCCGTGGAAATTCTGCAACGTGTGCACATAACCTTAAAAATTTATATGATATAGTCATAATTGACAGCAGCATCTAAGGGGTTAAACAGATAATGACGGTGACAACACTGATCGTGGCTGTTGCAGCAAGTTGTCAGCTATAGTGTACAGCTGACAGCTGCTGGATTGTCACCTGTATGCTATTCTTTTATATCTCAGGTCAGTTAAAAGACGTATTGAGAGTCATTAAGGCATTAAAAATCATGCGTTTCAGAACAACTTTGGTCATTTTTTTTATCTGCATATTATGAGCATCTCTATAAATCCTGTGGTGACCAGAAATCAGCACTTCTTGGAGTTGTGGTGTTGCAATTTCATGTTGAGGAGTATATGTTCAATGCATATGTGTGTGTGTATACAGTGGGTACAGAAAGTATTCAGACTCCTTTAAATTTTTCACTCTTTGTTTCACTGCAGCCATTTGGTAAATTCAAAAAAGTTCTTTTTTTTTTCTCATTAATGTACACTCTGCACCCCATCTTGACTGAAAAAAAACAAATGTAGAAATTTTTGTATATTAAAAAAGAAAAACTGAAATATCACATGGTCATAAGTATTCAGACCCTTTGCGTAGTATTGAGTTGAAGCACCCTTTTGAGCTAGTACAGCCATGAGTCGTCTTGGGAATGATGCAACCAGTTTTTCACACCTGTATTTGGGGATCCTCTGCCATTCTTCCTTCCAGACCTCTCCAGTTCCGTCAGGTTGGATGGTGAACATTGGTGGACAGCCATTTTCAGGTCTCTCCAGAGATGCTCAATTGGGTTTATGTCAGAGCTCTGGCTGGGCCTGTCAAAAATGGTCACAGAGTTGTTCTGAAGCTATTCCTTTGTTATTTTACTTGTGTGCTTAGGGTCATTGTCTTGTTGGAAGGTGAATCTTCGGCCAAGTCTGAGGTCTAGAACACTCTGGAAGAGGTTTACATCCAGGATATCCCTGTGCTTGGTCGCATTCATGTTTCCTTCAATGTCATCCAGTCGTCCTGTCCCTGCAGCTGATAGCATGATGCTGCCACCACCATGTTTCACTGTTGGCATTGTATTGGGCAGGTGATGAGCAGTGCCTGGTGTTCTCCACACATACCACTTAGAATAATCACCAAAAAGGTCTATCTTCGTCTCATCAGACCAGAGAATCTGGTTTCTCATAGACCGGGAGTCCTTCATGTGTTTGCAAAAAAAAACAACACCTTTTCGGGCTTTCATATGTCTTGCACTGAGGAGAGGCTTCCGTTGGGCCACTGCCATAAAGGTCCGACTGGTGGAGGGCTGTAGTGATAGTTGACTTTGTGGAACTTTCTCCCCTCTCCTTACTGCATCTCTGGAGCTCAGCCACAGTGATCTTGGGGTTCTTCTTTACCTCTCTCACCTCTCCCACGATTGCTCAGTTTGGCTGGACAGCCAGGTCTAGGACGACTTCCAATATCCCAAACTTCTTCCATTTATGGATTATGGAGGCCACTGTGCTCTTAGGAACCTTGAGTACTGCAGAAATTCTGTTGTAACCTTGGCCAGATCTGTGCCTTGCCACAATTCTGTCTCTGAGCTCCTTGGCCAGTTCTTTTGACCTCATGATTCTCATTTGGTCTGACATGCACTGTGAGCTGTGAGGTCTTATATAGACAGGTGTGTGCCTTTCCAAATTAAGTCCTATCAGTTTAATTAAACACAGCTGGACTCCAATGAAGGAGTAGAACCATCTCAAAGAGGATCACAAGGAAATGGGCAGCATGTGACTTAACTATGAGTGTCTGAGCAAATGGTCTGAATACTTATGACGATGCGATATTTCAGTTTTTCTTCTACTATATAATTGTCTAATGGTCACTTCCGTCTTTCGGTCTGTCCTTCTGTCTGTCACGGAAATCCCAAGTCGCTGATTGGTCGTGGCTTTTTTGCCGTGACCAATCAGCGACGGGCATAGTCCGGTGGCAAAATGGCCGCTCCTTACTCCCCACAGTCAGTGCCCGCTCCATACTCCCCTCCAGTCAGTGCTCACACAGGATTAATGGCAGTGTTAACGGACCGCGTTGCTATTAACCCTGTGTGATCAACTTTTTACTATTGATGCTGCCTATGCAGCATCAATAGTAAAAAGATCTAATGTTAAAAATAATTAAAAAAAATAAAAAATAGTTATATACTCACCGTCCGTCGGCCCCTCGGATCCAGAACAGGCCTTTCCCGCTCTTCGCGACGCTTCGGTGACCGCTCCATGCATTTCGATCTGACGAGATGATGATGTAGCGGTCTCGCGAGACCGCTACATCATCATCTCGCGAGGCCGCAATGCACTATTGGGAACGGAGCGCGCGTGGAGCATCGGTAAACGCTTCGCCTGGATCCGGGGGCCAACGGAAGGTGAGTATATAACTATTTTTTATTTTAATTCTTTTTTTTAACAGGGATATGATGCCCACATTGCTATATACTACGTGGGCTGTGCAATATACTACGTGGGCTGTGCAATATACTACGTGGGTTATGCAATATACTACGTGGGCTGTGCAATATACTACGTGGGCTGTGCAATATACTACGTGGGCTGTGCAATAAACTAGGTGAGCTGTGCAATATACTACGTGACTGTGCAATATACTACGTGGCTGTCCAAATACTACGTGGCTGTGCTATATACTACGTGGGCTGTGCTATATACTACGTGGGCTGTGCTATATACTACTTGGGCTGTTATACACTACGTGGGCTGTGTTATACACTACGTGGGCTGTGTTATATACTGCGTGCGTGGGCTGTTATATACTACGTGAGCTGTGTTATATGCTACGTGGGCTGTTATACAATCCGTGGGCTGTGCTATATTCTCCGTGGGCTGTGCTATATTCTCCGTGGGCTGTGCTATATGCTCCGTGGGCTGTGCTATATTCTCCGTGGGCTGTGCTATATGCTCCGTGGGCTGTGCTATATGCTCCGTGGGCTGTGCTATATGCTCCGTGGGCTGGGCTATATACTACGTGGCTGTGCAATATACTACGTGGCTGTGCTATGTACTACGTGGCTGTGCTATTTACTACGTGGGCTGTTATATACTACGTGGCTGTGCTATATACTACGTGGCCGGCCGCGAACAATCAGCGACAGGCGCAGTCCGGACACGAATTCGTGCAGGATTTGAACCACGCTTCACTAATTGGTCGCGGTTGGCCGAATCCTGTGTATTCAATGTATTATTCTAAAATCTTCATAAATAAACTACATACATATTCTAGAATACTCGATGCGTTAGAATCGGGCTACCATCTAGTTTTTAATAAATTTGCAAAAATTTCTACATTTCTGTTTTTTTTTTTCAGTCAAGATGGGATGCAGAGTGTACATTAATGAGAAAAAAAATGAACTGTTTTGAATTTAGCAAATGGCTGCAATGAAACATTTAAAAATTTAAAGGGGTCTGAATACTTTCCGTACCCACTGTTTGTGTGTATATGTAATATGTGTGTGTAATGATTATCTTGAACGCCATCATATTTCTTAGGTAAAAATGACTGTTGTACAGCTCCATTACTATTACCTCATGTAGCAATAAAAAAAAAAACACGTCCAAATGAGGCAAAATAATGTATCTGCCTCCACAACACAATCAATTAATATCCATGGGAGAATTATATAGTAATCATAATGAAAATTGCGCTGATAATGTGCACAGAGAACTGACTGCAATCCTGCACAAATGGTATATAGATGGCCTGTAATCAGCTAAAGGAAGGATGTCAGAGGGTGGTGCTGTGTGAAAGCACAGAGAACGCACACGGGAGCCCCGGAATCAGTAGACCATAATAATCCCAGAACGCAGTACGTGGATCATAATCCAATCAATGCAATGCAGTTCATGTGGTAAACTGAGCTCTAATGCACCTTTACCACGGACAGACAAAAGGAATTGCTCAGTTAAACCTTTTGGATCTAAGATGTCCAAAGTATAAATCTAATATGCTTCTTTTTATAGAATTCTTCTACTGACTGCATTCTCATTCTTTATCCATTATAAGACACAGACACATAGCATTTTCTCATTGAAATGAGGAAAAATATAAAAACTTGAACTAAAAGCACTTGTAAAAAAACAACTGAAAATGCAAGCAGATCACGCCATTTTTACATGTTTTAAAGTTTTGTTTTGTTTTTTTAAATGTGCAAGTATGAGCCCTAAAAGGTAAATCGAATTATAAGATTCTTTTAGTTTTGATACAGTGAAGTTTAAGATGTTGTTAAACCATGGAAATTATAATGGCATGCCATTGTAATGCTGATTCTCCAAGGGAAATTCCATTAAGTTAATATAAAATATATAATCAGATACAAAACATGTATTAGTAGAACAAGTCGAAAGTATCTCTGTATTGTTTAGTTTGGAGGAATGATCTTAATAGTATGTAATTTAGGATACATACGGTAGTTTAGCAAATTGCACTTTCTTTCAGTTCAATGTAGCAGTGAAGTGCTTGAAGACGGACGTACTTACACAGCCAGATGCCTTGGATGATTTTATTAGAGAGGTCAATGCCATGCACTCTCTCGACCATGTCAATCTTATCAGGCTTTATGGAGTGGTCCTTACGCACCCTATGAAAATGGTATGGTATTATTTACATGTATTTATATTGTGAGGTGATTATGTATTACATTGAACACTTTTTTATGGCACATTGTTTTTGAACTAATGATCAGTTCTATAAATTAAAGGAATTGTCCATTAATAGACAGCCCCTTCTTAATTGATAATGTGCCCCACATAAAATAAAAAAACATATATTTACCTCCTAGACCAGCAACACTCCAGCGATGTCTGCACTATGATTCCCAGCAAGTAACTTCTGCAGTGACCACTGATTAGCTGCAGCATTTCCATAAAGCAATAATAATAGCAAATACCTCTAATAATAAATGTAGTATAGTTCTTCTGATTTGCCATGTCTCTTTCCTCATGTGCAGGCATTGCAGGACCTTAGGTATCCATGGTTGCGACCACTGATATATTGACAGCTAGTTGCTTGGGGTCGTAACCAACTTGGATTGAACTAAAAGGACTTGCTGTGTGTATATTTACAATATAACTATAGGATTAGTAATGGATAGGTGTCTTATAGACACCTCTCCATTACTAAGCCGTGGGCTTGATGTCACCGGACAATACGAAGTATGACATCAACCCCACAAATATGAACCCCACTTGCCACCGCCACAGGGCAAGTGGGAAGAGCCAGGCAAAGCGCTATAATTGGCGCATCTAATAGATGCGCCGTTTCAGAGTAGCTGTTGTCTGGAGAACCCAAGCAGTTTTTTTTTATTATTTATTTAGCGCTCAGGAGCTGGCTGATGAATACTCCCATCAGCCACCGCCTGCTCTCGCTGTTATTAGATGCAGCAAGTGTAGGATGATTGGAGTAGTAGTCCAATCAGCTGACGCCAGTGACTGGAGGTAAATTTTTTACTTCCGATCACAGCTCATTTGACAGCGTGGGAACTGCGGCTGTCTGCCTGGTGGTAATGATTTTACCACTGATCAGTTGAAGATTGACTTATACCTGCAGACAGGCAGATCCCAGTGTTTGGTGCACTGTCATGCACATGACAACACAAGAAATACCCGGAGTTCGGGGTGCCGAACTCGAACAGTAACACAGACTTACTGGTGAATTCAGTGTTTCGGGGTCATTGCCCAAACAGTAGGTGTTTGGTACTGACCCCAAACTTTACTGTTTGGGTTTGCTCATTCCTACTGTTAACATATTGACCTGGAGGATCATATTGCCACACAACTAATGTCATAAACAAAGCTCAAAGAAACTATGGCGTAATTGCATATTTTTCCCGCAATTTTACTGCACTTGGATTTTGTTTTTTCCATTTCCAGTACATTGTATGGAATAATGAAAACGAGTCCTCATTACGGTCATGTCAACAGAACAATAATAAAAAGTTAAGGCTCTTGGAACAAGGGAGGCGATAATGAAAGCACAGCAATTTAAAATTTCCGGGTCCTTAAGGGGTTAAGCAAAACTGTCACACGGAAAAAACTTGAATCTCTGTTAGCCCTTGGTGAGCAGAGTATGGCGATATGATGTGCTAAAAGAAATAAAATACATGTTAAAGGGGAATTTGTCCCCGAATCGCACAGTACAAACTGCTAAAAGGATTTTATGGCCTTTCTGAAGTGGAGTTTCATGTCTTCCTCTAGATTTATTGTGACTGGTGATACATCCTCTTGAAGTTGAAGCATATCTCAGTCTATTAATTCTTGCTGGGTTGAATGTGATGTTTTTCATGTTTCAGCTTTGAATAAATAACTGACTTTTTTTTTCCAGGTTACAGAACTTGCTCCTTTGGGCTCTCTTTTGGACCGCTTGCGTAAGAATCTGTGTCACTTCCTTATTTCCACACTCTGTCACTATGCTATACAAATCGCTAATGGCATGGCCTACCTGGAATCAAAGCGTTTTATACACCGGGATCTGGCAGCCAGAAATATTTTGCTTTCTTCAAATGATCTGGTTAAAATTGGAGACTTTGGCCTCATGAGAGCGCTACCCAAAAATGATGATCACTATGTTATGCAAGAGCATCGCAAAGTACCCTTTGCTTGGTGAGTAATATAAAAAAATTAGGTCTCTGCACAAGTAGCCCAGGAAATATTATACTGTGAATAAATCTTTGTCAGAAGCAGCAGAATCATCAGCTACATGAAGGAGTTGCATGAACTGTACAGCAACAAATTACCGTAGTAGGACATTTTTATTCAATCTTTAGAAAGTGATTTAATTTAGCATTTATGAAGAAAATAACAAAGTGTAAAGATGAACAGAGTCTAACACTTAGGGGTTTGGAGAATCATTTATTAACCCCTTCACGACATGTGCCGTACATGTACAGCACATGTTGTGTCTCCCCCTTTGATGTAGGCTCCAGCGCTGAACCCACATCTTTCCCATGCACATGTCAGCTGTTTTAAACAGCTGCCATGTGCCCGGACCAGCCACAGGTGGAATCGCGATCAACTCGTGGCTGTTAACCCATTAAATGCCACTGCCAAACTCTGACAGCAGCATTTAACATCCTTTTCCAGCAATCGTGCTGGAAATCCGCCCATCGGTGACCCCTGACACGTGATCACGGTTTACTGATAGGTTGGCATGACAAACAGAGGTCTCCTGCAGACCTCTATGGTTGTCACTGCCGGATTGCTATGAGCGGCACCTGGTGGTCGGGGCTAATAGAAAGCGAGTAATTGTGCTACATACAAGCGATCTGATCATCGCTTGTATGTAGCAGAGACTATCGGATTAGGCAGGTTCTAGTCTCCCATGGAAACTATTGAATCATGGCAAAAAAAAAAAAAAGTTTTAAAAATATAAAAAAAATATAAAGTTCAAATCACCCCTCTTTCTCCCCTTTCAAAATAAAACAATAAAAGAAAATCAAACATACACATATTTGGCATCTCTACGTTCAGAGTCGCCCAATCAATAAAAAAAAGGATTAACCTGATCATTAAACGGCGTAGCGAGAAATAAAGTCAAAATGACAGAATTATGTTTATTTGGTCGCCCCAACATTGCACTAAAATTCAATAACGGGCGATCAAAAAATCGTATCTGCACCAAAATGGTGTCATTAAAAACGTCAGCTCGGCACGCAAAAAACAAGCCCTCACCCAACCCGAGATCACGAATAATGGAGACGCTACGGGTATCGAAAAATAGGGCATTTTTTTTTAAACAAACTTTGGATTTTTTTTCAGCGCTTAAATAAAAAAGAACCTAGAACTGTTTGGTGTCTATGAACTTGTAATGACCTGGAGAATCATAATGGCAGTTTTAGCATTTATTGAACAGGGTAAAAAAAATCCCAAAAACAGTTGTGGGATTGCACTTTTTTTTGCAATTCCACCACAGTTGGAATTTTTTCCCCGCTTTTGAGTACACGATATGGTAAAACCAATGGTGTCATTCAAAAGTACAACTCGTCCCGCAAAAACAAGCTCTCACATGGCCTTATTGATGGAGAAATAAAAAAGTTATGGCTCTGGGAAGAAGGCGGAGCAAAAAATGGAAATGCGAAAATAAAAACGGCCTAGGGTGAAGGGGTTAAAATAGGTCTGTCACCATCTGTTGTCTTTTGTTTAATCGTCCTCAT
The DNA here is from genome assembly GCF_051348905.1 of Ranitomeya variabilis. Classification (NCBI taxonomy): domain Eukaryota; kingdom Metazoa; phylum Chordata; class Amphibia; order Anura; family Dendrobatidae; genus Ranitomeya; species Ranitomeya variabilis. The sequence continues at coordinate 854,800,793 of NC_135233.1, read as the reverse complement.
AGTATATACCTCAGGATTTCAGGGTGTAGATAACTTCTGGACAAAGCCTTGAGAGGTGTCATGGGCGCCAGCACTAGTATATATGCTTCTGCTCTTCGTAATCACTTTCGGGATATTTTTATTTATTTTTTTTGTCACAGTGGAAACCGTTTTGTAGTTTTTAACTGTCTGAATGAGATGCTTTGTCTCCTTAGCCATTGTTTGTGATATTTAGAATGATATACTATTTTTGGATTGTGAATAAAGTGATTTGGGCTTGATGGATGGTTGTGTGCCTCTATATGATTTTAGATTATAACCTGACATATTGGCATAGGGATTTGGTCATTTACATTATTTCTGTGTAAAGATAGATTGCACACAAAATGTATTGTGCTATTTGGCTGAAGGCTGAGTCACACATAACGATATTGTTAACGATATCGTTGCAACGTCACGCTTTTGGTGACGTAGCAACGATCCCGCTAACGATCTCGTTATGTGTGACAGCGACCAACGATCAGGCCCCTGCTGAGAGATCGTTGGTCGATGGGAATGATCAGGACCATTTTTTGGTCGCTGATCACCCGCTGTCATCGCTGGATCGGCGTGTGTGACGCCGATCCACCAATGTGTTCACTTGTAACCAGGGTAAATATCAGGTTACTAAGCGCAGGGCCGCGCTTAGTAACCCAATATTTACCCTGGCTACCATTGTAAAAGTTAAAAAAAAAACAGTACATACTCACATTCTGATGTCTGTCACGTCCCCCGGCGTCCACAGGGTTAAAACTGCTTTCGGCAAGAGCACTGCTAATATGCAGGCGCTGCTGCCGAGAGCTTCCCTGCACTGAATGTGTCAGCGCCGGCCGTAAAGCAGAGCACAGCGGTGACGTCACCGCTGTTACTGCCGGCGCTGACACATTCAGTGCAGGGAGGCTCTCAGCAGCAGCGCCTGCATATTAGCAGCGCTCTTGCCGAAAGCAGTTTTAACCCTGTGGACGCCGGCGGGGGACGTGACAGACATCAGAATGTGAGTATGTAGTGTTTTTTTTTTTTCCCACTTTTACAATGGTAACCAGGGTAAATATCGGGTTACTAAGCGCGGCCCTGCACTTAGTAACCCGATGTTTACCCTGGTTACCCGGGTGCTGCAGGGGGACTTCGGCATCGTTGAAGACAGTTTCAACGATGCCGAAGTCGTTCCCCTGATCGTTGGTCGCTGGAGAGAGCGGTCTGTGTGACCGCTCCCCAGCGACCACACAACGACTTACCAACGATCACGGCCAGGTCGTATCACTGGTCGTGATCGTTGGTAAGTAGTTTAGTGTAACGGTACCTTAAGACTAGCTGTAATAGAATACAGTGGCTGAGTCCAGTGTACTAATGAGGGGAGTCCTCCCCCACCCACCGCAAACGTCATAGCATGATGACACTGTAATGTAAAATCCTAATCTTCTATCTCAATCATTGAGCAAAGAGTGGTCAGAGTTAATGTGATTTGGGCCCCTGAAATGTGACTTTCTAAGTAGACCCCAAAAAACTTACACTCTTGATTTGGATAGCAATGCAACATTTCTGGCAGTTTTATTAAAATAAAGAAGCAATGCGTAATCTGTCATTTAAAGGGGTTGCCTGACCTTACGATATAACCGTATTAATTATCAGATAGTGGGGGTCCAGCGCCCAGCACTGATCAGCTGTTTTCAACATTCGCATATGAGGTAAACGGTGAACAGAGCTGATCAGCACAGATCCATACACGGTGCAGTGGTCGCCGCCGAGAACTACAGCTCTGGTCTTCTTGAATAGCTGAAGGATGGGGGGCTGGGTGTTGTCGTAAGCTTGGGCAGCGCCTCTAAAGATCATTTCTATTAATATGTCCTCTTTTATTCCTTTCTTGCTGCTATTCTCCTCTGTTGCTATTCTTCCAGGTGTGCCCCAGAGAGCTTAAAGACTCGTACATTTTCTCATGCAAGTGACACATGGATGTTTGGGGTGACATTGTGGGAGATGTTCACTTATGGGCAGGAACCCTGGATTGGCCTAAATGGCAGTCAGGTGAGACTACAAATATCCTACCAGTCTGCAGATGGTAAGATCTGCATGGATTGTAAAATGGCTGTAGAGAGTATTTATATGTTGGATATTTATGGTGAATAAGGAATAAATGAAGGTTCTCCCTTTTTTTTCCTTACATGGGGCTGTTTTTTACTTGTAAAAGTAACCGGTAGGTGTGAGATTGCAAAAATGAGATTCTCCCTTCCTTCATTTATCCGCTTATTTACATGTTGACTCTGACATTTCTTTATCCTCTCCCTGACCTGTGACAAGAATGCACATGACATACATTTTCGCCATGGATTCACACCATCACCTCATGTAAACATATTTAGACCAGCTTCTATTATCAACGACTGATACTGTGATCTGTCTGTCAGAGAGCAGGTCAACTTCAAGTGAGGCCAGTAGGGTTACTCAGGAACATTTCCCAACCCTGTGGCCCCTCAGACTTTGCATTCTTCTACGTTACAATTACTCACACATTGGCAACCTATTGTAATTCAGAAAAATCTTGTTTTTACAAATGCCCTACATTATTTTTCTTTTGCTCTGGCAGTTCAAAGCATCTACTGGCTCCGGAAAATGATTCAAGGCCACACCATTTGAAACGCCAGTGATGTTATGTATGGACTATTTATGAGAGTTGCCACAATAAATCTGCTTCATTTAGTTGAGGCGTACAGAGAAGAGGCCAGGAAATTGATGTGAGAAATGTTATGAATTCCTGGATGAAATTATTAAGGCAATAACACCCTGGTTACTTTGAAACCACTATTCTGATAATCCCTTCTCAATCCCTAGGTTTTCCCTGGTAAAGTAATAATAATCTCCGGTGCTGGCACATTTCCAGCAGTTTTAGCACTGGGGGTATGTTCCCATGTTCAGTAAGCGCTGCAGTTAGACGCTGCATACAACCCACAGCGTCCAGATGTTACAGCATAGTGGATAGGATTTCAAGAAATCCCATCTCCACTATGCGTGCTGAGACGCCCGCGGCTTCCCTGCGGAGACGGACATGCGGTGCAACTTTCCAGACTGCAGCATGTCTATTTATCTTGCGGAGATGCGAGTCTCCGCAAGATAAATGTCACCCGTACAATGTATAGGATGCGGTGATTCCGCACTGTTCAATGAACACATGAGGAATCACCTACTTTCAAAATGCGGCAGCGCTTCGGACGCAGCAGACATGTGTTGCGTTCAAAGTGCTGCCGATTCCAACTGTGGGCAGATACCCTGGCTCTTCTGGGAATCGTGTGGCATTATGTAAGGTGATCCCTGCAGCCAATCAGCGCCGACTTCACTGTCCTTCAGACAAATCACATACATCTGTAGGAGCTCATAAGAAAATAGTGTCTTCTACCAGAAATCTTTTTTTTTTTTTTTTGGGGGGGGGGGGGGGGTCTGCATTACTGACAGTCATGACTTTTTTATTTTTTCATTAAAAAAAAACTGTCGGTCTTATTTTTTGCAAAGTAAATTGAAGTTTTCGTTAGTATATTTTGAGATATACATGGCTATTTGACTGCTTTTTATTCTATTTTTATTTGTACAAAGCAGGATGAGCAAACTCCAGAAATTCTGCCACTGTTTTTTAACAGTTTCATTTGATTCACCATGCAGCATAAATACTTTTAAAAATAGAATTCCAATACTTTCTTTTTATCAATTACAAAATACAAAGTGAGTGAACAAGAGAGAAATCAAAATCAGATCAATAATTGCTGTGACTTCCATTTACCTTCAGAACAGCAATGATGATTGCCTGAACTACTCAGATAGACTAGGTTTCTGAAAACAGTAAAAATTCTGTCTAAAATGTTTAAAAGACGACAGTGTATTATGTTCAGATGATTCTGCAGCTCCCTCTGCGGGACACATACGGACTAACTGGACAAGGTCTGAAGGGATCTGCCTTTTCCTAAGGCTTTCTAAGTATCTTACAATGTTTAGTGTACCAGCCACGTCATTATCACTTAGTGGAATCTTTAGGGATTTCCTACAGACTGCTTTACTTGTATCTTGCGTAAGGTTTTCCTAACCATGCCGGGCTGTATTTGCCTGTTCAATTTCTCTTTTGTAGATCCTACATAAGATTGACAAAGAGGGTGAGCGGCTGTCACGACCAGAAGACAGTCCACAGGACATTTATAATGTCATGCTGCAATGTTGGGCTCACAAGCCTGAAGACAGGCCGACGTTTGTAGCCCTGAGAGACTTCCTAATAGAGGTATGGACGCAGCACACGCCTTGGTTTTCTAGCTACGTGTACCATTATTAAAAGCTACTTGATTTCCTATAATGGAACACGAAACAAGGAGTATGTAAGTCCAAATCATTATTTAAAAACCAAAATACACCTTTATTAAATAGTTGCCAAAATAACAAAAGATTAAAATACAATCATCATTATCATATCCAATATACAGTAAGGCAGAGGAATCAGGAGGGAGACTCAAAGGTAGCCGGGTCAGGTGCATACAACAAAGTACATCCCAAACATGAGTATTAGTATAAATAGTGCAAAAAAATGCATGGATCAGCTGGGATACTATCATAGGCAGTGTATAATACACAATGTCCCCTGCTCATATAGAGCACTAAGTCCACAGCCCACACCTATAGCATATTGATGGTGGAGATTGCACGCTTACCCATTATTAGATTCAGAGGGGAGCAGTCTGCACTTCACCCGGCGGCCCCGGACGCGCGTTTCACGGAATGGCTTTGTCAACAGGGTTAACCCTTTTCTCTGTCTCCTGTGCTTATAAATGCCGCACACCGGAAGTGTGATCGGCAAGCGGCGCATGCGCAGTGGCGCTCCGTGTCAGCAACACCTGAGGGCCGTCATTGCAGGGCGCACAAAGGGCGGAAATCCGCCATATGACGTCATGTAGTGTGCATCCCACAACTATAGACGGCTGCCAGGGGAAGCCGATCGTCAGGGTATCCACCGCGCATGCGCACATACCAGCGGCCATTTTCAAGGAGCCCGGTAAGTGCGGCCATGTTTATGGGGACATAGAAGCAGAAATAAAACGAAAGGAAAACCTACTGTGAAATGAAAAATAACTGTGTAGTTACGTGGCAGGCAGTGTCAGGTAAAAGTGTACATAATCATAAATATAAAATATACTTCAAAAATACTAAAAAGTTTAAGATTGCTAGACAACATATAATGCTGTGATAAATAATGTGAACACATGTGAAAATTATAATAAAATTATAATTATAAGTATAAATAGGGATGTAGAGGGCCGTAAGGGCCACATCCATCCTAACTCTACTGCATTGCAAGACATCATATAAAGTGCACAAGGAAGATACGATGAGTTTTCCAGAGATCTTCAAAATTCCATATAGGACCATCCAACAACATGGCCGACATCTATTGTAAAATATGAGGCTCGTGGTCGTCGTATGCAATGATAACAGTAATGCTAAAAGAACACACAAAAGAACAAATTAAAAAAGAGAGAAAACTGGGACATAGATATTCATATATATAAAGTGGGACACCCTTGTCCCACACCAATCAGGATAAGATGGCCCAAACAGAACGGACGGAGAAGTGGTAGAAGTGGGCGATCACCCAAATAAACCTCATAGAAAGGGAGCAAAACTAAGCTGCTCATTCAGCCCTTTCGGGGCCATGGTGTCAAGGGTGATGATCCACTTACACTCACGTTGTGCTAGGATCTTAACCATATTACCACCCCTGATACCACCATGGACCCTGTCAATGCCTCTAACCCTAAGGCCAGTGGGATCCGATCCGTGATGTAGACGGAAATGCCTTGGAAGAGTTTTGAGGCTAGATATATCCAAGGCTTCCTTTCCCGCCGTTATGTCCCGTACATGTTCGCGTGTCCTAACCTTCAGCTCTCTAGACGTGAGACCAATATAAATAAGGGAGCAGGGACATGTGGCATAGTATATCACATGGGTGGTATTGCATGATATAAATTCACGTATCTTAAATTCCCTGCTCCCATTAGCTGTTTTAAAGGTCCCACATCTCGAGATGTTAGGACACGCGACACATGAACCGCATGGGAAACAGCCCTGTCTCGGGCCCCTTGTACCAAATGGACACCTGGTTTGAGCCACATAGTGACTACTCACCAGGTTATCTCTCAAATTTCTCCCCCTGCGTTGTGTCATCAAGGGACGTTGGGTGAGCTGGGAAGCCAAGATGTTATCTGTAAGTAGAATAGGCCAATGTTTGTTAAGGCTATCACGGATCAGATTCCACCGGCAATTAGAAGTTGAGATAAACCTAACCTCAGAGTCTTGACTGAGTTTGTTTGGTTTGGCTTGACACAGTAAATCATCCCTACGTGCATCCCTGGCTCTTCTATATCCTGCCCTAATGCAGCGGCGGCTGTATCCCCGGGCTTGAAAACGCTCTGTGAGAATGGTAGACTGCCTCTCGAAGCGGGTCTCTGTCGAGCAGACCCGCCTATTCCTCAAGAATTGCCCAACTGGGATGGCTTTAATAACTGAGTAGTTGTGTGCCGAGGAGGCATGCAATAAAGCGTTAACAGATGTCTCTTTCCTGTATAGATCTGTCTCAACAGAGCCATCCTCGGCTACACACAAAGTGATATCCAAAAAATTAATTTTACTCCTGTGCCAAACATATGTGAATTTCAAATTAAAATTGTTGTCATTAAGTTCCTGCATAAATCTGGTTAGGCTGGCTTCGCCACCGTTCCAAATCATAAGAACATCATCAATGTAGCGAAACCAGCCCACCACCGGGTCCGCGGCATGTGCCCCATCACCCTGAAAAATGTGTCGTTCCCAAAAACCCAAAAATAAATTTGCATAAGACGGGGCACATGCCGCGCCCATTGCAGTACCTTGTGTCTGCAAATAAAATTTATCCTTAAATACAAAAAAATTATGGGTTAAAACAAACTCCAACAATTCCAAAAGAAATTCCAAAAAGTGGCCATCCCAGTTGGTACTCTCAAGGAAAAAGCGGGCAGCCCTCAGGCCATCCTCGTGCCTGATAGATGTATATAAAGACTCAATGTCAATGGTGACTAGAAGCATACCCGCCTCCAGAGACAGTCCCTCAACCCTTCTCAGTACGTCAGTAGTGTCTCTGACATAGGAGGGCAAAGTCTCTACCAGTGTCTTTAAGTAGAAATCTATAAATTTACATACATTTTCACATAGCCCTCCCATGCCAGAGACAATAGGACGGCCCGGTGGATTAACAGCGTCCTTATGCACCTTGGGCAGGACATAGAAGGTAGCCACCCTAGGAAACTTGATTTCCTATAATGATGTGCAATCACCAGTCTTTCTATTCCTAGTAACAGCAGTTAGTATCAAAATGTTGCAGCTTTTGGAGGGTTGTCACTAATCACTAATGTTTACTCATGAGTAGGACTGTGATTGCCGTATCTAAAACTCTATCCTAGTGCAACATACGGTCTACCACTGTCCTACGGTAATAACATGGTCGCGTTAACAACTATTTCTTACTAGTTTTACATGAAAAGGCATCAATAATTCTATGATAAAGTCATATGTGAAATTAGTTGTATATCGTTCTACGTAGAATCAGAATTTCTTACATTAAAAATGACAATGGATAATTCTTTGTATTGCAGGCTCAACCAACAGATATGAGAGCCCTACAGGATTTCCAAGAGCCAGACAAGCTGAATATCCAGATGGATGATGTCATAACTGTCATCGAGGGCAGGTACCAGTTCCCTCCCACCTGGCAACTTACAATGTATTGAAACATCTTGTAATGGCTGGGGTAAGGCCACATTCACATTAGGAGCATGGTGTTGGGAGATTACCACGCTATTATGTCCCACCAGAAAGGAGGTCTAACTGAGTCCAAAGTTTTATGTTAGGACTCTTGACTCCCTTTAAGTCATTACGCGTATGCAGATATAGCCCCATGATGGATTGCTCTGCATACAGTATTTTCCTAATGTGAATTCAGCCTAATTTATATAAGGCTATTTAGTCATCCAATTCAACATCTGGTTCACAAAAGTCTGTTAACCCATGAAACTGCCCTCTTGACGCTTAGTGCATTAGGTTGTAGATATCCTATTTGTGTTTCTTACTCCATGGCCTGCAGCCAGTTGTCCTACATCCAGAATTGGGAACAAAACCGAGAGACAAAATACAACAGTCATAAAGCCCATTTAGAAGTAACCAAAGTATAAATCTTTATTATCATCATCAAAACCGGAAAAGGGGACAAATGGGGATATTCTTTTTAACCCCATTTGTCCCCTTTTCCTGTTTTGATGATAATAATGATTTATACTTTGGTTTACTTCTAAATGGGCTTCATGACTGTTGTCTTTTGTCTCTCGGTTTTGTTCACATATTGTTGGTTGTAGTTGGCCCTTATTATAGTCCATAGGATGAGATGTGGAATTATTTTTATTCACTATTCTACTATTGTTTGTGTTAGTGGAGGTTTCCTCCAATTTTTGCCACTACACTATGCTTGCCAATAACTTTATTTGCTAATTCAGAATTGGGAACTAAAACTTGGTGTCACACAGAGGCGTAGCTATGGTTTCAACTTAGGGGGGGGCAAAACATCTGAGTGGGCCCCTAACCAGCTAACCCTGATTACAGCTATGGTTGCGCACTCTAATTGTGAATATAGGGGAACCTCAGAATATGACCGCACTGTTATTGAAAATAAATCTATATACAAAAACGAACATTGACTTTACCGCCATATTGTGACCATATGCAACTTTGATGGTCACAATACTCTGAGTGCCCCTATAACAATGATGCTTAAGTGCCCACTTAACATTTAATAATGTTCCCTATGTTCCTCCATGTACTGCTCCATTATACACAGTATGCTGAGCTTAAAGCTTCCCTATACACAGTATAAGGCCCCCACAGCTCCCCTATACACAGTATGATGATTCTATAACTCCCCTATACACCGTATGATGTTCCCACTGCTCCCCTTTACACAGTATGATGTTCCCACTGCTCCCCTCTACACAGTATGATGTTCCCACTGCTCCCCTCTACACGGTATGATGTTCCCACTGCTCCCCTATAGATAGAATGAGCCCAATGCTCCCCTATACACAGTATAATGCTGACAGAGCTCCACTATAGAAAGTTTAATACCCCCCAGAGCTCCCCTATATACAGTGTAACGGGCCAACAGCTCCCATAAGCACAATATGCCTTCGCAGTTCCCTATACACAGTATTGTGGGCCTGCAGCTCCCGTCAAACAGTATGATATCCCTCACAGTTCCCCTGTACACAGTATGATTGGCCCACAGCTCCCTTATACACAGTATGATGGGCCCGCAGCTCCCTTATACACAGTATGATGGGCCCGCAGCTCCCTTATACATAGTGTGATGGGCCCGCAGCTCCCTTATACACAGTATGATGGACTCACAGCTCCCTTATACATAGTGTGATGGGCCCGCAGCTCCCTTATACATAGTATGATGGGCCCGCAGCTCCCTTATACACAGTATGATGGGCCCGCAGCTCCCTTATACACAGTATGATGGGCCCGCAGCTCCCTTATACACAGTGTGATGGGCCCGCAGCTCCCTTATACATAGTGTGATGGGCCCGCAGCTCCCTTATACATAGTGTGATGGGCCCGCAGCTCCCTTATACACAGTATGATGGGCCCGCAGCTCCCTTATACACAGTATGATGGGCCCGCAGCTCCCTTATACACAGTGTGATGGGCCCGCAGCTCCCTTATACACAGTATGATTGGCCCGCAGCTCCCGCATACACAGTATGATGGACTCACAGCTCCCTTATACACAGTATGATGGTTCCGCAGCTCCCTTATACACAGTATGATGGGCCCGCAGCACCCATATACACAGTATGTTGGACCCGCAGCTCCCTTATACACAATATGATGGTCCCGCAGCTCCCTTATACACAGTATGATGGGCCCACAGCACCCATATACACAATATGATGGACCCGCAGCTCCCTTATACACAGTATGATGGACTCACAGCTCCCTTATACAGTATGATGGGCCCACAGCACCCATATACACAGTATGATGGGCCCGCAGCTCCCGTATACACAGTATGATGGGCCCGCAGCTCCCATATACACAGTATGATGGGCCCGCAGCTCCCATATACACAGTATGATGGGCCCGCAGCTCCCTTATACACAGTATGATGGGCCCGCAGCTCCCTTATACACAGTATGATGGGCCCGCAGCTCCCTTATACACAGTATGATGGGCCCGCAGCTCCCTTATACACAGTATGATGGACTCACAGCTTCCTTATACACAGTATGATGGAATCACAGGTCCCTGTCATGATTTGGATGCCCCGGTCATTTACTCATCCTCCGGCGTAATCACTATGTTGTGGCACTGCTGCAGTGCCGCTGCTTAAACTTGTGAGTGCAGCTTCTGAATGGCCAGAAGTTAGAAGCTATGTCACAAGCGATCAATGTAAGACTATGAGGCTTTGTGCACTTGTTGCGGATTCGTGTGCGGATTTACAGCGGATTTCCTGTGTTTTTTGTGCAGATTTCACCTGCGTTTTACCACCTGTGGATTCCTATACAGGAGCAGGTGTAAAACGCTGCGGAATCCGCACAAAGAATTGACATGCTATGGAAAATACAACGCAGCATTTCCGCGCTGTATTTTCCGCAGCATGGGCACTGCGGATTTGGTTTTCCATAGGTTTACATGGCACTGTAAACCAGATGGAAAACTGCTGCGAATCCACAGCGGCCAATCCGCACCATGTGCTCATAGCCTGAGAGTGAGAAAGAGGCCAGAACGAGGCTCCCATAGACTTACATCGATTAGTGACCTCTGCGCTGCTCCATGAAACACTGGAGCAGCGGACAGGCCACAAACTGTAGGAGACGGAGCCGAGCGGAGACTAAAACAGATGAAAACGCCAGAAGGTGAGTATCAGACAGAGGGCAGGGGACGTGGATTTTCAGCACCGCTCCAGCAATTAAATAAAAAATAATGCTGGAGTGGTGCTGTAAATGTGATGCAGCTCTTAGTTACTGTATGGGGGCTCCTTATACTAATACTCATAAAAGACCCAGGTGGTATGTATCAAAAGCCCCCTACCCCCCCCCCCCCATCTCCAGCCTCCCCAGACAGCATCATCTCACATCCACCCCTCAGTGCCCTGTCCCACCTCACCCACCTTCTGCCCTCACAGCACCCAAATGGTCTTACATTCACCCCCCAGTGTCCTGTCTCCCCTCCCCCACAATACCCCCATAGTCTCACATCCACCCCTCAGTGCCCTGTCCCCCCTTACCCACTTTCAGCCCCCACAATACCCCAATGGTCTCACATTCACCTCACAGTGACATACCTGAATTTAATAAACCTAATAAGTTCCATCCCCAGCACTTACTGATAAAGTTTGCACTGCAGGCAGGACCGGGAAGTGTAAGTGAAATGCAGGTGGGCACTAGGACCCAGCGTGCCTGAGCCAATCCCAGCGTGCACAGAGTGAAGAAAAACTGCGGCCAGGAAAAGCTTCATCATCAGGTCAGAGGGCGAAACCTTTCACTGCAGGAGGGAGACTGCAGCCGCCACTGTGCTAGCAGCGTGCAGTCTTCCTCAGACGGGAGCAGACATTATACTGCTCTGCTCCTATGCGGTGTTCTGCCTCGTCACAGAAGTGGCCCTAGCTCCCAGTGGGCCCTTCATGTGACAGGGCCCGGGGCGATGGCCCCCTCTGCCCCCCCAGTAGCTACGCTACTGGTGTCACATCAACTGCCTAATTGTTGTCCCTAATTAGGAATCTTTGGAGAACTTCATCTTGGGAACCTAGCTGTAGTCAAATAATCCCTAATTGCATCATCCGTATTCTTCTTGAATACCCACCTACCTAGAAGTGGTGATGCAGAATATGCCACGCAGATGAGGACCTAAGGCTGGTTTCACACTTGCGTTTTTGTAAGCTGCGTTTTAGCGCTAAAAAACGCAAAAAAACGCATGCGTTTTTTTTCCTATACTTAACATTAAAAACGCATGCGTTTTTTCGCATGCGTTTTGACGCGTTTTCGGCAACGCATGCGTTTTTTGACGCGTGCGTTCATTTGCAGAAATGAAACCTGTAGTAATTTCTAGCGGCGTTTTTTCGCGGCAAAAAAATGCATTGCTGTCTATGTAAACGCATGCGTTTTTAAGCACATGCGTTTGTCTGCGTTAAAAACGCATGCGTTTTTATAGGAAAAAAAATTAAAAAACAAGAAAACCCTAACCATAGGGATCCAAACCCTAACCCTAAGGTTAGGATCCCTAGTAACCCTAGGGATCCTAATCCTAACTCTAGGGATCCTAACCCTTAGGGTTAGGATCCTAACCCTTAGGGTTAGGGTTAGGATCCCTAGGGTTAGGGTTAGGATCCCTAGTAACCCTAGGAATACTAACCCTAGCCCTAGGGATCCTAACCCTTAGGGTTAGGGTTAGGATCCTAACCCTTAGGGTTAGGATCCCTAGGGTTAGGGTTAGGATCCCTATGGTTAGGGTTAGGATCCCAAGGGTTATGGTTAGGGGTAGGGTTAGGGTTTGGATCCCTTTATCACCTTGATGGTGGGGGGGTGGCTTATCAGTGACCTGGTGACCAGGACATTCTAATAAAAAGCTACCCCTAACCCTAGGGATCCTAACCCTAGCTAATTCTATTAGTGTGTTTTCTAGTTGATTTTGATGATTGGAAGCTGTCACACACTTCTCAGCATGCGTTTCAAAAACGCAAACGCGGGAAAAAACGCATGTAAACGCGGGAAACCGCTGCGTTTTGCCGCGCTTTTTTTTTTTTGCTGCAAAAACGCATGCGTCTAAAAAACGCACCGTTTGCATGCGTTTTCATGCGTTTTTTCACCACATGCGTTTTTTTTAAAAACGCTGCAGATCAAAACGCAAGTGTGAAACCAGCCTAAGATATGGGCAAAATGCAGTTTCATCCTAAAGTCAGTTTGGGTAAATGATGCTCAGGTTACCTGTAGACATGGCCGATAAGGATATGGAAATGAGCTTTACGTGAAGAACAAAAGGTTTGGTTTGTTAGGTTCTGTAGATTAGAAGACCTGAAATGTATCAGTAGGCATAGCCTAAAACCCGTAGTAATGCCCATTGCAGCCTTGTTAGGGGGCCTGAGCAGTCTTTACACCTGTGGTGGAGTGGGTCACAACCAGACCTGGACTGCCATGTTCTGCGCTGTCTATTGCAGTTGGCAGGTGCTTACACATTGCATTGCTTTATGCCACCTGCAGAATATTCATTTTTGGAGTCAGACAATAATGGCTTTTTAAACAGTTCTGTAACCAATGTCAGAAAGTTATGTCACGATTTATTATGTCCGGAATTACTGATTAATTATTCTGCTAACAAGTTACACAGTGAGTATGCCACTGACTCACCCTATGGGTAGGTTATCAGGTCTGGGTGGAGAGCTAAAAGTGAGTCACGGGAGAGCGCCCATCACAACCACACCTCGTAATTGTGCCCAAGCGTCAGAGACAGGCTGAGTAGACTGATAGCTCCAACCAGGCCAGAGAGGAGGATGCGTGTCTTTAACCCTTTCACTGACACAGTTGTAATGTGACTGGCGGCTGCGGAGTTCAGGTGTTCAGTGATGTGTGGTGCAGACAGGGTGTGTATTCATGTTTCTCAAGTCACAGCTTGGACACGTACAGTCATAAGTATTTAATGAGGAGACATTCTTGTAATTTCACAATATTTTGGGGGGATTCGTTCTAATGATAAATGTTGCTAGGGATTCAAGTATTTTTGTATGACTAGTAAATGGAAGTTTATATCACTTTTTGGGCTATCAAGAATACTGTGATCCCAAGAGGTACCTGATAGACTGACCAGAGCCGTCACAAAAGTAATGAATCGTCAGTGGAAATCTCTGCCATTGTTCCTTCTCCAAAACAGTAATCAAAGACCATTCTCTTACCGATTAGATGTAATTCTGACTTTGTTAATCCAAATGCAGTCATCAATTCGGCAGGGAAAAGACGTAAAATGATCTGGTCTTTTAGATCCAATCCTGGTGCTATAAACCGCATCAGAATACAGACCTCATGGATAGGCCAGACCTATGCTATGTAGTCATGGAGGCACAATCGAAGGTATTGAGCAAACACACCGTTCCAACTGTTCATTGCTATGGTTGCATCTAATGGAAAGAGCGTAGACAGCGACTGAAAGGTTGTGTAGGGAAAGCTGTGCAGTAGCTCTGCCTTCATTTCACTCACTTTGGGGCAATGCAAATCCCCAATACTTCTTAATACAAAACCTAGCAAGAAACAAAATGGGAAAGTGTTTCATAATATAGCCAGATAGATAGACTTTTATTCCATTTTGGGTTTGCATGACAAATGGTTGTCGGGGCCCAGAACACAGGAGCAATGGATGGTGATAATTCAGCTGGTGTCACCAGCCAGGACTCCTTGCATGTTGTATGGATAGTGTGAGCAGAACTCGTCACCTAAGATTAGGTCTCCCCACAACTGTGCAGCTCAGGATTTTCTGCGTGTAATGGAGCATTCTTGTGACAAAACCAATGTCCCTGCCAAAGAATGGGTTAAATGCAGTACAAGGAACTTAAATGCACTCATTTCCTTTGACCCTGCCTGTGTACCAATGGCGTGCTGCAGCTTAGATACACTCTTCCACACCCACACACTGCTCCCATTCCTGCTGGCAGCCACACAGCGGGGGCAGGTGAGCTGATCTTTAGAGAAGGGATGGGTTACTAGGGAAGGGGAAAGAGGTGTAAGAGCAGCAAGGACAGAAGTCCTGTCACCATAGGGGACAGAGTTTAGACTCGTCTGTCTTGGGCTCCGTAAGTAACCTTACTACAGGCATACTGTTGGATTTCTTCTGGGAAAATGCTGAAACATGTCACTGTCAAGATTGTCGAATGGTACAGTGTGTGCTTCATGGTGATCGTATTGGGACATACTCAGATAGGTTTCATTACCATTTTTTCTCTGGTTTCTAGTATTGAGATGAGCCCTACACATGATACTTATGGTTTTCACCATAATCGGCAGTGTCTCTCACTCCTCACCTCCACTCTGCTTTTCACTGTGTCTGTTTCTCCCCCCAACCTTGTCCAGTCACATTTTTTACATAATTCAGAATCTAATCCATAAATGCAGTGATTTTGTTTTAATCTTTTACAGCCTCTGACAACTGATCACCACTTAGTTAGTGGTGTCACTAAGTAATTACGGAAGATAGGGTGGCGTGCGACTTTGTACCCGACAAGGTGTGTAGGAGGGAAACTAGTGGAGGGCGATTCTGCAGGTTGGGGGCTTCATTTCCGTTTCTGTGCAAACTATAAACCTGGCTGGAGGTGGATTCCTGTCATGTCTTGTCCATTTCTGGAGTTTTTGGCTAGATGATTAGTAAGGGATGTAAGGCATTCCATGGGAGTACTTGTGACAGATGTGCTTGTGCGTGTCTCCAGGGATGACAGGAAGAAGGGCTGACTCACTCTTTACTATGCATGTACCCACGTGTTAATTAGGCAAGGCGGTAATCGCACAGACTGAACACGTAGCCACTCCAGAAGGGTGCACCTGTATTGCAGGAGGTTCAGGGCAGCTGCAGGTAACCCTCAAAGATGCTTTTCTCTTACACTTGTTAAGGACCCAATATCAAAAAGCTGAACACTGGTCTGTACATTTGTTCTGAGATTTGGGGCCTCACTTGGGTGTACATTACTGTTGCAGAATTTAGCCTATTCATCATGGCCTGATGTCTCCTTTATCTTTCCCACAGGGCTGAGAATTACTGGTGGAGAGGTCAGAACAAGCGAACATTGAAAGTTGGTCAGTTTCCACGTAACACGGTGACATCTGTAGCTGGACTGTCTGCCCATGATATCAGTCGTCCTCTAAAGAACAGCTTTATCCACACCGGTCATGGAGACACCGTGCCTGCTCATTGCTGGGGCTTCCCTGACAGGATTGATGAGTAAGAAAACATTTCCAGAAATCGAAGTTGCTTTTATCCTCTAGCTTGCAGTGCCTTTTTAGTTTCATCTGATTTGCTTATATTTTAAGGTATCTACAGACAATACGATAACCATTACGATTTAGTGGCAAATTAGCGGAAAAGAGGAATGACTTGCGTGTACTAATGCTGTACAATTAAGTTAGGCGATATTCACCGCTGAGCTTATGTTGCGTGAGATTGTTTTCCAGATGTAGCTCATCATATTTCCAGTAACAGTATGGAGATGAATCTCCATTATACAAGTGGCACTGTTACATTGTTCCAAATATATAGCATTATTAACATAAATGTCAGTATTTTATAAAAGAGGCGGAACAACAAACTGTGTTGTAAATGC
The DNA here is from genome assembly GCF_051348905.1 of Ranitomeya variabilis. Taxonomy (NCBI): domain Eukaryota; kingdom Metazoa; phylum Chordata; class Amphibia; order Anura; family Dendrobatidae; genus Ranitomeya; species Ranitomeya variabilis. The sequence goes on along the minus strand of NC_135233.1, from coordinate 854,784,370 downwards.
TTTAGTATATGCCAATTATGGGACAGAGCTGATCCTGCAGTATGTCTTCAAAATGAAACAATCTTATTCAAGGCATCCTTGACCATCACATCCCCTATGTATATCATCATGTTTTATGGCACATGCTATATGGTCATCCCCTACCGTATATACTTATTATAGTGATTGAAACGAAAGGAAGAACCAGGATGCCTTCTTGTTTGTGACACCTGTCATAAGACTAAGTTTTAGCACTTTTATAGACTGTCAGTTTTGTTGGTTTCTTTGCTATTGATATAAAAAAAAATCTTATCAAAAATTGTGTTGTTTTGAAAACTAGCACAGCAAAATAACAGGACAAAACGGACACATTTAGGCTATGATTTTGGTCTTAGTTTGCCTGCGACTTGCTATCAGTCAGGTCGTAAGCAAGTAGCAATTTAATGTGACTTTCATTGCGGACTATGTTGGCAAAGTAGTTTGTAACCTGGATTGTAGGTGATGGAAATGTTGGGATCACATTATGCACATGCTACAACACAGCAACATTAACTTATCATTAGATGCTCAAGGTGATATAAGTCAGTGTGCAGTGTTTCAGCTAAATCAGGGTTCCCTCATCTGGAAATACATGGTGAAACTGATAAAAGGTCCCTCCAGAACCATGGGAATGATACAAAACTATTTTCATGTGACTGTCTAATACAAAAAGAAAAAAAATAGTATGGACCCTCAGGCTCACTTCACTCTGCACTATTAATACTGTCTGGCCATACATTTAGGACTCTGGACAACATCTACCAATGTCCAATAATAAATTAATATTTTCAAATAATTTTTTGTGTAGATTTATTTATTTATTTTCTTTTTAAATAACTAACTTTGCATGTTTCCTTATTTTTAGATGGCCTAAGCTGATTTTAAGAGGTCACTTTGGTGGATATGCACTTTTTACCACATTTTGATGCTCAGACTTTTTTTTTCCTGCAGTGCCCTCTGCTGGATATAAAGTGTAATGTGTCTGTAAAGTTGTACAACCACTGAGGACTCTCAATTCTAAATATTTTTGTAAAGTCAGACTGGATATGGTTTTTCACTAAAATTGACCATGATAAATGTTAACAATCATAAAATAAAATATCACCGTTAACCATGTGTCTGTGTACAAAATACAGTGGGAAATATTTTAAAAAAATATTTAAAGCTGTTTGCAAAGATATATATTCATGGGCCCTTACCAGCCTGAGAATACCAGCCCCCAGCTGTCTGATGTAGCTTGCCTGGATGTCAAAAATTAGGGGGACCTCACGCCGTTTTTAAAATTATTTACATAAATTATTTTAAAAAGGTGTAGGGACCCCTCTATTCTTGGTAACTAGCCTTGCTAACGCTGACAGCTGAGGGTTGCAGCCCATAGCTTTCAGTTTTGGCTGGCTGGTTATCAAAAATATTGGAAAAACCACACCGTTTTTTTTTTTTTAATTATTTATTTAGTACCCAGGCACTGGCTGATGAATACTCCCATCACCCGTGCCTGCTCTCCCTGTTCTTAGTGGCAGCAGGCATAGGCTGATGGGAGTAGTAGTCCCTTCAGCCCGACGCCAGTGACTCAAGTGAAACTTTTTACTTCCCATCACAGCTGTGGGCTCACGCTGTCATTTGACAGCGTTGGAACCGCGGCTGTCTGACTAGTGGTAATGATTTTACCACCGATCAGAGGCAGTATTTACTGCGCTGTCATGCACATCTTTAATTTTGAGGCCAGCAATTATACTATTTTGGTAATCATGCAGTAAAAGGGATTTTATTATATATATATATATATATATATATATATATATATATATATATATATATATATATATATATATATATATCACTATTCCATTCCATTTTGCTCAGAGAGTACATTTGTCTTTTATCATATTGTGATGCAATTAGTTGCTTTTATGCCCTTGCTTCATGACGTTTGCTTCCCCCCGCAGGCTGTACTTGGGAAATCCCATGGATCCACCTGACATTCTAGGACTGGATCAAGGAACACCTAAACCAACTCAGCTTCCAGGGAGGGCAAAGAGTAAGTGGTTGTTTACCATAGATCCATGTATTCAACATGCTTGTGCAAAAGAGAATGTGTTAATCGTCAATCAGCGTCTGCTCCACACTTTTACAATAAGAAAAAATGATCATTTCTTTAACATCTTCTTTTTGCCAGGTTGTTCAACTTGCAGGAACAATTGTTAAAATTTTTTTTTAAGTAAAATTCACAGAAATAGTGCTAAAATGAAGAGAATATATTGTGAGCCAAGTATAATTACTAGATTAAATGGTTTTTTAAGACTGTTTTTGTAAAGTGTTTGGATAAGAGTATCGAATCTATTAAGTGATATTCATATTTTTGGCACCAGCCAAGAGGTGACATAAGGAAAGGAACAGTGTCCAATATGTCCAGCACGGTGCCAAAGAGTTATCTAGCCTTTTTTCATCATTTTAATACATTTGACACACTTTGTGTGATATTTCCCTTTATTTATTTAGCAATGATATTGATAAATCTCCCCCAATGCGCACAAGTCCTCTGCTATGTCTCAGTGACGCTTTCTGCTGGTTCAGCTATCATAGGTACATAGGAAGGATCCAAGTTGTTATCCACATACAGTAAATGCCCACACAGCTGCTAATCAGGTGATAATGTGGAGATTACTAGGAAGGTGCTTTATACCCACTCCGTACTTATAATAGCTGCCATTGTAGGGGATCTAGAGCAGGAACTGAAGTTGTAGGCCCGGAAGGACAGACTAACCTGGCAAAGAAGCAAGTTATTAAAGGGCTGTAGTAAAAAGAATAAAGCATAAATGGTTTGTCCAATAATTGCATAAGTTCTTTTATGCATACGCTTTGTGTTGTCTGGATTGCTTTATGTATATGCTGTAGGCAGCATTTCCTAGGAAAAGAAAGTTGCCGTCCTTTTGTCATTTTGCCGAAACGTGATCCAGCTCTGTAGAAGAGGGTTAACCATAAATGATAGATGCAAGTCCTACCTCTGAGACCTCTACATGACTATTGCTCAGCTGTTTTCAGAATACCCAGTCAAGTGAGTGGAGAGATCAACACTGGAGTGGCCAACTTCTGTTTTCACAGCAGCAGCAAAGATGGAGTCATGTTTCTCAGATAGGTGGGATTTTCATCTATGAGAGATTTATGGCATATCCATCTTTTTTGACAGACATAATTGTGTAGACACAATATTATGTCCAGCAAAAAAACAGACATTGCCAGAAAGGAGGTCAACCTGAGACCAAAGTTACATTATTTTTGGAATCCTTTTGCCTCATTGAAGTCATTGGCTGTGAATGGGGAAGATCTGAATACTGTGGTTTTTGGGTATTCCAACCCAAGCCCCGATGGAGAGATTAGCGGGAATGAGAGAGTGGTGGAGACCTCTGCCTCACTGCTTGCAATTGGCAACATAGCACCTTTGTAAAAAAACAAATACAATACACAATATGTAAACCACCGTGAACTTTTTTGGAAAAATGTTTCTCTATGTTCTAGCCAAAAGTATGTAGATACGAAAGCAGTGAGAAATATAAATGAATTTTCTCTGGCTTTGGCTCAAAAGTCTGCATCAAACATTGCATTAATGGCAGGTGACCGAAATAGGGCATAAAAAACACTGGTCAGCAGCCGGTGTATGTCACCGTGTATGTTACCACCAAACAGATCTTCAAGCTTGATTTCTACTTCAACTCTTTTTTTAGTGTAAACTAATTTTTGATCTGAAAAACCTTAACATAAGTTTAAACTATGCAAAATTGGATGTGTGAAAGAGGGCCTTAATATTGACCAATATATGACACTTTTATGTTTGTTATTCTTTCATTACTACTGCTTGCAGTTACTTTTTTGCCATAATTCACTTTGCTGTTGTATTTCATCATATCTTTAAAATGATTTGTGTGTCATGCAGCCTCCTGCTTTCAGAAATAATTTTAATTTGCATGCCTGTGCCTCATCTTAATCAGTTACTGGCTTTTTTTCCAATGCTTCATGGCCTTTCTTCTCTCAGGAGAGCCTCCGCCTCGCCCTCCTCAACCTGCTGCCCTGGTTAAGAGTAAGTGTCTTCCCTCCCTCTTCAGTGCACCTTGCTCCTGCCCACTCTGTACCCTTGTACTTTCTCTCTCTCAAGGTACAGCGCGTACAATCTATGGATTAACTCTGTGCTGACGTTGTCCTAACACGTGTGCAGTGGAATTAGTGACTTGATACCTCTGAGTCTTAACCTTTTATATACATGTCACAATTGCAAAAGCATTACCTTATTACGGTAACTTTTAAATGTGCAAAGACTAAAGACTTATTTTTCTGCCATATTCATGATCAACTAGATTCTGCTCTTAAAGGGAATGTCTTATCAGAAAATTACTTTCTGTTTAAATCATCTGTGTCTTAAATTAATGAATTTAAAAAAAAAAATGTTGGCAGCAGTGTTTTTTTCTTCCATTACAATCTGTATTAAAAAAAAATGTTATCTTGTAATTTTGACATTGACCACTGGGGCTATTCTAGTCTTTTCAGGAAACTCACATGCAGATTAGTAGCAATAGACTGACGCAGGCCTTATCTTTTGTATAGAAGCATCTAATGAGCACGTGCAAATGTCATTGTGAAGGGAGGAGTAAATGGGTCATCTGCATCACGTATTGTGATTGGTGGATCTTATGTAATGCAACAGTCCTGCCTCTGATGATAATGAGCCCGTTGAAACTCTTCCTAAGGGTACGTTCACACAGGACTTTTTTGCTGCTTTTTTTTGCTGCTTTTTTTATGCTAATTTTCAGCTGCTTTTTACAGTACCAGTAAAGCCTATGAGATTTCAGAAATCTCATGCACACACGTTGGTTTTTTGTTTGATCAGTATTTTCTGCTTTGCTGCGTTTTTTGGACATAGGGCATGTCACTTCTTAAAGCGTTTTTGCTGCGTTTTTGCAGCGTTTTTTCACCCATTGACTTGAATGGGTGATGAAAAAAAAGCTGAAAAAACGCTGAAAAAACGCATGTAGCATTATTTGCTGCGTTTTTTGTGCAGAAAATCATGGCCAGCAGGAAGGGATCTCACAGCCAAGAGCTTAGGGGTGTGGTTAGTGAGGTGTGAAGAGCCATTGTGAGTCATTGTGAGGTGTGAAGAGCCATTGTGAGGTGTCCTCATTGTGATCTATTGTGAGGGAGTTCCTGGTAGTGAGGTGTGAAGAGCCATTGTGAGGTGTGAAGAGCCATTGTGACCTGACCTAGCAGCTGAAAATTGGCATAAAAAAAGCAGCAAAAATCTGCAGCAAAAATCTGCAGCAAAAAAAAGCAGCAAAAAAGTCCTGTGTGAACGTACCCTAAAGGACATTTTTATTGGGCTTTTTTTCCTGTGTTAAAACCACGTTAATGTGCATTGCTTTATTGGCAGAAGTTTTTTTTTGTTAGGTGTGTGACATTACAACTTAGTTAATATATGAATTATGACTTGTACTGATGAAAACGCATGAAAAACTCCAGAGGTACTAAAACACATTGGGCATTGAGTGTACTAGGACTGGAGTTTACGGTAATTAACTGGTCCTACTTCAGAGTATGGCAATAAATGATTTGTTGCATTTCACACACAAATTCTAAGGCGGCACATGTTTACCTGTTCTCTCTTAGACAAGCAAATGCTGCAAGCAGGAGTAGATTTGCGCCGTAATTTACACCAGTTTCTAGTGCCCTTTTGAAGGTAATGAGAGAAGCACAAAGCAGAATATGCCCTTCCAGTTGTCAATAATGGCTTACACAAAATGGACCGATGATAAATGTTAGTCCGGTAGGGCTCTGCTGTGCTGCACTTGTCTGGCTGTGTCCCTTTCGAAGACTCTGAATGAAGCAGGGTACACATGCCCAACTAATGGTCAATTCAGACTGGCCATTGCACTTGTTGAGTGCATGAGAAAACAGGTCCCCAGTTTTATTGATTTATAGAATGGACAGAAGATACATGTTTTATAATGAATAGCAGTTTCCACTTGAATGAAAATGAAATAGCATAAAATATACAAAATATGCTGGATCAATATGCCTTAGTATGTGGCGTAGAGGATCACGCGCTTAGGTAGGTATTAGGTAGTGTTCACCCTGTCACTGGATTCTGGTTTCAAAGCAATGTGATGTTTACTTTCCACAGATTGCACAATGCCAGACAGAAACCATAAACATAAATTCCTAGTCTTGTCCAAGTGGTAAGTTTTCTCCTTGTGGAGAGTGGCATGGCAGGTCTGACACGCCAGTATGAGGAGACTTAAATGCCTGGCATGCTCCTTTGGGAAATTTAAATATGCAAATTGTCTCTTCAGAGAGGAAGAGTACTTGAACTCTAGTGCCACCTATTGGATGTAGCAATCCTACAAGTCAATGTCAACCCTTTAATGAGCCTTGCAATATGACTAAGGATAAAAGCACAATCAGAATGTCAATTGACTTGTAGGATTGCTACTTCCAATTGGTGGGGCTAGAGTTCAAGACTTCTTCCTCTCTGAAGAGACAATTTGCATGGTCTTGTCCAGGTGATAACAAAACAAAACAGACCCTGGTTACTCATACACTGCTGAGCTAGTCCCAGCTCTGTGAAACAAACCGCAATTGTCCATATTAACCACTGATAATTGTAGTTTGAAGTTTGATGCACACAGCCTGTGCAGACTCTTCTCATAAAGATTCTGGCTTTTCTCTTCAATTCCACTCTGGACAGCTTCCTCCAGCTGACTAGTGTGAATACAAAGCATGGTTATATGCAGAGGCCGCCAGGTGAAAGTCAGAGCCTCTAGAGCAGTGTTTCCCACAGTTATCACGGCCCCCAACAGGTATTGTCTTCAGGATTCCCATAGTGTTGCACGCACAAATGAGAGAATTACTGATGCCTTGATGATACTTCCATACCCTGTGCAATGCTAAGGAAATCCTGAAAACATGACATGTTGGGGGCCATCAGGACTGGAGTTTGGGAAACACTGCTGTAGAGCCTACCTGTGGACTATAGAAATTACTTTGCCATTAGACACACCCAAGGTTTAGATAGCAGAAAATGGGGGGATGTATTTAATATAGATAAACTTTTCTATTGGTGTTCAGAAGTAGATGGGTCAATATTACAAATTTTAATGCACTTGTGTAGAATTGATAGATAAAATCTATTTTTGGCGTTTATCTGCAATTTGTGTATTATACAAATATACAGCGCAAACATTATGTACTTTTTATGCAGCGCACACCCATACACATCACTGCTGCATGCACACACAGCTCTGCTACATCAACACAAACACGGCTCTGCTACATCATTAATCCCACTGACACACACATGCTATGCTTATAATATTACTTTCTGAAGTTCTTCCAAACTTATGACGTGACTAATCACTTGATTAAACAGTCATTGAGCTGTCTAGAACTTGCAGCATCCATGGTAGCTTTCTCTTTTTGCTTACACTGATCAGATAGTTCAGCGTTGGGCAGGCAGAAAGAGATACCACTGGGTTCTCTCATTGTTCGGGAAGGACACTGTGTCAGCAATCTCCTCAATGATATGAAGCTTCCTCTAAACCATAACATACACACACAAGATTTTTTTTTTTTTGCTAAAATGTGCATCTACAATATACAGTCGCTTGTGTGATGTGGTATCTGCGTTAAGTAAATCTTTATGTATTTATGAATAATATTTACTAGAGCTTCTCCAAGAAATAAACTTCTACCTATGCTTACCATCTTAGAACCAACTTATCATCCTATCAACGGTGAGGACGACTCTCTGTCAGCTGGAATCAAGAAGCTTTCCCTCAAGAAGACCACAACCAAAGGACTTAAATTGGTTAAACCTTCTGCAAGGGTAGCGGGTACCAAAGTGACTGACCGGCACCTTCTTGGAATTAAAAGTTGCAGCTTTTCTTCAGGAGATGTGGCTTTGATAGACTTTGGAGAAGATATTAGTCCATTAAGCCCAGGGTTTGTTTCTCCTATATCTGAAAAGACTGCTCCTTCTTTAGCTAAATTGGCTATGGATGCCTTCTCATTGCTTGATAAAACCCCTCCCCAAAGTCCCTCGCGCTCACTTCCTCGTCCTCTTCATCCAACACCTGTGGTTGACTGGGATACAAAACCGCTTCCAGCTCCTCCAGCTTATGATGAGGTGGCACAAGATGATGATGATTTAGAAGTATACGCTATAAATAGTCCTGAAGTTTTGGAAAACAGAGATAAAGTATCAATAAACCTACTTCAGAAGGCTAGAGACAAAGGAGAAACCAACTATGGTTATGTACAAGAAAATGAGAGAGGCCAAGTTAGGATTAGAATAGAGGACAATCTGTTCCTGCCTACAAAGGATATGAAACAGTCCACCTTTTCTCAAACATCTGAACTATTTGAGGAGCTGCAGCAAGAATGCATGAAGAAGCTCAATGTTCCTCTCTCCTCTTCTCTTGCATCAACTCCTAGCCCAAGCTCATCTGTTGCGAATATGAATGTAACACTTTCGGAAGACAAACCACAAATACCACCACGCATTCCCATCCCCCCCAGACCAGTCAGACGCAATGAGCATGAACGTTTGTCTGGAGAGCTGTCTCCTGCTTTTGGGGCTGAAGATGTTGGGCGGGCACCCTTACTACCACCACGGGACCCATTGTCCCAGCCATCATCTAGGACTCCGAGCCCTATGGCTTTCCATGTAGGTTCTCCACAGCAGAGATCAAACCTCTGTTCTCCCATGTGCGTTGGACTTTCTACTTCTCCAGGAAAACCTATGCCCACCACCCAAAGCTTTGCTTCAGACCCTAAATATGCCACCCCAAAAGTTATACTAGCACAGGGTAAGGACATTCCCAAGGGCCCTTGCATCTTGCCTATTGTAAAAGATGGTAAGAAGGTTAGCAATACTCATTACTACCTTTTGCCTGAGAGACCATCATACTTGGACAGATTTAATAAATTTTTAAAAGAGGCTGGAACTCCAGAGGAGACATCGGTGAGCAAAAGCATCACTACAGCCACTGTAAGGCCAATGATGCAGCAGACGGATGGTAAAGCAAACTTTTCATCTAACAACAGCAACTGTTCATCCAAGAGTTATGTGAAGACATCTTGCAGCTTGCAAAAAATTGTTTATGACGGCCTAGATAACTTCAGGCACTCAGATCTAATCCGACAGGTGAGTTTCCTCTCATTACCTAACAATATGCTGTTGTGAAAATGCAAAACTTGTATCTGGAAATAATAAGTTTATTTATATAGCGCCAAAATATTCCGCAGCACTTTACAATTGAGTGGGAAAGGTAACTGCACGTTATTGTATGTCAAGATTAAAGGGAACCTGTCACCCTTCCCCCCCCCCCCCCAGGCGTTTCTAACTAAAAGAGCCAACTTGTGCAGCACTAATGCTGCATGTCCCCACAAAACCCCTGCCCAAATAATACACCGGAGACAAGTTTTAACAGTGGCATAAAATGGCCGTGCGGTTTTATTCAGGGTTACATAAATACCTTAAAATATTTCCAATAAATAAACTTCCATATAATATATTTCAAATTTTCCAAAATTCCAAATGTCCAAATCCACCCATACATGAATGATTTTTCCCCACAATTAAAACCACACGACAGGAGGAACGACTGTATAAAGGGAGGGAGGGTGGGCTCTTCTTTGCTCTGTGCCAGCAACTGAGGTAAATAGAACTGCCAATCAGGCTATATAACTTAAAAAAACGCCAAAAGTTCTTACAACCAATCAAAATGCAGCAGGCTTGCCGCTCAAAATTGGCTAAAAATAGACTGTCACAAATCACCACAGATTCTGACTTTGTGTTAACATAAAAATGGCTCAAAATAAAAGCCCTAACAAAAACTACCCGAGCAGGGTTCATGAGGACATGAGACCCCCGCTGTATTGCTTTATGGCTTGAGCGGGGGGGCTTACATTCTGACAAGGTGCAGCAAAAAAGAGAAAAGACTAGACTAATGATGGTATGCACACCCGAAAATTATACATAATCAGAAAACTTTTATTATTACACCTCAAAAAAGACAGACACAGATAAAACCATTTAAAAGGGCCTAAGATATAGGACCGATAAGTGACACCCCTATATATCACAAATAAAGTATAGTACAACCAAAAAAATGTACTAATTATAAGCAAATATGCATAATATAATAGGCTGTACAGATATAAATGACAAAATGTCTCTTGCTCATAGGTTAAATAAGTCAAGTCTCCGAGTATTGAACCAAAACAAAAAAGAATGTCATGACACATAATGTGCTGCAAACATATACACACATAATTGAAACCCTATAAAATAGGCATGACTATAATGAGTAACAGTGTTATCTAAGCATGCTCAATGCCTGGAAAGCCCAAATACTAATATTCATATCACGATGTTAGGCTTGAATGTAGGCACAGACCCCACAATGATATATACTAAGTCCCAATGCCTAAGTCTTCTGATTTATTCACACTGCGGGGCGGGATCTCGGGCAGGGCGGCCGCACAGGCGCAGTCAGCTAGACTGCAAATGAGGACAGAGGACGGGCTGCGCCTGCCCAAGTCAGGAGAAAAGAGCGCAGGCGCCGACTCATTTGAAAACAGCGGTGAGGAGGCGGCGCCCGGCGCCAAGAAGACTTGAGTGACGGCCATGTGGCGTCCGCAGCAGGGGGGAAAGACCTGCCCCCAGGACTGATTAAAGGTATTTGGGACAAATTACAAAACGGATTATTTCTGCAGTTACAGCACCAATAACTAAGAGAGCCACCTTGTCAGAATGCAGCTTTAGTGCTGCACAAGGTGGCTCTTTTAGTTACAAACGCCTGAGGGGGGTGACTGGTTCCCTTTAAAGTAATACGGTACCAAGATATATATCTTTCCTGTAAGATTAAAGTATACTTCCGATGATTGAAAAAATGTTGTTTCTAAGGCTGGTTTCACATTTGCGTTTGTGGCCGCAGCATTTGTACCGCATATAAACGCATGCGTCGTGTTTTCCTATATTTAACATTGAAAACACATGCGTTTTTTTTGTTCGCGTTTTGCCACGTTTGACGACGCATGCGTCGTTTGCGGCTTGGCGCGGAAATGCAACATGTAGTAATTTCTAAAGGCGTCTATTTGCCACCAGGAAACACATGCGTTCGATCGCGCAAGGATTGCGACAAAAAAAACGCATTGCTGTCAATGTAAACGTATGCGTTTTTAAGCACATGCTTTTTGTTGCTTTTTTGAACGCATGCGATGTACAGTAAAATCACACTGACAGGTTACAATAGAGTAGATATATACACATAGAATAGGTATATATACATATATATATGTCAGTGAGACACCTATGTATATATATTTATATTTAATGCAGCGCTAGATAGCATAAAAGCCGCTAATTCAATTACCGGCTTCTGCTATCTCCTTCACAAACCCGACAGGATATGAGACATGGTTTACATACAGTAAACCATCTCATATCTCTTCTGTTATTACACATTCCTCTTCAGTAATGTAAGAAGTGTCTGTGTGTCAAATTTGGGGGCTCTAGCTATTAAATTAAAGGGTTAAATGGCAGAAAAAATTGGCGTGGGCTCCCGCGCAATTTTCTCCGCCAGAGTGGTAAAGCCAGTGACTGGGGGCAGATATTAATAGCCTAGAGAGGGTCCATGGTTATTGGCCCCCCCTGGCTACAAACATCTGCCCCCAGCCACCCCAGAAAAGGCACATCTTGAAGATGCGCCTATTCTGGCACTTGGCCACTCTCTTCCCACTCCCGTGTAGCGGTGGGATATGGGGTAATGAAGGGTTAATGTCACCTTGCTATTGGAAGGTGACATTAAGCCAGATTAATAATGGAGAGGCGTCAGTTATGACACCTATCCATTATTAATCCAATAGTACTAAATGGTTAATAAAACACACACACATTATTCCCAAAGTATTTTAATGAAATAAAGACACATGCTGTTGTAATATTTTATTAGACTCTTAATCCACCTGAAGACCCTTTGTCACCTGAAACAAAGTTTAAAAAAACAAACAACAATATTCCTTACCTTCCGTCGTTCTGTCCCACGTTGTAAATCCATCTGAAAGGGTTAACTAGTTTTACAAGCAGAAGCCTGTTAATGCAGCCGCCCCTGCTTGTAAAAACCCAGGGAATGAATGGATTGGAGGGGAATGACCTGTAGTTACCTTGAGTCGCGGTGATGCGCCCTCTGCTGGATGTCCTCATAAAAACTCGAGCGTAGGAACTTTTACCAGGCTCGAGTTCATATGAGGACATCCAGCAGAGGGCGCCTCACCGTGACTCAAGGTAACTACAGGTCACTCCCCTCCAATCCATTCATTCCCTGGGTTTTTACAGGCACGAGCACTGCTTTTGCAGAGCTCCTGGCTGTAAAATGATTTAATTCCTTCAGATGGATTTACTTCGTGGGACTTGACCTGAGCGAGGGAAGGTATGAGATATTGTTGTTTTTTTATTTTTCCTTTGTTACAGAACGAGGGTCTTCAGGTGGATTACCAGTATAATAAAATACCTGTGTCTTTATTTCATTAAAGGACTTTGTAATAATGTGTGTGTGTTTTCTTAACCATTTTGTACTATTGGATTAATAATGGATAGGTGTCATAATTGACGCCTCTCCTTTACTGGGGTGGCTGGGGGCAGATGTTTGTAGCCAGGGGGGGCCAATAACCATGGACCCTCTCTAGGCTATTAATATCTGCCCCCAGTCACTGGCTTTACCACTCTGGCGGAGAAAATTGCGCGAGAGCCCACGCCAATTTTTTCCGCCATTTAACCCTTTAATTTAATAGCTAGAGCCCCCAAATTTGACACACAGACACTTCTTACATTACTGAAGAGGAATATGTAATAACAGAAGGGATATGAGATGGTTTTCTGTATGTAATCCATGTCTCATATCCTGTCGGGTTTGTGAAGGAGAGAGCAGAAGCCGGTAATTGAATTAGCTGCTTTTATGCTATCTAGCGCTGCATTAAATATAAATATACATATATAGGTGTCTCACTGACATATATATATGTATAAATACCTATTCTATGTGTATATATCTACCCTATTCTAACCTGTCAGTGTGATTTTACTGTACACCGCGCTGAATTACCGGCTTGATTTTTCTCTTGTGAAATTTCTCATCATGCACACCATAAATGCAAACGAAACGCAGAAAAAAAACGCATGTAAACGCGTACAAACGCGGCGTTTTTTAACAGCATGCGTCAACGCATGCGTAAAAAAAAAACGCTGCGTTTGTACGCGTTTATATGCGTTTTTTTTCCACCACTTGCGGATGCGTTTTAAACGCTGCGGATTTAAACGCAAATGTGAAACTAGCCTAAATAAATTAGCAGTTTTTGCTTCTAAATAGCATCATGAAACATCTGCTGTGCATGCTGCAAGGCTGATCATTACTGTGCACTAGGAGACACACTGTCCTGCTCTGTCTTATAGGGTTCCGATCCAGTTCTAGAGCCAATTCTGTGTAAAGTAATGTGATTCTACAGGTACAGAGCATGTAAAACAGCAGGCCACCACTACTGAGTGCACAGCTCATTGTGGTCATATGGACAGATATTCTAATTTCTGCTTAGGAACTCTTGAGATTTTTCAAGGTTACCTTTAGTATCTGTGCTGCCTCTCTGATTAACCCCCTTCAGGGTCAGAGGTATTTCCGTTTTTAAATTTTTGTTTTTTGCTCCCCTTCTTCCCAGAGCCATAACTTTTTATTTTTTAACCCCTTCATTACCTTGGGATTTTCCGAGTTCGTTTTTCGCTCCCCTCCTTCCCAGAGCCATAACTTTTTTATTTTTCCGTTAATATGGCCATGTGAGGGCTTATTTTTTGCGGGACGAGTTGTACTTTTGAACGAGTTTTTACCATGGTTTTACCATGTCGTGTACTAGAAAACGGGAAAAAAATTCCAACTGCAATCCCACACATGTTTTTTGTTTGGCTTTTTTGCTAGGTTCACTAAATGCTAAAACTGACCTGATATTATGATTCCCACGTCATTATGAATTCATAGACACCAAACATGTCTAGGTTCTTTTACCTAAGTGGTGAAAAAAAATTCCAAACTTTGCTAAAAAAAAAAAAAATGTTGCCATTTTCCGATACCCGTAGAGTCTCCATTTTTCGTGATCTGGGGTCGATTCAGGGCTTATTTTTTGCGTTCCAAGCTGACGTTTTTATTGATACCACTTTTGTGGAGATACGTTCTTTTGATCGCCTGTTATTGCATTTTAATGCAATGTCGCGGCGACCAAAAAAAACGTAATTCTGGCGTTTCTAATTTTTTTCTCGCTACGCTGTTTAGCAATCAGGTTAATGCGCTTTTTTATTGATAGATCGGGCGATTCTGAACGCGGCGATACCAAATATGTGTAGGTTTGATTTTTTTTTTTATTGTTTTATTTTGAAAGGGGGGTGATATAAACTTTTATATATTTTATTATTTATTTCACATTTTTTTAAACTTTTTTTTTAAACTTTTGCCATGCTTCAATAGCCTCCATGGGAGGCTAGAAGCTGGCACAACTCGTTCGGCTCAGCTACTTAGCAGCGATCATCAGATCCCCACTTTTGAAGTCCACTCTGTCCGCATCTACTTTTGAAGTCCACTCTGTCCGCATCTACTCCCCCTACAACCTCCAAATGGCCGTCATATACCGACCTCCAGGCCTGACCACTGCCTTTATTGACCAATTCTCCACCTGGCTCCTTCACTTTCTCTCTGCTGACATTCCCACCATCATCATGGGTGACTTTAATATCCCCATTGACACCCACCAGTCAGCAGCCTCCAAACTTCTGTCCCTTACTTCATCCTTTGGACTTACTCAGTGGTCCTCCTCAGCCACCCACACAGACGGACATACATACATTAGACCTGGTCTTCACCCGTTTATGCTCCCTATCTAACTTCACTACCTCCCCTCTCCCTCTATCTGACCACCATCTACTCACTTTCTCATCCCTGTCCTCTTCACCTGTCACCCACGTCCAGCACCATGCGCACCCACGCAGGAACCTCACACACCTAGACACCCACACACTCCCTGACCCACTGTCCTCTATATCCTCACTCCACGACACAGACACTGCCACTGCTTTCTACAATGCCACTCTTGCATCAGCTATTGACACGGTTGCCCCTGTCATGCATAGCAGAGCGCGACGAACCAATAGACAACCCTGGCACAATAGCATCACTAAAAAGCTTCGGCAAGTATCGAGATTTGCAGAACGGCATTGGAAGAAAACGCACTCACAAGATGACTTAAGTGCACTCAAACAAGCAACACTGGCATTCAAATCAGCTCTCACCTCTGCAAAACAGGCCTACTTCACAGCCCTTGTATCTCCCTTATCCCACAACCCCAAACAGTTGTTCAAAACTTTTAACTCCCTCCTCCGCCCACCACTGCCGCCTCCGAGTTCCCTAATCGTTGCCGAGGACTTTGCCACGCACTTCAAAAATAAGATAGACCAAACAAGGCAAGTCTTTGTTGTCCAACCACCACAACCCCTTTCTGTGAGAGACCAATGGCCAAACCCCATAACTTCACTCTCCAAAATCTCTGAAGAGGAGCTTGCTCATCTTCTGTCCAAATCACACCTCACCACTTGTGCACTTGACCCCATCCCACCTCCTCCCCAACCTCACCACCACACTAATCCTATCCCTAACCCATCTCTTCAACCTTTCACTAACTTCTGGTACCTTCCCCTCTGCCTTCAAACATGCCACAATCGCACCTATCCTCAAAAAGCCATCCCTTGACCCAAGCGCTATGTCCAGCTATCGCCCCATATCATTGCTCCCATTTGCATCCAAACTCCTTGAGCAGCACGTCCATGCTGAACTTTCCTCTCACTTTGCATCTAACTCTCTCTTCGACATCCTACAATCTGGCTTCCGTCCCCACCATTCCACTGAGACTGCCCTAACCAAACTTACTTACGACTTATTTACAGCCAAAGCTAACAGACAATTCTCTATACTCCTCCTCCTAGACCTGTCCTCTGCCTTCGACAAAGTTGACCACTGCCTCCTACTACAGATCCTCTCTTCCTTTGGGGTCAAAGACATTGCCCTATCTTGGATCTCCTCATACCTTGCCAACCGCACATTTAGCGTTTCCTACTCCCATACTACCTCTTCATCTCGCCCCCTCTCTGTTGGTGTCCCTCAAGGCTCTGTCCTAGGACCCTTACTCTTCTCAATCTATACACTCGGCCTGGGACAACTCATAAGGTCCTATGGCTTCCAGTACCATCTATATGCCGATGACACTCAGATCTACCTCTCTGGCCCAGATGTCACCTCTCTGATCTCCAGAATCCCAGGGTGTCTATCAGCCATATCCTCCTTCTTCTCCTCTCGCTTCCTCAAGCTCAATGTGGACAAATCTGAACTAATTATCTTTCCTCCATCTCGCATATCTTCCCTACCTGATCTATCTATCAAAATAAATGAAATTACACTTTCCCCTGTGCCCAAAATCCGCTGCCTCGGAGTAACCCTTGACTCCGCCCTGTCCTTCAAACCGCACATCCAAGCTCTCGCCACCTCCTGTCGCCTCCAGCTCAAAAATATTTCCAGAATCCGTCCTTTCCTCAACCCACACTCTACCAAAATGCTCGTGCATGCCCTAATCATCTCCCGCCTCGACTACTGCAACATACTCCTCTGTGGCCTACCTTCTAACACTCTCGCACCCCTCCAGTCCATCCTTAACTCTGCTGCCCGCCTAATTAATCTCTCTCCTCGCTACACTCCTGCTTCCCCTCTTTGCAAATCCCTTCACTGGCTCCCAATTTCTCAGCGTATCCAGTTTAAACTACTAACACTGACCTGCAAAGCCATCCATAATCTTTCTCCTCCGTATATTTCCACACTAATCTCTCAATATCTTCCCTCACGTAATCTCCAGTCCTCCCAAGACCTCCTTCTCTCCTCCACACTTATTCGCTCCTCATCCAATCGCCTCCAAGACTTCTCCCGAATATCACCCATCCTCTGGAATTCAGTGCCTCAACACGTCCGGTTATCCACTACTTTTGGATCCTTCAAAAGAAACCTGAAAACCCATCTCTTCAAAGAAGCTTACAGCCTGTAAAGACCACACAGCCACCTCAACACCATTGGAGCTACTGCAACCCCCGACCTACTGTCTCCTTCCCCATAATCCTGTAGAATGTAAGCTCACAAGGGCAGGGTCCTCGCCCCTCTGTACCAGTCAGTCATTGTTAGTTTTGTTTACTGTAAGTGATATTTGTATTGTGATGTAACCCCTTCTCATGTACAGCACCATGGAATTAATGGTGCTATATAAATAAATAATAATAATAATAATGTAGCTGAAATGCAGGCTTGCTATGAGCGCCGACCACAGGGTGGCGCTCACAGCAAACCGGCATCAGTAACCATAGAGGTCTCAAGGACCTCTATGGTTACTATGCAGAAGCATCGCTGACCCCCGATCATGTGACGGGGGTCGGCGATGCGCTCATTTCCGGCCCGATGGCCGGAAGCGCCGGTTAAATGCCACTGTCTGTGTTTGACAGCGGCATTTAACTAGTTAATAGCGGTGGGTGGCTCGCGATTCCACCCGTCGATATTGCGGGCACATGTCAGCTGTTTTGAACAGCTGACATGTCCCGGCTTTGATGCGGGCTCACCGCCGGAGCCCGCATCAAAGCGGGGGGTTCTGACCTCGGACGTACTATCCCGTCCGAGGTCAGAAAAGGGTTAATCAATATGGCAACGTGGGGGCTTGTTTTTTGCAGGGCAAGTTGTACTTTTGAAAGAAATCATTGGTTTTAGCATATCATGTACTGGAAAACGGAAAAAAATTCCAAGTGCGGTGAAATTACAAAAAAATGCACTCCCACACTTGTTTTTTGTTTAGCTTTTTTATTAGGTTCACTAAATGCTAAAACTGTCCTGCCATTATGATTCTCCAGGCCATTATGAGTTCATAGACACCAAACATATCTAAGTTGGTATTTATTTAAGTGGTGAAAAAATATCCAAAGTTTGGTTAAAAAAAACAAAATGGCTCCATTTTCCGAGACCTGTAGCATCTCCATTTTTTTGTGATCTGGGCCCTGTGAGGGCTTATTTTTTGCACGCCGAGCTGATGTTTTTATTGATACCATTTTCGTGTAGATGCGATCTTTTGATCGCCCGTTTTTGCATTTTATTGCAATGTAGCAGCGACCAAAAAAAGGTTTTGAATTTTTTTTTCTCGTTAAGTCATTTAGCGATCAGATTAATTATTTTTTTTATATTGCTAGATCGGGCGATTCTGAACACAGCGATACCAAATATATGTATGTTTGATTTTTTTTTTTATTGTTTTTATTTTGAACGAGGTGGAAAAGAGGTGATTCGAACTTTTATATATTTTTTTTATTTTTAATAACTTTTTTTACTTTTTGCATGCTTCAATAGTCTCCATGGGAGACTAGAAGCTGCACTTCTTCGATTGTCTGTGTATAGCAGAAATGCTCACTTACTATAAGCACTGACCACTGGGCGTTGCGCATAACAATCTGGCAATGACAGTCATAGAGGTTTGCTTCAGACCTCTGGGTGTCATGCTGACCCATTGGTGACCCGCAATCATGTGATGAGGTCACCGATGGGTGGGATTAACGACACGCTTCTGGTAAGCACAAGTTAAATGCCGCTGTCAGAAATTGACAGCTTCATTTAACTAACATCCGTGGGTGGATCGCGATTCCGCCCACGGCTGTTGCGGACACGTGTCAGCTGTATATATCAGCTGACGTGCCCGGAAAGGTGTGGGCTCAGCGCCGGGCCCGCACTAAACAGGGGGAGTCCGACATCGGCATACTATTTCGCCTGATGTTGGAAAGGGGTTCATGTCCTCGCCTGGACTGATAGTTTTGGTTGGTGGCCCTCTCATGGCAGGTACCATGTTCTTTCCATTTGATGATAATGGATTTGATGGTTATCTCAACAACTTTGTCCCTGACTTGTTTGGCGATCTTTTTGGTCTTCATGCCTCTATCCGTCAGGAACAATATTCGCACTAACTCGTAATGGAACAATGTGCCTGTCAAGCACAGGCTAGAAAAATGCCTAGAATATCTAATTTTCTCAATTTCAGTGATCTAAAAGTGATCAGAGACCTTCATAGGGATGTAATAAAAGAGACTACACATTATCAGGTGCAAAACAAACCCATTTACTCAACATAAAAGTAATAACTTTGATATACACAAATTTCAAAACTCCCACCAAGCACACTTTCATTTATAAGAAAATCTGCCTTATTTATATGAAATATCCACAAACCTTTCTCTATCCATTCATAAAACAAGCTAAATAAACAATAGTAATGACTAAAAACATTACATACCAACCTTATAAAGTGTGATGTGTTCGGGACCAATGAGCCTGAGAAGCCAGCACAGCTATATCTTCCTTCCTGAAGCTCTGCAGACCAACTGTGGTATCAGGTTTCACACAGCAGCTAGAGCCAGGAGACTATCTAGAGGGAGGGGGTTTCCTGAAAATCTGGTGAGAAGGGAGAAATTAAAGTAGAAGAGCTGCGCCTGTCAGATCCATTGTTCCTGAGGGAGGGTGGTGTTGCAGCCTCTGGCCTTTCAGAAAGGTGTGTATATACTGAAAGACAATGTGACACTTAGATTGCACAGAGGTAGACTTCCTTTCACTAAGCATGTGACTTAAGGTAATTTCTGTACTAGAAATTTTTAGGGGCTTCAAAGCAAAAGGAGTGAATGCATATGCACATGCAAATTTTTAGTTATTTCCCATAAACTTAATTTATGCCTATGTTTTTCTCACTTCATTTCACCAACTAAGACTTTATTGCCAATTAGTGTTGAGCGATACCTTCCGATATTCAAAAGTATCGGTATCGGATTGGATCTGCCGATATCAAAAAATATCGGATATCGCCGATACCGATACCAATACAAGTCAATGGGACACAAATATCGGAAGCTATCGTGGATGGTTCCCAGGGTCTGAAGGAGAGGAAACTCTCCTTCAGGCCCTGGGATCCATATTCATGTAAAAAATGAAGAATAAAAATAAAAAAATATGGATATACTCACCCCTCCGACGGACCCTGGACCTCAGCGGTGCAATCGGCAGCCTCCGTTCCTAAGAATGCAGTGAGTGTAGGACCTGCGATGACGTCGCAGTCACATGAGCGGTCACGCGACCAATCACAAAACCGCGACGTCATCGTAGGTCCTACACTCACTGTATTCTTACGAACGGAGGCAGATGCTTGCACCGGTGAGAGCCAGGGGCCGTCGGAGGGGTGAGTATATCCATATTTTTTATTTTTATTCTTTATTTTTTACATGAATATGGATCCCAGGGCCTGAAGGAGAGTCTCCTCTCCTTCAGACCCTGGGAACCATACGCACCGCACACGCCTGGGAACTTATAGGAACTTCCGATTCCGATATCACAAAAATATCGGAACTCGGTATCGGAATTCCGATACAGCGAATATCGGCCGATACCCGATATTTGCAGTATCAGAATGCTCAACACTATTGCCGATGCATCACATACAAATCGGATTACAAAAATATTTAAACACAGGTTGTAATGTAGCAAAATAGGTAAAAAGCCAAGGGGGGATGATGTAAATGGCCTCTTCAGAAGGAAGAGGACTTGATCTCTGGTGCCACCTATTGGATGTAGCAATCCTAATAGTCAATATTGTCCCTTTATGGAGCCCTGCCAAATGACTTGGGATAAGAAGCCAAACCAGAAACGCAAAACATTTGCAGACACACGTTTCAAGTCCTCTTCTTTCTGAAGGGGCTGCTTGCATATTTAAATTGCCAGATGAGCATTGCATGGCCTATAAAGCCCCCGTCACACTAAGCGAGGTCGCTAGCGAGATCGCTGCTGAGTCACAAGTTTTGTGACGCAACAGCGACCTCAGTAGCGATCTCGCTATGTTTGACACGTAGCAGCGACCAGGCCCCTGCTGTGAGATCGCTGGTCGTGTCGGAATGGCCTGGACCTTTTTTTGCTCGTTGAGGTCCCGCTGGGTAGCACACATCGCTGTGTTTGACACCTTACCAACGACCTCGTTGACTACAACGTCACACAGGACGTCCCTCATCGAGGTCTGAATCGTCATAATAGCTGCCATGCGACAGGGTCACAACGACCAACGACATCGTTGTACAGGTCGCCGCATCGCTGCTGCGTCGTTGGGAAGATCTCACTGTTTGACATCTCACCAGCGACCTCATAGCGACGCAGCAACGATCCCTGACAGGTCGTATCGTTGTCGGGATCGCTTTAGCGTCGCTAAGTGTGACGGGGCCTTTAGTCTCACTTGCTTGGCACTCTCCATAAGGAGAATCGCTCCCATTTAGATCATAATACAGATGAAGTGTACCCAGTAGCTACTGATACAAAAGAAGATTAATTGATGTGATTAGTAGATATGATGGTAAGGACAGTTTCAACATACGGAACTGTACGGTATCTGGAAATGAGGAACCCTGATCCTCGGATGTGTGAGACCATTCACTGCTGTCTGTATTTACAATGTTTAATACCCGAGAAGAGCTTGTTTGCTATACACATAAATAGGGCAATGGGACTTTGACATGTGATCTCTGTGTTAATAATTTACTCATGTATGAGATACCAAGATTTATAGGCGTAGTAGCCTGCACATATTAAATCATTGGCAAGATCGTTAAAGGCTCCATGCACATTGCTATTGCTTCAATTGATCTAAAATAACATTAAGCAACTTTGCTAATGGTCTTGATTCCAAATATCCCACCATTTTTTTTACAGCTTGTCTCCATGTTTACAGACTACTAAAATCCCAGGAGTCAACTCAACTTGCAGTCATGTGTTACTATCTATTTTAGAGGAAGCAGATAAAAATATTTCTAAAATTATTTTTTCCTAATGTCACATTACTTTAGGGGATTTAAAGTTGCAGAAAATGGTTGAAATCAAGTTTAGAGCAGTAGGTTTTGAAAAGTGATTGGGCTGGAACTGGACATGTGGTTTCAGCATGGCCATGCGTTGGAATGAGTTAAATGCTGTTGTACTTACATCTGTGGTCAGAATTATTGGCACTCTTAAGGCTATGTGCACACGATGCGGATTTTTCTGCGGATCCACAGCTGCGGGTCCGCAGCAGTTTTCCATGAGTTTACAGTACAATGTAAACCTATGGGAAACTGAAAACGCTGTGCCCATGTTGTGGAAAAATCCGCAGTGGGCCATTCTACGTGTGCACATACCCTAATAGTTTATTATAAAAAAACAAAACTGTACCTTCAGAAATAAGTTGATCTTCTATGCTTCTATAACAGATTTGTGTTTTCCCAATTGTCACTTTAACAGGGCGAGCATGCTCAGTGTAATGCATATATTACACCTGCTTTATTGGCATAGAGAAAGATCGACTCTGTTCTCCCTACATATGCAAGAGAGAATGGCCTAGCTCCATCCTGACAACATCTATATTATTCTTCTGCCACAGAAAATTACTGGGAGGCAAAGGAATTATCGGAGCAGCTCACTGAAGAGCTGGTGTCTGGGGAAAGCCATAAAAGTGAGGAGTACTTCAAGGGGCAGGAGCATGTGTGTATGGAGGGAACGATGCAGCAATTTGATGTCAGGCAGTGAGGCAGATCAATCAGAGGATATTATTACTGGGGGTAGTTTCATCATGAAGAACAGAGGTGGAATTTAAATAGGAGCCAAAACTTGCACATCTATACTGCTTTTAGTGCCAAGAAAGTGAGCGGGATGGGCAAATGTTAGCTGTACACAGCACAGAAGTGTAAAGGGGAGAGCCAGGAAGACAGGCTACGTAGAATGGGAAATGTAGATTCCTAGGCTAAAACTGTGGTAATAACTGATGCTGTACCACCCATTTAACTAAATGAAAAGATCCAGAACAGTGAGGGATGAAAAGTGACATGCAATGTATAGAGCTAACCCAGGTTTTGCACAGTACACTGTATATCTAAAAAGTTATGCTAGCACAAAGGTTTATAAAAAAAAAAAAAGTTTCTTTATGGGAAATCCCTTTAAAGAGGACCTTTCATCAGTTTGAACTTGTTAAACTGACCACCACATAATGGAATATTGGCCACCCAACTGAGTAAAATGTGGTTTTTATTTTTTAATTTCTCCTCTCTGTTGTGAAGATATTAACATGTAAAGTTTAGGTTAGAATTTGTTCTAGTTAAACAGTGTTACCACAGATTTCTCTCTGGGGGCATGCTCTTCTCCCACTGCATGAGGTTGACCAAACCATAAACAGGCAACAACACACAGGAGAAAAAAAGGGCACACCGTCATCTCCTCAGTTGTCTCTGCATCTACTGCACATAAATACATCAGAGCTGAGTAATGTATCACTACAAACCGTTCCAGATCTCAATTTATGGCAGACAGTGTTGGGGAAGTTAACAGTTGACAGCACTTTGAGATGAGATCTGGAAATGTCTGAAATGATGCATAACTCAGCTTTGCTTCATCTTTACAGAGTAGCTGCATTCTAGAGTTATTTGTCATTACATACCCTTCCAGATCATGGTAGCCAGTGTGGGGAAGGGTGAGAGATGACAGCCGTGTGAAATGAGATCTGAAACTCTAATAATCCATAACTCAGCTCTGCTGTATCTCTATACTGTAGTTGCAGAGATCAATGAGGAGAGGAATGTTTGTTTTTTTTCTTCTGTGTGATGCTGCCTGCTTATGATTGGTCAACCTCATGTAGGGGAAGAAGTACACGCCCCAGACAAGTCTCATATAACGCCCAGTTGAACTAACACCTAAACTTTACAAGCGATCTTTGCCTTACTGAGGACCAAATGAAAAAATAAAAACTACGTTTTAATCATCTCTGCAGCTACTATTCCACGATGTAGCCAGTTTCACATGCTCAAACCGATGAAAGGTCTCTCTTGGCAGTCTTTTTAGTTATGTGGGTCTTATTTTCAAATACAATTGTACAGCAAAGTTTCCTACTTTATATTTAAATTGTCGTTTTATTTAGTATTTTTTTTTTTATAAATCAATAGTACATGTGAAAATAAGAAGCTTTGCCCAATACCTTTTTAGATGAATCAGCTTCCTTCTCCATCTGAATTGATCTTTCAAAATAGAAAAAAAATAGATAGATTTTCCCACTATTGAGAATGGAGATGATAGTTGGGGAATTTGCAGCACATCTGTGTCTGCCTCTAGCTCTTCCACCTTCCTTCTCCATAGAATTTTAAAAGCCACAACTGTCACCTTTTCAGTAATGTGAAAATCTGTCTTCACTGAATACATATTCTACCATTGAGAATGTAAGATCAGTCCAGGAGGAGAAGGAAGCAAATTTCTCTGATAATTTAAAAATTAAATCAGTGATTACTCTTTAAGTATTTTTTCCACTTCAACCACAGTAGTATAGGAAAATAATGTACTTCCATGGGGGGTGTGGCAGTACAAAAAAGTAAATAAATCAATTGCACAAAAAAATATTAGAAATTATTGCCTCTCTTCCCCTCCCCTCCCTACCCCCCCATCGCTCCTCCCTCCCCTCTTTTCCTCTCCCGCCCTCATTCCCAAATTGCTTGTTTATCTTTAAATTAAAATCTTTGGAAAAAGAAATTATTGCCTCAGTTTTCTTCATTAGTTCTGCTTTTATGATGTGCATCTTGGGTTTTTTAGGGTAGAGGGTGATGGTTTAGAAGTCTGATGTTAATTGTCAATCTGTTTAGATTGAACAATAACAAATCACAGTTCTGAACCAAGCGTTCCTTAGATTATTCACAAAGCTTAAAGGCATTCTGAACCTCTTAATAAGTGCTAGAAGATATACCAATGTATTTATCATCAGTTATTTATTTTGAAGGTGATTAAATCTATTTGTGATGTAATTTCACAAACCTTTCCCTTTTTCAGGTTCAGGACACGGTACATGGTGTGACAACAGAAGAATGCCAGACGGCTCTGCAGAACCATGCCTGGAATGTCCAGAAAGCTATCCAATACCTAAAGGTATTACCTGAAGTCTGTATGATAAAATATATTGGCAATATTAACAAATTATTGGCACCTAATGAGTTAACACTCACTTGAACTTACAAAAAACAGTTATCAGACAGTTTTTCTGGGGATATGTACCATATTTTTCGGACTACAAGATGCACTTTTTTTCCAAAAAATGTTAGGGGAAAATGGGGGTGCGTCTTATAGTCACAATATACTTACAAATGATGCGGCAGTGGCAGCGGCGGCGGTCCCGATGCAGCCTCCCTTCCTATGCTGGTGTGGCTGTGCTGCGGGCAGGGGCTGTGCTGCGGGCAGGGGCTGTGCTGCGGGCAGGGGCTGTGCTGCGGGCAGTGGCTGTGCTGCGGGGCTGTGGCAGCGGCTCTCAGGGCTCCGACGGCATTTCGTCAAAGCCCAGAGGCCCCCCGCTCATCCGTTAATGGCATGTTGTGGTGGCCTCTGGGAAAATGGCCGCCAGGCCGGCGCACGCTCAGATTCAAATCTCGTCAACGAGATCTTGTCTCCCGAGATCTCGGGGCGAGATCTCGGCAACAAGATCTGAATCTGAGCGTACGCCAGCCCAGCGGCCATTTTCCCGGCGCCCATGTTCCTGGAGGCCACCGCAACATGCCATTAACGGATGAGCGGGGGGCCTCCGGGCTTTGACGAAATGCCGTCGGAGCCCAGAGAGCCGCTGCCACAGCCCCGCGGCACATCCCTTGCCCCGGAGCACAGTCACTATTTCGGAGCCCAGCCCCTGCCCTGGAGCCCAGCCACTGTTCTGGAGCACAGCCACTACCCCGGAACACAGAGCCTCCACCCCTGCCCAAGCACAGAGCACCGCACCAGCCTGGGATGGGATTTCCTGAAGGCCAACGCACCAGCCTGGACCACCGAAAGACCCCTGTGACCACTGCTCCACCTGTGCCGATCCCTTCACTGGTAAGCTGAATTCGGACTGTAAGACGTACCCCCATTTGAAATATTTTTTTTTCCCTTATTTTTATTCTGAAAATTTGGGGTGCGTCTTATGGTCCGAAAAATACAGTACTTTCTTCTCCCTGTATAATGCTAATCATCAGCAAGCAACAACACTCAAAGGAAGGAACACCCACCAATAGTGTGAGATGTGATGACAGACAGCTCTGATCTCCTGGTCCATCCTCTTGTATGAGTCAGTATGGGTTAATGACAATGGGCAGTGCAGGTAAGTTTATTTAGGTGTCACATTACAAAACCTATCATCTGCTCTGCACCATTATAGAATGCTGTATATAAGCCCTGAAAGGGGGTGGTCGTAACAAGTTGTATCTTTGAATGACACCATTTATTTTCTCATGTGATACTGGAAAGCGGGGGGAGGGGGGATTCAAGTTGGCTAAAAAAAGCACAATTCCACAATATTTTTTTTTTGTACACAAACAGAAAAAATTACCTGGCAGAATGATTCTCCGGGTCAATACAATTACGAAGATATCAAACATGCATTCAGTGGGTTCCAAAAGTATTCAGACCCCATTTACATTTTTCACTCTTTGTTTCATTGCAGCCATTTGGTAAATTCAAAAAAAGATAATTTGTTCTCATTAATATACACTCTTCACCCCATCTTGACTGAAAAGAAACAAATGTAGAATTTTTTGCATATTAAAAAAGAAAAACTGAAATATCACATGGTCATAAGTATTCAGACCCTTTGCTCAGACACTCATATTTAAGTCACATGCTGTCTATTTCCTTGTGATCCTCCTTGAGATGGTTCTACTCTTTCATTAGAGTCCATCTGTGTTTAATTAAACTGATAGGACTTGATTTGGAAATGCACAGACACCTGTCTATATAAGACCTCACAGCTCACAGTTCATGTCAAACCAAATGAGGATCAAAGGAACTGCCCAAGGAGTTTAGAAACAGGATTGTGGCAAGGCACAGATATGGCCGAGGTTACAAAAGAATTTCTGCAGTGCTCAAGGTTCCTATGAGCCCAGTGGCCTCCATAATCCGTAAATGGAAGAGGTTTCGGACCACCAGAAGTCTTCCTAGACCTGGCCGTCCACCCAAACTGAGCAATCATGAAAGAAGAGCCTTGGTGAGAGAGGTAAAGAAGAACCTCAAGATCACTGTTGCTGATCTCCAGAGATGCAGTAGGGAGATGGGAGAAAGTTCCACAAAGTCAACTATCACTGCAGCCCTCCACCAGTCAGGCCTTTATGGCAGTGTGGCCCGACGGAAGCCTCTCCTTAGTGCAAGACATATGAAAGCCCACATAGAGTTTGTTAAAAAACGCATGAAGGACTCCCAGACTATGAGAAATAAGATTCTCTGGTCTGATGAGACGAAGATAGACCTTTTTGGTGATAATTCTAAGCAATATGTGTGGAGAAAACCAGGCACTGCCCATCACCTGCCCAATACAATGCCAACAGTGAAACATCGTGGTGGCAGCATCATGCTATGGGGGTGTTTTTCAGCTGCAGGGACAGGACGACTGGTCGTCTTTGAAGGAAACATGAATGCGGCCAAGTACAGAAATATCCTGAATGAAAACCTCTTCCAGAGTGCTCTGGACCTCAGACTTGGCCGAAGGTTTGCCTTCCAACAAGACAATGACCCTAAGCACACAGCTAAAATAACAAAGGAGTGGCTTCAGAACAACTCTGTGACCATTCTTGATTGGCCCAGCCATAGCCCTGACCTAAACCCAATTGAGCATCTCTGGAGAGACCTGAAAATGGCTCTCCACCAACACTCACCTGACGAAACTGTAGAGGATCCACAAATCCAGGTGTGAAAAACTTGTTGCATCATTCCCAAGAAGACTCATGGCTGTACTAGCTCAAAAGGTGCTTCTACTCAATACTGAGCAAAGGGTCTGAATACTTATGACCATGTGATATTTCAGTTTTTCTTTTTTAATAAATTTGCAAAAATGTTTACATTTCTGTTGTTTTCAGTCAAGAAGGGTTCAGAGTGCACATTAATGAGAAAAAAATGATCTTTTTTGAATTTACCAAATGGCTGCAATGAAGCAAAGAGTGAAAAATGTAAAGGGCTCAGAATACTTTACGTACCCACTGTAGGTTATTTGTTTGGTAAATCATTTCGCTATTTTCTGAAACCTATAACTTTTCAATTTTTGGTCAATGCATCTGTTTGATGGCTTCTTTCTTGCACAGAGAACCACTGTTTCTATTGATACCATTTTGGGGTAGATATGTTTTGGTCACCTCTTATTGCACTATTTTGCAGTGTTGCGACAGTAATTCTGTTATTAGTTTTTTTTTTTCTCATTATGCTACTTACCGATCAGATTAAGTAATTTTATATTTTGATAGATCAGACTTTTACCGATGTTACAATGCACGTGTATTTTTTAAAATTTACTTTTAATGGGGTAAAAGGGGAAGTGATTTGAACTTTTTAACTTTTTTCATATTTTTAACCCCCTAGTGACCGAGGCAATTTTGACCTTAACCCTTTCACGACATGCGCCGTACATGTACTGCACATGCCGTGAATCCCCCTTTGATGTGGGCTCCGGCGCTGAGCCCACATCAAAGTCGTTGCATGTCAGCTGTTTTGTACAGCTGACATTTGCGCGCAATAGCGGCGGGTGAAATCGCTATTCACCCGCCGCTATTAACCTGTTAAATGCCGCTGTCAAACGCAGACAGCGGCATTTAACTAAAGATGTCGGCCGGAAATGACGTCATCGCCGACCCCCGTCACATGATCGGGGGTCGGCGATGTGTCAGGACAGTAACCATAGAGGTCCTTGAGACCTCTATGGCTACTGATGCCGGCCTGCTGTGAGCGCCCCCCTGTGGTCGGCGCTCACAGCACACCTGCATTTCAGCTACATAGCAGCGATCATCAGATCGCTGCTATGTAGCAGAGCCGATCGGGTTGTGCCAGCTTCTAGCCTCCCATGGAGGCTATTGAAGCATGGCACAGGTAAAAAAAAAATGTTTTTAAAAATATGTAAAAAAATTTAAAAAATATAAAAGTTTAAATCACCCCCCTTTCGCCCCATCCTAAATAAAACAATAAAAAAAAAATCAAACCTACACGTATTTGATATCGCCGCGTTCAGAATCGCCCGATCTATCAATAAAAAAAAGCATTAACCTGATCGCTAAACAGCGTAGCGAGAAAAAAATTCAAAACGCCAGAATTACGTTTTTTTGGTCACCGCGACATTGCATTAAAATGCAATAACAGGCGATCAAAAGAACGTATCTGCACAAAAGTTATATTATTAAAAACGTCCGCTCGGCACACAAAAAATAAGCCCTCACCCGACCCCAGATCACGAAAAATGGAGATGTTTCAGGTATCGGAAAATGGCACTTTTTTTTTTTTTTTAAGCAAAGTTTTGCATTTTTTTTCACCACTTGGATAAAAAATAACCTAGACATATTAGGTGTCTATGAACTCGTAATGACCTAGAGAATCACAATGGTAGGTCAGTTTTAGCATTTAGTGAACCTAGCAAAAAAGCCAAACAAAAAACAAGTGTGGGATTGCACTTTTTTTGCAATTTCACCGCACTTGGAATTTTTTTCCCGTTTTCTAGTAAAAGACATGGTAAAACCAATGGTGTCGTTCAAAAGTACAACTCGTCCCGCAAAAAATAAGCCCTCACATGGCCATATTGATGGAAAAATAAAAAAGTTATGGCTCTGGGAAGGAGGGGAGTGAAAAACGAAAACGCAAAAACGAAAAAGGGCCGCGACTTGAAGGGGTTAATCCCCAGAGTTTTTTCCGGTTTCGCATTTTCGTTTTTCATTCCCCTTCTTCCCACAGCCTTAACTTTTTTATTTTTTCGTCAATATGGCCATGTGAGGGTTTGTTTTTTGTGGGACAAGTTGTACTTTTGAACGACACCATTGGTTTTACCATGTTATGTACTGGAAAAAAATTCCAAGTGCAGTGAAATTGCAAAAAAAGTGCAATCCCACACTTGTTTTTTGTTTGGCTTTTTTACTAGGTTCACTAAATGCTAAAACTGACCTGCCACTATGATTCTCAAGGTCATTACGAGTTCATAGACACTAAGCATGTCTAGGTTCTTTTTTATCTAAGTGGTGAAAAAAAATTCCAAACTTTGTTAAAAAAAAAAAAAAAAAAATACACCGTATATACTTGAGTATAAGCCGAGAATTTCAGCCCATTTTTTAGGCTGAAATTGCCCCTCTCGGATTATACTTGAGTCATTCCCAGGGGTCGGCAGGGGAGGGGAAGTGGCAGCTGTCTAATAATACTCACTTGCTCCTGGTGCGGTCCCTGGTTCTCCGGGCGCTGACAGCTTCCTGTATTGAGCGGTCACATGATACCCCTCATTACTGTAATGAATATGGACTCCACTCCCATAGGGGTGGAGCCGCATATTCATTACTGTAATGAGCGGTACCATGTGACCGCTCAATTACATGATGAAGCTGTCGGCGCCCGGAGAGCCAGGGACCTGCTTGACCACGCAAGGAGCAGGTGAGTATAACGGGGGCATATTCACCTGTCCCACGTTCCACTGTCCACGCCGCTCCGTCTTCCGCGTCCTCTGCAGTGACGATTAGTGTGCGTACCGCCGTCTGCCTGAACAGTCAGTGCAGAGGACGCGGAAGACGAAGCGGCGGTGACGGTGGAACGGGAAAGGTGAGTATAGCAAGTGCCGGGGGCCTGAGCGACGAGAGGTGAGTATGTGATTTATTTATTTTTTTTATCGCAGCAAAAGCATATGGGGCAAATTTCTCTATAGAGCATCTTATGGGTCCATGTGCAGCATTATATGGGGCAAATATTTCTATGGAGCATCTTATGGGGCCATGTGCAGCATTAAATGGGGGCAAATATCTCTATGGAGCATCTTATGGGGCCATAGTCAGCATTGTATGGGGCAAATATGTCTATGGAGCATCTTATGGGGCCGTAATCAGAATTTGTGCAGCATTGTATGGGGCAAATGTGTCTATGGAGCATCTTATGGGGCCATAATCAACATTTGTGCAGCATTATATGGGGCATATTTTAATATGGAGCATCTTATGAGGCCCATCATAAACTGTATGGAGCATTATATGGGGCGTATTTTGTATGGAGCATTATATGGGGCTCCTGATTCAATATGGATATTCAAAAACAGTTAACTTGCTGATGTCTCAATTAATTTTTCTTTTATTGGTACCTATTTTTATTTTTGACATTTACCGGTAGTTGCTGCATTTTCCACCCTAGGCTTATACGCGAGTCATTAAGTTTTCCCAGTTTTTTGTGGCAAAATTAGGGGTCGGCTTATACTCGGGTCGGCTTATACTCGAGTATATACGGTATATAATGCGCCATTTTCCGATACCCATAGCGTCTCCATTTTTCGTGATCTCTGGTTGAGTGAGGGCTTATTTTTTGCATGCCCAGTAGACGTTGTTAATGATACCATTTTGGTGCAGATATTATCTTTTGATCGCCTGTTATTGCATTTTAATGCAATGTCGCAACCGAAAAAACGTCGGTTGTAAAATTATTTAACCCCTTCTGATGGATTTACATCGTGGAACTTGACTGTAAACGCCGGAGAGGTATGGGATATTGTTGTTTCTTTATTTTTTCTTTGTTTCAGGTGACAAGGGTCTTCAATTGCATTGAGCATTTAATAAACTATTACAACACCCTGTGTCTTTATTTCATTAAAATACTTTTTTCCTAGTGTGTGTGTGTGTGTGTGTGTGTGTGTGTTTTTAACCCTTTATGAACATAGGATTTATAATGGAAAGGTGTATTACTGACACCTCTCCATTATTAACCTGGCTTAATGTCACCTTACAATAGCAAGGTGACATTAACCCATTATTACCTCATATTCCACCGCTACTCCGGAGTGGGAAGAGAGAGGCTAAGTGCCAGAATAGGCGCATCTTACAGATGTGCCTTTTCTGGGGTGGCTGGGGGCAGATGTTTTTAGCCAGGGGGTGCAATAACCATGGTCCCTCTTTAGGCTATTAATATCTGCCCTCAGTCACTGGCTTTCCCACTCTAGCGGAGAAAATTGTGCGGGAGCCCACACCATTTTTTTCCGTGATTTAACCCTTTATTTTAACAGCTAGAGCCCCCAAATTTTGCACACACTTCTAACATTAGTAGTGTGGAATATGTAAAAAAAATAAGGGATATGAAATGGTTTACTGTATGTAAACCATGTCTCATATCCTGTCGGGTTTGGGAGGGAGATTGCAAAAGCCGGCAATTGAATTACTGGCTTTTCTAGCGCTGTATTAAATATAAATATATGCATATATATATGTGTCTCACTGATAGAGATGAGATGGAGATATATATACACACACACACACACACACACACACACACACACACACACACACACACACACACACACACACACACACAGTATATACACTCACCGGCCACTTTATTAGGTACACCATGCTAGTAACGGGTTGGACCCCCTTTTGCCTTCAGAACTGCCTCAATTCTTCGTGGCATAGATTCAACAAGGTGCTGGAAGCATTCCTCAGAGATTTTGGTCCATATTGACATGATGGCATCACACAGTTGCCGCAGATTTGTCGGCTGCACATCCCAAAGATGCTCCATACAAGGCAGGATGGATCCATGCTTTCATGTTGTTTACGCCAAATTCTGACCCTACCATCCGAATGTCGCAGCAGAAATCGAGACTCATCAGACCAAGCAACGTTTTTCCAATCTTCTACTGTCCAATTTCGATGAGCTTGTACAAATTGTAGCCTCAGTTTCCTGTTCTTAGCTGAAAGGAGTGGTACCCGGTGTGGTCTTCTGCTGCTGTAGCCCATCTGCCTCAAAGTTCGACGCACTGTGCGTTCAGAGATGCTCTTAGGCCTACCTTGGTTGTAACGGGTGGCGATTTGAGTCACTGTTGCCTTTCTATCAGCTCGAACCAGTCTGCCCATTCTCCTCTGACCTCTGGCATCAACAAGGCATTTCCGCCCACAGAACTGCCGCTCACTGGATTTTTTTTCTTTTTCGGACCATTCTCTGTAAACCCTAGAGATGGTTGTGCGTGAAAATCCCAGTAGATCAGCAGTTTCTGAAATACTCAGACCAGCCCTTCTGGCACCAACAACCATGCCACGTTCAAAGGCACTCAAATCACCTTTCTTCCCCATACTGATGCTCGGTTTGAACTGCAGGAGATTGTCTTGACCATGTCTACATGCCTAAATGCACTGAGTTGCCGCCATGTGATTGGCTGATTAGAAATTAAGTGTTAACAAGAAGTTGGACAGGTGTACCTAATAAAGTGGCCGGTGAGTGTATATATCTATACTATGTGTAGACATTTATTTTATCTGTTCTATTCTAACGTGTCAGTGTGATTTTACTGTACATCGCGCTGAATTGCCAGCTTTTCTATAGAACACCGGTGCGTATTTCTCGCAAGTCACACTGGTGGTCCATGTGTAATCCGTTTTTCTCCTTCTCCTCATTGGGGAACGCAGACCGTGGGTGTATGCTGCTGCCAATAGGAGGCTGACACTAAGTGATACAAAAAAAGTTAGCTCCTCCCCTGCAGCATATACCTTCCTGCTGGCTCTCAGCTAACCAGTTCTTGCTTAGTGTCTGTAGGAGGCACATGGGTCTGGTTCAGACCCCATCGTTTTTATTTCATTTTTTACTTTTCTGTAAATTTTTATTTTTTAATTAACGGAGTGAAGGGGGCGACGGATCATTTCAAGGTTCCCATCTCCCCCGAACCATCAACCGGCGAGAACGCGGAGTGTTGCCTCCCTGTACCCTCTCCTGCGACGTGGGAAGCCATGCCTGAGCCATGCCTGAGCTCACTTCAGGGGCGACGGTTCCTTCGGGTCCTGATCTCCCCACACCAGCAACGGGCGAGCACATGGAGTGTCGCCTATATGTATCCTCTCCTGGAGTCAGGCCTAATGCCGGACAACTGGCCCTGTCCACCCGGGGGCTTGAACTCCGTGGATGTACAGAGGCTCCATCTCTTCAGCGTCCGAGCAGCCCCCACTGTGCCACTACTGTTAAAGCAGATGGCACAAGGAGGCGGACGGTTTTTCTCCACCTCCCTAACAAAGGGATGATGGATTGGATTGAGGGTTATCGCTTTATCCCTGCACCGTCCACGCTGCAATACCTGACCAGCAGAACAGCACAGTCATCCGCGGCGGCTCCATGCCGGGATGCGCACCAATTGTGAGTGGATCCAGTCAGCGATGGGCCCCTGCAGTGGGATATTAACATGCTGACAGGCAGCCGCAGCTTCCCTGTGGTCCACCTACCTAAGGTAACGCTCCAGCCGGCTGCAAAAATTTAGCTCCCGGCTTCGGTCGATGTGTAGGCCGCATCCCGGAAGTCGCACCCGCACTATGGCACGCTAAGGCGGCTCCGCCCATCTTTTCTGGAGTTTTCTGTCTGGCACGGGAGCATTCACTTTTCTTGGCCCACTGCCCCTCTATTCTACCCCTGGTATTGCTCCTGCTGGCTGCAGAAATTTAGGCCCCGGCTTGGGCCTATTCATGGAAGTCACGTGGCTCCGCCCCCAAAATGTCTCCTCTCGCTCTCTGCGAGACTTTACACCTCTGCATCTACCGATGGCCATCTTGGTCCACCCGGCCGGCAGGGGCGATGGTTTTTTACATTAAAGGGGCACAACGACTGCAGCCGGGTAAGGAAGTAAGTGGTCTTAAAGGCACATGACCAGTATTCCCTGGTTTTAAAGGCACATGATCAAGATTGCCTGGTCTAAAAGGCACATGACCAGCATTTCCTGGTCTTAAAGGCATTTGACTAGCATTACCTTGTCTTAAAGGCACATGACCAGTCCGAAGCTGGTCACCCTAAATGAACTCCGGAACCCTCCGCCGCCGATCCCAGCTTATACCAGAGTACCATATTTCCCCTGAGTGGGCTTCATCACTGCCACATCTCATGGCTTCTCTGATCAAGAGATTAAAGCACTCCGTGAACACTCTGTGGCTCGGAGTGCTCGCAGAACCGATATATATGGTTCCTCTCCTACATGGGAGCCATCGGCTAGCAGGGGCCGCAAGTATTCTAGAAACGTACAGGTGTCTAGAAAATGGAAGCTTCATTTCCTGATCTCCCTCACCAATGATTTCCTGAGAACAAGACTCTGA
Organism: Ranitomeya variabilis; assembly: GCF_051348905.1. NCBI lineage: Eukaryota > Metazoa > Chordata > Amphibia > Anura > Dendrobatidae > Ranitomeya > Ranitomeya variabilis. The sequence goes on along the minus strand of NC_135233.1, from coordinate 854,749,104 downwards.
TATGGATCGGATACTGCCTTGGATCTGGACTCACCAGAGCTTCAGAAAAGGATGGATTCGCCTATTTATATCATCAACCAATCTCTGTTGATTGATGAGGGCTACAGTTCTTCTCTAGATCACGCAGTGTCCCTCATAAGGAGACTAAACTCCCTCGCAGAGCATTTGTCATTCAGGGAGCGTCCGGATAAGCGATCCACTGGACAGAAGCCTCTGCAAGCGCGGTATCCTTTTTCAGCCAATATGCAAACACGTGGGGTGTCCCCTCCACGTATACCCCCCTACGACGTGGGATGCCATGCCTGGTCTGATTGTTAGGGGCGACTGGTTCTTTTAAAGGGCACTGATCTCCCCACACCATCAATAGACAAGCACATGCAGTGTCGCCTCCATGTATACTCTTCTGCAGCCAGGCCTAACACCGGAACCAGCCCTGTCCACCCGGTGACCTGAACTCTGTGGATGTACATTGGCACCCTTTTTTGGCGTCCAAGCACCCTCCTCTGCATCTCCACTATCTAGCAGATGATACAAGAAGGCGGACGATCCCTCTCCACTTCCCTGTTAAGAGGGTGGTGGATCGAGGGTTCATCATTTTAACTCTGCACTGTCAAAAGAGAGCGGAGGTAGCAAGAAACAGCTTTTCCTGACCTTCTGGATACAGCCATGCATTCTGCCACTTGGCAGATTAACCGGGTAGAGCTTCCTGTGGTTTGTCTACCAGTATTCCTGCCCGATGGGTCATCAATTAAAATTACAACGGACTGTCAGATAGCAAATCTGGTTTGGTCCGTCTTGCAGCCTCGGGTTGAGTGCTCTACCCTTCCTTAGCCACCGCATGGGTTGCTCGAGCAGTGGTCTCCTGGTTGGAGACCTTAACTACTTTGATTCACATCAGTAACCTTTTCCTGAAGACAGTATAGCTGGTCAATCAACATTTCTTGAGCAGGAGACTAGCTGGTTCACGCCTCTCGGATGCAGCTAGTTGTGCGGTGCTATCAGTAGCAAATGCCATTACACCTAGAAGGGCATTATAGCTGAGTATGGAAGCGTACTCTGCGTTCAAAAAGCCTCTGACATGACTCCCTAGGATCGTATGTTTCCTATAGACCGAACCAGCAGTGGAAGAATTGTCCAGGACGGTCTAGATCTAAGGGATCTTGGTTGCAAAAAGGGGGACCGAAAAATAAGACTGATCCTGGACCTCAAACTTTTACCAAGCTGGACATGGTCTTCCTTCTTCGAATGGAGTTCCTCCGCTCAGCCATTACTTCAACGGAAAAAGGGTGGATTTTCTGGCATCCACCAACATTCGGGATGTTTACCTTCACATTCCTATTTTCCCCTCTTCAAAAATTCCTTCACTTTTCCATTCGCAAACAACATTTTCAAGTCACGACCTTGTCCATCAGCCTTGCTACCGCACCCTGAGTGTTTGCAAGGGTCATCTTCCTCTTGCACCCTAGAGGCGTGGTCGTCCTGCCCTATCCGATCGACTTTCTAGCCGCTCTTCCAGGACTACGCTGAGTCTTCTATATCTGCTATACCCTCTCTCTTCTGGGCTGGCAGCTTCATCTAGACAGGTTTTTCCTCTTTTCCAGCCCAGCAGATATCCTTTTTGAGGATGATCCTGGACACTTCCAGAGGGTTGGTATTTCTTCCTTGAGACAAGGCCGTGGCCCTTCAACTCAGAACTCACTTACTTGATCACTCATTCCATTCGATTTGCTGGGAGGCTCATGAGGAAAAAAGGTGACAGCAATGGAAGCTGTTTCCTTCGCTCCATTCGTTTTCTGTAAGTCAAACAGGCTTTCAGAGGATAGTCTCTGAGCTTCTTCCTCATCCAGTGGAGTTCCTTCCGGTTCAATGATTATTAGTGATCACCGATGCCAGCCTTCTTCTCCCGATCTTTGTTTTGGGGATCTGAACGATACGGCTAGTCCTACAGCAGGTCCTCTGCCTTCTGGCGGGTCACCCCATCTGAATTCAATTGGATAATGCCACGGCTGTGCCATACGTCAATCATCTAGCAGGTACCCTCGGTCAGGCAGCATGGACGAGGTATCTCACATTCTCTGATGGACCGAGATCTATCATTCAGTGATCTTGGCAGTACACATCTCAGGAGTAGATCTCTGGGCGGTAGACTTCCTCAGCCATCAGGGTCCCGCCTCAAGTGAGTGGGAACTTCTCCCGGAAGTTTTCCATCAGATCTGTCTTCACTGGGGCACTCCAGATGTAGATCAGATGGCGTCCAGACTGGACGCTAATGTACTTGTGTTCATGGTTCGGCTTCAAGATCCAAAAGCCATTGCAGTGAGAGCTCTGGTTCTTTCGTGGTACCAGTTTCCATAACCCCCCTTCCCCTACTTCCGAGAGTCGTTTGGAAGCAAGAAGGCCCCCAGTGGTCCTGGGAGAGCCACACGGACCATGTTAGGTTTTTTGTTTGCAGAGCTAGTACTTTTTTCCGACTTATTGCAACGAAACTGCAAGTAGGGACTTTCTCGCAGGGAGTTTTGACATGTGGTCCTTCCATTTCACATACCACTAGATCTTTGGGACCTTAAAGGGAACCGGTCACCCCTCCCCCCAGGCGTTTTTAACTGAAGGAGCCACCTTGTGCTGCTCTAATGCTGCATTCTGTCAAGGTGGCTCTTTTAGTTGGATTCCCTGCCAAAGCTGAAATAATCGTTGTATTAATTTGTCCCTCATACCTCTATTTTGTCAGGGGGGCATGTCTTCCCCCCTGACACAAACTCCTCCCAGCCATCACTCAGGGCCTCCGGGCACCACCTCCATTTCCTTCATGAATGTCCCTGGCGCCTGCGCTGTAAGTTCGAAGGGCAGCGCAAACTGCGCATGCCCGAAAAAAGGAAAAAAAATGGTCCTTGGAGTCTTACAGTAGACTCCTTTTTTTGATCTGGACAGACTTTACTATCAGGGAAGGTCGCCCCTTTTTTCTCTGCAATCCCATCATCCTGACAAGTCTTCGGAGCTAGACGCTCTGTTCTTTCAGACTTTTTTCCTTATTACCATCAAGGCAAGGTTGTCCTCAGGCCAGCCCCGTCCCTTGTTACCATGGTGGTATTGTATTCCCAATATTACGAGTGCATCGTTCTTCCCTCATCTCTTTCGGCATCAGTCCATAAAACGGGAGGGATGGGTTCTCCATATTCTGGAAGAAGTGAGTGCTCTGAGTAGGTACGTATCGTGCTCGGCGTCCATCCGAAGGTTGGACACCTTATTTGGGCTTCCTGACGGTCAGAGGAAGGCTTCCTGACTGTTACAGGAAGGGTTTAGCCATTTCATCGGCCATGTTAGCCTGGTGGATTCGTTACACCATCCAAGAGTCCTCCCGGGTTAGACATCAGCCTAACTCCACTCCACTCTGTCGACTGAGGTTTCTTGGGCTCTTGGCACTAGGCATCGGTAAAGCACGCCTGCAAGCTTGCGGGTTCGTCCAGTCCGCATGCAGTCTTGAAGCACTATAATTCCCAGACTTCCGCAGATGTGAGTCTGGGCAGGCCGACTCTGCAGGCCACGGTGGCGCTCTTGTAAGTAGCGGTTACACAGGGCCTGATCTGATGTTGAACCCACCCAGGGACTGCTTTGGGATGTCCCACGGTCTGTGTCCCCCAATGAGGTGAAGGAGAAATAGGGATTTTTGTGTACTCACCGTAAAATCCTTTTCTCCGAGCCATTCATTGGGGGACACAGCTCCCACCCTGTTATTAGCTTCTGCTTGTTTTATAGTTTGACATGCTATACTCTCATATATAATGCTATACTTTATATTGTTATTGATCTCCTACTGCTTTTGCACCAAACTGGTTACCTGAGAGCCAGCAGGAAGGTATATGCTGCAGGGGAGGAGCTAACTTTTTTTGTATCACTTAGTGTCAGCCTCCTATTGGCAGCAGCATACACCCACGGTCTGTGTCCCCCAATGAATGGTTTGGAGAAAAGGATTTTACGGTGAGTACACAAAAATCCCTATTTTTCTCGCACCCATAGACTTGCATTGGCGATTCTCGGCCGAGATACACTGACAATCGCAGCATGCTGCGATTTCACTCGGAACCTGAATACGGCCGAGAAAACAACGGATAATAGGAGCTGCCCCATAGATTAACATTGGGCCGAGTTCTTTGCGATTTTTTATCGCATTGCACTCGTCCGTATTACAGTCTAGTGTAACTCCGGCCTTAGGTGAATAACGGCAATCGCAAAGATTAGCCGAGACCCCGGAGATTTTCCGACACTGGGGGGCGCTATAACCTTACTTCTTGGCGCCATTAAAAAGCGGCGCTGAGGAATAAGTACCCTTAACTTCCTTCGTTTAAAGGTGTATTGGCGGTCGCTAAGGGGTTAACATAATTGAAAATGGCATTTTAACATTTTTTGACAGTGATCTCTTGTATTGTAACTTTTCACTGTGTATGTTGTTTACAAAAAAAACCTCTTGCTATTCAGGTTGAGCAGCTTTTCGGTCTTGGACTGAAGTCCCGAGTGGAGTGCCACAAAGTCTTGGAGACATTTGACTGGAATCTTGAATTTGCAAGCTCCCACCTCCTGGGGTCATACAACAGCTCACAACAGAAGTAAGGAAACCATACTACACCTATTGTAACTATTTTAACTTCATTCCGTGTGATATTCAAGTAATCATTAATAGACCATATTACGCCCTAAAATGTATCATTTTACTTCATGAATGCATTCCTCATATTTTAATTGAGAAAAGGTTCTGGAGTCAAGTGGTGTGAACTATGTTCCTCAAGGTATACACTCACCGGCCACTTTATTAGGTACACCATGCTAGTAACGGGTTGGACCCCCTTTTGCCTTCAGAACTGCCTCAATTCTTCGTGGCATAGATTCAACAAGGTGCTGGAAGCATTCCTCAGAGATTTTGGTCCATATTGACATGATGGCATCACACAGTTGCCGCAGATTTGTCGGCTGCACATCCCAAAGATGCTCCATACAAGGCAGGATGGATCCATGCTTTCATGTTGTTTACGCCAAATTCTGACCCTACCATCCGAATGTCGCAGCAGAAATCGAGACTCATCAGACCAAGCAACGTTTTTCCAATCTTCTACTGTCCAATTTCGATGAGCTTGTACAAATTGTAGCCTCAGTTTCCTGTTCTTAGCTGAAAGGAGTGGTACCCGGTGTGGTCTTCTGCTGCTGTAGCCCATCTGCCTCAAAGTTCGACGCACTGTGCGTTCAGAGATGCTCTTAGGCCTACCTTGGTTGTAACGGGTGGCGATTTGAGTCACTGTTGCCTTTCTATCAGCTCGAACCAGTCTGCCCATTCTCCTCTGACCTCTGGCATCAACAAGGCATTTCCGCCCACAGAACTGCCGCTCACTGGATTTTTTTTCTTTTTCGGACCATTCTCTGTAAACCCTAGAGATGGTTGTGCGTGAAAATCCCAGTAGATCAGCAGTTTCTGAAATACTCAGACCAGCCCTTCTGGCACCAACAACCATGCCACGTTCAAAGGCACTCAAATCACCTTTCTTCCCCATACTGATGCTCGGTTTGAACTGCAGGAGATTGTCTTGACCATGTCTACATGCCTAAATGCACTGAGTTGCCGCCATGTGATTGGCTGATTAGAAATTAAGTGTTAACAAGAAGTTGGACAGGTGTACCTAATAAAGTGGCCAGTGAGTGTATATGCTTTCTTGAAAAATACAAATTAATCATAATTAGTGATGAGCGAATATACTCGTTACTCAAAATTTCTCGAGCATGCTCGGAGATCCTCCGAGTATTTTTTAGTGCTCGGAGATTTAGTTTTTCTTGCCGCAGCTGAATGATTTACATCTGTTAGCCAGCATAAGTACATGTGGGGGTTGCCTGGTTGCTAGGGAATCCCCACATGTAATCAAGCTGGCTAGTAGATGTAAATCATTCAGCTGCGGCAAGAAAAACTAAATCTCCGAGCACTAAAAAATACTCTGAGGACCCCGAGCGTGCTCGAGAAATCTTGAGTAACGAGTATATTCGCTCATCACTAATCGTAATGTGGACCAGAAAGATGGCATAAATTACACAAGAAATGAATTTGCTAAAAGAAGGAAAAAAAAAATTGAAACCAGCTCACCTGCTAGGCATGTGCTGTGGGGAAGCTCGGATACCGTGCAGTCATCACGTGAATAGTAGAGCAAAACAAGAAGAAAATCCAGCTTCCAAAAATAATCCAATTTATTGAGAGTAAAATGCAAAGTCCAAAAAATGTGGTGAACAAGAGAGTGAGTAGCAGCAGGCTACGCGTTTCGAACAGTGTGTTCTTTTTCAAAGCATGAATTTGCTACATCTTACTCCAGTGCACATTTCATTAAGACTGGCATGCATTAATGAATGAAGGCCATAGTCTAAGGCTATGTGCACACGCTAAGGATTTTGCTGCGGATCCACAGCGGATTTGACGCTGCGGATCTGCAGCAGTTTTCCATGAGTTTTACAGTACAATGTAAACCTATGGAAAACAAAATCCGCAGTGTGCATGCTGTGGAAAAAAAGACGAAACGCAGCGGTTTATATTCCGCAGCATGTCAATTCTTTGTGCGGATTCCGCAGCGGTTTACACCTGCTCCTCAATAGGAATCTGCAGGTGTAAAACTGCAGGTGGAATCCGCACAAAAACCGCGGTAAATCCGCTGTAATTCCATGGTAAATCCGCAGTGCGGTTTACCTGCTGATTTACCAAAATCATTGCGGAAAAATCGTCACACCATACCGCAACATGTGCACATACCCTCAGACAGAGGCAAAAATGATACTGAGTTGCTCACCGGTGACTTCTGCATTTTCTCAGTGTGGCCCAGACCTCCATGTCTGTTTCATCCATCTGTGATTCACCTCTGCATTGTTTGACACACAGATATCTTTGGCTCCATACTTACCCAGCATTTCCCTCGTTTATCCGCTTTACGAACCTCACCCATCTTTCTGCTACACCTTTTAAAACCCTCAAATACAAAATCTCAGATACAGATACCGTAATAATAGTCCTCGGAAACCATCCATAAACTACTTGGGATAATACCCTGTGAAGCTTCTCAATAGCATAGAACACATGACTTGAAGCATAAAAATCACAAAAAAGGTACTAAACAAAAGAGTATATTTTACCATAGAAAATTACCATAAAATACTATTAAATGACAATCAAAATCCAAGTATCACGAACAGAGCTATTTGAATATACGGTACAGGTGCACCCATGAAAAAATGTGTTGCACCACAGAAACAGGGTATGGGCACAGAGGTAATAAAGCAGAGGGAGATTTTTTCAATATAACCAGCAGTATTAGAATAATAAGTGCCGGTGCATAATATCCAAAGTGACCACCCCCCGATCATGCTGGCCCCCCGAGGAAGCCGAAAGCGAAACGCGCTTCGGGGCGCGTGTGTGCACCTATGGAAAAGGATATGGGTAAGAATATATAATTGGAACACTTGTTCTTTCACACGATGGGTTTCTTACTATGCGGTCAGAGACCGATTTTGAATTGAGGGATATGTGTTTCCCCATACCCATGTGTTAGTAGGGGACTGTAGCCACTTTGGATATTATTCACCGGCACTTTATTATTCTAATACTGCTGGTTATATTGAAAAAAATCTCCCTCTGCTTTATTACCTCTGTGCCCGTACCCTGTTTCTGTGGTGCAACACATCAAGGCATGTGTTCTATGCTATTGGGAAGCTTCACAGGGTATTATCCCAAGTAGATTATGGATGGTGATATTTGGATTTTAATTGTCATTTAATTCTATTTTATGGTAACTTTCTATGGTAAATAAAATATACCCTTTTGTTTAGTACCTTTTTTGTGATTTTTATGCTTCAAGTCATGTGTTCTATAACCTTTTAAATCCCTTCATGAATCGGTGATTTTCTATTTTTGCATGTCATTTTTTTTTTTTTTTCATCTTCCTCTTGCAAAAGCCAGAACTTTTTTCCATCGATATGTCTAGCATAAAACGAACCCTAATTTTGATGGGGTTTTATTTTTGAATGACACTAATCATTTTACCATATGATGTACTGAAAAAGGAAAAAAAAATAGTGCTGTCAAATGGCAAAAAACAAACAAACAAACAGCAGTTATGCCATCGCTATTCGGTTTAGTTATTACAACGTCCATTGCACTGTGAAAATGACGAACAGGTTAGTACGATTATACTGATAAAAAATTGCATAGATTTGTAGGTTGTCTTAATTTTTTTCACTCCTGTAATTAAAAAAAAATAAAATGTCATATTCAAGGTGTATATCCCCTTGACAAGTCATATTTTTGCTACTTTAGATTTGATTTTCTTTTCTCTCTCTCTGTTTTTTTTTTTGCAGGCGATGACATAACACCTTCGTGGAGGTGCATCAAATGTCAAATGCACAACTTAAATCTACCTGGACTAATTTGCTTAAGACATTTATTTACTGAAGGGAACATGATGGTATGTCCCTAATCTCAGAACCCACCTATAACAGGAGGTTCCTCCACCCTGAAGGGTCAGCTGTTAAACCAACCCAGTGTTCTGCTACATGGACATGTGTTAATGTTGCATTTTCTCTTTTATTGTGTTTTCCCTTGTTGTTTATTTGGAAAAAAAAGTTTTTATAAAAAGATGTGCAATTTTAATATATATATAAAAATATATGAGTATATATATATATAAATGTAAGATATAAAATTTATTTGAAGAAAACAGAACATTGTGGAGATTTTTCTTTTAATCTAATTGTATTGCCAGGAAAATTTTCAATGATTTTAGAAATGATCAGAAAGCATTGAACGTAATAAGGGCACATACAGGAATGATAACATGGGAAAGTTAAAGGATTTAAGAACCAAGGGTATTTCTGTTTTTGTGTTTTCATTTTTGCTCCCCTTCTTCCCACGGCCATAACTTTTTATTTTTTGGTCAAAATGGCCATGTGAGGGCTTATTTTTTGCGGGACAAGTTGTACTTTTGAACGACACCATTGTTTTTACCATGTAGTGTACTCTAAAACAGGAAAAAAATTCCAAGTGCGGTGAAATTACAAAAAAATGCACTCCCACACTTGTTTTTTGTTTAGCTTTTTTATTAGGTTCACTAAATGCTAAAACTGACCTGCCATTATGATTCTCCAGGTCATTACGAGTTCATATACACCAAACATGTCTAGGTTCTTTTTTATCTAAGTGGTGAAAAAAAATTCCACACTTTGTTTAAAATAAAGACTGTGCCATTTTCTGATACCCGTAGCGTCTCCATTTTTCGTGATCTCTGTTTGGGTGAGGGCTTATTTTTTTGCTTGCCGAGCTGATGGTTTTAGTGCTACCATTTTGGTGCAGATACAATCTTTTGATCGCCCGTTATTGCATTTTAATGCATTGTTGCGGCGACCAAAAAAATGTAATTCTGGCGTTTTAACTTTTTTTCTCACTACGCCGTTTAACCCCTTAGTGACAGAGCCAATTTGGTACTTAATGACCGAGCCAATTTTTACAATTCTGACCACTGTCACTTTATGAGGTTATAACTCTGGAACGCTTTATCGGATCCCGCTGATTCTGAGATTGTTTTTTCGTGACATATTGTACTTCAAGTTAGTGGTAACATTTCTTCGATATTACTTGCGATTATTTATGAAAAAAACGGAAATATGGCGAAAATTTTTAAAATTTTGCAATTTTCAAACTTTGTATTTTTTTGCCCTTAAATCAGAGAGATATGTCGCGAAAAATAGTTAATAAATAACATTTCCCACATGTCCACTTTACATCAGCACAATTTTGGAAACAAAATTTTTTTTTGTTAGGGAGTTATAAGGGTTAAAAGTTGACCAGCAATTTCTCATTTTTACAACACCATGTTTTTTTTAGGGACCACATCACCTTTGAAGTGATTTTGAGGGGTCTATATGATAGAAAATAACCAAGTGTGACACCATTCTAAAAACTGCACCCCTCAAGCTGCTCAAAACCACATTCAAGAAGTTTATTAACCCTTTACGTACTTCACAGGAACTGAAACAATGTGGAAGAAAAAAATGAACATATTTAACTTTTTTTTGCAAACATTTTACTTCAGAACCATTTTTTTTAATTTTCACAAGTGTAAAAACAGAAATTTAACCACAAATTTTGTTGTGCAATTTCTCCTGAGTACGCCGATACCCCATATGTGGAGGTAAACCACTGTTTGGGGCTTGGAAGTGAAGGAGCGCCGTTTGACTGTTTCAATGCAGAATTGGCTGGAATTGAGATCGGATGCCATGTCGCGTTTGGAGAGCCCCTAATGTGCCTAAACAGTGGAAACCCCCCAATTATAACCCTAATCCCAACGGTAACCCTAACCACACCGCTATCCCTGACACACACCTAACCCTTATCCCAACCCTAATCCCACCATTTTGGAAACTAGACCCCTTAAGGAACTTATCTAGATGTGTGGTGAGCACTTTGAACCCCCAAGTGCTTCACAGAAGTTTATAACGTAGAGCCGTGAAAATAAAAAATCGCATTTTTTTCTACAAAAATGATTTTTTGCCCCCAAATTTTTATTTTCACAAGGGTAACAGGAGAAATTAGACCACAAAAGTTGTTGTGCAATTTCTCCTGAGTACGTCGATACCCCATATGTGGGGGTAAACCACTGTTTGGGCGCACCGCAGAGCTTGGAAGTGAAGGAGCACCGTTTGACTTTTTCAATGCAGAATTGGCTGGAATTGAGATCGGATGCCATGTCGTGTTTGGAGAGCCCCTGATGTGCCTAAACAGTAGAAACCCCCCAAAAGTGACCCCATTTTGGAAACTAGACCCCCCATGGAACTTATCTAGATGTGTGGTGAGCACTTTAAACCCCCAGGTGCTTCACAGAAGTTTATAACGTAGAGCCGTGAAAATAAAAAAATCGCATTTTTTCTACAAAAATGATCTTTTTGCCTCCAAATTTTTATTTTACCAAAGGTAACAGGAGAAAATGGACCCCAGAAGTTGTTGTACAATTTGTCCTGAGTACGCCGACACCCCATATGTGGGGGTAAACCACTGTTTGGGCGCATGGCTGAGCTCGGAAGCAAAGGAGCGCTATTTGACTTTTCAATGCAAAATTGACTGGAATTGAGATCGGACGCCATGTCGCGTTTGGAGAGCCCCTGATGTGCCTAAACAGTAGAAACCCCCCAAAAGTGACCCCATTTTGGAAACTAGACCCCCCATGGAACTTATCTAGATGTGTAGTGAGAACTTTGAATGCCCAAGTGCATCACAGAAGTTTATAATGCAGAGTCGTGAAAATAAAAAATATATTTTTTTTTAACAAAAAAGATTTTTTAGCCCCCAAGTTTTTATCTTCACAAGGGTAACAAGAGAAATTGGACCCCAAAAGTTGTTGTCCAATTTGTCCTGAGTATGCTGGTACCCCATATGTGGGGGTAAACCACTGTTTGGGCGCATGGCTGAGCTCGGAAGGGAAGGAGCGCCGTTTTTGAATGCAGACTTTGATAGAATTGTCTGCTGGCGTTATGTTGCGTTTGCAGACCCCTAATGTACCTAAACAGTAGAAACCCCCCACAAGTGACCCCATTTTGGAAAATAGACCCCCCAAGGAACTTATCTTGATATGTGGTGAGAACTTTGAATGCCCAAGTGCTTCACAGAAGTTTATAATGCAGAGTAGTGAAAATAAAAAATATATTTTTTTCCCACAAAAAAGATTTTTTAGCCCCCAAATTTTTATTTTCACAAGGGTTACAAGAGAAATTGGACCCCAAAAGTTGTTGTCCAATTTGTCCTGAGTATGCTGGTACCCAATATGTGGGGGTAAACCACTGTTTGGGCGCACGGCAGTGCTCGGAAGGGAAGGAGCGCCATTTTGGAATGCAGGCTTTGATAGAATGGTCTGCGGGCGTTATGTTGCGTTTGCAGACCCACTGATGTACCTAAACAGTAGAAACCCCCCACAAGTGACCAAATTTTGGAAACTAGACCCCCTAAGGAACTTATCTAGATATGTGGTGAGAACTTTGAATGCTCAAGTGCTTCACAGAAGTTTATAATGCAGAGTAGTGAAAATAAAAAAAGATTTTTAGCCCCCAAGTTTTTATTTTCACAAGGGTAACAGGAGAAATTGGACCCCAAAAGTTGTTGTCCAATTTATCCCGAGTACGCTGATACCCCATATGTGGGGGTAAACCACTGTTTGGGCGCACGGCAGAGCTCAGAAGGGAGGGAGCACCATTTGACTTTTTTAGCGCAAAATTGTCTGTCGTGTTTGGAGACCCCCTGATGTACCTAAACAGTGGAAACCCCCCAATTCTAACTCCAACCCTAACTCCAACACACCCCTAACCCTAATCTCAACCCGATCCATAATCCTAATCACAACCCTAGCGATAATCACAACCCTAACCCCAAAACAGCCCTAATCTCAACTCTAACCATAACCCTAATCAAAACCCTAAATCCAACACACCCCTAACCCTCTTCTCAACCCTACCCTCAAACCTAACCCTAATCCCAATACACCCCTAACCCTAATCCCAACCCTAATCCCAAACGTAACCCTAATCCCAACCGTAACCCTAATACCAACCCTAATCCAAACCCTAATCCCAACTCTATCCCTAACTTTAGCCCCAACCCTAACCCTAAGGCTACTTTCACACTTGCGTCGTGTGGCATCCGTCACAATCCGTCGTTTTGGACAAAAAAACGGATCCTGCAAATGTGCCCACAGGATGCCTTTTTTGCCCATAGACTTGTATTACCGACGGATGGCCACACGTCGCGTCCATCGTGCACTGGATCCGTTGTGTTTTGGCGGACCGTCGTCACAAAAAAAGTTCAATGTAACCTTTTTTTTTTTGTACGTCGCGTCCGCCATTTCCGCGCATGCGTGGCCGTAACTCTGCCCCCTCCTCCCCAAGACATAGACTGGGCAGCGGATGCGTTGAAAAACTGCATCCACTGCCCACGTTGTGCACAATTTTCACAACGTGCGTCGGTGCGTCGGGCTGACGCATTGCGACCGCCCCGTACCAACGCAAGTGTGAAAGAAGCCTAAGGCTACTTTCACACTAGCGTCATACTCGGCCCATCGCAGTGTGTCGGGCCGACGTACCGACGCTAGCGTTGTAAGCGCCGCACAACGGGTGCAGAGGATGCTGTTTTTTCAACGCATCTGCTGCCCCATTGTGAGGTGCGGGGAGGCGGGGGCGGAGTTCCGGACGCGTCGCACAAAAAGTTACATGTAGCGTTTTTTTGTGCCGACGGTCCGCCAAAGCACGACGCATCCCTCGCACGACGGATGCGACGTGTGGCAATCCGTCGCAATGTGTCGCTAATGCAAGTCAATGGAGAAAAAAACGCATCCTGCAAGCACTTTTGCAGGATGCGTTTTTTCTCCAACGACGCATTGCGATGGAAGCCAAAAAACGCTAGTGTGAAAGTAGCCTAACCCTAGCCCTAACCCTAAATTTAGCCCCAACCCTAGCCCTAGCCCTAGCCGTAACCCTAGCCCTAACCCTAACCCTAATGTTAGCCCCAACTCGTCTCTCCTGCCGGCCGGCGCAGGCGCCCGCCATTTTCTTTGCAGAGGAAGAAGCCGGCCGGCAAGAGGAGACGCAGGAGGACCCGGGGACACCGGGTGAGTATGATAGGGTCCCCGAATCCCCCTATTTCTCTGTCCTCTGATGTGCGATCACATCAGAGGACAGAGAATTACAGATCGTTTTTTTTTTTTGTTGCGACCGCCGGTAAACGGTTAATTACCGGCGATCGCAACTCGGGGGTCGGTAAAAACCCCCCGAATCATGTTCTCTGGGGTCTCGGCTACCCTCGGCAACCGAGACCCCAGAGAAAATCCGACTCTGGGGGGCGCTATTCACTTTTTCCACAGCGTCGTTAATTAACGGCGCTGTGGTTTAAGTACCCTTAGCGGCTGCCGTTAAAAGGCGTATCGGCGGTCGTTAAGGGGTTAATGATCAGGTTAATCTTTTTTTTGTATTGATAGATCGGGCCATTCTGAACTCGCGATACCAAACGTGTGTCTGATTTTTTTTTTTTTTTTTTTTTTTTTTGGAATCGGACAAAAGATTGGTGATCTGAACTTTTATACTTTTTTTTATATTTTTAAAGACTTTTTTTTTTTTTTTTTTTTACTTTTGGTATGCTTCAATAGTCTCCATGGGAGACTAGAAGCTGACATAACTCTATCGGCTCTGCTACATAAAGGCGATGATCAGATCACCTGTATGTAGCAGAATTACTCACTTGTAATGAGTGCCGACCACTAGGCGGCTCTTATAGCAATTCAACCATAGTGATCTCCAGGAGACCTCTAGTTGTCATGGCGACCCACGGTCATGTGACACGAGCGCCGATGGGAGCTGGTAATAATGCGCTTCTTTGACAGCTTTAACATGTTAACAGCCGTGGGTAAATCGCGATTCTACCTGCGGCTGTTAGGGGCACATATCAGCTGATCAGATCAGCTGTCATGTGCCGGAGCACGCACCAAACAGGGGGAGGCGTCCAATAATGGACTATGCCCGTCATTGGACTTTAAGGGGTTAAAGTGGTGACAAAGAAAACACAGAAGGATCTGCAGAGGTATAGCTTCCATATACATTAGACTGTAGTCAGCCAAACCCACTAATTTTTGCGGGACTGACCGACCACGTAATGTACTCTATATGGAGATCTCCCATTGCTCCACAACAATTGAAAAAGAGGTATCTGGCAGTAGCCAACTTGACTCTACTCATTTAAAATGCATGAACCGTCTTCTAAGCATTTGCATGTGGGGCAGTTGGGTCGATAGCTGCCGGCCAAATAAGCATTTGGCTGACCGATATCTAGCTTCTATAGTTCCCCTTAAAGGGAACCTGCCACCAGGCTTTCCTCATACAAAGTACGTCCACCACCATTATGGCTTTTATATAGTATACCGAAATGCTGTAAAAAAAAAAAAAAAGTCCTCACTCTAGTCTGAATATCCCAAAAAAGACCTTTTATTATGCTCACAGATAGGGTGGTCCGGTCCCATGAGCGTCGCTGGTCTTGACTCTGCTCTGCCTATCTTCTTGTGATCGCTGTCCCCCTTTCCTGCTTCATGTGGATGACACATCCTTCGTCATCCACAGTGTCCCCATCACGCTCCACACAGGCACAATTCTCTACCATGTCGAGGGCAGAGCAAATTACTGTCCTGCGCACGTTCTGGCTTTACCTATGGGTCATCAGCTCTCTTTGGCCTTTCCTAGTGATTGCACAGTATAGTACTTTGCTCTGCCCTCTGCAAGACAGAGAGAGGTGCACCTGCGCAGGAGCATGATGAGCGACACTGTGTGGATGACGTAGGACACGAGGAAGAGAAGGAGGACAGCAACCGCAAGAAGAGAGGAGGTGCCAGATCATTACTAGCAATGCCCATCGCACTGGACCTCCCAGCTATCAGTATAATAAAAGGCCCTTATGGTGGAGACCTCACTTTAGATGGGGGGGGGGGGGGACCTGGTGACAGGTTGCGTTTTAATCAGTGCCGTGGCCCTTCATTTTCAGGAATACTTGAGGGCCCAGAGATCAGAGCTTTGAAGAATCATGAAGTGATGGCCTTTCCCAGCAACATTTGAGAATAACCTTTTTAATTTAAAGGCTTTTAGAAGAATACGGCCTGGAGTTCCCGTTTACCTACTTTCAGGCTCTCAGTAAGGCCGTGATCACACATACGTGAGATACGGCCGAGTCTCGCAGGTGAAAACCCAGCTCTGGTGCCGGCACTTGGGAGCGGAGCGTGCAGCTCCATGTGTTGCTGTGCGGCTGCACGCTCCGCTCCGGAGTGCCGGCGCCAGAGGAGGGTTTTCACCTGCGAGACTCGGCCGTATCTCGTGTATGTGTGATCCTGGCCTAATTGTTCTGAAAACATCCTCGGGTACCTGCAACCCATCTAGAGTAGCAGTAAATGGGAGAGGGTTACAGCTTCCCTATTTTTCTCTATTGCCAATAGTGCTTGTGTGAGGAGTGGGATCAGAAGAGAGGAGACATCTGACGGACAGCAGTTTAGACAAAGGTGGGAGCAAACATTGCACCTGGAGGAGAATGCCCACTCATTAGCCCTAAAAGGTTATTTTCTTTAAAACATAACACATAGAAAATACACATGGAAAGCATAATTTCTGTATTTACAGCTGACTAAAAGAATATATAAAGTTGTGTGAAAAAGTGTTTACCCACTTCCTGATTTCCTATTATTTTGCATGTTTGTCACACTTAAATGGTTCAGATCACCAAACAAATTTAGATATTAGACAAAGATAATACAAATAAACACAAAATGCAGTTTTTAAATGAAGGTCTCTATTATTAGGCTGTATGCCCACGTTCAGGAAAAAAGCATACATTAAAGGGAACCTGTCACCACGTTTTTGGAAGATGGGATAAAAATAGCGTTAAATAGGGGCAGAGGTGGGCGTTACATTAGTGTGTTTGTTATGCGTTTATTACCCACCTAAGTTGCCGAAATACCTTTGCAAAGTCTCCGTTTTCGCCTGTCAATCAGGCTGGTCTGGTCAAAAGGGCGTGTTGTCTTCCCCCAGATTTTGCGTAGTTTTCCGTTGGTGGCGTAGTGGTGTTCGCATGCCCAAGGTCCCGAATCCTCTGCCAGGGGATTTAAAAGAGCGCGCTGTTCGTTATTTCATTGGTGATCGGTGGGCGCGGCCATCTTCCTTTGGCCGCGCGTGCGCAGAAGCGGCGCTCTGCTGGCCGCGGCTTCAGGAAAATGGCCGCCGCGATGTCCATCTGCGCACGCGCGGCATTCCGCGGCCATTTTCCTGAAGCCGCGGCCAGCAGAGCGCGCCCACCGATCACCAATGAAATAACGAACAGCGCGCTCTTTTAAATCCCCTGGCAGAGGATTCGGGACCTTGGGCATGCGCACACCACTACGCCACCAACGGAAAACTACGCAAAATCTGGGGGAAGACAACACGCCCTTTTGACCAGACCAGCCTGATTGACAGGCGAAAACGGAGACTTTGCAAAGGTATTTCGGCAACTTAGGTGGGTAATAAACGCATAACAAACACACTAATGTAACGCCCACCTCTGCCCCTATTTAACGCTATTTTTATCCCATCTTCCAAAAACGTGGTGACAGGTTCCCTTTAAGCATCCTATTATTAGAATGCAATCCGCGGTTTTTGTGCACATGTTGCCTTTTTTCCCGCGGCAGAATCGCATTCCGGAAAAAAACGCAGCATGTTCATTCTTTGTGTGGAATCACGGGGATTCCGCACACATAGGAATGCATTGATCCACTTACTTTCCGCATGGGGCTTTGCCCACCATGCGGGAAGTAAGCGGATCATGTGCAGTAGTACCCAGGGTGGAGGAGAGGAGACTCTCCTCCAGGCCCTGGGAACCATATAATTGTTAAAAAAAAGAATTAGAATAAAAAAATTGTGATTTCTTTCTCGCTTCATTGGGGGACACAGGTAACCATGGGTGTATGCTGCTGTCGCTAGGAGGCTGACACTATGCAAATAAGGAAAAAATAACTCCTCCCCAGCAGTATACACCCTCCAACAGGCACAAGTCAACTAAGTTTTTTGCTTAGTGTCTGTAGGAGGCGGACCTGGATCTAACCACCAGATCCGCTTTATTTTCTTTACAGGGTTTTTGTGAATTTATGAATCATTTTCCCTTTCTTTTTCAGACTTATCTCTACGGGTAACAGGGTGCAGATACTCACCCTGTTTTTCCCACATTTAAGCGACCGAGAGAGCAGTGTGGTACTTCCCGCATCTCACACTCTCGGACCCACTGGCAGGACTTTGTCCTCTGTCACCCTTATGGGTGTTTCAGGGTGACTTCTTGGTGGCCAGTCCTCGCCTTTTCCCCTCCTCAGCCCTCGGAAAACGGTGGTCACCGGTGGTGACCTCCCCCCTTCTTGTAAGGGGTTGACACCGTCTTCTGCACCGTCCGGAGACGATGAGGGAAGGAGGATCTCCTCTTCCAGGACCCTCTCTACCTCCCAAGGGCTCCTGACGTGATCCTCAGCTATGAAGAGGGACGGATCTTCAAGCAGGTACAGACCCCCATCCATCGCCCGCCCGCAGCACTCGCCGCTGCAGCATTCACCTACAGCAGCCATAGGACATTTCGCAGCCATTTATTCAAATCTTGCGCCATTTTCTCCTTCGCTGCGCGCGATTCACTGCCTCGTCTCCTCAGCACAGTGTTTTCCGGCAGGCGACGCCTCTTCTCTCTGGCCTAACCAGACTCCGGCTCTTCACAGCACTGGGCACGCCTCCTCCTGGTCCCAGCACTGGCATTGGACACTCTCGGGCGGGACACGCCCCTTCAGGCACTCCAGCCTATTGGGTCGTCAGTTTTGCTTTGCGACCGGCCACGCCCCCTTTTCTGCACGATCGAACTGCGCGCCAATTACAGGAAGCCCGCAGCTATTGCTTCAGGACAGCTTCCCTCACCGTTCGTGTCACGTGGCCACGAGGTCTTCCAGGTGGGGGGCACAGCCTCATGCGCTGCCGCTCATCGCTCAGTGTCTCGGTGCACTCCTCCTCCCCTGGCCTGTACTTCTCCCCTCAGCAGTATCGCCTTCTTGGCATCCTGCTACAGGTGTCACTCAGTCTCTACCTATGCCCAACCCAACAAAGGCCCCCAGCTATATCCCTACGGTGACTCACTAGCTTGTGCCCGCTTTAAGGGAAAGTGGGCTTCAGGCCAGCCATCTCCTTTCTGTCCGTCCTGCAGTCCTTCCACCATGTCTGTCCCTCAGGAAGTCCTTAATACTCTGGATGAGTGCAGTCCTCCTCCCCCGGAGTGGGCTGTTGCCTTGTCTCAGTCAGTCTGACATGACCAAAGTGTCTCAGTCCCTGGTACAAGTCCTGGAACTCATTCCGCTTCTATCTGCTGCCACCAGTGCCCCGAACGCCTCACACCCCGATTCGCTCGCACCTGACCACGACTCACTGGGACAGACTTGAGAAAAGATCCAGGAAGAGGACTCTGTCTAGCTCCTCATCCAGTTCACCGGATCCCACTGTGTCATCCAGAATACCCTACTCTACCCATTCCCCCCTCCTCGAAGGCGGACGTCGGGTCAGATGTAGCTTCTCACTCGGAGTCTGACTTGGATGCAGATCAGACCTCCGGGACGCAGGATATGGTAGATAGCCTTTTTTCGGCTATTATTCAAACCCTTGAACTTAAGGAGGAAGATGCAACTTCTCAGGACGACTCCGTTTCATTCAAACGGGTGAAACTTCCCTCTAGAGTTTTTCCCAATCACAAAGAGTTTGAGAACACCACCTCTAGACACTGGGAACATCCCAGAAAACGTTTTCCTGGAAGAAAACGTCTAGACATCTTATACCCTTTTGATTCAGACCTTGTGAGCAAGTGGTCCGAATCACCTAAAGTAGATCCGCCTGTGTCAAGATTATCCTCACAGACAGTTCCGTCCATTCCTGATGCTGCGTCTCTAAAGGATGCTACAGACAGTCAAATTGAGGCTTTAACCAAATCAGCCTTTGAAGCGTCCGGCGCCTCTCTCTGCCCCAATTTCGCCTCCTCTTGGGTGGCGAAAGCCGTATAGGCCTGGGCCAAGATCCTTCGCAGGGGCATTGTAGCTTCGGCCCCTTCTGACGAGCTAGCGGATTTAGCGGACCACATTAACCACGCAGGGAAATGCCTCTTAAATGCCTCCTCCTGGATGTGGCTGCTTGCTCCGCAAGGGCAAACAGCAACATCATTGCCATTTGCCGAGTCATTTGGCTGAAAGCGTGGAACGCAGACCCCGCTTCTAAAAAATCCCTCACTGTTCTGCCTTTCCAGGGCTCCAGGCTCTTTGGCACAAAGCTGGACCAGATTATGTCGGATGCCACTGGTGGTAAGAGCACTTCTCTACCTCAATCTAAACCTAGGCTCCCCTTCAATAGAAAAGGACCCCAATTCTTTCGCCCCTTTCGGTCCTTCACCTCCTCAGGTGGTTCCTCTCAACAGGACCGTTCTTCTGCCGAAGGGGAATGAAGAAAACCTTCCTTTAGGCCTAATCCTCACTGGAGGGCTAAGAGCTGCTCCTCTAAACCTTCCTGACTCACGGCCGCAGATTTTCTTCAAAATGATGGGTCACCCCCACCTGGAAATCTTTCCAGGGTGGGAGGCAGGCTTCTTCTGTTTACGGAGGCTTGGTTATCGGTGGTCGACGACGCCTGGGTCAGGGAGACCGTTACATATAATAGAATTTTCTTTGCCTCCAGGAAGACTTTTCTTCCTCTCTCGTCCACCCAAGCAGCCCTCCCATGTCCCAGGGCTTCTCCAGGCCATTGCTTCCCTCCTCGTCTCAAGGGTAATCGTCACAGTTCCTTACCGCGAGCGGTTTTCGGGCTTTTACTCAAATCTGTTCGTAGTTGCAAAAAAGGATGGCTCTCTTCGCCCGATTTTGGATTTCAAGCAGTTGAACCGCCACCTTCGGGTTCGACACTTCAAAATGGAGTCACTGCGCTCGGTGATCGCTTCCATGGAACCGGAAGAATATCTGAGCTCTGTGGGCATTCAGGATGCGTACATACTAGTGATGAGCGAATATACTCGTTACTCGAGATTTCTCGAGCATGCTCGGGGGTCCTCCAAGTATTTTTTAGTGCTCAGAGATTGTTTTTCTTGCCGCAGCTGAATGATTTACATCTGTTAGCCAGCCTAAGTAGATGTGGGGGTTGCTAGGGAATCCCCACATGTACTTATGCTGGCTAACATGTAAATCATTCAGCTGTGGCAAGAAAAACTAAATCTCCGAGCACTAAAAAATACATAGAGGACCCCCAATAGTATCTACACATTCCTGTTTATGTACAGCATCAGAGGTTCCTTCGTTTCGCGATCCAGGGGCAACATTACCAGTTCTCAGCTCTCCCGTTCGGCCTGGCATCTGCTCCCAGGGTCTTCACGAAGGTAATGGCAGCAGTCATGACCGTCCTTCGATCAAAGGGGATCCTCATAATCCCCTATCTCGACAACCTCCTGGTCAAGGGTCCGTCTCGCCGGGATTGCAGCCAGAGTCTCCAGATCACTCTGGACACGCTAATCCATCTTGGTTGGATAATGAACGAAGAGAAGTCCACCTTAATTCCGACCCAACGTCTAGAATTCCTGGGCATGGAATTCGACACCATTCAAGCCCAAGTTCCGTTCTCTTCGGCAGGGCATCAAAGCCCTAAAGCGCCCTGTCCCTCTGCCTCTACGGCTCGGTATGAGAGAGGGAAAATGGTCGCTTCCATGGAAGCAGTACCTTATGCTCAGTTCCACTCTCACCCTCTCCAGCTGGCCCTCCTGTCTGCCTGGGACAGGAGCCCACTTTCCCTAGATTGCCCTGTTCTACCTCTCAATGTGAGACAGTCTCTCACTTCGTGGACGCTATCCACCTCCATTCTGTGCTGGAGGTCATTTCTCCCCCTCCGCTGGCAGGTCATTACCACCGGCACCACTCTTCAGGGGTGGGGTGCGGTCTTTCTCCATCTCAGAGCGCACGGCCGCTGGAATGTTCAAGAGACCCTTCTCCCGATCAATCTCCTGGAGATCAGGGCAATGTTCCTGGCAGTCCCTCCTCACGGGAAAACCGGTCCGCATTCAGTCGGACAACGCCACGGCCGTGGCTTACATAAACCACCAGCAAGGGACTCGCAGAAAGCAGGTCATGAGGGAGGTGGCAAAGATCCTACGGTGGGCAGAGAACCATGTTCCCTCCATATCAGCCGTCCACATTCCAGGAGTGGACAATTGGGAAGCAGACTCTCAGCTGTCAGGGGCTCGTGTCAGGCGAGTGGACTCTTCTCCCCGCCGTCTTCAACCAAATGTGTCAGGTGGGGCGTTCCGGATGTCGACCTCATGGCTTCCTGAACAAACCACAAGGTTCCCCAGTACGTATCCAGGTCTCGGGACCCGATGGCCGTCGGCTGCGACGCCCTTGTGATCTCGTGGGCCCGGTTCCAGATGCCTTATCTGTTTCTGCCTCTTCCGTTGATTCCAAGGGTCGTAAAAAAGGTAAAGGCAGAGGGGGTTCCCGTTTTCTTAGCTCGTAGCTCCTGATTGGCCTCGGAGGGCCTGGTATGCGGAGCTAGTGAACATGCTATCGGACTTCCCCTGGAGGCTCCCAAACCGTCTGGATCTTCTATCGCAAGAGCCTCTCTTCCACCCGAATTCTTGGTCTCTGAATTTAATGGTATGGTCGTTAAAGCTGCCGTCTTAAAGGGCGCAGGTTTTTCCCACAGCGCCATACAGACCATGATAAAAGCTAGGAAACCGGCATCTTCATGTATCTATCATAGATGTTGGAAGGCCTTTTTCCGATGGTTCGATGACAACAGTTTGTTCTCTATGGTCTTTTCCCTTCCTTCAGTCCTCGGTTTCCTTCAAACGGGTCTCGATTCGGGCTTTTCTCTGAGTACTATAAAGGGTCAGGTTTCCGCTCTGTCCATCCTCTTCCAGAGAGACCTGGCTTCCCTTCCCCAGGTAAAGACGTTTCTTCAGGGTGTTGCTCACATAGTGCCTCCTTAGCATCCTCCGGTTGAGCCATGGAATCTCGGCCTTGTCCTCAGTGCCCTCCAGCTCCCACCTTTTGAACCAATTCAGGACATTTCCTTTTCCCTTCTTTCGTGGAAAGTGGCTTTCCTGGTCGCCATCACCTTGATTAGGAGAGTCTCCGAATTGGCGGCATTGTCCTGCCGTTCTCCCTTCCTGATTCTACACCAGGATAAAGTGGTCCTTCGGCCCGTTCCTTCCTTTCTACCCAAAGTAGTTTCGGCTTTTCACATCAACGAGGATATCGTCCTTCCTTCCTTGTGCCCTTCCCCGGTTCATCCCTTGGAGAAATCTCTACTCAAACTGGATTTGGTCAGAGCTATTCGAGTCTATCTTTCCAGAACTGCTTCTTTTCACCAGTCCGATCCTCTGTTTGTTGTCTCTGAAGGTCGTCGGAAGGAGCTCCCCGCCTCAAAATCCACAATTGCTCGTTGGATTCGTTCGGCGATTCTGGAGGCATACCGGCTCACTCTACCCGGGCTGTGGGAGCTTCCTGGGCCGTTCATCACCAAGCTTTGGCTTCGCAGGTTTGCAAGGCCGCAAACTGGTCGTCCGTTCACACCTTTGTAAGGTTTTACAAGGTGCATACTCTGACTTCTGCGGATGCATGCCTGGGTTGTAAGATACTGCAGGCCGCGGTTTTCCACCGGCTGACCTAAGTCTCCTTCTCTCTGAATATTTTCCCCACCCGTGGGACTACTTTTGGACGTCCCATGGTTACCTGTGTCCCCCAATGAAGTGAGAAAGAAAGAGGGATTTTTGGTTCTTACCGTAAAATCTTTCTTGGAGCCTCCATTGGGGGACACAGCACCCTCCCTTTATGTTGTACCGTTTTGGCCAATGTGCCGTTGTTGTGGGTTGGTACATAGGTTGAGTTTGTTTATACTTGCTCTTACTACTGCTTTAGCACCAACTGAGTTGACTTGTGCCTGTTGGAGGGTGTATAATGCCGGGGAGGAGTTATTTTTTCCTTATTTGCATAGTGTCAGCCTCCTAGCGACAGCAGCATACACCCATGGTTACCTGTGTCCCCTAATGAAGGCTCCAAGAAAGAGATTTTACGGTAAAAACCAAAAATCCCTCTATTCTCACTTTCCTTCGTCCCCGGCAGTCTTCCCGCTCCTCGCGATACTCCCGGTCCCAATAATGCCTTGCGCCAATGACCTGTGATGACGTAGTGGTCTTGCGAGACCGCTATGTCATCACAGGTCATTCTCACAATGCATTACTGGGAACGGGAGCATTGGGAACGCTGCGGGGGATGCCGGAAGGTAAGAATATCACTATTTTTTATTTATTTTTTATAATTTTTAACATATCTTTTTACTATTGATGCTGCATAGGAAGCATCAATAGTAAAAAGTTGGTCACACTTGTCAAACACTATGTTAGACAAGTGTGACCAACCGGTCAATCAGTTTTCCAAGCGATGCTACAGATCACTTGGAAAATGCTAGCATTCTGCAAGCTAATTACGTTTGTAAAATGCTAGTGTTTAGAGGGGAAAACGCATGCCAATTCCGCATGTTTTTTTCCCGTGGCAGGGAGTTCCGGAATTGCCGCGGCAATTCCAGACGTGTGCGCATAGCCTTAAGGTTAAAAGAAATCCATACCTACAGGGCCCTGTGTGAAAAAGTGATTGCCCCCTAAACGTAATAACTGGTTGGGCCACGCTTAGCAGCAACAACTGTAATCAATCGTTAGCATTAATTGTCAATGAGTCTTTTACAACACTCCGGAGGAATTTTGGCCCACTCATCTTTGCCGAATTGTTGTAATTCAGCCACATTGTAGGGTTTCTGAGCATAAACTGCCTTTTTAAGGTCATACCACAGCATCTCAATTGGATTAAGATCAAGACTTTGACTAGGCTACTCCAAAATCTTGATTTGTTTTTCTTAAGCCATTCAGAGGTGGACTTGCTGGTGTGTTTTGGATCATTGTCCTGCTACATAACCCAAGTGCGCTTCAGCTTGAGGTCCCAGATGACCTGAAATTCTTCTTCAGGATTTTTTGGTAGACAGCAGAATTCCTGGTTCCAGTTAGGAAAGCAAGTCTTCCAGGTCCTGAAGCAGCAAAACAGCCCCAGACCATCACACTACCGCCCCCATATTTTACTGTTGGTATGACGTTCTTTTTCTGAAATGCTGTTTTACGTCTATGCCACATGAAATGGGACATACACCTTCCAAAAGTTCAACTTTTGTCTTGTCAGTACTCTCCCAAAAGTCTTGGGGATCATCAAGATGTTTTATGGCAAAGCTGAGACAAACCTTTTATGTTGCTCAGCAGTGGTTTTTGTCTTGGAACTCTTCCATGCAGGCCATTTTTGCCCAGTCTCTTATAGTGATTTTAACTGAGGCAAGTGAGGCCTGCAGTTCTTCGGATGTTGTTGTGGGATATTTTGTGAACTCTTGGATGAGTCATCATTGAACTCTTGAGATAATTTTAGTCAGCCGGCCAATTCTGGGAAAGTTTACCACTGTTCCATGTTTTTGCCATTTGTAGATCATGTCTCTCACTGTGGTTTGCTGGAGTCCCAAAACTTTAGAAATGGCTTTATAACCTTCCAGACTGATTGATCTCAATTACTTTGTTTCTCATTTGTTCCAGTATTTCTTTGGATTATGGCATGATGTCTAGCTTTTAAGAATCATTTGATCTACATCACTTTGTCAGGCAGGTTCTATTTTAGTGATTTCTTGATTAAGAACAGGTGTGGCACTAATCAGGCCTGAGTGTGGCTAGGGAATTTGTGCGCCGCTTTCCAAAGTTGTGGTAAACCACAGTTAATTTATGTTTTAGATGGGGAAGGGGGGTGCAATCAATTTTTCACACAGGGCGCTGTAGGTTTGGATTTAATTTTCCCTTAATAATAAAGACCTTCATTTAAAAACTCCATTTTGTGTTTACTTGTGTTATCCATGTCTAATATTTAAATTTGTTTGGTGATGTGACACATTTAATTGTGCCAAACATGCAAAAGAATAGGAAATCAGGAAGGGGGAAAATACTTTTTCACACAACTGTATAATAAGAAATGTAAAAAAAGAAATCAAGCTGGCAAAGTTATCTACAGAAAAACAAATTGCCAACATTAAAATAAATCCCCCAAATTTTTATAAATACATCAATGCAAAAAAATAGATGGTATCTGTCCATAAAAGATGACAATAACAAGATAACTACAGAGGATAAAGAAAAGGCTGAGATATTAAACAGGCACTTTTCATCCATGTTCACCAATAAACTGTCTGTTACAGGGATAATTCAAGGCAAAAATAAAAATTCACAACCTAATATAACTAGTTTAGCACAAAAAGTACATCTACGTCTGAGCAATTTAAACTTTGACAAATCCCCTGGCCCAGATGGCATTCATCCACGGATGCTGAGGGAATTAAGCTCAATAATTGACAGACCACTGTATCTCATATTCTTAGACTCTCTTGTAACGGGTGGTGCCACAGGATTGGAGGATGGCTCATAAGATACCAATATTTAAGAAAGGTAAGAAGGTGGATCCAGGCAACTACCGTCCGGTAAGCCTGACATCAGTTGTGTGCAAAATTTTTGAGGGCATTCTAAGAGATGACCTGCCGAAATATATTGTAGATAATATAATAATTGACAAGCAGCATGGATTCATGAAGAATACGTCGTGTCTAACTAACATGTTGGGTTTCTATGAGGAGGTAAGTTCAAATCTGGATGTAGGTAATGCGGCTGATGTGATTTATGGGGACTTTGCAAAGGCATTTGATACAGTTCAACATAACAGACTTATACTTAAGCTACAGAAGCAAGGACTGGGGGAAACTATATGCAGATGAGTAAGGAATTAGCTAAATGACAGGAAACAAAGAGTTGTCATAAATGGTACTTTCTCTAAATGTGATATAGTCAGCAGTGGGGTACCACAGGGATCTGTGCTAGGACAGATTCTTTTTAACCTATTAATGACCTTGTGGATGGGATTGAGAGTAAAGTGTCAGTCTTTACTGATGACACCACACTATGTAGGGTATTAAAATTTGACCTTGATACTACAATATTGCAAAACGATTTGGATAAGATGTCTGAATGGGCAAAAACTTGGCATATGAGATGTAATGTAGATAAATGTAAAGTAATGCACCACCGAGGACGGAGTAATCCTATTGCTCCATATACATTAAATGGGAGTATACGCGGGACTACAGAACAGGAGACGGCCTTGAGAATTCTCGTTACAAGTAAGCTGAGCTGCAGTACTCAGTGTCAAGTAGCAGCTGCAAAAGCAAACAAGATTTTAGGATGTATTAAAAGATAAAATCCCGTGATCCCAACGTATTATTACCACTATTATTAGAATACGGGATCCAGTTTTGGCTCCACATTTTAAAAAGGATATTCAGAAGTTAGAATCAGTTCGAAGACGGGCAACTATATTATTACAAGGGATGGAAGGCCTGTCATATAATGAAAGGTTGGAAATGTTGGGCTTGGTTAGCTTGGAAAAAAGACGCCTCAGAGGAGATAATATGGCGCACGGAGATACCTTGCTTCCCGGGTCCCTCACCGTGTTCCGCCTCTTCCGGGTCCTCAGCCACGCTGGGGATCCTGTTCCCCGCACATGCGCGCTAGGTCGCTTAGGTCGTGGTCACACGCACTCCCGGCATCTTTATGATACCGGGTTGTACTGACCCGGAAGCGATGTCCTGCCTGGGCAGCGGCCTCCAGGTATATCAGGTCGCTTCCTGCTTGAGGAAGCGCCTGATTGTTATTGTGCCTTTCCGTGCTCCCTCCAGATCCACTTTGGTTTCTGTACATCAGATCCCAGTAAGCTTCCAGTGTGTGCGTGCGCTGCTCTCCCTGTGCGTTTCCAGTATGTGCGTGCTCTGCTCCATCCCTGTACGCTTTCAGTGCGTGTGTTCTGCTCAGTCCCTGTACGCTTCCAGTGCGTGTGTGTTCTGCTCAGTCCCTGTACGCTTCCAGTGTGTACGTGCTCAGTCCCTGTACGCTTCCAGTGCATGCTCTGCTCCATCCTTGTACTGTTCCCAGTAGCATAGCTACCGGGGGGGCAGAGGGTGCGAGCGCCCCGGGCCCGGTGCTCAGAGGGGGCCCACTCGGAGCTACGCTACTGTAACTGTATCGGCGCGCACAGCAAGCCGATAGTTACATTCTGCGGCGGAGCAGGGAGAATCGGTATTCCTGCTCTGCCGCCAGGCCGTAATGGTGCCCCTGAGCAGGTGGGGGGGCCCTGGTGCCAGCAGTGGGCCCCCGCCCATCACCACAAGGTCGGCTGTATTGGTATGTAGCCAATACAGATGACCGCATTGATGAGGGAAGGAGCGCGCAGCTCTCCTCCCATCACCCCCTGTCAGCGTCTGAATTTACCGACGCTGACCCTGACAGTGGGCGCGTTGACGTCTCCAACCCGCACCCGCTGTCAGAAGATGAGCGAGAGCTCGGAGCACCGCTGGAACAAGGAGGAAGAGAGGTGAGTATTTATTGTTTTTTTTATGGGGGCTGCCGTATACTACAGGGTCTGCCTATGGGGTTACTGTCTTATACTACAGGGTCTGTCTATAGGGGTACTGTCATACTTACAGGGTCTGCCTATAGGGGTACTGTATTATACTACAGGGTCTGCCTATAGGGGTACTGCCTTGTACTTACAGGGTCTGCCTATGGGGGTACTGTCCTATACTACAGGGTCTGCCTATGGAGGTACTGTCTTATGCTTACAGGGTCTGCCTATGGGCTGCTGCCTTATAATACAGGATCTTCCTATGGGGTGCTGTCTTGCGCTATAGAGCCTGACTATGGGGAATGCATTATACTATGTTGAGGACTATCTGGTGCATTATACTATATGGAGGCCATCGTACAGTGTGGGGATTACAGTGAAGGGGCCATCATACAGTTCTGGAGCCATCAAACAGTTTGGAGGCTACTAAGGGATCAGTATACTGTGTGGGTGCTACCATACAGTGAGGGGGTATTATACTGTGGCATCATGCTGTGTATAGGGGAGCTGTACAGGGGGCAGACTCGGGACATTATTAAATGTAAAGTGGTCTCTTATTGTTATAGGAGAACTCTGGTTACTGTGACTATTAAAGGGGCACACAGGGCAATATTACTTTCTAAGGAGCAAAATGTGGGCTCTGTTTTCTAGGGCACTTGCACCCATCATTAAAGGGAACCTGTCACCACGTTTTTGGAAGATGGGATAAAAATAGCGTTAAATAGGGGCAGAGGTGGGCGTTACATTAGTGTGTGTGTTATGCGTTTATTACCCACCTAAGTTGCCGAAATAACTTTGCAAAGTCTCCGTTTTCGCCTGTCAATCAGGCTGGTCAGGTCACATGGGCGTGGTGTCTTCACCCAGATTTGGCGTAGTTTTCCGTTGGTGGCGTAGTGGTGTGCGCATGCCCAAAGTCCGGAATCCTCTTCCAGGGGATTTAAAATAGCGCGGTGTTCGTTATTGCATTGGTGATCGGTGGGCGCGGCCATCTTCCTTTGGCCGCGCGTGCGCAGAAGCGGCGCTCTGCTGGCCGCGGCTTCAGGAAAATGGCCGCGGGATGCCGCGCGTGCGCAGATGGATATCGCGGCGGCCATTTTCCTGAAGCCGCGGCCAGCAGAGCGCCGCTTCTGCGCACGCGCGGCCAAAGGAAGATGGCCGCGCCCACCGATCACCAATGCAATAACGAACACCGCGCTATTTTAAATCCCCTGGAAGAGGATTCCGGACTTTGGGCATGCGCACACCACTACGCCACCAACGGAAAACTACGCAAAATCTGGGGGAAGACAACGCCCATGCGACCTGACCAGCCTGATTGACAGGCGAAAACGGAGACTTTGCAAAGTTATTTCGGCAACTTAGGTGGGTAATAAACGCATAACACACACACTAATGTAACGCCCACCTCTGCCCCTATTTAACGCTATTTTTATCCCATCTTCCAAAAACGTGGTGACAGGTTCCCTTTAATATATTATAGAGTAATGCTTTAGAATTTAGAGAGCACAGAGAATCACACAGCAGGTGCAGTAATAGGGACATACGGCAGCAGCGGCTCAGTATTGGGGTATCAGGTGCAGTAATAGGGACACATACGGCAGCAGCGTCTCAGTATTGGGTATTAGGGGCAGTAATAGAGACACATACGGCAGCAGCAGCTCAGTATTTGGGGTATCAGCAGGATGAGGAGATCGTGCAGTATGGTAATAGATGGTGATAGGGCTGGAATGTGAGAAGTCAAATGTGTCTTTGTTGTATTCTCTGCAGGTGAGTCGTTGCTGGAAGAAGTTGTCATGTCGATCTGGGCCAGATGGAAAAGACGGGAAAAGTGAACGATTCCATCAGAAAGGACATCAGCGGTAAATCACCATCTGTAACTGTGCTGTGATCACTTATATGTTCTGTAGGGCTGGTATTTACCACTGACCATATGATGGAAATATCTATGTTGGTCTTTATATAGAGATTATCTTCAGTAACAGCGCGGTCATCTGCTGAGGTTCTTGTCCACTATTAGGGTGCGTCACCCAGTTATCAAGGTTACCTGGTTAGGGGCCCACTCAGAAGTTTCGACCCCCCCGAACCAAAACCCTAGCTATGCCTCTGGGTTTACAGTCTGATATTGGGAGGGATGATGGTACACTGCCAGACTGTTCATAGAAGAATAGTGACAATTTATTCAATTAAGGCCGCATTCACATATCTGTGTGTCACAGTCCGAGTACAGACTATCATTCACGAACTGGCCACAGGTCTTTTGAACCAAAATTGACAACCTCATCAGCATATATGAGGCTGTAATGTTCAGGTTAGGAGACCTGCGGCCGGTTGGGGAATAACTATCTGTCCTCAGCCTGTGACACATAGATGTGCTGCTGCTCTCTCTGTTCCTCCGGATGTATGCGATATGTCCAAAGGCAGGTAGAGTGAAGCCACTGCTGACTGGCTACAGGGATCGGGTGACATAACACTGGTACGCAATCCGAGTGCCGACACCGCCGGAACTGGAGGCGAGTACAAGTTTTATTATTTTAAAAGGGGAAAACATTTGGATTGAAAAGAGGTTGTCCAAGTAATAAAGCAAAATTCGACACGACCTGTCAATGTTCAACGATTTGGGTTGAGGACACTTATTGTATGTGGGCTGGTGAATTTTGTGTGCCAGGGCTGCCTTTTGGTCCCAGTCTGGCCCTGAATCAGCCCCATTATCTGAATGCAATGAAGAGTGTGAACTTGTGCTAATTGTGCAGTAACACTTTGTTATCTTTGCTTCGTCCTGTCTTCCAGTACAGGGTTAAAAATGCTCCGACTCCACATCTGGCTTCATTTCTTCATCATAGATGCTGGATCCTGATTCCCCAAATTATCCCACCAACCCAAGATTGAGAAAGAAACACACAAAACACATTTATTGGATGTTAAATTGACCGAATTTTACTACAAATCACATTATCATTATTATTTCATTCAGTGTCTGAAATTTAGAATCAGCCAATTACTATGGAAAAGACACTGAAAATGGCACAACCCCCGACTCACGAAGAATCATCCTTCAGCACGCAGGAGAGAAAAAACCCCCTGTGGTGGAAATCTCTAGGGAACCATGGCTGGAGGACTGCCCTTCCCTCGGGCTTAGAAGGTTAATGCCAACACAAATTGTACATTGTATCATATTTACAGTGAGACATAATATACATCCACCATAGATATGATCGCAGTGACATCATATAGTCACACAGGTTACACATTACGTCACCAGAAAACAGACAGTAATGGTCAAAGCAGGAGCCCTGTGGGCGCCGTATGGAGAGGCCTAATGCGACCTCTCCAGGCCGTACCCATAAAGGTGAAGGCGGCTAGTACCGGATGTGAGGGAGATCTGGCTGCATCATCTGTCACCCCATTGATCGCTAGGGTTAGTTTGATCTGGCTGGCTAGGCGGTATGGCTGATCTGGCTGGTTAGGTGGTATGGCTGATCTGGCTGGCTAGGCGGTATGGCTGATCTGGCTGGCTAGGCGGTATGGTTGATCTGGCTGGCTAGGCGGTATGGTTGATCTGGCTGGCTAGGCCGTGTCCCCTTCCTCCCATTGTGGAGTGATGAAGCTCCAGGTCTCCAGACACATCAAGTGCGTCTCCTCCTACGGCTGAGTGACCTGTGGTTCCGGATTCTTCTCTATCATAGATGCATGTGTTTATGACATCAGCACAGTTGCCATAGTTACCACAGGTGTTTAATGCTGATGCCTCATTGGCTAGAAAGTCCCTCTCAGCGTTCTAAAGAATTAACCCTTGAATGACTGGCATTGTGCCTTTCTCCAGATGCCTGTAAAGTAATCTTGTCACTAGGCAGGATCGAGTTTCCCTAACCAAAGTCTAGTTAGTGGGCGCATTTACAGACGTGATGTGTAACAAGCATAATAATCCCCTTAAGCCCCACTAAATGTATAAATGCATAGAATGAGTACAGAGCAGTCCGATAGAGAATGACTTATATGGAGGTCAATGCAGTTAGATAAAGAAGTAGAAAGCCAAACTGGGGCGAGTGTTTCCCATGACACAATATGGCGTACACTGCAGAGGAATGGCATGCATGGGTGTCATCCACAAAAGAAACCTCTCCTAAAGTCCATGCACAAAAAAGTCCAAGTTGCCATGCTGAAAAATATGAAGACTACAGGCAGGGGCGGGCTGGCAGAGAGGCATTTGCCCCCTGGGCCAGTTAATTAGCAACAGTTCAGGGCCGGCCGCCCTCACTGCAGGCTGAGTCAGGGGCTGACAGGGACGTTGGACTCGAGGCAGGCAGCGTTGCTATGACACCCGGCGGCGCGCTGGGATTGGATAAGCCAGGGTTCAGATAGAGTTCAGAGGTGTGTCATGTACAGCGTGCTAAAGGCCCCGTCTCACTAAGCGATTTACCAACGATCACGACCAGCGATACGACCTGGCCGTGATCGTTGGTAAGTCGTTGTGTGGTCGCTGGGGGGCTGTCACACAGACAGCTCTCTCCAGCGACCAATGATCAGGGGAACGACTTCGGCATCGTTGAAACTGTCTTCAACGATGCCGAAGTCCCCCTGCAGCACCCGGGTAACCAGGGTAAACATCGGGTTACTAAGCGCAGGGCCGCGCTTAGTAACCCGATGTTTACCCTGGTTACCAAAAAAACCAAACAGTACATACTCACTATCTGATGTCCGTCAGGTCCCTTGCCGTCTGCTTCCTGCTCTGACTGAGCCGCCGTACAGCGAGAGCAGAGCGCAGCGGTGACGTCACTGCTGTGCTCTCACTTCTCACTGTACGGCCGGCAGTCAGTGAGAGCAGGAAGCAGCCGGCAAGGGACCTGACGGACATCAGATGGTGAGTATGTACTGTTTTTTTTTTTTTACATTTACGCTGGTAACCAGGGTAAACATCGGGTTACTAAGCGCGGCCCTGCGCTTAGTAACCCGATGTTTACCCCGGTTACCAGTGAAGACATCGCTGGATCGGTGTCACACACACCGATTCAGCGATGTCAGCGGGACCTCAACGACCGAAAAAAGGTCCAGGCCATTCCGACACGACCAGCGATCTCACAGCAGGGGCCTGATCGCTGGTACGTGTCACACATAGCGAGATCGCTATGGAGGTCGCTGTTGCGTCACAAAACTTGTGACTCAGCAGCGATCTCGCTAGCGATCTCGCTATGTGAGACGGGGCCTTAAGTAAGCACGCCTCTGACCTCTGTATGAACCCTCAGAGCGGAGCGCTGTGAAGAGCGGCAGCAGCGCCATTACTGTCTGACAGGCTGGCGGCCACCATTACAGTGTGTGAGAGAGAAGGCGAGTCTCATAGTGCTGTTAGTGGCCATCTGACTCTGCAGCAGTGCTCACGTGACATGGCCTATTCTTCATATTCTCTCATGATATATTCCTCTATTGACAATAGATCAATATTTCTTGAGAATTGTGTATAGCGCACCCCCTGTATATACTGCACCCTGTATATAGTACCTGTAAATAATGCACCCTGTATATACTGCACCCTGTGTATGCTGCACCCTGTATATAGTACCTGTGCATATTGCACCCTGTATATACTGCGCACTGTATATAGTACCTGTATATACTGCACCCTGTATATAGTACCTGTAAATACTGCACCCTGTGTATAATGCACCCTGTATATAGTACCTGTATATGCTGCACCCTGTATATAGTACCTGTATATTACACATAGCAGGTACTAATACATACAGGGTGCAGTATATACAGGGTATAGTATACAAAGTGTATACTGCACCCTGTATATACTGCACCCTGTATATAGTACCTGTATATACTGCACCCTGTGTATAATGCACCCTGTATATAGTACCTGTATATGCTGCACCCTGTATATAGTACCTGTGCATACTGCACCCTGTATATACTGCGCACTGTATGTAGTACCTTTGTTTACTGCACCTTGTATATACTGTACCCATGTATACTGCACCCTGTATATAATACCTGTATATGCTGCACCCTGTATATAGTACCTGTATATATTGCACCCTGTATATACTGTACCCATGTATACTGCACCCTGTATATACTCCACCCTGTATATAGTACCTGTATATTACACATAGCAGGGACTAATATATACAGGGTGCCGTATATACAGGATATAGTATACACAGTGTATACTGCACCCTGTGTTTATTGCACCCTGTATATACTGCGCCCTGTATGTAGTACCTGTGTTTACTGCACCTTGTATATACTAGTACCCATGTATACTGCACCCTGTATATAGTACCTGTATATAGTACCTGTGTATACTGCACCCTGTATATACTTCACCCTGTATGTAGTACCTGTGTTTACTACACCTTGAATATACTTGTACCCATGTATACTGCACCCTGTATATAGTACCTGTATATGCTGCACCCTGTATATAGTACCTGTGTATACTGCACCCTGTATGTAGTACCTGTGTTTACTGCACCTTGTATATACTGTACCCATGTACATTTACTGGGTTACTGGGAGCGGAGTATCTTCCAGGAGAATGAGGTTGCGGGAATCAGTTCAATACATGGATGGAGTCGATATATCGACGACATCCTGTTCGTCTGGGAAGGCCCCATTGTAGATCTGCAAGTATTGATGAGAGAGTTGAATCGCAATAATTTGAACATCAAATTAACTTTCAATTTTGGTAGAAAAGTGGAATTTTTAGATCTTAAGATTGAGGTACTCCAGGATGGTGGGCTTATTACGGATGTGTTTAGAAAACAAACAGCAACCAACACATTATTACATGCCTCTTCTGCCCACCATAGATCGACTATCAAGGGTATCCCTGTAGGGCAATTTCTGAGGGTAAAGCGTATCTGTACGTCCAACGCAGATTTCCATAATCAAGCATCGGATTTGGCCCATCGATTCCTAGATAGGGGATACAGTAAGAGGCAGATCAAGAATGGGTTTAGGTTGGCTCAGCGTTCCAGTAGAAATGAACTTCTATATGGTAATAGGAGGAATCAGAAGGTACTCCAAAAGGCTAATCATGTCCGTTTCATTACGGGTTTCAACAAGCAGTGGTCAGAATTGGTGGGAATTATGCAAAAAAATTGGGGGGTGTTGCAATCTGACCCTATCCTTAGGAAAATCTTGCCTGATAAACCATTGGTGACACCAAGGCGCTCAATGAATTTGAGAGACCTGTTAGTCCATAGTCACTATTCGGCTGTTCCCACTAGACAACTGGATAGGGAAATACATGGGTTTTTCCCATGTAATACGTGTAAAGCTTGCCTGAATCATTTTAAGAGCAAAACTTTTGTGAACCATGATGGATCTAGAATATATGACATACGAAAAAAACTCACTTGTATGTCTAAAGGGGTGGTCTACCACGCTCAATGTCCCTGTAACAAAATATATATAGGGATGACCACCAGGGAACTTAGGATCAGGACCAGGGAACACATAAGAGATATCGAGAAGGCCTTGACTGCCGAAGATGTCAGTGGGCTGAAGACCTTGCCAAGACACTTTAGGCTTTATCATCAGTGTAACCCCAAAGATCTCAAGATCCAGGCCATTGACCAAATTGACCTGGGTTTTAGGGGGGGTAATCTTGGGAGGGTTCTGGCTCAGAAAGAAAGTAGATGGATCTACTTATTAAAGACCATGGTTCCACTAGGCCTTAATGAGACTCCTGGTTTTTCTGCATTTTTATAATTATAACTTAGTCTCCACTTAGATATATATTTTTTCTGCATCCTATTTTAATTGTGTGTGTTTGTGATTTTAACTGGTATTTTTATCTTTTATTAGAGTGGAACCATTGCTTATCCCTCATTGTTTTTCTATGGATATGAACAGGTCCCGCTATACAGAGATCATCGTTATGAATCTATTTATTATCAACTTCTGTTCATTATCTATGTATTTTTGAGGGTGGGTGGTTTCTCTTATGTGTCATTTATATAATTTGTTGT
This sequence comes from Ranitomeya variabilis, assembly GCF_051348905.1. NCBI lineage: Eukaryota > Metazoa > Chordata > Amphibia > Anura > Dendrobatidae > Ranitomeya > Ranitomeya variabilis. The sequence goes on along the minus strand of NC_135233.1, from coordinate 854,713,007 downwards.
ACGGCTAATTTTGTTCATTATGCCGGTATTTTGAGGGATGTATTGTATTCACTGGTCACTATATTTTATATCTAGAAATGGGGTTATTTAATAATGTAGGATCATTTTAGTATTGATTAATATATTTTTATTGTTTTTTCACATGTATACACTGTTATTGTATTAATTATATAGGCTATTTATTATATAATTATTTATTAATATATATTTATTTAATGTATGTATATAGATGTAATGAATTTCCATTTGGCACATTATTATGATATGTTTATTACATATCTGTTTATGAATATGTATTATCTAATGTATGTATATAGAGGTAATGAATTTTCATTTTGCACGTTATTAGGATATATTTTTATTTTTAGTAAATGATACACTGTATTGTTACACATTTTTTATATAATGGCAGGTACATTGGTCCCTTTTGATATCGGTTTCTTCTTTTTTTACAAATATTGAGCATTACCGCTGGTTTTAATTACCTTTTCACAGTCCTTTATGCAGTTCTCCGTGCCCGGTTGGCGCATGCGCAGGTCAGTTGCTTCTTCTGACTTCCTGCTTCGCTCACCATGGTTACGCAGCGCGTCTCACGCCTGCGTTCCAGATGCGATGAGCAGGAAGTCTCTTTTTTCACTTGCGAGGAGGATCATGGACCGGCGCATGCGCAGTGTTACACCGGTAATGCGGACATTGCGAACAGCTGTGGTAGCCAGTATATTTAGTCCGTAGCTGCACCATTTACACATATGCCCCTGGTTGAGGAAGCTACATGGCGAAACGGCGCTGTCGGGGTGTCCGAGGGAGTACATACCAGGTCTGAAGATCACTTGTAAGTAATATGCTGGCATTATTGTTAATTAGGTCCAGGCCCAGTATCGGTATTATCCATATCAAAGCAGTACCTTTTTTATAACTAGGATCCTGACATTGAGCGGTTTCCATTTAGAGTTATGGGTATATATATATATATATAGTATGGTCTGCCTTATTTTTTGCACTGCCACTTTATAAATAGGATCCTGTCATTGAGCAGTTTCCATTTCTTTTTTGGTGGCTTATAGTGAGTGGGCTTACTGGGTGCTTTAACATTGCCAAACTAAAGTATGTGTGTATCTCTACCTTGAATGTTATTTTTTGTACTATCCTCGGATTTTTTGTGATATTCCCTTGTTATTTTAATTCTTGTTTGTGCAATAAAGTAATACATTTTATATCATTCATTTACTTTTGGCTGTTGCCTCTATATCTCCCAGAATGGTTGGGGGGTGTTGATTAGTGACTACAGGTGTGGGGGTGTTGCCTCATAGGTTGGATTTTTGTTATGTATAAGACCCTGTATGTAGTACCTGTGTTTACTACACCTTGAATATACTTGTACCCATGTATACTGCACCCTGTATTTACTGCACCCTGTGTATAGTATCTGTATATTACACGTAGCAGGTACTAATATACACTCACCGGCCACTTTATTAGGTACACCATGCTAGTAACGGGTTGGACCCCTTTTGCCTTCAGAACTGCCTCAATTCTTCGTGGCATAGATTCAACAAGGTGCTGGAAGCATTCCTCAGAGATTTTGGTCCATATTGACATGATGGCATCACACAGTTGCCGCAGATTTGTCGGCTGCACATGCCAAAGATGCTCCATACAAGGCAGGATACAAGGCAGGATGGATCCATGCTTTCATGTTGTTTACGCCAAATTCTGACCCTACCATCCGAATGTTGCAGCAGAAATCGAGACTCATCAGACCAAGCAACGTTTTTCCAATCTTCTACTGTCCAATTTCGATGAGCTTGTACAAATTGTAGCCTCAGTTTCCTGTTCTTAGCTGAAAGGAGTGGTACCCGGTGTGGTCTTCTGCTGCTGTAGCCCATCTGCCTCAAAGTTCGACGCACTGTGCGTTCAGAGATGCTCTTAGGCCTACCTTGGTTGTAACGGGTGGCGATTTGAGTCACTGTTGCCTTTCTATCAGCTCGAACCAGTCTGCCCATTCTCCTCTGACCTCTGGCATCAACAAGGCATTTCCGCCCACAGAACTGCCGCTCACTGGATTTTTTTTCTTTTTCGGACCATTCTCTGTAAACCCTACAGATGGTTGTGCGTGAAAATCCCAGTAGATCAGCAGTTTCTGAAATACTCAGACCAGCCCTTCTGGCACCAACAACCATGCCACGTTCAAAGGCACTCAAATCACATTTCTTCCCCATACTGATGCTCGGTTTGAACTGCAGGAGATTGTCTTGACCATGTCTACATGCCTAAATGCACTGAGTTGCCGCCATGTGATTGGCTGATTAGAAATTAAGTGTTAACAAGAAGTTGGACAGGTGTACCTAATAAAGTGGCCAGTGAGTGTATATACATGGTATAGTATACACAGTGTATACTACACCCTGTATATACTGCACCCTGTATGTAGTACCTGTGTTTACTGCACCTTGTATATACTTGTACCCATGTATACTGCACCCTGTATATAGTACCTGTATATGCTGCACCCTGTATATAGTACCTGTGTATACTGCACCCTGTATGTAGTACCTGTGTTTACTGCACCTTGTATATACTGTACCCATGTATACTGCACCCTGTATATACTCCACCCTGTATATAGTACCTGTATATTACACATAGCAGGTACTAATATATACAGGGTGCAGTATATACAGGGTATAGTATACACAGTGTATACTGCACCCTGTTTTTACTGCACCCTGTATATACTGCGCCCTGTATGTAGTACCTGTGTTTACTGCACCTTGTATATACTTGTACCCATATATACTGCACCCTGTATATAGTACCTGTATATACTGCACCCTGTAGATAGTACCTGTGTATACTGCACCCTGTATATACGGGGTTCTCTGATGCTGGGAGTAAATTAACTTTATTCCATCTGACAGTCTCATTCTTTAAGTTATGTGTTCACTGACTGACAGCAGGTTCTAATGCATAGTTAGCTGTCAGTCAGTGCAGGGGGCACGGTCACAACCACCTCTCCCTATACACAGAGTGATGATTGACCCCACGCCGGCATTACCCACGTGACTGAAAGAGTGAGACTGCCAGATGGAATAAAGTTAATTTCCTCCCAGTCCCAATTTCCTCCCAGTCCCAGCCTCAGAGTTATAGTGTACATAAAGAGGTTATGTGGAGGCTTGTACTGTGTCTGGGTGGCTATGTGGGGACTCAAACTGTTATGTGAGGACTCACACTGAATATAAGGGACTACGTGAGGGCTCATCTAATATATAAAGCTGTGTGTGTGTGTATTTATGTATGTATGTGTGTATGTCCGGGATTGGCATCTGCACCGTCGCAGCTACAGCCACAAAATTTTGCACTGTCACACGTCTGGACACCGAGAGCGTCATAGGCTATGTTGTGAGGTGAAATTTTAACCCCGTGCTTTCCAATTTACAAAACAATTTTGCCCCTATCTCTATAATGGGGAAAAAGTGAAACGAAACGTGTTGGAGGCAAATTGACAGCTGCCAGATATGAACAAGGGGGACTTAAAGAATGAGAGCGATGGCACCAAAGAGTATATACCGTACAGTTGCTAAGGTGGGGCCCTGACATGGGATACTCACCACACACTGGGATATGAACACCCACACAAAATGCGCCACACACTACCACGTGCTTGAACACTGTCATGAATCCACTCCGCTGGCACCAATTTGTCACGATTCACACCGTGACCGTCACCCCTACGTTACGGATCGGGGTGACTTTAGGCCAACAGACGGCTATCACATGTGCAGGGGGGCTTATCTTAGTTATCCCTCCACTGCTACAATGTGATGAAAAAACACAAGACTATTGACTTCTTAGTTTACAGCAGGGGCTTATTTTAGTTATCCCACTGCTCTTCAATATACCACAAACTGCAGGGATTTATGTATATCCCGCTTACAGTTCCACTTGAAACTTGCAGCTCTCTGGTGCCCTCCTTACCCTCAGAGCAGATTAGGTACTGCACCTAGAGTACCTAGTCGCCAGAAAGGCTGCCTGCTATGTACTGGCTATTGGGCACGCTGCAGGGAGGCGAAATAAATACTCCCACTCAGGCAGGAACAATAATTATCAACGCCGCAGTCACTACAACGACACCCAAAGGACCGCACACGGGATGCTGCCACCAGCTTCGATTAAACAGGTCCGAAGCTAACCCAAAACAGTAGCGTAATTCCCTTCAGAAGGCTTAAGGTACGTTTTAGAACAGGAGAACGGAAACTAGTAATTTATATATTTTACTCCGAAAAAGGCAGTGTTTACAAAAGACATATAAAGATGTTACAATATGAGACAATTGAAAATGTACAAGGCAATTACAAAACAAAGGGATTAAATGAGAAAAGGGTACACTCACATGTTCTCAGGACATTGCAGGCAACCAGGCTAGTGGGTGGAGTTCCCATATGTCCCAATGCATCAGGACTGGCAGTCAGGGCTCCTCAGGTAAAAAAAAAAACAAAACAACTAACTGCTGGAAGCCTGGCAGAAACATATAAACCTTAGTAAATTTAACACAAGTTTGTCTAATGCCTGTATCTCTGCTACTGAACATGTCAGAATCATAACACACCCAGCATTCATCTTGTATTAAAGATTTGCTCTCTATAGATACTAAATTCAGGCTAGTAGGGACACTCCGTTCCAGAGAAATCTGTACTTATTTACCTGGTGGAATTAGAAGCTCATGCTTACAGGGGCTGACAGACCCGCCGATGGACATTAGCAATATGTATTTATTATTTTCCTAGCCCCAGTCGTTGGCCCAGAATTTTACAATATTAGGACAAAGGACCTCATGTTTTACAGAACTTCTATACCAGTCCTAGCTAGTACAGATGGGAGGGGGCGAGTAAATTGCTCAGAGCTTGGAATTTATGGCCAGAGCAATAAAACCTTTTCTACACATCCACATCTCAGCAAACACAAACACAGAGAAGGGGTTTTTTTGGCCCACAGCAAAGCTACGAAATCATATTACATTTCATACAATATCGTGACACCTCCCCTTTTTGGTCTGCGCTACGGAGGTAGGACCCCTTGGTATGCCTCCATGTGCACCTCAGTAGGTTCACCCTGGTGGGACAGTCCATCTGCATTTCCATGCTCCCTGCCCGGTTTTGTGTTCAATGGTGAAGTCAAACTGCTGAAGGGCAAGGCTCCAGCGTAGCAACCTGCCGTTTGTTCCACACATGGCGTTTAGCCAGAGCAGAAGGTTGTGGTCAGTGACCACCGTGAAGGCGGGGCCGTACAAGTAGGGCTGCAAGTGCTGCAGGGCCCAGACTATGGCCAGGCACTCCTCAATGGTGTAGTAGGCCACTTCCCTCGGCAAAAGTTTTCGGCTCAGGTACAATACGGGGTGCTCTTGGTCCTCCGAGTCAACCTGGCTGAGCACAGAACCAAGGCCAAACTCACTGGCGTCGGTCTGTACCAAGAACGGTCGACTGCTGTCGACTGCTTTCAACACAGGGGCGTTGCACAGTGCTGTTTTCAATGCCTGGAAGGCCTCCTCACAGCCATCGGTCCAGTTGACAATGTGGGGTAGCTTCTTCCTGGTGAGGTCCGTCAAAGGTTTTGCCAGGCTACTATAGTGCTGTACAAAGCGCCTATAGTACCCTGCAGTGCCCAGGAAGGACATCACCTGTTTCTTGGTCCTGGGAGTGGGCCAGTCCACGATCGCTCCCACTTTCTCAGTCTCTGGCTTTAGGGTGCCTCCACCTACCCGGTGCCCCAGGTAGTGGACCTCCCTCATGCCCATCTGGCATTTTCCCGACTTGATAGTCAGTCCTGCTCGGTGAATTCGCCTGAGCACCTCCTCGAGATGCTGCAGGTGTTCCTTCCAGGAGGGACTGAAGATGGCAATGTCATGCAAGTATGCCACGGCGTACTCCTCCAGTCCCTGAAGCAGGAGGTTGACCATCCTCTGGAAAGTGGCAGGGGCATTCTTCATGCCGAAGGGCATGACCGTGGACTCGTACAGTCCAAAGGTTGTGATAAAGGTGGACTTCTGCACCTCGGGGCTCAGGGGAATCTGCCAGTATCCTCGACTCAGATCCATTATTGTCAGGTATTTTGCGCCAGCTAACTTCTCAAGCAGCTCCTCGATGCGCGGCATTGGGTGCGCGTCAGAGGCTGTAATGGCGTTGAGCCCCCTATAGTCCACGCAGAACCGGGTGGTCCGGTCCTTTTTTGGCACGAGAACTGCGGGTGAGGCCCATGCGCTCTTTGACTGTCGAATCACCCCCAGCTGTAACATCTCATCGATCTCCTGGCGCATAACCTGCTGCACCTGGTCGGAGATTCGATAGGGTGTTCGCCTTCCGGCCTTGGCTTGGGCCAGCATGTCCAGGAGGGTGTCTTCCTCCCCGTCTTCGGGTAAGCTGCAGACCGGTAGGACAAAAGGTTCACATTCGTGATGAGCCTTCATGTTGACGTGAAAGGCCTTTCGCCTACCCCGAGCGTGGTCAAGCATGACCACGTAGGTGACCGGGTTGAGCTGTTGGTAGACGACGTACGGGCCCTCCCAGGCTGCCTGAAGCTTATCCGTTGGCACGGGGACCAGCACCCACACCTTTTGACCCACGTGGTAGGTCCGCTCCCGGGCGTTCTGGTCATACCAGTGCTTCTGGTCAGCCTGAGCCTGCGTCATGTTGTCATGCACCAACTGCGTCAAGGTCTGCATCTTGTCACGGAAGCGCATGACATACTCCACTATGGACACTTCAGAAGGGTTCGGCTCCTCTTCCCAGGATTCCCTTACCAACCCAAGGGGTCCTCGGACTCACCTGCCGTACAGGAGCTCGAAGGGGGAGAACCCCGTCGAGGCCTGCGGAACCTCTCGGTAAGCGAACATCAGGTGTGGGAGGTACCGCTCCCAGTCGCGCCCTTGTGTCTCAACCAGCATGCGTAGCATCTGTTTGAGGGTACCATTGAAGCGTTCACACAAGCCATTGGTCTGTGGGTGGTACGCACTCGATACCAGGTGCTTCACCTGCATTCTCTTACAGAGAGCCTCCATTAGGCGACACATGAATTGGGTCCCTTGATCAGTGAGCATCTCCCTGGGAATTCCTACACGTGAAAAGATAGCCAGCAGGGCATCCGCCACCTTTTCTGCCCTAGTTGACGACAGCGTTACTGCCTCTGGGCACCGGGTGTCACGGGAAGACTAGGTGGGCAAGAGCTAATAACCGGGCCCCTGCAATTTCCTTCAGACTAGGGAAATCCTGACTGACCCTCTACCTAGAGTTTACACTGATGGTGTGCATGTCTAGGCCTCGACCCTCGCCCTGTCTCCTGTTTCAACCCTAGGCTGAAACCACCGCCCTCCACCCAGTGAAAAGATAATACACCAATACCCACAGTTAGCACAGACAAGGATAACGGAAAATATACACCACGCCGCAGTCACTCAGGAATACACTATAAATGCGCAGGGCAAAATAAATACAAATATAGGAAGGAGTAAATAAGACAAAGGGAAATACACCACCAGATACGATACTCCAACTACTAGCTCACCACTCCAGACCGAGATAACCAAGCACTAGACTGAAGCTATAATCGGCGACGCCCAATGTTCAGGAGAACTATTTAAAGGCAGTGGGCATGGCCCAGCTTCCAATCCGATCACCAGGTAAATTAACCCCGGACCAGCTAGATAAAATCTAGCCGACGCCAATGAGCGCATAGTGGACAAAAGCGGAATTACCGCTGTCTGTCGGACGACCTGGTCTGAACAGCGTCCAACATGACAGTACCCCGCCTTCTATGAGGGACCCCAGGGCCCTCACGGCTTATAGGACCCGGCTTGTCCGGATGGCGGCTTTGAAACAATCTGACCAGCCGATCCGCATAAACGTCCGAGGCTGGTACCCAGGACCTCTCCTCAGGCCCATAACCACGCCAGTGTACCAAGTACTGTAAAGTGTGGTCCATTACATGAGTCAACCACCTTGGAGACTTCAAATTCCAGGTTACCATCCACCAAGACTGGAGAAGGCATTGGTGTCGCGTCCACAAGACCCACCACCTTCTTTAACAATGATCTGTGGAACACGTGTATTTTATACACCGTAGGAAGCTCCAACCGGTACGCTACTGGGTTAATGACAGCGGCGACCCTAAATGGACCAATGAACCGTGGACCCAATTTAAGGGATGGTATTTTGAGTCTTATGTTTTTTTGTGGATAACCACACCCAGTCATCCACACTCAGGTCCGGACCTGGCACACGCCTACCGTCAGCCACACGTTTGTACCTAGCACCCACACTCCACAGGCGCTGTTTAACTCTCCTCCAGACAGATAATTGTGCTCCTAACTGGTCTTCCTCCGGGACGCCGGAAGAGCTCCCCTGACTCAAAGTACAAAATTGAGGATGAAGCCCGTAAACACAAAAAAACGGAGACTCCCCAGACGACTCCTGGCAGTGATTATTGATGGCAAACTCAGCCAAAGGAAGGAACTTCAACCACTCCTCCTGGTTATCCAAAACAAAGCAGCGTAAGTACTGTTCCAAATTTTGGTTCATACGCTCGGTCTGACCATTTGACTGAGGATGAAACGCCGAAGAATGAGACAACTTGATCCCCAGCCGTGAACAAAATGCTTTCCAAAATTTTGCCACAAACTGAGACCCCCTATCAGAAACGATGTCAAACGGAACCCCATGAAGTCTGACCACCTCCTGCACAAATACCTGAGCCAGAGTCTTAGCGTTAGGCAACGAAGGCAAAGACACAAAAGACGACATTTTTGAGAATCGATCAACAATCACCAAGATGACAGTGTTCCCAGCTGAGGAGGGCAAGTCAGTGATAAAATCCATGGAGATTTCCGTCCATGGCTTACTGGGTACCTCGAGAGGAAGTAGTGTGCCAACAGGACGGGAGCAGGGTGTCTTAGTCCTAGCGCACGTGGTGCAAGCCGACACGTATGAGACCACGTCCTGTCGGATATTGGGCCACCAAAACAGACGTGACACCAACTCCAAAGTACCCCTAACCCCTGGATGGCCAGCCAGGATGGTATCATGATGCTCCGCCAAAACCTTTAAGCGGAGATGGAAGCGGTACAAACGTTTTGTTGATGAGAAGCTCAGACGGTACCTCCTCCTGGGCCTCGGCAATCTCAGCCTCAACCTCGGTAGTGAGAGCCGAAACCACAACACCCTTTTGGAGGATGGGTACTGGATCTTCCCGAGGCTCTCCCCCCGGAAAACACCTGGACAGGGCTTCCGCCTTAGTGTTTTTAGAACCAGGTCTGTAAGTGACAACAAAGTTGAACCGCGTGAAAAACAATGCCCAGCGAGCCTGCCTGGGAGACAGACGCTTGGCAGACTCCAAATAAAGCAAATTCTTATGGTCGGTAATAACAGTAACCTGATGAATCGACCCCTCCAAGAAGTGTCGCCATTCCTCAAAGGCCAATTTGATTGCCAACAACTCTCTGTTGCCGATATCGTAGTTACGTTCGGCGGGCGACAGTTTCTTGGAAAAGTAGGCGCATGGACGCAAACCGCTCAAGGATGAGCCTTGTGACAGCACCGCCGCCACACCAACCTCAGATGCATCGACTTCCACCACAAAAAGTTTCGATACATCTGGCTGCACAAGAATGGGGGCCGAAACAAACCTGTTCTTAAGAGATTCAAATGCGCACACAGCAGCCTCAGGCCAAACGGAGAAATTGGTACCCTTTTTAGTCATGTCAGTTAGCGATTTAGCAATGATGGAAAAATCCTTGATAAATTTCCTATAGTAGTTAGAAAACCCAAGGAACCGCTGAAGTGCTTTCAGGTTATCAGGCCGTTCCCAATGCAACACCGCTTGCACCTTAGCGGCATCCATTTTAAAACCAGAAGCAGACACACTATAGCCCAAGAAAGGCAACTCCTGTACCGAAAACACACATTTCTCCAGTTTTGCATATAGCTTATTCTCTCTGAGAAGCTGTAACACCTGCCTGACATGATCTAAATGAGTATCCCGGTCGCAAGAATATATGAGGATGTCATCTAGGTACACAATAACGAATTTCCCCAAAACATGCGAGAACACATCATTTATGAAATGCTGAAACACTGCAGGTGCGTTTGTCAACCCAAATGGCATCACCAAATTTTCAAAATGACCCTCAGGGGTATTAAAAGCCGTCTTCCACTCATCACCTTGACGGACTCTTATGAGGTTGTACGCCCCCCTGAGGTCAAGCTTGGTAAACCACTTAGCACCTGCCACCTGGTTGAACAAATCTGGTATCAGTGGCATAGGGTATGGATCACGAACCGTAATCTGGTTCAATTCCCTGAAATCCAAACACGGGCGTAATCCGCCATCTTTCTTCTTCACAAAGAAGAACCCTGCTGCCACAGGTGAGGATGAAGGCCTGATGTGCCCTTTGCTCAAACTTTCAGCAATGTAATCCTTTAGCGCTTGTCTCTCCGGACCGGAGATGTTAAACATCCTTGCTTTAGCCAATTTAGCCCCTGGTTTAAACCTGATAGTACAGTCATAGGAGCGATGTGGTGGCAACTCTGAACAACCCTTCTCAGAGAACACATCCACAAAATCCAGAAGTGACTCAGGAACGCTTGAAGTCACAGCAGCAACACATGTGGCCAAGCAATTCTCCTGACAGAAATCACTCCACTGAATTATGTCCTGAGTTTTCCAGTCAATCACCGGGTTGTGTGTAGACAACCATGGAAAAGCCAGAACCAATTGTGCCGGAAGACTCTTGAGCACCTTACATGTAACCTAAATGAAGAACCCCAATGTGGAGTTTAATCTCAGCCACAAACTCAGTATTCTCCCCTTGTGGGAGAGGAGCAGAATTGATGGTGACCACGCGGATAGGATGAGGCAGTTTTTCGATCCTAAAACCAGCAGTGCGCGCAAACTCCTCATCAATGAGATTTGTGGCAGAACCACTATCCACAAAAGCAGTGATTGGCAGCTCTCTGCCAGCGACAACAACTTTGGCAGGGAGCATGCACTGAGAAACCATCATGGAGGATATACATAAGCTCAGATTGGACTCCTCCACACCCTCTGAGCTTAGAAGTTTTTCCGCCGTTGCGTTTTTCTTTGACAACAGAGGACCGATATTAATAAAATGACCAGTTTTACCACAGAAAAAACAGGCTCCCTGCTTCCTGCGTACAGGAGCACGATGCTTAACATGTGATACCCCTGCGATTTGCATAGGTTCCGTGGGCTCACCTGCAGCAACCTCACGTGAACCTAAACCTCCTCCCACAGGCGGCGTCTCATGCTCCCCCAGACGCAAACGGCGATCAATGCGGACAACAAGACTCATAGCGGAATCTAGTGAAGTAGGAGTCTCGTACATGAGGAGGGCTTTTTTAACCCTATCAGAAACTCCATGAATAAAGTGACTCCGCAGCGGGGAATCATTCCACTGAGTGTCGACCGCCCAGCGGCAAAATTCAGAACAGTAATCCTCTGCAACTCACTCCCCCTGGCGAATAGTCCGTATCTTAGATTCTGCTAGAGCCATTCTGTCAGGTTCATCGTAAATATTTCCAAGAAAGGAAAAAAAACTCTCCACAGAGTCAAATGCAGCAGAATCAGATGGCAAAGAAAACGCCCATGCTTGGGGATCCCCGCTTAATAATGACAACACCAGGCCCACACGCTGAGCCTCATTACCAGAGGAGATCGGACGCATCTGAAAATACAGTTTGCAAGCTTCACGAAAAGTAACAAATTTACTGCGTTCCCCAGCAAATTTTTCAGGCAAAGGAAACTTAGGCTCAGCAACTTTATCTGAAACACCGGCTTGCACATTAGATACTGCTAGTCCCTGTTGCTGCACTGCCCCCCTCAACTCAGTGACCTGTAGGAACAGCGCCCTCAACTGGCGGTTTATGGAAATCATGGGATCCATGAAAATAATGTGGGCCGATTATAATGTCACGGGAAGACTAGGTGGGCAAGAGCTAATAACCCGGGCCCCTGCAATTTCCCTCAGACTAGGGAAATCCTGACTGACCCTCTACCTAGAGTTTACACTGATGGTGTGCATGTCTAGGCCTCGACCCTCGCCCTGTCTCCTGTTTCAACCCTAGGCTGAAACCACCGCCCTCCACCCAGTGAAAAGATAATACACCAATACCCACAGTTAGCACAGACAAGGATAACGGAAAATATACACCACGCCGCAGTCACTCAGGAATACACTATAAATGCGCAGGGCAAAATAAATACAAATATAGGAAGGAGTAAATAAGACAAAGGGAAATACACCACCAGATACGATACTCCAACTACTAGCTCACCACTCCAGACCGAGATAACCAAGCACTAGACTGAAGCTATAATCGGCGACGCCCAATGTTCAGGAGAACTATTTAAAGGCAGTGGGCATGGCCCAGCTTCCAATCCGATCACCAGGTAAATTAACCCCGGACCAGCTAGATAAAATCTAGCCGACGCTAATGAACGCATAGTGGACAAAAGCGGAATTACCGCTGTCTGTCGGACGACCTGGTCTGAACAGCGTCCAAAATGACACCGGGTAGCGTAGTCTACCACAGTAAGGATGTATTGCTTTCCGGAGCTCCTGGGGACGGCCAGCGGGCCCACAATGTCCACCGCGATCCTCTGGAAAGGCTCCTCTATCACTGGCAAAGGGATCAGGGGAGCCTTAAGAGCAGGCCCCGCCTTCCCCACTCTTTGACAGGTGATACAGGAGCGGCAGTAGTTTGACACATCTGTCCCCATCTTAGCCCAATAGAAGTGTTGAGACAGCCGGGCCTTTGTTTTGCTGATCCCCAAGTGTCCAGCTAGCGGGATCTCATGGGCAGTCCGTAACAACTCACCCCGGAATTGCTGCGGGACGACCAGCTACCTTTCCCTCAAACACTCCTTTTGCGATTTTCCGGGTATTGTCTCCCGTTACAACCTTCCTCGTTCCCAGAACACCCTCTCCTTATCAGTCACGGAGGTGGGCGTCTCGGCGAGTTGTCTCAAACTCTCAAGGCTCGCATCTGTGTGCAGAGCGGCCTGAAACTCCTGGCTAGGGGGAGCCAGAAGCGATGTCAGGGTCCCTTCCCCACGGGAACCCTCTAGGACCTGCTCTGGGTCCACCTCTGGTTCAGTCACAATGATGACTGAGGAGGGTACAGAAGGCAGACAGTTATCTGCGTTCCGGGCACTCTTACTACGGGTGACAGCAGCTACGTAGTCTGTCTCCCCGGGGATTTCTACCGACCCATCAGCCGACGCTGCTATGGGCTCTACCTCCCCATCCACCCCCATTACCTCAGGAGCAGTGCTACTTATGGACCAGTTACCTTCCTCGGTGGCACTGGTCAATTGCATGGCATCACCTTCCTCACGGTTCCCATGTATCTCCCCATTTCCTGTAGCACCGACACTTGCCCCTGCTACGGGTTCCGCAGCCGTCTCACTCTGCAGAGCGACGTGGCTGAGCACTCCTATACCTATGGACACATCAACTTTCACAGAAAAATCATTATCAGGTTCAGTTGGCACAGGTACAACATTTTCACCATCACTCCTAGGGAAAAAATGGTTATTAGATGCATCATTATAAGATAAAGCATGGTCAGGTAACACATGCGATTTCCCATCATCATCATCATCATCAGGGTTAACGTTACCCTTATTAGCAGATTGGGGAGGGGTGTCAGGGACATAGTATGCAACCATCCTCCCCAAATCAGTCCCCAACAAAACATCAGTGGGCGAATTATCAGACAGACCCACTTCCTGCACCCCGCTCCCGGCACCCCAATCAATATAAACCCGGGCCATTGGCAAGGGACAGCTGATGCCCCCTATCCCAGTGACAGTTAGGGTTTTCCCCGGAATGATCTCTTCAGGGGCCGCCAGTTCGGGTCAGATGAGGGTTCGTTCAGCCCCGGTGTCCTTGAGGCCTGTAGCAACATGGCCTCACACAGTGACGTGCTATACGTTGTCACACACCCTCCCAGCCACACCACCCACCAAAAGAACTGCTGCATTAGGCCCAGGGGCCTTGGATGGGGGTTTCTTCGGCTTGTCTGGACAGTAGGGACTGATATGACCAGTCCGGTTGCAGATGAAACACTGGCGAGGTTCGGTGGTAGGTCTGGTGCTGTTGGCTACGGGGACAGGACTTCTGGGGAGTTGGCTGGCAGTAGTACCGGCGTTGGTTGCAGGTTTACCCCCTCTCCAGCTGGTGGTGACTGGCTTCTGCACTTCCGATCTACGGTTGGCCTCATAGGCATCTGCAAGCTGCGTTGCTTTCATCACGTCTTTGGGTTCTCTGTCCATCACGAACTGTCGCACCTCAGCTGGGCAAAGATGTAAGAACTGGTCTTTGATCCTCAGGTCTCGCAGCTGTGCAAAGGTGGTCACTAACAGTCCTTGGGTCCACTGGTCAAAGTGGGTCCCCAGTTCATGTGCCACATCACTGTAACTGTCGTGTGGGCCACATTGGAGGTTCCGGAACTTTCTACTGTACACCTCGGGTGTAAGCTGGTACTTGGCTATCAGAGCCTGCTTGATGGCCTCATAGTCACCATTTTGTTCTTGAGGGAGGGCAGCAAACGCCTCCAGAGCTTTGCCTCTCAGCCCTGGGGTCAGGTATCGTGCCCCTTCTTGTGTAGGCAGCTGGTACTGCCTGCAGGCTTTCTCAAAGGCCCGCAGAAAAATATCCAAGTCCCCGTCCTTTTCCATCACAGGAAAGTGCTCGGGCCGGGGCTTTGGTATCTGAGCGCTTCTAGGCTCACGGCTGGACTGGGACGACCCCTGCATTTGCAGTCGGGCTAACTGCAGCTGGTACTCCCACTCCACTTGCTGGGCCTGGGCCTCTCGCTCGGCTCGGGCCTCCCGCTTGGCTCGCTCCTGGTATTGCTGGATCAGCTGCCGACGTCCATCATGGTCATCGGCGGGGAGTAGTTCCAAGACCGCCAGCAGACTGGGGTCCAAACCGCCCTGGTTGCTAGTAGGGCCCGTATTCAGTGGTTGGACCTCTGCTGCTGCAGCACCAGGTTCCCTTGTGCTGGCTTCTGCGGTCTCTGGGCTCTGTGGCCTGGCTTGGTCTGCTTCAAATTGCACCAGTTCAGCGACCATTTGAGCCTTGGTCTTGCCCTGGGAGTTCAGGCCATGGTACGTGCATATCCCAGCAAGAGTGTCCTTCTTCTGCTGGGTGTACCAGGCTTCTCCTTTCGCAGCCATGGTTGCCAAATAAAAGATAGGATAGAAAAACAAAGAGAAAGGGAAGGGATAATTACCAGTACACACAATTGTCTCAGGACTGATAAACACTGAATTCGTTCTCCAAACTTATTTGTGCAGAGTCCTCGCAAGAACTTTGCAAGTTTTTAGTGAGATTGCTCAAACCAAATCACTAAGGGTACCGTCTCACAGTGGCACTTTGGTCGCTACGACGGCACGATCCGTGACGTTCCAGCGATATACATACGATCTCGCTGTGTCTGACACGCAGCAGCGATCAGGGACCCCGCTGAGAATCGTACGTCGTAGCAGATTGTTTGAAACTTTCTTTCGTCGCTGGATCTCCCGCTGTCATCGCGATGTGTTAGCTTGTAACCAGGGTAAACATCGGGTTACTAAGCGCAGGGCCGCGCTTAGTAACCCGATGTTTACCCTGGTTACCATTGTAAATGTAAAAAAACCCAAAAAACTCCATACTCACATTCCGGTGCCTGTCACGTCCCTCGCCGGCGGCTTCCCGCACTGACTGTGTCAGTGTCGGCCGTAAAGCACAGCACAGCGGTGACGTCACCGCTGTGCTCTGCTTTTACTTTACGGCCGGCGCTCACAGTCAGTGCGGGAACTGAAGCCGCCGGCGAGGGACGTGACAGGCACCGGAATGTGAGTATGGAGTTTTTGGGTTTTTTTACATTTACAATGGTAACCAGGGTAAACATCGGGTTACTAAGCGCAGACCTGCGCTTAGTAACCCGATGTTTACCCTGGTTACCCGGGGACTTCGGCATCGTTGGTCGCTGGAGAGCTGTCTGTGTGACAGCTCTCCAGCGACCACACAACGACTTACCAACGATCACGACCAGGTCGTATCGCTGGTTGTGATCGTTGGTAAATCGTTTAGTGTAACGGTACCCTAATGCTCTCAGATCCCACCGCCTTGCCACCAAATTGTCATGAATCCACTCCGCTGGCACCAATTTGTCACGATTCACACCGTGACCGTCACCCCTACGTCACGGATCGGGGTGACTTTAGGCCAACAGACGGCTATCACATGTGCAGGGGGGCTTATCTTAGTTATCCCTCCACTGCTACAATGTGATGAAAAAGCACACACAAGGCTATTGACCTCTTAGTTTACAGCAGGGGCTTATTTTAGTTATCCCACTGCTTTTCAATATACCACGAACTGCAGGGATTTATGTATATCCCGCTTACAGTTCCACTTGAAACTTGCAGCTCTCTGGCGCCCCCCTTACCTTCAGGTCAGATTAGGTACTGCACCTAGAGTACCTAGTCGCCAGAAAGGCTGCCTGCTATGTACTGGCTATTGGGCACGCTGCAGCGAGGCTTAAGGTACGTTTTAGAACAGGAGAACGGAAACTAGTAATTTATATATTTTACTCCGAAAAAGGCAGTGTTTACAAAAGACATATAAAGATGTTACAATATTGGACAATTAAAAATGTACAAGGCAATTACAAAACAAAGGGATTAAATGAGAAAAGGGTACTCACATGTTCTCAGGACACTGCAGGCAACCAGGCTAGTGGGTGGAGTTTCCATATGTCCCAATGCATCAGGACTGGCAGTCAGGGCTCCTCAGGTAAAAAAAAAAAAAAAACAACTAACTGCTGGAAGCCTGGCAGAAACTTATAAACCGCAGCCCGTGACATCACCAACAGGGCTGGCTTCCACAGTCCCTCCTATCTCTTCAGTCTTAGTAAATTTAACACAAGTTTGTCTAATGCCTGTATCTCTGCTACCGAACATGTCAGAATCATAACACACCCAGCATTCATGTTGTATTAAGATTTACTCTCTATAGATACTAAATTCAGGCTAGTAGGGACACTCAGTTCCAGAGAAATCTGTACTTATTCACCTGGTGGAATTAGAAGCTCATGCTTACAGGGGCTGACAGATCCACCGATGGACATTAGCAATATGTATTTATTATTTTCCTAGCCCCAGTCGTTGGCCCAGAATCTTACAATATTAGGACAAAGGACCTCATGTTTTACAGAACTTCTATACCAGTCCTAGCTAGTACAGATGGGAGGGGGCGAGTAAATTGCTCAGAGCTTGGAATTTATGGCCAGAGCAATAAACCCTTTTCTACACATCCACATCTCAGCAAACACAAACACACAGAGAAACTTGCTGCACACAACTTGCTACACTAACCTGTCACATGCAATTCGACACACAAAAAGTCGCTACATGCATGTCGCCACACGCAACTCAACACACACAACTTGACACATGAAACTCGCCCTAAAACACACACAAGTCTGGTATTATCCTTCAAAAATAAAAATCTGATTAATAAGCAGACAAACTACAAGAGCAACAAATATACCATATAGGAAATACAGCAGCTGCCAGTCACATGACCTGTGTATGTGTGAGCTAATATATACTGCCAGGAGGGAGGGCTTCCTGTTGGCTGGGGGTTTATCAGGCTGCCAATTTAGCTTACAAATACTGAGGTAAAAATACTGACCAAATAACGTGTGAACGAGGTCTAATACAGGAGGAGATGACATACAGGTACATACTATATACAGGGGAGATGACACACAGGTATATACTATATACAGGAGCAGATGACACACAGGTATATACTATATACAGGAGGAGATGACTTACAGGTATATACTATATACAGGAAGAGATTACATACAGGTATATACTACATAAAAGAGATGACACATAGGTATATAGAGGAGGAGATGACATAGAGCAGGTATATACTATATACAGGGGAGATGACATACAGGTATATACTATATACAGGAGATGACATACAGGTATATACTATATATAGGAGGAGATGACATACAAGTATATACTATATACAGGAGGAGATGACACAGATATATACTATATACAGGAGGAGATGACATACAGGTACATACTATATACAGGGGAGGTGACACACAGGTATAAACTATATACAGGATCAGATGACACACAGGTATATACTATATACAGGAGATGACTTGCAGGTATATACTATATACAGCAGGAGATGACATAGATGACATACAGGTATATACTATATATAGGAGGAGATGACATACAGGTATATACTATATAAAAGAGATGACACATAGGTATATAGAGGAGGAGATGACATACAGCAGGTATATACTATATACAGGGGAGATGACATACAGGTATATACTATATACAGGAGATGACATACAGGTATATACTATATATAGGAGATGACATACAGGTGTATACTATATACAGTTATAAGAAAAAGTTTGGGCACCCCTATTAATCTTAAGCTTAATGTTTTATAAAAATTGTTTTTTTTTGCAACAGCTATTTCAGTTTCATATATTTAATAACTGTTGGACACAGTAATGTTTCTGCCTTGAAATGAGGTTTATTGTACTAACAGAAAATGTGCAATCTGCATTCAAGCAAAATTTGACAGGTGCATAAGTATGGGCACCTCACCAGAAAAGTGACATTAATATTTAGTAGATCCTCCTTTTGCAAAAATAACAGCCTCTAGTCGCTTCCTGTAGCTTTTAATGAGTTCCTGGATCCTGGATGAAGGTATTTTTGACCATTCCGCTTTACAAAACACTTCCAGTTCAGTTAAGTTTGATGGTCGCCGAGCATGGACAGCCCTCTTCAAATGATCCCACAGATGTTCAATGATATTCAGGTCTGGGGACTGGGATGGCCATTCCAGAACAGTGTAATTGTTCCTCTGCATGAATGCCTGAGTAGATTTGGAGTGGTGTTTTGGATCATTGTCTTGCTGAAAGATCCATCCCCTGCATAACTTCAACTTTGTCACTGATTCATGAACATTGTCAAGAATCTGCTGATACTGGGAGGAATGCATGCGTCCCTCAACTTTAACAAGATTCCCGGTGCCGGCATTGGCCACACAGTCCCAAAGCATGATGGAACCTCTACCAAATATTACTGTGGGTAGCAAGTGTTTTTCTTGGAATGCTGTGTTTTTTTGCCATGCATAACGCCTTTTTGTATGACCAAACAACTCAATCTTGGTTTCATCAGTCCACAGGACCTTCTTCCAAAAATAAATTGGCTTCTCCAAATGTGCTTTTGCATACCTCAGCCGACTCTGTTTGTGGCGTGCTTGCAGAAACGGCTTCTTTCGCATCACTCTCCCATACAGCTTCTCCTTGTGCAAAGTGCGTTGTATAGTTGACTGATGCACAGTGACACCATCTGCAGCAAGTTGATGCTGCAGCTCTCTGGAGGTGGTCTGAGGATTGTCCTTGACTGATCTCACCATTCTTCTCTGCCTTTCTGATGTTTTTCTTGGCCTGCCACTTCTGGCCTTAACAAGAACTGTACCTGTGTTCTTCCATTTCCTTAAAATGTTCCTCACAGTGGAAATTGACAGGTTAAATCTCTTAGACAGCTTTTTGTATCCTTCCCCTGAACAACTATGTTGAATAATCTTTGTTTTCAGATCATTTGACAATTGTTTTGAGGAGCCCATGATGCCACTCTTCAGAGGAGATTCAAACAGGAGGACAACTTGCAAGTGGCCTTTAAGTAGCTTTTCTCATGATTGCATACACCTGGCTATGAAGTTCAAAGCTCAATGAGGTTACAAAACAAAAAAAAAGTGCTTTAGTAATTCCGTAAAAAGTAGGTAGGAGTATTTAAAACAAGAAAATGATAAGGGTGCCCATACTTATGCACCTGTCAAATTTTGTTTGAATGCAGATTGCACATTTTCTGTTAGTACAATAAACTTCATTTCAAGGCAGAAACATTACTGTGTCCAACAGTTATTAGATATATGAAACTGAAATAGCTGTTGCAAAAAAAACTATTTTTATAAAACATTAAGCTTAAGATTAATAGGGGTGCCCAAACTTTTTCATATAACTGTATATAGGTGCTCATACTGTATACAATACACTTTATTGATCCCGAAGGAAATTATGGTATTACAGCAGCATTACAAACAGCATTTCAAACATTACAATATTACAAATAGCATTACATAAAGTAATTACTATATTATATATGTATATAGGGGGACATGTTGGGCTCACAATGTATATAAGGGGCTATGTGACAGCTCATACTGTAGATAGAGAACTTATGTGGAGGCTTATACCTCATTTGGGGGGCTGTTTGTGGACTCATACTGTATATAAGTGAGATGTCAGCATACTTAAAGGCAACCTGTCACCAGGTTATTCCAATATAACCTATGACCTCCAACTTTCAGTCCCATGTGACAGTGTTCTGGAATGCTCTATATATGACGCCTTGTAAGGTAAAAAAAATAGGTTTTGTTATACTCACCTACTGGGCAGTTTGGTCCGATGGACGCCACTGGTCTTGTTCCAGTCCTCCTCTCTTCTTGCGATGACGTTCTCCTTCCCTGCTTTGTTGCGATGATGCATCCTACGTCATCCACATAATGTCCCCCATCGTGCTCTTGCGCAGGCGCACTTCTCTCTGCCCTGCTGAGGGCAGAGCACAGTACTATAATGCGCATGCGCCGGCACTCTTTGGCCTTTGCATGCACATGCGCAGCACTTTGCTCTGCCCTTGACAGGGCAGATAGAAGTGCGCCTGCACAGGAGCGCGATGGGGAGCTCTGTGTGGATGATATAGGACACGTCATACACATGAAGCAGAGCCCCCATATGACCTTTAATTTGATATAATATATGATATTGTTGCTTTATTTTAATATGAATTGTAATTAATATGTTAATAATATTGAGCAGAATGCATTTCAGCCTATTGCTTTGGCCTCAACGAGTCATGGTCTGTCACGTGGCACCTCTGAGAAATTATATTTGCCCATACTATGTGCACAGACATCAGATGTTATATACAGGATAATATGTGACTGGTGTAACGTCTGGTGTCTGTACTCATAGTACAATATACAACAGTCACATATTTTCCAGCACGTACCATCTGATGCCTGTAGTCACAGTGTATCACATACCCATCATATAATCTCCTGTACACTGGATGTGGTATACTGTGTGCACATCTGATGTATATACAGATAATATGTCACTGATATCTCATATACCAGTCACATATCTTGTATCCATATTTCTAAATGTAACCAGGTCTACTACACAGAAAGGATACAACTGTATGTCAATTATATTCTGCTTTAAAGAATCCTCCTATTAATGTTTCCCCCCCTAATTCTCTGTAGAGGCTAGAGTGGTGTCAGTGTGTGATAATGTGTACAAACTATAAAGCGCTGCGGAATATGTTAGCGCTATATAAAAATAAAGATTATTATTATTATTATTAATATACTCACCTAGCAGCATCTTCTCCGGTATCCAGCAGCTTTCTGCTTCTCCTCTGAGTGAAATCTTCACTCTTCAGACTCCGGCTCACACTCTGCTTTATAGGTGCTTCTCACAAAATTAGAATATCATCAAAAAGTTCAGTTATTTCAGTTCTTCAATACAAAAAGTGAAACTCGAACCTTATATAGAGTCATTACAAACAGTGATGTTTTTCAAGTGTTTATTTCTGTTAATGTTGATGATTATGGCTTACAGCCAATGAAAACCCAAAAGTCATTATCTCAGTAAATTAGAATACTTTATAACACCAGCTTGAAAAATGATTTTAAAATCTGAAATGTTGACCTACTGAAATGTATTTTCAGTAAATGCACTCAATACTTGGTCGGGGCTCCTTTGGCATCAATTACTACATCAATGCGGCGTGGTATGGAGGTGATCAGCCTGTGGCACTGCTGAGGTGTTATGGAAGCCCAGGTGGCTTTGATAGCAGCCTTCAGCTCATCTGCATTGTTGTGTCTGGTGTCTCTCATCTTCCTCTTGATAATGCTCCATAGATTCTTTATGGGGTTAAGGTCAGGCGAGTTTAATGATATTCTAATTTAGTGAGAAGCATCTGTATGTGACCTGGAAGTCTCTTTACATTGTAAGTCTATGGATCCTCATTTTGAGCCTTGTTCTCATGCTCCTTAGACTTATATTGTAAAAGCCACTTATGGGTCACAGAGCGCAGTGTGACCTGTAGAGTCTGAATAGGTGACTTAGAAGAGGATCGGCGCTGGATACTGGAGAAGACTGCGATCTGTGAGTATCTTAACACACTGGCACTGCACTAAACTAACATTTACACAAGTGATCGCAAGTATGAGTTTGCATTCTTGCGATGTTCACGAGCCACTAGAGTCTCAAGGATGGGCCGCTGCTAATGGGCCACTGCTATGTGCTTGCCCCCCAGGCTTAAATTTGCCAGCCAGCCCCTGGGTCCGTTCCCAGTGATGCTTTGCCGCAATAACCTGTGATGATGTAGCGGTCTCGCGTGATCCTACGTCATCTGGGGTCAATTCACTATGCTTCACTGGGAATGAAGCTGCAGAGAGAATCCCGAGGAGCTGGAAGTCTGCCGGGGCTGACGGAAGGTGAGAATAGCACGATTTTTTAATTATTTTTAACTTTATATCTTTTTACTATTGATGCTGCATAGGCAACATCAATAGTAAAAAGTTGGTCACACTTGTCAAAACGGGCCCCGGGTCAAATCGCCAGGTGCTGACGCCGGCCCTGGGGCAGGCACACAACAGTGGCCCACAAGTTGTGGTGGCCCGTTTTTAATCAACTTACTGCATGCTGCTGCATAAAACAGCAACCAAGCTTACCAAATTGATACAGAAGCAAAATGGAGCTTAACACATTGATATGGGAACAGAACTGAGCTCAGGACATGTATATGGGAACAGAATCAAGCTTACTACATACACACAGATAGAAGAACAGATTCGGTTATCAGAAACATAAGTTTGTGGCCTGGAAGTTGCATTTTATCCTCAGAATTACTGCCATATTCAAACTGCATATTTTCTGTACTTGTCACGTGACCGCTCCATACATGATGCATACGCAAGTATGAGCCAACCTCTTTTATTTAAATTTCTCTCAGTTGTTACCACAACATTTGCTTGTGATTAGTGATGAGCGAGTATACTCGTTACTCGAGATTTCCCGAGCACGCTCGGGTGTCCTCCAAGTGTTTTTTAGTGCTCGGAGATTTAGTTTTTATCGCCACAGCTGAATGATTTACAGCTACTAGCCAGCATAAGTACATGTAGGGGTTGCATGGTTGCTAGGGAATCCCCACATGTAATAAAGCTGGCTAACAGATGTAAATCATTCAGCTGCGGCGATGAAAACTAAATCTCCGAGCAATAAAAAATACTCGGAGGACACCCGAGTGTGCTCTGGAAATCTCGAGTAACGAGTATACTCGCTCATCACTACTCATGATTAGTTATATGCAAACTGAATAAAGATGTGATGAGCACTGAGAGAGTGAAATCAATGGTATGTGTCATGATCCAGGTCGGAGTTTGCTTTGATTCTCCTACTCCGGCCTGGTCATGGTGGGGTTAACTATTTCTGCCTCTCTTTGATTTGGGAGTGGCTATTTCTTGGTACTCTTGCTGGCAGCTTGTGTCAGTGATAGTTTTGGGCTTGCTGGGACTGCTAAGCTGTGAAACCCCAGTGTTCCTTTTGCCTCTGACCTCCCTTACCTGTACCTGACCTGTTTCCAGTACCTGACCTAGTGTGACTCTGGTGTGTATCCCCTCCGTTTGTGACTCGGCTATAACTCTGACTTCGCCTCCCGTTTTCTTTGCTACCACACGTCTGTCTGGCTTTTTGACCTTTTGGCTTACTCTGACTCCACTCTCTGTCTCACGTCTCTGGTACCTTTGCTCCTGGCTGGTTCTGACTCTCGGCTTGTATTTTGACCACGAGTTTTGTTTTCCCCTTTAAACTATACGCTTACCGACCGTTACTGACTTGGCTCGTTTTGACCACTCTCTGTCGCCATCTGGTGGCGCAGTGCAGCATGCATTGGGCTGCAGTGCGGCAAGTGTGACCTCTATTTCTCTCACCCACTCTCCCTCGTGGAGTCTGCACATACCTGCATTGCTGCAGTGTGACATTATCACTGACCCTGAAACATTTAAGAGATTTCACACTTTTTTTTTTCTTTTTCTCTCTCTGGTCATGGATCCACTGTATTCCTTGGCGGATCAAATAACTAACCTGACACAGATGATGCAGACATTATCCATGGAGCATAGAACCTTGACTACCTCTCAGAAGCAGGTGCAGAGGGAGCTTGCAGAGACAGTTAAGATAGTCCAGGGTGTTTTCTCTTCCTCTGTAAGTAAGGTGAGATGACTGATGTTTCTCTGCACTCTCCTGAACTCTCTGTTAAACTACCTGACACGTTCTCTGGTGAGAAGGAAAAATTCCACGCGTTCAAAGAGAGTTGCAATCTATTATTTTCCCTTAGACCCCAATCTTCAGGGGATGAGAATCAGCGGGTGGGGATAGTTATATCTTTACTTCGGGAGGGTCCGCAGTCGTGGGCATTTTCCTTACCTCCGACTGCCCCTGAAAGAATGTCTGTGAATATGTTGTTTGATGCTCTGGGACTGATATATGACGAACCGGATCGTGTTAGACTGGTAGAGGACACTATTTTGGGGCTCTCTAAGGGTAAGCTCTCAGCCGAGTGGTACTGTTCGGAGTTCCGGCGGTGGTCTTCAGAGGTTTCCTGGAGCAACTCGGCTCAGGTGTTTGTTCCAGAGGGGACTGTCTGAACATTTAAAGGATGCTTTGGCTCTCCATCCTTCCCCCAGTTCCTTGGAAGAGGCCATGACTCAGGCTGTCCTCATGGATCGGAGGTTACAAGAGAGAGGAGTCATGCAGCGGGAGGCTCTTTTCCTTCCTGGTAAGCCAGTCTTTGCCACCTGTTGAGCCCATGGAAGTGGGAACCATAACTCTCAAAGGAGAGGAGACGAGACGTCGGCGACTTGGCAAACTCTGTTTTTACTGCGGAGATCCCGGACATTGGAAAATGGACTGTCCGTCCTGCTTACCGACTAACAAACGACTGAGTCTGGGTGATTGTCGTGATGGTCATCACAGGTACCTTTTTCTTCATTTTCAAAGATACTGTTGAAAGTGGAACTAGCTGTTATGGATTGTGTTTTTGCTACCTCGGCTTTTGTGGACTGCGGGTCCTCCATGAATTTTATAAACTCCAAACTGGTGGCCACTTGTAAGTTAGGGACAGTTAGGCTGGAGACTCCCATTAAACTTGTGGCTATTGACTCTTTTTCCAGGCGCTATAGGCTTGGGCATTATGTGCCCTGGGTAATATGCTATCTCTACAGCTCACACTATCTTGGTGCTATTTTTCTGTATAGTGGCATGTTAGAGAGTTAGTCACATGCTATTGAGGCATTATGCTGATATATTTTTTGCTGCTTGACATTTATGTACCGTTATGTACACACCTGTCGTCTCTACTTGCTAGGCAGGTTTGTGCATGTGTGTCCCTTATCTAGCACTTGCAGTGCAGGGATTTGTATGTCTATGTGGGCTTTATACTCTTGCTATTTTGCATTCACACTATTAGTGGTCTGTTCCCATTTGCAGTACCCAGGGGAGTGCCCAGGTAGCTTGGCCTATTTCTTTCATTCTATGAGCAATTTGGTTCTAGGTAATTACATCATATGTACATGACTCGAGTCCTATGTGGGGTACGGCCGTATTAGGGGCTGTTGTGTATAGCATTTGTATGCTTTTTAAGTGTTTTTATATGTCCATGTGTTTGTTACCCTTGTTTGTATATATATTTCAATAAAGCTGTGTATATATAATTTTTCGCCATTTCCTTGTTGTGGTGATCCCCTTTCTTAGGACCTTGTCTGTTTCACCTTTTGTGTATGCTCATATGTCTCAGGTCCTGGTGGTATCCCATGATCCGTGGTGCCCCCTTTCCATTATATGTATATTGACTCTTCACCTATCACAAAGAATGGGGTTAATTTAATCTCTGAGGAGTTTACCCTCAAGGTGGGGGCCTTACACCAGGAGCGTATGTCATGCTTTGTCCTGGATAATTTCCTGGCTGGACTGGTGTTAGGTTTTCCATGGTTACAACTACATAATCTGGTTATTGACTGGGGGTCCTGGGATATTGTAAAGTGGGGACCTAATTGTTCTAAATATTGCCTTATTTTGGTGTCTGTGTCATCCGTCAGTCTCGAGGATATTCTCGAGTACCTGAGAGACTTTGAGGATGTGTTCTCGGAAAAAGAGTCTGAGGCTTTACCACCACACCGCCCATTTGATTGTACTATAGACCTGGTTTCTAATACTAAATTGCCCAAGGCCCGTTTATACAATCTATCTGGTCCTGAGAGATCTGCCATGAAAGAATACATCCCTGAGAGTCTTCGTAAAGGGCACATTCGCCCCTCTGTATCCCCTGTGGCGGCTGGGTTTCTTTTTTGTTAAAAAAAAAAAAAAAAAAGATGGTGGTCTGCGCCCATGCCTTGATTTCCGAGAGCTAAATAAGATTACTGTGAGGAACACTTATCCTCTCCCGCTTATCCCTGATTTGTATAACCAACTGTCTGGGGCCAAGTAGTTTTCTAAATTAGACCTCCGTGGGGCATACAATCTTATCCGTATACGTGAGGGGGATGAGTGGAAAATTGCTTTTCTCACCTCGGAGGGACTGTTTGAGAATTTGGTTATGCCTTTTGGTCTGAATAATGTGCCAGCAGTTTTCCAGAATTTTATCAATCATGTCTTCTCTGACTTCATTGGGCGCTTTATGGTAGTGCAGCGCCCCAGAGTCCTGGTCGTTGCAGTACGGTGGCTCCGCCACTATGGGGAGCCATGCTGCGTCCGATGGCACTGAAGGAGTTCATCTGATCAGGTATCACAGACACCAATATGTTTCACAGCAGGGCCTCCGGGGGGAGCTAAGGGTTCTATTCATTAGGCCACTCCCCACCATAGTGGGTAAACTGGGGGTCAGGCAGGAAGTTAGATCAGAAAGCTGACTGGATTGGACGAAGCAACACTCAGTGGCAGAGGGTGTTGTGGAGGAAGAGACAGTAGGGTCTCTGCCAGGGGTGGGATCCTGGCAGAGGCTTGGCATTGGAAAGAACGTAACGGGACCGTGCCTGCTCAGAATAGCGGCGGTGCCCTAAGAAAGGACTAGAAGCGAGATAGATTGTGCTGAGTGAGAAACGAGATCAAGCAATAGGAGAATTCCAGTAGGGGTCGTGCTGTAAGACCGGAGCAACACCCTACTGAGGCGCATTACCGGTGGCCGGAACGCCGAGGGAGTATTATAACATTCAGCTTCAAGCAATACTCTAAACAGCGGCAGGACAGTCAGTTTAAGGCGGGCTGTCTAACACATATCACCTATGAAGTCTTGGGAGGCAATTGCGGGAGAGGGGCGTCTCTAGGGTCCCGGAAGAACTCCAGGCCTATCCGACAAACGGGTGCCGTTCCAACTGTAACATCAGGAAGGGACGGAAGATTAGAAGAACATCATTTAATCGAGTTGTGAGGGAACTTAAGAAACAGACACAACAGTTGTGGGGTACTTTCCGTAAGCACAGCAGGGGAGGACTACAACACATAGCGCTAAGAAGGAAGGCACCGATTTCCACCTGTGAAGAGAACTCTGGAAGTGCCATTGGACCGGCCGGACTTGCGCAGCCTGGTGAACCGTATTCTGGACTGAGGACTCAGAGATCTCCAGTAAAGAGGTAAAGAGACTGCAACCTGGTGTCCTCGTTATTTACCGCGACCTGTACCCCACAACTGCACCGTTACAACACCACTTATTGCACCGGACGTCCCCCACTGACAGACAGGGCCACGGACCGGGTCTAGCCACCGTGACAACCCCAGGACTGAGACCTAGAGGCCCGGCTCCGGGTACCCCTCGGCCCTGCGGCGGTGTGGGGGCGCTCCAAAACTTGGCGTCACGAACAGGATCTACTTAAGCCTGAAGAATCAGGTCATGTGTGCCTAGAGACTGTGATTTGTTGTGCTTGAACTGTACTTTATTGCAAAGACTGTGTGCTACCATTGACCAAGAGAAGTTCCCGCCAAAAGCCGCCGCCATTGCTACTTCGGAGAAGAAGGAGGGCGTGCTATGGGAGGAGACTACCAGAATGGCGCGAGAAATGGATACCGCCCCCTGCACTTCTGGCTGCAAGGAGATGACCTGCCCCAAAGCAGAGGACAACCCCCTGATTTGCAACGGCGGGAAGCGGGTGATGGAGAAGCCTGACCTCGGAGAAATGGCGGAGTTAGATGCATGCATTGCCACCGATCAACAGATCATGATGAAGAACAGCGAGTGCCGGAACGGGGAAGGAGCAGTCCCGGCTTACCCTCGTTCACTAGAGGTGGACCCGTGTCCTCTACAGCCGGCAGATCCGAAGCCTTTGGAACAGATAGCGGAGCCGAGTCACCCAATCCTGGCCTCGGAGTCAGCGGAGGAGGAACCACAGCGAGCGGAGCCGCGTCCGAGGACCGCATTGGAGGAGCCGCGGACCGAGCAGCAGCCGACTCCAGCGTTCTTGTCAGCGGACCGATTCGACACCAGTGGAACCACATCAGGCCCAGGTACGACAGATATCCCTGCCCCCACGCTCGGTCCCGCTCCCGCGACCGATCTTCCCCGCAGCAGTAATCATTCGTTCACTATTGAGCGGGTGGTCCTCGGCCCCAGTGCGATCGGGAAGTTGTTACCGCCATTACCAACTAAGTGGGGAGAGCCCATAGAAATGGACCCCGGTGGAGTGATGTTTCGGTGGGATACCCCTTGGGTCGAGCAGGATGGGGTTCCAGTGGATGGTCTCACTATTGCGATACTTACCTGGGACCAGTACAAACAATGCGTGCTCCAGCACTGGGGGCAGCGCAACGAAGTTGAAAAACGGGAATTGCAAAGCAAGAAGTTGATATATGGTGGAATGGATGTGGTAAGACGAGGAATTGTGTCGGCCTTCCACCCCAAGAAAGGATGGGGCTCCATTTGGGAGTCGGGTCTACCTACTGGCATCTTCGTTGCTGGCTACGACGTGGAAACTCCCTGCTGTGATCGAGAAGGCGAGCCACTACGGGAGGGAGATCAGGTGACGTACACCCGTCACCAGAATGCGCAAGGATGGCGTGCCCGGAAGGTACAGCGATGTGAGTCTGAGAGAGTCTCACCTGTGGCCCCAACTACGGTTGGTCCAGAGTTGCCGGATTTTGTTACTGTCTCCACTGTGCGCTTTGTAGTAGCTCCCGAGCTTGCCCGCCGGGTTAATCTTCAAATCCAGACACCGAGTGACCTGGTGGCCCCTGCGGGGCTTGCCGCTGGAATCCGTGCCACCGTGGATGGGGCCCAGGGGCCAAGGCCGCCTGAATAAGGATAAACCTCGGAAACCTGAAAATGTAAATAGTTCTCCTTTTAACTGTTTGTTTACTGTTTGCTGCTAAACCCGTCCAGGGTTAACTTTTTTATGGATCCCTTAGTTGACCCGGGATCCTTATTGTTTGTTTTTCTACAAGTTTTGCACAAGTTTTACAAACTGAGAAATCATGAACAGTGCATGATCCAAACTTTCTTGTAAATAGTTTGCACCTTATTAAAGGCGCTTCCTACTGGTTTTATTTAAAGACTCTTTGCGAAGATACCGTTCTGGAACCTTTGCTGAACAAAGACTGGTAGGCTGAGAAGACGAGCTACCTCAGAAAGACTTGATCCTCTTTTAAAGGGGATGTCCAACAGCGTACTTACGAGAGATACTGTTTTAAGAACAGTAATGCCATGGTAATGTTGGAATGAGAAAAGTTGTATGTGTTTTAACTAGTTAAATGTAAAGAAATACTGATGATGATGCTCTGGAAGAAATGTAACTGTTTTGCATATAGGAAAGTTATGTGTGTTCAATTTGTTTAAAATGTGAAACCTAGATAATGTTCTTTGAAAAAGAAAGATGCAGAAAGCCCGTAGGGGCAGATTTAGAGTTCTGCTTAAGTGAAAGTAAGAAAGTAATAATGAAGGTGAGGATAGAAGGTAAACCCTGAGTCCCCATAGAAAGTTAATAATGTGTTACTAAGGACAGAAAGTGAACCCGTAGGGGTTAGTGAGTGAGTCCTAATAGGAGCCAAGTAGAGCCGGCTCCATGTTCTCTAATTGAAAGGAATGTTATGTCTATACCATGTATAGTAAAGAAAGGCAGTAGGCCCTGGCTGAACGGGGCGGTCCTGTAAAAGAAAAGAGAGGCAGTAGGTCTGGTGCCATAGGGACAGGCGGTCCTGCAGGTTCAAAGTAGGAGAATGAAAAGTTAACTTGCCCTGTAATGTGATTATGGGAAGGCCTTTAGCGAGCTAGGAGTGTATGTTCCTTGAAGGCAATGTTAAATTATTGTTCATTTAATTGCACTTAGTAGAATACCCGGTTGGGTAATGAGAGTTAATTGTAGCCTGTTGCTATGATATTTAATTATGTTTGTAACGTTAAAGTGTCCTCACCTCCCATAAAGGGAAGCCTGTTCAAGTATACTTATTGTTTTGCACTCAACAAAATTGTATGTCTTTTTGCTAACCTGTATTGTTGTTTTCTTCCCAGTCCCAGAGTACTGTGTTTAACCAGGGGGGAGTGCAGCGCCCCAGAGTCCTGGTCGTTGCAGTACGGTGGCTCCGCCACTATGGGGAGCCATGGTGCGTCCGATGGCACTGAAGGAGTTCATCTGATCAGGTATCACAGACACCAATATGTTTCACAGCAGGGCCTCCGGGGGGAGCTAAGGGTTCTATTCATTAGGCCACTCCCCACCATAGTGGGTAAACTGGGGGTCAGGCAGGAAGTTAGATCAGAAAGCTGACTGGATTGGACGAAGCAACACTCAGTGGCAGAGGGTGTTGTGGAGGAAGAGACAGTAGGGTCTCTGCCAGGGGTGGGATCCTGGCAGAGGCTTGGCATTGGAAAGAACGTAACGGGACCGTGCCTGCTCAGAATAGCGGCGGTGCCCTAAGAAAGGACTAGAAGCGAGATAGATTGTGCTGAGTGAGAAACGAGATCAAGCAATAGGAGAATTCCAGTAGGGGTCGTGCTGTAAGACCGGAGCAACACCCTACTGAGGCGCATTACCGGTGGCCGGAACGCCGAGGGAGTATTATAACATTCAGCTTCAAGCAATACTCTAAACAGCGGCAGGACAGTCAGTTTAAGGCGGGCTGTCTAACACATATCACCTATGAAGTCTTGGGAGGCAATTGCGGGAGAGGGGCGTCTCTAGGGTCCCGGAAGAACTCCAGGCCTATCCGACAAACGGGTGCCGTTCCAACTGTAACATCAGGAAGGGACGGAAGATTAGAAGAACATCATTTAATCGAGTTGTGAGGGAACTTAAGAAACAGACACAACAGTTGTGGGGTACTTTCCGTAAGCACAGCAGGGGAGGACTACAACACATAGCGCTAAGAAGGAAGGCACCGATTTCCACCTGTGAAGAGAACTCTGGAAGTGCCATTGGACCGGCCGGACTTGCGCAGCCTGGTGAACCGTATTCTGGACTGAGGACTCAGAGATCTCCAGTAAAGAGGTAAAGAGACTGCAACCTGGTGTCCTCGTTATTTACCGCGACCTGCACCCCACAACTGCACCGTTACAACACCACTTATTGCACCGGACGTCCCCCACTGACAGACAGGGCCACGGACCGGGTCTAGCCACCGTGACAACCCCAGGACTGAGACCTAGAGGCCCGGCTCCGGGTACCCCTCGGCCCTGCGGCGGTGTGGGGGCGCTCCAGTAGTCTCTCGATGATATTCTGGTGTACTCAGTGAATAAGCAGGATCACATAGGTCATCTTCGTGCAGTTCTCCAGAGGCTCTGAGAGAACTGTCTTTTTGCTAAACCTGAGAAATGTTTATTTGTTCAGGAATTATCCTTCCTGGGAATTATCTTGTCTGCTGAGGGGTTCCGTATGGACCCTAGAAAGGTTCAGGCCATTGTTGATTGGGTGCAACCTAAAGATCTTAAGGGTCTCCAGCATTTCTTAGGATTCGCAAATTATCGAAAATTTATAAAGGGGTTTTTGCAGATTGTCAAACCCCTCACAGGGGTACATATACCTTGGCTAAAACCCAATTAACAACGGACAATTTCCAAATCATCAATTCAACTGTGGAAAAAGAATTGGACGTTTGGGTGAAGGATATACAAGATAACCACGCTAGCAAATTAGCAAGAGATCTGAAAGACCTCCAAATGAGTAGAATTAAAGATGGAAAAGACCATCAACAATAGACTGTTCCCGTACCCGGGCTACATCTGTATCATCAATTCCATCACTGAGTGAATACTCTGATGCTTCTTCCTCCTCTTCTACATCTTATAAAGATACATCTAAACGTAAAAGGCATTTACGCAACACACCTTATAGGCGTAACGTTGATCATTCCTCTGATGACGATCGTCTAAAGGTAATTAATCTAAGTACTCACTCTCTTTCCCAGAATGACCTCAAGGTCCTTCACAAAGGCCTTTCCTTTTGTCCTGATTCACAGTTTGATACTTTTTCTGCCATCAAGGACTTGCATATTTTTGCAAGGTCTTTGATGTTTAAGAAATATTTTCATGATGAGGCTTTGTATGAACTGTTTACAACAGATACGGAACAAGAGGCACTACAAATCCTAAATGGGCTAGCTCAAGAACATCTAGTACCTTAAGGAGGTAAGATCCCTCCTTGCATTGCACCACGCTCTAAACAATGTCCTCCCTTCTCCACCTGTTCCAATATTGATGTTTTTTAAAATGGTCAGTGAAGAATTCAAAAAGATTCCCCACCATGTTAGCAATAGCAATTTAAATTTTGAGGAACGGAAAAGTCTTCGGAGATTAAAAAATGTACCTGATGTTGTGATCAAACCCGCTGATAAAGGGGGCAACATCGTGATTTGGCCTACTAGCATGTATGAAGCCGAAGTATACAGACAATTGAAAGATAAAATGTGCTACAAAAAGTTAACTTATAATCCGTTGTCATCCTTCACCTCTGCATTAAATGTTATTTTGAACAGGGCCAATAGTGTGGGCACTATATCTAAAGAATTATGCCAACCACAAAAGATCAAAGAACCATGTATACCCACGTTTTATCTTCTACCAAAAATACGTAAGAACTTTGAGTCACCCCCCGGTAGACCAATTGTCTCCGGCAACCGCAATTTCCTGGAAAATATAGGTAAATTCATTGATTACAAACTACAACCCCTGGTGGAACGCCTCCCCTCGTTCACTCGAGATATGGGTGATTTTCTCAGAACAATTGATGGCTTGCATATTGACGATGGTACCATTCTAGTCACATGTGACGTGGAATCGCTTTATACCAGTATAAAGCATACTGACGGTATACATGCTACAAAATGTTTTCTCACTATGTCTGATAGCTTTGGAATTCAGTCTGACACATAATTTTTTCATTTTTAAAGAGGCCTTCTACCTACAGCTCCAGGGTACAGCAATGGGCACACCATATGCGCCCTCGTACGTAAATCTATTCCTGGGGCTGTGGGAGAGGGACCTTTTTATGTCAGACAATCATCAATTCATGTGCCGTGTCCTATTTTGGACACAGTACATTGATGATATCCTTTTTATTTGGCAGGGAACTGTTGAATCATTGGATTCATTCATTTCCCATTTGAATAATAACAATCTGAACATTCGGTTAACCTATCATCATCATAATTCTTGTATAGAATTTCTGGATATATTTATAAAACATGGTATTGATAACATTCTTCAAACTGACATATACAGGAAACAAACCTCAACTCACTCACTTTTACATGCCTCATCTGCCCATCCTGAGTCTTTAATTAAATCAATTCCAGTGGGCCAATTTTTGAGACTTAGACATTTGTGCTCTACAGACAACGTTTTTAAGATACGTGCAGTTGAATTCAAAACAAGATTTATTGACCGTGGTTATAGTCACTGCAGCATCAAAAAGGCTTATAAAGGAGCCAAACACTCATCCAGAAATGAATTGTTATATTCATCGTCTAAACCATCTAAAACAATGAATGTTTGTTTTATTACAAACGACCATGCTGAGAACCAAAAAATGAGGTATGTTCTTAAAAAAGCGTGGCCCATATTACTTGCAGATGAAGCACTTTCTAAATATCTTCCAAAAGAACCTAGTATCACATTTCGGCAATCAAAAAATATTCAGGATACTCTGGTAAATAGCCATTATCAGAGTAGTTCTAAAACTTTCCTTAACCAACAACAACAAAAGAAAGGATCAGGGGCGTAACAACCGCGGTCGCAGGGGTCGCAGCTGTGACTGGGCCCGGAGTGCTAGGGCCCGCCCAGTCCAGCAAACAAGTAGCACTTGCCGAGAAACTCAGCAGACAAGTCACGCACCCTGCTGTCCATGCCCACAACGGCCAGCTTCTCCACTTCCAGTGGTGTGAGGCGAGTGGACATGTCCGTGAGTGGGGGCGTGTCCGCGAAGGACATGTGACCTAGCGTGTCACTGAAGCTTGACAGAGGGGAAACAACAAACCCGAGGAGCCTGTTATGAACTGGTGGTTTAGGAGCAACATGGGACGTGCTCTGGAGGAGGTGGTACCTGTACTGACCGCAGTTCCTGAGCTTAACTCAACACTTGAAGTAGCCGTGGGATGTTCCTGTCACTCCCTAGACACCTCGTCACAGCCGGAGGACTAACTACCCCTAAAGATAGAAACTGGAAAGCTATCTTGCCTCAGAGAAAATTCCCAAAGGACAGCCCCCCACAAATATTGACTGTGAGTGGAGAGGGAAATGACATACACAGAATGAAACCAGGATGTAGCAAAAGGAGGCCACTCTAGCTAGATAGATAGAACAGGACAGAACACTGTGCGGTCAGTATTAAAAAACTAGAAAAATCCACCACAGAGTTTACAAAAATCTCCACACCTGACTAAAGGTGTGGAGGGTAAATCTGCTTCCCAGAGCTTCCAGCTTAACTGAATAAATCCATACTGACAAGCTGGACTAGAAAAAACATAGAAAGTGCTGAACGATTAAGTCCACAAAAAGTGGACTGCAAAAGAACAAAGCAAGGACTTATCTTTGCTGAACTGGACAGAATATCAGGGAAATCCAAGAGAGATGTGAATCCAACCAGGAACCATTGACAACTGGCACTGGCTGAAGGATAGAGCCAGGATAAATAGCCGAGCCAGAAAGACGATCAGTGGAAGCAGCTGCTGACTACTAAATCCAAGGAGCAGCAGTTCCACTTAAAACCACCGGAGGGAGCCCAAGAGCAGAACTCACAAAAGTGCCACTTACAACCACCGGAGGGAGCCCAAGAGCGGAATTCACAACAGGAGCCTGCAGCAGCTGTCACAGAGTCCGGGTGAGGAGCAAAGGCAGCAGCTGGTGAGCAAGTGCAGTCACGGCTGTAAAGTGCTGATGTGCGGCCAGTGTGTTGCTTACACCTGTCATTCACCTACACACACACACACACCTGTTCTGTGCGCACAGGACCTGTGATGAGGTCACAGGAGGGGAGGAGTCAGGGGTCACATGATCAGTGGCCTCAGTGTATGCAGGACTCTGCTGTGCTGATTGTCATGGAGATGAATGAGGGGAAGTTTGTGTGGGGTCAGGAGGGGTTTACATTGTGAATGTAGCAGAGCCGTGTGTGTACAAGGTGTACAGAGCGGAGCCGTGTATGTGTGTAGTGGAGCAATGTGTACGGAGCGGAGTCAGGTGTGTACGAGGTGTACAAAGCTGAGCCGAGTGTGAAAGAGATGAGCGGAGTCGTGTATGTATGGGGTGTATGGAGTGGTGCTGCGTGTTTACGAGGTGTACGAAGCGGAGCTGTGTGTATATGGAGTGTACGGAGCGGAGCCGCGTGTGTATGGGGTGTACGGAACGGAGCTGTGTGTGAGGTGTACGGAGTGGATCCGCGTGTGTCTGAGGTGTACGGAGCAGATCCACGGGTGTAGGGAGCGGAGCCACGTGTGTACAAGGTGTACGGAGCAGAGCCGTGTGTGTACGGGGTTCACGGGGCGAAGCCGCGTGTGTATGGGCTGTAAATTTCCGAGTCGGGAAGAATGGTACACGGCTGTGGGCAGAGCCCAGCATGTGCACTGTGGGGGAGTAGTGGGTGTGCTCGCCAGTGTCAGAATGTGCAGTGCGTATGCTCCGGAGCCAACCGGTACACCCAATACACCCCCACACTGCACAGGTCCGGAAATGACGCACTGCAGCGTCATACCAGGAAGAAACAGCACACAGATTTCAAACGCTGGGAGTGCGCTTGGAATTAGAGCGAGGAAGAACATAAACACCCAGAGTCTGCACTTCCAAAGACATCGCCCTAATTAGTATAGGGACATGTTAGTTATAAAATCATTTGGAAAGGATCCTTTCAATGTGGTCATTGTGTAGCTTGCCCTAATATTGAAAGAATAGAAACATTCAGTGATTCTTCAGGGTCAAAAAATATTACCATCAGACACTTTATTAACTGCAAAACTAAAGCAATTATTTACTACGCCACATGCCCCTGTCCGAAAATCTATGTAGGCCTCACCACTCGCCAATTCAAAGTGCATGTACGTGAACACGTCAACGCTATAATTTCTGCACAGAATGAGAAGGACCCATCTATTCTTAAAACCATCCCGAAACATTTCAAACAATTCCATAATTGTGATCCGTTGTGTCTAAGAGTTAGAGGCATTGATAAAATCGCACCATCTATACGTGGAGGTAACATCAGCCAGACGTTGGCACAAATGGAAACGAGATGGATATGGGTACTTGATACGATACAACCCCGGGGATTAAATGATATTCGCTTTATTCCTTTTTTGTGATTATTCTCTTCCACCTAGTCATCCTGTTATTTATTTATTTATAATTTTATAACATTATTCTAAGTATTTTAGAATTTTATCTATAGTTTAATATTTATTGTATTACTAGCTGAAGAGCCCGGCGTTGCCTGGGCATAGTAAATATCTGTGGTTAGTTATAGCACCTCACTTCTCTTATTTTCCCATCACGCCTCTCATTTTCCCCATCACATCTTTCATTTTCCCCCTCACATCTCTCATTTTCTCCCTCACACCTCTCATTTTCCCCCTCACTCCTCTCATTCCCCCCTAACACTTGTCATTTCGACCTCACATTTGTCATTTTCCTATCACTCCACTATTTTCCCTCACTCCTCTCATTTTGCACTCACACCTTTTCATTTTCACCTCACACCTCTCATTTTCACCTCAGTATATACATGTTTGTCATCTCCCTTATATATAGTATACACCTGTATGTCATCTCCTGTATATAGTATATACCTGTATGTCATCTCCCCTGTATATAGTATATACCTGCTGTGTGTCATCTCCCCTGTATATAGTATATACCTGTATGTCATCTCCTCCTATATATAGTGTATACCTGTATGTAATCCCCTCCTGTATATAGTATATACCTGTGTGTCATCTCACCTATATATAGTATATATCTGTGTGTCATCTCCTCCTGTATATAGTATATACCTGTATGTCATCTCCTCCTATACATAGCATATACCTGTATGTCATCTCCTCCTGTATATACTATATACCTGTAGGTAATCTGCTCCTGTATATAGTATATACCTGTGTGTCATCTCCTCCTGTATATAGTATATACCTGTATGTCATCTCCTCCTGTATGTAGTATGTACCTGTATGTCATCTCCTCCTCTATATAGTATATACCTGTGTGTCATCTCTCCTGTATATAGTATATATCTGTGTGTCATCTCCTCCTGTATATAGTATATACCTGTGTGTCATCTCCCCTGTAAATAGTATATACCTGTGTGTCATCTCCTCCTGTATATAGTATATATCTGTATGTCATCTCCTCCTGTATTAGACCTCGTTCACACGTTATTTGGTCAGTATTTTTACCTCAGTATTTGTAAGCTAAATTGGCAGCCTGATAAATCCCCAGCCAACAGTAAGCCCACCCCCTGGCAGTATATATTAGCTCACACATACACATAATAGACTGGTCATGTGACTGACAGCTGCCGGATTCCTATATGGTACATTTGTTGCTCTTGTAGTTTGTCTGCTTATTAATCAGATTTCTTATTTTTGAAGGATAATACCAGACTTGTGTGTGTTTTAGGGCGAGTTTCGTGTGTCAAGTTGTGTGTGTTGAGTTGCGTGTGGCGACATGCATGTAGCGACTTTTGTGAGATGAGTTTTGTGTGGCGACATGCGTGTAGCAACTTTTTGTGTGTCGAGTTGCATGTGACAGGTTAGTGTAGCAAGTTGTGTGCAGCAAGTTTTGCGCATGGCGAGTTTTATGTGTGGTGCCTTTTGAGTATGTGCAAGTTTTGTGTGAGGCAACTTTTGCATGTGTTGCAACTTTTGTGCATGTGGCAATTTTTCCGCGTCTGCAAGTTTTGCGTGTGGCGAGTTTTCCATGAGGTGAGTTTTGCACATGTGGCGAGTTTTGCATGTGGAGAGTTTTGCGCGTGGCAAGTTTTGAGCGGCGACTTTTGTGTTTCGATTTTTATGTGGCGAGGTTGGTGTATGTGTGGTGAAATGTGCGCTGAGGGTGGTATATGTGTTCGAGCACGTGGTAGTGTGTGGCGCATTTTGTGTGTGTGTTCATATCCCCGTGGTGGTGTGGTGATTATCCCATGTCGGGGCCCCATCTTAGCAACTGTACAGTATATACTCTTTGGCGCCATCGCTCTCATTCTTTAAGTCCCCCTTGTTCACATCTGGCAGCTGTTAATTTGCCTCCAACACTTTTCCTTTCATTTTTTCCCCATTATGTAGATAGGGGCAAAATTGTTTGGTGAATTGGAAAGCGCGGGGTTAAAATTTCACCTCACAACATAGCCTATGACGCTCTCGGGGTCCAGATGTGTGACTGTGCAAAATTTTGTGGCTGTAGCTGCGACGGGGCACGACAGGGAAGAAAGGAAAATAACCCTACCCCCTACCCATACTTTTGGACCACAAATTTCCAGCTCAGGAGACTGAGGAGCAAACTGCTACGGCAATACGTCCGTCCTCATTGGTGAGACCAAACCAATTTTTATCTTTGAGCATTGGTTCACATGAGCACTTTTTTGTGTTATTGTTTGTGTTTTATGTTGGGCGTCCAGGTTTTAATCAATATATTAAAAGTTACGTTTTATTATTGGGATATCCTCCAAGCTATACTCTGCTGTTAACCCTGAGGGTACTGGAATAGTGTAGATTATCTCACACTATAGCTGATCGTACTGATGTCTAGTACTTGGACCACACCTTCTCAATCCCTATGTTTTCCACTTGTAAAATAATAGCACCTATATTCACCTCCGGTGCCATTCTAGAGGTGTCAGAACTGGCAATCACAATGTCCCGTGATCCCTGTGGCCAATCAACACTTGCTTCACTCTCCCCGCCATCTAGCAAAATACATGCATCTGGAGGAAGTGAAAGAGCTGTAGGAGGAGAGAGTAAAGCCAGATCTGATTGGCCATGTGCCTCTTAATAAATCCAGCACCTCTGACTCCAGCACACCCGCTCATCAAGCCCTTCATGAACAACTCTAATATTTATGAATTAAGGCCAGAGTAGCTACTGTCTGGCCTTGAAGCGGTTGCCCAGTAGTCAGCCAACCTCTTCTAATTCCCTATATTTTCCACCCAGTAAAATAATAACACTAAACCATGTTCACAAGTTCAGTATTTGGCCAGTATTTTACACCAGTATTTGTAAGCCGTAACCAGTGGAACAATGAAGGAAAAGTCTACACTTGACACTGCCTGTGCTGGGTTCACTCCCCTCTCCTTCGTACTTAAATGACAGTCAGAGATGATGAAGGTGCTGAAGCGATTGCTTCCTCCGGATGTCTGATATTTATTCACAGGAGGAAAAAGTGAAGCCATCACTGATAGGCTGCATTGATCTTGTGACATAACAATGTCACATGAACCCCGGGAGAGCCAGTAATGACACCGCTGGAATGGCGCTGGCACCAGAGGTAAGAGTTATTATTTTACTGTGGTGGAAACATAGGGATTGGGAAGGGTTGTCCCAGTAGTCGACAGTTCCAGTAAAGGGAACCTGTCGTGTCAAAAAATGCTATTAACCTTCAGATATGGTGTTAATCTGTCGGATAATAGCATTCTAAAGCTCCACGGCCACCATTCTTAACAGTCCGGCTACCAGGAGGAAATTAACTTTATTCCTCCTGGCGGCTTCTGGCTTTTAGTCATAGAGTTGCGGGTGCAGCAGCTTCAGTCTTTGCTTAATACTTAGTGAGCAGTGGCTGTAACCATGCTGAGTCTGTACTGATGCACTGCTGAGCCGGTTGTCCATCAGTGCCAGTGCATGGTTACAGCCGCCGTGCACTATGTACTGAGCAGTGACTCGAGCCATGCCTCTATGGTTAAAGGCCGGAGGAATACATTTAATTTTCACCTGGTAATCGGACTGTCAGCTACGTAGCTTTAGAACATTATTATCCTACAAATTAACCCCATATCTGCAGGTTAATAGCTTGAATAACTGCAACTGCCTCTCAATGGTTAAAATCTTTATGTAGTTCTTCAAAAAGTGTGGCCTAGACCTAACTGACAATTGGGCATCGCTATTTCCCTTATCAAAGGGGTATACACAGTAGCGTAGCTACCGGGGGCAGAGTGTGCGAGGGGTCCGATGCTCAGAGGGGCCCACTTGGAGCTACGCTACTGTAACTGTGTCGGCGCGCACAGCAAGCCAATAGTTACATTCTGCGGTGGAGCAGGGAGAATCGGTCTCCCTGCTCTGCCACTTGGCCGCAATGGTGACAGCAGGGAGCCCCCTGCCCATCACCGCAAGGTCAACTGTATCGGCATTTAGCCGATACAGCTGACCGCATCGATGAGGAAAGGAGCACGCAGCGCTCCTTCTCCCATCACCCCCCTGTCAGCATCTGACATCACCGATGCGGACCCTGACAGTGGGCGTGGTGACATCACCACCCGGCACCCTCTGTCAGAAGATGAGCGAGAGCTCTGAGCACCGCTGGAACGAGGAGGAAGAGAGGTGAGTATGTATTGTTTTTTTTATGGGGGCTGCCGTATACTACAGGGTCTGCCTATAGGGGTACTGTCTTATACGTACAGGGTCTGCCTATGGGGGTACTGTCTTATACTACAGGGTCTGCCTATGTGGAGCTGCCTTATACAATAGGATCTGCCTATGGGGGTGCTGCCTCATACTACAAGATCTGCCTATGGGGGTGCTGCCTTATACTACAGGATCTGCCTATGGGGTGCTGCCTTATACTACAGGATCTACCTATGGGGTGCTGCCTTATACTACAGGGTCTGCCTATGGGGTGCTGCCTTATACTACAGGGTCTGCCTATGGGGTACTGCCTTGTGCTATAGAGTTTGCCTATGGGGAGTGCATTATACTATGTTGAGGACTATCTGGTGCATTATACTATATGGAAGCCATTGTACAGTGTGGGGATTACAGTGAAAGGGGCCATCATACAATGCTGGAGCTATCAAACAGTTTGGAGGCGACTAAGGGGTCAGTATACTGTGTGGGTGCTACTATACAGTGAGGCGGCATTATACTGTGTATAAGAGAGCATCATATTGTGTATAGGGGAGCTGTACAGGGGGGAGACTAGGGACATTATTAAATGTAAAGTGGTCTCTTATTGTTATAGGAGAACTCAGGTTACTGTGACTATTAAAGGGGCACACAGGGCAATATTACTTTCTAGGGGGCAAAATGTGGGCTCTGTTTTCAAAGGCACTTGCACCCGGCATTACTATATTATAGAGTGGTGCTTTAGAATTTAGAGGGCACAGAGAATCACACAACAGGTGCAGTAATAGGGACACATACGGCAGCAGCGGCTCAGTATTGGGGTATCAGTTGCAGTAATACGGACACATAAGGCAGCAGCGGCTCAGTATTGGGGTATCAGGTGCAGTAATAGGGACACATACGGCAGCAGTGGCTCAGTATTGTGGTATTAGGGGCAGTAATAGGGACACATGCAGCAGCAGCTCAGTATTTGGGGTATCAGCAGGATGAGGAGTTTGAGCAGTATGGTAATAGATGGTGATGGGGCTGTAATGTGAGAAGTGAAATGTGTCTTTGTTGTATTCTCTGCAGGTGAGTCGTTGCTGGAAGAAGTTGTCATGTCGGTCTGGGCCAGATGGAAAAGACGGGAAAAGTGAACGATTCCATCAGAAAGGACATCAGCGGTAAGTCATTATCTATAACTGTGCAGTGATCTCTTATATGTTCTGTACGGCTGGTATTTACCACTGACCATATGGTGGTAATATCTATGTTGGTCTTTATATAGAGATTATCTTCAGTAATAGCGCGGTCATCTGCTGAGGTTCTCCTCCACTATTAGGGTGCTTCACCAAGTTGTAATCAAGGTTACCTGGTTAAGGGCCCACTCAGAAGTTTCGCCCCCCCCCCTGAACCAAAACCCTAGCTACGCCTCTGGGTATACAGTCTGATATTGGGAGGGATGATGGTACACTGCCAGACTGTTCATAGAAGAATAGTGACAATTTATTCAATTAAGGCCGCATTCATGCAGCGCCCCAGAGTCCTGGTCGTTGCAGTACTGATGCTCCGCCGCTAAGGGGGGCTATGGTACGTCTGATGGCACTGAAGGGGTTCACCTGACCAGGTATCACAGACACCAATACACTTCACAGTCTGGCCTCCAGGGGGAGCTAAGGGTGCTATGTATTAGGCCACTCCTCACAGTCTGGTAAAACTGGGGGTTAGACAGGAAGTTAGAGAGAAGCTGACTGGGTTGGAGCCAGGCAACATCCTGTGGCAGAGGGTGTTGCAGGGGAAGATTCAGGGGGGTCACTGTCAGGGGTGGGATCCTGACAGAGGCCTAGCGAACTGAGAGAACGTTACGGGCCGCGCCTGCACGAGATAGCGGCGGTACCCCAAGAAAGGACAAGAAGCGAGGTTTATTGTGCTGAGTGAGAAACGAGATCAACGCAACAAGGAGAAACAGCAGTAGGAGTCGTGCTGTAAGACGAGGCAACATCCTACTGAGGCGCACAGCCGGTGTCCGGAACGCCGAGGAAGTATAGAGCTCCAGGCCTAACTTCAAACCTACGGCAGGACAGTCAGTTATAGGCGGGCTGTCTCACTCAATTCACCTAAGAAGACATAGGGGGCAACAACTGGAGAGGGGCGACACTAGGGTCCCAGAAGAGCTCCGAGCCTACCCGTCATACGGGTGCGTCCTATCCATATGATCTGGGGGACGAAGCAGAACATCATAATCGAGTTGTGAGGGAACTTCAGAAACAGACACAACAGTTGTGGGGACTATCCCGTAAGCACAGCAGGGGAGGACCACAACACACAAGCGCTAGAAGGTAGGCACAGATTTCCACCTGCAAAGGGAACTCTGGAGGTGCCATCGGACCGGTCGGACTTGCGCAGCCTGGTTAACCGTATTCCGGACTGAGGATCCTGAAGCCTTCAGTAAAGAGGTAAAGAGACTGCAGCCTGGTGTCCTTGTTATTTACTGCGACCTGCACCACATCATAACATCATCACCATACCACCCACACCTTTCATTGGGCTCCCCTCAGCAGGGTCACGGACCGGGTCTAGCCACTGTGACAACCCCAGAACAGAGACTCAGAGGCCCGGTACCGGGTTCCCCTCGGCCCTGCGGCAGTGGGGGCGCTACATTCACATATCTGTGTGTCACAGTCAGAGTACAGACTATCATTCACGAACTGGCCACAGGTCGTTTGACCCAAAATTGACAACCTCATCAGCATATAAACCTACAACATAATGCACGACTCAAATAAATATAATAAACGTAATTTTATTAATCATAAAAACATAACACCATACATATACAAGGGAAAACAAAAACAGATGGAAAAAGGTATGAGATGTCACCGGGACTAACCGAGTGTATATAGTTCATAATGGCCCATATGTAAAAGATCTACTGTAGGTATCAATATTGAAAAACTTTTATTCATATACCTAAAAGGGACACTAGAACATGTAAAATCTCTATATTTAAGTACCCAAAGAATAATTAATCTATAACTAATAAGGCAACATGGCTCAAAATAAATATTACCATAAAGGCTAATGTGCAAAAAATGCCATATTGAATAGATTTGATTAAGTCAATAATACCACAAAAATATGCTAATTGTGCAGTAACACTTTGTCATCTTTGCTTCGTCCTGTCTTCCAGCACAGGGTTAAAAATGCTCCGACTCCACATCTGGCTTCATTTCTTGATCATAGATGCTGGATCCTGATTCCCCAAATTATCCCACCAACCCAAGATTGTGAAAGAAACACACAAAACACATTTATTGGATGTTAAATTGACCGAATTTTACTACAAATCACATTATCATTATTATTTCATTCAGTGTCTGAAATTTAGAATCAGCCAATTACTATGGAATCCTAATACTCCACAGAGAACACAGTCAACAAATCCCATAAAACATATATCTTTATTAAATATATATAAAAAAATCAACAATACACAGAATAGATACACAGGGAATAATGGGGCTAGTGGAACAAACCGCATATCCATGCA
This sequence comes from Ranitomeya variabilis, assembly GCF_051348905.1. NCBI lineage: Eukaryota > Metazoa > Chordata > Amphibia > Anura > Dendrobatidae > Ranitomeya > Ranitomeya variabilis. The sequence goes on along the minus strand of NC_135233.1, from coordinate 854,668,232 downwards.
TAATGCACATAGGGCTCTGGGATCACATCACCGCGGCAGCACATAATCTACTAATAGTAGAGACCACACAGTGGATCAACACATATAAAGGAACACACCTATACAGGACAGTCACCATGCAAATAATGCTGATAATGTAGTGCAAGTGCACAAAAGAAAATGGCAACTATCCAATGAATGATAATGTCATAAAGGTGTTACCTGATGTGCACCAGCGGTAACGATCCTAGGCCCACCCCGACGCGAGTTTCGGAGCACCGCGATGCTCCTTCCTCAGGGGGTGTGTAGCGGACAGGCGCCAGCGACATCTTATATGTCACCATACCGGAAATCCCCATAACCACATTGCGCGCCGCCCGCCCGTCCTGCCATCCAAAAGCGCCGCTGCCATCCGGAACCGGAAACACGCGGGCCCCACGTGATCCGGCATCACATGACCGCGGACGCCGGCAAGGACAGGATATGGGCGGGCGCAGCGCAGTGGCAACTAGCAAAAACCATTATTGGAAAGGGCAAAGTGAAGGGCAATGGATAAGGAACAAAAAATAAAAAATAAACAATGACAATACTACCATCCATTCAATAATATATAGAAGGGAGTATATAAATATATAACTCTCATAAATATATACATAAATAAACGATCTTCAAGATCTCCCTGACGTAGTGCTGAAGCCAGCTGACAAGGGTGGCAATGTCGTTGTATGGCCCAAAGTTATGTATGAGAGGGAGGCATTCCGCCAATTGAATAACACTATATGTTATAAAAAGCTTACATATAACCCTCTCTCGGCCTTTAGTGCAAAATTGGAAGCCATTATCAAAAGAGCGTTGGACAACGACATTGTCACTAAGGATCTGGCTTCGGCACTAATGGTCAGGGAACCTACGATCCCTACATTGTACCTCTTACCCAAGATTCATAAGGATGTTAAGTCGCCACCTGGCCGACCAATCGTGTCTGGGAGGGGGAATTTTTTGGAGCAAGTCAACAAGTGGATTGATCATTTTCTTCAACCTCTAGTGCAAAATCTCCCCTCCTTTTTGAAGGACACTGGGGATCTTTTGCGCAAGGTCGACGGCCTGTGCTTAGAGGGTGATACTCTTTTGGCTTCAGTTGATGTGGAGTCCCTTTACACCAACATTCGCCATAGTGATGGGTTACGTGCTGTTCGATTTTTTTCTCGGCACGTCCACACTTACAACATCTATTAGGGACCTCATCCTGGAGCTTCTTGAGTTCACCCTCACACACAATTTTTTTGTGTTTAAGGGATCTTTCTACCTACAGCTCCAGGGCACTGCGATGGGTGCGGCCTTTGCGCTATCCTACGCCAACTTGTTCCTGGGGCTGTGGGAGAGGGATCTCTTCCTGTCAGACAAACAGGGGTCGATAGAGCGCGTCCCTTTTTGGACGCGCTATATCGACGATATCTTCTTTGTCTGGCAGGGCACCGCCGTCGACCTTGCGCAATTTATATCCTCACTGAACAGTAACGATCTTAACATACGTCTCACCCCGGTGTGGGATGCTGAGAGGATCGACTTTCTTGATGTTACGATCTATAAAGATGGATCTGGCTGTATTCAGACAGATATCTTTCGAAAACGTACGGCTACTAACACCTTACTTCACGCTTCATCCTGCCATCCGCGTCATATGGTTCGGGCCATTCTGGTGGGGCAATTTTTGCGCCTGCGCCGGATTTGCTCCGATGACGCTGATTTTGAGGTCAGGGCTAGGGAGTTGAAACAGCGTTTTCGGTCTAGGGGATACAGTGGTCGGAGCATTAAGCAGGCGTACCATCGTGCCAAATTTTCCGACCGTAATAAATTACTGTATGGCCAAGTATCTAGAAAATCTAACACCAACAATGTGGCCAGATTTATCACATCATATAATCCCCAACATGATAGGCTACGCACAGCTATTAAAAATGCCTGGCCCATTTTAAAAGTTTATAAATAACTTATTATGTAGGGATAATATATTCTTATGTATGTAAATTTATGCGATATATCTATATATGTATAGTTTGGACATGATATATAGTTTGGTGGTATTTTGCTGCTTATAGATGTTTCTTTCATGTGTATGTATAATCTTTTTGTGGTATATGTTTGTATTTCTTTTCTTTTTGTTATATTTCGTTTATTTATGTATATATTTATGAGAGTTATATATTTATATACTCCCTTCTATATATTATTGAATGGATGGTAGTATTGTCATTGTTTATTTTTAATTTTTTGCTTTTTGTTCCTTATCCGTTGCCCTTCACTTTGCCCTTTCCAATAATGGTTTTTGCTAGTTGCCACTGCGCTGCGCTCGCCCATATCCTGTCCTTGCCGGCGTCCGCAGTCATGTGATGCCGGATCACATGGGGCCCGCGTGTTTCCGGTTCCGGATGGCAGCGGCGCTTTTGGATGACAGGACGGGCGGGCGGCGCGCAATGTGGTTATGGGGATTTCCGGTATGGCGACATATAAGATGTCGCTGGCGCCTGTCCGCTGCACACCCCCTGAGGAAGGAGCATCGCGGTGCTCCGAAACACGCGTCGGGGTGGGCCTGGGATCGTTACCGCTGGTGCACATCAGGTAACACCTTTATGACATTATCATTCATTGGATAGTTGCCATTTTCTTTTGTGCACTTGCACTACATTATCAGCATTATTTGCATGGTGACTGTCCTGTATAGGTGTGTTCCTATATATGCGTTGATCCACTGTGTGTGGTCTCTACTATTAGTAGATTATGTGCTGCCGCGGTGATGTGATCCCAGAGCCCTATGTGCATTATGCATGGATATGCGGTTTGTTCCACTAGCCCCATTATTCCCTGTGTATCTATTCTGTGTATTGTTGATTTTTTTAATATATATTTAATAAAGATATACGTTTTATGGGATTTGTTGACTGTGTTCTCTGTGGAGTATTAGGATTTCTGCTTTTCAGTTGTCCCTTTATTTAGTCCTAGTATACACACATGGCATATTAATATAGGTATTTTTCTTGGTTATAAATAATATGTGTATCCTATGTGTGTGACATGCATGCCGCAATATTACCATTACCAATTACTATGGAAAAGACACTGAAAATGGCACAACCCCCGACTCACGAAGAATCATCCTTCAGCAGCACGCAGGAGAGAAAAAACCCCCTGTGGTGGAAATCTCTAGGGAACCATGGCTGGAGGATTGCCCTTCCCTCGGGCTTAGAAGGTTAATGCCAACACAAATTGTACATTGTATCATATTTACAGTGAGACATAATATACATCCACCATAGATATGCTCGCAGTGACATCATATAGTCACACAGGTTACACATTACGTCACCAGAAAACAGACAGTAATGGTCAAAGCAGGAGCCCTGTGGGCGCCGTATGGAGAGGCCTAATGCGACCTCTCCAGGCCGTACCCATAAAGGTGAAGGCGGCTAGTACCGGATGTGAGGGAGATCTGGCTGCATCATCTGTCACCCCATTGATTGCTAGGGTTAGTTTGATCTGGCTGGCTAGGCGGTATGGCTGATCTGGCTGGTTAGGTGGTATGGCTGATCTGGCTGGCTAGGCGGTATGGCTGATCTGGCTGGCTAGGCGGTATGGTTGATCTGGCTGGCTAGGCGGTATGGCTGATCTGGCTGGCTAGGCGGTATGGTTGATCTGGCTGGCTAGGCCGTGTCCCCTTCCTCCCATTGTGGAGTGATGAAGCTCCAGGTCTCCAGACACATCAAGTGCGTCTCCTCCTACGGCTGAGTGACCTGTGGTTCCGGATTCTTCTCTATCATAGATGCATGTGTTTATGACATCAGCACAGTTGCCATAGTTACCACAGGTGTTTAATGCTGATGCCTCATTGGCTAGAAAGTCCCTCTCAGCGTTCTAAAGAATTAACCCTTGAATGACTGGAATTGTGCCTTTCTCCAGATGCCTGTAAAGTAATCTTGTCACTAGGCAGGATCGAGTTTCCCTAACCAAAGTCTAGTTAGTGGGCGCATTTACAGACGTGATGTGTAACAAGCATAATAATCCCCTTAAGCCCCACTAAATGTATAAATGCATAGAATGAGTACAGAGCAGTCCGATAGAGAATGACTTATATGGAGGTCAATGCAGTTAGATAAAGAATAAAAACTAAGGAGAACTATAAGTCAAAAGAAAGCCAAAATAGATTTTATATAAATAATCAAAATTTTTTATTGAAAAATTAATTACATAAAAAAGTATATACCATAATCATTACATAAATGTGATGAATCCAAAGGTGCATCAAAATCCAAGGCATATAGAGCACGACACTGCTGACCTGTAACAAGGTGCATCTAACCTATTGCTATCAAATCCAACCACCACTGAATGGGCTGTGACACTGTAATTAGAGTATAATCAGTGAGTTTTCCTGCATACAACTTAGTCACAAGCCCAATAGTAGTCAGATTAAAGGTGCATATTAATAAAAAAGACATAATTACCCATGATGGTACAGCAGAGTCGGCTCCAGTGCCAAGGGGTTACCCCAACGCGCGTTTCGTGTGCTAATAATAGCCTCGCTTCCTCAGGGGGCGCCCCCTTATGTCTTTTTTATTAATATGCACCTTTAATCTGACTACTATTGGGCTTGTGACTAAGTTATATGCAGGAAAACTCACTGATTATACTCTAATTACAGTGTCACAGCCCATTCAGTGGTGGTTGGATTTGATAGCAATAGGTTAGATGCACCTTGTTACAGGTCAGCAGTGTCGTGCTCTATATGCCTTGGATTTTGATGCACCTTTGGATTCATCACATTTATGTAATGATTATGGTATATACTTTTTTATGTAATTAATTTTTCAATAAAAAATTTTGATTATTTATATAAAATCTATTTTGGCTTTCTTTTGACTTATAGTTCTCCTTAGTTTTTATACGTTCAATTTGAGTCGCCATTTTTTTGATATTTTGATCGCTATTTGTACTGATGTTCTGTTGGTATATGCAGTTAGATAAAGAAGTAGAAAGCCAAACTGGGGCGAGTGTTTCCCATGACACAATATGGCGTACACTGCAGAGGAATGGCATGCATGGGTGTCATCCACAAAAGAAACCTCTCCTAAAGTCCATGCACAAAAAAGTCCAAGTTGCCATGCTGAAAAATATGAAGACTACAGGCAGGGGCGGGCTGGCAGAGAGGCATTTGCCCCCTGGGCCAGTTAATTAGCAACAGTTCAGGGCCGGCCGCCCTCACTGCAGGCTGAGTCAGGGGCTGACAGGGACGTTGGACTCGAGGCAGGCAGCGTTGCTATGACACCCGGCGGCGCGCTGGGATTGGATAAGCCAGGGTTCAGATAGAGGTCAGAGGTGTGTCATGTACAGCGTGCTAAGTAAGCACGCCTCTGACCTCTGTATGAACCCTCAGAGCGGAGCGCTGTGAAGAGCGGCAGCGGCGCCATTACTGTCTGACAGGCTGGCGGCCACCATTACAGTGTGTGTGAGAGAGAAGGCCAGTCTCATAGTGCTGTTAGTGGCCATCTGACTCTGCAGCAGTGCTCACGTGACATGGCCTATTCTTCATATTCTCTCATGATATATTGCTTATTGACAATAGATCAATATTTCATGAGAATTGTGTATAGCGCACCCCCTGTATATGGATCGCCCCCAGAGTAGGGCAATGGGGTACTCGAAACCGGGTCCTGCGATTCGGGGGGGTATCACGGTGGCTGACCCGGTCCATGGCCCTCAGGGGCGTCCAGTAAAAGAGTTTATATATGGGCAAGGTGTAGTAAAGAACGAGGAGACAGGTTTGCAGTCTTTTACCTTGTTTACTGAAGACTTCAGATGGTATCCTCAGCCCGGAGCGCCAGTTGACAGGGCAGACAGGGTCCGGTCGGTCTGAAGGCAATTCCAGAGTCCCCCTATCCAGGTGGAAATCAGTAGCCTTCCTACTAGCGCCTGGGTGTTGTAGTACCTCCCTGCTGAGCTTCCCAGTAAGGTCCTCACAACTCTTGTAGATGTTCTTGGTGGTATGTCTTCCTCTCTCTGTCCCCCAGATGGTGTGGATAGGACAACCCGTATGACTGATGGCCTGAGGCTTTTTGTAGGGACCCACCCTAGAGACGCCCCGGCCCCCACAGTTGCCACTGAGTTTTCTTAGGTATTAAGGTCGGACAGCCAACTTGGAATTGACTGTCCTGCCGGTCTCTGGAGCAAGGCTTAGAGACAGTTGCTCCCTCGGTGTTCCTGGCTACTGGCTTCTGCGCCTCAGAAAGGAGCAGCTTGTTCCTGGCTGATCTCCCTCTGATATTCCTCTCCTGTGCTCTGCTTTCCTGCCCACTCTCCGCTGTATGTCCACCTTTTAGTGTCTTTTCCCAGGAGTTGCAGCACGTCATGCCAGCAGAGCTCCTCTCCTTCTCCCTGCCTGACAGGAACTGAACTCCTTTTCCTCCAGATCAGGATGTAAATAGGGGAGCTCACCCTAAACAGGCTTAGAGCTCCCCCTTCTGGTCTGCAGTGTGAACATGTTGCATGTGTGTGATACCTGAATGTGGTTGTCTTTCATTGCCTTCAGACATGACATCACTTCTCCCCTGAAAGGATAATGACATCACTGCGTCGACCAGGACACTGGGGCGCCGCATATATACTGCACCCTGTATATTCTGCACCCTGTATATAGTACCTGCATTTTACACATATCAGGTACTAATATATACTGGGTACAGTATCTACAGGGTATAGTATACACAGTGTGTACTGCACCCTGTATATACTGCGCCCTGTATGTAGAACCTGTGTTTACTGCACCTTGTATATACTTGTACCCATGTATACTGTACCCTGTACATACTGCACCCTATATATAGTACCTGTATATACTGCACCCTGTATATAGTACCTGTATATACTGCACCCTGTATATAGTACCATGTATATACTGCACCCTGTATATAGTACCTATGTATACTGCACCCTGTATATACTGCACCCTGTATATAGTACCTGTGTATACTGCACCCTGTATATAATGCACCCTGTATATAGTACCTGTATATGCTGCACCCTGTATATTGTACCTGTGTATACTGCACCCTATATACTGCACCCTGTATATACTGCACCCTGTATATAGTACCTGTATATACTGCACCCTGTATATACTGTGCCCTGTATGTAGTACCTGTGTTTACTGCACCTTGTATATACTGTACCCATGTATACTGCGCCCTGTATATAGTACCTGTATATTACACATAGCAGGTACTAATATATACAGGGTGCAGTATATACAGGGTATAGTATGCACATTGTATACTGCACCCTATATATACTGCGCCCTGTATGTAGTACCTGTGTTTCCTGCACCTTGTATATACTTGTACCCATGTATACTGCACCCTGTAGATACTGCACCCTGTATATAGTACCTGTAGATACTGCACCCTGTATATATTACCTGTGTATACTGCACCCTGTATATACAGGGTTCTCTGATGCTGGGAGTAAATTAACTTTATTCCATCTGACAGTGACGCTCTTTCAGTCATGTGTTCACTGACTGACAGCAGGTTCTAATGCATAGTTAGCTGTCAGTCTGTGCAGGGGGCACGGTCACAACCTCCTCTCCCTATACACAGAGTGATGATTGACCCCACGCCGGCATTACCCACGTGACTGAAAGAGTGAGACTGCCAGATGGAATAAAGTTAATTTCCTCCCAGTCCCAGCATCAGAGCTATAGTGTACATAGAGAGGTTATATGGAGGCGCGTACTGTGTCTGGGGGACTATGTGGGGACTCATACTGTATATAGGGGGCTATGTGAGGACTCACACTGAATATAAGGGACTATGTGGGGACTCATACTGTATATAGGTGCTCATACTGTATACGATACACTTTATTGATCCCGAGGGAAATTATGTTACATAGTTATTAAGGTTGAAGGAAGACTGTAAGTCCATCTAGTTCAACCCATAGCCTAACCTAACATGCCCTAACATGTTGATCCAGGGGAAGGCAAAAAAACCCCATGTGGCAAAGAGTAACTCCACCATGGGGAAAAAAATTCCTTCCCGACTCCACATACGGCAATCAGACTAGTTCCCTGGATCAACGCCTTATTAAGGAATCTAGTGTATATACCCTGTAACATTATACTTTTCCAGAAAGGTATCCAGTCCCCTCTTAAATTTAATTAATGAATCACTCATTACAACATCATACGGCAGAGAGTTCCATAGTCTCACTGCTCTTACAGTAAAGAATCCGCGTCTGTTATTATGCTTAAACCTTCTTTCCTCCAGACGTAGAGGATGCCCCCTTGTCCCTGTCTCAGGTCTATGATTAAAAAGATCATCAGAAAGGTCTTTGTACTGTCCCCTCATATATTTATACATTAACATAAGATCACCCCTTAGTCTTCGTTTTTCCAAACTAAATAGCCCCAAGTGTAATAACCTATCTTGGTATTGCAGACCCCTCAGTCCTCTAATAACCTTGGTCGCTCTTCTCTGCACCCGCTCCAGTTCAGCTATGTCTTTCTTATACACCGGAGACCAGAACTGTGCATAGTATTCTAAGTGTGGTCGAACTAGTGACTTGTATAGAGGTAAAATTATGTTCTCCTCATGAGCATCTATGCCTCTTTTAATACATCCCATTATTTTATTTGCCTTTGTAGCAGCTGCCTGACACTGGCCACTGAATATGAGTCTGTCATCCACCCATACACCCAGGTCTTTTTCATTGACGGTTTTGCCCAGAGTTTTAGAATTAAGCACATAGTTATACATCTTATTACTTCTACCCAAGTGCATGACCTTACATTTATCCCCATTAAAGCTCATTTGCCATTTATCAGCCCAAGCTTCTAGTTTACATAAATCATCCTGTAATATAAAATTGTCCTCCCCTGTATTGATTACCCTGCAGAGTTTAGTGTCATCTGCAAATATTGAAATTCTACTCTGAATGCCCCCTACAAGGTCATTAATAAATATGTTAAAAAGAAGAGGGCCCAATACTGACCCCTGTGGTACCCCACTGCTAACCGTGACCCAGTCCGAGTGTGCTCCATTAATAACCACCCTTTGTTTCCTATCCCTGAGCCAGCTCTCAACCCACTTACACATATTTTCCCCTATCCCCATTACTCTCATTTTATGTAACAACCTTTTGTGTGGCACCGTATCAAAAGCTTTGGAAAAGTCCATATATACTACGTCCACTGGGTTCCCTTGGTCCAGTCCTGAACTTACCTCTTCATAGAAGCTGATCAAATTAGTCTGACATGAACGGTCCCTAGTAAACCCGTGCTGATACTGGGTCATGAGGTTATTCCTCTTCAGATACTCCAGCATAGCATCCCTTAGAATGCCCTCCAGGATTTTACCCACAGTAGAGGTTAAACTTACTGGCCTATAATTACCGAGTTCAGTTTTTGCCCCTTTTTTGAATATTGGCACCACATTTGCTATACGCCAGTCCTGTGGTACAGACCCTGTTATTATTGAGTCTTTAAAGATTAAAAATAATGGTCTATCAATGACTGTACTTAGTTCCTGCAGTACTCGGGGGTGTATCCCATCCGGGCCCGGAGATTTGTCAATTTTAGTTATTTTTAGACGCCGCTGTACTTCCTGCTGGGTTAAGCAGGTGACATTTAATGGGGAATTTTTATCACTAGTCATTTTGTCTGCCATGGGATTTTCTTTTGTAAATACTGATGAAAAAAAGTCATTTAGCATATTGGCTTTTTCCTCATCCTCATCCACCATTTCACCCAGACTATTTTTAAGGGGGCCAACACTGTCATTTTTTAGTTTCTTACTATTTATATAGTTAAAGAATATTTTGGGATTATTTTTACTCTCTCTGGCAATGAGTCTCTCTGTCTCAATCTTTGCTGCCTTGATTTGCTTTTTACAGAATGTATTTAATTTTCTGTATTTATTTAATGCCTCCTCACTACCTACTTCCTTTAATTCTCTAAATGCTTTCTTTTTGTCCCTTATTGCGCCCCTTACAGCTCTATTTAGCCATATTGGTTTCCTCCTATTTCTAGTATGTTTATTCCCATACGGTATATACTGTGCACAGGTCCTATCCAGGATGCTAATAAATGTCTCCCATTTTCTTTGTGTATTTTTGTGTCTCAGGATATCGTCCCAGTTAATTGCACCAAGATCCTCTCTCATCCGTTGGAAATTTGCCCTCCTGAAGTTTAGTGTCCTTGTAACCCCCCTACTACCCATCTTATTAAAGGTTACATGAAAACTTATTATTTTGTGATCACTATTCCCCAAGTGACCCCCAACCCTTATATTTGATATGCGGTCTGGCCTGTTGGTTAATATTAGGTCTAGCAGTGCCCCCCTCCTTGTTGGGTCCTGAACCAGTTGTGAAAGGTAATTGTCTCTCATAGTTGTCAAAAACCGATTACCTTTGCTGGAACTGCAGGTTTCTGTTCCCCAATCTATTTCAGGGTAGTTGAAGTCCCCCATAATAATGACTTCTCCTTGAGTCGCAGCTTCATCTATTTGCTTTACGAGGATATTCTCCATTGCTTCCATTAGTTTTGGAGATTTATAACAAACCCCTATCAGTAATTTATTATTTTTTCCCCCTCCCCTTATCTCCACCCACAGAGACTCTACATTTTCATTAGATTCACCTATATTATCACGCAGGATGGGTTTTAAGGTCGATTTTACATACAGACACACCCCACCCCCTCGCTTATCTGTACGGTCATTTCTGAAAAGGCTATAGCCCTGCAAGTTAACAGCCCAGTCATGGCTCTCATCCAGCCACGTCTCAGATATCCCCACCATGTCATAATTATGCTCCAACAACATTAGTTCTACTTCATCCATTTTGTTGGCGAGGCTTCTGGCATTAGTAAACATGCACTTGATGTTACTCTCTGTACCTCTATTCTTAAATTACTAACTATTCTAACCCCACCCCCCATGCCACCGCCGCCCCCAACTTCCTTATTTGTGCCCAGGTCTCTATCTGCACTATCTTCCCCTCCTATAAAATGAATACCCTCCCCCCCAATCCCTAGTTTAAACACTCCTCCAACCTTCTAACCATTTTCTCCCCCAGCACAGCTGCACCTTCCCCATTGAGGTGCAGCCCGTCCCTAGCGTAGAGCCTGTAGCCAACTGAGAAGTCGGCCCAGTTCTGCAGGAACCCAAACCCCTCCTTCCTACACCAATTCTTGAGCCACTTATTAACCTCCCTAATCTCCCGTTGCCTCTCTGGCGTGGCACGTGGTACAGGCAGTATTTCGGAAAATACCACGTTGGAGGTCCTTGCTTTCAGCTTGCAGCCTAATTCCCTGAAATCATCTTTAAGGACCTTCCACCTACCTCTAACTTTGTCATTTGTGCCAATGTGCACCATGACCACTGGATCCTCACCAGCCCCTCCCAATAACCTGTCAACCCGATCAGCGATGTGTCGGACTCGAGCGCCAGGTAGGCAGCACACCGTCCGACGATCCCTGTCTTTGTGACAGATTGCCCTATCTGTTCCCCTAATAATTGAATCCCCCACTACCAGCACCTGTCTGGCCTGCCCTGCTCTCCTTTTCCCCTCCTTACTGGAGCAGTCACTCCTCCGGCTTTCAGAGGACATGCCTGGCTGCAGCAGTGCTACCCCTGTACTGGCACCCCCCTCATCTGCCAACTTAGCAAACTTATTGGGGTGTGCCAGATCAGGACTAGCCTCCCTGGCACTCTTCCCTCTACCCCGCCTTCTATCTGTCACCCAGCTAACTGCCACACTGTCCTGCAGCTCCATCCTACCATCCCCCTCCTCATCTATCCCATTGAGCGTCTGCTCTGTGAGCAGAAGACTCCTCTCCATATTGTCTATGGATCTCAGTGTTGCCAGCTGCACATTTAGATCCAGTATCTGGGTTTCCAAATGCACAACGTGCTCACATCTCGCACAGCAGTATGCACCCTCGATCGGCTGGTCAAGGACTGCATACATGTGGCAAGATGTACACTGGATGGCATTAACAATTGTGGAGCACATTTCCTAATGGGGATTGTTATTACATGTTATTACAGCAGCGTTACAAACAGCATTTCAAATATTACAAATAGCATTACATAAAGTAATTACTATATTACATATGTATATAGGGGGACATGTTGGGCTCACACTGTATATAAGGGGCTATGTGACAGCTCATACTGTAGATAGAGAACTTATGTGGAGGCTTATACCTCATTTGGGGGGCTGTGTGTGGACTCATACTGTATATAAGGGAGATGTCAGCATACTTAAAGGCAACCTGTCACCAGGTTATTCCAATATAACCTATGACCTCCAACTTTCAGTCCCATGTGACAGTGTTCTGGAATGCTCTATATATGACGCCTTGTAAGGTAAAAAAAATAGGTTTTGTTATACTCACCTACTGGGCAGTTTGGTCCGATGGACGCTGCTGGTCTTGTTCCAGTCCTCCTCTCTTCTTGCGATGACGTTCTCCTTCCCTGCTTTGTTGCGATGATGCATCCTACGTCATCCACATAATGTCCCCCATCGTGCTCTTGCACAGGCGCACTTCTCTCTGCCCTGCTGAGGGCAGAGCACAGTACTATAATGCGCATGCGCCGGCACTCTTTGGCCTTTGCATGCACATGCGCAGCACTTTGCTCTGCCCTTGACAGGGCAGATAGAAGTGCGCCTGCACAGGAGCGCGATGGGGAGCTCTGTGTGGATGATATAGGACATGTCATACACATGAAGCAGAGCCCACATATGACCTTTAATATATATTATATGATATTGTTGCTTTATTTTAATATGAATTGTAATTAATATGTTAATAATATTGAGCAGAATGAATTTCAGCCTATTGCTTTGGCCTCAACGAGTCATGGTCTGTCACGTGGCACCTCTGAGAAATTATATTTGCCCATACTATGTGCACAGACATCAGATGTTATATACAGGATAATATGTGACTGGTGTAACGTCTGGTGTCTGTACTCATAGTACAATATACAACAGTCACATATTTTCCAGCACGTACCATCTGATGCCTGTAGTCACAGTGTATCACATACCCGTCATATAATCTCCTGTACACTGGATGTGGTATACTGTGTGCACATCTGATGTATATACAGATAATATGTCACTGATATCTCATATACCAGTCACATATCTTGTATCCATATTTCTAAATGTAACCAGGTCTACTACACAGAAAGGATACAACTGTATGTCAATTATATTCTGCTTTAAAGAATCCTCCTATTAATGTTTTTCCCCCTAATTCTGTGTAGAGGCTAGAGTGGTGTCAGTGTGTGATAATGTGTACAAACTGTAAAGCGCTGCGGAATATGTTAGCGCTATATAAAAATAAAGGTTATTATTATTAATATACTCACCTAGCGGCATCTTCTCCAGTATCCAGCAGCTTTCTGCTTCTCCTCTGAGTGACATCTTCGCTCTTCAGACTCCGGCTCACAATATGCTTTATAGGTGCTTCTCACAAAATTAGATTATCATCAAAAAGTTCAGTTAGGCTGGGTTCACATTGCGCTAGTGGCGTCCGTTAGACGGACTATGTTACACCGCGGCATAACGCGGTGTAACGTAGTACGTTAACGCCGCCATTACTTCCCATGTCAGACGCATCGCTAGCGCACGCCCACAATGGGCGTGCGCTAGCCATGTGCCGTCAGTGAGTGACAGACCCTGGAACTTGGTCTGCAGCGTTTCCGGGTCCGTCAGATAGTCTGTCAGATGCTCTATCTGCGCTAGCGGTATGACAAGTCGGCACTTGCGTTAACAGCAGCCCGTTAACTTATATGCTGAACGGGCTGCTGTTAACGCAGTGTGAACCTAGCCTTATTTCAGTTCTTCAAAAGAAAAAGTGAATCTCATATATAGAGTCATTACACACAGAGTGATCTATTTCAAGTGTGTTCTTCAATACAAAAAGTGAAACTCGTACATTATATAGAGTCATTACAAACATAGTGATGTTTTTCAAGTGTTTATTTCTGTTAATGTTGATGATTATGGCTTACAGCCAATGAAAACCCAAAAGTCATTATCTCAGTAAATTAAAATACTTTATAACACCAGCTTGAACAATGATTTTAAAATCTGAAATGTTGGCCTACTGAAATGTATGTTCAGTAAATGCACTCAATGCTTGGTCAGGGCTCCTTTGGCATCAATTACTGCATCAATGCGGCATGGCATGGAGGTGATCAGCCTGTAGCACTGCTGAGATGTTATGGAAGCCCAGGTGGCTTTGATAGCAGCCTTCAGCTCTTCTGCATTGTTGTGTCTGGTGTCTCTCATCTTCCTGTTGATAATGCTTCATAGAGTCTTTATGGGGTTAAGGTCAGGCAAGTTTGATGATATTCTAATTTTGTGAGAAGCACCTGTATGTGACCTGGAAGTCTCTTTACATTGTAAGTCTATGGATCCTCATTTTGAGCCTTGTTCTCATGCTCCATAGACTTATATTGTAAAAGCCACTTATGGGTCACAGAGCGCAGTGTGACCTGTAGAGTCTGAATAGGTGACTTAGAAGAGGATCGGCGCTGGATACTGGAGAAGACTGTGATCTGTGAGTATCTTAACACACTGACACTGCACTAAACTAACATTTACACAAGTGATCGCAAGTATGAGTTTGCATACTTGCGATGTTCACGAGCCCCTAGAGTCTCAAGGATGGGCCGCTGCTAATGGGCCACTGCTATGTGCTTGCCCCCCAGGCTACAATTTGCCAACCAGCCCCTGTGCCTCACTATATTGATGGATGCATTGGGGGTTTCATTGGAAGCACGTCACTCAGAGATTTAGATGGAAACTACAAAGTAAGTGGTCAGCGTAGAGCGACGGATAAATACAATCCAAACGTTATGTAAAATGTTCCCAATAAAAGCTTCCACTCAATCCACAAAAAAAGCAAGTCCCCACTCAGATCTGTCATCTGTTAATGGAAATATAGGGTGCTTCCACATTACTGGTAGCACAAAGACTCTGGAAAAGCGAAATGGCTCCTCACCCGCCAAAAGATATTCAGCAAATTCTCCTCTCCCAAATCCAAATGTCCCCCTCCCTTCTGAGCCCCAGTGTCCCTAAACAACATATAGCGCCCACATGTTTGGCATTTCTGTATTGATGAGAACCCGCCTAATTTACAGGTGCATGTCTGCAGAAGCACGGGCTGGGCATAACGTGCTGGTGACTGCAACGTACTGGTCACTACAACAGCAGTTTGCAATTTTCACTCAGTAACATCCACTGCTGCTTGTTTCTGGAAAACACCCATGGAGTCAAAACCGTCACTACATCTGTAGATAAATTCCCAAAGGGAAAGGTCACTTATGTGCGACACTGCTGTTCTGCCACCTCAGGGGCTCTGTCAATGTAATATGGCACCCTCAAACAAGTGCAGCAAAATCTGCACTGTAATATGGCGCTACTTCCCTTCTGAGCTTTCCACTGCCTCAAAAGTAGTTTTCGACCACATATGGGGTATTGGCGTCCTCAGAATAAATTGCACAACAAATTGTATGGTGCAATTTCTCCGTTTACCCTTATGTAAATGTAAAGTTTGGAGCTAAAAAAAATTAATTTGGGAATAATGTGACTTTTTTTTTTTATTTCCACGGCTTTTTGTTATAACCTTCTGTGAAGCACCTGTAGGTTCAAGGTGCTCAATACACATCTAGATAAGTTCCCTAAGGGGTCTAGTTTCAAAAATGGTGTCACTTGTGCGGGGTTTCCACTGTTTAGGTACATTAAGGGCTCTCCAAACGCGACATGGCAGCCACTAATTATTCCAGCATATTTTACATTCACAAAGTCAAATGGCACTCCTTCCCTTCCGAGCCCTGCCGTGTGCCCAAATAGTAGTATTTTCCCCACATATGGGGTATCGGCATACTCAGGAGAAATTGTGCAACAAATTTTATATTGCAATTTCTACTTTTACCCTTATGTAAATGCAAAATTTGGAGCTGAAAAGATTTATCTGGGAAAAATGTGATTTTTTTATTTTTATTTCCTCAGCTCTACGTTATAAACTTCTGTGAAGCACCTGTGGCTTCAAGGTGCTCAATACACATCTAGATAAGTTCCCTAAGGGGTCTAGTTTCAAAAATGGTGTCACTTGTGGGGAGTTTCCACTGTTTAGGCACATTAGGGGCTCTCCAAACGCGACATGGCAGCCACTAATTATTCCAGCATATTTTACATTCACAAAGTCAAATGGCACTCCTTCCCTTCTGAGCCCTGCCGTATGCCCAAACAGTAGATTTCCCCTACATGTGGGGTATCGGTATGCTCAGGAGAAATTGCACAACAAAATGTATGGTCCATGTTCTCCTGATACCCTTGCAAAAGTAAAATAAATCTATAGGAATTTTTTTGTGAAAGAAAAGTAAATGGTTATTTTTTCCTTCCGCATTCCAAAAATTCCTGTGAAGCACCTGAAGGATTTATAAACTTCTTGAATGTGATATTGAGCACCTTGAGGGGTGCAGTTATTAGAATGGTGTCACTTTTGGACATTTTCTTTCATATAGACCCCTCAAAGTGACTTCAAATGTGAGGTGGACCAAAAGAAAAGATTTTGTAAAATTTGTTGAAAAAATGAAAAATCGCTGGTCAACTTTTAACCCTCATAAATTCCTAACAAAAAAATTTGATTCCAAAATTTTGCTCATGTAAAGTAGACATGTAAAAAGTGTTATCTATTAACTATTTTTGTGTGCTATGACTCTCTGATTTAACCCTCCGTCAGGGGCAACTGATCTGACAGGCGCAGCTCACTTAGTTTCATTTCTCTATTTTCAGTGGTTTGTCTGGGAAACACCATCCTCCCAGTACCTTCCTAACTTTAAAGGCTGTGTGAAACCTGAGAAGCCTCTTGTGCTGCAGAGCTGCAGGAGATCAGATATCCGTGTTTTGGATTCTCCGGCTCATTGCCCCTGAATGCGTCACGCCTTTGACGGTTAGAATTTGCTGTTTTTATTCATCCCAATTGTTTTTTTAGCTTGTTTTATAAATAGCTAGTGCTAAATTTGTGGATTTGTCATAGAAGGTTTTGTTAGAAATAAGAGTGTGCTTCTCAGGCACATTGCGCCCTAACACATATTCTCTCTCTTGCTTTAGCTTTTCTTCTGAAATGGCGAGGAGAATATTTGACTTGTCAAATGCCCTTCATGTTGAGCAAGTGCAAAATATACTGCTTGCTGATGAGACAGACCCCTTACAGCTAGAAGATTTAGGGGAAGAAAGTGACAGAAGATGATGTGGAAGAATGTCCAGATGTGTCTGATACAGATCAAGATGGAGAGAGTGAGGAGGATGCTCAAGACATAGAAACATATTACTTTTCTGGTTAATAAACATTTTTTTTTCCACCTGATTATGTGTATTCTCATTTATTACATTCTTATTAAGGTAACTGATCACTTTTAGAGCATTTACATTTTTTAAAAAGGAAAATATAGCCAATTTTCTAGCCTGTGCCGCACAGGTGCAATGCCCCTAAACTCGTTATGAAACATATTGCCCCTGACGGAGGGTTAAGGACATAAAAATTAATAGTGTGAAAATTGAAAAATTGTCAACATTTTTGCCAAATTTCCATTTTTTCACAAATAAACGCACGTAATATAGAAGAAATTTTACCGCAATCATGACGTAAAAGATGTCACGAGAAAACATTCTCAGAATCACTGGGATCCATTGAAGCGTTCCAGAGTTATGACCTTATAAAGTGACAGTGGTCAGAATTGTAAAAATTGGCCGGCTCAGAAAGGTGAAAACAGGCTAAGTTTACTACAGTAGAATTCCAAGAAAAATGGGAGATTTCTATAGAAAAATTTAAACAGTAATAAGATTCCAAGAACAATGGGAGAGTTCTACAGAGTAATTTAAATAACAATAGCCTTCCGAGAACAATAGAGAGAGATCTACAGAATACTTTAAAAACCAGTAACCTTCTGAGAATAATGGGAGAGTTCTACAGGATTTTTAAGCTGCACTAGAAAGCCGAGAACTATAGGAGGGTGCTATACAGTAATGTAAATAACAATAACATTCTGAAAACACTGGGAGAGTTCTACAGAGTAACTTACATAACAATAACTTTCTGAGAACAAATGGAGAATTCTACAATGTAATTTAAATAATAACATTCCAAGAACAATGGGAGAGTTCTACAAGACTTTTAACCTACAGTACAATTCTGAGAACAATGGGAGAGTTCTACAAAGTAATTTAACTAGCAGTAGCATTCCGAGAACAATAAGAGAATTCTGCAGAGTAATTTAAATCACAATAACATTCCGAGAACAATGGCAGAATTCCACACAGTAATTTAAATAGCAATAACATTCCAAGAGCAATGGAAGAGTTGTAAGGAGTAATTTAAACAACACCAAAATTCCAAGAACAATGGGAGAGTTCTACAGAATAATTTAAATAACAGTTTTATTCTGAGAGCAATGGGGGAGTTCTACACAGTAATTTAACTAACAATAACATTCCAAGTTCAATTTGTCCTTATACAGTGCATTGCAAAAGTATTTAGCTCCAACCATTTACCCTAGCCCAACCCTAACTCTAGCTCTAGCCCTAATCCTAACCCTATCCCCAACTCTAATCCTAGCACAACCCTAAGCCTAGCCCAACCCCAACCTTAGCTCTAGCGCCAACCCTAACCCTAATGGAAAAAATGAATATAAATACAAAAAAACTTTTTTTTATTTTTATTATTTTTACCAAATTAAGGGGGTGATAAAGAGGGGTTTGATTTACTATTTTATTTATTTTGATTGCTGTGCTAGAGTTTATTACAGTGATCAAAATGAACCAATAGGAAAAATTTCCTATCGTTGCCGGGTGTCAACCTACAAATCTCGGTGGGCGCACTGCACGTGTGCCCGCCATTTTCTTCCCGGAAGAAGACGCTGACTGCCAAAGGACAGGACCGAGGGATCCAGGAGGGTCCAGGGACACTGGAGGAGAAAGAGAAATTAAATGGAAAATCAGAATTTCTTTTGAGGTCGTTGTTATTCCATGAATAACGGTGATTGCAACACTGGGGTTGGTAAAAACCGTCCTGAATCATGTTCTCCAGGGTCCGGGAGACCCTGGAGAATTTCCGACGCTGTGGGGTGCTATAACCTTATTTCTCAGCTCCGTTAAAAAGCGACGCTGAGGAATAAGTACGCTAAGGCTACTTTCACATTTCCGTCTTTCCTCTGCCATCGCAATATGTCGATTTTGGAAAATGCAGGATCCTGCAAAAAAAATTGCAGGATCCTGCATTTTCCCATAGACTTGTATTAGCGACGTATCACGACGGATGGACACACGTTTCATCCGTCGTGCACTGGATCCTTTGGAATGTGATGGGCCGTCTTTTGCAAAAAATGTTCAAGGGAACGCTTTTCTGTACGTTGTATCCAGTGTTTCAGACTGCGCATGCCCAGCAGGAAATCTCGCTCTCACTCTCTTCCCTCTCCCAGAATACAGACGGAAATGTGAAAGAATAATCTTCCGTCGGTACGTCGCTTTGTGACGGGCGACTACCGATGCAAATGTGAAAGTAGCCTTAACTGCCGCAGTTAAAAGGCGTATCGGTGGTCATTAAGGGGTTAAATAAATTTAAGGCAATTGATACCTAAAAAGGTGTTAATGCTTATGTAAACAATAAACCAAGAAATAATCTAAAATGCAATGGCCAAAAGTGCTATTACATACATTTTTTAAGAATAAATATGCCAAAAGTCAGTAGATAAATAATTCAATAACTTTTGCTGTTGATTTGGTTAGTCACTAGATGGTGCTGTTCTTAAACAAATCTAAAGTGCCTATGCACTGGTGCCTGTGCACACTAGCTTGGATGTGCTGGTCTTGCTCTCTATTTGTATATAGTCTTTTTCAACATGTGCAGTCCCACTTCCAATAGCCACAGGTGATTTTAAGTAGTTGGCTGGTCCACTCCTGGAGGGACCCAATTACGAAGGACGCCTTGACGTGGCAATTGGGCTCACATATTGGCCAATTTATGCGCGAAGTACCTTCCTTTTTCATTGCAAGTTTTGCAGATAAATATTTCATGTGTACATTATATAGCCCTTTATTCCTATTTGTTATGCCAGTAATGCATTTTCAATGTTCTAAAGTAATTATTCTTGGTAAATAATGGTGCAACCATTATCATTTTTCAACTAATATTGTACTTCATGTTAGTGGTAAAATTTATTCGATATTACTTGTGTTTATTTATGAAAAAAACAGAAATATGGTGAAAATGTTTAAAATTTAGCAATTTTCAAACTTTTAATTTGTATGCCCTTAAATCAGAGAGATGTCACACAAAATAGTTAATAAATAACATTTCCCACATGTCTACTTTACATCAGCACAATTTTGGAAACAATTTTTTTTTGTTAGGAAGTTATAAGGGTTTAAGAAGTTTATTAACCCTTTACGTGCTTCATAGGAACTGGAGCAATGTGGAAGGAAAAAATTAAAAATGTAACTTTATTTTTTACAAACATTTTACTTCAGAACCAATTTTTATTATTTTCACAAGTGTAAAAAGAGAAAATGAACCACAAAATGTGTTTTGCTATTTCTCCTGAATACGCCAATACTCTATATGTGGGGGTAAACTACTGTTTAGGTGCACAGCAGAGCTTGGAAGAGAAGGAGCGCCATTTGACTTTTTCAATGCAGAATTGGCTGGAATTGAGATCAGACGCCATGTCGTGTCTGAGAGCCCCTGATGTGCCTAAACAGTAGAAACCCCCCACAAGTTACACCATTTTGGAAACTAGACCCCTTAAGGAACTTATCTAGATGTGTGGTGAGCACATTGAACCCCCAAGTGCTTCACAGAAGCTTATAACATAGAGCCGTGAAAAAAAAATATTTTTTCCACAAAAATTATGTTTTCGCCCCAAAAGTTTTATTTTCACAAGGGTAACAGGAGAAATTAGAACCCCACAGTTGTTTTGCAGTTTGTCCTGAGTATGCCGATACCCCATATGTGGGGGTAAACCACTGTTTGGGCACACGGCAGAGCTCGGAAGGGAAGGAGCGCCATTTGACTTTTTCAATGCAGAATTGGCTGGAATTGAGATCAGATGCCATGTCTCGTCTGAGAGCCCCTGATGTTCCTAAACAGTGGAAACCCCCACAAGTTACACCATTTTGGAAACTAGACCCCTTAAGGAACTTATCTAGATGTGTGGTGAGCACTTTGAACCCCAAAGTGCTTCACAGAAGTTTATAACGTAGAACCGTGAAAATAAAAAATCTTATTTTTTCCACAAAAATTATCTTTTTGCCCAAAATTTTTATTTTCACAAGGGTAACAGGAGAAATTAGATGACCAAAGTTGTTGTGCAATTTGTCCTGAGTATGCTGATACTTAATATGTAGGGTGTGATGCAGTGACCCCTGTAACAGGTAGGGGGCGCTGCATGGTCTCCCCAGTATACGCACGGAGGCGTATTAAGGCCATAGGAATGCATGGCAATCGCAGGCATGACTGTGGTAATGTGATAAAGTCCGGCAGTATTGTGAATGGCCTATACGTGTGTCGCAGAGGAGAAGACTCTGCGCTGCCAGCCTGAAGCGATGTGGTGTTCTGGTACCTGTAGTCCTATAGTTATAGTGTTGTATGTTTATCATGGGAGGTTGGCAGGGCTAGTTTTGTGAGATGGGCAGGACAAACTAGCCACACACACCCACATTCCCACCCAGGGGAGTGGTTAAAAGGTATATAATGTGACCAGGGTGTGGGTCACATGTTCCTGTGTGGTCTGAGTGTGTAGACCTGTAGGGTACAGGTGCAAGGTCCTGATAGAAACCTCAGTGTTGGGCATGCTAGCCCTGAAGAACACATGGTGGGACTTTGCTACTGGTGGCCTGCGTATTGGACGGTCCCAGCTGGGGATGGACGTCCTGAATAGTACCCAGACTGGCCACCTGTATGATCCTGAGTAACCTGGGTGTTGGGAGGTCCTGGGAGTAGGACCGGATCCCTGAACAGCACGAGGTGAGGACAGGGATCTGCAGAGCCAGTGACAGCTACTGTGTGGGGAAGCTACAGTCCTTCGGTGGGTCTGGACTGATTAATGTGTGCCGACAAGGCAAGTTGCTGATCCCTGTGAGGCAGCTTACCCAAGAGAGAGCACTGGCAAGGATTCAGCAGGTGGAGCAGGAGCTCCCATCAGGTACCTATGCAGACTGTTGGTGCTTGTGATGTTATATGAACTGTGTGGTAACCCATGACAACTGGTCAGGAGAGGACCAGCGTGTTTAGTTGCTGCAAATGGATAACATGTGGCTAATGAGTTAAAGCCATATCATGTACAGTTAAATGGACTATGTGTAAGCCGGTGATGTGTAACATGGCTTACGGAGCGGTTTATGACGCTTAAATAAACCTTATGGACTATTTTTGTGTTTAAAAACTGTGCCCGTGTGCTTGAATCCAGTGCCAAGCGAGTAATCCCCTACCCGTTAGTGAGTGCAATCTTACATATGGTGGAGAATGCGGGCAACGGTCCAGGAGGCACGTTCAGAGTTGTTTGCTGTGGCTCGGCGGGGCCACGAAGATTGTGTCTGGCTGTAACTTGGTGGGGTTACGAAGCTGACAAGCATCTTGCTGTGGATTGACGGGTCCATGAAGGTGTCAAGCGGCTTGCTGTGGATCAGTGGGTCCACGAAGTTTGCAGTGGAGCCGTGCAGAGCCTTGTGGAGCGTAGCTGCAGTTGCAGCAAGAGGTTCCGCAGCAGCCAGCGCTGCAGTGGCAGCAGCAGCGGCTTGTGATCGGCAGCCGGAGGTGCCGGCGTCTGTGGCTGCAGCAGGAGCTGTGGTAATACCAGCAGGAGCTGGTGCTGAAGTGACATATATATAAAAAAAAAAATTTTTTTTTTTTTTGCTCAAGATCGTGCAGACTCTTAAAGGGCCAGTGCAAGCCCAGGGACATAGTGTGTGTACTGTGCGAACTGGTGTTTAAGAGTACCGTGGGAGTCCACGAGGTGTACCCCAGGGAAGGGGTGGTGTCCCTAAAAGGGGTGGTGTCCATAAAAGCGGGTGGTGACCCCAAACAAGGATGGTTGCACAAAAGGGGGCGGAGTCCCAAAAGAGGGTGGTAACCCAAACAGGGATAGTGGCCCAAAAGAGGTGGAATCCCAGGGAATGGTAGTTTCCCAAAACGGGGCAGCGTGTTCTGAAGGGGTGCCGCAGATCAACTGTTGCTTGAGGCAAATGAGTTATGTGTGTCCATTCTGCTATGTGAGCTATCCACCCGGCGAGAGTTTACGGGGTTGTGCCCTGCGGGTGCATGAGATGGAAGTGTGTGGACTGGTCGATTCTAGGAGCCCAGTGACTCTAGTGAGGGTTGCACCCGAGGGGTTTGAAATACCCGATAGGAGGGTCAGTAACCTGCATCCATGGGCACACTAAGGACTATCCAGTGGCCAGAGTGGTCCTCAAGACAGCCAGGGACAGTGCAATACATGATGTCGCCATAGTCTCAAACTTACCCTGTCCGGTGATACTTGGCCGGGACTCGGGGCTGTTCACAGACCTGTGGGAGAGGGGAGCTCATCTACAGCAGGAAAATGAAGGGCTCTCGGCTGGTGGGATTGCATACTTAAAAGTGTTAGCACCTCCGAAAACTGACAGGTCAGACATATTGGTGACAAGAGGTAAAGATGCATCTGCCCAACTAACTGACCTGACGTCACCTGAAGTGTGCCACAATACGACTGGTAGTGGTCTGGTGAATAAAACAAGTGGAGCTGACACCCAGACAGAGAGTGACTTGAGGGTTCACCATGTTGTGGGGTGTGAGACAGACTCTGGGGGTGACTGTGACATGTCATGGCCAGTAACAAGCGCTACAACTGAGTACGATGTCTTGCTGTCAGAAGTATTGACCCAGGGTGAAGTCAGGATGGCGGTGACAGCCATGCCAGAAAATGTGACCTGTTTAAGTGGGGACTGCCGGTTCCAGGAAGACCGATTGGGTGGTGGTGACTCCCATTCAGATGATGACGCCAGTGGAAAAGAGTGCAGTAAGGCTCAATCAGGTACAAATGGCAAGTCTTCCTCCTGTCGCCAGAGACGTAAAAAAGGAAAAGGGGCTGAACCAGTTGCACCTTATGAAGATTTGACGTAAGGTGGTGAAGGCTCCATAGTACCAGATGCAGAAGAGCTGGGGTACTTAGATACCCAAGAGAAATCTAAACCCGTTGATGAAGAAATAGGTAAAACTCTGAAGCGGCAGAGTGTGGGTGAGCAAGCTGGCCCATTTGAAAATATATTTAAAGAAGTTATGGTGCGACACATGCTAGCCAAAAGAGAGCAGGATCACGAAATAGAGCTGATTAAAGACACAGTGAAAGAACATGTCGAATGAGAAAGGGTCCTGAGTAGTGTTGAGCATTCCGATACCGCAAGTATCGGGTATCGGCCGATATTTGCGGTATCGGAATTCCGATACAGAGTTCCGATATTTTTGCGATATCGGGACTCGGGATCGGAATGCATATTCATGTGTAAAATAAAGAATAAAAATAAAAAATAGGGATATACTCCCCCTCTGACGCGCCCTGGTGGTAACTGCTGCAACCGGCAGCCTCCGTTCCTAAGAATGAGCGAGTGAAGGACCTGCGATGATGTCGCGGTCTTGTGATTGGTCGCGTGACCGCTCATGTGACCGCTCACAATCCAATCACAAGCCGCCACGTGATCGAAGGTCCTTCACTCGCTCATTCTTAGGAAAGGAGGCTGCCGGTTAACACCGCTAGGTCCAGGGTCCGCCGGAGGGGTGAGTGTATCCATATTTTTTATTTTTATTCTTTATTTTTTACATGAATATGGATCCCAGGGCCTGAAGGAGAGTTTCCTCTCCTTCAGACCCTGGAAACCATCCAGGATAGCTTCCGATACTTGTGTCCCATTGACTTGTATTGGTATCGGGTATCGGTATCGGCGATATCCGATATTTTTCGGATATCGGCCGATACTATCCGATACCGATACTTTCAAATATCGGAAGGTATCGCTCAACACTAGTCCTGAGACAAGCAGCTGAGCACAGGGTGGATGAGCTGGAGAAGGAAGTCTCTGAGCTCAGAGGTCACCTGTTCACGTGGCAAAGTGAGTATAAGGCCCTAAGGGAAGACATGGAAGTGCTCAGAGAAGCACTAAAAGGCCCTCTACAAGAGAAAGAGGTTGTGGTCACAGACTTACCGTGCCGGTACCAGAGTGGTAACGAGGTGAAGCTGCTAATGCCCATCTTGACCAGAGGTCTGGAAGAGGGTAAAGCTGAAGAAGAGTGTGCGCTAAGAGCAGAACAAGATGGTCACCTGGTGGTGGCAGAGGTCTTGATGAAAAGGGCCATGGTATAGCAGGAGCCGTCTGTCCTTGAATAGAGTGAGACCCTTCTTTTCAAGAGCATAATAGAAGTATCCGAAGACATGCAAGAATTGTGTGCCAGTAAGGGTGTGCATGAGGCCTTTAGAAAGGCAATAGAGGCATGTAGGCGCCTGAGACTCAGCAATTGGTCATACTGTCGACTAAGGAAGTCACAGTGAAGCGGGTGGCTGTCCTGAGGGATATGCACCTACACTGCCTCCGTACAAAACAGAGGATCATTATAAAGAATAATGAAGCCGTTCGACGTTTGGAGCGTGAAAAGAAAGCTCAAAGTCGTCTGGCCTTGGTGGAAGACACAGTCCAAGCGCCCAAAGCTCTGGTGGCGAAAGTCATTGGGAGACTTGGGAGAGTGATGCAGGAGATGGTGGATAAATCCGGTGTGAAGAGACTGAGAATACCGGCTGATGACGAGGTCCAGGTCATGGGTGAAGATGGGATGGTTCGATTCCTTGTTGTCGGATCCAGAGAGAGTCTTGAGAATATCCGCATGCTCCTGGAATATTGCATGGCATACCTAAGGGAGGTAGAGCAGCTGAGACTTGAGAGACTGTAAGTTAATAAACAGCTGCCAGAAAGGCGAAGAAGATGGCGGCCACTTTCGACCCGAAAATCCCCCACAAGTGAAACCATTTTGGAAACTAGACCCCTCAAGGAGCTTATCCAGATGTGTGGTGAGCACTATGAACCCCCAAGTGCTTCACAGAAGTTTATGACACAGAGCTGTGAAAATAAAAAATCATATTTTTTCCACAAAAATTATCTTTTCACCCCCAAATTTTTACTTTCACAAAGGTAACAGGAGAAATTGGACCATAAAAGTTGTTGTGCAATTTATCCCGAGTACTCTGATACCCCATATGTGGGGGGACCACTGTTTGGGTGCATGGCAGAGCTCGGAAGGGAAGGAGTGCCGTTTTGGAATGCAGACTTTGATACAATGGTCTGCGGGCATCACGTTGCATTTGCAGAGCCTCTGATGTGCCTAACCAGTAGAAATCCCCCACAAGTGAAACCATTTTGGAAACTAGACCCCTCAAGGAGCTTATCCAGATGTGTGGTGAGCACTATGAACCCCCAAGTGCTTCACAGAAGTTTATAACGTAGAGCCTTGAAAATAAAACATTGTATTTTTTTCCACAAAAATGTTCTTTTCACCCCCCAATTTTTTTTACTTTAACAAGGGTAACAGGAGAAATTGGACCCCAAAAGTTGTTGTCCAATTTGTCCTGAGTACGCTGATACCCAACTACTGTTTGGGCACACGTCGGGGCTCAAAAGTGAAGTAGTGATGTTTTGGAATTCAGACTTTGATGGAATGGTCTGCGTGCGTCATGTTGCGTTTGCAGAGCCCTTGGTGTGACTAAACAGTAGAAACCCCCCACAAGTGACCCCATTTTGCAAACTAGACCCCCAAGGAACTTATCTAGATGTGTGGTGAGCACTTTCAACCCCCAAGTGTTTCACAGAAGTTTATAACGCAGAGCCGTGAAAATAAAAAATCATTTTTTTCCCATAAAAATGATTTTTTAGCCCCCAATTTTTTTTCCTAAGTGTAACAGGAGAAATTGGACCCCAATTTTTGCTTGGTTCAGATTTATTGATGATATTTTTTTGTCTGGACAGACACCCAGGAGTCATGTGAGAAATTCATCCAAACCCTTAATATCAACTCACTAAATATTTTTCTCACTTACCATATTTCATCTTCCACGCTAGATTTTTTGGACCTCAGGCTCTCTCTCCGGGATGGTCAGCTCGTGACAGATTTATATTGTAAGCCTACAGCATCTAATGGACTACTTGACTTTGGCAGTTTTCATTCTCAACATTTAAAAAGAGGAATACCAGTGGGCCAGTTCTCAAGATTACGCTGTAACTGCACGTGACAAGAGGATTTTCGCGAGCAGACCAAGTCCCTTATGGATCGTTTTAAAGCAAGAGGCTATCCAAGGACTGTTATTTCTCAGGCATTTCAAAAAATGGATGCTACTCCTAAAGAAATGTTGTTAAGACCCTCTCCTAAAGTCCTAGATCAGTGATGGCGAACCTATGACACGCGTGTCAGTGCTGACACGCGTAGTCATTTTCAGTGACACGCCGGCCGCCGGCCGCGGCCCCATAGAAATTGCATCTTTACATTGCATGGCATCTGATCCGATTTTTTATCGGATCGGATGCCATGCAGGAGGTCTGTGGGTCCAAACAACGGAGCTCCGGCACAGAGCGTCTAGGCCTGGGACTTCCGGTAGGCCCAGCGCAGCTCCCGGAAGTCCCAGGCCTCCGCGTGGGTCGGATGCCATGCAGGAGGTCTGTGGGCCCAAACAACAGAGCTCCGGTGCAGAGCGTCTAGGCCTAGGACTTCCGGTAGGCCAGGCGCAGCTCCCGGAAGTCCCAGGCCTCTGCGTCGGAGCTGTGTTGTTTGGGCGGCATTGCGCTGCTCCCTGCTCCCTGCTTCGCCGGCCGGAAAGATCGGACCTACCGGTCCCATGCCTAGAGTCCGCTCTGCGCCCTAGCTCTGTTATTTGGGTGGCATTGCGCTGCTCCGTGCTGCGCCGGCCAGAAGTCCCAGGCTGCACTTCTGAGGCCTGAGGAGATCGCTGTCTGGAGGCCCTGTGATTGCTGTCTGCAGGCCCTGTGATTGCTGTCTGCAGGCCCTGTGACAACTACAGCAACCATCATCCAGTGAACTGTGGGGTGTCATTGGCCATTACTAAGATAAGTGAGGGGGAGGCTGGAAGAGGCCTGTGCTATGGGTGCAGTTTCCCGCCATTAGGAACGCCATCTTGCAGCATAGTACAGACTCCATTTCACCACCATTACTGTTTGTGGTGCATCCTTATTAACCCCTATTTCTGCTAATTGCCTGCAGGGCTAACTATAAATCTTCTCTCATGGAGAAGCCACAAAATAAAAAAACAAAGTTAAGTAAAGGGAGTGGTAGTAGTAGCAGTAGCCGACCCTTTCAAGAGACATGGACTGAGATGTATGGCATTATAGAAAAAAATGGCAGATCATTTTGCGTTCTATGTAGTGAAACGGTAGTAAGCAGAACGTGGAATGTAAATAGACATTTTGAAACTAATCATTCCCAGCTCTTGAAAAAAAGTGAGGATGAAAGGAAGGAATACATTTCCAGGCAGCTACACCTTCATAAGAGCCAATCTAATTCCATCCTTAAATTTGTAAAAAGCTCTACAAATTTAACATCTGCAAGTCTGAGCATTGCTCACTCCATAGCTCAGCATGGAAAAGCACTCAGTGAGGGAGAATTTATTAAAGATACTCTCTTAAGATGTGCACCAGTTCTATTTCATGATATGCAGAATAAAGATGCAATTATTAAGAGAATATCTGAGTTACCACCGCAACAGCTGGACTGCCACAGGTTCGCCATCACAAGAATTCCCCCTCCCCCTCACTTATCTTAGTTCACGGCACCCCACACAAGTTAAATAATAGCAAGACCAACAAAAGAAACCAACTGACAGATGAACAAAGAAGTCACTAAGCAGGTAAGTTAAATAATTATAATTATACATATTTGTTATTTAAACTATACATGTCGTAAAATTATGGTTTTTTATCAAGGTGACACACCACCCAAGTTATGCTCGGTTTTTTGGCGAATTTTGACACACCAAGCTCAAAAGGTTGCCCATCACTGTCCTAGATTCAAGTCTGAGATTTGTGACTACTTTTCATAATCAGTGGTCCAATGTTACTAAATTGTTTTATAAGCATTGGGACATTTTGAAAACAGACTCTAAAGTGGTGGATTTACTGCCTGTACGTCCTCTTTTGACCGCTAGACGGGCTCCTAACCTACGTGATTCTCTCTCCAGTAGCCATTTTGTCAGACCAAAGAATAAACTGGCATCTGGCACGTGCCTCCGAGGTACTTATCCCTGTGGGGATTGTAATGTTTGTGAGTATATACATCGGTCCACCTCTTTTGTCAATCCCGTAGACTCGTCAGAATACCCCCTCAAGGATTACATTAATTGTAAGTCTTCCAATGTGATTTATGCTTTGCTCTTGTATCTGCCCAAAAGTGTATGTAGGACAAAAGTCACAAGAATTACGTAGACGCACACAGCAACATATATCAAATATAAGGCTGGCAAAACAGGACTTAGCCAAGGGGAAGACTTTATCTACGGTGGCTAACCATTTTTTACAAGTCCACTCCAGCAGTCTTCATGGATTTAGAGTAGTGAGGCTACAGAAACTACCTAACAATATGCGGAAAATGGACCGTCAGGGGGAATTACTGAGGGCCGAAGCCAGATGGATATACAATTTGAACTCTCTAGCCCCGAACGGCCTAAATGAAGATTTATTATTTACAGGATTCCTTATGTCGTAAAAAAACTTTTTTTTTTCTTTCCCACTGATTTTTAGTTATTCCTGGGACATTCGTGTATCCAGAGTCAGTTATTTATTTATGTTTTGTTTTTCAATTAGGATGGATTAATATTTTTTAGTTCATTTTTCTATGTTGTATTTGTGATAGGTGATGGAATGTTATTTCTAGTCATTTGGTCACCTATAGCCCTATTTGACTCTTTGTTTCCAGGTGATCCTTAGGGTGGGTATTATATATAAGGGTTCAAATGGTGTTAGTACAATGAGTGAGGGGGTACCATGCTCTTCATTTAATTGTGATGTGAAAGGATTTTCCTATTTTGTTCATCTTTGTGAATGTAGTGGTTCATCATTTGTAGTCCACTCATCAGCGCACTGATAAGGGCTGTTTAGATATATTCCCTTGTTCTTGTGAAACTTTGTGGTGCGCAAGCGCAGTTGGCCGTCAAAGAACCTATAACACAGGTTGACACGCAAGCGGGAGGATGGCTCAGTCTGGTGACGTATCTTCTGACAGACTCCTCCCTTTACTTCCTTCTCTCTTGCGGCGCGCATGCGCAAACAGCTGGTACATCTCCTGGAACGCAGCGGTGACCCGCAGGTAAACTGACGGCCAGACTGAGTGACGGACTTCCTGCTACAGCTCATCATGTGTTTCCGGAACGCTGACACAGGTGTCAGTATATATATATACGACCTGACAGAGTCATCACTATACTTCCCCTGACAAAGCTATATGGCATAGCGATACGCGTAGGGACGTGGCATGTGTAACCTCCAATGGCCTTGGTATGTATAGCAGACCTTTTCTAGCATGTTATTATAGCTCATTATAGCTTACTATAGGGCTAGTAGGGCAATGCTTGTTTATTCAAATAGGATTGTCCTGCTTTAGACACTTGGCAGCAAGAGCCTTGGTTCATTTGTTCCTCTTGGCATCACTGCTTTGTGTTTAATTTGTAGAGAGGAGTTTGTAGAGAGAGTTATCTGCCTTATATTCAAATGCATGTACGGACTACATACATATGTCTATAGTATATTCACATGCAGGATATTTTCATGGCATTACTTTTATCAGCTATTTGTTCACAATGGTATAAATGTTAGATAGATAACAGCAGCATTTTTTGATACTCTGGATACTTTTGATATTTTCCATATTTCAGGAGCTCAAAACTCTCAATCCTATGTGATTACAATAAGTGTCTTTATAGTATGCAGCCCTTATATTGCTGTCCATGCAGGCCATTATTTATATACCATAATATTATCATCATATATTTCTATTTTTGCCTTATTGTTAGTCATGAGTCTGTGTTACTATGTTTTTAAATGTTTTTAATATTTGCACGTATGTTGTCGAATAAAGCAGTTTCTTACACTTTATTTTGTGGTGTGCACCATTATCTGCGTCCTCTTCTTTCTGGTTTCGTGATCATTTCGGGATATTTATGGGTAACACCCCGGTATCATTAATAATTCATTATTAGTGGTGCCCGCTACTTTTTCTATTCTATCACCCAGCCCAAACCCTAACGCTAGCCCAACCCTAACATTAGTCCAACCCTAACTCTGGAAAAATGGAAATAAATACAAATAAATACTTTTTTTTATCCTTTTTCTAATTTAGTTATTTTTACTTAACTAAGAGGGTGTTAAAGGGGGGTCTATCACAGTGATCAAAATGAACCAATAGGAAAAATTTCCTACTGTTGCCAGGTGCCGGCCTGCAGATCTCGGTGAAAGCATTACGCATACGCCCATCATTTTCCCGGAAGAAGAATCCGATGGCCGGGGGACAGGACTGGGGAATATATGAGGTTCCAGAGACACGGGAAGTACCAGGGGGGCTCGGGGGACCCGATTTCTCTCTCCTCTGATATCAGAGAAATGAAAAAAAAAACGAAAGCACAAGTAAAAGATATGGTATGAATATACTAGATTTGGGTAGTAATTCAAGTACCATATATACACCCCTGTATGTGGTGGATAAAATTGCAATCAGCAGAAGTGATTATGTGCAGGTATAAAGATATAGAAAACATAAAGTGCATGTGCAACGATTTTTTGAACACAGCTACTTATGAATCAAGTAACATGGTGTTAGGCGTTGGGATTCTCCCGCTGTGCACGATAGATCCCAAGCATTTTCTGCTTCTGCGGTCTACCATTCAGGTCCAGCCGCTGCAAGTGCTGCTCAGCACAGACGTCAGTCCAAGCATCTTGGTCGGGCTCATGGTATATGTTTGGTTACTGCTGGCTCTCCAGCCAAGTCTTTGGTAACCAGTGATATGCGGGTGCAGCCTTGTGCTCTTGAGTCTAAGTCCAGAGTTTGCCTTACTCAGCATGTCCGTGATGTGGCATCTTCTCATTGGTGGCCAGACGTTCACTACTCTGGTGATGTGACGGCTCCGGATTGGCCCACGGGCGATGTCACGGCCGGCTGGGTGTGAGTGTTTGGGGTGGAGCCTAGGGTAATAAAAGGCTCTCAGCAGTGCACACGGGCACGCTAGTATCATTTATGGTTGGTGTGTGTGGGTGGTTACTCTACCACTCTGTCTGCACGTGTGTGTGTATGTGTGTATATATATATATATATATGTATGTATGTATGTATGTATGTATGTGTCCTTGCTCAGAGGCTGTACACGTTGGCAGGCAGATTGCACACTGATGTAGTTTCGTACCCTTGGCTCAATGCCTGAGTCTCTAGTCTGCATGCTTCGGGTGCTGGTCAGGTACAGGTTCAGTAGTGTCAGGACTAGGGTAACTAGCCGCTTGGCTTAGCATCTGTTTCGTTCATGTGCACGATTGGCACAGTTCAGTTACAGAGAAAGCTTAACCCTTATCCTATACTTCCCTGTTAAGTCAACAGGGTGTTGTACCTAGCATCATGTGAGTTCTTTCTTTTGGCTTAGCATCTGCTTCATTCATGTGTGCGGTTAGCACAGTTTAGTTGCAGAGCAAGCTCTCTCCAAGTGCTATCATTCCTGTGACGTTTAACAGGGTATAATCAAAAAGGAGCAAGTG
This sequence comes from Ranitomeya variabilis, assembly GCF_051348905.1. NCBI lineage: Eukaryota > Metazoa > Chordata > Amphibia > Anura > Dendrobatidae > Ranitomeya > Ranitomeya variabilis. The sequence continues at coordinate 854,635,373 of NC_135233.1, read as the reverse complement.
TATGCAAACAAATTGGGATCACCACAAAATAAGAATTTATACAAAATCCAGCTTTATTCAAGAAACTCCACACAAAGACATAAAAACATATTAAAACAACCCCCTAAAAGTATGACCTGGGGTAATGGGTCCATATAGATCATTGATAGAAATTGTAACATAGCAAATAGCCACTATACAGCCGATATATACATGGAACACAGAACCAAAAATATGCAACACACGGGCATTACATGGTGCGATGTAATAACACAGATGAAGTAATACACCCTTTACTATTCTATGTCCCACAACAAAAAATCTACAGATAGAAAAACCTAAAATACACTTAGGGGCATAGTGAGCACCGTGTGGCTGCCTAGACCCTAGTATTCAGGTCCCATATTAACTCACCCTACCTAACACCTAGGCGGTAATAGGGCTCCTAGCAGCGTTGGTTCAGTGGATATCTGGCAGGCTGTAGCGTAGCTGTGACCCACGCGTATCGACGCCCGTAGCGTCTTCCTCAAGGTCGATATAACAAGTGCGGTACATTTCTTAACTTAAATAGCTACATGATTTCTTTTTACACCTACCAGGTGTGAGCAGCAGTACAGGCAGTATCACTTCATTCCTGGCGTCACCTCTGCGTTCTTAGGAACGGAGGCTGCCGGTTACATCGCTAAGGTCAAGGGTCCGTCGGAGGGGTGAGTATATCCATATTTTTTATTTTAATTCTTTATTTTTTACATGAATATGGATCCCAGGGCCTGAAGAAGAGTCTCCTCTCCTCCAGACCCTGGGAACCATACACTGGGAACTTCCGATTCCGATTTCCGATATCACAAAAATATCGGAACTCGGTATCGGAATTCCGATACAGCAAATATCGGCCGATACCCGATACTTGCGGTATCGGAATGCTCAACACTAGTCCAGAGTATTGTCCATTGGTACACGTGATAGTGATGGTATACTATTTCATGTGACATTCTTTTATGGCCATATTTTTTATGCGTACCTTGCTTTTAAGTCATTTTAAGTATCTAGATCATATCAGAGGAGAGAGAAATTAAATGGAAATTAGAATTTGTTTTTTGCTGTCGCAGTTATTTTGTGAATAATGGTGATCGCAACACTGGGGTAAGTAAAAACCAACCTGAATCATGATCTCCGAGGTCTCGACTCCGGAGAATTTCCGACGCTGTGGGGCGCTATAACCTTATTTCTCAGCACTGTTAAAAAGCAGCACTGAGGAATAAGTACCCTTAACTGCCGTAGTTAAAAGACACATTGGCGGTTGTTAAGAGGTTAAATAAATTTAAGGCAATTGATACCTAAAAAGGTGCTAATGTTTATGCAAATAATAAACCAAGAATTAATCTAAAGTGCAAATACCGAAAGTGCTATTACATAAATTAAATTAAGAATAAATATGTAAAAAGTGAGTAGATAAATAATTCATAACTGTTACTTTGGTGAGTCACTAGATGGTGCTGTTCTTAAACAATTCTAAAGTTCCCATGCATAAGCAGGAAATCACTGTCTAAAATATATGAAGATGTTCGTAGTATAAGTCTGGGAACCTCTACCTGTAACTCTGTGGCTATAGGACATCTCTATTTACAATATATGCTTTTCTATGTCCATAAGATTGCCTCATCTGACAGAGATAGATGAGCTTAGTAAATAACAATAACATTCCAAGAACAATGGGGGAGTTCTACAGAGTAATTTAAATAACAATAACATTACAAAAACAACGGGAGCATTCTACACAATATTTAAACAGCAATAGAAATCCAAGAACAATGGGAGCGTTCTACAAATTAATTTAAACCAGTAACATTCCTAGAACAATGGATGAGTTTTACAGGGTAATTTAAATAACAGTAACATTCTGAGAACAATAGGAGAGTTCTACAGAGTAATTTAGGGTACCGTTACACTAAGTGATTTACCAACGATCACGACCAGCGATACGACCTGGCCGTGATTGTTGGTAAGTCGTTGTGTGGTCGCTGGAGAGCTGTCACACAGACAGCTCTCCAGCGACCAACGATGTCGAAGTCCCCGGGTAACCAGGGTAAACATCGGGTTACAAACGCAGGGCCGCGCTTAGTAACCCGATGTTTACCCTGGATACCATTGTAAATGTAAAAAAAAAAAACCACATACTCACATTCCGGTGCCTGTCACGTCCCCCGGCATCCGCTTCCATGCACTCCTCCTGCATCCTGTGTAAGCGCCGCTGGAAAGCAGAGCGTTGACGTCACCGCTGTGCCCTGCTTTACGGCCGGCCGGCGCTGACACAGGATGCAGGAGGAGTGCAGGGAAGCGGACGCCGGGGGACGCGACAGGCACCGGAATGTGAGTATGTGTTTTTTTTTTTTTACATTTACAATGGTAACCAGGGTAAACATCGGGTTACTAAGCGCGGCCCTGCGCTTAGTAACCCGATGTTTACCCTGGTTACAAGCGAACACATCGCTGGATCGGTGTCACACACACCGATCCAGCGATGACAGCGGGTGATCCAGCGACAAAATAAAGTTTCAAACGATCTGCTATGACGTACGATTCTCAGCGGGGTCCCTGATCGCTGCTGCGTGTCAGACACAGCGAGATCGTATGTATATCGCTGGAACGTCACGGATCGTGCCGTCGTAGCGACCAAAGTGCCACTGTGAGACGGTACCCTTAAAGAACAGTAAAATTCAGAAAACAATGGGAGAGTTTGATAAAGTAATTAAAATAACAATAACATTCAAAGAACAATGGGAGAGTTCTACACAGTAATTTAAATAACAGTAACATTCTGAAAACAATCAGAGATCTACAGGATATTTTAACTACAGTATAATAATTCTGAGAATAATGGGAGAGTTTTACAGAGTAATTTAAATAACCGTAACATTCCAAGAACAGTGGGATAGTTCAACAGAGTAATTTAAATAACAGCAACATTCCGAGAACAATGGGAGAGTTTTACAGAGTAATTTAAATAACAATAACATTCCGATAACAATGGGAGAGTTCTACACAGTAATTTAAGTAACAATAACATTCAAAGAACAATAGTGGAGTTCTGCACAGTAATTAAAATAGTATTAACATTCCGAAAACAATGGGAGAGGTCTATAGAGTAATTTAAATAGTCATAACATTTCAAGAAAATTGGAAAGATCTATAGAGTAATTTAAATAACAAAAACATTCTGAGAACAATGGGAGAGTTCTACAATTTAAATTAAATAACAGTAATATTCCGAGAACAATGGGAGAGTTCTGCAGGACATGTAAGCTACATGTACAGCGGGTGAGTTCTGTAGCGTAGCTTAAATAACAATACCATTCCGAGATAAATTCAATAGTTCTATTGGATTTTTAAACTACATTAAAATTCTGAGAACAATGGGAGAATGCTACAGAATATTTTAAATAAAAATAACATTCCAAGATCAATGGGAGAGTTCTGCAGAGTAATTTAAAAATTCAGAGAACAATGAGTTCTACAGGATATTTAAACTACAGTAGAATTCCGAGAAAAAAGAGGGAGTTCTACTCAGTAATTTCAATAGCAGTAAAATTCTGAGAACAATCAGAGAGTTCTCCAGTGTTAGGGCTAGCGGAACGCATCAAATAATTAGCGAAAAGGAATAAGGTGCGTTCGCAGCCCAGGGTCCACCGTGCAGAGATGGAACCTACTGCTAAGCAATGACAGACTATATGGCGGTACAATGAGGATACACACATGGGTTAACTTCACCCTGTGTGGAAGAAGCGAACCCTGTTGTGTCACAGGGCCGCAGTATCACACGTAACAGAAATAATAATATAGTAGCATGAGAGTGCATGCGGTGCCGCACTGGCAGACGCCTCCAACCACCCAGACTTGGGTTTGGAGAGCGCGGTGATAGCGCACGGCGCCGCACTGGCATTCACAGCAATAGACGCTGTTTGTGTACTTGTGTTGGTAACAAGTCGGGCACTAGATTACAATCATCCTCCTTACCCGAGCATTCAAACACAATGGAGGGGATGTTTAAAGAGCGACTTTCACTCACAACACACACACATAAACAAGTGTATACTAGCACATGGCCGTGCGGCCATGCAAACCTTTTATAGCTGCAGCAAGTTCAGGACCTTCCTAGAGGACCAATGAGAACTGCTACAGTAACTGAGCAACTTCAGGACATTCCTAGAGGACCAATAGGAGCTGCTGCAGTACCTGAGCATGTGACCCCAGACCTCCACTGAGAGGTCTTCCTTTGGGCATGCTCAGATGGGAAAAAGCAGGACTTAGACCCAGAGACATCTGCTCGCCGCTGATCAGTACAGGCCACAATGGCAGAGCCTGGAAAGGCAGCAGTAACCCTTTGCACAGAATCAGACTGAGCGAGACGCTGGGACCTACGTCTCGACTGAGCAGGCTCCACTGCAGCTGATGCAGAATGAGAGACCGCAGCAGACATGGTTTGAGATTCCCCCTGTGCAGCGGCAGGAACTCGACTCCTAACATCCAGGATATTTAAACTATACTAAAATTCCAAGAACACAGTATTTTAAAAAACAGTAACATTCCAACAACAATGGGAAAGTTCTACAGAGTAATTTAATTAACACTAACATTTCAACAATGGGAGAGTTTGACAAAGTCATTAAAAAACAGTAACATTCAGAGAACAATGAGAAAGTTCTACACAGTAATTTAAATATCAGTAACATTCCAGAAACAATGAGAGTTCTATAGGATATTTAAATTACAGTATAATTCTGAAAATAATGGGAGAGTTTTACAGAGTAATTTAAATAACAGTAACATTTCGAGAACAGTGGGAGAGTTCCACAGAATAATTTAAATAAGAGCAACATTCGGAGAACAATGGGAGAGTTTTACACAATAATTTAAGTAACAATAACATTCAGAGAACAATAGGGATTCTACACAGTAATTAAAATAGCATTAACATTCCGATAACAATGGGAGAGGTCTACAGAGTAATTTAACCCCTTCATGACCCAGCCTATTTTGACCTTAATGACCTGGCCATTTTTTGCAATTCTGACCAGTGTCCCTTTATGAGGTAATAACTCAGGAATGCTTCAACGGATCCTAGCGGTTCTGAGATTGTTTTTTCGTGACATATTGGGCTTCATGTTAGTGGTAAATTTAGGTAGATAATTTCTGAGTTTATTTGTGAGAAAAACGGAAATTTGGCGAAAATATTGAAAATTTCGCAATTTTCACATTTTTTATTCTTATTCTGTTAAACCAGAGAGTTATGTGACGCAAAATAGTTAATAAATACCATTTCCACATGTCTACTTTACATCAGCACAATTTTGGAAACAAAATTTTTTTTTGCTAGGAAGTTACAAGGGTTAAAATTTGACCAGTGATTTCTCATTTTTACAACAAAATTTACAAGACCATTTTTTTTAGGGACCACCTCACATTTGAAGTCAGTTTGAGGGTTCTATATGGCTGAAAATACCAAAAAATGACACCATTCTAAAAACTGCACCCCTCAAGGTGCTCAAAACCACATTCAAGAAGTTTATTAACCCTTCAGGTGTTTCACAGCAGCAGAAGCAACATGGAAGGAAAAAATGAACATTTAACTTTTTAGTCACAAAAATGATCTTTTAGCAACAATTTTTTTATTTTCCCAAGGGTAAAAGGAGAAACTGGACCACGAACGTTGTTGTCCAATTTATCCTGAGTACGCTGATACCTCATATGGGGGGTAAACCACTGTTTGGGTGCACGGCAGGGCTCGGAAGGGAAGGAGCGCCATTTGATTTTTTGAATGAAAAATTGGCTCCAATCTTTAGCGGACACCATGTCGCGTTTGGAGAGCCCCCGTGTGCCTAAACATTGGACCTCCCCCACAAGTGACCCCATTTTGGAAACTAGACCCCCCAAGGAACTTATCTAGAAGCATAGTGAGCACTTTAAACCCTCAGGTGCTTCACAAATTGATCCGTAAAAATGAAAAAGCACTTTTTTTCACACAAAAATTTTTTTAGCCTCAATTTTTTCATTTTCACATGGGCAACAGGATAAAATGGATCATAAAATTTGTTGGGCAATTTATCCTGAGTACGCTGATACCTGATATGTCGGGGTAAACCTCTGTTTGGGTGCACGGCAAGGCTCGGAAGGGAAGGCGCGCCATTTGACTTTTTGATTGGAAAATTAGCTCCAATCATTAGCGGACACCATGTCGCGTTTGGAGAGCCCCTGTGTGCCTAAACATTGGAGCTCCCCTACAAGTGACCCCATTTTGGAAACTAGACCCCCAAGGAACTTATCTAGATGCATAGTGAGCACTTTAAACCCCCAGGTGCTTCACAGAAGTTTATAACGCAGAGCCGTGAAAATAAAAAATAATTTTTCTTTCCTCAAAAATGATTTTTAGCCCGGAATTTTTTATTTTCCCAAGGGTAACAGGAGAAATTGGACCACAAATGTTGTTGTACCATTTTTCCTGAATACGATGATACCCCACATGTGGGGGTAAACCACTGTTTGGGCGCACGGCAGGGCTCAGAAAGGAAGGCATGCCATTTGGCTTTTTGAATGGAAAATTAGCTCCAATCATTAGCGGACACCATGTCCCGTTTGGAGAGCCCCTGTGTGCCTAAACATTGGAGCTCCCCCACAAGTGACCCAATTTTGGAAACTAGACCTCCCAAGGAACTAATCTAGATGTGTCGTGAGCACGATGAACCCCCAAGTGCTTCACAGAAGTTTATAACGCAGAGCCATGAAAATAAAAAATAATTTTTCTTTTCTCAAAAATAATTTTTTTAGCCCACAATTTTTTATTTTCCCAAGGGTAACAGGAGAAATTGGACCCCAAAAGTTGTTGTCCAGTTTCTCCTGAGTACGCTGATACCAAATATGTGGGGATAAACCACTGTTTGGGCACACGTCGGGGTTTGGAAGAGAAGTAGTGACGTTTTGAAATGCAGACTTTGATGGAATGCTCTGCGGGCGTCACGTTGCTTTTGCAGAGCCCCTGATGTGCCTAAACAGTAGAAACACTGCTTCATGTGTATGACATGTCCTATATCATCCACACAGAGCTCCCCATCACTCTCCTGTGCAGGCGCACTTCTATCTGCCCTGTCAAGGGCAGAGCAAAGTGCTGCGCATGTGCATGCAAAGGCCAAAGAGTGCCGGCGCATGCGCATTATAGTACTGTGCTCTGCCCTCAGCAGGGCAGAGAGAAGTGCGCCTGTGCAAGAGCACGATGGGGGACATTATGTGGATGACGTAGGATGGATCATCGCAACAAAGCAGGGAAGGAGAACGTCATCGCAAGAAAAGAGGAGGACTGGAACAAGACCAGCGGCGTCCATCGGACCAAACTGCCCAGTAGGTGAGTATAAGAAAAACCTATTTTTTTTACCTTACAGGGCGTCATATATAGAGCATTCCAGAACACTGTCACATGGTACTGAAAGGTGGTGGTCATAGGTTATATTGGAATAACCTGGTGACAGGTTGCCTTTAACCCCTTCACCCCCAAGGGTGGTTTGCACGTTAATGACCAGGCCAATTTTTACAATTCTGACCACTGTCCCTTTATGAGGTTATGAGGTCTGGAACGCTTCAACGGATCTTGGCGATTCTGACATTATTTTCTCGGGACATATTGTACTTCATGTTAGTGGTAAAATTTATTCGATATAACTTGTGTTTATTTGTGAAAAAAATGGAAATTTGGCGAAAATTTAGCAATTTTCCAACTTTGAATTTTTATGCCCTTAAATCACAGAAATATGTCACACAAAATACTTAATAAGTAACATTTCCCACATGTCTACATTACATCAGCACAATTTTGGAACCAAAATTTTTTTTTGTTAGGGAGTTTTAAGGGTTAAATTTGACCAGCAATTTCTCATTTTTACAACAACATTTTTTTTCAGGGACCACATCTCATTTGAAGTCATTTTGAGGGGTCTATTTGATAGAAAATACCCAAGTGTGACACCATTCTAAAAACTGCACCCCTCAAGGTGCTCAAAACCACATTCAATAAATGTATTAACCCTTCAGTTGTTTCACAGGAATTTTTGGAATGTTTAAATAAAAATTAACATTTAAATTTTTTTTACACCTAATTTATTGCAGCTCCAATTTGTTTTATTTTACCAAGAGTAACAGGAGAAAATGGACCCCAAAAGTTGTTGTACAATTTGTTGTGAGTACGCTGATACCCAATATGTGGGGGTAAACCACTGTTTGGGCGCATGGCAGAGCTCGGAAGAAAAGGAGCGCCATTTGACTTTTCAATGCAAAATTGACTGGAATTGAGATGGGACGCCATGTTGCGTTTGGAGAGCCCCTGACGTGCCTAAACATTGAAACCCCCCACAAGTGACACCATTTTGGAAACTAGACCCCCAAAGGAACTTATCTAGATGTGTGGTGAGCACTTTGAACCCCCAAGTGCTTCACAGAAGTTTATAACGCAGAGCTGTGAAAATAATAAATGTGTTTTCTTTCCTCAAAAATATTTTTTTAGCCCAGAATGTTTTAATTTTCCCAAGGGTAACAGGAGAAATTTGACCCCAAGAGTTGTTGTCCAGTTTCTCCTGAGTACACTGATACCCCATATGTGGGAGTAAACCACTGTTTGGGCACATGCCGGGGCTCGGAATGGAAGTAGTGACGTTTTGGAATGCAGACTTTGATGGAATGGTCTGCGGGCATCATGTTATGTTTGCAAAGCCCCTGATGTGCCTAAACAGTAGAAGCCCCCCACAAGTGACCCCATTTTGGAAACTAGACCCCCAAGGAACTTATCTAGATGTGTGGTGAGCACTTTGAACCCCCAAGTGCTTCACAGAAGTTTACAACGCAGAGCCGTGAATATAAAAAATCCTTTTTCTTTCCTCAAAAATGATGTTTTAGCAAGCAATTTTTTTTTTCACATGGGTAACAGGAGAAATTGGACCGCAATAGTTGTTGCCCAGTTTGTGCTGAGTACACTGATACCCCATATGTGGGGGTAAACCACTGCTTGGGCACACGTCGGGGCTCGTAAAGGAAGTAGTGACGTTTTGAAATGCAGACTTTGATGGAATGGTCTGCGGGCGCCACGTTGCGTTTGCGGAGCCCCTGATGTGCCTAAACAGTAGAAACACCCCACAAGTGACCCCATTTTGGAAACTAGACCCCCCCAAGGAACTTATCTAGATGTGTGGTGAGCACTTTGAACCCCCAAGTGCTTCACAGAAGTTTATAACGCAGAGCTGTGAAAATAAAAAATCATTTTACTTTCCTCAAAAATTATGTATTAGCAAGCAGTTTTTTATTTTCGCAAGGGTAACAGGAGAAATTGGACACCAATAGTTGTTGCCCAGTTTGTCCTGAGTGTGCTGGTCCCCCTTATGTGGGGGTAAACCACTGTTTGGGTGCACGTCAGGGCTTGGAAGGGAGGGAGCACCATTTGACTATTTGAACGCAAGATTGGCTGGAATCAATGGTGGCGCCATGTTGCGTTTGGAAACCCCTGATGTGCCTAAACAGTGGAAACCCCTCAATTCTAACTCCAACACTAACCCCAACACACCCCTAACCCTAATCCCAACTCTAGCCATAACCCTAATCACAACCCTGACCCCAACACACTCCTAACCACAACCCTAACCCTAATCCCAACCCTAATCCTAACCCTAATTCCAACCCTAACCCCAACCCTAACCACAACTTTAACCCCAACACACCCCTAACCATAACCCTAACGACAAGCCTATTCTTAACCCTATTTCCAACCCTAGCCCTAATTCCAACCCTAACTCTAATTCCAACTCTAAGGCTATGTGCCTACGTTGCGGATTCGTGTGAGATTTTTCCGCACCATTTTTGAAAAATCCGCAGGTAAAAGGCACTGCGTTTTACCTGCGGATTTACCATGGATTTCCAGTGTTTTTTATGCGGATTTCACCTGCGGATTCCTATTGAGGAACAGGTGTAAAACGCTGCGGAATCCGCACAAAGAATTAACATGCTGTGGAAAATACAATGCAGCATTTCCGCGCGGTATTTTCCGCACCATGGGCACAGCTGATGGTACTGTAAACCTGATGGAACACTGCTACGAATCCACAGCGGCCAATCCGCTGCGGATCCGCAGCCAAATCCGCACCATGTGCACATAGCCTAATTCTAATGCTAACCCTAGTTCTAACACTAACCCTACCCCTAACCCTAACCCTACCCATAACCCTAGCCCTAGTTCTAACCCTAGTGGAAAAAAAAATATTTTCTTTATTTTATTATTGTCCCTACGTATGGGGGTGATAAAGGGGGGGGGTCATTTACTATGTTTTTTATTTTGATCACTGTGATAGGTTATATCACAGTGATCAAAATGTAGCTGGAACGAATCTGCCGGCCGGCAGATTCGGCGGGCGCACTGCGCATGCGCCCGCCATTTTGGAAGATGGCGGCGCCCGTGGATAAGACGGACACCGGGAAGCTCGGTAAGTATGAGGGGGGGGATTGGAGCACGGGGGGGTGATTGGAGCAGGGGGGGTGGGATCAGAGCACAGGGGGAGCGGACAGGAGGACGGGGGAGCGGACAGGACAACTGAGGGGAGCGGAGCACAGGATGGAGGACTGGGGAGGAGATTGGTGGCGGTGGGGGGGTGCAGACCAGTGTTTGTCCAGCCATGGCCGATGATATTACAGCATCGGCCATGGCTGGATTGTAATATTTCACCAGTTTTCATAGTGAAATATTACAATTCGCTCTGATTGGCTGTTTCACTTTCAACAGCCAATCAGAGCGATCGTAGCCATGGGGGGGTGAAGCCACCCCCCCCTGGGCTGACGTACCACTCACTCCCCCTGTCCCTGCAGATCGGGTGAAATTGGAGTTAACCCTTTCACCCGATCTGCAGGGACGCGATCATTCCATGACGCCACATAGGCGTCACAGGTCGGATTGGCACCGACTTTCATGACGCCTACATGGCGTCAAAGGTCGGGAAGGGGTTAAATAACCGCAATATTCCGAAAACAATGTGAGAGTTCTACAGACTAATTTAAATAACCGTAACATTGCAAAAACAAAGGGAGAGTTATGCAGGATATTTAAACTACAGTAGAATTCTGAAAGCAATAGTAGAGTTCAACACAATAATTTAAATAACAATAACATTATGAGAACAATGGGGGAGTTCTACACAGTACTTTAAATAACATTATCATTCCGAGAACAAAAAGAGAATTCTAAACTACAGTAGAATTCTGAGAACAATGGGAGAGTTCTACAAATTAATTAAAATAACAATAAAAATCTGAGAACAATGGGAGAAATCTATAGATTAATTTAAATAATAATAAATTGCTGAGAAAAAAGGGAGAGTTCTACAGTTCTAATTGAAATAACAATAACATTCTTAGAACAGTGGAAGAGTTCTATAGAGTAATTTAAATAATAGTAACATTCTGAGAACAATGGTAGAGCTCTACAAGATTTTTAAACTCCAGCAGTATTCCAAGAAAAATGAGGGTGTGCTTCACAGTAATTTAAATAACAGTAATATTCTGAGATCAAAGGGAGAGTTCTGCATAATATTGTAGCTACAGTAGAATTCCGAGCAAAATGAGAGAGTTCTAATGAGTAATGCTATGTTCACATTAGCGGCGGGCGCCGCAGCGGCGCCGCATGCGCCCCTATATTTAACATGGGGGCGCATGGACATGCGTCGCACTTGCGTTTTGCGCCGCATGCGGCGCTGCAGCGCCCGCGTCCGGGCGCAGAGGACGCAGCAAGTTGCATTTTTGCTGCGTCCAAAATCAATTAAAAAAAGGACGCATGCGGCGCAAAACGCAGCGTTGTGCATGCGTTTTGCTGCGTTTTTGTTTGCGTTGTGCGCTGCGGCGCTGACGCTGCGGCGCACAACGCAAATGTGAACGTACCGTAATTTGAAAAACAATAACATTCCTAGAAGATTGGGAGAGTTCTACAGAGTAATTTAAATAAAAATAAAATTCCAAGAACAATGGGAGACATCTAAAGATTCATTTAAATAATAATTTACTGAGAACAAAGGGAGAGTTCTACACAGTACTTTAAGTAACACTAACATTCTGAGAACAGTGGAAGAGTTCTACAGAGTCATTTAAATTAAAATAACTTTCCGAGAATAATGGAGGAGTTCTAGACAGTAATTTAAATAATAACATTCTGAGAACAATGAGAGAGTTCTACAGGACTGTTAAACTACAGTAGAATTCCATGAACAATGTGAGAGTTCTACAGTGAATTTCAATAACAATAATATTATGAGAACAATGGAGGAGTTCTACACAGTAATTTAAATAACAGTAACAGTAACATTCCGAGATCAAAGGGAGAGTTCTGCATAATATTGTAGCTACCGTAGAATTTCGAGAGCAATGGGAGAGTTCAATTGAGTGTTTTGAATAACAATAACAATAACATTTTGAGAAGAATGGGAGAGTTGTACAGAGTAATTTCAATAACATTCCAAAAACAATGGGAAATATCTACAGAGTAATTTAAATAATACCATTCCGAGAACAATGGGGGAGTTCTACAAAGTCATTTAAAAATCAGCAATATTCCGAGAACAATGGGTGAGTTCTACACAGTAATTTAAATAAAAGTAACATTCCAAGAACAATGAGAGAGTTCTACAGGATTTAGAAACTTCAGTAGAATTCCGAGAACAATGGGTGACTTCTGCAAAGTAATTTAAATAACAATAACATTTCAAGAATAATGGGAGAGTTCTTCAAAGCAATTTAAATACCAGTAACATTCCGAGAAAAATGGGAGAGTTGTGCAAGATATTTAAGCTACAGTAGAATTCCAACAATGAGAGAGTCCTACAAAGTAATTTAAATAACAATAACATTTAGAGTACAATGGGGAAGTTCTACACCATAATTTAAATAATAATAACATTCAGAGAGCAATGGAAGAGTTCTATAAATTAATTTAAATAACAGTAATATTCCAATAACAATGGGAGATTTCTGCAGGACATGTAAGCTACAAGTACAGTGGCTAGTTCTATACAGAGTTCTATAGAGTAATTTAAATAACAATACCATTCCGAGATAAATTCAATACTTCTTTTGGACTTTTAAACTACAGTAAAATTCTTAGAACTATGGGAAAATGCTACAGAATATTTTAAATAAAAATAACATTCTTAGAACAATGGGAGAGTTCTGCAGAGTAATTTAAAAATTCAGAGAGTTCGGCAGGATATTTAAACTTCAGTAGAATTCCGAGAACGAAGTGGGAGTTCTGCACAATAATTTCAATAGCAGTAAAATCCGAAAACAATCAGAGAGTTCTCCAGGATATTTAAACTATAGTAAAATTCCGAGAGCACAGTATTTAAAAAAACAGTAACATTCCAACAACAATGGGAAAGTTATACAGAGTAATTTAAATAACAGTAATATTTCAACAACAATGGGAGAGTCCTACTGAGGAATTTAAATAACAATAATCTTCCGATAACAATGGGAGAGTTCTACAGAGTCATTTAAATAACAATAACATTCTGATAACAATGGGAAAGTTCTACACAATAATTAATCTACAGAAGAATTCCAAGAACAATGGAAGAGATCTACAAAGTAACTTACAAAACAGTAACATTCCAAAAACAATAGGGAAGTTCTACACAATAGTTTAAACAACAGCAACATATCGAAAAGAATAGGAGCTTTCTATAGATTAATGTAAAAAACGTAACATTTTAAGAACAATTTCTGAGATCTATAGTGTAAGGGTACTGTCACACAGTGCCATTTTCATCGCTACGACGGCACGATCCGTGACGTCGCAGCGTCGTATGATTATCGCTCCAGCGTCGTAGACTGCGGTCACACTTTGCAATCACGGCGCTGGAGCGATGCCGAAGTCCCCGGGTAACCAGGGTAAACATCGGGTTACTAAGCGCAGGGCCGTGCTTAGTAACCCGATGTTTACCCTGGTTACCAGCGTAAACATAAAAAAAACAAACAGTACATACTTACATTCCGGTGTCTGTCCCCCGGCGTTCTGCTTCTCTCCACTGTGTAAGCACCATAGCCGGAAAGCAGAGCGGTGACGTCAGACGTCACCGCTGTGCTCGCTTTCCGGCCGGCAGGCGCTCACAGTGCAGAGAAGCTGAGACGCCGGAGGACAGACACCGGAATGTGAGTATGTACTGTTTGTTTTTTTTACGTTTATGCTGGTAACCAGGGTAAACATCGGGTTACTAAGCGCGGCCCTGCGCTTAGTTACCCGATGTTTACCCTGGTTACAAGCGAACATATCGCTGGATCGGTGTCACACACAACGATCCAGCGATATCAGCGGGTGATCAAGCGACGAAAGAAAGTTCCAAACGATCTGCTACGACGTACGATTCTCAGCAGGGTCCCTGATCGCTGCTGCGTGTCAGACACTGCGATATCGTAACGATATCGCTAGAACGTCACGAATCGTACCGTCGCAGCGATGAAAATGGCACTGTGTGACAGTACCCTAACTGAAACAAAAGTAACATTCCAAGAGCAATGGGGGAGTTATACACAGTAATTTAAATAACAGTAACATTCCAAGAACAATGGGAGAGTTCTGAAGGATATTTAAGGTACAGTTGAATTCTGAGAACAATGGAAGTATACTACAGAGCAATTTAAATAACAATAACATTCAGAGAACAATGGGAGAGTTCTACAGGATTTCTAAACTACAGTAGAATTCTGAGAAGAATCTGAGAATTCTACAGAGTAATTTAAATAACAATAACATTCCAAGAACAATTTGGGAGTTTTACACAGTAGAACAATCGGAGAGTTATGCAGGATATGTAATCTATAGTAGAATTCCGAGATCAATGGGAGAGTTCTACAGAGTAATTTAAATAACAGTAACATTGCGAGAACAAGGGAGAGTTATGCAGGATATTTAAACAAAAGTAAAATTCTGAGAACAGTAGGAGAGTTTTTACACAGTAATTTAAATAACAATAGCATTCTAAGAATAATTGGGGAGTTCTACACAGTAAGTTAAATAACATTTACATTCCAAAAACAATGGGAGAGTTCTACAGGATCTTTACACTACAATAGAATTCTGAAAACAATAAGAGTGTTCTACAGAATTAATTTAAATAAAAATAACATTCTGAGACTGATGGGGGAGTTATACACAGTAATTAAAATAACAGTAACATTCCGAGATCAATGGGAGAGTCCTGCATAATATTGTAGCTACAGAAGAATTCCAAGAACAATGGGAGAGTTCTACTGAGAAATTTAAATAACAATAACATTCCGAGAAGAATGGGAGAGCTGAACAGAGAAATTTAAATTTAGATAACAGTAATGTTCCAAAAACAATGGGAGAGTTATGCAGGATATTTAATCCACTTTAGAATTCTGTGAACAGTGGAAGAGTTTTACAAAATAATTTTAATAACAATAACATTCTGAGAACAATGAGGGGTTCTACACAGTAGTTTATCTAACAGTACTATTCCAAGAACAATTGGAGAGTTATGCAGGATATTTAAGCTACAGAAGAATTTAGAGTACAGTAGGAGAGTTCTATACAGTAACTTAAATAGCAATAACGTTCCCAAAACAATGAGAGCGTTCTACAGGATTTTTAAACTACAGTAGAATTCTAAGAACAATGAGATAGTTCTACAGAGTAATTTAAGTAACAATAACATTATGAAAACAGTGCAAGAGTTCTATAGCGTAATTTAAATATCAATAATATTCCGAGAAAAATGGTAGAGCTCTGCAGTATTTTTAAACTACAGTAGTATTCCAAGAACAATGGGAGTGTTCAACACAGTAATATAAATAAGAATAACATTCCGAGAACAAATGTGGAGTTCTATACAGTAATTTAAATAACAATGGGAGAGTTTTACAGAGTAATTTAAATAAAAATAACTTACTGAGAATAAAAGGAAGAGTTCTACAGAGTAATTTAAATAAGTAAAATTTCTAGAAAATTGGGAGAGTTCTACAAAGTAATTTAAATAACAATAACATTCCGAGAACAATGGGAACGTTTTACACAGTAATTTAAATAACTGTTGAGTAATTGAATTAATAGCAACATTACAAGAGCAATGGGAGAGTTTTATAGATAAATTTAAACAACAGTAACATTCCAAAAACAATGGTAGGTTTCTACAGAGTAATTTAAATGAAAGTAACATTCTGAGAACAATGCAAAAGTTCCACAGAGTAATTTACATAATAATAACATTAAGAGAACAATAGGGGAGTTCTACACAGTAATTTAAATAACAACATTTCGAGAACAATGGTAGAGTTCTACAGAGTAAAGGTACCTTCACACTAAACGATATCGCTAGCGATCCGTGACGTTGCAGCGTCCTGGCTAGCGATATCGTTTAGTTTGACACGCAGCAGCGATCAGGATCCTGCTGTGATATCGCTGGTCGTTGAACAAAGTTCAGAACTTTATTTAGTCGTCAGACCGGCGTTTATCGTCGTGTTTGACACCAAAAGCAACGATACCAGCGATGTTTTACACTGGTAACCAGGGTAAACATCGGGTTACTAAGCGCAGGGCCGCGCTTAGTAACCCGATGTTTACCCTGGTTACCAGTGTAAAATGTAAAAAAAACAAACAGTACATACTCACATTCGCGTCCCCCGGCGTCCGCTTCCCACACTGACTGAGCGCCGTAAAGTGAAAGTACAGCACAGCGGTGACATCACCTCTCTGCTGTTAGGGCCGGCGCTCAGTCAGTGCCGGAAGCGGACGCCGGGGGACGCGAATGTAAGTATGTGCTGTTTGTTTTTTTTACATTTTACGCTGGTAACCAGGGTAAACATCGGGTTACTAAGCGCGGCCCTGTGCTTAGCAACCCGATGTTTACCCTGGTTACCCAGGGACCTCGGCATCGTTGGTCGCTGGAGAGCGGTCTGTGTGACAGCTCTCCAGCGACCAAACAGCGACGCTGCAGCGATCGGCATCGTTGTCGCTATCGCTGCAGCGTCGCTTAATGTGAAGGTACCTTAATTTAACCCCTTAATGACTGCCAATACATCTTTTAACTGACCTGAGATATAAGAGAATAGTCTCCCCATACAGGTGACAATCCAGCAGCTGTTGGCTGTACACTATAGCTGACAACTTGCTGCATCAGCCACGATCAGTGTTTGCACTGTCCAAATCTGTTTAACCCCTTAGATGCTGCTGTCAATAGCGACTACATCATTATAAATGGTAAACAGAGTGTGGGGGCTTCCTCTTTATCCAAATTGGTGCCCTCAGATCATGATTTTGTGGTCCTGATGTTTGTCATGGCAATTCACGACCAAATAGTGGCCTTAAGAGTCTGACGGCTGTAGTATTCTGTTCAGAAGTTAGAGGCATTTAGGTGGTAAAAATACACATTTTCATTTCTGTCATACCACTTTGCATTAATTCCTGTAAAGCACCTGAAGGGTTAATAAACTACCTGATAGCAGTTTTCAATATGTCAGGGGGTTCTGTTTTTAAAATGGTATCACGTTTGGGGGTTTCCCAATATATGAGACCCCTAAAGTCACTTCAAACATGGATAAGTCCCTAAAAAGAACATTTTGTAAATTTCCTTGAAAAAATGAAAAATTACTGCTACATTTTTAAACCTTCTAAAATGCTAACAAAATAAAATAACATTTTACAAATGGTGCTGATGTAAAGCCGACATGAGGGAAATGTTATTTATTAATGGTTTGCTGTGGTATGACCATCTGGATTAAAGGGATGATAAGTCCGCAAGGACAGGGTTCTCTCCCCTCTGTACCAGTCTGTCACTGTAAACGTGTTTACTGTAAACTATATCTGTAACTCTGTATGTAACCCCTTTCTCATGTACAGCACCATGGAACTAATGGTGCTATATAAATAAATAATAATAATAATAATAATAATAATAATCATTCACATTTTGAAAATTGCTAATTTTTTTACATTTTTCTCAATTTTTTTATAAATAAACACAAAACATATTGACCTAAATTTACTATTATCATAAAGTATAATGTGTCACGAAAAAACAATCTCAAAATCACTGGGATTTGTTGAAGCGTTGCAGAGTTATTACCACATAAAGTGACACTAGTCAGATTTCAAAAATTTGGCTCCATCACTAAGGGGTTAAATAACAGTAACATTCCAAGAACAATGGACGTTTTCTACAGGACATTTAAACTATGGTAGAATTACGAGAACAATGGCAGAGTTCTATAGAGAAATTTAAATAACAGTAACATTCCGTGAACAATGGGAAAGTTCTACAAAGTAATTTAAATAACATTACTAGAACAATGAGAGAGTTCTACATAGTAATTTAAATAAGCGCAGCATTCCGAGAACAATTACTTTAAATAACTGAACCATTGCAAGAACAATGGGAGAGTTCTAGTAATGAGTAATTTAAAACTACAGTAGAATTCAGAAAACAATGATAGAGTTCTACAGAGTAATTTAAATAATAAAAACATTCTGAGAACAATGGGTAAGTTATACACAGTAATTTAAATAACAGTAAGATTCCAAGAATAATAGCAGAGTTCTACACAGTTATAGCTGTTAGTTATAGCTGTAACACTCCGAGAACAATGAGAGTTCAGCAAGGATTTCAATTTACAGTACAATTCTGATAGCAATGGGAGAGGTCTACAAAGGAATTTACACAACAGTAACATTCTAAGAACAATGGTAACGTTCTACTGAGTAATTTAAATAACAATAACATTTCTAGAACAATGAAAGAGTTCCACAAAGTAATTTAAATAACAGCATTATTCCAAGAACAATGGGAGAATTCTAATGAGTAATTTAAATAACAATACCATACCAGACCTCCGGCTGCTGGAATAACGTGAGATCCCCTGTGATTTGATCAGATCTCATCACGGGGGTGTAATGATTATAAGGGATAACTCAGGAGACTCTTTGCATGGAACAAGACAACTACAGGACACAGTTTTATAAGTGGTAAAGTCTATATTATCACACGGTGATTCAAACAGGTGCAGAGAGAAACTCAAGTACACAACACTTGGTGTAAATATAAACGCAGCTTAACAGTCTATAGGAAACTTCAGAGGAAAGTGCAATCACGCAGGAAGTCTATGAAGCACAATTATTCTTGAGGATACTTGACACGAATAAGTCCTTGGTAGTCCAAACACAGATAGATATGCTTATAAGGCAGTTCAAATAATATCTTAGCACAACCAGGGAGGCTTGGGTAAAAGTCTCAGGTTTAAGCAGAGGAGCAACAGCTTACATGTCCAGCAAATGCAGATGGAAACAAACACAAGCAGCCAGATGGAGGATTACTGGAAACCGATGTATGCAGCAGAAACTCAGAGCTGAGTAGCAGGATCTCCACACAGGTTCACAGGTGCAGGTGCAAAGCCAGGGAGTCGCCAGGGTGGAGCTGGATGCAAGGTAGAATACTCTTGCACAGACTAAAGGCTGGGGTGGAGTTATATAGCAGGAAGACACAGTGCACATGAGACCAAAGACGCCATCTTGGAAAAGGGCAGTAATGCACAAAAGGTAATCAAAATGTTCAGAGTCCTGACAGGGGGTGTCAGAGACGTGAGTATAGCAGGGGTCTCCCTCTGCTATCTTCTAAATGCTGCAATCGCGGCATCTGTAAGATAGAAAAGGGTTAACATCATTGGGACCTGATGTAATCATGTCCTGATGATGTCACCTGTCAGAGCAACCACTCTGCACAGGAACCGCAGCGCTTGCAGGACCCTGGGGGTCCTGAGCGCTGTGAGACCACCCACTGTCATAAACATCAGCGCTGCACAGAGCCCAGCAAGCACTGATGTATATCTACCGTGGGCGGTCGGGAATAGGTTAATCAATAATCTGAAGAATTAACCATCTTGGTAACACTCGGGTAACATTGATATTGTTATGTTTTTACATTCACAACTCTGTTTTTTTAATAAAATTTCATTTTTATATTTCCACAAAGATAACTACATACATTTTATTCATTTCATTTTTATGAAGAGAATATCTATTTTTACATTAATAAATATTTCCTTTTTTCAATAAATATTTCCTTTTTCTTCTGAACATCGGATTATCAGATAGTGGTAATTTCGTTTTGCCTCATAATTAGAGATGAGCGAATTTGCTCGGGTTCCCTCTTATTTGGCAATGTATAGCACTTGCCGAATAAGCTGCAGAGGGAACCCAGCTTCCTGGACCGCGCCGGCCGATCAGCTGATCAGCCGGCGCGATCCAGGAAGCCAGGTTTCCTCTGCAGCTTATTCGGCAAGCACTATAGCTTGTTGAATAAGAGGGAACCTGAGCAAATTCGCTCATCTCTTCTCATGATTATGTTTTTTCTCATTGTTCCTCATCTGGAATGATGCCTCACTTGGATCGCAATTTAGAGCAGGATTACATCCTGTTCTATTTATTTTTTGCCACAGGTTCTGTCCCCATTTATTTATTTTTTCTTCTTCTTTATTCTTTTTTTCTGCAATTGAAACTGTAAAATAGAGAACATTGTGATGAATTTGGAACATCGATGTGGTTTTCATATGTTTATTACATCAATTGTATATTTATTTTATCAACATGTCATGTGTCATACCATGTGTCCTTCTCATGAACTCTGACATTGTTTATCGTGGTTTCTTTGGAGCCGATACTTGAAATTTATCCTGTTTAACCCCTTCATGACCTTGGGATTTTCCGTTTTTCCGTGTTCGTTTTTCACTCCCCTCCTTCCCAGAGCCATAACTTTTTTATTTTTCCATCAATTTGGCCATGTGAGGGCTTATTTTTTGCAGGACGAGTTGTACTTTTGAACGACATCATTGGTTTTACCATGTTGTGTACTAGAAAACAGGAAAAAAATTCCAATTGAAATTGCAAAAAAAGTGCAGTCCCACACTTGTTTTTTGTTTGGCTTTTTTGCTAGGTTCACTAAATACTAAAACCGACCTGCGATCATGATTCTCCAGGTCAGTAAGAGTTCATAGACACCTAACATGACTAGGTTATTTTTTTATCTAAATGGTGAAAAAAAATTCCAAATTTTGCTAAAAAAAAATATATATAAAAAAAGTGCACCATTTTTCGATACTCGTAGCGTCTCCATTTTTCATGATCTAGGGTCGGTTGAGGGCTTATTTTTTGCGTGCCGAGCTGGCGTTTTTAATGATACCATTTTGGTGCAGATATGTTCTTTTGATCGCCCCTTATTGCATTTTAATGCAATATTGTGGCGACAAAAAAAAACGTAATTCTGGCGTTTCGATTTTTTTCTCGCTACGCCATTTAGCGATCAGGTGAATGCTTTTTTTTATAGATAGATCGGGCAATTCTGAACGTGGCAATACCAAATATGTGTAGGTTTGATTTTTTTTTATTGGTTTATTTTGATTGGGGCGAAAGGGGGGTGATTTAAAGTTTTATATTTTTTTTATTTTTTTCACATTTTTTTTTACTTTTTTTTACTTTTGCCATGCTTCTATAGCCTCCATGGAAGGCTAGAAACAGGCACAACGTGATCACCTCTGCTACATAGCAGCGATCTGATGTTCGCTGCTATGTAGCAGAAATGCAGGTGTGCTGTGAGCGCCGACCATAGGGTGGCGCTCACAGCTACCGTGGATCAGTAACCATAGAGGTCTCAAGGACCTCTATGGTTACAATATACAAGCATCGCGACCTCCGATCATGTGACGGGGGTCGGCGATGCACTCATTTCCGGCCGCCCGGCCGGAAGCGCCGGTTAAATGCCGCTGTCTGCGTTTGACAGCGGCATTTAACTAGTTAATAGGCGCGGGCAGATTGCGATTCTGCCCGCGCCTATTATGGGCACATGTCAGCTGTTCAAAACAGCTGACATGTCCCGGCTTTGATGCGGGCTCACCGCCGGAGCCCGCATCAAAGCGGGGCTTCTGATTTCGGACGTACTATCCCGTCCGAGGTCAGAAAGGGTTAAACAACCACCCTTTTCTAACTTTGCATTTTGGTGGTAATTTCCTGAAAAAGGAGCAATTTGACTCCGAAACGCATAGAATAAAACCACCATCTTTTATATTAGTAAGTCAGGACCTACATCTTATTCAGTAGCGTGGATCATGTTCACAATTTTCCATTTCAATGATTTTTAACATGTTCACTTGTTGACCCGTGGAACTGCTGCAGCTGACAACTCCATGATATCTACACGCTTGGTTTAAATGATCATCGGGATAGTACAATCTGATTACATGTTTCAAATGTCCATCAGATAAGACCCTATTTGCACTGATCGGACTTGGACGGAAAGTTAGTTAGTCTGTCAGAGGGACAGAGCACAGTTAGTTGGTGCCAGACAGCAGACTGGAGCAGTCTGAGGCAGAGGGACGTGTGAGGGGCCGTGCAGCCAAGAGGGTGCTGCAGCTCCTGGACAGAGATAACACAGAAAGTCGAACAGATTTGTAGTGAGTGTGCAGGAGAGCGAAGCACAGGCGAGTGACACCTGGGGAGGACTGCTGTGATTGGACTACCTCCCTGTAGAGTGCAGATCCTGGTAGCCGGAAGACCGAGATTGTGAGGTAATCCAAGACTTACATGTAACCTGTCCACCCTAATACCCAGGAGACACAGTGGCGCATAGAGCCCGGGTCATGATAGAGACCCTGTTAAAAGAAAAATGTTCAAGCCACCTGTCGTGCGAGTTAGTGTCCCACCTTTTTGAATGGCAGAGAGAACTATCAGGACCTCGATAAAAGCTACAGGCAGCAAGGGACTACACCACAGCGCTAGTAGGGAGGCTTTCAACTCCACTTGGTAAAGGGGACTCTGAATTCGCTTCCAAGCCGGCTAGACCCTGCCTGTACCTGTGATCTTGAGCCCTGGACTGCAGTTGCCTGAAGCCTTCAGTAAACCAGGTAAAGAGACTACAAACCTGTGTCCTCCATTTATTACCGCACCACCCACCATCTTCATCTACACACTGGGAGCCCTGGGGACCCAACTTCACCTGTGAGAAGTTATACCATCTTAGCTGCCATAACATCACCCCTGAGGACCTTTTTAAGCAGCGACGGTCCCCACTGACCGAATACCACAGGTGGCGTCACGAACACGAACTTTATTCCAAACCCCTTTTAGGACATTCCCTTTTACTTAGTTCGCCACCTCTGTTACATCCCCTTTAAGTACTGGACCTGGTACCGAGTTCCCCACGGCCCTGGTGGGCGACTCATTTACATTTCCAAAAATTATTGGCAGACATTACCAAAGTGGCATCAATGTCACCACAGTAGAAATAGTATAATAGGGAACGACAGGTCTTCTACTACACCCAATCCAACAGATGGACAGCCAACCAGGAGTATTCACATTTCCAAACATTATTGGCAGACACCATCAAAATGGCATCAATTTCACCACAGTAGAAATAGTATAATAGGGACCAACAGGTCTTCCACTACACCAAATACAGCAGATGGACACTCAACCAGGAGTGTTCACATTTTCAAAAATTATTGGCAGACACCACAAAAGTGGCATCAATTCCACCACAGTTTAGATAGTATAATAGGGACTGACAAGTCTTCCACTGCACCCAATCCAACAGATGGACACCCAACCAAGGGTGTTCCCATTTAAACAAATGAGGGCCTTACATCACAGAAGTGATATCAGTTCCGCCACAGTAGAAATATAATAGGGACTGAAAGGTGTGCCACTGCACCCAATCCAGCAGATGGACACTCAACCAGGAATGTTCACATTTAAAAAATGAGGGCCTGACCCCACCAGTGGAATAACTCTCACAAGAATAGAAATAGTATGATTGGAACTGAGACGCTTCCATTACAGCAAACCCAGCAGCTGTAGACCAACCATGATTGTTCACATTTCCACAAATATGTGTTAACATCATCATCAGCAGCCACATCAGGCACAGAATCCACACTAAATATAGCACAGAGTGCAGTTATAGTGCCTTGCGAAAGTATTCGGCTCCCTGGAACTTTTCAACCATTTCCCACATATCATTCTTCAAACATAAAGATACCAAATGTAAATTTTTGATGAAGAATCAACAACAAGTGGAATACAATTGTGAAGTTGAACAAAATTTATTGCTTATTTTATTTTTTTGTGGAAAATTTCAAAAACTGAAAAGTAGGTGTGCAATAAAATTCGGCCCCTTTATCTTAATACTTTGTTGCGCCACCTTTTGCTGCGATTACAGCTGCAAGTCGCTTGGGGTATGTCTCTATCAGTTTTGTACATCGATAGACTAAAATTCTTCCCCATTATTCCTTGGAAAACAGCTCGAGCTCAGTGAGGTTTGATGGAGATCGTTTGTGAACAGCAGTTTTCAGCTCTTTCCACAGATTCTCGATTGGATTGAGGTGTGGACTTTGACTTGGCCATTCTAAACCTGGATATGTTTATTTGTGAACCATTCCATTGTAGATTTTGCTTTATGTTTGGGATCATTGTCTTGTTGGAAGACAAATCTCCGTCCCATTCTCAGGTCTTTTGCAGACTCTAACAGGTTTTCTTCACGAATGGTCCTGTATTTGGCTCCACCCATCTTCCCATCAATTTTAACCATCTTCCCTGTCCCTGCTGAAGAAAAGCCGTCCCAAACCATGATGCTGCCACCACCATGTTTGACAGTTGGATGGTGTGTTCAGGGTGATGAGCTGTGATGTCTTTATGCCAAAAATATCGTTTGGCATTGTTGCCAAAAGTTTGATTTTGGTTTCATCTGACCAGAGCACCTTCTTCCACATGTGTGGTGTGTCTCCCAGGTGGCTTGTTGCAAACTTTAAACAACACTTTTCATGGATATGTTTGAGAAATGGCTTTCTTCTTGCCACTCTTCCATAAAGGCCAGATTTGTGCAGTGTACAACTGATTGTTGTCCTATGGACAGACTGTCCCACCTCAGCTTTAGAACTCTGCAGTTCATCCAGGGTGATCATGGGCCTCTTGGCTGCATCTCTGATCAGTCTTTTTCTTGTTTGAGATGAAAGTTTAGAGGGACGGCCGGGTCTTGGTAGATTTGCAGTGGTATGATACTCCTTCCATTTCAATATGATCACTTGCAAAGTGCTCCTTGGGATGTTTAAAGTTTTGGAAATCATTTTGTATTCAAATCCGGCTTTAAACTTCTCCACAACAGTATCACGGACCTGCCTGTTGTGTTCCTTGTTCTTCATGATGCTCTCTGTGCTTCAAACAGAACCCTGAGACTATCACAGGGCAGGTGCATTTATACAGAGACTTTGTCAGGACTCTGAACATTTTTTATTACCTTTTGTGCATTACTGCCCTTTTCCAAGATGGCGTCTTTGGTCTCATGTGCACTGTGTCTTCCTGCTATAAAACTCCACCCCAGCCTTCAGTCTGTGCTAGAGTATTCTGCCTTGCATCCAGCTCCTGACCTCTGGTGACTCCCTGGTTATATACCTGCTCCTGTGAACCTGTGGGGTTATCCTGCTACTCTGCTCTGAGTTTCTGCTGCATACACCAGTTCCAGTAATCCTCCTTCATCTGCTTCTCGTGTTTACTTCCATCTGCATTTGCTGGACATGTAAGCTGTTGCTGCTCTGCAAGAACCTGAGACTATTACCCAGGCCTCCCTGGTTGAGCTAAGATATTATTTGAACTGCCTTTTAAGCATATCTATCTGTGTTTTTGACTAAGCAAGGACTTATTCATGTCAAGTATCCTCAAGAATAATTGTGCTTCATAGACTTTCTGTGTGATTGCATTTTCCTCTGAAGTTTACTATAGACTGCTAGCTGCATTTAATTTTTACACCAAGTGTTGTGGACTTGAGTTTCTCTCTGCACCTGTTTGAATCACCGTGAGATAATATAGACTTTACCACTTATAAAACTGTGTCCTGTAGTCCTGTAGTTGTCTTGTTCCACGCAAAGAGTCTCCTGAGTTATCCCCTATAATTATTACAGGATACTCTAGCCTAAAAAAAAAGGAGACTGCTGGAACAATGACAGCAGAAAGCAGACTAGAGCAGGTATTTTCCATAATTAGATCACTGCAGAAAGATGTGGAAGGTCTGCAAAAGAAGTTTGGAAGCTTTGAACACAATCAACAAGTGTTTGGACAGACTTTGCAGGACTTAAGCACCCGCATGGCAGCCCAGGAAAACAAACTTGCTGGCATAGAGTCCCAGTATGGACAGGCTTTTCAGGACATAAGGACGCAAATAGCTGCACAAGCGACTTTACCCTCTGGGCAACGGCCACCAGCTAGCCCACCTAAGTTGCCCCCATTCAGATTTAATGGTGATCGTGACAAATTTAATGGCTTTGTGAATCAACGTATGCTATATTTTGATGTGCATGCTGACCATTTTCCTAATGATAGATCCAAAGTATTGTGTGTAATAATGCTGCTGACCGCACGAGCGCTCGCCTGGGCGAATCCGATGATTGAGTCTCGTGACCCACGGTTAAATAACTTGGATGATTTCTTGGCCGCTATGGCATTAATGTTTGATGATTAGTGTTGAGCATTCCGATACTGCAAATATAGGGTATCGGCCGATATTCGCTGTATCGGAATTCCGATACCGAGTTCCGATATTTTTGTGATATCGGAAATAGGAATCCCAGTGTATGGTTCCCAGGGTTTGGAGGAGAGGAGACTCTCCTTCAGGCCCTGGGATCCATATTCATGTAAAAAATAAAGAATAAAAATAAAAAATATGGATATACTCACCCCTCCGACGGACCCTGGACCTTAGCGGTGCAACCGGCAGCCTCCGTTCCTAAGAATGTAGGACCTGCGATGACGTAGCGGTCTTGTGATTGGTCGCGTGACCGCTCATGTGACTGCTCACATGACCGCAACGTCATCAAAGGTCCTTCACTCACTGCATTCTTAGGAAT
Source organism: Ranitomeya variabilis (assembly GCF_051348905.1). Classification (NCBI taxonomy): domain Eukaryota; kingdom Metazoa; phylum Chordata; class Amphibia; order Anura; family Dendrobatidae; genus Ranitomeya; species Ranitomeya variabilis. Next base: position 854,608,433 of record NC_135233.1, on the reverse strand, counting down.
GGAGGCTGCCGGTTGCACCGCTAAGGTCCAGGGCTCGTCCGAGGGTGAGTATATCCATATTTTTTATTTTTATTCTTTACTAGCTGTACTACCCGGCTTCGCCCGGGTTAATGACTGCTGTTAGCAAAATAGAATGTGTTAACAAAAATTTATTCTGCACACAAAAACCACAAAACAAATAGATAGAAATGTAATTATTAAAAGGCAAAAACTAAGCAAATAGAAGCATTTCACAACATATATTAGCTTTGTTATACTGAGAATGTCTTTGTTGCCTATATTAACCAATCAGAGCTCAGGTTAATTAACTGTAGCAAAATAGAAGCTGAGCTGTGATTGGTTGCTATTGGCAGCCTGATAAATCCCCAGCCAACAGGAAGCCCTCCCCCCTGGCAGTATATATTAGCTCACACATACACATAATAGACAGGTCATGTGACTGACAGCTGCCGTATTTCCTATATGGTACATTTGTTGCTCTTGTAGTTTGCTTATTAATCAGATTTTTATTTTTGAAGGACAATACCAGACTTGTGTGTGTTTTAGGGCGAGTTTTATGTGTCAAGTTGTGTGTGTTGAGTTGCGTGTGGCGACATGCATGTAGCGACTTTTGTGAGATGAGTTTTGTGTGGCGACATGCGTGTAGCAACATTTTGTGTGTTGAGTTGCATGTGACAGGTTAGTGTAGCAAGTTGTGTGCAGCAAGATTTGTGCATGGCGAGTTTTGCGCGTGGCGAGTTTTATGTGTGGTGCATTTTGAGTATGTGCAAGTTTTGTGTGAGGCAACTTTTGCATGTGGTGCAACTTTTGTACATGTGGCAATTTTTCTGTGTGTGCAAGTTTTGCATGAGGTGAGTTTTCCATGAGGTGAGTTTTGCACGTGTGGCGAGTTTTGCGTGAGCCTAGTTTTGCATATGGCGAGTTTTGCATGTAGCGAGTTTTGAGTGGTGACTTTTGTGTTTCGACTTTTATGTGGCGAGGTTGGTGTGTGTGTGTGGTGAAATGTGTGCTGAGGGTGGTATATGTGTTCAAGCACGTGGTAGTGTGTGGCGCATTTTGTGTTTGTGTTCATATCCCCGTGTGTGGTGAGTATCCCATGTCGGGGCCCCACCTTAGCAACTGTACGGTATATACTCTTTGTCGCCATCGCTCTCATTCTTTAAGTCCTCATTGTTCACATCTGGCAGCTGTCAATTTTCCTCCAACACTTTTCCCTTCACTTTTTCCCCATTATGTAGATAGGAGCAAAATTGTTTGGTGAATTGGAACGCGCGGGGTTAAAATTTCACCTCACAACATAGCCTATGACGCTCTCGGGGTCCAGACGTGTGACTGTGCAAAATTTTGTGGCTGTAGCTGCGACGGTACAGATGCCAATCCCGGACATACACACATACATACATACACACATTCAGCTTTATATATTAGATATACCTGTATGTAATCTCCTGTATATAGTATATACCTGTGTGTCATCTCACCTATATATAGTATATATCTGTGTGTCATCTCCTGTATATAGTATATACCTGTATGTCATCTCCTCCTATACATAGCATATACCTGTGTCATCTCCTCCTGTATATACTATATACCTGTAGGTAATCTGCTCCTGTATATAGTATATACCTGTGTGTCATCTCCTCCTGTATATAGTATATACCTGTATGTCATCTCCTCCTGTATGTAGTATGTACCTGTATGTCATCTCCTCCTCTATATAGTATATACCTGTGTGTCATCTCTCCTGTATATAGTATATATCTGTGTGTCATCTCCTCCTGTATATAGTATATACCTGTGTGTCATCTCCCCTGTAAATAGTATATACCTGTGTGTCATCTCCTGTATATAGTATATAGCTGTATGCCATCTCCTCCTGTATTAGCCCTCGTTCACACGTTATTTGGTCAGTATTTTTACCTCAGTATTTGTAAGCTAAAATGGCAGCCTGATAAATCCCCAGCCAACAGTAAGCCCACCCCCTGGCAGTATATATTAGCTCACACATACACATAATAGACTGGTCATGTGACTGACAGCTGCCGGATTCCTATATGGTACATTTGTTGCTCTTGTAGTTTGTCTGCTTATTAATCAGATTTTTATTTTTGAAGGATACCAGACTTGTGTGTGTTTTAGGGCGAGTTTCGTGTGTCAAGTTGTGTGTGTTGAGTTGCGTGTGGCGACATGCATGTAGGGACTTTTGTGAGATGAGTTGTGTGTGGCGACATGCGTGTAGCAACTTTTTGTGTGTCGAGTTGCATGTGACAGGTTAGTGTAGCAAGTTGTGTGCAGCAAGTTTTGCGCATGGCGAGTTTTGCGCGTGGCGAGTTTTATGTGTGGTGCCTTTTGAGTATGTGCAAGTTTTGTGTGAGGCAACTTTTGCATGTGTTGCAACTTTTGTGCATGTGGCAATTTTTCTGCGTGTGGCAATTTTTCTGCGTGTGCAAGTTTTGCGTGTGGCGAGTTTTGCACGTGTGGCGAGTTTTGCATGTGGAGAGTTTTGCGCGTGGCGAGTTTTGAGCGGCGACTTTTGTGTTTCTACTTTTATGTGGCGAGGTTGGTGTATGTGTGGTGAAATGTGCACTGAGGGTGGTATATGTGTTCGAGCACGTGGTAGTGTGTGGCGCATTTTGTGTGTGTGTTCATATCCCCGTGGTGGTGTGATTATCCCATGTTGGGGCCCCACCTTAGCAACTGTACAGTATATACTCTTTGGTGCCATCGCTGTCATTCTTTAAGTCCCCCTTGTTCACATCTGGCAGCTGTTAATTTGCCTCCAACACTTTTCCTTTCATTTTTTCCCCATTATGTAGATAGGGGCAAAATTGTTTGGTGACTTGGAAAGCGCGGGGTTAAAATTTCACCTCACAATATAGCTTTGACGCTCTCAGGGTCCAGACGTGTGACTGTGCAAAATTTTGTGCCTGTAGCTGCGACGCCTCCAACACTTTTCCTTTCACTTTTTCCCCATTATGTAGATAGGGGCAAAATTGTTTGGTGAATTGGAAAGCGCGGGGTTAAAATTTCACCTCACAACATAGCCTATGACGCTCTCGGGGTCCAGACGTGTGACTGTGCAAAATTTTGTGGCTGTAGCTGCTACGGTTCAGATGCCAATCCCGGACATACATACATACATACATACATACACACACACACACATTCAGCTTTATATATTAGATATACCTGTATGTAATCTCCTGTATATAGTATATACCTGTGTGTCATCTCACCTATATATAGTATATATGTGTGTCATCTCCTCCTGTATATAGTATATACCTGTATGTCATCTCCTCCTATACATAGCATATACCTGTATGTCATCTCCTCCTGTATATACTATATACTGTACCTGTAGGTAATCTGCTCCTGTATATAGTATATACCTGTGTGTCATCTCATCCTGTATGTAGTATGTTCCTGTATGTCATCTCCTCCTCTATATAGTATATACCTGTGTGTCATCTCTCCTGTATATAGTATATATCTGTGTGTCATCTCCTGTATATAGTATATACCTGTGTGTCATCTCCCCTGTAAATAGTATATACCTGTGTGTCATCTCCTCCTGTATATAGTATATATCTGTATGTCATCTCCTCCTGTATTAGCCCTCGTTCACACGTTATTTGGTCAGTATTTTTACCTCAGTATTTGTAAGCTAAATTGGCAGCCTGATAAATCCCCAGCCAACAGTAAGCCCACCCCCTGGCAGTATATATTAGCTCACACATACACATAATAGACTGGTCATGTGACTGACAGCTGCCGGATTCCTATATGGTACATTTGTTGCTCTTGTAGTTTTTCAGCTTATTAATCGGATTTTTATTTTTGAAGGATAATACCAGACTTGTGTGTGTTTTAGGGCGGGTTTCGTGTGTCAAGTTGTGTGTGTTGAGTTGCGTGTGGCGACATGCATGTAGCGACTTTTGTGAGATGAGTTTTGTGTGGCGACATGCGTGTAGCAACTTTTTGTGTGTCGAGTTGCATGTGACAGGTTAGTGTAGCAAGTTGTGTGCAGCAAGTTTTGCGCATGGCGAGTTTTGCGCGTGGCGAGTTTTATGTGTGGTGCCTTTTGAGTATGTGCAAGTTTTGTGTGAGGCAACTTTTGCATGTGTTGCAACTTTTGTGCATGTGGCAATTTTTCCGCGTGTGCAAGTTTTGCGTGTGGCGAGTTTTCCATGAGGTGAGTTTTGCACGTGTGGCGAGTTTTGCATGTGGAGAGTTTTGCGCGTGGCGAGTTTTGAGCGGCGACTTTTGTGTTTCGACTTTTATGTGGCGAGGTTGGTGTATGTGTGGTGAAATGTGCGCTGAGGGTCGTATATGTGTTCGAGCACGTGGTAGTGTGTGGCGCATTTTGTGTGTGTGTTCATATCCCCGTGGTGGTGTGGTGATTATCTAATGTCGGGGCCCCACCTTAGCAACTGTACAGTATATACTCTTTGGCGCTATCGCTGTCATTCTTTAAGTCCCCTTTGTTCACATCTGGCAGCTGTTAATTTGCCTCCAACACTTTTCCTTTCACTTTTTCCCCATTATGTAGATAGGGGCAAAATTGTTTGGTGAATTGGAAAGAGCGGGGTTAAAATTTCACCTTACAACATAGCTTTGATGCTCTCGGGGTCCAGACGTGTGACTGTGCAAAATTTTGTGCCTGTAGCTGCGACGCCTCCAACACTTTTGCTTTCACTTTTTCCCCATTATGTAGATAGGGGCAAAATTGTTTGGTGAATTGGAAAGCGCGGGGTTAAAATTTCACCTCACAACATAGCCTATGACGCTCTCGGGGTCCAGACGTGTGACTGTGCAAAATGTTGTGCCTGTAGCTGCGACGCATCCAACACTTTTCCTTTCACTTTTTCCCCATTATGTAGATAGGGGCAAAATTGTTTGGTGAATTGGAAAGCGCGGGGTTAAAATTTCACCTCACAACATAGCCTATGACGCTCTCGGGGTCCAGACGTGTGACTGTGCAAAATTTTGTGGCTGTAGCTGCGACGGTTCAGATGCCAATCCCGGACATACATACATACATACACACACACACACATTCAGCTTTATATATTAGATTTTTTACATGAATATGGATCCCAGGGCCTGAAGGAGAGTTTCCTCTCCTTCAGACCCTGGGAACCATCCAGGATACCTTCTGATATTTGTGTCCCATTGACTTGTATTGGTATCGGTTTCGGTATCGGCGATATCCGATATTTTTTGGATATCGGCCGATCCAATCTGATACCGATACTTTCAAATATCGGAAGGTATCGCTCAACACTATTGATGATCCTAATCGAAGTGCAACTGCTGAACCTGCTTTACTGTCTTTACGCCAGGCAAAACGTTCTGTTATTGAGTATGCTACTGAATTCAGGAGATTAGCGGTAGATACCAATTGGGACAGTTATGCACAATTGCCTATTTTTAAAAGGGGTCTGTCTAGTATTGTAAAAGATGAACTAGCTCGCTCTGAATCACCGCAAGAGCTAGAAACATTTATACAGCATTGTGTGCGCATTGACATTCGCCTTACTTGAGCGTAGGCAGGAGAAGTTTGCTGCATATAACCGTATTTCTAACTTTTCCTTTCCTTCCAAAGAGCCTGCAGGTAAAACATCTCAGGAGGTGGAGGAGGTGCCCATGCAAATTGATTTCGTTCAGAGGCGCGAGATCAATGAGTGCCGGGAGTATCGCCTTCGTGAAAGTCTATGTTTCTACTGCGGCCAGTCTGAGCACTTCTTGATCAATTGTCATAAGTGTCCTAGACGGCCTAACAAGGTGCTAGGAGCAGTAGGGGAGTATGACAACTGTGATGATGAATCTGACATCTCTGAATGTAGCCTGCCTTTAAACGCTGTATTCCATTCACTTTCTATGACTTCACCCCCCAAGGAGCTTAAGGAAAAGAACTCTCACTGTTCTCTCCCTATTAAGATCCTGTGTTCAGGACAGTAGATTTCCAGTGCAGCTATGATTGACTCTGGTGCAGGTGGCAATTTCATGGATATCGCATTTGCCAAGGAACATGGTATTGAAATTCAGCAAAGAGCCTCTCCAATTACCATGGAAACAGTGGATGGGTCACCTTTAATCTCTGGGCCTGTGGTTCAGGAGACCGTACCCCTTGAAATTTTGTTGGAGCCTAATCATAAGGAGCAACTTTCTTTCTAGCTAATTTCTTCTCATTTTCCTGTGATTTTAGGCATTCCTTGGTTGCGTTCTCAGAACCCAATAATCAACTGGGAGACCAAGGAGATTATCTTTCCAACAAGGAGCAACTCAGCATTAACAGAAGCTGTCCCTGAGTCCACGGTTACTGAACCACATGTACAGGTATTTTCTATACCTTCAGCATATAAAGAGTTCTCTGACATCTGTGACAAGAAGAATGCAGATCAGCTTCCTCCACACAGGCATTATGACTGTCCCAATGAGTTGCTTCCTGGGGCAGCTATTCCTTTTGGTAATGTACACCCTTTGGGGGCACCTGAGCTTCAAGCCTTAAAGGAGTATATTGATGAAAATCTGGCCAAAGGCTTCATATGTCCTTCTTCCTCACCAGTAGGGGCACCTATCTTTTTTGTAAAGAAGAAGGATGGGACCCTGAGACCCTGTGTTGACTATCAGGAACTCAATAAGGTAACTGTACGAAACTGTTACCCTTTGCCTCTGATTCCCGAATTACTGGAAAGTGTCCACCATGCTAAGGTGTTCTCTAAACTGGATCTTCGTGGGGCTTATAATTTGGTGTGTATTCGTCCAGGGGATGAGTGGAAGACAGCATTCAGATGCCGGTATGGACACTTTGAATCTCTTGTGATGCCCTTCGGGCTTTGTAACGCCCCTGTAATATTTCAACACCTTGCTAATGACATTTTCAGAGATTTGTTGGACCAGTTTGTAGTGATCTATTTGGACGATATACTAATCTTTTCTGACTCTCTACAGGAACATGAAGAACATGTCAAAACTGTTTTAAGACATCTGAAAGAGAACCATCTGTATATTAAGCCGGAGAAATGCGAGTTCCATCATTCTGAGATACAGTTCTTAGGTTATATCATCTCTCCCCAGGGGCTGAACATGGAATCTGGTAAGATTCAGGCTATCCTTGACTGGCCGGTAGCCAGTGGTGTAACTACAAAGTTATGGGCCCCGGTGTGAACTTTCCAATGGGGCCCCCTCACCATGCCAAAATATATAGGTGAATTAGAAATGGCGACACGCACGAACGAACACGATCTGCGTTAGTATACATGCACCATTACAGAATTAGTTGTAGGCTGTGTTCACAAGACTGAAGTTCACTGTCTGTATACAGACCACAACCTCCAGCCTCGTGGAGGGTATCCCGATCCAAACTCACACCCTCATCCTGGACTTCCTCTTCAAGTTCAGTTTGTCCGAAGATGGAGACAGTTACACCAGCGCTGATTGGTGCTGGGCATCTCAACAGCACATCACAGCCCCGAGGGGGTCATAACAGCCACTGTGGGAACTGCACAGGCACAGGAGGTGAGTCTAGGCTTTATTATTTTATTGAGGTGAACATTTAGTTTAACACAAGGTTGTCCTAGTGGGAGACAATCCCTTTAAACATCCAGGCAAAAAAAAAAAACAGAAGTGCACTCACCGGTCTCTTGTGCGAAAGTCCTTTATTTAGAACATATGCGGGCACACTTGGGGAGAGTCTTTTGTCCACATTCTCCCCAAGTGTGCCCACATATGTTCTAAATAAAGGACTTTCGCACAAGAGACCGGTGAGTGCACTTCTGTTTTTTCTTTGCCTGGATTTTTACATTCCACTTTTTATGTGCACCCAGTGTCTAAGGTCAGGCATACATGGCATAACAGCGGCAATCAGTTGTACTATTTATTTGTGGAGGCGGTGACACGTAGGCACATCGGTGCTGTGTATTTTTTCTATATCTCTACAATCCCTTTAAACAGTGGACTTTTTATTAGCCCATGTGGCAACATTTCAGTTTCATATCAGAGAAATGTTCTGTTATTGATCCGAAACGTTGCCACGTTGGGCCAATAAAGAGTCCGACACTTTTATCACAATCAATCAGAGTGCTGTGTGTGTATAAATATATATATATATATATATATATATATATATATATATATATATACAGACCCACACACATACATTATATAAGTGAAACTGTGACTGAGGTATGTACGTTATATAGATTGTACCACTGTGTGTAATATACTGCGACCGCTGTGTATAGCCCATATAGGCCAGCTGCAGTGTGTATGTGTGTGTGTGTGTGTGTGTGTATATAACACATACACACTGCGGCTGGCCTATATGGGCTATACACAGCGGTCGCAGTATATTACACACAGTGGCATAACCTATATAACGTACATACTGCAGTCGCAGTTTCACCTATACAATGTATATAGACTGCTGTACATACATTATATAGGTGATACTGTGATTGCAGTGTATAGTCACACTATATATACACAGCAGTATCACCTATATGACGTATATACACATTAGTCACAGTGTCACCTATATAATGTATATAGACTTCTTTATATACATTATATAGGTGATACGGTGATTATGTACAGCAGTGTCATCTATATATTGTACATACAGCAGTCTATACACAGTGTACAGGTCAAACTGCAAATGCTGCGTATACGTAAAAATATTTCATGCTGGTACTCACCTGAGATGGAGGAGGATGAGGAGGGTCCACTGTTCAGGCAGCATCGGAGGCGCTGAAGACTTGGAGCGGATGCCGGCCGGGGATTAGTGAGGAGAGAGCTGTTCAGAGTGAGGCTCAGGCGTCTGTGCGGTCTTTTCACACTTCTGCACAGGCCCTGGTTTGTACACGGGCTCCTGTTTGCCCGCACTGACCAGGGCTGCAGACACACACCCAAGCACGAACGAGGGCCGCGCTCACAAAGGGCACAGAAATCACAAGGGGCATATAGCTGGGGGGCACAGGTATCACGGGGGAACAGAGATCACAGGGGGCACATAGCTGGGGGGCACAGAGATCATATTGGTGCATACAGCGGGGAGGCAGAGATCATATTGGGGTTCACAGCGTGGGGGCAGAGATCATATTGGGGCACTCAGTGGGGGAACAGAGATCATATTGGTGCACACGGGGGGCACAGATCATATTGGTGAACACAGCGGGGGGCAGAGATCATATTGGGGCACTCAGTGGGGGGCACAGAGATCATATTGGGGCACACAGCGGGGGGGCACAGATCATATTGGTGCATACAGCGGGGCACAGAGATCATATTGGTGCATACTGTGGGGGGCACAGATCATATTGGTGCATACAGTGGGGCACAGAGATCATATTGGTGCATACAGTGGGGGGCACAGATCATATTGGTGCATACAGCGGTCACAGAGATCATATTGGTGCATACAGCGGGGGGCACAGAGATCATATTGGTGCATACAGCGGGGGGCTCAGATCATATTGGTGCATACAGCGGGGCACAGAGATCATATTGGTGCATACAGCGGGGGGCACAGATCATATTGGTGCATACAGCAGGGCACAGAGATCATATTGGTGCATACAGCGGGGGGCACGGATCATATTGGGGCACACAGCGGGCGCATAGATCATATTGGGGCACAGAGCAGGGGCACAGAGATCATATTGGGGCACACAGCAGGGGGGCACAGAGATCATATTGGGGCACCCAGCGTGGGGCTCAGAGATCATATTGGGGCACACAGCGGGGGGGGGGGGCACAGAAATCATATTGGGGCACACAGCGGGGGGGCACAGAGATCATATTGGGGCACTCAGCGTGGGGCACAGGGATCATATTGGGGCACACAGCGGGGGGGCACAGAGATCATATTGGGGCACACAGCGGGGGGGCACAGAGATCATATTGGGGCACACAGCGGGGGACACAGAGATCACATTGGGGGGCACAGATCATATTGGGGCAAACAGAGGGGGGGTGGCACAGAGCTGCGTGACACAGATCACCTGCAGAGAGGCACAGAGCTGGCAGCACAGAGATCGCTCTGGAGTCTGGACTCTGTTGGGCAGCAGCTCCTATTTCTGGAGTCGGGACAGGACAGGAGAGCATTGGGTTGTAACTCCGCCCACCCAGTAACCCCGCCCACACCAATTACATCATTCCTCTGCTGCTGTGCAGGAGAGGCAGCGTTCTGTAATGAACGCTGCTTACCCTGCACTCGGGGGTTAAAGGGTCGGTAGCCGGCACAATACGGCAGGCTGCCCCCGGAGAATTGCGGACCTGCCGGCCGGCCGCATTTAAAGCTACCCACTGATTTAAAGGGCCGGCGGACAATTTTGTAGCTCAGTGCTTAGGGGCCCACCCAGTCGTTGCTGGACTGGGCAGGCCCTAAGCACTCCGGGCCCAGTCGCAGCTGTGACCCCTGCGACCGCAGTAGTTACGCCGCTGCCGGTACCCAAGAATGTTAAGGAGGTCCAACGTTTTATTGGTTTTGCAAATTTCTACAGACGCCTCATTCGAAATTTTTCTGATATTGTCCGTCCCATTACTTCCTTGACAAAGAAGGAAAAGCCCTTTAAGTGGTCATCACAGGCTCAAGAAGCTTTTGATCAGCTTAAGATCTGTTTCACATCAGCACCGCTGTTGATACACCCAAATCCAACACTTTCATTCATTGTGGAGGTGGACGCTTCTGATAATGCTTTGGGGGCTATTCTCTCCCAAAGAACTGGAGAGAAGGGTCTGCTACATCCTTGTGCTTTCTTGTCCCGTAGACTACCCTCAGCAGAGAAGAATTAGGACGTGCGAGACAAGGAATTGCTGGCTATTATTGTGGCTTTCAAAGAATGGAGACATCATCTGCAAGGAGCTGCACAACAGATCATAGTGCTAACTGACCATCGCAATTTAGAGTTCCTTAGATCCGCTAGATGTCTTTCTCCTCGTCAGGCTCGTTGGAACTTATTTTTAAATCAATTTAACTTTGTTATCTCGTACCGTCCAGGTTCTCGTAATGGGAAGGCTGATGCTTTATCCCGAAACCATGCTGCGGATTCCGTACCTGGAGCCCCGTCCAAGACCATTCTATCTGATGCCAATTTCATCGGAGTTATCCACGACCAGGACTTGTGGAAGGAGTGCAGGGAGGCCTATAACGGTGATGTATTTCTGGCCAACCCACCTGTGGATATTAATCTTGTCTTAAAGGGTGGCATGTGGTTCAGAGATCGACTTATCTACGTCCCTGAGGTCATCCGTCTGCAGATCCTCAAGTTGTTACATGACTCCAAGTTGGCTAGTCACAGGGGGGTACAGAAGACACAAGAGTTCCTGAGCCGATTCTTCTGGTGGCCAACTTGCCTGAAGGATACCAAGGACTATGTTCTCTCTTGCGAGGTATGTGCTCGTTACAAAACTCCTCATGTGGCATCTACGGGTCTTCTACAACCATTACCTGTTCCGTCCCACCGTTGGGGGTCTATATCAATGGACTTTATTGTGGAGCTGCCTACATCGGGGGGCATGAATACAATCATGGTGGTAGTGGATCGCCTGACTAAAGCTGCTCATTTTGTTCCATGCACCGGCCTCCCCTCAGCTAAAGATACAGTAAACTTGGATATACAGAATGTCTTTCGGTTGCATGGGGTTCCGGATGAGATCATCTCTGACCGTGGAGTGCAGTTCACTTCAAGATTCTGGAAGGGGTTTTGCTCTGCACTCAATATTAATGTCTGTGTCTCTTCCGCTTATCATCCCCAGACAAATGGTCAGACTGAGCGTACCAACCAGACGCTGGAACAATATCTAAGATGCTATGTCAGCCATCTCCAGGATGATTGGTTGGAGTTGCTGCCGTTAGCCGAATTTTCATATAACAATTCTCAGAGCGCCTCCACTAAATTTACACATTTCTTTGCCAATTTGGGTTATCATCCGTGTATCTTACCTAGGTCTCCAATTAATTCTCCGGTTCCGGCAGTGGAGGAAAGGCTGACTGCGATGAGGCAAAATCTGGAGGTTCTGAAGGAATCCCTGACCACAGCTCAAGAACGTTATAAGAGATCGGCTGATAGATTCCATAAACCTGCACCCATGTTCAAGGTAGAAGATTCCGTGTGGTTAGCAACTAATAATCTGAAGTTAAACATTCCTTCACAAAAACTTGGACAGAAATTCATTGGCCCTTTCAAGATCAACGGTATTGTGAGCTCTGTGGCCTGCCGGCTGAAGCTGCCTAGGACTATGAAGGTACATCCAGTTTTTCATGTATCTTTACTAAAGCCTGTATCTCCTAATACCTTCCAGGGACGTGTTGTGCCACCTCCGCAGCCTGTGGTGATTGATGGGTAAGAACAATTTGTGGTGGAGGAAATTGTTGATTCCAGGATTCGCAGGAATCGGCTCCAATATCTGATAAGATGGCAGGGATATCCTCCTGAGGAAGACTCTTTTGAACCTGTGGAAAACATCAATGCCCAACAGAATATTTCTCGTTTTCATCAGACATTCCCTGAGAAACCAGGTCCAGGATCATCCCGAGGCCGCTTCTAAGGAGGGAGTAATGTCAGGACTCTGAACATTTTTTATTACCTTTTGTGCATTACTGCCCTTTTCCAAGATGGCATCTTTGGTCTCATTGTGCACTGTGTCCTCCTGCTATAAAACTCCACCCCAGCCTTCAGTCTGTGCTAGAGTATTCTGCCTTGCATCCAGCTCCAGACCTCTGGTTACTCCCTGGCTATATACCTGCTCCTGTGAACCTGTGGGGTTATCCTGCTATTCTGCTCTGAGTTCCTGCTGCATACACCAGTTCCAGTAATCCTCCTTCATCTGCTGCTCGTGTTTACTTCCATCTGCATTTGCTGGACATGTAAGCTGTTGCTGCTCTGCAAGAACCTGAGACTATTAACCAGGCCTCCCTGCTTGAGCTAAGATATTATTTGAACTGCCTTATAAGCATATCTATCTGTGTTTTGGACTAAGCATGGACTTATTCGTGTCAAGTATCCTCAAGAATAATTCTGCTTCATAGACTTTCTGCGTGATTGCATTTTCCTCTGAAGTTTCCTATAGACTGCTAGCTGCATTTAATATTTACACCAAGTGTTGTGGACTTGAGTTTCTCTCTGCACCTGTTTGAATCACCGTATGATAATATAGACTTTACCACTTATAAAACTGTGTCCTGTAGTTGTCTTGTTCCACGCAAAGAGTCTCCTGAGTTATCCCCTATAATTATTACAGACTTGATTACACACAGGTGGATTATATTTATCATCATTAGGCATTTAGGACAACATTGGGTCATTCAGAGAACAACAATGTACTTCTGGAGTGAGTTTGCTGCACTGAAAGTAAAGGGGCCGAATAATATTGCATGCCCCACTTTTCAGTTTTTGAATTTCCACAAAAATTTAAAATAAACAATAAATTTCGTTTAACTTCACAATTGTGTTCCACTTGTTGTTGATTCTTCACCAAAAATTTTTGTTTGAAGCACGATATGTGGGAAAAGGTTGAAAAGTTCCAGGGAGCCAAATACTTTCGCATGGCCCTGTACGTGACATTAATGCGTCACACTAAAAAATGCAATATCACCTAGTCTGACTTGCCATGACTTGTTCATCTTGATGAAAGTTAGGTGGTCTACACTTTCAAAGGACAGCCAGCTGCGCTTATCTGTCAGGACACCACCAGCAGCGCTGAAGACATGTTCTGAGAGAAAGCATACATATTAGTCCTTATAACCTAAGCTACATGCTGTAGGTCACACTCCGTATGAAACTATGTATACTCACAAAGGTAAGGTAGGTAAATTTATCAGCCACACTGGACACAAGGTAGCTACACTATCTGACTGATATATAACCCCCTAGCTAACTAGCTAAAATCTTGCTGCTAACAGTGCCTGCATCAGGAGCAAACTCTCTGCGCTGTTACAGTGTCAAAATGGCGCTTAAACAAGATGTCCGCTATTTATGTGGAGAGGGACATGTGATTTCAGAAGCTAATGACAGAAGCCGTTGTGTCAGGACATTGTAGGTGTTTTCTGCACCCTGATTGGCTAGCCGCAATGTGAACATATAAAGTTAGGAAAAATAATTGCTGTTTACAAGAACACCGCGCCTCTGAGCTCTGCAAACCCCCTCCCCTCATCAAACACACGCAAAATGCTCATGATACACCAGCATTATTGTTGCTAAAGTACGAAAATACTTTTGTGGCAACGCAAATATTTTCCCGCACTTTTACCGAATGTTACCGCTTTTTTCCGATTTTATTAAATTGTACTCGTGTTTCCGATCACGAATCCAAATGTGCCATATTCATGCCAAATTTATGTTTGGCAATCGTTTTCCAAACAAATTCGATCATCACTAGTTATAATCATCCACAGCTTTGCAGTGAAGTCAGGAGAGCAGAGAGCAGCCATTAAACATCACACTGGTAACTCCCCCTTCATGTAAAATAATCTCTGGAAGCCAAGTTATGTTCCAGACAACATCCACCCCATAGCTTGGAAGAGGCCATATATAAAGTGATAAAAGGTGATTTATCAGTAACAAGGAATCTGATATGAGTCAGGGAGGACTTTTTCAGCAGTCTCTAATCTCTATGCCCATATTAATAGTTTAGATAGGTCAAATCTGGAGACAGATTCAATTTAAGGGTTATTGAGGTTTAGAAGAGCAAGATCCACAGTCTTGAATAGGCAGTCAAATGAATTGAACGAGACTGCATACATCTAGTAGGAATTTGGCTGTGAGTATGCATATCACGTTCTTTTGGTCAAATGTTCACCAGTTGCCGGCGACGGCATAGAATAATCCTGACAGAGCGTGCTAAACACGATGTAAGGATTCACAAGTCTACAGTCACATACAGTGACTGCAGACTTTCATGCCAAATTTTGACAACCTCTTTAAGCTTGATATTTTTATTGGACAATCACATCTTGTCTCCATCTCTAAAGCTTTGTTATGTGAAACATCTCTTATTATCTGATGAGGTCTGACTACCCTGTGCGTTCCTTAAGTTCTCTCTGACATTTTGTTTTAAGTAGTGCAGGCTGCTGCACATTTTTTCAAAAAATTCCTATGAGTGTCTTTCCACCCGTATCCAGCTAACTTGTGGAAAAACACTACATAGGATAACGTAGAGGAGGGTTTTTGGGCCTTGCAGCGCCGTTTACGGCTGTCTGCACGGTCTCCGTGTGACTGCAGCTCTCTCTGTTGTCATTTCAGCCCCCAAAAAATAAATAATAAAGTTCACCAAACACACCACTTTACATTTGTGTAGGCCACATTAGCTCATATTAAAGTCTAGTCCACACTTTAGAAAATTAGTGTTTCTTATACCTGTTAGGAGCTGTTCAGGAATAAGCACACAAAGCCGTTAGTACTTTTCTGCTTATCTTTATCAGTCAACCAAGATGAAGAAGGCAGGAAGTAAGGCACGTGGGCGTGGGCGCGGAGCAGGGAGAGGACGTGGGGATTCTGTGCCTGCTGCGGGCACCGGTGACTCATCAGCACCCACTTTCAGCAGGGAACAGTCGCTCATGCGCAGCTTTGTCGGAGAGCGCCGTACACCGCTGCTGCGTGAAGACCAAATTGAAGCCGTTGTTGGATGGATGGCAGCTAATGCATCGACTTCAATTAGTGCCACATCCTTTCAGACACAGAGCACTGGAGAGCACCCATCTGTCTCTTCACCACCTGCCAAATTGCCCAGGCAGACAGAGAGCCCAGGACAGGAGCCGTCTCTACTTCTGTTCTCTGAATCTCTTGGCTTGGAAACAGGGGGCCAGCCAAGCAGCATTGGAGAAATGGAAGAAGAGGCAGGGTGCAGTGATGCCCAACCGCTTTTTCTCTCTTCCTCTGAAGAGGCGGGTGGGCCAGTGCCTCCGGTCACCACATCGCAGGACGCATCCGCTGATGACACTCAGGTGCCACTTTCTGGTGCATGCTCTGCTGCTGAGACTACCCAGGAGGAGCAGTTGGTGGCAGAGGGTAGTGTAGATGGTGAGGTCCTTGACCCATCTTGGCGTGAGGGACAGGAAGGTGGTGGGAGCAGCTCTGAGGAAGAGGTTCCCCGAATGGGCCAAAGAGGCAGAGGGAGGGGGAAGACTGCGGATCCTGCAGCCTCCGCTTTTGCACCCGTTCGGAGCATGTCTCTTCCAAAAGCCAAAAAGGGCGCTCCCAAGACTTGCAGTGCCTGGTCCTTTTTTGACACAGTTGCAGATGACATTTGCTATGTCAAATGCAAGGTGTGTCATCACAAAGTTAAAAGAGGTCGAAATGTCAGCAACCTCAATACCTCCAACATGTGGAAACATGTGCGCACCAGGCACGCTGCGGAGTTAGAAAAACACACTGAAGAGCTAGGCCAACCAACAGCAGCAGCTACCACCTCTTCAGCTCGTGTTGCCTCTTCCTCCAGCTCACACGCAGCTGGTTCGGCTTCCTCCCAGGATCGCCGTGGAAGAACCTCTGGCCCTGTTGTCCAGAGACCCACTGTAATTCCACCCGCAGCACCACGTTCCCAGTCATCCACACACTCCCAGCCCAGTCTACAGCCATCGGTAGTACAGGCATGGGAGAAAAGGCGGCCTTTCTCGTCAAACCACCCACGAGCACAGGCTCTGACTGCAGGCATTGCCAAACTTCTGTCACTGGAAATGCTGTCATTCAGGCTGGTGGAGACTGACAGCTTCCGTGACTTGATGTCATTGGCAGTCCCACAGTACAATGTGCCCAGCTGCTTTTACTTCAGCAGGCAAGCTGTCCCTGCCCTGCACAAGCATGTGGAGGGACACATAAAACACGCGCTACTGAACGCCATCAGTAGCAAGGTCCACCTCACCACCGATGCGTGGACCAGTCAACATGGACAGGGGTGATACCTTTCCCTCACTGCCCATTGGGTTAATGTTGTTGAGCCGGGTACAGATCGTGCGAGTGGCGCAGGACGTGTCCTGCCAACTCCAAGGATTGCAGGAATCCATTCTGTACGCATTGACTCCTCCTCACACCAGTTCCTCAGAATCATCGCTGCAGGAGCCATCACAGTCCACCTCCACATGGACCCGTGATGAACGTTTACCTGTTATGACCGACATGAGCACAGCCGTGGCCAAACGTCAACAGGCCGTCTTGAAATTAATTTCTTTGGGGAATCGAAGCCACACAGCGCAGGAGCTCTGGAATGCCATCAAGCAGGAGAGCGATGTGTGGTTTGTGGCAGCGAATCTCCAGCCAGGCATGGTAGTGTGTGATAATGGCCAAAATCTGGTGGCAGCTCTGGGCCTCGGCAACCTCACTCACATCCCATGTCTGGCACATGTGCTCAGTTTGGTTGTGCAGAGTTTTTTGAGGGACTATTCGGATCTTGATGCACTGCTGCACAAGGTCCGCCTAGAGTGTGCTCACTTGCGGCGTTCCAGCACGGCAAAATCGCGCATTGCGGCTCTGCAGCGCCGACACCGCCTGCCGGAACATCGCATCATATGTGACCTACCTACCAGGTGGAATTCCACGTTACATATGTTGGAGCGGTTGTGTGAGCAGCAGCAAGCTTTAATGGAGTACCAGCTGCATCAGGCGCAAAGAAGTCGCACTCCGCGCCGTTCAGACTTCACAACCACAGAGTGGGCCACTATGAATGACGTCTGCCAGGTTTTGCGTCCCTTCGATTATTCCACGCGGATGGCGAGTGCAGATGATGCACTAGTCAGCATGACTGTCCCCCTTATCTGCCTGCTTGAAAAATCACTGCAAGCGCTAAGGGATGATGTTGTGGAAGAGGTGGAGGATGAGGATTCACCATTTCCATCATCTTCTGGACAGTCAGCGCCACGTGGTTCCTCACAAACGCGTAGGCAGGGGACACTTTGTGAGGAGGATGAGGAGGAGTCAATGGAGGAGGAAGACATCCGTCGAGAGGAGGGAGTTACACAATTGTCCAGTACTCAGTGTGTACAGCGAGGGTGGGGTGATGATGAGCGGGCAGAGATCACGCCTCCAGCAGGGGACAGCGTTTCTTGGGCAGTTGGCAGTCTGCAGCACATGGTGGATTACATGCTGCAGTGCCTGAGAAACGACCGCCGCATCGCCCACATTCTCAACATGTCTGATTATTGGGTGTTCACCCTCCTCGATCCTCGCTACCGGGACAACGTAGAAAGCCTCATCACACCGTTGAACCGGGAGCGAAAAATGCGGGAGTACCAAGACACACTGGTGAATTCCATCATCTTCTCCAGTCCAACTGAGAGAAGTGCTGCTAGTGCATTACAAAGCAGCTCAGTGCGTCCAGGCAGTGGAGGAGGCTCTGCACAAAGAGGGAGCAGAAGCAGTGCCTCTGCCCAAGGCAAGACCAGTATGGCCCAACTGTGGCACACTTTTGTGTGCCCGCCACAAAAGTTTACACCATCACAGACGGCTCCAGTCAGCAGGAGGCAACGGTTCCGTCAGATGGTGACAGACTACATGTCTTGCCCTCTTGCTGTACTCCCATACGGCTCTTCCCCTTTCAAGTTTTGGGTCTCAAAGCTGGATACATGGCCAGAGCTAAGCCAGTATGCATTGGAGGTGCTGGCTTGCCCTGCGGCTAGTGTATTATCGGAACGCGTCTTTAGTGCTGCAGGTGGTGTACTAACTGACCGTCGCATGCGACTATCATCCGATAACGTTGACCAGCTTACTTTCCTGAAAATGAACAAGGCTTGGATCTCGCAGGAATTTGCCACTCCTCTTCCTGATTAAATAATTAGGTGACTGTCTACAGTATCCAGGTCTCCTGTTGTGTTCATCTTTCTACCACCTGAACTGAAATTCCTGGGCTCCAACACCACCAGTTGAGGCTCAGAAGTGCCGTCTGCACAGTCAAAACATACGACCCACTGTTATTGGGTGTCAGTAACGTCAGCTGATCCCCAGCTGTGTAGCCGGCAATGTGTCCTGCGACCGCCACGCTGACACAACAACTGAAATGTAAGGGAACCTGTCCCCCCTCCCCAAGGCGTTTGTTACTGAAAGAGCCACCTTGTGCAGCAGTAATGCTGCACAAGGAAAAGTTAGCTATTTTTGTTTAGCTCCTTGCACACGCAGAACTTAACACTTATAAAATGTGTCCACTGATACCGTAAAACCGTCCCGGAGGTGGGACTTTCCTTCGTAATGTGACGCAGCACAGCCGTCATTCTTACCCCCCCGGCGCGGTGCGCCAGCTCCTCAGCGTTGTTTGATTCTGTCTCGAAGCCTGCGCTGTTATGTTATCCCTTGGCCAGGCACACTTAGCGCTGCCCCTCTTCTGACATCATTTGGTGTCAGGCTGACTGCGCCTGTGCGGCCGCGCTGGCCGAGAGCCCGCCTCGCAGTGTCTTCTGATTTAATCCCACTGGGGGCCTGAGATCCATGGACATGCGCAGTGCATATCTGAATCTCCGCCTCTCACTCATCTCCCTCCGCCTTCTTCAGACTGTGCTCCGTCAGCTGATCCCTAATAGCATGCCACGTCCGTGACGCCGCACAGTCTGAAGAAGCCGAAGGGAGGGGAGTGAGAGGCGAGGATATGCACTGCGCATGGCCACGGATCCCAGGCCCGTCGTGGGATTACATTAGATGACACTGCGAGGCGGGCTCTCGGCCAGCGCGGCTGCACAGGCGCAGCCAGCCTGACACCAAATGATGTCAGAAGATGGGCAGCGTTAAGTGTGCCTGGCCAAGGGATAACATAACAGCGCAGGCTCCGGGACGGAATTAAACAACGCTGAGGAGCCGGGGCACGGCGCCAAGGGGGTAGGAATGACGGCTGTGCTGCGTCATATTACGAAGGAAAGTCCCACCTCCGGGACGGTCTCACGGTTTCAGGGGACACATTTTATAAGTGTTTAGTTCTGTGTTTGCAAGGAGCATAATGAAAAGAGCCACCTTTTCCTTTTGCATCCTTTGTGCTGCACAAGCTGGCTCTTTCAGCTACAAACGCCTTGGGGGGGGTTAAAGGTTCCCTTTCGACTTTCTCCAATCAGGCTTCGGCCTACACTGTGTTCCTCTCCTCCTCTTTCTGTCCCTGGGCTCCAACACCGCTAGTTGTTGTCTGGAAGTGCTGTCCGCACAGTCAACAGTCGCTCCTCTGTTATTGGGGTTCAGTAACGTCAGCTGTTCCCCAGCTGTGTGTGTGGCAATCCCTCCTCTCTCCTCCACCTCCTCCTCCTCCTTCTGTCCCTGGGCTCCAACACCGCTAGTTGTTGTCCGGAAGTGCTGTCCGCACAGTCAACAGTCGCTCCTCTGTTATTGGGGTTCAGTAACGTCAGCTGTTCCCCAGCTGTGTGTGTGGCAATCCCTCCTCTCTCCTCCACCTCCTCCTCCTCCTTCTGTCCCTGGGCTCCAACACCGCTAGTTGTTGTCCGGAAGTGCTGTCCGCACAGAGCCAAACACCTCGCCAATGTGTTAGTGGGGTTCAGTAATGCCTGCTGCTCCCCTGCTGTGTATACGGCAACGTGTCATGCGACCGCCACGCAGGCACAACAACTTAAATGTAAGGGAACCTGCCCCCCCCAGGCGTTTGTTACTGAAAGAGCCACCTTGTGCAGCAGTAATGATACAACAGGGAAAAGTGCCTCTTTTCGTGGTGCTCCTTGCATACGCTGAACCGAACACTTCTGAAATGTGTCCCTTCACACCGTTAAACCGTCCGGTCGGAGGGACTTTCCTTTGTCATGTGACGCAGCACAGCCGTCATTCTTACCCCCTTGGCGATGTGCGCCGCCTCCTCAGCGTTGTTTGAATCTGTCCCGGAACCTGCGCTGTTAGGTTAGCCCTTGGCCATGCACACATTTTGCGCTGCCCATCTTCTGACATCATTTGGTGTCAGGCTGGCTGCGCCTGTGCGGCCGCGCTGGACGAGATCCCGCCTCGTAGTGTCTTCTGATTTAATCTCACTGCGGGCCTGTGATCCATGGACATGCGCAGTGTATATCTTAACATCCGCCTCTCACTCATCTCCCTCCGCCTTCTTCAGACTGTGCTCTGTCAGCTGATCCCTAATAGCATGCCACGGCCGTGACGCCGCACAGTCTGAAGAAGCCGAAGGGAGGGGAGTGAGAGGCGAAGATATGCACTGCGCATGCCCATGGATCCCAGGCCCGCAGTGGGATTACATTGGACGACACTGCGAGGTGGGATCTTGGCCAGCGCGGCCGCACAGGCGCAGCCAGCCTGACACCAAATGATGTCAGAAGATGGGCAGCGCAAAATGTGTGCATGGCCAAGGGCTAACCTAACAGCGCAGGCTCCGGGACAGATTCAAACAACGCTGAGGAGGCGGCGCACATCGCCAAGGGGGTAAGAATG
The DNA here is from genome assembly GCF_051348905.1 of Ranitomeya variabilis. Taxonomy (NCBI): domain Eukaryota; kingdom Metazoa; phylum Chordata; class Amphibia; order Anura; family Dendrobatidae; genus Ranitomeya; species Ranitomeya variabilis. Next base: position 854,587,074 of record NC_135233.1, on the reverse strand, counting down.
ATGGCTGTGCTGCGTCACATGACAAAGGAAAGTCCCTCCAACCGGACGGTTTAACGGTGTGAGGTGTTATGACCCCAATGGCGAGGGTCTCAGAGATATCAGCAAGTCTGCGAAGTACAAAAATCCAGCTCATAGGGCAGTGGTAACTGGGTTGACCATATATCTACTCCTAACGCCAACACTAGAAGTAGCCGGGGAACATGCCTACGTTGGTCGCTAGATGTCACGCGCCAGCCGGAGGACTAACTACCCCTAGAAGAGGAAAACAAAGACCTCTCTTGCCTCCAGAGAATAGACCCCAAAAGTAGGATACAAGCCCCCCACAAATAATAACGGTGAGGTAAGAGGAAATGACAAACACAGAGATGAACTAGGTTTAGCAAAGAGAGGCCCGCTTACTAATAGCAGAATGTAGTAAGATAACTTATATGGTCAACAAAAACCCTAACAAAATTCCACACTGGAGATTCAAGAACCCCCGAACCGTCTAACGGCCGGGGGGAGAACTCCAGCCTCCCTAGAGCTTCCAGCAAGGAAAGGATACAGATAATGAACAAGCTGGACAAAAATGCAAACAAAAACAAATAGCAAAAAGCAAGAAAGCGGACTTAGCTTAATCACGCAGGAACCAGGATCAGTAGACAAGAGCACTACAGATTAGCTCTGATATCAACGTTGCCAGGCATTGAACTGAAGGTCCAGGGAGCTTATATAGCAACACCCCTGACCTAACGACCCAGGTGAGCATACAAGGGATGATAGACATACCCAGAGTAAAATCACTAGTAGCCACTAGAGGGAGCCAAAAGGTAAATTCACAACAGTACCCCCCCCTTAGTGAGGGGTCACCGAACCCTCACCAAGACCACCAGGGCGATCAGGATGAGTGGCGTGAAAGGCACGAACTAAATCAGCCGCATGCACATCAGAGGCGACCACCCAGGAATTATCCTCCTGACCATAGCCCTTCCACTTGACCAGGTACTGAAGCCTCCGCCTGGAGAGACGAGAATCTAAGATCTTCTCCACCACGTACTCCAACTCGCCCTCAACCAACACCGGAGCAGGAGGCTCAGCAGAAGGAACCACAGGCACAACGTACCGCCGCAACAAGGACCTATGAAATACGTTGTGAATGGCAAACGACACCGGAAGATCCAGGCGAAAGGACACAGGATTAAGGATCTCCAATATCCTGTAAGGACCAATGAATCGAGGCTTAAATTTGGGAGAGGAGACCTTCATAGGAACAAATCGAGAAGACAGCCATACCAAATCCCCAACTCGAAGTCGGGGACCCACACCGCGGCGGCGGTTGGCAAAACGCTGAGCCTTCTCCTGTGACAACTTCAAGTTGTCCACCACATGATTCCAGATCCGCTGCAACCTATCCACCACAGAATCCACTCCAGGACAGTCAGAAGGCTCCACATGTCCCGAGGAAAAACGAGGATGGAAACCGGAGTTGCAGAAAAATGGCGAAACCAAGGTGGCAGAACTAGCCCGATTATTAAGGGCAAATTCAGCCAACGGCAAGAAGGTCACCCAATCATCCTGATTAGAAGAGACAAAACACCTCAAATACGCCTCCAGAGTCTGATTAGTTCGTTCCGTTTGTCCGTTAGTCTGTGGATGAAAAGCGGAGGAAAACGACAAATCAATGCCCATCCTACCACAAAAGGATCGCCAGAACCTGGAAACAAACTGGGATCCTCTGTCCGACACAATATTCTCAGGAATGCTGTGCAAACGAACCACGTTCTGGAAGAACACAGGAACCAGATCAGAAGAGGAAGGCAGCTTAGGCAAAGGAACCAGATGGACCATCTTGGAGAAACGATCACATATCACCCAGATGACAGACATGCCCTTAGACACCGGAAGATCCGAAATGAAATCCATAGAGATGTGTGTCCAAGGTCTCTTCGGGACAGGCAAGGGCAAGAGCAACCCGCTGGCACGAGAACAGCAAGGCTTAGCTCGAGCACAAGTACCACAGGACTGAACAAATGACCGCACATCCCTTGACAAGGAAGGCCACCAAAAGGACCTGGCCACCAGATCTCTGGTGCCAAAAATTCCCGGGTGCCCTGCCAACACTGAGGAATGAACCTCGGAAATGACTCTGCTGGTCCATTTAGCAGGCCCAAACAATCTGTCAGGTGGACAAGAGTCAGGCCTACCAGCCTGAAATCTCTGCAACACACGTCGCAGATCTGGAGAAATAGCTGACAAGATAACTCCTTCCTTAAGAATACCCTCAGGTTCAGCGACTCCAGGAGCATCAGGCACAAAGCTCCTAGACAGAGCATCGGCCTTCACATTCTTAGAACCTGGTAAATACGAGACCACAAAGTCAAAACGGGAGAAAAACAATGACCAGCGGGCCTGTCTAGGATTCAGGCGTTTAGCAGACTCGAGATACATCAAATTTTTGTGATCAGTCAAGACCACCACACGATGCTTAGCACCCTCGAGCCAATGACGCCACTCCTCAAATGCCCACTTCATGGCCAACAACTCCCGATTGCCCACATCATAATTTCGCTCTGCCGGCGAAAACTTCCTAGAGAAAAAGGCACAAGGTCTCATAGTAGAGCAACCAGGGCCTCTCTGCGACAAAACGGCCCCTGCCCCAATCTCCGAAGCATCCACCTCAACCTGAAAGGGAAGTGAGACGTCAGGCTGGCACAAAACAGGCGCCGAAGTAAACCGGCGTTTCAACTCCTGGAAAGCCTCCACGGCAGCAGGAGCCCAGTTAGCTACATCAGAGCCTTTCTTGGTCATATCCGTCAGCGGTTTAACAACGCTAGAGAAATTTGCGATAAAACGACGGTAGAAGTTAGCAAAACTCAAGAACTTCTGAAGACTCTTAACTGACGAGGGTTGAGTCCAATCATGAATAGCTCGGACCTTGACTGGATCCATCTCCACAGCAGAAGGGGAAAAAATGAACCCCAAAAAGGGAACCTTCTGTACACCAAAGAGACACTTTGAGCCTTTTACAAACAAAGAATTTTCACGCAGAATCTCAAAAACCATCCTGACCTGCTCCACATGCGAGTCCCAATCATCAGAAAAAACCAGAATATCATCCAGATAAACAATCAAAAATTTATCCAGATACTTCCGGAAAATGTCATGCATGAAGGACTGAAAAACTGAAGGTGCATTAGAGAGCCCAAATGGCATCACCAAGTACTCAAAATGACCTTCGGGCGTATTGAATGCGGTTTTCCATTCATCGCCCTGCCTAATGCGCACAAGGTTGTACGCACCACGAAGGTCTATCTTGGTGAACCACTTGGCACCTTTAATCCGGGCAAACAAATCTGACAACAGCGGCAAAGGATACTGAAATTTGACAGTGATCTTATTTAAAAGCCGATAGTCAATACAAGGCCTCAAAGATCCGTCCTTTTTGGCCACAAAAAAGAATCCCGCACCAAGAGGGGAAGAAGAAGGACGGATATGCCCCTTCTCAAGAGACTCCTTGATATATGAACGCATCGCGGTATGTTCAGGTACCGACAGATTAAACAGTCTCCCCTTAGGAAACTTACTGCCAGGAATCAAATCTATTGCACAGTCACATTCCCTATGAGGAGGCAGTGCACTGGACTTAGACTCGCTGAAGACATCCTGATAATCAGACAAATACGCCGGAACTTCCGAAGGCGTAGAAGATGCAATAGACAAGGGCAGGGAATCTCCGTGAATTCCATGGCAGCCCCAGCTTGACACTGACATAGCCTTCCAGTCCAAGACTGGATTATGGGTCTGTAACCATGGCAAACCCAAAACAACCAAATCATGCATTTTATGTAGAACAAGAAAACGTATTACCTCCCGATGTTCGGGAGTCATGCACATGGTAACCTGTGTCCAAAACTGCGGTTTATTTTTTGCCAATGGCGTAGAGTCAATACCCCTAAGAGGGATAGGATTTTCCAATGGCTCAAGCACAAATCCGCAGCGCTTGGCAAATGACAGATCCATAAGGCTCAGGGCAGCATCTGAGTCCACAAACGCCATGACAGGATACGATGACAGTGAGCAAATCAAAGTTACAGATAGAATAAATTTAGGTTGCAAATTACCAATGGCGACCGGACTAACAACCTTAGTAAGACGTTTAGAGCATGCTGAGATAACGTGTAGAATCACCACAGTAGTAACACAAGCCATTCTGGCGTCTATGAATTTTCCGCTCATTTCTAGTCAGGATTCTATCACATTGCATTAAATCAGGTGCCTGTTCAGACAACACCATGAGAGGATTTGCGGTTTTGCGCTCCCGCAAACGCCGGTCGATTTGAATAGCCAGGGCCATAGAATCATTCAGGCCTGTGGGAATGGGAAAACCCACCATCACATTCTTAATGGCTTCAGAAAGGCCATTTCTAAAATTTGCAGCCAATGCACACTCGTTCCACTGGGTCAGCACGGACCATTTCCGAAATTTTTGGCAATACACTTCGGCCTCGTCCTGGCCCTGAGACATCGCCAGCAAGGCTTTTTCTGCCTGAATCTCAAGATTGGGTTCCTCATAAAGCAAACCGAGCGCCAGAAAAAACGCATCAATGTCAGCCAATGCCGGATCTCCTGGCGCCAGCGAGAAGGCCCAATCCTGAGGGTCGCCCCGTAAAAAAGAAATAACAATTTTTACTTGCTGAGCGGAGTCTCCAGATGAACAGGGTCTCAGGGACAAAAACAATTTACAATTATTCCTGAAATTTCTAAATTTAAATCGGTCTCCGGAAAATGGTTCAGGAATCGGTATCTTAGGTTCTGACATAGGATTTCTGATAACATAATCTTGTATGCCCTGCACACGAGCAGCAAGCTGGTCCACACTTGTAATCAAGGTCTGGACATTCATGTCTGCAGCAAACACAAGCCACTCAGAGTTAAAGGGGAAAAGAAAAAAAAAATGAGAGAGAGAAAAAAAAACTCAGAACTTTCTTTCTTATAATCCCGCTTCTGCAATGCATTTAACATTTAATACGGGCCTGGCAAACTGTTATGACCCCAATGGCGAGGGTCTCAGAGATATCAGCAAGTCTGCGAAGTACAAAAATCCAGCTCATAGGGCAGTGGTAACTGGGTTGACCATATATCTACTCCTAACGCCAACACTAGAAGTAGCCGGGGAACATGCCTACGTTGGTCGCTAGATGTCTCGCGCCAGCCGGAGGACTAACTACCCCTAGAAGAGGAAAACAAAGACCTCTCTTGCCTCCAGAGAATAGACCCCAAAAGTAGGATACAAGCCCCCCACAAATAATAACGGTGAGGTAAGAGGAAATGACAAACACAGAGATGAACTAGGTTTAGCAAAGAGAGGCCCGCTTACTAATAGCAGAATGTAGTAAGATAACTTATATGGTCAACAAAAACCCTAACAAAATTCCACACTGGAGATTCAAGAACCCCCGAACCGTCTAACGGCCGGGGAGAGAACTCCAGCCTCCCTAGAGCTTCCAGCAAGGAAAGGATACAGATAATGAACAAGCTGGACAAAAATGCAAACAAAAACAAATAGCAAAAAGCAAGAAAGCGGACTTAGCTTAATCACGCAGGAACCAGGATCAGTAGACAAGAGCACTACAGATTAGCTCTGATATCAACGTTGCCAGGCATTGAACTGAAGGTCCAGGGAGCTTATATAGCAACACCCCTGACCTAACGACCCAGGTGAGCATACAAGGGATGATAGACATACCCAGAGTAAAATCACTAGTAGCCACTAGAGGGAGCCAAAAGGTAAATTCACAACAGTGAGGGGACACATTTCAGAAGTGTCAAGTTCAGCGTTTGCAAGGACCATAATTAAAAGAGCTAAGTTTACCTTTTTCTGCATTAGTGCTGTACAAGATGGCTCTTTCAGCTACAAACGCCTGGGGGGGGGGGTTAAAGGTTCCCTTTCAACTTGCTCCAGTGCAGGCTTCGGCCTACACTCTGCTCCCCCTGCAGAGCCTGGGCTCTAACACCGCCAGTTGGTGCCTGGTACTGCTAGCTGCACAGAGCCAAACACCTCGCCAATGTGTCAGTGGGGTTCAGCACTGCCAGCTGTTCCCCTGCTGTGTAGCCGGCATCGTGTCCTGCAAAAGCCACGCAGACACACGAACTGAAATTAAAGGGAACCTGTCGCCCCTCCCCCAGGTGTTTGTATGTTTTACAGCCACCTTGTACAGCAGTAATGCTGCATGTGTGCAAGGTGGCTCATAAACTTATTCTCCTTGCACACGTAGAACGGAACACGTCTACAATGTGTCCCCTGAGACCATTAAAACATCCCTGAGGTGTGACTTTCCTTTGTAATGACACGCTGCAGCCCCCTTGGTAGCACAGCCCTTCTTCTGACATCATTGTTTGGCTGGCTGCGCCTCTGCGGCCGCCCTGCCCGACACAACGCCCCTCGGTGTCTTATTTATTTTGACTGCGAGGGTGTGATTGACGGGCATGAGCAGTGCATATCTTCGCCAGGCTGTCACTCAGCTCCTTCTGCCTTCTTCAGACTGTGCGGCTTCATGGCCGTGGCATGCGATAAGGGATCAGCTGACGCCGCACAGTCGTCTGTAGCAGGTGTAAGGACCCGAGCGAGAGGCGAACATATGTACTGCGCCAGGCCATGAATCCCAGCCCCGCAGTGTGAAACACTGTAAAGATACTGCGGGGCTGGGATTCATGGGCACCGCGAACCGCACCAGCCGACATGAAATGATGTCAGAAGACGGGCAGCGCATGGCCAAGGGATAACGCAACAACGCAGACTCCTGTACATAAAAATGCGATGCTCAGGAGGCCACGCCAAGCACCAAGGTGGTATTTTTGCCAGCTGTGCTGCGTCTCATTACGAAGGGAACTCCCGCCTCCAAGACAGATTGACTGTATAAGGGCCAAAATGTTGTACGTGTTTCATTCAGCTTGTGCAAGGAACAAAATTAAAAGAGCAACCTTTGACTTGTGCAGCACTACTGCTGCATACGGCGTGGCTCTTCTAGTTTGTAACACCTGAGGGGGGTTAAAGGTTACCTTTAAAATTGTTTCAATTAGGCTTTGGCCTACACTCTGCTCCCCCTGCAGAGCCTGGGCTCTAACACCGCCAGTTGGTGCCCCGAAGTGCTGGCTGCACAGAGAAAAACACCCGCCAATGTGTCAGTGGGGTTCAGCACCACCAGCTGTTCCCCTGCTGTGTAGCCCGCAACGTGTCCTGCAACAGCCACGCAGACACAAAGCTGCCGCCAGTGCAGGCTTCGGCCTGCACTCTGCTCCCTCTCCTCCTGCTGACCCTGGGCTCTAACACTGCCTGTTGGTGCCCAGTACTGCTAGCTGCACAGAGCCAAACACCTCGCCAATGTGTCAGTGGGGTTCAGCACCGCCAGCTGTTCCCCTGCTGTGTAGCCGGCATCGTGTCCTGCAAACGCCACGCAGACACAACAGACCTACAAATGCCTCCAGTGCAGGCTTCGGCCTACACTCTGCTCCCCCTGCTGAGCCTTTGCTCCAACACCGCTAGTTGGGGCTCTAGAAAGACAAGCTTGAATAGGTCCCCATCCTGGTTCCAGCACCGTCAGCTGGTTCCGGGCAGAGCCTTTGGCTTAGGTGCCTCCCTCTGGGTATCCGAGTTCCACCAATGTCAGGTGGTCCTTGGTAGTGCTTTCAGGCACGGGTACCTCCTGCTTAGTAACCGGGTTCCAGTAACGTCAGCTGGTCCTCGGTAGTTCCATTGGCTCTTGGACCTTCGGCTACCCATCCGGGTTCCAGCACCGTCAGCTGGTTCTCGGCAGTGTCTTTTGCTCTTGTACCTTCTGCTCCCCATCCTGGTTCCAGTACCGTCAGCTGGTTCCAGGCAGAGCCTTTGGCTTAGGTGCCTCCCTCTGGGTATCCGAGTTCCACCAACGTCAGGTGGTCCTTGGTAGTGCTTTCAGGCACGGGTACCTCCTGTTTAGTAACCGGGTTCCAGTAACGTCAGCTGGTCCTCGGTAGTTCCATTGGCTCTTGGACCTTCGGCTACCCATCCGGGTTCCAGTACCGTCAGCTGGTTCTCGGCAGTGTGTTTTGCTCTTGTACCTTCTGCTCCCCATCCTGGTTCCAGTACCGTCAGCTGGTTCCGGGCAGAGCCTTTGGCTTAGGTGCCTCCCTCTGGGTATCCGAGTTCCACCAACGTCAGGTGGTCCTTGGTAGTGCTTTCAGGCACGGGTACCTCCTGCTTAGTAACCGGGTTCCAGTAACGTCAGCTGGTCCTCGGTAGTTCCATTGGCTCTTGGACCTTCGGGTAGCCATCCGAGTTCCAGTTCCATCAGCTGTTTCTTGGCATTTTCTCAGCCTTCTTGTACCTTCTGCTGCATTTCCAAGTTCAAGACCCTAAAGACGATGACCCGGAAGACCACCCCTAAGATGACGACGACACCAGAGACGACAACCACTGAGATGACGACGACCCTGGAGACGATGACCCTGAAGACCACCCCGATGACGACGACCCCGGAGACGACGACCCTGGAGACGACGACCCTGGAGACGATGACGACATGGGAGACCGAGAAGCAGAAGAACAAGAGGCTGCAGAACAAAGAGCAGAAGAACATTAAGCATAACACTAAATATCAGAGCAAAAGATATTGCCTGTCACAAATAAGAATATGATGAAGAATGTCACACCCTACAGATGGGTCTATCGGGTGGACCCTCTGGACCGCAAATACAGCGGTTGCTGATACCAGGAAGGGAGAGCCAGACCAAGAAAGCAGGTTAAAAGCTTTATTGTAAAGTAATACAAATACTAGGGGAGACTCCCCAAAGGAGGGCCACAGGACCACAACACCAGGGTGCCTCTAAGGAGTCCAAGGCTTGGAGTGACCCCTATACAGGGATTTCCCCTTGACCACCAATAGAGGGTCCGATGAAGCAGACACCTGTGTTAAACCGACCTAGGAGGCTGGGGAGAAATGAACTGAAAAGACAGGGCAGAACGTGGAACTAGGAAGCAGGCTGAAGACTGCAGGGAACCGTCCAGGATCCAGGACACAGGATGCCGAGAAGGCCAGACACGATCCTAGGGGAAAAAGGAACACAGAGTAAGGCAGGCAAACTGGATTGGTAAGCATAGCAGGACAAGACCTGGAGCAGCAACTTCAGGATAATAGAAGTTGCCCAGGCGGAGTCCAGGAGTGACTGAGATCCTTTTATCCCTCCAGCCTGCAGGTGATAGGCCGGGAGGAGGGGCAGTGAGTAGGAACGGGCTGGCCGTTTAAGAAGCCAGAGAGCTGGCCTGCCCACCCCCTATGCACTCCCTAGGAGAGGGAGAGGAACGAGGAAGTGCAGCAGACATGGGATCAAGGACCCGGGCAGCATGTCTGCAGGGATGGGCCCCGGAGCGCCGGCGGATGACCGGAGCGTGACCCTGCTGGCTCAGGACAGAACCGGAGGAGGTAAGAACAGGCGGGGAAGAGAAAGTAGGTGCCCCGGACCGCGAGGTGGTGACAAAGAAGTTGAATATGAAGAAGAACAATAGTTAAATAAAAAGAATATGAACAATGTAAAAAAAAAAAATTATAGGTAGAAGATGAAGAAGATGAATAAGGTGAAGAAGAAGTTGATGTCAAAGATGCTGATGATGATGAAGAAGAAAGTGTGGGAGAAGTAAGTAAAAAGGGGGTGAAGGGCGTGGAAGTAGTGAAACATCAATATCTGACAAAATTAAAAAAATCTTAACATAGTCAATATCTTTGTAACTCCGAACGTCTTTAAAAAAAATTAAAATTCATGCTATTCTATTTGATTGGACTAAACCTCTATGCCTTTAATGTCTCCGCCACCTCCCCCAATACATCCTACATTATTCTTAGTGGTTTTCCTTCATGTAGAATGAACCTACAAGGAAAGAAAGGGTTTATTTTAATTCCGATATTTTCGTCCCATTGACTTGCATTGGGATCGGGTATCGGTATCGGATTAGATCCGATACTTTGACGGTATCGGCCGATACTTTTCGATACCGATACTTTCCGATATCGGAAGGTATCGCTCAACACTATTGATTAATAACTTAAGGTTTGGGAATTAAGTAACTTGGACAAAGAGACAAAATGTCACTGAACTAAATCTTTCCCCTACCAGCCAAATTACTGTAATTAAACTATACTAAAGTCCGAGGAGAGATTAGTCAAGGGACTTCTAGGAAAAGGTAAATATTTAAGCGCTCTGGCAAGACAGGTTCTGGCCATCTAGGACTGGACAGAGCACATATTTCCTACATTCACAAACTATAGTTTGTCACCAAAAATTCCTGGCTACAAGTTGATGAGAATTGATTTAGATTTTTTTAAGTACGTTCACCAAGCAATCTCTCCACACCTGACTAAAACATTTTGCACATTAAAGTTGCACTGAAAAGAAAAAAAAAATTGCATTAAATGAAGGGACTTATTTGCAACATCTCATCTATTGGGCTATTCTTGCTAAGCCTCACTATCTCCATATAGGTATTTATGGGTCACATAAAGCTAGCAGTGATATGTTAGATCCAGTTTTTCATTTTCTTCATTTAGAGTAACAATGACTCATGTATTGGTATTGGGCGCTTGGAGTTTCCCAGTGCTCCTAATATCAGAACATTTGTCTGAAAACATGACAACAATAGAATGGAAAGACTTGTTCTACCAGCATAATCCACTGTCACATAACAGACAAAGGGCTGAGATGGTGAAATACTAGACACACCTAAGGTCGCCTGCTGCTGTTATCATGAAAGGTGACATTTATGGATGTATTGTGGGAAGGTAGTAACAGTTTCTTGGTTTTTAAAGAAAATAACTATTGTTTAGGCATTTTTCCTTATTTTCAGTAACCTTTTAAATTTAGTTACATTCTCATGTATTTCCTGCTTTGGATTTTCCTCTGTGGATTTTTTATATAGAAAATCTACTGTACATTACAAATTTGAAAAAATGAGCCTTAATTTCACTGGCGTGTATTTGTAGCCATATTCTTTAATACACACTCAACTATTTTTTATATAATGTAAATTTTATATGTAGAGATTTGCGAATTTGATTGGGTCAGGGCTTATTCGGCAAGCTATAGCACTTACTGAATAAGCTGAAGAGGGAACCCAGATACCTGGATCGCTTGCTTTTCAACGGTCTACAGCTTACCCTACATTGTGGACAAATGGACATAATGGCCATCATGTATCTTAATTGTGTAAGGTATCCAGTATAGACATTGAACTTCATGTATAATTTTTTTTGCCATTAAAGATTAACACTATAAACATGAGCCAAAATGTTGGTTTTTAAAGTATTCTGTCTAATTAGTAAAAGTAAAGTAAAAGAATAGAATCTCCATAAGCCGTTTGTGATGCAGACCTTACACATCACAGTTGGAGAAATCTGTGGTGATATTTCCATAGAGAATTTTTTCTGCAAGTTGAGATGAGAATTGGTTAAAAAAGAAACCCTTCCACTTTGCTGCTAACGTAATGCACTTTTGATTTCTCACTTCCAAAGCTGATTATAAAATCCACATGTGAACATTTTCTAACAGTTTTATATGATCTCCAACAACAAAAGAGAAATGAGTCAAATCTGTGAACTCCATACAATCCCACTGAAGATAATCATAAAATGTAGTATGCGTTCTTTGCTATAAATTAAATATATTGTTAGTGAATAGAGCGTTAATAATCTACCAAGTCCAAGTGACTCTATTTTATTTATTTTTCTTCTTTTATCTACAGATTAGAGTTTTATGTATTATCTAGTTAATATAATACATTTCCAATAAGGTGTTAAATCAGTGGTAGTGTACAATAACTTCTTTTTGATTTTTCCATTTGCTGTCAGGTAAAATAGACTTTCTACTCTTAGTCATAAAATGAAATTAGGCTATGGTAATGGAATCCTTGTTAAGCTTTATTTCAAAATGTCAATACAGAATTGAAGTGAACCTATCAGCTGATACATGCTACCCAATCTGAGGGAAGCATGTATCAGGCACTGGCTGTATTATCTCAGCCAACACTTCGGCGTTTCAGAGAAATTCATACTTTAATGGCCGCCGGGGACCGAACCGCACTCTAGACTAGCCAGTCATGCAAATCACTATATGGCTCAGGAATACTTCAAGAAAGCATTGTCTGTGAACAGAGTTTGCAGTGTAACTCACATATACAAGTCAAAGTGGTATTCCCATCTCCAACATCCTATCCCAATATGTAGTAGGCGTAATAATAATAATAGTATTATCACGACCTTCAATGCCATTCACTGTCCCAATAATATGGAGAGAGCAGAGAGATCATGTAACAGATTGCTACTTCTGCCTTAAAACTGTAACAGGATATTCAGCAAAGAACAAGAAATCACTAAAATATCCTATATGCAAATTGCCTCTTCTGAGAAAAAGAGGACTTAACTCTATAGCGCCACCTGTTGGAAGTAGCGATCCTACAAGTCAATATGCAAATTGCCTCTTCTGAGAAAAAGAGGACTTAAACTCTATAGCGCCACCTGTTGGAAGTAGCGATCCTACAAATCATAATCAACCCTCTAATGAGTCGTGCAATGTGACTTAGGATAAAAGCCAAATCAGTATCTCAATTCGAATATCTTAATTTTCCTTCAGCCATAAGACCAGTGCCACACAATGAAAGTCTTCATGTTACAAAGCTGCCTAAAGTATGGACAATGGAGGACGAACCCCTTACTGCCAGCTGACGGAACAGTACGTCAGCTGGCAGTATCCTCTGCTTTGAGGTAGGCTCTGGCGGTGAGCCCAACTCAAAGCCGCGACATGTCAGCTGTTTTTAGCAGCTGACATGTGCCCGCAATAGGCGCAAGCAGAATTGCGATCTGCCTGTGCCTATTAAGTAGTTAAATGCCGCTGTCAATCTCTGACAGCGGGCATTTATATGCATCTCCGGATGCCGGTCCGGAAATATGTGCAGCGACGACCACCATCATGTGATTGGGGGTCATCATTGCGTTGCCATCACAACCAGAGGTCTCCTCGAGACCTCTATGGTTGTTGATGGCCGATTGCTATGAGCACCACCCTGTAGTTCTGCTGCATAGAGGTGATCTCAGCATCACATCTATATAGCAGAGGCGATCATCCTATGGCAGGTTCTAGCCTTCTATGGAGGTTACTGAAGCATGCCAAAAGTAAAAAAAAGTGTTTAAAAATTACAAAAAAATAAAAAAAACATAAAAGTTCAAATCACCCCCCTTTCTCCCCAATCAAAATAAAACAATAAAAAAAAAAAAATCAAACCTACACATATTTAATATTGCCGCATACAGAATCGCCCGATCTATCAATAAAAAGAAAGAATTAACCTGATCGCTAAATGGCGTAGCTTTACAAAAATTAAAACGTCAGAATTACGTTTTTTTGGTTGCCATGACATTGCATTTAAATGCAATAACGGGCAATAAAAAGAACATATCTGCACAAACTTGGTATCATTAAAAACGTCAGCTCATCTCACAAGAGAAAAGCCCTCACACGGCCATATTGATGAAAAAATAAAAAAGTTATGGCTCTGGAAAGAAGGGGAGCAAAAAACAAAAGCGAAAAATCGAAAAAGCTCCGGTCATGAAGAGGTTAAAAAACTTACATGATACAGACTTTTGTTGCATAAATTCGTGTTCAGCATATCAAAATCTATATGATACAATAAGAAGTTTCTCAGGGGACAAGAACTTCCCTGAATGTTGTTGTGCAGTGGGATCTTGGAGATGGGAATACTTCTTGAAAGCTCTATCATTCAATTAGGAAGCCATAATTTATAAAGTAAATCCAGAAATGCTGCTGTCTTCTCTGTTCCGAAGATCATTCAAAATGCACTGCGGCAAAATGGAAAATTGCAAGTTGAATCTGTAAGGTTGGGCCAGGGCGGTAGTCATGGCTGAAGAATTCTGCTCCATGACACCCTGCCCTCCCCTCACATAAACACAGTGTCAATTAGTAACTGTACCTGTGTCTCCAGGTCCAACTCCTTCAGAGTCTCCTCTCTTCTGCAGGGGACTCTCTCCAGACAATTTCACACAAACTGAGGCACAGTCCATTGCAACTTTAACAATAACATCTTTAATGGTTCCTTTACACAGCACATCCCTGTACTTCACAGCTTTTAGCACAGGTTGCACAATACAGCTATCTTCTTCTTTCCCTGCGCTTCTCTCATGGCTACACAGCATGTACCCGGGTCGGACCATCCCAGATGGTCGCACCAGACGTCAGATCATCTGTAAACGAAATCAATTGCCACATAGCGAGTGACCTGCCCTTCTGCACTGCCATAGCTTCTCCTGTGGTACTTCCTAGGGCCTCCAATTCATTACGGGGACCTTCCACCTTTAACGGTAATGTAGCACCAGCCCATGCGACAAGTCGCCACATCATGGAGTCTCCTGCATCCCTGTACTCTCCTGGCCTTTCCTTCAGCTACTGCGCCACACTGCTGTTTCCCACTGTAGCTCTATCTTGCTGCTGTCTTGGCCTGTGGCTATGGATGGATGGGCTCCTGTCTTAAAAACGTTACGGAGCTAACTACCCTGTCAGGGCGCTCCTGCCCAACTTATTCAAATTCTAGATGTTTCCCAGATTAGCGGCCGTTAGCTCCACCCACTTAACTATTTACAAGCAGAGTATCACTCCACCCCATCTAGTGGGTCAACTACAGTACTATGCTTTCCCTAATAAATTCTAGAAACAATACAATATTTAAAAGCATAAATAAGCATTAAATTTACATTAACATATTTTATGGCTTTAGTCAGCCCCCTTACAAATCTACAGTGGGTACGGAAAGTATTCAGACCCCTTTAAATTTTTCACTTTTTTTTTATTGCAGCCATTTAGTAAATTCAAAAAAGTTATTTTTTTTTCTCATTAATGTACACTCTGCAACCCAGAAATGTAGAAATTTTTGCAAATTTATTAAAAAAGAAAAACTGAAATATCACATGGTCATAAGTATTCAGACCCTTTGCTCAGTATTGAGTTGAAGCACCTTTTGAGCTAGTACAGCCATGAGTCTTCTTGGGAATGATGCAACATGTTTTTCACACCTGGATTTGGGGATCCTCTGCCATTCTTCCTTGCAGATCCTTTCCAGTTCCGTCAGGTGGGATGGTGAACATTGGTGGACAGCCATTTTCAGGTCTCTCCAGAGATGCTAAATTGGGTTTAGGTCAGGGCTCTGGCTGGGCCAGTCAAGAAAGGTCACAGAGTTGTTCTGAAGCCACTCCTTCGTTATTTTAGCTGTGTGCTTAGAGTCATTGTCTTGTTGGAAGGTGAACCTTCAGCCGAGTCTGAGGTCCAGAGCACTATGGAAGAGGTTTTCATCCAGGATATCTCTGTACTTGGCCACATTCATGTTTCCTTCAATGACAACCAGTCATCCTGTCCCTGCAGCTGAAAAACACCCCCATAGCATGATGCTGCCACCACCATGTTTCACTGTTGGGATTGTATTGGGCAGGTGATGAGCAGTGACTGGTGTTCTCCCCACATACCGCTTAGAATTATCACCAAAAAGGTCAATCTTCATCTCACAGACCAGAGAATCTTATTTCTCATAGTCTGGGAGTCCTTTATGTGCTTTTTAGCACACTCTATGAAGGCTTTTATATGTGTTGCACTGAGGAGGGGCTTCTGTCAAGCCACTCTCCCATAAAGGCCTGACTGGTGGAGGGCTGCAGTGATAGTTGACTTTGTGGAACTTTCTCCATCTCCCTACTGCATCTCTGGAGCTCAGTCACAGTGATCTTGGGGTTCTTCTTTACATCCCTCACCAAGTCTCTTCTCCCACGATTGCTCAGTTTGGCTGGATGGCCAGGTCTAGGAAGACTTCTGGTGTTCCCAAACTTCTTAAATTTAAAGATTATGGAGGCAACTGTGCTCTTAGGAACCTTGAGTACTGCAGAAATTCTGTTGTAACCGTGGCCAGATCTGTGCCTTGCCACAATTCTGTCTCTGATCTCCTTGGCCAGTTCCTTTGACCTCATGATTCTCATTTGGTCTGACATGCACTGTGAGCTCTGAGGTCTTATATAGACAGTTGTATGCCTTTCTAAATCAAGTCCTATCAGTTTAACTAAGCACAACTGGACTCCAATGAGGGAGTAGAACCATCTCAAGGCAGATAACAAGGAAATGGACAGCATGTGACTTAAATATGAGTGTCTGAGCAAAGGGTCTGAATACTTATGACCATGTGATATTTCAGTTTTTCTTTTTTTAATACATTTGCAAAAGTGTCTACATTTCTGTTTTTTCAGTCAAGATAGGGTGCACTGCAGAGTGAAAAAAATGAACTTTTTTGAATTTACCAAATGACTGCAATGAAACAAAGAGTGAAAAATTTAAAGGGGTCTGAATACTTTCCGTACCCATTGATTCCAGGTCTTGTGGACTCTAGTGGAGAGGGACCATCAAGCTTTTTAATAGAGTACATTTCAAAAGCCTGTGATGGTATCCTGTATTAGTGTCTATAGCAAGAACAGCTTAAACCTCTTAAAAGTCACTGTCAATGCTGAGCATTATATAGAGGTTTTAGAGCAACATATGCTCTCATCCATACCACATTTATTTCAGGGAAGGCCATGCCTATATCAGAAAGACAATCCTAAACCACATAATGCATCCATTACAACTTCATAGGTATGCAGAAGAAGAGTTCGGGTGATGAACTGGCCACCTGAAGTGCAGACCCTTCACCAGCAGAAAATATTTTGCACATTATAAAATGAAAAATAGAAATAGTATATGTAAAAGTGTATTGTAAAAATTTGTTCAAACAAATACTTTAACATTTTTACACTTCTGACATTGTATTACTCATTTGCCCTGGCTCCAGCATCAGTTCACGTGTCTCCCCTCTTTGGAATCTGGTTCTCTCTGCTCTCTTACATGTTGGGTCACTATGGTGACCTGGCGTACACCACTGATGTCATATGACTTGGCCTCTTAAATCCTGCTCAGGCAGTCGAACAAAGCTTAAATATTAATATAGGAATGAAAGATGCTTTCAAGTATGATCTTATTGCAATCCACTTTCCCAACCCAACTCTACTATTACTCAGCTCTGCTACTCAATGGTGCCTGATTGCTGACTTGGCTCTGCTATTCCTGTATTCTTTTGACTCACTCATCTCTGTTACTGACTGCCAACTCAGCTCTTCTATTCTTGTGTGCTGTCTGCACAATTGGTCCTGCTACTTCAAATTACAAGACTGCTTACTGTTTTTACTGTTCCTGGGTGCTGTGTGTGCATTTGGCTCTACTTTTCTAGCTTATCTGTATTCTGTTGATCATTGTACCATCCAGCATTTACACTAGTCTTTGTCCTAGCCTTCTTTTTTTGTACTTGCTGTTCCACACGGCGACTGAATATTCCTGTCCCTGTCTGTGTGGCTCACCTCACCAAGTGGGCGCATAACAGAATACTCAGGCTATGGATATCTAAGGTTCAGAAACATTAATTCTATCATCGTTGGATACAGAAGACTCACAAGGGCTGGTCGCTTAAGTGAGCAAGCAGGAGTTTGTTCAGGCTGTTCGGGATCCAAGAAGTATTGTTTCTCCTTGTGGAGAGTGACATGATAAGCATGTTGAGGTGAGGAGACTTAAAGCCGCAATGCTCCTCTGGGAAATATGCAAATTGTCTCTTCAGAGAGGAAGAGGACTAGAACTCTAGTGCCACCTATTGGAAGTACATGGAGAAACAATACTTCTTGGATCCCGGTCAGATGCCTCTCAATCAGCCAAACCAGATCTCCACTTTGCACTGACGAGGGGCAGTACCCCGAAACACAGTGTCTGCAAATTGAGATTCTGGTTTGGCTATTATCCTAAGTCATGTGACAAGGCTCGTTAAAGGGTCGACATTGACTGTTAGGATTGCTACTTCCAATAGGTGGCACTAGAGTTCTAGTCCTCTTCCTCTCTGAAGAGACAATTTTCAGGCTGTTCGTAACCTCTCATCTGATAGGGATGCACTGCCTCAATAGCCTACTGTTTCACTACTGGCTCTTCAATATCTGCCTTAACCTCCCTCTCTTTTGGGACATTCTTCTTGGGGATCATGCCAGTGCAGCGCCCCAGAGTCCTGGTCGTTGCAGTACTGTCGCTCCGCCACTAAGGGGAGTGATGGTACGTCTGATGGCACTTAAGGAGATCACCTGACCAGGTATCACAGTCACACACTACACTTCACACTCCGGCCACCAGGGGGAGCACTTTGGTAAAACTGGGGGCTGGATAGGAAGTTAGAGAAGAAGATGACTGGGTTTTGCCCAGGCAACACCTAGTGAGAGAAGAGGTTGCTTGGGAAGATTCAGGGGGGTCCCTGTCAGGGGTGGGATCCTGACAGAGGCCTAGCGAAAAGGACAGATCGTTACGGAGCCGCGCCTGCACTTCATTGCGGCGGTATCTTAAAAAAGGATAAGAAGTGAGGTTTATTGTGGAGAAGTGAGAAACGAGATCACAGCACAAAGGCGAAAGAACCAGAAGGAGTCGTGCCCCGAGATTGGCAACATCCTACTGAGGCGCGTAGCCGGTGGCCAGAACGCCGAGGAAGTATTGGGCTCTACGCATTACTTCAAACCAAAGGCAGGGCAGTTAATTATAGGTTGGCTGCCTCACCTAAATCACCTAATGAAGACAACGGAGGCAATTGTGGGAGAGGGGCATCTCTAGGGTCCCTATAAAATAACTCCAGGCCTACCCCGTCATAATGGTGCGTCCTATCCATATCATCTGGGGGACGGAGAGAAAGAACAGAAACATACACGACAGTTGTGAGGACTATCCCGTGGTGCTCAGCAGGGAAGTACTACAACACCCAGGTGCTAGTAGGTAGGCACTGATTTCCACCTGCAAATGGAACTCTGGATGTGCCTTCGGACCGGCCGGTCTCAGCCAGCCCTGTTAGCAGTGGTCTGGATTGCGGATGCCGAAGCCTTCAGTAAAGAGGTAAAGAGACTGCAACCCTGTGTCCTCGTTATTTACTGCGACCTACACCACCGCCTACACCTTTTATTGGGCGCCCCTTAGCAGGACCACGGACCGGGTCAGGCCACCGTGACATCCTCAGAACCGAGAGACCCGGATCCGAGTACCCCGTGGTCCTGCGTCTGGGGGCTGCTCCACCTACATTTCATGTGCCCTTCTTTAGAGAATCCAGGAATCCATGGGTGAATTTTGCTGCTACTATGAGGTTAACACTAAGAACATATTCCCCACGAAAAGAAGTCAGCTTCTTCCTAACAGGATACTGGTACCAAG
Source organism: Ranitomeya variabilis (assembly GCF_051348905.1). NCBI lineage: Eukaryota > Metazoa > Chordata > Amphibia > Anura > Dendrobatidae > Ranitomeya > Ranitomeya variabilis. The sequence continues at coordinate 854,567,772 of NC_135233.1, read as the reverse complement.
CTACTCAATTTAGCTTAGTGTCACATAAAAGGTAGACTCAGGTTTGGAATCCAGACCTGTTTCTATGTAAGGATTTTCCTGCATTGCGCAAATATCTCTCTTTTTCCTCTTGTAGATTTGGGTAGGAGAGTGGGAAGGGACATTCTGTCCACTCCACTATGAATGGAGAGGGAATCCGTAGTGCTCTGACAGTCTATATCACCTTTTGTCTAGTTAGCAGGACTATAATACTTGATGCAGTCAGAGATAAAGTAACAAAGATAAAGTACCTGGGATGATGGTCCTTTGTTTTTGACTATTACCTATTTGCCTCCCAGAGTGGGGCTCATTGCCTGGAAAAGAAGATTCAAGGGTCCCAGGACAACAGGTCCAAGCCTCTACAAGACAGTTACAAATGTCAACACAGTTACAAATGCACCTCTCCAGTCCATCCTTAACTCTGCTGTCCAACTAATTAATCTCTCTCCTCGCTACTCCTCCACTTCTCCCCTCTGCAAATCTCTTCACTGGCTCCCATTCCCTCAACGTATCCAGTTCAAATTACTAATACTGACCTATAAAGCCATCCATAACCTGTCTCATCCATATATCTCTGAACTAATCTCCCGATATCTTCCCTCACGTAATATCCAGTCCTCCCAAGACCTCCTTCTCTCCTCCACACTTATTCGCTCCTCACCCAACCGCCCCCAAGACTTCTCCCGAATATCTCCCATCCTCTGGAATTTTTTTCCCCAACATATCCGACTATCAACCACAGTCGGATCCTTCAGACGGAACCTGAAAACCCACCTCTTCAGGAAAGCTTACAGCCTGCACTGACCCTGCTGCCTCCTCACCACTACCGGAGCTACTACTTCACCAATACCGAAGCTGCTGCAACCCCCCCAACCTTCTGTCTCCTTCCCCATCATCCTGTAGAATGTAATCCCACAAGGGCAGGGTCCTCTCCCCTCTGTATCAGTCTGTGATTGTTAGTTTGCTTACTGTAAGCGATATCTGTAATTTGTATGTAACCCTTCTCATGTACAGCACCATGGAATCAATGGTGCTATATAAATAAACAAATAAATAAATAATAATAATAAAAATGTCCATCTTTATGGTCCTGGGTTGGGCTGGCTCCTTCCCCTATGACCTTTGGTGTGGAAAACATTTTGTGCAGAAGGCAATTTGTGTCAGTTCTGGTCTTCAGCTGTGCGCCTCACTCCCTCTGACATTATCTTGGGCCCTCTGTGGCTTGTGAAGCTGAATTATTTACAATTCAGTATCCCTGTTGTGGACTGTGGTGCTCCCGGTTCTCTGGCATCGCTGGGACTAACTTAATCCCTAGCTTTATTTGTGGCCTCAACAACACCTGGCAGGTCACGCCCAACGCTTTTTCTAGCTTATCAGGCTTCAGTCCAGACCATTTGCTTGTTTCCGCTTTTTCATCTTTTCTTCTGTGCACCATCATCTCCCCTCTGCATTGCTCCATAGGATGCATGCTCCCAGGAGAAGCAGCATAGCTTCCCCTGGTTACCTATTTAATTTGTGCCTTATGCAAGATAAAATTTCCATCAAGCTAACTTGTAGCAACCAGCATTGCTTCCATCCACTTGTTGCCTCCACTACTGCCAACTCTGTGACATGCAACAAAAGCACACATCTTCAGCAGTGACTCTATCTCATTTGGTGAATGAACTAACCACGGTGTCACAGACCTTGGCTATCGTCATGAAACATCTGACAATTTCCTCTGCTCTGGAACTCTGACTAGTGCCCAGAGTGAGTCAGACCCCCCAGCTAGGTGAGGTGCAAGCACCACCATCAGTACATGAATGCAGAGCTAGAACCACCCTGAGTACATGAATGCAGCACAAGAACCACAGTCAGTATATAAATAATGCATGAAAACCTTCATCAGTACATAAATACTGCACTATAACAATCATCAATACATGAATGCCGCACAAGAACCACCATCAGTATATGAATGCAGCACCAGAACTAGTGATGAGTGAATTTGTTAAGAAAACGATTGCCATGAGTGAATTTGTTTGGAAAACATATGCCAAACATAAATTTGGCACAAATTTAGCACATTCAGATTCATGATCGGAAACACGAGCAAAATTTTATAAAATCGGGAAAAATCGGTAACATTCGGTAAAAGTGCAGGAAAATATTTGCATTGCCACACAAGTATTTCCAGCACTTTAGCAACAATAATGGTGGTGTATCATGAGCATTTGGCACGCGTTTGATAAGTGGAGGGGGTTTGCAGAGCTCAGAGGCACGGCATTCTTGTAAAGTCATTTTTTCCCTAACTTTATGTCTGCACATTGCTGCTAGCCAATCAGGGTACAGGAAACACCCAGAATGTCCTGACACAACAGCTTGTGTCATTGGCTGCTCAAATCACATGTCTCTCTCCGTTTAAATAGCGGACATCTTGTTTTAGCTCCATTTTGACACTGTAACAGTGCAGAGAGGCTGCTCCTGATGCTGGCACTGTTAACAGCAAGATTTTAGCTAGTTAGTTAGGTGATTGTATATCAGTCAGATAGTGTAGCTAGCTAGTGTCCAGTGTGGCTGTTAAATTTACCTTCCAGCACTTTTTTGGGCCATTACTGAGGTCCACAGACAAAGCCAACAGGGCACATGTCCTACAAGTGTGTTGTGCACTGCTTTTATTGTGCTCCATGCACAAGTACAGCATTCTAAATAATATTTTTTTACTAGCTAAATGTGAAACAGCCTGCTGTATCCAACCTTGTAATTTTGTGGTGGTGATATGAACCTGTCTGTAGACCTAAGGCACATAAAAAAATATAGAATTTTCAGTTAGAAAAAAAGTTAGACAACCTGCCATATCACACTTTGTCATTTTGTTGGGTTGAAATTAAGCTGTAGAGGCCTGATCCAGAGGCCATACAAAATCTTCTGTTCCTAGTGTCATACAGTAGGGGACCTGACTTTAAAATTGTTTGTAGCATAACTTCTTTGTCATACAGGCCTTATCCACACTCAAACGATTCTTTTTTCTGTGACTAACACGATACAGCACGCCATATTTCAACTTGGAATTTACTGTCGCTGAAATTCAACTGTTTACAGAGGTGGTGCAGAGTTTAAAATCTAATTTTTTGCTGCTAATGCTGTGCTCCTACCACACTACAGTATCTGAGAAACATGACTGGGAAAAAGCGAGCCTGTGGTGGAAGGGGAATTAGGCTTGGTATTCAAGGTGTACGTGAGGTGGTATTGTTTGTGAAAGCACTAGTAAAGCAATGTCACGTCCTATCCAAAGACAACTGACAACTTATGCTACTGGACATGCTGCACCACTGCACTTCTTTGGCAGATGCACAGCGGTATGCCTTGTCGATGATGCCCAGAAAGAGCATGTACTCGAGTCGAGGGGATAGCAAGCGCAGCTTCAAGTGGCCTCTCCTCCTCTTCCTCCACATCAGCATCACACCCAGTACAGTCCACTGAGGTGGCACCCAATTTACCCTTGCTTCCCCCTGCATCCCAACTATCTCCCCTCTCAACTGACTGTATGGAATCACAGGTGGGTAAGTGTGAAGAGGTGTTCACACATTCTATGCCATGCTCATCAGGAGTGTACTCAAAAGCTTTGCAGAGTCAAGAGGAGAAAATCTGCACCCATGCGTAAAATTTATTTAGTTTGGATCTGGGGCAGAATGAAGTATGGTTCGAAAAAAATCCTGACCCTCATCATCAGACTGTCAGGACTGTCAGAACATTTTTTATTACCTTAGTGCATTACTGCCCTTTTCCAAGATGGCGTCTTTGGTCTCATGTGCACTGTGTCTTACTGCTATAAAACTCCACCCCAGCCTTCAGTCTGTGCTAGAGTATTCTGCCTTGCATCCAGCTCCTGACCTCTGGTTACTCCCTGGCTATATACCTGCTCCTGTGAACCTGTGGGGTTATCCTGCTACTCTGCTCTGAGTTCCTGCTGCATACACCAGTTCCAGTAATCCTCCTTCATCTGCTGCTCATGTTTACTTCCATCTGCATTTGCTGGACATGTAAGCTGTTGCTGCTCTGCTCAAACCTGAGACTAATAACCAGGCCTCCCTGGTTGAGCTAAAATATTATTTGAACTGCCTTATAAGCATATCTATCTGTGTTTTGGACTAAGCAAGGACTTATTCGTGTTAAGTATCCTCAAGAATAATTGTGCTTCATAGACTTTATGCGTGATTGCATTTCCTCTGAAGTTCCCTATAGACTGCGTTAAATATTTACACCAAGTGTTGTGGACTTGAGTTTCTCTCTGCACCTGTTTGAATCACCGTGTGATAATATAGACTTTACCACTTATAAAACTGTGTCCTGTAGTTGTCTTGTTCCACGCAAAGAGTCTCCTGAGTTATCCCCTATAATTATTACAGGATACTCTAGCCTAAAAAAAAGGAGACTCCTGGAACAATAACTGCAGAAAGCAGACTAGAGCAGGTGTTTTCCATAATTAGATCACTGCAGAAAGATGTGGAAGGTCTGCAAAAGAAGTTTGGATGCTTTGAACACAATCAACAAGTGTTTGGACAGACTTTGCCAGACTTAAGCACCCACATGGCAGCCCAGGAAAACAAACTTGCTGGCATAGAGTCCCAGTATGGACGGGCTTTTCAGGACATAAGCACGCAAATAGCTGCACAAGCGACTTTTCTCTCTGGGCAACCGCCACCAGCTAGCCCACCTAAGTTGCCCCCATTCAGATTTAATGGTGATCGTGACAAATTTCGTGGCTTTTTGAATCAATCTATGCTATATTTTGATGTACATGCTGACCGTTTTCCTAATGATAGATCCAAAGTATTGTGTGTAATAATGCTGCTGACCGCACGAGCGCTCGCCTGGGCGAATCTGATGATTGAGTCTCGTGACCCACGGTTAAATAACTTGGATAATTTCTTGGCCGCTATGGCACTAATGTTTGATGATCCTAATTGCCGTGCAACCGCTGAATCTGCTTTATTGTCTTTACGCCATGCAAAACGTTCTGTTATTGAGTATGCTACTAAATTCAGGAGATTAGCGGTAGATATTAATTGGGACAGTTATGCACAATTGCCTATTTTTAAAAGGGGTCTGTCTAGTATTGTAAAAGATGAACTAGCTCGCTCTGAGTCACCACAAGAGCTAGAGACATTTATACAGCATTGTGTGCGCATTGACATTCGCCTTACTGAGCGTAGGCAGGAGAAGTTTGCTGCATATAACCGTATTTCTAACTTTTCCCTTACTTCCAAAGAGCCTGCAGGTAAAACATCTCGGGAGGTGGAGGGGGTGACCATGCAAATTGATTCCGTTCAGAGGCGCGAGATCAATGAGCGCCGGGAGCACCGCCTTCGTAAAAGTCTATGTTTCTACTGCGGCCAGTCTGACCACTTCTTGACCAATTGTCCTAAGTGTCCTAGACGGCCTAACAAGGTGCTAGCAGCAGTAGGGGAGTATGACAACTGTGATGATGAATTTGACATCTCTGAATGTAGCCTGCCTTTAAACGCTGTATTCCATTCACTTTCTATGACTTCACCCCCCAAGGAGCTTAAGGAAAAGAAGAAGGATGGGACCCTGAGACCCTGTGTTGAAAATCGGGAACTCAATAAGGTAACCGTACGAAACCAATACCCTTTGCCTCTGATTACCGAATTACAGGAAAGAGTCCGCCATGCTAGGGTGTTCTCTAAACTGGATCTTCGTGGGGCTTATAATTTGGTGTGTATTCGTCCAGGGGATGAGTGCAAGACAGCATTCAGATGCCGGTATGGACACTTTGAATCTCTTGTGATGCCCTTCGGGCTTTGTAACGCCCCTGCAACATTTCAATACCTTGCTAAAGACATTTTCAGAGATTTGTTGGACCAGTTTGTAGTGATCTATTTGGACGATATACTAATCTTTTCTGACTCTCTACAGGAACATGAAGAACAAGTCAAAACTGTTTTAAGACGTCTGAAAGAGAACCATCTGTATATTAAGCCAGAGAAATGCGAGTTCCATCGTTCTGAGATACAGTTCTTAGGTTATATCATCTCTCCCCAGGGGCTGAACATGGAATCTGGTAAGATTCAGGCTATCCTTGACTGGCCGGTACCCAAGAACATTAAGGAGGTCCAACGTTTTATTGGTTTTGCAAATTTCTACAGACGCTTCATTCGAAATTTTTCTGATATTGTCTGTCCCATTACTTCCTTGACAAAGAAGGAAAAGCCCTTTAATTGGTCATCACAGGCTCAAGAAGCTTTTGATCGGCTTAAGATCTGTTTCACATCAGCACTGCTGTTGATACACCCAGATCCAACACTTCCTTTCATCGTGGAGGTGGACGCTTCTGATAATGCTTTGGGGGCTATTCTCTCCCAAAGAACTGGAGAGAAGGGTCTGCTACATCCTTGTGCTTTCTTTTCCCGTAGACTAACCTCAGCAGAGAAGAATTACAACGTGGGAGACAAGGAATTGCAGGCTATTATTGTGGCTTTCAAAGAATGGAGGCATCATCTACAAGGAGCTGCACAACAGATCATAGTGCTAACTGACCATCGCAATTTAGAGTTCCTAAGATCCGCTAGATATCTTTCTCCTCGTCAGGCTCGTTGGAACTTATTTTTAAATCAATTTAACTTTGTTATTTCATACCGTCCAGGTTCTCGTAATGGGAAGGCTGATGCTTTATCCCGAATCCATGCTGCGGATTCCGTACCTGGAGCCCCGTCCAAGACCATTCTATCTGATGCCAATTTCATCAGAGTTATCCACGATCAGGACTTGTGGAAGGAGTGCAGGGAGGCCTATGACAGTGATGTATTTCTGGCCAACCCACCTGTGGATATTAATCTTGTCTTTAAGGGTGGCATGTGGTTCAGAGATCGACGTATCTACGTCCCTGAGGTCGTTCAACTGCAGATCCTCAAGTTGGTACATGACTCCAAGTTGGCTGGTCACAGAAGACACAAGAGTTCCTGAGCCGATTCTTCTGGGGGCCAACTTGCCTTAAGGATACCAAGGACTATGTTCTCTCTTGAGAGGTATGTGCTCATTACAAGACTCCTCATGTGGCACCTACGGGTCTTCTACAACCATTACCTGTTCCGTACCGCCCTTGAGGGTCTATATCAATGGACTTTATTGTGGAGCTGCCTACATTGGGGGGGGGGGGCATGAATACAATCATGGTGGTAGTTGATCGCCTGACTAAAGCTGCTCATTATGTTCCGTGCACTGGCTTCCCCTCAGCTAAAGATACAGTGAACTTGGTTATACAGATTGTTTTTTGGTTGCATGGGGTTCCGGATGAGATCATCTCTGACCGTGGAGTGCAGTTCACTTCAAGATTCTGGAAGGGGTTTTGCTCTGCACTCAATATTAATGTCTGTCTCTCTTCCGCTTACCATCCCCAGACAAATGGTCAGACTGAGCGTACCAACCAGACGCTATGTCAGCCATCTCCAGGATGATTGGTTGGAGTTGCTGCCGTTAGTCGAATTTTCATATAACAATTCTCAGAGCACCTCCACTAAATTTACACCTTTCTTTGCCAATTTGGATTATCATCCGTGTATCTTATCTCCAATTAATTCTCCAGTTCCGGCAGTGGAGGAAAGGCTGACTGCGATGAGGCAAAATCTGGAGGTTCTGAAGGAATCCCTGACCACAGCTCAAGAACGTTATAAGAGATCGGCTGATAGATTCCGTAAACCTGAACCCATGTTCAAGGTAGGAGATTCTGGGTGGTTAGCAACTAAGAATCTGAAGTTAAACGTTCCTTCACAAAAACTTGGACAGAAATTCATTGGCTCTTTCAAGACCAACGGTATTGTGAGCTCTGTGGCCTGCCGGCTGAAGCTGCCTAGGACTATAAAGGTACACCCAGTTTTTCATGTATCTTTACTAAAGCCTGTATCTCCTAATACCTTCCAGGGACGTTTTGTGCCACCTCCGCAGCCTGTGGTGATTGATGGGCAAGGACAATTTGTGGTGGAGGAAATTGTTGATTCCAGGATTCACAGGAATCGGCTCCAATATCTGATAAGATGGCAGGGATATCCCCCTGAGGAAGACTCTCGGGAACCTGTGGAAAACATCAATGCCCAACAGAAGATTTCTCATTTTCATCAGAGATTCCCTGAGAAACCAGGTCCAGGATCATCCTGAGGCCGCTTCTAAGGAGGGAGTAATGTCAGGACTCTGAACATTTTTTATTACCTTTGTGCATTACTGCCCTTTTCCAAGATGGCATCTTTGGTCTCATGTGCACTGTCTTCCTGCTATAAAACTCCATCCCAGCCTTCAGTCTGTGCTAGAGTATTCTGCCTTGCATCCAGTTCCTGACCTCTGGTGACTCCCTGGCTATATACCTGCTCCTGTGAACATGTGGGGTTATCCTGCTACTCTGCTCTGAGTTCCTGCTGCATACACCAGTTCCAGTAATCCTCCTTCATCTGCTGCTCGTGTTTACTCGTGTTTACTTCCATCTGCATTTGCTGGACATGTAAGCTGTCGCTGCTCTGCTTAAACCTGAGACTAATAACCAGGCCTCCCTGGTTGAGCTAAGATATTATTTGAACTGCCTTATAAGCATATCTATCTGTGTTTTGGACTAAGCAAGGACTTATTCGTGTCAAGTATCCTCAAGAATAATTGTGCTTCATAGACTTTCTGCGTGATTGCATTTTCCTCTGAAGTTTCATATAGACTGCTAAGCTGCATTTAATATTTACTCAAGTGTTGTGGACTTGAGTTTCTCTCTGCACCTGTTTAAATCACCATGTGATAATATAGACTTTACCACTTATAAAACTGTGTCCTGTAGTTGTCTTGTTCCACGCAAAGAGTCTCCTGAGTTATCCCCTATAATTATTACACAGACATTAACCCCTGGGGGGGAGGTGATCCTGATGAAACTCAGATATCTGAGGATCAAGTGGACTATACTGTGCTGTCAGAGCAAGAAGATCGGGAGGGTGACTGGAGTGGCCAGGAATGTGATAACACAGAGGATGTTGATCCCAGTTGGTGTGAACATAGAGGCACAGCTGAGTAGGTCATCTGAGGACGAAGATGAGTAGGTTACGTTGCGCTGTACGTCGCTGACACGCAGTGACGGAGCCACAACGAGCAATGCATCCTCAGCCACATCAGTGCCTGTCACCAGCAGCTCGGAGGGGTGGCAAGGGTTGCCTAGCCTGGGCCTTTTTTGCCACTGCAAAGGATGAGCCAACTAACGTAATCTGGCAGATTTGCAAAAAAACCTGAAACGATGTGCAATAATTTGAGTTCTACATGTATGAACCTTCATGTGCGCAATCAAAATGCTTTACTGTGGGAATTCCACTGCGCAAACATGCGGACCAGCGGACCTCAACAATCATCATCCACCCTGTCATAGAAAATATTAAAAATCCTTAGGCCCTCATGTTTCCTTCTTCCCCTTTCCTTCTTTTTCTTTTATTTGACAAGACAGGAGCTGTGAGCTGTGTCACACCTGTCTTTATGCAAAATGGCAGTGGCACAGCTATGTGAAGCAGACTGATTAAAGTGCAAGGACTTCTCTTTATGTCCAAGAAACTTCAAAGAAAGTCTATTATGCCCACAGAGAGACAGACAGGAAAAAGTAATTAGGATACAAGTGGATAAAAAGAAGATCTATCACCATTTACAATGAGACCGAGACACCACGTCTCCAAGAGAAAATATGGAATATCGGAATTTCTATCCATCCAATATTAATGATACGTATATTGTCGGCACCGGGATAACTAGGCAATCATACACATTTTTTCCTAATCATAGCCCCCACCAAAAGACCCCAAATCCACAAGAGCCATATAACCACCAGCAGATAAGCTATGTTTAGTATCTAAGCGTAGCTACAATCCTGATAGAAAACATGACATCGGTCTCAAACTTCTGCGGTCATCTTATGAGGAGTTATTACAAAAATTGGGATTGCCTAAAATTATGAAGAGCTGGGTCCGGCCCACAACCGGGACCTTGTGAGGTAATCGTAGAGGGGTGTGTGGGTGGGACTCAGCATCCGATTAAAGATCGATCCCATTTGTCATCAGTGTTCGTGCAAGAGACTTATATGTCATGTACCAATCGAAGTGCTCTCCTTCAGTTAAACTGAATCGTCTCTTTGTCCCCTTTATAAAATGTTTTGTATATATTTCATAAACACTGCCTTCCTTTGGATTAAATATAAAATGTAATAGTTCTGTTCCTTCTGCTCTGTAAATTACGCCCCAAAGCCATTAGCTACCGTTTTAATGGTGTCTAATCAACCAAAACAGATTAGCGGTGGCGATGAATACTCTGGGGTTGTCAGAGGTAGCCGTGATCGTACCAGAGTGTGTATACATATTCCATGTGTTGGAATCCGGAGGTATATATGCTGTACGTTCACACATAATTTTCTGACAGCTGGCCTAGTGGTGTGAACAGGTTGTGAACAGCAATGTGCATGGGATGCACACAAGCAAGGGCATGTGTCATTGGCTGTGTATGTCACATGTCCTTGCCCTATAAGAACCAGCCATTTGCCCCATCGCCACCATTTCCTTACTGCTGCAGCTTAGTGTTAGGCGGCACCGCTGCTGCTGTGGGCGCTATACAGACTAAGAGTGTTTTTTGGAGCTAATTGTCAGAGAGATAGGTTTAGGGAGTCGGGAGGAGTCGGGACTAGTTGTAATATCAGCCCTTTTCAGGGTAGGTTACAGCAGTTCATAGCACTGTTTGCCAGGCAGGTCTGAGCCAGTGCAAGTGTAAAGGTACCTTCACACTAAACAACTTTCCAACGAGAACGACAACAATCCGTGACGTTGCAGCGTCCTGGATAGCGATCTCGTTGAGTTTGACACGCAGCAGCGATCTGATCCAGCTGTAATATCGATGGTCGGAGCTAGAAGTCTGGAACTTTATTTGGTCGCTAGATCGGCATGTATCGTCATGTTTGACAGCAAAAGCAACGATGTCAGCAATGTTTTTACATGGAGCGTGAACGATAAGTGAGTCACTGTTACGTCACTGGATCGCTCCTGCATCGTTCTGGAGTTGCTGTGTTTGACGTCTCTACAGCGACCTAACAGCGGCGCTCCAGCGGTCTAGTTTAGGTCAGATCATTGTCTATATCGCTGGAGCGTTGCTTAGTGTAACGGTACCTTTAGTCACAGCATTTGGTGTAATCTAGCTCAGCCAATCCTTTTGGGCTAGTAGCATTGTCTGATAGTCATCTGAGTAGCCCGCCTGTGAAGCTAGCTACACCGCCTGTGTATCTCAATTTTTACTGAATCTGCCCAGTAAATCGTTTTGAGGTTTTGGGCTTAGTAGCAGTGTCTGCACGTCAGCAGAGTAGCCTGCCTGTGAAGCTAGCTACACCGCCTGTGTATCTCAATTTTTACTGCATCTAACCCAGTAAATCGTTTTGGGTTTTTGGGCTTAGTAGCAGTGTCTGCACGTCAGCAGAGTAGCCCGCCTGTGAAACTAACTACACCGCCTGTGTATCTCAATTTTTACTGCATCTAATCCAGTTAATAGTGTTGGGGTTTTGGGCTTAGTAGCAGTGTCTGCACGTCAGCAGAGTAGCCCGCCTGTGAAGCTAGCTACACCGCCTGTGTATCTCAATTTTTACTGCATCTAACCCAGTAAATCATTTTGGGGTTTTGCGCTTAGTAGCAGTGTCTGCACGTCAGCAGAGTAGCCCGCCTGTGAAGCTAGCTACACCACCTGTGTATCTCAGTTTTTACTGCATCTAACCCAGTAAATCGTTTTTGGGTTTGGGGCTTAGTAGCAGTGTCTGCACGTCAGCAGAGTAGCCCACCTGTGAAGCTAGCTACACCACCTGTGTATCTCAATTTTTACTGCATCTAACCCAGTAAATCGTTTTGGGGTTTTGGGCCTAGGAGCAGTGTCTGCATGTCAGCAGAGTAGCCCGCCTGTGAAACAAACTATACCGCCTGTGTATCTCAATTTTTACTGCATCTAATCCAGTTAATAGTTTTGGGCCTAGGAGCAGTGTCTGCACGTCAGCAGAGTAGCCCGCCTGTGACGCAAACTATACCGCCTGTGTATCTCAATTTTTACTGCATCTAATCCAGTTAATAGTTTTGGGCCTAGGAGCAGTGTCTGCACTGTCCGACGAGCCCTGGTGCAATACGTTATATGACTAGTGTTGAGCATTCCGATACCGCAAGTATCGGGTATCGGCCGATACTTGCGGGTATCGGAATTCCGATACCGAGATCCGATACTTTTGTGGTATCGGGTATCGATATCGAAACAACATTAATGTGTAAAACAAAGAATTAAAATAAAAAATATTGCTATACTCACCTCTCCGACGCAGCCTGGACCTTACCGAGGGAACCGAGAGCCTTCTTTGCTTAAAATGCGCGCTTTTACTTCCTTCCGTGACGTCACGGCTTGTGATTGGTCGCGTGCCGCCCATGTGGCCGCGACGCGACCAATCACAGCAAGCCGTGACGTAATTTTCAGGTCCTCAATGCCTAATTCTAGGCATTAAGGATTTTAAAATTACGTTCCGGCTTGTGATTGGTCGCATCGCGGTCACATGGGCGACGCGACCAATCACAAGCCGTGACGTCACGGGAGGCAGGAAATGCGCGCATTTTTAAAATTACGTCACGGCTTGTGATTGGTTGCGTGCCGCCCATGTGACCGCGACGCGACCAATCACAGCAAGCCGTGACGTAATTTCAGGTCCTGATGCCTATTTCTGCATTCAGGACCTGAAATTACGTCACGGCTTGCTGTGATTGGTCGCGTCGCGGTCACATGGGCGGCACGCAACCAATCACAAGCCGTGACGTAATTTTAAAAATGCGCGCGTTTCCTGCCTCCCGTGACGTCACGGCTTGTGATTGGTCGCGTCGCCCATGTGACCGCGACGCGACCAATCACAAGCCGGAACGTAATTTTAAAATCCTGAATGCCTAGAATTAGGCATTGAGGACCTGAAAATTACGTCACGGCTTGCTGTGATTGGTCGCATCGCGGCCACATGGGCGGCACGCGACCAATCACAAGCCGTGACGTCACGGTAGGAAGTAAAAGCGCGCATTTTAAGCAAAGAAGGCTCCCGGTTCCCTCGGTGAGGTCCAGGCTGCGTCGGAGAGGTGAGTATAGCAATATTTTTTATTTTAATTCTTTATTTTACACATTAATATGGATCCCAGGGCCTGAAGGAGAGTTTCCTCTCCTTCAGACCCTGGGAACCATCAGGAATACCGTCCGATACTTGAGTCCCATTGACTTGTATTGGTATCGGGTATCGGTATCGGATTAGATCCGATACTTTGCCGGTATCGGCCGATACTTTCCGATACCGATACTTTCAAGTATCGGACGGTATCGCTCAACACTAGTTATGACGTATAGCCTGGGCCAACGAGCTCAAGAGGTGGGGCAAATCACGCTGCAGGAGTGGTCTCAGATCAGGGACCTATGCACCCTTCTGCACAGTTTTTAAATAGCAACGAAGATGTTTAGTGCTGACGATGCCATTATCAGCATGACCATTCTGGTGATTTACATGCTGGAGCACACCCTACACAGTGTTCGGAGTCAGGTGGTGGAACAAGATGAGGAGGAGGAACAGGAGGAGTCATATGCGGAAGGGATCATATCTCCAAGGTCAAGAAGGTTGGCAGCACCAAGGCGGCTGGCATTGGAGGCTGGGGGAGAGGGATTACACAGGGCGCATGGTAGCAGCCAAACTGTTGAGGAAGGTGTAGGAGGTGAGGAAGAAGTGGAGGATGAACTGGCGCTGGGCATGGAAGGCTCATCAGATGAGGGAGACCTCGATCAAATTTCTGTTGTGCGAGGTTGGGGGGAGAGGGCAGACGAAGGAAGCATGATTCTCACCTCGCCACCACCAAGACAACAAGGACTTGGTCCTCCTGGATGCGCAAGACACGAGTGCTTTCTTGCTGCAATACCTGCAACATGACCCTCAGATTGTCAGAATCCAAAGTAATGCCGACTACTGGGTTGCCACACTCTTAGATCCCCGGTACAAAAGCAAATTTGGCGAAATAATTCCTGCCATAGAAAGGAATTCACGCATGCAGGAGTATCAGCAGAGACTGTTACAGAATCTAGCATCTGCTTTTCCACAAAACACCAGTGGTGCACTTAGTCAATCTCTGAGTTCTAACTTGCCAACCATGGGACTATCGAGTCATCACTCTAACCGTAACAGTAACATCGTATCTGGTGGTAACAGCAATTTTTTCCAATCGTTTCAAGATTTTTTTAGACCATCCTTTGCAAGGCCACAGGAGACAAGAAGTCTGACGCACAGCCAACGCCTAGAGAGGATGGTACAAGAGTATCTCCAAGTTAACATCGATGCCATGACTGTGGAACTGGATCCTTGCTCATTTTGGGCTTCCAATCTTGAAAAATGGCCTGAGCTCGCCACTCACGCCTTGGAGATCTCGTCGTGCCCCGCAGCCAGCGTTCTCTCTGAACGTGTGTTCAGCGCTGCTGGTGGCGTGCTGACAGATAAGCGCACGCAGCTGTCCAGTGACAATGTAGACAGACTAACATTCATCAAGATGAACAAATCCTGGATCCGCAAGGACTTTTCTACCCCTGTGTCATCTTGGGGAGACTAAAAGCTTGATGATTTTTGAAAATCACCTCACCAACCGTTTTAAAAAACTCTGGCGAAATTGATGCCACCTAAGTGGTGTCTGTGGCCGAATTTTTTTAAAAAATGGAGACTCTTTTATTTAGTCCCCTTGCTGAGTTTTACATGACATTGCCATCATCAATTCCAGGTGGGTGGGGTCGTCTGCAAAGTTGTTTACTCATACTATGGCCTGGGATTCAGAGGTCTGCTCCAAAGCTTCAGTGTCTGCTAGTCAGCAGAGTAGCCCAGCCACCCACCGCCTGTTTACCTAAGTACTATTTTTAACAGCATCTGGCCCAGGAAATCCTTTTGGGCCTAGTAGAATTTAGTGCTGCTCAGCAGCGTACCCCTGTCGGGGTCGTAACGACAAATACCCTTCCTTCACCAGTCATTCCAAATTAAACTATAAGCATGAGCCGAGCATCTGGTACCGGGTAAGAATGACTCAGACAAGGTGCTGATTCAATCTCAATTGAATGCCCGTGCATCTACTCATGTCTGCAATGGTCACAACAACTGGCTTTATTCTAAAATACACAATACTAAAAGGGAATGCAATAGGCGGGGTTTCAGCAGCATACGTCTAGTGCTCAATCTCCTCCTGATTCGTCAGACGTCTCCTGGTGGATTCCTCCTCTTCTTTACTTCTCTAAGTTTCGATTTCCAAAGAAATGAATCTTAACCCTTCGGTCACTAAACTGAAACGAAACTGAACACTGGCTGCCATCTTTAAATACAGTTACATTAGCAAGCAGATAGGAAAAACTTATTGTTTTACAGTATAAGATATAAAAGTACAAAAAGTATATAAGGAAATATATTTTCACCTTGACAATCCCCCCTAAACACTAAGTTTTTCCCTTAAAGAAAGATCCTTCGAGACTGTCCATATGATGGGAAAAGGGGAGGTGGATTTCTTCATCCAGACACCTCAGAAGCTCTCCCCTAGCGAGAGGCCTCCAGGCAGCTGAACCCTTCACTAACCTCACATGGAGTTCTCCCACTGTCCCTAAACTAAATCTCTTAGCATCATCTGAGAATGGGGGGTTCTGTCTACTCTCTTGAGGGGGACATACTTAGGGATCTCCCCTGGATCAGTACCATCGTACTCTGGTGGGTCTACTTCTTGATTGAGGAAGGTGCCAGTCGAAGTTGCTTTGGCAATAACCTTTTTATACAAGGGAATAACACAACAGAGAATTATCGATTCAACTATAAGGAGGGCAATTAGTACCAAACACACTTATTGAAGGAATCCCTTGATCCCACCTAACCAACTGGAGAAGAAAGATGTGTCTACTCCAGCATACATGACACATCGTCTTATTGTCCTAATTTGTTCAACTTCTTTTTGCAACCTTCAGGTCTCTTGGATCTACATTTTTTCCATTCAGGTTTGGCTGTGTATATTTCGTCTCATAAGTCTTTGGTCATACCGTCAATGAATATATTTACCAATACTCTAACATCAAGTGGGTTTATGGGACTGTACTCCATGTCTTCCCATTTCAGCTGTAATCGTCCAAAGTATAGCTCTACACTCTCTCCTTTTGTCACATCTGTAAAAAGTCTTAATTTACGTCCTAGCACGTCACCTGTTTTTGTGCTCACTAACTACCTAGGCCTGCCTAGGTGCACTTATACGTCCATCATATAATCATTATTTGTCTGTAAAATGAGAAAGGTTGGTTCTCAGGGTCAGCCAATTGCTTTTGCGTAGCTAGCTAGTCAGAGGGCCTCCAGGGATAATACTCCTGTATCTGTCTTACCCTACCTGATGTGGTTGGTTCTCTGGTGGTGGGGGCGACATGACATGCTGGTCTACAGCTCCTTCCCAAAAGGATTACTGTCAGCCTACTCCCAAAAGTTAATGTCTCCAGTATCCACCAACCACAATCCTGTGTCAGCTTCTTATGTCACTACATGTGATCTTGTCTGGACAGGATTCAGTGTAATTCTCTTAGGTCGGGTTGCAGCACGGGTCATACAAGTGTTAGCGCCCAAATCCTCAACTATACCCTGGAAGGCATCACAGCTATAATTGACAAATCTTTGTTCACTGTAATGTATATATATACACTCACCGGCCACTTTATTAGGTACACCATGCTAGTAACGGGTTGGACCCCCTTTTGCCTTCAGAACTGCCTCAATTCTTCGTGGCATAGATTCAACAAGGTGCTGGAAGCATTCCTCAGAGATTTTGGTCCATATTGACATGATGGCATCACACAGTTGCCGCAGATTTGTCGGCTGCACATCCCAAAGATGCTCCATACAAGGCAGGATGGATCCATGCTTTCATGTTGTTTACGCCAAATTCTGACCCTACCATCCGAATGTCGCAGCAGAAATCGAGACTCATCAGACCAAGCAACGTTTTTCCAATCTTCTACTGTCCAATTTCGATGAGCTTGTACAAATTGTAGCCTCAGTTTCCTGTTCTTAGCTGAAAGGAGTGGTACCCGGTGTGGTCTTCTGCTGCTGTAGCCCATCTGTCTCAAAGTTCGACGCACTGTGCGTTCAGAGATGCTCTTAGGCCTACCTTGGTTGTAACGGGTGGCGATTTGAGTCACTGTTGCCTTTCTATCAGCTCGAACCAGTCTGCCCATTCTCCTCTGACCTCTGGCATCAACAAGGCATTTCCGCCCACAGAACTGCCGCTCACTGGATTTTTTTTCTTTTTCGGACCATTCTCTGTAAACCCTAGAGATGGTTGTGCGTGAAAATCCCAGTAGATCAGCAGTTTCTGAAATACTCAGACCAGCCCTTCTGGCACCAACAACCATGCCACGTTCAAAGGCACTCAAATCACCTTTCTTCCCCATACTGATGCTCGGTTTGAACTGCAGGAGATTGTCTTGACCATGTCTACATGCCTAAATGCACTGAGTTGCCGCCATGTGATTGGCTGATTAGAAATTAAGTGTTAACAAGAAGTTGGACAGGTGTACCTAATAAAGTGGCCGGTGAGTGTATATATATTTGATCCATTCAACATTTTTATTAATCTGCACCTGTGGGATTATAGAAGCAATGCCAGCATAAATCTGGTTCTGGGCTTTAAACTGGTCAGGCACCCCCCTTGGCACTCCAATGGCATCAATATATACTAGTAGATCTTCTTCATAACTCATGTGGAGCTGATCAAAACTTCTCCTCTTTCTGGTAGGTTCATCAGGTATCTTTAGTGTACATACACTCACCGGCCACTTTATTAGGTACACCTGTCCAACTTCTTGTTAACACTTAATTTCTAATCAGCCAATCACATGGCGGCAACTCAGTGCATTTAGGCATGTAGACATGGTCAAGACAATCTCCTGCAGTTCAAACCGAGCATCAGTATGGGGAAGAAAGGTGATTTGAGTGCCTTTGAACGTGGCATGGTTGTTGGTGCCAGAAGGGCTGGTCTGAGTATTTCAGAAACTGCTGATCTACTGGGATTTTCACGCACAACCATCTCTAGGGTTTACAGAGAATGGTCCGAAAAAGAAAAAAAATCCAGTGAGCGGCAGTTCTGTGGGCAGAAATGCCTTGTTGATGCCAGAGGTCAGAGGAGAATGGGCAGACTGGTTCGAGCTGATAGAAAGGCAACAGTGACTCAAATCGCCACCCGTTACAACCAAGGTAGGCCTAAGAGCATCTCTGAACGCACAGTGCGTCGAACTTTGAGGCAGATGGGCTACAGCAGCAGAAGACCACACCGGGTACCACTCCTTTCAGCTAAGAACAGGAAACTGAGGCTACAATTTGTACAAGCTCATCGAAATTGGACAGTAGAAGATTGGAAAAACGTTGCTTGGTCTGATGAGTCTCGATTTCTGCTGTGACATTCGGATGGTAGGGTCAGAATTTGGCGTAAACAACATGAAAGCATGGATCCATCCTTCCTTGTATGGAGCATCTTTGGGATGTGCAGCCGACAAATCTGCGGCAACTGTGTGATGCCATCATGTCAATATGGACCAAAATCTCTGAGGAATGCTTCCAGCACCTTGTTGAATCTATGCCACGAAGAATTGAGGCAGTTCTGAAGGCAAAAGGGGGTCCAACCCGTTACTAGCATGGTGTACCTAATAAAGTGGCCGGTGAGTGTATATTGTGTATGTTTAATTAGCAAATCAGTATCTAGAGAACTGTTCCCTTTGCAGAAACCTGTCTTGAAGATCCCTACTGGTATACCTGTGGTATCGTGGGAATTATAGCAGGTGTAATTGTCAGCTAATACGGTTACTTCTCTTGGGACCTTTAGTCTAGGTTCCTTATGAAATAGTGGGACATAATCTGGGCAATCAGTGGACTTCAAACCTTTCAACAAATTCATGACACAGGCAGTGGTGTTGTCATCAGGAAAAAGCAGTGCATGTGTGTATAGGTGTGTATTCGCAGCAGCACAAGCAATACATCCTACAGAGATATTCTGGAGTCTTACATTGTATCTCAACCATTCTAACCACAGGTTTTTTCTTGGGGCTGTTTGTGTTTCTATGGAGAAAACCTCTTGCCAACTGAGACCTGGAATGGGGATCACTTCATTAACTACATTTTGCGAACGCTCACCTGGGCTTATTTTAGGTGTACTGGTAACAGGGGCTTTGGTTGGTCTGAAACTAATATCCTGGAGCTGTATATGGCCTAAATTCCCATGGTATCCACTATTAAATACATAATTATAATGCCTTTCCAGTACAAATGTCTGCAGGTCAGCAGATTGGGGGCTTTCAAGATTTAGGAGGAGGGGGTGACAACTTTTACCCCATTTACAGCCCCTAAGTGGTTGCAGAAGGGCTGTTAGATGCATTCTCTCATGAAGACTCCTACCCGTCCCATCCTTGGGAACATGGCTTCACTAGGTTTATATCCCCAATCATCTCCCATATTCCAGGCAGCATCTGTCCAATAATAACGGTTATTGTTGTCATTTCTGGTAACACATATATAAAACTGGATGATTCCCTCTACCACCCGTTCAGTCTCAAGGCACTTGACTACATCACAGAAATCAAATCGCCAGATATTTGCCGGGGCTGTCAGGTTTACCCAGAGAATAGTGGGACCAGAATTCTTATTTACAATAGGGGCCGAAGAGGTAGGGGCGAGGATAGCCCTCAGTTCCAGGATCAAAAACAACAGCAACATTTCCCTTCAGTCACTACTGTGACTAAACACTGGTTCGGTCTCTTTTACAGTGTGAGGCGTGGATCCAGGTGCTCTTTCCTTCAAGTTTTACTGCAGTGGGGGTGACCAGGATCACCGTGTGAGGTCCTTCAAATCTCGGCTGGAGACAATCTCTGCCCACAAACTTTTTCACATACACCAGGTCTCCTGGCACAAAGTCATAGTGTCCAGGAACCTTGTCTGGGTCTGGAAGAGAACTGAAGACAGTTAAATGCACTTTGGCAAGGTGTCCAGGTAAGGCCTGCACATAGCTAGTCAGGTCCTGATACTTGAGCTGCAACTGTTGTGGAAAGAAACATTCAAAATTGGGGCTCCTGCCAAACAGAATCTCATACGGTGACAGTCCTGTATCTTACTGAAAACAAAGCTAGAGGAAGGCATTCTGTCCATGGTTTACCAGTCTCTGTCATTGCCTTCTGGATTTTAAGCTTAAGAGTTCCATTTAGTCTCTCCACTCTTCCACTGCTCTGCGGATGGTATGGAGTATGCAATGCTTGACTTACCCCCAGTGCTGCCATTACCTCTGACATGATCTCTCCAGTAAAATGGGAACTCCGATTGCTTTCAATGACTTCAGGAACTCCATACCTGCATATGATCTCAGCCATCAGTTTCTTCACCGTTATCTTAGCCGTAGCTTTGGCAACTGGGTAGGCTTCTGGCCAACCTGAAAATAAATCAATGCAGACCAACACATACTCATACGTCCCTACCCTAGGCAACTGAATTTAATCAATCTGCAGTCTCTGGAATTGGTTAAAGGGCCGGGGAGTGTGTTTGGATGGAGTTTTCACTGTCCTACCCTGATTATGTGTGGCACATATCATGCAGCTCTGTACCTGCCTTTCTGCGCAGGTGGAAAACCCGGGGGGCTATCCATTGTTTCTGTAGGGTGTCACACATGGCCGTCTTCAAGTGGTGCACATTCCCGTGCAGAACCTGTGCCATCATTGGGTACAGTACCTGTGGCAGGCAGACCTTTTCACCCCTCCCCCATAGTCCAGTGACGGTATCAGAGCAAGCCCCTATCTTTTGCCACCTATTTTTCTCCTCCTTACTTGCCTGTTCTTGTAACCGGGCTAAGATGTCTTTCAACACAAGTGGAGATGGTGGGGTGTCTAGGTGATATACTTTAGAGGCCACAGGAGTGCTTGCTGCTTTCTTGGCAGCCTGGTCTGCCAGTGCGTTACCCTTTGTCCGTCCATCAGTGCCTTTGCTATGTGCCTTTACCTTTATGATGCCTGCTTGGGTGGGAAACTGTAGTGCATTCATAAGTTGCTGGACTGCCTCAGCACGTTTAAAGGGGTGGACATTTGCTGTCAGGAAAGCCCTGGCTCTCCAGATAGGCCCATAATCGTGTGCAATGCCAAAAGCATACCTGGAATCAGTGTAGATATTTACAGTCTTACCTTCTGCTAGTTTGCTCTGCTTCTTGTGCAGACATATGAGCTGGCATTGACTCTGCCTTGATTACCTCATGTTCTGAGACCACAGCATATCCGGTACAGAAGCGTCCTTGATCATCTTGGTAACAGGATCCATCTACAAAAAGCTCAAAATCAGCATTAGAATAGGCACACTAGAGACCAGCCGTTTCCTGAGACATCAATTCCGGACAATCATGTGGTTTGGAAACCTAATCTTGTTCCTCTGGATCCATTCTAGAAAGAAAAAGAGTGTCCTTTTTCATGTCACCTTCATGTCACCTACTCCTCCCCCCTTTGGATCTATAGGAACTAGGAGAAGAGTAGCGGGGTTCAGGACAGTGCACCTTTTCAAAGTCACATTAGTAGACATGAGAATAGCACACTAAAGTCGCAGCTGTCGGGCCATGGACATATGGCCAGATTGTACTTGGTTAAGGATACTATATACATCGTGTGGGGTATGGACCATCAGTGGGTGATCCAAAACAATCTCTGAAGATTTGTGTAGCAACAGCTGGACAGACAACACAGCCCGAACACAGGAGGAACTTCCTCTTGCCACCCTATCCAGGCGGCCGCTGTAATAAGCAACAGATCTCTGTTTGTCTCCATGAAGCTGAGTCAGCACACCTGTAGCATGTCCTGCATAGGTGAGCTCTGTCTGCAAGGCAGTCTGCAATACTGTATGGCAGTGCTCGGGTGTCTTGTAATCAGTATCTAGGGCCTGCAGTGTGTAACACTATATCACAGGGCAAATTCCCTCTTTGGGTGGACATAGCGTCTCCTGGATGCAAGGGGCCATAAGTGGCAAGGTAGGCCTGACACTCTTGGGCTATGACTGGGCCTCCCTTTTTAGCTATCTGTTGGGCCAAACCACCTCTATATGACAGGGTAGAATTAGCTGGGTTCACTATGGCTCCTACCTGGTGGGTAACTATGTCCCCATACCCCTACTGAGAAAAGAACCTGGGAGCCCTGAGGTGTGATGTAATAGCGTGAATGACAGGGGAACCAGATTTCAGATTCCTGGAAAGTCTGGTCTTGTAGGTGTGAAGGTTTCACGGGAAGAGGAGATGTAGGGGCCTTTCCGGGCTGGGGGGGTCTGCCATTTACACCGATTAAAACAAGCTCTTGGTCTGAGAATTGACATGGGGCTGGGGAGGGAGTTAGATTCCTATACAGGGTTAAAGGCGTATTGGAGTGTGAAGCTGGACTTGCATGTACGATAGGAGGGGGCAGAAACTGGAGTCTGTTACATGGAGATAAGAAACACTGATCTCGCAGCTGCAGCGATGGGGGCCAGTGAGCGAACAAGAATTACTACGGTTAGTGATTTAACCCTTGCCTTTCTTGCTGGGCTAAATTCTTTTGAAAACCTTTTACTATTTTCAATGCATCATCCGGAGTGGAAATCTCAATATCGGGTCTACTACAAAAAGGTATGTAGTTAAAACACAGTTATACCATCAATACAGGGAAATACAATCATATATCTTCTCCTCAGTGTATATAATTCACCAATACTTGGTATGCTGTGTAAGTGAGTGACCACCGCCACCTAGTGGAGATAACATTGAGTGACCACCGCCACCTAGTGGAGATAACATTTTGAAAAGGTATGAATGGGCTTTTTGTTACAGTGAAAATCCCAGATCTTCAAACACTACCATAAGACGCCCATAGAACTTCTCGGCAATCCAGTATATATTGCTGCCTTGACTGTAAGGGGCACAGGGTTTACAGTCGGGAGTAGAGGCTTAATTTCCTGGGGAGGGACCATATTATCTAACAGGGAGCCCACCTGTTGATCTTCAATTTGCTATATATCAATCACTCAACTTGATACAGGTAATTACCAATCTTTCAATTACTTACAAGTTTTCCTCTAAGACTAGGCACAGATCTATTTCACTTTCAATTTCATACAGTACTTATTGCTTTAAACACAAATCTCTCAGCGTGTACTAAACCAAGGACAGAGAAAACTTTGGAATGCAATACATGGCCCCCCCTCCCTTTAGCCCACAGCACCGAAGGGAGAAATTGCAAGCAGGTCGCGCAGGGATTCACTCACCCTCCCCTCTCCTACACAGCACTGATAAGAGTTCCATATCTTCTACAAAGTAACAAATTACAGCAGTTTTCAGACTTAATTTCTACAAAACTTTCCTATGATCCTCCGTGGTCTGGGCGGAGCCCCAAAAACGTCCCGTACGCACACACACGACAGGTTTCCACCCAGGTTGGATTCTGCACAACACAAACAGGACACACCCACGCTTCTGGAGAGCTCATCCCGTCGCCATTACAGGGCGCTGGCTGAGACTGCATTTTCATCATCAGTGGCACGGCGGCCATTTTACAATCTGTAAGATCACAGTTCAAAGGCATTTTATAACCAAACACAGGCTCTGTATTCTCTGATCCTCCCTCTCCATCAACCTATTTTCATCCTTTGTTCTTTAAGCCTCGCGCAACTCGCAGATAAGCTTCTTGACTGCCTCTTTCCCTCCCGTGACCATTGTCTTGACTTCCACAGCATCCTCATCTAACTTGTGGGGCACAGACTTCTGCTTTAAGATACGCAGCTTGGCTCCCAGGATACTATGGCCTCCTGCAGTAGGCCACTGGCAGCGATCTTCAACACTGGTGTTCTAAAAACACGGAGCCTCTCGCTCAACGTATTAGAAAAAGAGCCTCGCGCTCAATGTTTCCGTCCCTAACCTGAACAACAGTGATTAATAGACTATCCTGCCACGATATCCCAAACCGTTGGGAGGCGGTCTCCTAGTGAGAGCCCTCCACAAAAATTCTGGTGGTCCCGTACGGAGCGTCTTAATTACCTGTTTCTGGTGGTCCCGTTCCGGGACGTCTTAATTACCTATTTCTGGTGGCTCCGTACAGGGCGTCTTAATTACCTGTTTGTACTCAAAATTCTGGTGGTCCCCCACTCGGGACGTCTTAATTACCTGTTAGTACAATATCACAGAGGCTGCGTCTCCTATCCCTTTCTCTAAGCTGCCCCACAATCTACAACTGGCTCAATTTATCACTCCACTTCACTACTAGACAATAGTCACGGGTAGGGTGGTTGAACGGAGTACAATGACCGGTGGAGGAGGTGTGGTGTACAGAGGACGCACAGGATGCGACGTGTCTCAGTTGCTGGTTCAGAGCGTGGCACAGGATCGCATTCGATCTCACCACTCGACCGGTCACTCCCCAGACCCAAGGAGACCACAGACAAACCAATAACGGCTGAGACACTAGCAAGTGTGACACATACAGTGTATATGTTCGCCACTTACCGTGTGCGGAGGGTGATCAGTCCTCGAGGTCAGCCACTACGGGTATCATCCACA
This sequence comes from Ranitomeya variabilis, assembly GCF_051348905.1. Classification (NCBI taxonomy): domain Eukaryota; kingdom Metazoa; phylum Chordata; class Amphibia; order Anura; family Dendrobatidae; genus Ranitomeya; species Ranitomeya variabilis. The sequence goes on along the minus strand of NC_135233.1, from coordinate 854,543,131 downwards.
GACATCCAGACATGGGTCCAGAGAATCTTGGATCGCTGGCCATGCCCCACGTTGGGCGCCAAATTGTCGGGGTCATAACGACAAATACCCTTCCTTCACCAGTCATTCCAAATTAAACTATAAGCATGAGCCGAGCATCTGGTACCGGGTAAGAATGACTCAGACAAGGTGCTGATTCAATCTCAATTGAATGCCCGTGCATCTACTCATGTCTGCAACGGTCACAACAACTGGCTTTATTCTAAAATACACAATACTAAAAGGGAATGCAATAGGCGGGGTTTCAGCAGCATACGTCTAGTGCTCAATCTCCTCCTGATTCGTCAGACGTCTCCTGGTGGATTCCTCCTCTTCTTTACTTCTCTAAGTTTCGATTTCCAAAGAAATGAATCTTAACCCTTCGGTCACTAAACTGAAACGAAACTGAACACTGGCTGCCATCTTTAAATACAGTTACATTCGCAAGCAGATAGGAAAAACTTATTGTTTTACAGTATAAGATATAAAAGTACAAAAAGTATATAAGGAAATATATTTTCACCTTGACACCCCACCCATGAAGCAAGCTACACCGCCTGTTTACCTAAGTACTATTTTTAACGGCATCTGGCCCAGGAAATCCTTTTGGGCCTAGTAGAATTTGGTGCTACTCAGCAGCGTACCCCACCCATGAAGCAAGCTACACCGTCTGTTTACCTAACTACTATTTTGTAATGGCATCTAGCCCGGGAAATCCTTTTGGGCCTAGTAGAATTTAGTGCTACTCAGCAGCGTACCCCACGCATGAAGCTAGCTACACCGCCTGTTTACCTAACTACTATTTTGTAACGGCATCTAGCCCGGGAAATTCTTTTGGGCCTAGTAGAATTTAGTGCTACTCAGCAGCATACCCCACCCATGAAGCAAGCTACACCGCCTGTTTACCTAACTACTATTTTGTAATGGCATCTAGCCCAAGAAATCCTTTTGGGCCTAGTAGAATTTAGTGCTACTCAGCAGCGTACCCCACCCATGAAGCAAGCTACACCGCCTGTTTACCTAAGTACTATTTTTAACAGCATCTGGCCCAGGAAATCCTTTTAGGCCTAGTAGAATTTGGTGCTACTCAGCAGCGTACCCCACCCATGAAGCAAGCTACACCGTCTGTTTACCTAACTACTATTTTGTAATGGCATCTAGCCCGGGAAATCCTTTTGGGCCTAGTAGAATTTAGTGCTACTCAGCAGCGTACCTCACCCATGAAGCAAGCTACACCACCTGTTTACCTAAGAACTATTTTTTAATGGCATCTAGCCCAGGAAATTCTTTTGGGCCTAGTAGAATTTGGTGCTACTCAGCAGCGTACCCCACCCATGAAGCAAGCTACACCGTCTGTTTACCTAACTACTATTTTGGGGTGTCCACTCTCCCTCCAGCTCTCTCCTTCTCACAGGTGGTCTACCGCCTGTTTTCATAACTATGGCGAATCTTTTGGGCCCAGGCATAAGAAGTCGTCAAGGTAATGGATAATATGTGCCGCCTTACAAACGTCCATGACGACACATTCGAGGAAGCAACTAAACGCCTCAAATAGTGAGCAGGATATGGAGCACCCCATGGGCAAACAGCGATCTATGTAGTATGCTCCTTCACAGAAGCAGCCTAATAGGAGGACACTATTCGGAGGCACAGGTAGTAACTGGAACGCCCCCTCAATGTCTGTTTTGGCCATTAGGGTGCCCCTTACCAACTTCTTGACCCGCCTGATTGCCTCGTCAAAGGAGGTACAGTACATAGTACTGTACTTGGTTCCACGTTGATGTTGTCGTTTACTCACCTGCCCCTTGGATATGACAAATGGTGGATTAGTCTAAATGTATTGGGTTCATTTTTTGGCACAACTCCCAACGGGGGTACCATTACGTCTTCTAAGGAAACTGTTCTGAATGGACCCGCTGCCAATCTACCTAAAGATATTTAATTTTTTATTTTTTTTGTCAAGACGTCTGGGTGTTGGTAGAGTGAGTTTAAATTTTTACTCCAGCCTTTCTTGATTTTAGAAGGGCATGACATGCCTATATCTGTGTCTCCTCCTCCTTTTACTCCTCCACCTCTTTTCTTTTCGCATGACTATATGTAGTTGTGACTTTTCCATGTGTTTGTTGTGTCTTCTGAGCAGTTTGTCACCCTTTAAGGTGTTTTCTATTTTTTTTCCATGTGTTTGTATGTGTCTGTGTTTCCTGCCATTGGTTTCAATGGGGTTCGACGGTGTTCGTCGAATGTTCGACGAACAGTTCGTCGAACACGTCCCTGTTCGACGAACTGAACCAAACCCAAACACTAGGGAGGTGGCTCATCTCTAGTAATGAGTTGGCATAAAGTGACTGCAGACTTCTGTCCCATCCCAAGCCTGGCAATCCCTTTCTCTGGTCTCTCCTCAGCTATCATTGACTGAACCATGGAGACAGGCTCCCTGGCATTATGACAGTGTTAATATGGCATTGACAGTAAAGCCTGAGAGTTAGACACATGTATTGATAATATCTACTAGTACAGCTGTAGGGGGTATGATATAATATGTTTATACCTTTGCATTTCTCTATCCTTCAGGTGCCGCATGTTATCAGTTCTTGTGTATTGGTTAACATATGATGGTACAGTATATATCTGTATGTCATCTCCTCCTGTATTAGACCTCGTTCACACGTTATTTGGTCAGTATTTTTACCTCAGTATTTGTAAGCTAAATTGGCAGCCTGATAAATCTCCAGCCAACAGTAAGCCCACCCCCTGGCAGTATATATTAGCTCACACATACACATAATAGACTGGTCATGTGACTGACAGCTGCCGGATTCCTATATGGTACATTTGTTGCTCCTGTAGTTTTTCAGCTTATTAAGCATGTGGCAATTTTTCCGCGTGTGCAAGTTATGTGTGTGGCGAGTTTTCCATGAGGTGAGTTTTGGACGTGTGGCGAGTTTTGCATGTGGAGAGTTTTGCGCGTGGCGAGTTTTGAGCGGCGACTTTTGTGTTTCGACTTTTATGTGGCGAGGTTGGTGTATGTGTGGTGAAATGTGCGCTGAGGGTGGTATATGTGTTCGAGCACGTAGTAGTGGCGCATTTTGTGTGTTCATATCCCCGTGGTGGTTTGGTGATTATCCCATGTCGGGGCCCCACCTTAGCAACTGTACGGTATATACTCTTTGGCGCCATCACTCTCATTCTTTAAGTCCCCCTTGTTCACATCTGGCAGCTGTTAATTTGCCTCCAACACTTTTCCTTTCATTTTTTCCCCATTATGTAGATAGGGGCAAAATTGTTTGGTGAATTGGAAAGCGTGGGGTTAAAATTTCACCTCACAACATAGCCTATGACGCTCTCGGGGTCCAGACGTGTGACTGTGCAAAATTTTGTGGCTGTAGCTGCGACGGTTCAGATGCCAATCCCGGACATACATACACACATACACACATACATACACACATTCAGCTTTATATATTAGACTAGCTGTACTACCCGGCTTCGCCCGGGGTAATAACTGCTGTTAGCAAAATAGAATGTGTTAACAAAAATTTATTCTGCACAAAAAAACCACAAAACAAATAGATAGAAATGTAATTATTAAAAGGCAAAAACTAAGCTAATAGAAGCATTTTACAACATATATTTCAACACCATATTCCACACAGATTTAACTAAATTGGCCAAGTAATGTGAAGTAATCTTCTACTACTTATTCGAGAGCCTTTTGATAAACGACATTCTTAGTTTTTCCTTCAGGTGCAAAGACAAACAGATTTTTGGCTGTTCCAACTCTTGAACAGGCCACATAAAGTTGACCATGAGAAAAGCATGGAGATTGTAAATCTAAGCTAGCTGAAGAGCCCGGCGTTGCCTGGGCATAGTAAATATCTGTGGTTAGTTATAGCACCTCACTTCTCTTATTTTCCCATCACGCCTCTCATTTTCCCCATCACATCTTTCATTTTCCCCCTCACATCTCTCATTTTCTCCCTCACACCTCTCATTTTCCTCCTCACTCCTCTTATTTTCCCCCTCACTCCTCTCATTCCCCCCTAACACTTGTCATTTCGACCTCACATCTGTCATTTTCCGATCACTCCACTATTTTCCCTCACTCCTCTCATTTTGCACTCACACCTTTTCATTTTCACCTCACACCTCTCATTTTCACCTCAGTATATACATGTTTGTCATCTCCCTTATATATAGTATACACCTGTATGTCATCTCCTGTATATAGTATATACCTGTATGTCATCTCCCCTGTATATAGTATATACCTGCTGTGTGTCATCTCCCCTGTATATAGTATATACCTGTATGTCATCTCCTCCTATATATAGTATATACCTGTATGTAATCTCCTCCTGTATATAGTATATATCTGTGTGTCATCTCACCTATATATAGTATATATCTGTGTGTCATCTCCTCCTGTATATAGTATATACCTGTATGTCATCTCCTCCTATACATAGCATATACCTGTATGTCATCTCCTCCTGTATATACTATATACCTGTAGGTAATCTGCTCCTGTATATAGTATATACCTATGTGTCATCTCCTTCTGTATATAGTATATACCTGTATGTCATCTCCTGCTGTATGTAGTATGTACCTGTATGTCATCTCCTCCTCTATATAGTATATACCTGTGTGTCATCTCTCCTGTATATAGTATATATCTGTGTGTCATCTCCTCCTGCATATAGTATATACCTGTGTGTCATCTCCCCTGTAAATAGTATATACCTGTGTGTCATCTCCTCCTGTATATAGTATATATCTGTATGTCATCTCCTCCTGTATTAGACCTCGTTCACACGTTATTTGGTCAGTATTTTTACCTCAGTATTTGTAAGCTAAATTGGCAGCCTGATAAATCCCCAGCCAACAGTAAGCCCACCCCCTGGCAGTATATATTAGCTCACACATACACATAATAGACTGGTCATGTGACTGACAGCTGCCGGCTTCCTATATGGTACATTTGTTGCTCTTGTAGTTTGTCAGCTTAGTAATCAGATTTTTATTTTTGAAGGATAATACCAGACTTGTGTGTGTTTTAGGGCGAGTTTCGTGTGTCAAGTTGTGTGTGTTGAGTTGCGTGTGGTGACATGCATGTAGCGACTTTTGTGAGATGAGTTTTGTGTGGCGACATGTGTGTAGCAACTTTTTGTGTGTCGAGTTGCATGTGACAGGTTAGTGTAGCAAGTTGTGTGCAGCAAGTTTTGCGCATGGCGAGTTTTGCGCGTGGCGAGTTTTATGTGTGGTGGCTTTTGAGTATGTGCAAGTTTTGTGTGAGGCAACTTTTGCATGTGTTGCAACTTTTGTGCATGTGGCAATTTTTCCGTGTGTGCAAGTTTTGCGTGTGGCGAGTTTTCCATGAGGTGAGTTTTGCACGTGTGGCAAGTTTTGCATGTGGAGAGTTTTGCGCGTGGCGAGTTTTGAGCGGCGACTTTTGTGTTTCAACTTTTATGTGGCGAGGTTGGTGTATGTGTGGTGAAATGTGCGCTGAGGGTGGTATATGTGTTCGCGCACGTGGTAGTGTGTGGCGCATTTTGTGTGTGTGTGTTCATATCCCTGTGGTGGTGTGGTGATTATCCCATGTCGGGGCCCCACCTTAGCAACTGTACAGTATATACTCTTTGGCGCCATCGCTCTCATTCTTTAAGTCCCCCTTGTTCACATCTGGCAGCTGTTAATTTGCCTCCAACACTTTTCCTTTCATTTTTTCCCCATTATGTAGATAGGGGCAAAATTGTTTGGTGAATTGGAAAGCGCGGGGTTAAAATTTCACCTCACAACATAGCTTTGACGCTCTCAGGGTCCAGACGTGTGACTGCAAAATTTTGTGCCTGTAGCTGCGACGCCTCCAACACTTTTCCTTTCACTTTTTCCCCATTATGTAGATAGGGGCAAAATTGTTTGGTGAATTGGAAAGCGCGGGGTTAAAATTTCACCTCACAACATAGCTTTGACGCTCTCGGGGTCCAGACGTGTGACTGTGCAAAATTTTGTGGCTGTAGCTGCGACGGTTCAGATGCCAATCCCGGACATACATACACACATACACACATACATACACACATTCAGCTTTATATATTAGATATATATATATATATATATATATACATATATATATATATATATATATATATGTAATGTTACTTTGTCTTTCTTATCCTTTAAATTGCTAATTGTATATATTGCTATTTGGTGAGCCTGTTATATAGGGAAAATGTAGTACTGAAGTTTGGCCACTTGATGGAGTACCTTAGAATAGTGGACATAGTAAAAGAAAGGCGTTCCACATAGTTAGGTACTAGTTAATGTAGAAGGGGTCAGCTGCAGCTAAGAGGGGGAACTTCCTCATTGGAGTCAGAAGGGCCTGGGCGCCCAAACAGTCCATACAGGCTTGAGTGCCCAGGACAAAAGCAGCAACCTCGCAATGTTTATTATGAGAGAGGCCCAACCATACACAGCATCGGGCCGGAACAGCAGAAGCCAGTACAGCAGCGGGAAAAGAGAAACAAGACAAAAGCAGTGACAGGACGGGGGGGCACAGATAATTCCATGATGTAGCAGCTTATAGATTGGGCAGATTCCCTCAGTACTGGTGTGAAACGGATGCTGAGGGAACTGTCAGATGCAGTGAGCGTGGAATAGGAGTACGTTGGGTGATCACAAAGCACAGTACCGGAGGGCAGGTCGCTCACCAAGTTGCAACTAGCTTCAGAGACAGAGATTCTCTTGTCTGGGGTGAAACAGGCCAAGGAAGGACTAGCTGTTGCATAGCTGAATGGAGGATTCTGAGGAACCATGCTGTACAGTCCGACCCGGGTGTGTGCTGTGCGACAGAAAGGAAAGTGCAGGGAAAGAAGTAGACATGTTTAATGTGAATTCTACTGATAATGCAGTGAAGAATATGGATGTGCTGAGACACAGTAAAGTTGTTTATTTGAAAGTTGAACAGGACTGTGTCTCAATCTTTATAACACCGACTGAAGGGAGCCTACAGCGAAACAGAGGTGACCCTGACAGCGCAGAAAGTGGAGACACAGGTACGCAAAGTGATTGACAATATTTGCATGTGAGGCCAAGGCACAGATACACCAGAGTGCTGGGCCATGACTACTGCCCTGGTCATGCCCCTTACACAGCTAATTTTGCATGGCACATAATCTACGAGCACAGGCAGATCCGTGGGATGCAAAGATTCTTCATCTAGAAACATTTAAGTCTTTTCTTCTTTCACAACCATTTAGTTTCCTTTCCTCTTATCCTTCGTATAGTTGTTTCGTGTTCCTGTAACTGCTGGCTTGTGAAACTGCAAATAAATCAAGCCTGTTTTTCTTGGTTTATTTTGATGAGTGATTTAACCGTGATGAGATGAAGGTTCAGTAGGTGAAGCAGCTCAAAAATCCATGTAATCTTCAGCTACCTAATGAGTTTGATGAACTGTGATAAAGATAACTTTGACAGACGGTTCTACTGAAATCTGTTCGCATAAAATTTTTGGTAAAATTTCTTCTTATTCTTTCAGGAAGGCTCTTTATTTCTTTATGTTTCAGATCACTAGTACAGTAGCTACTTCCATGATGTAACCAAGTAACAGCAGACTTTTGTTTTTCATATTGTCATAGGGTCACCCAGGCTTCACAGAAATCCATCCGTTTTCTACAGATATAGGAACTTGATATTTAATTCTTTACCAGGCAGCTTATTAAAAAAATCAGAAAGCATAGTTTTCATGGACATATTGTACGTAAAACCATAAAAAACCATTAAAGGGCCAACTCCAACTTAAAGGGGTTGTCAACTGCTATAACAACCACTTGTCATTCTGAATATTTGTGGCAATTAAAATAAAAACACTTATACTCACCTCCTGTGTAATCGCCATTCCAGCAGTGCTGGCACCAATCTTCCTGGGTATCATGTGAGGTTGTTATGTCATGAGTGCCTGTCACCCAATCAGCGCTGGTGTCTCTATTCCTTCCTTCGGATGTATAAGTAATCAAGAGGTAGTGTGAGAGCAATATTGATTATTTGCTCATCTGATGGGGAGGACTCAAACACAGGGTTCACATGATGTAGGAACCTCACATGAGCTCCAGGAGTGCAATTGTCAACACCGCTGGAGCATCGCCGGCATGGGAGGTGAGTATAAAAGCTTTAATTTTAATGGCGACAAACATTCAGATTGAGAAGGGCTTGTCCTAGTAGTGGACAATCCCTTTAACCACTTCAGTGCCCTATTTAAAATACAAACAGTATATTTTCATCTTCCTGACAGGCACAACTCCAGCGCTGATGCTGCTGTTGTTCCTTGTGGGTCACATGACGTTGTGTCATTTGACTGCAGCAGCCAATTAGCAGCTACTGATCAGCTGCAGCCTTTACAATTTCGTCAGAGCAAATGTCTGCTCTAACAGAATATTGGTGAGCATCAAGCAATTAGGCAATGTCACCTGACCCACTACGAGTAGCAGCATCAACATTGCTGGTTGCAGGAGATAAGCGTAGATTGTTTTATTTTCTATGGGACCTTGATGTAATTAAAGGGAATCTGTCAGCAGGATTTTGCTATTTAATCCAACAGAAGAATAATATAAGGCACAAGACACTGATTCCAGTAATGTGTCATTTATTAGGCTGTATTTTGTAATTTTTATACAAACACTGTTTTATCAGCAGAAGATTAACACTGCCGGACTACAGCTCAGGTGCAGAGCAGTCAGGCTAATCTGTGTATCCCCACCCCCACCACAGATTGGCAGCTTGCTCACACTGTAAAGTGTACACAGGCAGCTGCCAGTCAGGGATGTGGGTGGCATATAACAGAGCAAAAGACTTAATTCTGCTACATTTACATCAGACAAAACAGGTATTCTATAGGAAAATATACCAAGCAGTCCATACTTTGATACATCTCTGGAATCAGGTTTTTTTGTCCTATGTAATGCTGTTCTCAGATTACATAGCAAAAACCTACTGACATATTCCCTTTAAGCAGGTATTGTCAAATAATAAACAACCCCTTTAATATTCTAAGTGATACATATTTACAGCCAGTAATTCTAATATTATTAGCAATCACTGTGACCTGTAAAATGATGATAATTGCATTTTTAATCATTTATATGAAGGATTTAAAAATCACTGAATCATTATTTTTTATGAATGTAGGGAAAAAGTGCTTTATTCTTATAGATAGTCTTGAAATCTCGGGACAGTTGACAACTCTGATTTTGATCCATTTCTCTATCTAATGCACACCTTGATATTTTACACACTTGTTTTTAGTAATAATGTTTGACCAAAGTACTACACACAGTTATATAGGTAATATATAACTATAGATATATATAAAAGGGATAACTCTTGTAATATTGGGATTATCTGCCTACTCAAAATACATGAAAACTTGTTGCTTGTCAGTGATAAAATGATTAAAGGTTTACAATTTTTATGGGTATGTCCACAAAGGTTTGTTTTTGCGCAAGGGTAAGACTGTAATGTGCACCATTTTGGGTAGTTTGCTAGGACTGCTCTATGTGTTATCCGCCTGTTTTGTGGGTCAATAAAGTATTGCCACACTGCTTGACTTTTTGACCAAAAAAATAGCTGGAATTGTGAAAGGATGCCATGTCATCTTTGAAGAGCCCCAATGTGCCTAAACAGTGGAAATCCCCCACAAGTAACCCAATTTTCGAAACCCTAAACCCTTCAATGAATGTATCTAGATGTGTGGTGACTGTAACATGAATCCCCAGATTCTTTGCAGAAGTTTATAACCTAAAGCCGTGATAATTAAAAAATAATTTTTAACCACAAAAATGTTCTTTTAGCCCCAAATTTTTATTTTCACATAAGTAAAAGGAAAACAAGTGACCCCCAAATTTGTTCGGCAATTTCTCCTGAGTATGCCAATATCCCACAGGCGGAAGAAACCTACTGTTTGGGCACACAGCAGGGCTTGTAAGGGAAGGAGCACCTTTTGAATTGCTGAACTTAAAAATAGCTGGACTCGAGAGCAGACACCATGTTGCGTTTGAAGATAGGGTCTATCACAGTGATCAAAAGGAACCAATGGGAAAAATGCCTGCTGCTGCTGGGTGCTGGCACACTGCGCATGCGCCGGCCATTTTTTTTCAGAAAGAGGAGGCGAAGGGCCTGGGGACGGAGCAAGAGGGTCCGATGGATGGCAAAGGTACCATGGGAGGTCTTGGGGACATCATTTCTCTGTCCTTTGACATGTATACAGTAAATAAGCATTTTTGATATCACCACATTCATAAAGGTCCAATCTATCAATATATCAGATTCAAGTCCACTAATAGGACAAAAAAAGTAATAAAAAAGTTTTTTTAAAAATGAAAAGATAAAAATATATAAAAATTCAAATGAACCCCATTTTCCCTCCAAAAAACCCCCAAATACATAAAAAAGCATACTTTGCATCATCACATCCATAAAGGTCCAACCATGGAAGTTTTTTGGGAAGTAATGCTCCAACCGAAAACTCACAGTGCCTAGCTACCTATCTTCCTTCTTAACCTTCATTATAGTAAGGCCTTAGGATACCACAGCTCTTACAGGTAGTCAGTAGGTCCCACACAGTTAGATGATTTCAGAAGATGACCTCTTATCACTAGTGTTGAGCGACACCTTCCGATATCGGAAAGTATCGGTATCGGAAAGTATCGGCCGATACCGTCAAAGTATCGGATCTAATCCGATACCGATACCCGATCCCAATGCAAGTCAATGGGACGAAAATATCGGAATTAAAATAAACCCTTTATAAACTTGTAGGTTCATTCAGGAAAACAACTAAGAATAATGTAGGATGTATTGGGGGACGTGGAGGAGACATTAAAGGCACAGAGGTTTAGCCCAATCTAATAGAATAGCAGGATTTTGTTTTGTTTTTTATGACGTTCGGCGTTAGAAAGATTTTGACTGTTAATTTTTTTTTTATTTTGTCAGATATTGATGTTTCACTACTTCCACGCCCTTCACCTTCTTTTTTACTTCTCCCACACTTTCTTCTTCATTATCCTCATAATCAGCTTCTTTGACATCAACTTCTTCACCTTATTCATCTTCTTCTTCATCTTCTACCTATAATTTTTTTGGTTACATTGTTCATATTCTTTTTATTTTACTATTATCTTCATCATATTCTACTTCTTCATCATATTCTTATTTGTGACAGGCATTCCCGTAGTTGTTATCTATAAAAGTTTGAAGATTACACCTTCCGTTCTGCCTGTCACAAAACAGTTACATTTGTCCGCGTTCAGTTTGGCCTGCAGCATCAGGCTTTATCCAGGGGCACCACGAGGAGGAACGGACTCACCCCCATACACTGCTTAGTCTTCTTCTGCTTATAATTTAGATAATATCTTTTGCTCTGATATTTAGTCTTATGCTTAATGTTCTTCTGCTCTTTGTTCTGCAGCCTCTTGTTCTTCTGCTTCTCGGTCTTCCAGGTCGTCGTCGTCTCCAGGGTCGTCGTCTCCGGGGTCGTCGTCATCGGGGTGGTCTTCAGGGTCATCGTCTCCAGGGTCGTCGTCATCACGGTGGTTGTCGTCTCCGGGGTCGTCGTCATCGGGGTGGTCTTCAGGGTCATCGTCTCCAGGGTCGTCGTCATCACGGTGGTTGTCGTCTCTGGTGTCGTCGTCATCTTAGGGGTGGTCTTCCGGGTCATCGTGTTTAGTCTCTTGAACTTGGAAATGTAGCAGAAGGTACAAGAAGGCTGAGAAAATGCCGAGAAACAGCTGATGGAACTGGAACTCGGATGGCTACCCGAAGGTCCAAGAGCCAATGGAACTACCGAGGACCAGCTGACGTTACTGGAACCCGGTTACTAAGCAGGAGGTACCCGTGCCTGAAAGCACTACCAAGGACCACCTGACGTTGGTGGAACTCGGATACCCAGAGGGAGGCACCTAAGCCAAAGGCTCTGCCCGGAACCAACTGACGGTACTGGAACCAGGATGGGGAGCAGAAGGTACAAGAGCAAGTGTCTGCGTGGCTTTTGCAGGACACGATGCCGGCTGCACAGCAGGGGAACAGCTGGCGGTGCTGAACCCCACTGACACATTGGCTGGTGTTTTTCTCTGTGCAGCTAGCAGTACCGGGCCCCAACTGGCGGTGTTAGAGCCCGGGGTCAGCAGGAGGAGGAGAGGGAGCAGAGTGTAGGCCGAAGCCTGCACTGGCGGCAGCTTTGGGTCTGTTGTGTCTGCGTGGCAGTTGCAGGACACGTTGCCGGCTGCACAGCAGGGGAACAGCTGGCGGTGCTGAACCCCACTGACACATTGGCTGGTGTTTTTCTCTGTGCAGCTAGCAGTACCGGGCCCCAACTGGCGGTGTTGGAGCCCGGGCTCTGCAGGGGGAGCAGAGTGTAGGCCGAAGCCTAATTGAACCAATTTCAAAGGTAACCTTTAACCCCCCCTCAGGGGTTACAAAGTAGAAGAGCCACAGCTTAGTGCTGCACAAGTCAAAGGTTGCTCTTTTAATTTTGCTCCTTGCACACGCTGAATGAAACACGTATAACATTTACCCCCTTATACAGTCAAACTGTGTTGGAGGCGCGAGTTCCCTTTGTAATGAGACGCAGCACAGATGTCAAGAATCCCACCTTGGTGCTGGGTGCAGCCTCCTGAGAGTTGTTATTTGCTGTACAGGAGTCTGCGCTGTCGTGTTATCCCCTGGCCTAGCGCTGTTAGCGCTGCCCATCTTCTGCCATCATTTAATGTCGGCCGGTGCGGTTCGCGATGACCATGAATCCCAGCCCCGCAGTGTCTTAACATTGTTAAAACACTGCGGGGCTGGGATTCATGGCCTGGCGCAGCACATATGTTCGCCTCTCACACTCGGGTCCTTACACCCGCTTCAGACTGTGCGGCGTCAGCTGATCCCTTATCGCATGCCACGGCCATGAAGCCGCACAGTCTGAAGAAGGCGGAAGGAGATGAGGGACAGGCGAACTGATGCACTGCTCATGCCCATCAATCACACCCTCGCAGTCCCAAGAAATAAGACACCGAGGGGCGTTGTGTGGGTCAGGGCGGCCGCAGAGGCGCAGGCAGCCAAACAATGATGCCAGAAGACGGGCAGCGCTACCAAGGGGGTTGCAGCGTGTCATTACAAAGGAAAGTCACACCTCCGGGACGGTTAAATGGTCACACAGAGGACACATTTTAGACGTGTTTTCAGTTCCACATGTGCGAGGAGAATACGTTTATGAGCCACCTTGCACACATGCAGCATTACCGCTGTACAAGGTGGCTGTAAAACGTACAAACGCCTGGGGGAGGGGGGACAGGTTCCCTTCAATTTCAGTTCTTGTGTCTGCGTGGCTTTTGCAGGACACGATGCCGGCTGCACAGCAGGGGAACAGCTGGCGGTGCTGAACCCCACTGACACATTGGCTGGTGTTTTTCTCTGTGCAGCTAGCAGTACCGGGCCCCAACTGGCGGTGTTAGAGCCCGGGGTCAGCAGGAGGAGGAGAGGGAGCAGAGTGTAGGCCGAAGCCTGCACTGGCGGCAGCTTTGGGTCTGTTGTGTCTGCGTGGCAGTTGCAGCACACGTTGCCGGCTGCACAGCAGGGGAACAGATGGCGGTGCTGAACCCCACTGACACATTGGCTGGTGTTTTTCTCTGTGCAGCTAGCAGTACCGGGCCCCAACTGGCGGTGTTGGAGCCCGGGCTCTGCAGGGGGAGCAGAGTGTAGGCCGAAGCCTAATTGAACCAATTTCAAAGGTAACCTTTAACCCCCCCCTCAGGGGTTACAAAGTAGAAGAGCCACAGCTTATGCAGCAGTAGTGCTGCACAAGTCAAAGGTTGCTCTTTTAATTTTGCTCCTTGCACACGCTGAATGAAACACGTATAACATTTAGCCCTTTATACAGTCAAACTGTGTTGGAGGTGCGAGTTCCCTTTGTAATGAGACGCAGCACAGATGTCAAGAATCCCACCTTGGTGCTGGGTGCAGCCTCCTGAGCGTTGTTATTTGCTGTACAGGAGTCTGCGCTGTCGTGTTATCCCCTGGCCTAGCGCTGTTAGCGCTGCCCATCTTCTGCCATCATTTAATGTCGGCCGGTGCGGTTCGCGATGACCATGAATCCCAGCCCCGCAGTGTCTTAACATTGTTAAAACACTGCGGGGCTGGGATTCATGGCCTGGCGCAGCACATATGTTCGCCTCTCACACTCGGGTCCTTACACCCGCTTCAGACTGTGCGGCGTCAGCTGATCCCTTATCGCATGCCACGGCCATGAAGCCGCACAGTCTGAAGAAGGCGGAAGGAGATGAGGGACAGGCGAACTGATGCACTGCTCATGCCCATCAATCACACCCTCGCAGTCCCAAGAAATAAGACACCGAGGGGCGTTGTGTGGGTCAGGGCGGCCGCAGAGGCGCAGGCAGCCAAACAATGATGCCAGAAGACGGGCAGCGCTACCAAGGGGGTTGCAGCGTGTCATTACAAAGGAAAGTCACACCTCCGGGACGGTTAAATGGTCACACAGAGGACACATTTTAGACGTGTTTTCAGTTCCACATGTGCGAGGAGAATACGTTTATGAGCCACCTTGCACACATGCAGCATTACCGCTGTACAAGGTGGCTGTAAAACGTACAAACGCCTGGGGGAGGGGGGACAGGTTCCCTTCAATTTCAGTTCTTGTGTCTGCGTGGCTTTTGCAGGACACGATGCCGGCTGCACAGCAGGGGAACAGCTGGCGGTGCTGAACCCCACTGACACATTGGCTGGTGTTTTTCTCTGTGCAGCTAGCAGTACCGGGCCCCAACTGGCGGTGTTAGAGCCCGGGGTCAGCAGGAGGAGGAGAGGGAGCAGAGTGTAGGCCGAAGCCTGCACTGGCGGCAGCTTTGGGTCTGTTGTGTCTGCGTGGCAGTTGCAGGACACGTTGCCGGCTGCACAGCAGGGGAACAGCTGGCGGTGCTGAACCCCACTGACACATTGGCTGGTGTTTTTCTCTGTGCAGCTAGCAGTACCGGGCCCCAACTGGCGGTGTTGGAGCCCGGGCTCTGCAGGGGGAGCAGAGTGTAGGCCGAAGCCTAATTGAACCAATTTCAAAGGTAACCTTTAACCCCCCCTCAGGGGTTACAAAGTAGAAGAGCCACAGCTTATGCAGCAGTAGTGCTGCACAAGTCAAAGGTTGCTCTTTTAATTTTGCTCCTTGCACACGCTGAAAGGAACACGTATAACATTTAGGCCCTTACACAGTCAAACTGATTTTGAGGCGTGAGTTCCCTTCCTAAAGAGACGCAGTACAGCTGGCAAAAATGCCACCTTGGTGCTTTGCGCGGCCTCCTGAGCATCGTTATTTGTTGCACAGGAGTCTGCGCTTTTGTGTTATCCCTTGGCCTTGCATTGTTAGCGCTGCCCATCATCTGACATAATGTTATGTCGGCCGTTGCGGTTTGCGATGACCATGAATCCCAGCCCCCCAGTGTCTTAACATTGTTACAACACTGCGGTGCTGGGATTCATGGCCTGGCGCAGTACATATGTTCGCCTCTCGCTTGGGTTCTTACACCCGCTTCAGACTGTGCGGCGTCAGCTGATCCCTTATCGCATGCCACGGCCATGAAGACGCACAGTCCGAAGAAGGCGGAAGGAGATGAGGGACAGGTGAAGAAATGCACCGTTCATGCCCATCAATCACACCCTCGCAGTCCCAATAAATAAGACACCGAGGGGCGTTGTGTGGGGCAAGGCGGCCGCAGAGGCGCAGGCAGCCAAACAATGATGCCAGAAGACGGGCAGCGCTACCAAGGAGCTTGTTGTGTGTCAATACAAAGGAAAATCACACCTGAGGGACGTTTTAATGGTCGCAGAGGACTCATTTTTAGACATGTTCACTTCAACATGGGCAAGGAGAATAAGTTTCTGAGCCACCTTGCACACATGCAGCATTACTGTCGTACAAGGTGGCTGTAAAACGTAAAATCACCTGGGGAGGGGGGACAGGTTTCCTTCAATTTCAGTTCTTATGCCTGCGTGGCTGTTGCAGGACACGTTGCCGGCTACACAGCAGGGGAACAGTTGGCGGTGCTGAACCCCACTGACACATTGGCTGGTGTTTGGCTCTGTGCAGCTAGCACTTCTGGGCCCCAACTGGCGGTGTTAGAGGCCAGGGTCAGCAGGAGGAGGAGAGGGAGCAGAGTGTAGGCCGAAGCCTGCACTGGAGCAAGTTGAAAGGGAAACTTTAACCCCCCCCCATGCGTTTGTAGCTGAAAGAGCCATCGTGTACAGCACTAATGCTGGAAAAGGTAAACTTAGCTCTTTTAATTATGGTCCTTGCACATGCTGAACCTAACACTTATGAAAAGTGTCCCCTCCTACCGTGATACCGTCCGGTTGGTGGAACTTTCGTTTGTGATGTGACGCAGCACAGCCGTCATTCTTACCCCCTTGGCGCCGTGCGCCGCCTCCTGAGCGTTGTTTGAATCAGTCCCGTAGCCTGCGCTGTTAGGTTAGCCCTTGGCCATGCACACATTTTGCGCTGCCCGTGTTCTGACATCATTTGGTGTCAGACTGGCTGCGCCTGTGCGGCTGCGCTGGCCGAGATCCCGCCTCGCAGTGTCGCCTAATGTAATCCCACCGCGGGCCTGGGATCCGTGGCCATGCGCAGTGCATATCCTCGCCTCTCACTCCCCTCCCTACGGCTTCTTCAGACTGTGCGGTGTCACGGCCGTGGCATGCTATTAGGGACCAGCTGACACCGCACAGTTTGAAGAAGCCGTAGGGAGATGAGTGAGAGGTGGAGGTTCAGATATGCACTGCGCATGTCCATGGATCTCAGGCCCCCAGTGGGATTAAATCAGAAGACAGTACGAGGCGCCAAGGGGGTAAGAATGACGGCTGTGCTGCGTCACATCACAAACGAAAGTTCCACCAACCGGACGGTATCACGGTAGGAGGGTACACTTTTCATAAGTGTTAGGTTCAGCATGTGCAAGGACCACCACGAAAAGAGGCACTTTTTCCCTTTGCATCATTACTGCTGCACAAGGTGGCTCCTTCAGTAACAAACGCCTGGGGGGGGGGGACAGGTTCCCTTAAATTTAACTTGTTGTGCCTGCGTGGCGGTCGCAGTACACGTTGCCGTATACACAGCAGGGGAACAGCTGGCGGTGCTGAACCCCACTAACACATTGGCGAGGTGTTTGGCTCTGTGTGGACAGCACTTCAGGCGCAGCCATCCTGACACCAAATGATGTCAGAAGACGGGCAGCGCTAAGTGTGCCTGGCCAAGGGATAACATAACAGCGCAGGCTCCGGGACGGAATCAAACAACGCTGAGGAGCCGGGGCACGGCGCCAAGGGGGTAGGAATGACGGCTGTGCTGCGTCATATATCGAAGGAAAGTCCCACCTCCGGGACGGTTTTACGGTATCAGTGGACACATTTTATAAGTGTTAAGTTCTGCGTGTGCAAGGAGCTAAACAAAAATAGCTACCTTTTCCTTGTGCAGCATTACTGCTGTACAAGGTGGCTCTTTCAGTAACAAACGCCTTGGGGGGGGGACAGGTTCCCTTACATTTCAGTTGTTGTGTCAGCGTGGCGGTCGCAGGACACATTGCCGGCTACACAGCTGGGGATCAGCTGACGTTACTGAAACCCAATAACACTGGGTCGTATGTTTTGACTGTGCAGACGGCACTTCTGAACCTCAACTGGCGGTGTTGGAGCCCAGGAATTAAAGTTCAGGTGGTAGAAAGATGAACACAACAGGAGACCTGGATACTGTAGACAGTCACCTAATTATTTAATCAGGAAGAGGAGTGGCAAATTCCTGCGAGATCCAGGCCTTGTTCATTTTCAGGAAAGTAAGCCGGTCAACGTTATCGGAGGATAGTCGCATGCGACGGTCAGTTAGTACACCACCTGCAGCACTAAAGACACGTTCCGATAATACACTGGCCGCAGGGCAAGACAGCACCTCCAATGCATACTGGCTTAGCTCTGGCCATGTATCCAGCTTTGAGACCCAAAACTTGAAAGGGGAAGAGCCGTCTGGGAGTACAGCAAGAGGGCAAGACATGTAGTCTGTCACCATCTGACGGAACCGTTGCCTCCTGCTGACTGGAGCCGTCTGTGATGGTGTAGACTTTTGTGGCGGGCACAGAAAACTGTGCCACAGTTGGGCCATACTGGTCTTGCCTTGGGCAGAGGCACTGCTTCTGCTCCCTCTTTGTGCAGAGCCTCCACCACTGCCTGGACGCACTGAGCTGCTTTGGAATGCACTAGCAGCACTTCTCTCAGTTGGAATGGAGAAGATGATGGAATTCACCAGTGTGTCTTGGTACTCCCGCATTTTTCGCTCCCGGTTCAACGGTGTGATGAGGCTTTCTACGTTGTCCCGGTAGCGAGGATCGAGGAGGGTGAACACCCAATAATAAGACATGTTGAGAATGTGGGCGATACGGAGGTCGTTTCTCAGGCACTGCAGCATGTAATCCACCATGTGCTGCAGACTGCCAACTGCCCAAGAAACGCTGTCCCCTGCTGGAGGCGTGATCTCTGCCCGCTCGTCATCACCCCACCCTCGCTGTACACACTGAGTACTGGACAATTGTGTAACTCCCTCCTCTGGACGGATGTCTTCCTCCTCCATTGACTCCTCCTCATCCTCCTCACAAACTGTCCCCTGCCTACGCGTTTGTGAGGAACCACGTGGCGCTGACTGTCCAGAAGATGATGGAAATGCTGAATCCTCATCCTCCACCTCTTCCACAACATCATCCCTTAGCGCTTGCAGTGATTTTTCAAGCAGGCAGATAAGGGGGACAGTCATGCTGACTAGTGCATCATCTGCACTCGCCATCCGCGTGGAATAATCAAAGGGACGCAAAACCTGGCAGACGTCATTCATAGTGGCCCACTCTGTGGTTGTGAAGTCTGTACGGCGCTGACTGCGACTTCTTTGCGCCTGAAGCAGCTGGTACTCCATTACAGCTTGCTGCTGCTCACACAACCGCTCCAACATATGTAACGTGGAATTCCACCTGGTAGGTAGGTCACATATGATGTGATGTTCCGGCAGGCGGTGTCGGCGCTGCAGAGCCACAATGCGCGCTTTTGCCGTGCTGGAAAGCCGCAAGTGAGCACACTCTAGGCGGACCTTGTGCAGCAGTGCATCAAGATCCGGATAGTCCCTCAGAAAACTCTGCACGACCAAATTGAGCACATGTGCCAGACATGGGATGTGAGTGAGGTTGCCGAGGCCCAGAGCTGCCACCAGATTTCGGCCATTATCACACACTACCATGCCTGGCTGGAGATTCGCTGGCACAAACCACACATCGCTCTCCTGCTTGATGGCATTCCAGAGCTCCTGCGCTGTGTGGCTTCGATTCCCCAAATAAATTAATTTCAAGACGGCCTGTTGACGTTTGGCCACGGCTGTGCTCATGTCGGTCGTAACAGGTACACGTTCATCACGGGTCCATGTGGAGGTGGACTGTGACGGCTCCTGCAGCGATGATTCTGAGGAACTGGTGTAGGAGGAGGAGTCAATGCGTACAGAATGGATTCCTGAAATCCTTGGAGTGGGCAGGACACGTCCTGCGCCACTCGCACGGTCTGTACCCGGCTCAACGACATTAACCCAATGGGCAGTGAGGGAAAGGTATCGCCCCTGTCCATGTTGACTGGTCCACGCATCGGTGGTGAGGTGGACCTTGCTACTGACGGCGTTCAGTAGCGCGTGTTTTGTGTGTCCCTCCACATGCTTGTGCAGGGCAGGGACGGCTTGCCTGCTGAAGTAAAAGCGGCTGGGCACATTGTACTGTGGGACTGCCAATGACATCAAGTCACGGAAGCTGTCAGTCTCCACCAGCCTGAATGACAGCATTTCCAGTGACAGAAGTTTGGCAATGCCTGCAGTCAGAACCTGTGCTCGTGGGTGGTTTGACGAGAAAGGCCGCCTTTTCTCCCATGCCTGTACTACCGATGGCTGTAGACTGGGCTGGGAGTGTGAGGATGACTGGGAACGTGGCGCTGCGGGTGGAATTACAGCGGGTCTCTGGACAACAGGGCCAGAGGTTCTTCCACGGCGATCCTGGGAGGAAGCCGAACCAGCTGCGTGTGAGCTGGAGGAAGAGGCAACACGAGCTGAAGAGGTGGTAGCTGCCGCTGTTGGTTGGCCTAGCTCTTCAGTGTGTTTTTCTAACTCCGCCGGGTGCCTGGTGCGCACATGTTTCCACATGTTGGAGGTATTGAGGTTGCTGACATTTTTCCCTCTTTTGACTTTGTAATGACACACCTTGCATTTGACATAGCAAATGTCATCTGCAACTGTGTCAAAAAAGGACCAGGCACTGCAAGTCTTGGGAGCGCCCTTTTTGGCTTTTGGAAGAGACATGCTCCTAACGGGTGCCAAAGCGGAGGCTGCAGGATCCGCAGTCTTCCCCCTCCCTCTCCCTCTTTGGGCCGTACGGGGAATCTCTTCCTCAGAGCTGCTCCCACCACCTTCCTGTCCCTCACGCCAAGATGGGTCAAGGACCTCATCATCTACACTACCCTCTGCCCCCAACTGCTCCTCCTGGGTAGTCTCAGCAGCAGAGCACGCACCAGTAAGTGGCACCTGAGTGTCATCATCAGCTGATGCGGCCTGCGATGTGGTGAATGGAGCCACTGGCCCACCCGCCTCTTCAGAGGAAGAGAGAAAAAGCTGTTGGGCATCACTGCACCCTGCCTCTTCTTCCATTTCTCCAATGCTGCTTGGCTGGACCCCTGTTTCCAAGCCAAGAGATTCAGAGAACAGAAGTAGAGACGGCTCCTGTCCTGGGCTCTCTGTCTGCCTGGGCAATTTGGCAGGTGGTAAAGAGACAGATGGCTGCTCTCCAGTGCTCTGTGTCTGGGAGGATGTGGCACTAATTGAAGTTGATGCATTAGCTGCCATCCATCCGACAACGGCTTCAATTTGTTCTTCACGCAGCAGCGGTGTACGGCGCTCTGCCACAAAGCTGCGCATGAATGACTGTTCCCTTGTGAAAGTGGGTGCTGATGAGTCACTGGTGCCCGCAGCAGGCACAGAATCCCCACGTCCCCTCCCTGCTCCCCGCCCACGCCCACGTGCCTTACTCACTGCCTTCTTCATCTTGGTTGTCTGATAAAGATAAGCAGAAAAGTACTAACGGCTTTGTGTGCTTATTCCTGAACAACTCCTCCTAACAGGTATAGAAACACTAATTTTCTAGTGTGGACTAGACTTTAATATGAGCTAATGTGGCCTACACAAATGTAAAGTGGTGTCACTGGTGTGTTTGGTGAACTTTATTATTTATTTATTTTTTGGGGGCTGAACTGACAACGGATAGAGCTGCAGTCACACGGAGACCGTGCAGACAGCCGTAAACGGCGCTGCAAGGCCCAAAAACCCTCCTCTACGTTATCCTATGTAGTGTTTTTCCACAAATTAGCTGGAGACGGGTGGAAAGACACTAATAGGAATTTTTTGAAAAAATGTGCAGCAGCCTGCACTACTTAAAACAAAATGAAAATTGATTTTGCGGTATGACGCAGTGAAGAACCCTGAGCTGGAGACAACCAGGCTATGGCTGCTCACAGACTACAGGGCGAGCTGCAGTCACACGGAGACCGTGCAGACAGCCGTAAACGGCGCTGCAAGGCCCAAAAACCCTCCTCTACGTTATCCTATATAGTGTTTTTCCACAAATTAGCTGGAGACGGGTGGAACGACACTAATAGGATTTTTTTGAATAAATTAGCAGCAGACTACACTACTTGAAAAAAAAAAAAAAAAAGGACAGTATGAGGCAATGAACCACCCTCCCTGAACTGAATACAACCAGCTATGGATGGCCTATGTGGCTGCACTCAGACTAGAGAGTGGGCTGCACTCACACACACACACACACACAGACCTTGCAGATCGCTGTGAAAACAGCGCTACAAGGCAAAAGCAAGGTGAATAGTAGGTGAACACAGCGGTTGCTAAATTAGCCTTTGGAAAGCACAAAGAAGCAAATCGCTATCTCTAAACTGGCCCTCAGTCAGCAAACAGCGTCCTGTCACTAACTGAATTCACAGCAGAGTGATCGCAAAATGGCGCCAGCGACTTTTAAACTGCATCATGACATCATTTCAACAGCCAATCACAGCCATGCCAGTAGTTTCATGCCCTCCATGCTGAACAGGATGTGCCCACACTTGAAATCATTCTCATTGGCTGAATTTCTGCATTTTGAATCTGGGAACTTCCGATTCCGGTATCCGATACGCGGCAAGTATCGGAATCCCGGTATCGGAATTCCGATACCGCAAGTATCGGCCGATACCCGATACTTGCGGTATCGGAATGCTCAACACTACTTATCACTCTAAAGAATTTCCTACCACTTCACGTATCACTGTGTCACTTACTTTGGTGGGAATTCCACCTCCAATAATATCACGTAGTCAAAACTACTGTATGCTCACGTGAAGTAAGCTACAAGGTTATTCAACAGCAGTGCTTGGTGGGCAAAAGATAAAGCTTTCCTCCAAGAAGACATCTTGGAACACTTCTGTGCCCAGCAAATCTTCTCAGTGACAATTGCATAGTCATCCAATAAAATAAAGACAATTTTGTATGAATAGAAAACATGAAAGGATTTGGAAACAAATGACTGAGTAATCTCTGGGAGGACGTGTTCCGCCAAACTTGTACACAAGGAAGTAATAATCTGCATTTTATTACTCTAGATTAAAGTGGAAATGAACACATCTAGAAACAGATATACGAGGACCCAAGGCTCAAACGGATTTTGCAGCTATGATTTCAGGTGATCAACTGGATCCCAACGCAATGTAGCGGTGTCAATCATGGAACTAGTTGCTCTAATATAGTTTCAGTCGTATTAATTGATAATGTGGTACAATTTTTACGTTATTTTCTCCTCCATAGGTTTAGTTTTGGAGATACCTTCTGTTTTCCTAGGTATCTTCTGTTTCTCAGGGTGAAATAAGAGCTCCTTTCTTTTATCCAACAGGCGTGCAAATAGGATACTTAAGAGTTTTCATTACAGTCACAAGACACACCCTTTTCTGAGTGAAAATGTCCCAGTGGACACATACATTTTGGGAGCCTAAAAATGAAATGAAGATTGATTTACTGAAATTAATTCACTTCTCAGAGCACTTCGGAGATGCGAGAGCTCACTCTTACTTTAGTGTCTGATCACATCCTCTCTCAGTCAGGGAATGTATAATTACAGATGCGACTTCCTGTTGTCTCGTCTGTGGACCCTCTGACACCAGCCAGAGAGGAGTCTGGGAGAAACGTAAAGATAAGTGATGCTCTCTAAACAGCAGTGACGGGAGACTCGGAAATTAGTGCAACAAAATATGAACATATTCTAGGAACTGCCTGGCCATGCATCTGTGATCCAACATGAGATTGTCACCAAGCCAAGCCTCAGGTAAGTCAAGCCATCTCAGCTGAGATGAAACAAATGCTCCGGCTAGGAGTTATTGAGGAGTCCAGGAGTGAGTGGGCTAGCCCCATTCAACTGATTCCGAAGTTGGACAGATTGTTACGATTTTGTAACGACTTCCAAAAATTAAATGAAGTGTCAACATCTGACCTTTATATAATGTCCCTGGTGGATGACCTAATTGAGAGATGGGGCAGACCTAGTAGTTCACCATGCTCGATCTGACCAAGAGTTACTGGCAGTTGGCTCTGACAGATTCAAAGAGAAAAAAGACAGCCTTTATAACGACGTAGGGTCTCTATCACTATGTCGTCTTGCCTTTTGAGTTACATGGGTCCCCCTCCATGTTGCAGAGGCTGATGGCCATAGTGCCAAAACCCCATCCGAAGTATGTGTCAGCGTATTTGTCTGATATTATCATCTTATTCCTGCTTGGCATACCAACTTGTCCCAGATACGAGTGGTAGCTAATTAGCTCAGAGCTACGGACTTGACAGCAAACCCTAAAAAATGTGCATTAGGTATCAAGGAAGCCCGATACTTGGGGTACATGATTGGCTGGGGGGGTTATCAAATCCCAAATAAAAAAAATTGAGGACATTCAAAACTGGCCTTAAAATCTTACTGCAAAACAGGAGCGTACCTTGACATCATTGGTTATTACTGACGGTTTATACCTAATTTTGCCAGGAGATCTGCACCCTTGACAGATATACTAACCCTTTTATCACTTTAGGGTATGTTCCCACAGTCAGTAAACGCTGCGGGTTAGATGCTGCATACATCCGCAGTGTCCAACCCACAGCGGCCAGATGTTGCAGCATAGTGGATTGGATTTCATGAAATCCCACCTCCATTATGTGTCCTGAGAAGCCTCCGGCTGCCCTGCGGAAACGGACATGCGGCACGTCTTTCCAATCCACAGCATGTCAATTTATGTAGCGGAGATGCGCCATGTCTGCTGCATAAATTACCCATTCACTATCATTGGATGTGGTAAACCCACATTATCTTCTTAGTCACATGCGTATTAAGTGCGAAAACGCAGCTTACTTTGCATGTGTATTAATTTAAATAATTTCTTACCTTGATTCAGCCAGAAGTTTGCATACACTGCAGTTCTCGAGATGAGCTGACCTGACCATGAGAACTGCTGTACACGTGGCCGCCGGGGTTATCTCCGGTCACTAGCCAAGTTCTCATGGTCAGCTGACCGAGAGAACTGCAGTGCATGGTCCACGGCAGTCATGAGTTATCTCCGGTGATCATCTCCACTGTACCTGGATGTCTGGCTGGATGGTGGCATAATACCACCGTTCAGCCAAAGGCATCCAGATGTAGCAGAGCTGGACTCGTCGTGGGACAGTATGCATATCTTCTCGGCGGACAGTTAAGGATATTGTTGCTTTTTTATTTTATTTCTCTTACAGGAGATCGAGTACTTCAGTGGAAAGGGAGTTGCAGTAAGTATGGCTTAATTGATAAAATTAAAGGAGTCTGTGTCTTTATTTATATTAAAGGACTTTATTCTGGCTGTGTCTTTATTTACAATACAACTGTAGGATTAGTAATGGATAGGGATCTTATAGACTCCTCTCCATTAAGAAGCCATGGGCTTGATGCCACTGGACAAAACAAAGGTGACATCAATCCCACAAATATTACCCCTCTTGCCACTGCTACAGGGCAAGTGGGGAAGAGCTTGGTAAAGTGCCACAATTGGCGCATCTTTGGATGCGCCAATTGTGGGGTGGTTGTGGGCTGCTATT
Source organism: Ranitomeya variabilis (assembly GCF_051348905.1). Classification (NCBI taxonomy): domain Eukaryota; kingdom Metazoa; phylum Chordata; class Amphibia; order Anura; family Dendrobatidae; genus Ranitomeya; species Ranitomeya variabilis. Next base: position 854,517,870 of record NC_135233.1, on the reverse strand, counting down.
TTTAGTCTGGTGAGGGCCAAAATCCATGGGCTTTGCCAGCCTGAGAATATCAGGCCGCAACTGTCTGCTTTTTTCTTGGCAGGTTAACAAAAATAGGGGGACTACACGTTATTTTTTTTAGGAGGGGATCACACCATTTTTTCTAATCATCCAAGGTAAGCAGACTGCTGTGACCTGGTATTATCAGGCCGGTAATGTTCATGGGTATTGGATTTTTACCAGCCTGAAATACCAGGCTGCAGCTGTCTGCTTTTTTCTTGGCTGGTCAACAAAAATAGGGGGACCCCACGCTATTTTTTTGGGAGGAGATCCCACTATTTTTGCTAACCATCCAAGGTAAGCAGACTGCTGTGGCCTAGTGTTATAAGGCTGGTAAGGTTCATGGATATTGGATCCTTACTAGCCTGAAATACTAGTACCAATAGTCTGCTTTACTCTGGCTGGTTAACAAATATAGGGGGACCCCACGCTATTTTTTTTTTACAATTATTATTTATTTATTAAAAAGTAGGGACCTCTCTCTCTGCTTTCATCCACTTATTGTGTCATGTGCTTCTAGCTGTGTTACAAAATACAGCATTATTTAAATTAGTACACATGCATAGTAAGCTGCGTTCCCGCACTTAATACGCATGTGACTAGGAAGATAATTCGGTTTTACTGCATCTAATGAAAGTCTATGAGTAATTTACACAGTGGAGACTAAGCATCTCCACTACATAAATTGACATGCTGCAGTCTGGAAAGACGCACCGCATGTTTGTCTCTGCGAGTGAGCCTCAGGCATTGGTGCACGCATAATGGGCATGGGATTTCTTGAAATCCCATCCACTGTGATGTAACAGCTGTACGCAGCATCCAACCCGCAGCGCTTACTGACCGTGGGAACATACCCCAATATATCTGCAAACAGGAAATCACTTTTTTTCCTTCCTAGAAGCCAACTTTCAATTAGCTTTATTTCAAGTGACAAAAAAAAACTGCAAGCAATGAAAAAATGCATAAAAACACGTGCGGAAAAAACGCATGTAAAAAATGCATCAAAAACACAGGTGACTTGCCAGTATCCTCAGATGCAGATTTGGTGCATATTTCACCTGCGTCAAATACCTGAACAAATACTGAGCCATTCCTGCTTGAATGCACATACCCTATGGCTGTTTGCACCTTCATGACCAGACCAATTTTCACAATTCTGACCACTGTCATTTTATAAAGTAATAACTCTGGAACGCTTCAACAGATCCCACTAATTCCAAGACTATTTTTTGTGACTTATTGTACTTCATGATAGTGATACAATTTCTTTGATGTGACTTGCGTTTATTTGTGAAAAAAAATAATATATGGCTACAATTTTGAAAATTTAGGAATTTTCAAACTTTACTTCTTATGACCTTTAATCAGAGAGATACAGTACATCACAAAATAGTTAAGAAATAACATGTACCACATGTCTACTTTACATCAGCAACATTTTTTAAACAATTTCTTTCCTTTGGAAGTCATATGGTTTAAAAGGTGACCAGTGATTTCTAATTTTTCCAACAAAATGTTCAAAACAAGCTCTTTAGGGACCACATGACATTTGAAGTGACTTTGACGGGTCTATATGACAGAAAATACCCAAAAGTAACATCATTCTAAAAACTGCCCTCCTTAAGGTGCTCAAGACCACATTCAAGAAGTTAATTAACCCTCCTTCAGGTGCAGATATTGCAGATATGACATTTAACTGCTAACAAATATATATATATATATATATATATATATATATATATATATATATATATATATATATATATATATATATACAGCTCTGGCAAAAATTAAGAGACCACTGCACAGTTTTATAAAATTCAGCTTCTCTACATGTCTGACAGCCATTCCAGTGTCGGTTGAATTCCAACCAGAGTACACCTCATTCTACTTAGTGTGCATCTGATTAGGTGATCACCTGAACCAAATCTTATTTAACAATAGAAAGTATAAAAAAGCACTGCTGTGGATTTCACAATCCTCTTGCAATAGGACAAGCTGGATAGCAAAACAAGTGCTAGTAATATCCCAAAAGTAATAGGAATGAAAAAATAACTTTTAACCATGCCAAAGGAGTTGAAAAAGAAGTCTTGAGTGACAAATAGAAGGGCTCAATTCTGGCTTTACTAGCAGAGAGACACAGTGAGAGTCATATTGCCTCCTTCCTTAAAATTTCGAAGACGGCAGTCCATTACAACAAGGCCAAGCAGCAGACATTGGGGACAACAAAGTTACAGACCAGCAGAGGGCAAAATCGACTCTCCACTGACTGGGATGACAGTCATCTTATTTGAATGTCACTCAGGAACCGTAGGATGACATCAAGTGACCTACAAAAGAAATGGCAAATGGCAGCTGGAGTGCATGGCAAGAACAGTTCATAACAGGCTCCTAGAGGCAGGACTCAAGTCATATAAAGCTAGAAAAATGCCTTTCTTCAGTGATAAGCAAAGGAGAGCCAGGCTGAAGTTTTCCAAAGACCATAAGGATTAGACCATAGAGAACTGGAGTAAGGTAATCTTCTCTGAAGAGTCTAATTTTCAGCTTTGCCCAACACCTGGTTGTCTAATGGTTAGACGAGACCTGGAGAGGCATACAAGCCACAGTGTCTTGCACCCACTGTGAAATTTGGTGGAGGATCGATGATGATCTGTGGATGCTTCAGCAAGGCTGGAATTGGGCAGGTTGTTCTTTGCGAAGGACGTATGAATCAAGCCGCATACAAGGTTATCCTGGAAAAAACAGGATGTAGCTTTACATGAACACCCGATTCTTAGGGTATGTGCACACGTTGCGGATTTCTTGCAGAAATTTCCTGAAGAAAACCGGAAATTTTCTGCAAGAAATCCGCATTTTTTTTTTTGCGGTTTTTTTCCCTTTTTTTCGCGTTTTTTTAGCATTCTGCAAGCGTAATTAGCTTGCAGAATGCTAAAGTTTTCCAAGCGATCTGTAGCATCGCTTGGAAAACTGACTGACAAGTTGGTCACACTTGTCAAACATACTGTTTGACAAGTGTGACCAACTTTTTACTATAGATGCAGCTTATGCAGCATCTATAGTAAAAGATAGAATGTTTAAAAATAATAAAAAAAATAAAAAAATGCTTATACTAACCCAGACATCTCATCAGCGGCGTCCGGCTCCTCTTCCTATAGCTGGTCTGTGCGCACAGGACCCTCCGTGACGTCACAGTCACGTGAGCGGTCACATGACCGCTCACGACCAATCACAGGACAGTGACGTCATCGGCAAGGTCCTTCGCCGCACATCAGCTACAGGAACCGAAGCGGCAGCATGCAGTGGAGGCGGGAAGACATCGAGGGTGAGTATATCGCTATTTTTTATTTTAATTCTTATTTTTTGACCACTTATATGGTGCCCAGTGCGTGGAGGAGAGTCTCCTCTCCTCCACCCTGGGTACCAACCGCACATAATCTGCTTACTTCCCGCATTGTGTGCACAGCCCCGTGCGGGAAGTAAGCAGATCAATGGACCCCTAGGTGTGCGGAATCCCCTGCAATTCCGCATTTTAATGAACATGTTGCTTTTTTTTCCGCGATGCGATTTTTTCGCGGAAAAAAAGGCTACATTTGCACAAAAAATGCGGAATACACTTAAAATAATGGGAGGCATATGTAAGCGTTTTTTTCGCGTTTTTATCACGTTTTTATAGCGAAAAAACGCGAAAAAAACGCGAAAAATACTTAACGTGTGCACATGGCCTTAAACTATGGCTGGTCCGAACAACAAAAGCAATTGTTACCATCCACCTGTCGTGTCTCCCCTTTTCCCTCATAGTTTGTAAGCATGCCAGCTGGGCCCTCATTCCTCTTGGTATCTGTTTTAATCTGTGTTTATTTTTATGCTGTAATGTCTATATTCTGTACAAGTCCCCTCTATAATGTATATATGTAAAGTGCTGCGGAATATGTTGGCGCTATATAAATAAAAATTATTATTATTATTATTATTATATTATAAACAGTTGACTCCTTCTGCTCAGGCAATGTTCTCCAACTCTGAGGATTGGTTTTTCCAGCAGGACAATGTGCCATGTCACACAGCTAGGTCAATCAAGGTGTGGATGAAGGACCACCACTAGTGTTGAGCGATACCGTCCGATACTTGAAAGTATCGGTATCGGAAAGTATCGGCCGATACCGGCAAAATATCGGATCCAATCCGATACCGATACCCGATACCAATACAAGTCAATGGGACTCATGTATCGGACGGTATTCCTGATGGTTCCCAGGGTCTGAAGGAGAGGAAACTCTCCTTCAGGCCCTGGGAACCATATAAATGTGTAAAAGAAAGAATTAAAATAAAAAATATCGCTATACTCACCTGTCCGACGCAGCCGGGACTTCAGCGAGGGAACCGGCAGCGTTGTTTGTTTAAAATTCGCGCTATTACTTGGTTACGTGAATTCCCGGCTTGTGATTGGTCAGGTCGGCCATGTTGCCGGGACGCGGACCAATCACAGCAAGCCGTGACGAAATTACGTCACGGCTTGCTGTGATTGGTCCGCGTCCCGGCAATATGGCCGCCCTGACCAATCACAAGCCGTGACGTCACGGGAGGCTGGACACGCGCTCACTTTAAAATTGGCGCGTGTCCAGCCTCCCGTGACGTCACGGCTTGTGATTGGTTGCGCCGCGGTCAACCAATCACAAGCCGGGAGGCTGGACGCGCTCATTTTAAAATGGGCGCGTGTCCAGCCTCCCGTGACGTCACGGCTTGTGATTGGTTGCGCCGCGGTCAACCAATCACAAGCCGGGAGGCTGGACGCGCTCATTTTAAAATGGGCGCGTGTCCAGCCTCCCGTGACGTCACGGCTTGTGATTGGTCAGGGCGGCCATATTGCCGGGACGCGGACCAATCACAGCAAGCCGTGACGTAATTTCGTCACGGCTTGCTGTGATTGGTCCGCATCCCGGCAACGTGGCCGACCTGACCAATCACAAGCCGGGAATTCACGTAACCAAGTAATAGCGCGAATTTTAAACAAACAATGCTGCCGGTTCCCTCGCTGAAGTCCCGGCTGCGTCGGAGAGGTGAGTATAGCGATATTTTTTATTTTAATTCTCTCTTTTACACATTTTAACATTAATGTTGTTGCGATACCCGATACCCGATACCACAAGAGTATCGGAATCCCGGTATCGGAATTCCGATACAGCAAGTATCGGCCGATACCCGATACTTGCAGCATCGGAATGCTCAACACTAACCACCACATCAAAACCCTGTCATGGCCAGCCCAATCTCCAGACCTGAACCCCATTGAAAACTTCTGGAATGTAGTCAAGAGGAAGACAGATAGTCACAAGCAATCAAACAAACAAGAACTGCTTATATTTTGGTACGAGGAATGGCATAAGATCACCCAAAAGCAGTGTGAAAGACTAGTGGAAAGCATGCCAAGAAGCATGAAAGCTGTGATTAAAAATCATGGTTATTCCACAAAATATTGATTTCTGAACTGTTCCTGAGTTAAAACATTAGCATTGTTGTTTCTAAATGATTATGAACTTGTTTTTTTTTTTTTTGCATTATTTGAGGTCTGCAAGCAATGCATTTTTTTTGTTATTTTGACCATTTCTTATTTTCAGGAAATAAATACAAAATGTATTGCTTGGAACTTCGGAGACATGTTGTCAGTAGTTTATAGAATAAAAGAACAATTTACATTTTACTCAAAAGTATACCTATAAAAAGAAAAATCAGACAAACTGAAATTTTGCAGTGGTCACTTAAGTTCTTAATTTTTACCCGAGCTGTATATACAGTATAGACCAAAATTTTGGACACACCTTCTCATTTAAAGATTTTTCTGTATTTTCACGACTATGAAAATTGTACATTCACACTGAAGGCATCAAAACTATGAATTAACACATGTGGAATTATATACGTAAGAAAAAAGTGTGAAACAACTAAAATTATGTCTTATATTCTAGGTTCTTCAAAGTAGCCACCTTTTGCTTTAATGACTGCTTTGTACACTCTTGGCATTCTTTTGATGAGCTTCAAGAGGTAGTCACTGGAAATGGTTTTCACTTCACAGGTGTGCCCTGTCAGGTTTAATAAGTGGGATTTCTTGCCTTATAAATGGGGTTGGGACCATCAGTTGTGTTGAGCAGAAGTCTGGTTGATACACAGCTGATAGTCCTACTGAATAGACTGTTAGAATTTGTATTATGGCAAGAAAAAACCAGCTAAGTAAAGAAAAATGAGTGGCCATCATTACTTTAAGAAATGAAGGTCAGTCAGTCCAAAAAATTGGGAAAACTTTGAAAGTGTCCCCAAGTGCAGTAGCAAAAACCATCAAGCGCTACAAAGAAACTGGCTCACATGAGGACCACCCCAGGAAAGGAAGACCAAGAGTCACCTCTGCTTCTGAGGATAAGTTTATCTGAGTCACCAGCCTCAGAAATCGCAGGTTAACAGCAGCTCAGATTAGAGACCAGGTCAATGCCACACAGAGTTCTAGCAGCAGACACATCTCTACAACAACTGTTAAGAGAAGACTTTGTGCAGCAGGCCTTCATGGTAAAATAGCTGCTAGGAAACCACTGCTAAGGACAGGCAAAAAGCAGAAGAGACTTGTTTGGGCTAAAGAACACAAGAAATGGACATTAGACCAGTGGAAATCTGTGCTTTGGTCTGATGAGTCCAAATTTGAGATCTTTGGTTCCAATCCCTTTGGATCCCTTATGGAAGACACATGTGGTGTCGAAACATGTCGTCCATAAGGGATTGAATGTATGCAATATTGTTACTGAAGAAATCTGGAACTTTTTAATGGATAAATAAAAGGTATATTTTACTCTACCATTGGACTGATCGCTGGAGAAACAAAAAGTTTTTTCTTTACATGTGTGGATTTATCCCAATTCGTTTTCTGTGCGAACTGTAACCACAGGTTGGATGTATTCCTGTTTCTTCAAAGCAGTGAGCTGGCTTTGCCAAAAACACACACTCTCTCTGCTACGGCTAGCGGAACACACCGAATAAATAGAGATGTTTTTATTGATATTGGTGCGTTCGCAGCCCGGGGTCCACCGTGCAGGAGTACCTGCTGCTAGCAACGGCGGCACGATATGGCAGTATGAACTACCTCAGTTACTTCACGGAATAGTCGTGAAAGAAAAGCACTGTGCCCTGTTAGGCTTCACAGAGGCACAGGCTAACTGCCCACACAGAGAGCAGTCAGTGGTCACGCATGCACACAAAACTCCTCGCCGGAGGTGCCAGCATTCTAGGGGCTTATTTCGGCCGGGTCCCTGAACACATTCAAACACAAACTCCTCGCCGGAGGTGCCACCTCCCTAGGGGCTTATTTCAGCCGGGTCCCTGAACACATACTCTCGTGACCACACTGGCGCAAAGCACTTAACAAAGAACAATACTAGCGCATGGCCGTGCGGTCATGCGAACCTTAAATAGCTGCAGTACGTACAGGACCTTCCTAGAAGGACCAATGAGAAGCTACACCAGAGCGTGAGCACCTACAGGACCTTCCTGAAGGAGCCAATGACCTTAGCTGCAGTATCAGATCATGTGACCCTCGATCTCCACTGAGAGATCTTACTCTGGGCATGCTCAGAACGAGCAAAGCAGGACTTAGACCCAGAAGCGTCTGCTCGCCGCTGCCCAGCACCGACTTCAATGGCAGAAGCAGGAAAGGCAGCAGTAACTCTTAGCACAGAGTCAGACTGTGTGAGACGCTGGGACCGACGTCTCCGCTGAGCAGGCTCCACTGCTGCAGGAGAAGAATGGGAGACCGCAGCGGAGATTGACCGAGATTCCCCCTGTGCAGAGGAGGGAACTCGACCCCTAACACGCTCTCTCTATATATATAAATATATATATATACTGCTCAAAAAAATAAAAGGAACACTAAAATACCACATCCTAGATATCACTGAATGAAATATTTCAGTTGCAAATCTTTATTCATTGCATAGTGGAATGTGTTGAACAATAAAACATAAAAATAATCAATGTAAATCAAAATGAATATCCCATGGAGGTTTGGATTTGGAATGATACTCAAAATCAAAGTGGAAAATGAAATTACAGGCTGATCCAACTTCAGTGGAAATGCCTCAAGACAAGGAAATTGTGTTCAGTTGTGTGTGTGTTGCCTCCATGTGCCTGTATGACCTCCCTACAATGCCTGGGCATACTCCTGATAAGGCGGTTTATGGTCTCCTGAGGGATCTCCTCCCAGACCTGGACTAAAGCATCCGCCAACTTCTGAACTTCTGGACAGTCTGTGGTGCAATGTGACTTTGGTGGATGGTGCGAGACATGATGTCCCAGATGTATTCAATCAGATTCAGGTCTGGGGAATGGGTGGGCCAGTCCATAGCTTCAATGCCTTCATCTTGCAGGAACTGCTGACACACTCCAGCCACATGAGGTCTGGCATAGTCCAGCATTAGGAGGAACCCAGGGCCAACCGCACCAGCATATGGGGTCTGAGGATCTCATGTCGGTACCTAATGGCAGTCAGGCTATCTCTGTCGAGCACATGGAGGCAGGGCCGGACTGGCCATAGGGCAGTTCTGGCAAATGCCAGAAGGGCCGGTGGCAGTAGTGGGCCGCTTGATCCGTTAATGGTGTCAGGGAAGTCGGTACTATAAATAGTTACAACTTGCGATAAAGGTAAAGGACCTTCGGTGATGTCACTACTCACGAGCATGTGATCAGTCACATGCATGAGTAGGCGGGATTAGAATACCAGCAGCTGGGCTGGAGCCTGGCTGGAGGTCACATGATCAATTCCTGACAGAGAAGAGAACGTTATGTCTGCACTCTGCACTCACTGCAGTGTCTTCTGGGATGAGGCACCGCAGGACAGTGAAAATGTGTGCGGGTGCTGCGGTCACCTGACCAGGATGGGGGTAGGAGAACTCATTAACCCCTGCAGCGCCAGACAGGAGTGTAAGGTGTCACAATAGTGGCTGCAGCAAGACCTAATAGGAGCCACTGAGCCAGCATCGGGTGTGCAGTGCGAGGAGCTGTGGTGGTGAACTACAGCCAGGTACGTACCACGGTACCAGGGACAGGGAGGGAGCCTCTGCATGCCAAGCACAAGCACATTCTATGGGGGCTGCCTGCATTACATTCTATGGGGGCTGTGCTGCATTATATTGTATGGTGGCTGCCTGCATTACATTCTATGGGGGCTGCCTGCATTCCATTCCATGGGCCTGTGCTGCATTATATTCTATGGGGCTGGCTGCATTCCATTCCATGGGCCTGTGCTGCATTATATTCTATGGGGCTGGCTGCATTCCATTCCATGGGCCTGTGCTGCATTATATTCTATGGGGCTGGCTGCATTCCATTCCATGGGCCTGTGCTGCATTATATTCTATGGGCCTGTGCTGCATTCCATTCTATGGGCCTGTGCTGCATTATATTCTATGGGCCTGTGCTGCATTATATTCTATGGGGCTGGCTGCATTCCATTCGCCTGTGCTGCATTATATTCTATGGGGCTGGCTGCATTCCATTCCATGGGCCTGTGCTGCATTATATTCTATGGGCCTGTGCTGCATTATATTGTATGGTGGCTGCCTGCATTCCATTCCATGGGCCTGTGCTGCATTATATTCTATGGGGCTGGCTGCATTCCATTCCATGGGCCTGTGCTGCATTATATTCTATGGGGCTGGCTGCATTCCATTCCATGGGCCTGTGCTGCATTATATTCTATGGGGGCTGCCTGCCTGCATTACATTCTATGGGGGCTGCCTGCCTGCATTACATTCCATGGGCCTGTGCTGCATTATATTCTATGGGGGCTGCCTGCCTGCATTACATTCTATGGGGGCTGCCTGCCTGCATTCCATTCCATGGGCCTGTGCTGCATTATATTATATGGGGCTGGCTGAATTCCATTCCATGGGCCTGTGCGGCATTATATTCTATGGGGCTGGCTGCATTCCATTCTATGGGGCTGTGCTGCATTATATTCTATGGGGCTGTGCTGCATTATATTCTATGGGGCTGGCTGCATTACATTCTATGGGCCTGTGCTGCATTATATTCTATGGGCCTGTCTACATTCCATTCCATGGGCCTGTGCTGCATTATATTCTTTGGGGCTGGCTGCATTCCATTCCATGGGCCTGTGCTGCATTATATTCTATGGGGCTGTGCTGCATTACATTCTATTGGGGCTGTGCTGCATTACATTCTATGGGGGCTGTGCTGCATTACATTCTATGGGGGCTGTGCTGCATTACATTCTATGGGGGCTGGCTGTATTACATTCTAGGGGGGCTGTGCTGCATTACATTCTATGGGGGCTGTGCTGCATTAAATTCTATGGGGCTGGCTGTATTACATTCTATGGGGGCTGTGCTGTATTACATTCTATGGGGCTGGCTGCATTACATTCTATGGGGGATGTGCTGTATTACATTCTATGGGGGCTGTGCTGTATTACATTCTATGGGGGCTGTGCTGTATTACATTCTATGGGGGCTGTGCTGTATTACATTCTATGGGGGCTGTGCTGTATTACATTCTATGGGGGCTGTGCTGTATTATAGTCTATGGGGGCTGTGCTGTATTATAGTCTATGGGGGCTGTGCTGTATTATAGTCTATGGGGGCTGTGCTGTATTACATTCTATGGGGGCTGTGCTGTATTACATTCTATGGGGGCTGTGCTGTATTACATTCTATGGGGGCTGTGCTGTATTATAGTCTATGGGGGCTGTGCAGCATTACATTCTATGGGGCTGTGCTGTATTATAGTCTATGGGGGCTGTGCTGTATTACATTCTATGGGGACTGAGCTGTAATGCTGGATACAGCTGTAATTATATGTTATATAGTCGTGTTACACTCCCCTCGGTTCTTGTAGCCTACAAGTGTACAAAGATATACAGTCACCATGCGACAAATGGGCCTGTGTGACTTCAAATGCCAGGGCTGAATTTTAGTCCCAGTCCGGCCCTGCATGGAGGGCTGTGCGGCCCTCCAAAGAAATGCCACCTCATACCATTACTGACCCACTGCCAAACTGGTCATGCTGAATGATGTTACATGCAGCAGATCACTCTCAACGGCGTCTCCCGACTCTGTCACATCTGTCACATGTGCTCAGTGTGAACCTGCATTCATCCGTGGAGAACACAGGGCGCCAGTAGCGAATTTGCCAATCCTGGTGTTCTGTGGCAAATGCCAAGCATCCTGCACGGTGTTGGCCTGTGAGCACAACCCCCATTTGTGGACATCAGGCACTCAGACCATCCTCATGGAGTTGGTTTCTAAATGTTTGTGCAGACACATGCACATTTGTAGCCTGCTGGAGGTCATTTTTCAGGGCTCTGGCAATACTCCTCCTGTTCCTCCTTGCACAAAGGCTGAGGTAATGGTCCTTCTGCTGGGTTGTTGCCCTCCTACAGCCCCCTTTATGTGTCCTTGTGTACTGGACTGTCTCCTGGTAGCGCCTCCAGCCTCTGGACACTACGCTCACAGACACAGCAAACCTTCTTGCCACAGCTCGCACTGATGTGCCATCCTGGATGAGCTGCACTACCTGAGCCACTTGTGTGGGTTGCAGAGGAGTCCGTATCATGCTACCACGAGTGTGAAAGCACAACCAACATTCAAAAGTGACCAAAACATCAGCCAGAAAGCATTGGTACTGAGACGTGGTCTGAGGTCCCCACCTGCAGAGCCACTCCTTTTTTGAGTGTGTTTTGATAATTGGCAATAATTTCCATCTGTTGTCTATTACATTTGCACAACAGCATGTGAAATTGATTGTCAAACAGTGTTGCTTCCTAAGTGGACAGTTTGATTTCACAGAAGTTTGATTTACTTGGAGTTATAGTCTGTTGTTTAAGTGTTCCCTTTATTTTTTGAGCAGTGTATATATATACAGTATACTTACACAGCCTTCAAATGCAGCTTGTTCCACCTCTTTATTCCATGCTCCACTCTACTCTGGTGGTAGAAAGAGGCACGTTTAACCCCTTAATCCCGTATGACGTACTATACCGTCGAGGTGGGGTGGGCCTTAATTCCCGGTGACGGTATAGTACGTCATACGCGATCGGCCGCGCTCACGGGGGGAGCGCGGCCGATCGCGGCCGGGTGTCGGCTGCATATCGCAGCTGACATCCGGCACTATGTGCCAGGAGCGGTCACGGACCGCCCCCGGCACATTAACCCCCGGCACACCGCGATCAAACATGATCGCGGTGTACCGGCGGTACAGGGAAGCATCGCGCAGGGAGGGGGCTCCCTGCGGGCTTCCCTGAGACGATCGGTACAAGGTGATGTACTCACCTCGTACCGAACGTCTTCTCCCTGCAGGCCCCGGATCCAAAATGGCCGAGGGGCTGTATCCGGGTCCTGCAGGGAGCACTTCCGGGTCGGAGCAGGCTGCAGATGAAAGCTGCAGCCTGCACGGCTGTAAGTGAGATCGGAGATCTCACAGAGTGCTGTGCACACTGTGAGATCAGCGATCTGTAATGTCCCCCCCTGGGACAAAGTAAAAAAGTAAAAAAAAAAATTTCCACATGTGTAAAAAAAAAATAAAAAAATTCCTAAATAAATAATAATAAAAAAAAAAAATATTATTCCCATAAATACATTTCTTTATCTAAAAAAAACAAACAAAAACAATAAAAGTACACATATTTAGTATCGCCGCGTCCGTAACGACCCAACCTATAAAACTGGCCCACTAGTTAACCCCTTCAGTAAACACCGTAAGAAAAAAAAACAAAAAACGAGGCAAAAAACAACGCTTTATTACCATACCGCCGAACAAAAAGTGGAATAACACGCGATCAAAAAGACGGATATAAATAACCATGTTACCGCTGAAAACGTCATCTTGTCCCGCAAAAAACGAGCCGCCATACAGCATCATCAGCAAAAAAATAAAAAAGTTATAGTCCTCAGAATAAAGCGATGCCAAAATAATTATTTTTTCTATAAAATAGTTTTTATCGTATAAAAGCGTCAAAACATAAAAAAATGATATAAATGAGGTATCGCTGTAATCGTACTGACCCGACGAATAAAACTGCTTTATCAATTTTACCAAGCGCAGAACGGTATAAACGCCTCTCCCAAAAGAAATTCATGAATAGCTGGTTTTTGGTTATTCTGCCTCACAAAAATCGGAATAAAAAGTGATAAAAAATGGTCACGTGTCCGAAAATGTTACCAATAAAAACGTCAACTCGTCCCGCAAAAAACAAGACCTCACATGACTCTGTGGACCAAAATGTGGAAAAATTATAGGTCTCAAAATGTGGAGATGCAAAAACTTTTTTGCTATAAAAAGCGTCTTTTAGTCTGGTTTCACACTTGCGTTTTTATCTGCATGCGTTTTTTAAAAAAACCGCATGTGTGAAAAAAATGCATGTAAACGCGGTAAAACGCATGCGTTTTTATAGAAAAACACAAGAAAACAAGAAAAAAACAAAAAACCCTAACCCTACCCCTAACCTGAAATACGTGGCACTGAAATACGTGGCACTGAAATATACGTTTATATACGTATATAAGTGCCACGATATTTCAGTGGCCACGTATTTAAGTGCCACGTATTTAAGTGCCACGTATTTAAGTGCCACGTATTTAAGTGCCACGTATTTAAGTGCCACGTATTTAAGTGCCACGTATTTTTCAGTGCCTGAAATACGTGGCACTGAAATACGTGGCACTGAAATATCGTGGCACTTAAATACGTGGCACTTAAATACGTGGCACTTAAATACGTGGCACTTATATACGTGGCACTTATATACGTGGCACTTATATACGTGGCACTTATATACGTGGCACTTATATACGTGGCACTTATATACGTGGCACTTACATACGTGGCACTTACATACGTGGCACTTACATACGTGGCACTTATATACGTGGCACTTATATACGTGGCACTTATGACTGTCAGAAAATGTTCAGTAAACGGTTAGGGGTGAGGTTAGGGGTAGGGTTTCAGGTAGAATTGGGGAGTTTCCACTGTTCAGGCACATCAGGGGCTCTCCAAATGCGACATGGCGTCCAATCTCAATTCCAGCCAATTCTGCGTTGAAAAAGTAAAACAGTGCTCCTTCCCTTCCGAGCTCTCCCGTGCGTCCAAAAAGGGGTTTACCCCAACATATGGGGTATCAGCGTACTAGGGACAAATTGAACAACAACTTCTGGGGTCCAAGTTCTCTTGTTATCCTTGGGAAAATAAAAATTTGGGGGGCTAAAAATCATTTTTGTGGGAAAAAAAATATGTTTTATTTTCACGGCTCTGCGTTGTAAACTGTAGTGAAACACTTGGGGGTTCAAAGTTCTCACAACACATCTAGATAAGTTCCTTGGGAGGTCTAGTTTCCAATATGGGGTCACTTGTGGGGGGTTTGTACTATTTGGGTACATCAGGGGCTCTGCAAATGCAACGTGACGCCTGCAGACCAATCCATTTAAGTCTGCATTCCAAATGGCGCTCCTTCCCTTCCGAGCTCTGTCATGCGCCCAAACAGTGGTTCCCCCCCCACATAGGGGGTATCAGCGTACTCAGGACAAATTGGACAACAACTTTTAGGGTCCAATTTATCCTGATACCCTTGTGAAAATACAAAACTGGGGGCTAAAAAATCATTTTTGTGAAAAAAAAAATAATTTTTATTTTCACGGCTCTGCGTTATAAACTGTAATGAAACACTTGGGGGTTCAAAGTTCTCACAACACATCTAGATAAGTTCCTTGGGGGGTCTAGTTTCCAATATGGGGTCACTTGTGGGGGGTTTGTACTGTTTGGGTACATCAGGGGCTCTGCAAATGCAACGTGACGCCTGCAGACCAATCCATTTAAGTCTGCATTCCAAATGGCGCTCCTTCCCTTCCGAGCTCTGTCATGCGCCCAAACAGTGGTTCCCCCCCACATAGGGGGTATCAGCGTACTCAGGACAAATTGGACAACAACTTTTAGGGTCCAATTTATCCTGATACCCTTGTGAAAATACAAAACTGGGGGCTAAAAAATCATTTTTGTGAAAAAAAAAATAATTTTTATTTTCACGGCTCTGCGTTATAAACTGTAGTGAAACACTTGGGGGTTCAAAGTTCTCACAACACATCTAGATAAGTTCCTTGGGGGGTCTAGTTTCCAATATGGGGTCACTTGTGGGGGGTTTGTACTGTTTGGGTACATCAGGGGCTCTGCAAATGCAACGTGACGCCTGCAGACCAATCCATTTAAGTCTGCATTCCAAATGGCGCTCCTTCCCTTCCGAGCTCTGTCATGCGCCCAAACAGTGGTTCCCCCCCACATAGGGGGTATCAGCGTACTCAGGACAAATTGGACAACAACTTTTAGGGTCCAATTTATCCTGATACCCTTGTGAAAATACAAAACTGGGGGCTAAATTTCATTTTTGTGAAAAAAAAAAAAAAAAATTATTTTCACGGCTCTGCGTTATAAACTGTAGTGAAACACTTGGGGGTTCAAAGCTCTCAAAACACATCTAGATAAGTTCCTT